>NC_140500.1:43229588-44604588 GCF_964271855.1 Acomys minous
AGCGATAGGGAAGTTGATGGGAGACGGGTTAGAAGTGCCCGTGGACAAGGATTACACAAGATCCACAGGCTAAAATGGTGTCCCAGTTGCTACCCTCTGAACCACATTGTTTCTCTAGTGCAGGTGGAAAGGAGAGCAAGGCAGTACCATCACGGGCTCCTAATACCATTGCTCGATGACACACAGCAACACACACTGAGGACACACTCCATGCTCAGCACTGCCACCCAGGTGCTGATGTTCAAAATCCATTTGAATTTTCCATTTGTATACAGAACATGCTGCTGAGAGACGCTGCTGCTCTGAGGCTCCTTCCACACTCACCTTTGTCTGTTTAATTATGCTTCACTTCTAAACTTAGCAATTAATTTTCATCTAAGTAATATTCTATTTTGCATATGAGGAGCCAAGAACAGAAAAGTTAACAAGTCCTTTGGTCAGTCTAAGTCTGGATTGGAGTCATTTTATTCTACTCTCAACACTCTCGTTAGGCATTGAATCAACTGCATGGAGTTTTTCTTTTGGAAGGTAGCCCCTTTGTACCACTTTGAGTTAAATCAGTTGTTATGTCAACAGAAAGAAAGATGCCATGATACCAGAAACACCTTGGGCCACGGAGATGACATGAAACGCAGGCTTGCATTTTATTTTCAGCGCATCTTTAGCAAGGCTGTCTCGTGGGTGAAAATGAGGCCACACAGCAAGAGGATAGACCCAAAATCAAACCCATATGGTAACAACCCCCTAGAAGCAGTCATTAATCTATTAATTCATTTATCTATTTGTTGAGAACACACTAGTTGTAGATACTTTTGCTGGGCATGGCAGATGGAGCTTTGAACACAGTAACTTCCCCTGACCTCAGCAGGGTCGGTGATAAAAGAGCAAGCAACAGGCAGATACCAGTTGTCATAGTTCTCTGATAAAAAGAATCCTGTGTGGGTTTTTTGGCTCAGTGGGAAAAGCACTTGCAGTACAAGCTCAAGGACCTGAGTTCAAATCCCCAGCACCCATGTAAAGCCAGACACATGGTAGCACATGTCTGTTACTACAGCACTCCTACAGCAAGACCTCTGGGCAGGAAGATGCCTAGAAACTACTGAGTCTGCTAGCATGCAACAAACAATGAGAAACCCTGCCTCGAACAAAAGGAAGGTGAGGACCAATACTTGACATTGACCTCTTATGGCCAATTCTACATTTGCTGAATGGCACACACACACACACACACACACACACACACACACACAGAGAGAGAGGGGGGGGGACAGGGGTAAAATAATGATTACAGTCTTTTATGAGCACACTTTGGGAGAGGCTCTCAGACAGAGTGAGCCTTCCAGTCTTTTATGACTCCAGAGATCAGAAGCAGCTGTCCAGGTAAGTGAATAGTCAATCCTTGAGGCAGAGGAGGACTTTTGGAATCAGGCACTTCATGATCAAATCTAAGAAGAGAAAAAAAAAAAAATGAAGGCTACGCAAGAAGTGAAAGTGAGTTTTGCATAGCTCCTGTTGAGCGTGCCTCTGGGGACCAGGGGTGAGGTTACTCTAGGTCAAACTGGAGCTGGTTTTAGGACAAAGGAAGCAGCAACAAAGACTGGAACATCCACAGGGTCTCTGGCTTGGAGTGATGAGCAGGAGAAAAGCAAAAAAGCTGGTAAAGCCATCCAGCCTGCCAAGCTGCCTTTACACAAATAGTGCTTTGTTAAAAGCAAACAGGACTATTTTCCTATGATCCATTCTAATTCCAACCTAGCTTTCAAAATGAGCCAAAAATATAAAGGAACAAACCTACCATCTAATACGGAGCTGAATCTGGCCTTCCTCACCTCATGAAACAAGACTCACAGGGGAAAAAATAGCAACAGGCATAACAACACCCTTCTCCTCTTAGAGACAAAGACGTGTCCCCTGGGAGCTCAGGGAATGGGGAGTGATGGCCAGAGCAGAGGGGGGAACTGAGGGTTTGAACCCAAGTTCACTTCTGGAATCCCAGGGTGTCCTTCAAGCTCCTGAGACTGCCGCTGGTCAGTGTTGAAAAGGAAGGGGTTGGCTGAGACATAAAACGGGGAAGAAAGATCGCCATTGTAAAAGGACAGCCTGGAACTGGGAGGAATGAAACCCTTTTACGGCTGCCGTGAACTGAGCAGGCTTGGCAGATGAATTTATCTGTCCGGTCTACATCAGCGGAGCATCCCTAAGCAGAAGAGCAGGCCCTCTGTCCATAGAACATGTGGCCACATCTGTCTCTTAGGCTAACACATAAGCACCTTTCCCATCTCAGCTTACACCTTTCCGATCATTTTTGTGAATCTGTTTCCAGTGTCCAGAAAAATATAAAGACTGCTCGTTAACCACCCCTGTCGTGCCTATGCCTCCCACTGAAGCTCAAACTCCAAGAACCTTTGGGAAATAAGTTCTGTCTCACAGCCTGATGCTCTGTGAGTGTGGGAGCTATGCTGTCTCGTTCATTGTTGACTATGTAGTCACATTTGTCATTGTTAGAATGATAACTTCTTATTTCAATACAGTGTTGCCACCAGGCATGGTGGCTTCTGCCTCTAAGTCCCAGAGCCCTTGGGAGGTAGAAGCAGAAGGAGGAGCTCAGGGTCATTGTCAGCTACATAGTGCAGCTTAAACCAGCCAGGCAACATGAGACCCTGTCACAGGTAAATCAATCAATCATCAGTCAATCCCAATTCCAACGTAACAACAAACACTCATCCCTACATCAACTCCTAGGAACTTTCTAGAGCCTCTTCTAATTTCATCCTCAGAGCAGCTGTATGAAGGAAACCAAGCTCAGAGAGGAAAAACTTGCCCAAAGCTATGTCCATAGTCTGTGGTAAGACCTAGATTCAAGCTAGGTCTCCTGTCTGGACCCCCGCATCCTCTCCCCTGTCCTCGTGGAGACCTGCCCAGGTCACCGGTGACATACTTGAGCAGGATATCTAAGTCTTACTCATTCCAACCAGAACGTGATATTATTCTGCCCTGAAACCCACCCTAGCATATTGTATCATATATGAAGTCTAAAAATAGAGCTATTTAGATTTTGAAAGAAACTTGAACCGATTGCTATATACAGTAAATTATTTTTTTTAAGCTGGCAAGAGCTGGGGAAATGGTTCAATGGATTAATTACTTGATTCACAAGCATAAGGACCAGAGTTGGGACCCCAGTACCCCTGAAAAATGTCAGGAGTTGGTGGTGTACACCTGTTACCCCAGGACTAGAAGGAGTAGGGGATAGAGACAGGTAGGTCCCAAGGGTTTGTTGTCCAATGGCCTAACTGAAATGGGGAGATTCTTGGTCAGGGACAACCCTGGCTTGAAGAAGAAGAATAAACAGGAGGAGGAGGAAGAGGAGGAGGGAGGGAGGGGGAGGGGGAGAGGAAGAAGGAAGAGGAGGAGAAGGAGAAACAGAAGGAGGAAACTCAACGTAGGCCTCTGGCCTTCACATGGGCACAAAGGCAAGTATACCTACACACACATACGTACACACATGCATATACTATATGCATGCATATATATACATGCCAAGACTAAGTAAACAACATTGTAAAACACAACAAAAGGTTCCATAACTTTAACTCCATGTTCAAAGCCTCTGAATGCAGGGTTCACTTCAGAGTAAAGGAGGAAGTCACCAAGTCATGTCAGTCCCCAGCAGGGTTTCCTTCAAGACTCAGTCAAGAGTCCCCACTTATAAACTATAAACAGAGCATACAGTTATAAGGTTTTACCATTTGTAAAAGGATAAAAGAAAGGACAGAAGGGAGGTAGAAAGGAGGAAGGGGAGGTGGGAGGAAATAATGAAATGAGAACTAAAGCAACATGGGTGTGGCGGCTCAAGCCTGTAATCCCAGCAGCAGTAAGACTGGGGCAGGAGGGTTGCTCCACATTTAGGGCCAGTCTGAGGCCATATAGTGAGTTACAAGCTGGCTTCAGCTACAGAGTGAAACGCTGTCTCAAACAAACAAGCAAATAAATAAAACGATGTGCCATTACTATGTGAACAAGATGCTGCATCACCACAGGACAGCTTGCTAGCCGACATTCCCCCAGAGACCATTGCAAAACAACTTCCACCAGCACTGTGCATGGCCCGTATATTGGTGGGCAGGACGAACAAGGCAGTGCTTCCAGGAGATAAATGCATTTTAAATAAAACCGTATCTCCCATAAAACAGGAGTCATTACTATAAGCGGAGTGCCTATGCTTCCTCCAGGAAAGGACTCCGGTGACCTCTTTGGACAGGTAACATAAAGGGGCCCAAACTAAAGTCATATCTATATTGACGCAGTCAGACAAGAAAGCTAGCAAATGGGTCGATAATGAAGAAGGGCTAAGGGTTTTCTAGGTGACCTGGGAGATGAGGGACACAAAAGAGATAGGGCAGCCAGTCGCCTTTCTTCAAGGAACCCAGGTAGCCCCATCCCTGACCTCATAGCCAATTAATGTGCACTGTGCTAACTCAGCCCCCTCCCTGCTGTGAGGAGACTGATGATGGATGTGGAGGTCCATGACGTCAGTCCTGGTGTCTGCCCCAGCATCTCTCCTGTGCCCAGAGCTCAGGAGATAATGCCCCAGCTCGGCTGTTCTGCCTGTCACTCTACTCACCAGCAGCTGATCAATGGCAATATTTCATTCATTTCCACATGAATACAAATGCAGGAAGAGCAGAGGAAGTGATTGAAAGAAAGACCAGAGGGGAACCCTGTATGTGTGGAAAACTGAGATATGCGTGGGGGGGGGGGGTGTCTGGTGCACAGAGTGACATCTCAGCTATGCTCTCTGCTCCCTTCAATGCTCCGAGCCAATTACACTGAAATGGCTCTGTTCTCGCTTCAATGGTGATAAGAGTTGTACTTCCCAGAATTCTGATTCTTTTGAAAGAAAGGTTCCTTCAAGTGTGTTATAGCCAGGAAGATGCCAGCATCCTGTAAGTTCTTGGAAATATGAGAAGGAGGCAGGGCTTTAGGCAGTGTAGAGGGCTGGCAGGCTTAGAAAAATCTCCAGCCTGACCCTCTCCAGCAGTGACATATGGAACAAATTAGAACTATTAGCAACTCAAGTACAAGAGCAAGGGGCCCACTACAACCTACACCCCCTCCCTGCACCCCCTCTGTGCCCCCCCCCCCCCCGCTCCACCGCCACCTTACATGGGTGAGTGTCACACCCAGTATAAATTCAAACAAAGGCAGTCTAGAAAGCAGCCCCTGGGATCTTCTTTAAATAAACAGGCTATAAACAGGCCTTTCCCTGTGGAGTGATCTAGGAAGCTACTGGACCCACATTCCAATATCAACAAGAGCTATTGATTGGTTCTTATTAAGTGTCCACATGCTCCTGGTCCCTCTTATAAAAGCACTTACTCAATCAGGGTATCAACATTAATATAAACACCGAGTGGCAATCCCAAGATGACCTTCAGAGGCCACAACAGTGAAGACCTTGATGATTCAGAAAGCAAGCCAAGGTGGGTACAATTCCCTGCTCATACAACAGATGAGAGTCTCAATATCCTGCCCTACAAAGGACACTGAGAGCAAAGCATCCCTGGCTAACCACTGAAAGAAACTAATGCTTTAAACTATAATAGCAAAGTCTGGAGAGATGGCTCGGAGGTTAAGAGTACCTTCCAGAGGACCCCAGTTCAATTCCTAGAACCCACATCTGGTGACTCACAACCCCTGTAAGTCCAGCTCCAGGAGATCCAGTGTCCTGATCTCTGCAGGCACACATGCAAACATATAGATACAAATAAATACTACAATAAGTATAAAAA
This sequence comes from Acomys minous, assembly GCF_964271855.1. Taxonomy (NCBI): domain Eukaryota; kingdom Metazoa; phylum Chordata; class Mammalia; order Rodentia; family Muridae; genus Acomys; species Acomys minous. The sequence continues at coordinate 43,235,381 of NC_140500.1, forward strand.
GATAGTAGATTTCCAAGAAGTTATAGGACACTGGTGTCTTTCTGCCCATTCTAAAATTGTAGGAGCCCTTTCTTTCTTTCTTCTTTCTTTCTTTCTTTCTTTCTTTCTTTCTTTCTTTCTCTAATTCCAAAACCAGGCAGAATCCTGGGAAGTACACGTTTATCCTCATTGAAGTGTCCTGTGAGGGAAAGGTAGCATTTTCCTGCTTCTTCCTAAAAAGTGGCAAGGACAATTATAAATTTGAGACCGGGCAGAAGGGACCTTCATAAGAAAGAAGAGTGAAGCCTTCCCAAAGTGTTAGTTGTTTGGCAACAGACATGGGGAGAGCAGTGGAGAGCACGTGTGGTAAGCAAGCCTTTACGGTGTGTGTGCCACCACTTTGATGGTTGTGGTGGCATACCGAGGGGTTGGTAATAATGCTTCGATTCAAAAGTGGGCTCTTAAACCGTAAGTCATTTCAGGGAATAATTGCAGGAAACATTTAATCTATGAAGCTTGAATGTCTCTTCCATCAATGTGTTGGGGATTTGTGATGAGGGACCTGTCACTCTCCAACAAGATGATATGCCCCTTGATTCCATCTTTCGTTCTGCCACATGAGGAAATGGAGGATAATGCTATTCGTCCTGTGGAGAATGAATCAAGGGTGGCGCACACACACACACACACACACACACACACACACACACACACACACGTACACACCCTGCCCCAGCTCTGCTGTTCTGCCTGTCACCCTACTCACCAGCAGCTGATCAATGACAATATGTAAATGTGCATCCAAGACAACCGACCCTGTCTGCCAGACTGGTGGGAGCCCCTCCCTCCAGGACCCCTTTGTGTATCTGTGACAGAGCAGCATGATGAACAGGCTTCCTGACGCTCTCCGTCTCATTAGAGGACAATCCTTTGCTCAATTCTTAATGGACTCTACAAATTGCTCACCCTCCCTCTGGTACAAGATTATGATAATTTTATTATTCATCCCAGGAAGGAGTTGCCAAAAACGACAACATGATCAGCACCCATGACAGGTATGAGGAACATCTCCCGTGACATCTTAGGAAGGGGACCATCTGAAATGATGTTTGATCCTTAATTAGAAAGAAATGATTGGCTACTTTTCAAGCAGACATGGGAAGCCACGGCATCTGCACACTAAGCTCTGAGAAGCCAGCAGGCTCCCCAGTGTGGAAGGCAAGCACTAGGCAAGCTAATAAGTGCCAAACAAAGCCCTCGCCATGGCAGCTGGAAGAGGCAAGCCAGGTGTTTGTCACCATCCACTGACATTCAGATTATGACTGGGAAGATGAGACATAGATCTCAGACTTCTCACCAAATGATGCAGACGGGTCCTTGAGTCTCATCAGCACCACTTCCCTTGTGAGTCAGGCTAGAGAAGAAAGCAGTGGCCATGACATCTTTTTGCTTCCAAGAGTCTATCCATAGGTAGCCCTGTTGGTTACCAACACAACAATTGTCCACTTCTTCCTTTTACCATATAGGTGACACCACCTGTCACCAGAGAGTCATTTTCCTATTTCCTTTAAAATGAGACACAGTCTTACAATGAAACATTAGTAGACACATACAGGAAGGTGTGTGTCCTGGGATGTTTCAGGCTTAAAAAGCCCTGAAAGGAAGAAGATGAATGAGCAAGTAGAACACGCCCATCCTCTCTTTGCTTCAGACTTTGGGTTCTGCAGACTTAGGTTGTCATTGTTACTATTAAGATCTGCAGGGCCTCTACAACTGAGTGGAGAGTGGGGTCTGACTTTCACACGAACTCTGGTGCCCCATATTTGACCATGTCCCCTAGATGGGGAGACCTGGTGGCACTCAGAGGAAGGATAGCAGGCTACCAAGAAGAGACTTGATACCCTATGAGCATATACAGGGGGAGGAGGTCCCCCTCAGTCACAGTCATAGGGGAGGGGATTAAGGGGAAAATGGGAGGGAGGGAGAAATGGGAGGATACAAGGGATGGGATAACAATTGAGATGCAATATGAAAAAATTAATAAAATATATTTAAAACAAATCTGCAGGGCTTCTCCTCCTCCCCACAAGCACATGTAGAAGGCATGGTGCTCACAACAGCATTCAGAAGTGAATTCTTTGGGAGAGGATTGGACCGTGAGGATTCTAATCTTGCCAATGACTCAATCCATTGACGGGCTCATGGCTACAGGGAGCCAGCTGGTGGAGCCTCGTTGAAGCAGGAAGGTCACGGGGGCCATGTCATTGAAGTGGATATCTTGTTTCCCAACTCTTACCCGCACCCTCCTTCATACTTCCCCTCGCCCACCCCATCTCTCATTTCTAGTTGCCATGGGATGAGCAGCCTGGCCCTACAACCTTCTTCCCACCACGGGCTCAGAAAAAAAAAACTAAGTAAGCATGGACGGAAACCTTAGAAAGCACAAGCCCCCACGTAAATCTTCCCTCCTGTGAGCTTATTTTTCTCAGGTATTTTGTCACAGATGTGAATGTGATGCTCAAGCAGTGTCATCTAGACCAGAATGGGGACGGTAAGCTAATTGCATCACGGCCCTGCCAAGCCTGCCCTGCCATTCCCTGCCTCTCAGCTGCGTGTCAGGAAAACAAATACAAACTGATGAAGCCACATTCAGGTGCTTGTTTTTTTTCCTTCCATTTATAGCATCTCAATGACTTGCTGCTGTCTCCGCTCACCCTTGGCCTTCTCCTTTCCATGTCTTGCGTTCTAAATGGCAGCAGCCCTTTCTGACTCTGATGGACGTTAGACTTGACCCCCAGGAAAGACTAGAGGAAAACAGCCTAACAACCATCGTGAACACACAAATGGGTGAGGAAAAAGTCAGGGGCTTGCATCCCTCCTCCCCTATTGGTTACACTTTGCAATCTTATATGGTTTGTCATTGAAACTTGGCTCTTCAACCCCCAATACACTCCTGAAGTCTTTGCTTCTATAGTATAACTAACCTATTCCATTTAAGAGAGAGGGTGTTGTAAGGTAACACCTTTTTATTTCTTCTTTAAAGTGTGTGTCTATATGGAGGAAGCAGGTATTCATGTCAGCATGTGAGTGTAGGTGCCTGCAAAACTCAGAGAGGGAGGCCAGCCCCCTAGAGCTGGAATCACAGGCTGTTATGAGGTGCCCAAAGTGAGTTAAAAGCAGCAATCACTCTTAATAGCAGAGTCGTTTCTTCAGGCCCCTTTAAGGAACTTTCTTTAAAGATAATGTCTAAGCCTAACTTATACAAGAGTTTTACAAAATAACATTAGCAAAATATCACTAGAGAAGAAGAGTGCAACATCTACTTGAAGAGATGTTCAAACAGTCCTTCCTTCAAGAATCTGTTGTAGATGCAAGAGATGCAAAGATGCTTAGGAAGAAACCAACATCTACCACTGGATCCTGGAAGCCACAACTTCCACTAGCTCAGTGCTCAAAAATGCTCAACTACCCAACTCACAGGAAAATGAACGAATGCCACCCCCGTTCTGCATGTCTCTGACATAAGTTCTGTGTTAACCTAATTGTAATGTAATTTTTTTACTCAGTCAGGAACCACAGGAGCTGCTTTCTGGCAGATTTCATATCTGATTACTCTCAGAGACCAAAGGGGACAGTTGGGAGCTGAATTTACGGTCACTGGGTACCCTCTGAGCCCTGGATCTACGTCAAAGCCACAGGGGCTGGAAGCAAATCACTATGACAACCATTTATGTGGCCAAAATGGAAAGGCAAGATTTGATGGGACAAAGTAATGCATACACCTATAACTCTAAAATACACGGTGAAGTTTATGTTTGGGTTTCTTGTCTAAGACTGAACCAGGCACCTCCCCTGCCTCGAGCCGTGTGTGCGTATGAATAAGAGGGACCATAATGACACCATGAATAATAAGTAAAGGCCGTCAACAGGAATAGCACTAGGGCTCCAAATACTCTAATTCATAACCATACACAGCATACACACGCTGCTTCGCAGGCCATTTGTCTGCTCTTTCCCAGTGTTTGTTATCCACTTTCTCTCCCGTGAAATATGCTCTGCCAAAACCCCCACAGCAAAATACTCAAAGCGTCTGGATGCTGCCTGCTTAAAACAACAAGGAAGACAAGTAATGGGTTATTGCAATGCAGGTTTGGCCATGCCTGCTGGTGATAAACCCTAAACTGCCTAGGAGAGATGACAGTCTCAAAAGCCCCTTCAAATATCACCTTCATTCCTCAGCTACCCTAAAATCAGTGTCACTTAAGCATTACTGAAAGTAAGGGGAAACAGGGGACCAGCCTCCAGGGCATCTTTAGCCACTCTTCCCTGCTAGCCACTCCAAATTCTAAGTCTCATTTTTAAAAGCAGAGCCCTCCTCTGCTCTGTGAGCAAATAAAATGGATTAGCCATTCTGCCATTCTGCTTTTTAAAAGAGTTAGATATAGATATATATATATATATATATATATGCATATATGCATGTAATAACAATTGATATTTTTTTTAAAAAAAAATAAGCTATGAATTTGAAGGAGAGTAGGGAGGAGTACGTTGGAGGGTTTGGAGGAAGAAAAGGAAAGGGAGAAATGTTGTCATTAAAATACCACCTCAAAAAAAAGAAAAAGAAGAACAAAGTTGTCCAGCCGATTTGAGTGTACCAGAGTGAACCAAACAAGGCAATAACACCTGTGTGTGAATTGCACTACCCAGCAGCCCCCACCTCGAGAGCCCATTACTGAGTTGAGTTGAGTCTATTGACATATCTGATGTCTTTGTGGGCCCTTCTGGGTGAGGAGTCACACCATCACCCTTCTCTCTCTTCCCTACACTAGAAAAACGTTCCTCAGTTAGGAACAAAGATGGCAGCCCGTCAGAGGATCACACACAGCACAGAGCTGTCTCCGTCCCCATTGCACTTAAGCTACACTGGAGTCTGTCCCACCCTCCCAGCTCTGAGTCCCATCAGGTTTCTGAGCCCTGAATCTCAAGAGAATCTTGGGGAACCAGTTTCTTTCCACTTGCCTGAGGCCCTCTTGGCTTGCAGGCCATGCTCTGTCCTAGAGACAATGCCCGAGTGTCCTTGTTGTCCCTTCCCCACTTCCAGAGTGACCAGGCACTGGACTTCTTCCTTTGAGCCACTGTCCTGACCACCCTGCAGTCAGGTTTACAGAGGGACTGCAGCCTCCCAAACTCGGCAGCCATGTTTGCTCTGGGCCAAATGTCCTGCCTGGCTTTCCTGCTTGACTCTGGAGCTGGGAGGGGCTTCGGAGCCACGCTGAATGTATTCCTATTTCTTTTCTTTTTCCCAAACTATGGCCATGTGACTGTGATAAGCACAGGGGCCCCGCTGCCATCATTCCCAGCTGTGGCTGCAGTAGGGCCACCTCTCGTGTTTTCTAAGGGAGTCCTCTGGATCTCTAGTACCTGGAGCTGAAGAGCCTCAGGCCCATCACTCACTTTCCATAAGGATTCGAAGGTGCTGCAGAAACCGCTTCACACTAGTTCGCCCGCTCCTCGGTGAGGTCACCCATCTCCTAACACCCCGGCTTCAGCATAGACTTTATCATCCTCACCGTTGCATGCTCACCAACAAGAATCCATGTCACATTTAACCTAGGGACCCTGCAGAACAGAAGCCCCGATCGATCTTGGACCAGCTGCTGGGACTCTAGCTTCTGCCACGCCCAGTGCGGCAAACAGAGTTCTCATCGCCGTCAAAATACCTGACAGGATGACAAAAGAGAGGCCCTTCATTGGGCTCACAGCTTCAGAGGGGTCAGTGATGGTTTCTCGGCTTGATGCATGACAGAGAATCATGGTGGCAGCAGCATGTGGTAGCAACTGTTCTTTGCTCCTTAGCAGTTACAAGCAGAGAGGGGCGCCTTTTGTCCTTTTCCCTTTTTCCCCTGTCCAGGCCCCAAGTCTGGAGGACACCACTACCAGCAGTCAGGGCCTATCTTCCCCAGATTCAGTTCATCTTCTCTGGAACTGTGTCATAGACAAAGCCAGCATGTGTCTCCCTGGTCTACTAGGTGATTCTAAATCCAGTCCTGGCAATGAAAAATAACTACAGTGCCTGGATTTGGTTTGGGACCATTTTGTCTCTGGTGCAGTTTCATTTCATTGTCTCTTTCTGAGATATTTATTTACAGGTCAGAACTGAAACAGGGACAGACTTGTCTAGACGTTAGGCCTGAGTCCATAGACATGGCATAGCAGCTGGGGCTGGGGAGGAGAGGCACAGGGGACAGCTCCCAATGTGTGTGCACGTGGGCCTAAGTTTATCCTAGATAGACCAGAGAGGGCCTGCCTGGCAATGATGGCAGCGAGAGCCATGGCAGTGGCACACAAAAGGAAAGAATAAATCCCGGCAGGCCACAGGGACGGTTAAGCTCCAGGAGCTGGCTTTGTCCCAGGGAGCTATATGCTGTACAGTGTGCTCTCAGTGCTGTGGACAGCAGCAGGGAAGGCAGAGGCATGGGTGACTATCTCGCCTCCAATATAGAGCCAGAGACAATGAATTGGACAATTGAATCTTCTCTAGCCACGAGAGCTAATTCCTAGCCCTGAACAGGAGGGCAGCGAGGGATGACTAGGTTGTGGGGGGAGCAGCAGCAACAGATTCCAGCCTTTCTGAGTGAGTTATTGGTATCTGGGGCACAACAAGGCAAGGTCAGGGTAAACCATGTGTTCGTGCAGCCTGGGAGAGTTATAGCCCCCACTCCATGTACTAACAATATAGCATAGCTACATGGTAACTGAGGGTGACAAACTTATCAGGGAGTGCTAGAGATGCTGGGAAGCCTAGCCCTGGGCTCCATACTGCTTGGCCCAGCTCGGCTAGGACAGAGACAAAGTAGGATGGACAACCCAGACAGCATTCCACCTTCTTCTAGAAGCCAGGGTAGATCAAGACCTGGGAGAAGTCAAGCAAACAGAACCTGGAGGGACACCAAGAGGGGCAGAGGCCTGGCCTAGGTCACTCCCCTATGACACCAGCATTGGCAGAAGCAGCAGTTGTGATAAGAGGCCATAGAGGCCAGCTGGGCCAGAGCTGGTCCTGGGTAAACCAGGAAGGAAGGGTTGCATTGGCTGGGGTCCCTGTTAGCATTCTCATTTTGTGTGGGAAGGGGATTAAGGTAAGATATGTCGGTCCTGGGTGCTCATCACCCTTCCTACCTCCTGGAAGACTCAGCCCTTCTGTTATTTTAGGAGGCTAAGGTTCCACTTCCCAATGGTCTTCTTGCCTGTGAATAGGAGCTTGGTGTTGTAACTGCCCAGGCCAACACGCCCCCAGACTCTCCTTCCATGGATGCTAGAAACTGTTATTCCTCCATCATAGCAGCCCACCATGAACTTGACCTCGTCGATCTGAGTCCTTTTCCTGTATATTCTCTGGATGTACCTCATTCCTGAGATTTTTTTTTTTTACCCTATGCTCCATACACTCCTTCACCATGAGTGACTGCTTCTTGAAGTTCCTTAGATCACAGGTTAGATCCAGCAGCAGGGGACCTGGTACAGCACTACACACCAAGATGGGTAGCAGCGATGTGCAAAGTGGAGGAGTCAGGAGAAAAAAAAATGTGCTGTCCATCAGGCCTCCTCATACTCACGTGTGCTTAACACTTGTCCAGCTCTACAATCTCCTGGGTGCTCTTCTGGGCCAGAGACTTGCAATGAACACGTACTCCTCTTTGCTCTCATCTTCTGCCATCATCTGGGCTGGTTACCTGGCTCTGGGCTCCTGCTAAATTCTTGTGATCTCTATATTCTCCTGCTCTTCTCATGTCTAACTTGAGCTTCTTCCTAAACCAAGTGACAAACGCTACCTGTCCACCGCTCAGATGATCAGTTAAAAGTCTACTATTGTTGCTAAACATAGAATGGAATTCCAGTATCTTCTGGGGATAAACTGTAGATGTTATACAGATCAACAGGAGAACCCCACACATCACGTGGTCAGCAGCAGCAGGCAGTGGCTTCCACCACCCTAACCCACCCCATCCCCAAGGCTGCAGGAAACAAAGAAAAAAAATTGAAATTATTAGAACATGGACATTTCTGTCCAGACCTAAGTCTCACACCTCTGAGGAAGAGGCATCGCTGTGAAGTTTGAGCTCAGCAGAAGGATTCTCATCGGGGTTCTGAGGAGACAACCTTGGCCAGTCCCTGAGGAGCTGAGACCACAGGCAAATCTGCTAACGCTGGGGGAAACTGTAGACAGGTTCCAGTGCTAGAATCTGGGAGCATCCTCCCACCAGCAGCTGCCAAAGCAGCATGCAGGGCTGATCGTCAGGAGTGAGCCGCCCTTCCGACCTCCATCCTGGCAGAGCCTCACAGGAAGCAGTCAGCAAGAGCAGAAATGTACCCTATGGAGTGCCAGTGCCAGCAACACAGAGCGGCCTATAAAAGGGCGGGGCTGAAGCTGAAGCAACGGCTTAAGAACTGGCAAGGAAGGCTTGAGATCATTTTGTGGATCCAAACAGGGCAAAGCTTTAAAAGACAGCCAGGAGAAATAAAGAGACGCTCCAGTCAAGAAGTAAGAAGAAGCAAAACAGAGCCCCAAGGGTTTACTGGTGCTCTGGGCTGACTCGGGACTTGTAGGACTGGGAAGCAGAGGGGTTCTGGAAGCCTGCCCTTCCCCCAAAGATCTATGGGCAGTTAATGGTTGCTGGGAGGGAGGGAAGAGGGACGGGAAGAAGGGAGATTTTCTCCAGCAGTGTAGTCACTGTTAAGTTTCCTGTACTCCTCACAAGAAGACCAACAGAACCAACCAACCAGGGCCCAGAGGGGTGTGAGGAGACTGAAGCACCATCCAAGGACCATGCATGGACTGGACGTAGGTCCTCTACACAGATATAGGAGATGGGCAGCTCAGGCTTCATGGGGGTCCCCTAGTAAAGGGAGAGGGGGGCTGTCTCTTACAAGGACTCTGTTGCCTGCTTTTTGATAACTACCCCACCTGGCTGGGCTGCCTCACCAGGCAACAAGAGAAGAGGATGGCTCAGTCCTTGATGATCTGGGGTGGGTGGGTAAGGAGGGCTTCCTTTTCTGAGGACTAGGAAAGGGAGGATGGGAAAAGAGGGAGGGAGGGTGGGACCGGGAGGAGAGGAGGGAGGGGGCTACAATTGGGATGTAAATAAATAAATATTTTTTAAGAGTTTTTCATGCTCATGTAAGTAATCCTGACTAAATTGCTACACATACAAATGAGAGAAAGGGGATGTTGGGGGTTTGCTTGGAAAAGGGAAGGGGATTAGTGGGAATGGAAGGAGGACAAAAGAGGGTGATATAGTATATACACCATAATATAAAGAGGGTGATATAGTATATACACCATAATATAAAGAGGGTGATATAGTATATACACCATAATATAAAGAAAGAGGGTGATATAGTATATACACCATAATATAAAGAAAGAGGGTGATATAGTATATACACCATAATATAAAGAGGGTGATATAGTATATACACCATAATATAAAGAAAGAGGGTGATATAGTATATACACCATAATATAAAGAGGGTGATATAGTATATACACCATAATATAAAGAAAGAGGGTGATATAGTATATACACCATAATATAAAGAGGGTGATATAGTATATACACCATAATATAAAGAAAGAGGGTGATATAGTATATACACCATAATATAAAGAAAGAGGGTGATATAGTATATACACCATAATATAAAGAGGGTGATATAGTATATACACCATAATATAAAAACTTTACATGGGAGATGCTTGTCAACCACCAGCTTAACCAAGAGATCAAGGAAATGCCTCTGTGGTAAGATGTGAGCTTTATAAAGTCCTTAATATGAGAATCCAATATTTTTCTGGAATTCTTGTCAAAATCCTATAGCCTCAGTACAATCATGAGAGAGCACTGTAAAGGCTTGGGTTGAAGATTTTCCTACACGATGATTGTCCAGGCTCTTCAAACGTGTGAAGGTTGCTGTGTAAGCATGAGGGCTCGAGCACCATCCCCAGAACCCCGTTAAAAACAAACAAAAACCCGGCAGGGTGGTGCCTACTTATGATCCTAGCATTGCAGGGACAGAGGAAGAAGATGAATCCCTGAGGCTCGCTGAGTCCAGCCTGATCAGTGAATCCCAAGCCAGTAAGAGAGCTAGTCTTAGAAAGCAAGGTGGGGGCAACACCCAAGGTCATCCCTGTCCCCACCCGACACACCCCACATACGGAGACAGACAGACAGACAGACAGACAGACAGGAGACACAGAGATAGACAGAGACAGAGAAACAGAGATCTAGACAAAGAAACAGAGACAGAGAGCCATGCACACGCATTTTCATGTACACACACACACATGCACATGCACTTTCACATACGTGTGTGAAGGTCATGGAAGGCAAGAAAAGGTTGAAGAACTCTAATTGAAGGAAAGCAAAGAGAAACAACAATCAAAGTCAATGTGGGACTCAAGCTGAGAGACTGAGACCGAACAGGGACACTGGAGGAGGAGTTAGTGAATTCCGAATAAGAAACAGAGCTCAGTCCGTGGGCTTGTCCCTTTCGTGGCTCATATCCTGGTCATGATAATTGTTCCACATTAAGTAAGGAAATATCGTTAGGGAATAAGAAAATTCTCTGTGCTATCTTTACAACTTTTCAGTAAACCTAAAATGAATTCAAATTTAAAAAAAAAAATTAAACCACCAGTCTCCTTACATCGTTAGAGTCCTGTGGGATTTAAGTCATCCTCACAACATTGCCAAGATAAACAGGCAAGTCCAAGCTGCCTTTTCTGGAAAATAAGGATGAGGGAACCACAGTCATCTTGGACTAGGCAAGTGCGACAGTACTGAAGACAGATGCCCTGGGAAGGTACACGAGACAATGGGGCCCAGTGAAAGGGAGGTGAGGGGTTATCAAATACCCACACCGCCAACTTCCCTTCAGCCAAGGACCAGCCCTGTTTACAAGACAGAATAATAGGCCTCCTTCAGGGAGTCCACAATACCTGGACCCAAAGCCCACGCCTAGGTCATCACTCCTCTCCTTCACAGCTACATAAATCAATCATCAGCCCTTGCAAGACTGCCTCAGTTCCCACCAGCCCACCCCTTCCCTTTCAGACTCCCTTTTAACTCTGAGACAATCAGAGACGACTGGCCACACAGAGCCTTCCGTCTCGTCTCTACCTCCCTCTCCTGTCCCATCAAAGCTACTCTGAGGTTGACACTACACAGCTTTGTAGGCACACAGGTTCAGCTGAGAGTCAAACCACCCCGGCCCAAACTTAGCCAAGCCTCTGTTCCCTGGCTTTTTTTTAAGAATGAAAGAAAGAAGGAGAGAGAAAGAAATAAGGAAGGAAAGAAAGAAATCACTGAGTATAGAAGGTTCACCTGCGATTGCCACTACAATAGTCTAGAGAGATTCGCTGCTCATTGCATTAAATTAGGCAACAGAATTCACTGCTTGGTAGGAAACTTTGACTTTTCCAAGAGCTCTATGGGAGTTCTATATCAGACTTATTCCTAACATGCATTTGTGCAAGAGCAAACTCTACCTGATGAGAGATCTCAATCATTTCTTATAATCCTACTATCACTTATGTGAATGAGTGGTGAAGACTCAAGTATAGGCGCCTGATAACAGACCTAGAGTATGCGCGAGTTGACAAATGTTAACTATTCCTAGATTGTAGTTGGAAGTTAACTATATACCTACAAGAGACATACCGAAAGATTCTGTACATATTAATGTATTATTTTAGTGAGCTACAGAAAATGACAACTAACTCTGGTAAGTGCCTGGAAAACTTGATGAACTAAAAACTGCCATGGACCCTGTCTGCAAGGAGTCTGCGATGCAGGCAGGCAGACATGACTCACACACCTACCAATAAATTCATAATTAGCCAGATGGGTGCTCAAAAATAGAACCAGGAGCCAGAAATCAACTTTATTCTCGATAACTGTAAGCTTTGCCACACAGCACCGTTGGAAGGTGTTGTTGACTCCAGAAGGGGAAATGGAGCAGTGTCACATGGGAGAGGGACAAGGAAAAACAAAAAAAGGAGGGAGGGGAGTTTTAAGTCCAAAAGAGGAGGTAGACGCATAGCTCAGTGTTAGGATGTGTGGTGACCATTCTCAAAGGCCTGGACTCAATCCCCATCACCCCCAAAATTAATATATCAAATTCACACCAGCTGCTCCTCCTTACTGGGTCCCCTGACCTCAGTCACCCCAGGGGAGTGCAGAGGTTTCCTCAACATGGCACCAATCCTGATCTAGATACAGAGACACTTCTGCCTGAGCTTCCACAGATAACGCACATGCTGCAGCCTTCTTGCCACCAAGCAAAAAGTAGAATTCGGATCCTCAGCAAGGCAGTCCAAGAGACGGAATCAGCTCTGGCCTCTACCAGCACCCAGCCTCCCAGTACTAAAACCCCATGACCTTGCTTAAAAAGGAGGGACTAAGTCAAGAAGCAGGCCGGCTGCGGCTGTTTGCATCTAGTACTGGTCAGCAGTGAGAAGTCTCTGGCTTGAACCCCACGACGCTTCTCCACTCTCCCAGCTGACCTCCTAAATGACTCGGTTTCCTCACTGGTCTTCGTTATAGAAGAATGGTTTCAGGATGTAAATAGAGGAAAGACTGACTGCCTCTTGCAGCAGGACAGCAAAAGGGGCTAGAGAGGAGAGGAATGAAACAAAGATGCCCCAAGCATCGTGCCTAGTGCATGAACACGCTACTTACTACACAAGGCTGGCACTGCAGCCTGGGAGCTCACATACTCAACAGTCTGAGACCAGAGAATCCAGCGCAAGGCCACGCTAACCAGGAGATTTAGAGCCTGTCACAAAAAAAAAAAAGAGGTTTTAAGTGCTAAGGCTCAGAGGTAGAGGGTTTGTTCAGCATGGGAGGGGCCCTAGGCTCCACTCCCAAACTGCAAAGAAAAGGAAATAAGAGAGGAGAGGGGAGGAGAGAATAAGGAAGGAAGAAAGAAAAGGAAAAAAAAAAGAAAAGAGACAATGAAATAAGTTTTTTTAAATGTACATATAATTTATTTTTTTATTTTTTTTATTTTTTTTATTTTTTTATTTTTTTTCTTTATTAATTTATTCTTGTTACATCTCAATGGTTATCCCATCCCTTGTATCCTCCCATTCTTCCCTCCCTCCCATTTTCCCCTTATTCCCCTCCCCTATGACTGTTCCTGAGGGGGATTACCTCCCCCTGTATATGTTCATAGGGTATCAAGTCTCTTCTTGGTAACCTGCTGTCCTTCCTCTGAGTGCCACCAGGTCTCCCCCTCCAGGGGACATGGTCAAAGGTGAGGCACCAGAGTATTTAAAATGTCACCTACTGGCATATGCTTCTCACAGTGTGCCCCACCACGGTAAAAGGTTCACAAGGATACCCCAGACCTTCCATACTGGAGACTTGGTTATTCTGTTGCTGCATCCCTGCACGCCCTACAACAAGTCAGCCGATGGGTTCTAAAGACTTTAGTGTCCTCTGTTGAAAGCCTTCTCATTGGGCGAGGGAGACGGCTCACTGGGTAAAGCACTTGCAGGACACATGTGATGTGTTGGCTAGTTTTATGTCAATGTGACACAAGCTCAAGTTGTTGTTTGGAAACAGAGTCCCTCAATTGAGAAAATGACCCCATCAGGCCGGCCTGTAGGCAAGCCTGGGGTGTTTTTTTCTTGATGAATGTGGGAGAGCTCACTGTGGGTGGTGGTACCACTCCTGGGTTGGTGGTCCTGGGTTTTACAAGAAAGCAGGCTGAGCAAGCCTAAGAGAGCAAGCCAGTAAGCTGCACCCCTCCATGGCCTGTGCATCAGCTCCTGCCTCCACGTGCCTGCCCTGACTTCCTTCAATGATGGACTGTGATTTGGAACCATACACTCTCAAAATAAACGCTTTCCTACACAAGCTGCTTTTGGCCATGGCGCTTTATCACAGCAATAGAAACCCTGACTGAGATACATAAGGGTCTGAGTTTAGATCCCCAGAACACATATAAAGCTGAGCACAGCAGTGTACGCCTGTGATCCCAATGCTCCTTCTGCGAGGTAAGAGGCAGAGACAGGCGAAGTCCAGGAAGCTCACCTGCCTCAAGCAATATGGAAGTTGAGGACAGACTCCCATGGCTATCCTTTCATTTTCGTAACTGTCCCATGGCATGTGCACGCCCACACTCAGACACTTGTAAACATGCACATACAAACGTGCGAACATACACACATACAGAAAGAGAGGACAGAGACAGACAGACAGACAGACGGACAGATGGACAGACAGACAGACAGACGGACAGATGGGCAGACACAGAGAATGTTCCTACTACTATCCAGTCCCTTGCTCAGTGAGACTTTCGCAGCATTTTGCAACTGAAATTGGAAAGCACACTTACGTGCTTGCTCACTTGTCTGCTTTCTATACTCATTTACTTACTGGTTTATTTGTTCACCATTTCCTCTAGGAGGCTAACAACTCCCTGAAGACAAGTACCCCACCTCTCAGAGCTTAGAAAAGAGCCCACTGTCGAGGTGCTGGCATTAAAAGCTCAGGGAAGCGGGAGGGAGGGAGGGAAGGAGGGAGGGAGGGAGGGAGGGAGGGAGGCTCAAAGGTAGAACAACTGGGAGACTTTGGAAGTTCAGTAATTACGAATATGGGCTCACTAGCTGAGTTGCCACGGTTGGACCTCCAGCTCCACACATGGCATGCTATGCACCCCACCTGACCCCTGTCTGAAACCTTGGGTCAATCTTCATGAAAAGATGGTACAACGTACAATGGCTGATCTAAAAAGACTTTTGAGGCAGGACAATTGGGAGTTTAAAGTCATCCTTAGCTGCATGGAGAATTTGAGTACAGCTTGAGCTACGTGAGGCCCTGTGTCCAAAGAACATAAACTTGTATGTGTAAGACACTCAGCGTCTAAGACACAGTAAACACTCATTAGGCCTTATGTTATGAATCAAGCTCTTACCAGGCCTTCTTGTGCCGTTGCAGTCCAAGAAGAGACATGACAAATCCCTGCGCACAATGAATGTGCTCTTCCACCTCCAGACACCTAGAATAACAACCTCCAACGAAGCTGAGGCCACTGACTGCTTTACAAGCTGGGAAGGCTCCTTGTGATTCCAGTAGTGTGTGAAAGGATTCCTGGGGATATGAGGTAGTGGGGAGGTGTCCACCTGGGTGCCTGGGAATTTTCAGCTTGCAATCCTCCACTGAAGATGCCTGTTTCCCAGCTAGACACACTTGCCAATGCTCATCTCAAGCAGCACCGAGCAAGTCAGCGTATCTTCTCACCGTCGGGATGTCTATAAATCATGCCTCAGTTTGCTGATTTGGAATCTTCCAATAACTCTATACTCTGCTTCCTGTAAGTGTGCTTCATTGAACTTGCGGCAAGAAGTTCAAGGGCAGGATTATACTTCAAACTCACGTCGACAGACTTCGAATAGCAAAGGCGACGGCATGCCAGAGTCCGCTTCTAATGTCGCTCAGATCCTAACAACTGCTATACATTATGAGCATCAAAAGCAGCATTAAGTGTCCAGGGTCAAAAATTAAAAGGAAAACTTATACAGTGACTACAGTACTTAGATTGGGGGGGAGGGGGTGGAGACAAAAAAGTATTTCTGATGTAATAGGTAATAATAAGCTTTCTTGTGAAAAAAAAGTTAAGATCTGGTGTAAATTTTGGTCCCAATATTCTTCTTGGCAAGGAGATTTCCTGCTACAGTCTAGATGTAAACTAGTCGTGAAGGCTTTGCCAGAAATATTTAACTCAAAGCCAGACTCAGGACAAGAGAGACAGAGGACAAAGACCAACAAAGCAAGCAGAGAGGAAAACGTGTGACTTTCCAGATTTTGATAACTTTATGCATCTAGAAACAGAAGGAAGTGATAAATGGGCACAATTAAGAGACTCCATGTGCCATTTATTAAAGATTGTGTGACATGCAACCGTATGGATTTCTAGCTTAACCAATCACAAATTTAATCAGAACAGTTAACACTTTGTCTCAATGGTGCTTTAGAGAATTCAGTTATCGACTGGAACATATTTATGTGTCCCTTCATGGCGATCCATTTTAAGAATCTTTGATTTCTTCTTTTCAGGGAGAGAGGGGGCAAAGGCATTTAATTGTGGCCTAGATATCCTAACGAGAAACATAAGCTTGAAATCATATCTCTGTTCCAACTCAATGAGGTAGACATGTAATTTATAAGAATTTAAGAGAATTAATCATAGCTGCAAGAATGCGCTCCACAGAGACTTGTAGCCAAGTAGCGTGATGCAACTCACTCAGATAATTCTGCTTGTGTAGCAGGATAACATTTATTTCCACTTGCATTAGAAGATGAACATGAAAGTGTTTTCAAAAATAAAAATAACAAAAAAATATTATAATACCAATGGCCATTTGTCAAATACTGACTAGATGCCAGGCATTCCACTGAGAGCTTTGTATGCCAATATGTACCACTACATACGTACATGTATGTTCCAGGAGTTGAACCTAAGCCATCAAGCTTAGCAGCAAACACCATTATCATCTAAGCCATCTCTGTGTCCCCCAAGTCTGTGGAATAAAGGGATTATGGTCAGTTGGGTTATTCCCTCTCATTACTGTGTGATTTTTTTTTCAAAGCTTCACTAGGTTTTATAGTGTACATGTTTGTATTCATTTGCAGCAGGCCTGGCCGGGTGACTTTTGGGCCAGTTGAATGCACTAGACAGAGCTTCCAATAGCTTGGAACAGGTTCCCGTGGCTTCTTGTTCTTCTCTCTTCCGGCTTCCGGCTCTGAAGGTAATCTTCTAAGCACAGAACTTAGCCAGCCTAGCAGGTGTCCAAGCTTTTGACATAGTGACACGACACCATCTATGAAGATCACATTTGGGAACCACTCAACACTGAGTTATTTTTTAAATTGCCCAAAATTCTTTTTTTTAAGTAAGTTTATGATTTTGTGTTGTGTTGAATTCATAGCTGCCCTGTTGCCCTCTATACCTAGAGAGTTTAGATGAACTACCCAACCCTCAGGTCACGAGCAAGAAAGTATTTTTATGCTATACATCACTGAGATTTCTAGATTGCTTAATGTATAACGTCATTGTATACCAAGCTGACTAGTTAAGGACATTTGCTTATTAAGGTATACAATGTATACAATGTGGGTGAGTCAATTTATCATGTCATTGTCATTCAAGCCACAGGTTCCAAGTCAAGATGTGAACAGATTGGTTATTTCCAAGGGCTATGGCAAAGAGGATGGTTTTTGGGGTCTTTACCCTGTCTCAAAAAAAAAAAACAAACAAACAAACCAAGGAGGAAAGCATCTGAAGAATACACTGCAAGTTGACCTTTTACTTCTACATCTCTACACGCACACACACACACACACACACACACACACACACACACACACACGCTTACACAAATGCATGCTACATGTATACAAACTCACATAGCCACAAAAATCAACTTTTTTAGTAGGGGCTAGACAAATGGCTCAGGAGATAAGAGCATGTACTGCTCTTGCCAAGGACCCAAGTTCAGTTCCCAACACCCCATCCAGAAGCATCTAGAAGCTCATAACGCCCCCGCCTCACCCACCTCGTAACTCCAGCTTCGGACACTCCGTCACATTCTTCTGACTTCTACTGGCACTTGCACTCATGTAGAAATATACACACAATTAAACTTCTAAATAAATGAGCCAAGATGCCCAATGTAAATAAGAGCCAAGTCAGCAAGCTCATGGGAGAAGAGCATTCTCCAGGAAGGGAATGGGTGTGTGCAAGCTGGCTGGCACAAGGAAGCCTGGCACAGTCACAGAGGTAAAGAGAAACTCAGAGTGAGTCGTTTCAGATTCCCAAAAGAGCCAGGAGATATAAGGATGGTAACATGGAGCAGGACAGAGTTTGTCTCTTGTGGCCTGCTCAGCAATATATGAGGCATGTTCCTTTATCAGACACAAAACTTAGGCCCAAGACCTTCCCCAAGACCGAGCAGGTTACATGTCATGGGAGATCAGTCTCATGCGCGTCAGGTGACAAAGGCCAAGCAAGATCCAGCATTGTGCTGACTCCCAGTGCAAAAAGAGAATGAAGACCATTGTTTACCAGAAAAGCTACTGTAGTTATCACCAATACCTAGGTCACAAGATGCTTCTTTGGGCAATGTAGCTTTGTGACTACTGAGATATTTACCAATATTCTCTCTCTTCTTTTATGACATCTTTGTGCAAAGAGTATTAAAATGAACCTCATAAAACTGCCATTTTTATAGGTTGAAGAATGACCCACCATTAGCAAATTCGTGTTTTAACTTAATTTTTCAGTAGTGTAAACACATGGGCTGCTAGATAAATAACCATAAAGTAAACAGGCGTGGCAGCACCTTCCAGATGAAGAATTGAATGTTAGCTGTGTTTCAAAGCTCCTGAGTCCTCCTTCCAAGGACGTGAGTCCAGAGATGGACAAGGGCACATGACATACCCTAAGACAGACAAGAAGGCCACAAATCCTTAGAAAGATGATCTACTTTCATGTGTGTGTGTGTGTGTGTGTGTGCGCGTGCACATGCATGTAAGTGTACATGCATACATACTTTCAGAGGGAAGGGGTTAATGTTAGATGTCTT
The DNA here is from genome assembly GCF_964271855.1 of Acomys minous. Lineage (NCBI taxonomy): Eukaryota > Metazoa > Chordata > Mammalia > Rodentia > Muridae > Acomys > Acomys minous. The sequence goes on from NC_140500.1 coordinate 43,254,012, forward strand.
TTTCTGTCACTCTCTACTTTTTTTTGAGACAAGGTCTCTCACTGAACCTGGAACTCACTGATTCAGCCAGCCTGGCCAGCATTCATCCATCTCCATCTCCAGTGCTGACACTACAGGCATGGGTCACCATACCCAGATCCTTATGAGTGCAGGTGATACAAACTCATGTCATCATGCTTGTGGGGCATGCTCTTTACAGGCTAAGCTATCTCTTCAACCCCATAGAAATAAAGGCTTTTTGCTGTCTAATATGCTAAGCCCTCAATGCATACATCTGCTCTGCCCAGTGATTCTCAGCTCAGGAGTAGAAAAGGGGCCAGAGAGATGGCGGGGTAAAAGAGTTTCCTCCTAAAGCCTAAAAAACTCAATTTGATTCCCAGAACTCATATTAAAAAGCCAGGCATGAGCCATTCGTGGTGGCGCACACCTTTAGTCCCAGCACTCAGGAAAGCAGAGGCAGGTGGATCATGAGGCCAGCCCGGTCTACAACGACAAAGTCCAGGACAACCAATGCTACACAGAGAAATCTTGTCTCTAAAAAAAACAAAAAGGAAGCCAGATGTGGTAGCACACATCTACAATCCCAGGATTCCAGAATTCCTACAGTAAGATGGAAGACAGAGACAGGGAAGCTGGTTGGAAGCTCGCAGACTAGCTGGCCTGGTGTACAAAGCTCAGTGGTATAAACAAGAGAGATCCTGCCTCAAAACAAGGTGGAAGAAGAAAACTGACCCCAGTTTTCTTCCATCCTCTCACCTCCCCACAGGTGGCATGGCAAATATATACCTGCACACACATGCAACACACACACACACACACACACACACACACACACACACACACACTACAATTTTTTAAGTAGGAAGAAAATTAGATTAAATGCTTTTTTGTTTTTTAATATTTTATTAATTTATTCATATTACATCTCAATTGTTATCCCATCCCTTGTATCGTCCCATTCCTCCCTCCCTTCCGCCTTCCCCCTACTCCCCTCCCCTATGTCTGTGACTGAGTGGGACCTCCTCCCCCTGTATATGATCATAGGGCATCAAGTCTCTTCTTGGTAGGCTGCTATCCTTCCTCTGAGTGCCACCAGGTCTCCCCATCCAGGGGACATGGTCAAATATGGGGCACGAGAGTTCGTGTGAAAGTCAGTCCCCACTCTCCACTCAACTGTGGAGAATGTCCTGTCCATTGGCTAGATCTGGGTAGAGGTTCGAAGTTTATTGCACAGATTGTCCTTGGCTGGTGCCATAGTTTGAGCAGGACCCCTGGGGCCAGATCTGCCTGTCATAATGTTCTACTTGTAGGTTTCTAGGGCCCTCTAGATCCTTCTATTTCCCTCATTCTCCCATGCTTTTCTCACCTAAAGCCCCAATAGGTTTAACATATGGAAATCCATCAATGTAATCCACCATATAAACAAACTGAAAGAGAAAAACCACATGATCATCTCCTTAGATGCAGAAAAAGCATTTGACAAAATCCAACACCCATTCATGTTTAAAGTTCTGGAGAAATCGGGAATACAAGGCACATACCTAAACATAATAAAGGCTATATACAGCAAGCCAATAGCCAACATCAAATTAAATGGAGAGATACTCAAGGAAATTCCTCTAAAGTCGGGGACTAGACAAGGCTGCCCACTTTCTCCATATTTCTTCAATATAGTTCTTGAAGTTCTAGCCAGAGCAATAAGACAACAAGAGGAGATCAAGGGGATCCAAATGGGAAAGGAGGAAGTCAAATTATCCCTATTCACAGAGGATATGATAGTGTACATAAGTGACCCCCAAAATTCCACCAGAGAACTCCTACAGCAGATGAAATGCTTCTTTAGCGGCCACAACAGTGTTTAACTCCCAAGCCATTACAGCCATTGATCACCACTGTTCCCCGAGACAGTTCTGAGTCCTGATAAACTGTTTTGGTGCAGCAGTGTGTCTTTCTTGAAGAAAACCCAAACTTCTAGATCCACGGGCAGAATGAATCGCCTCATTGTCCGTTGTCCTGCAGCCTGAGGTAGCCGAGGGGTGAGGCAGTGAACTGGTCTTTCCCAGGGTCACCAGGCTCTGGGCCATGGGACTTGCTTTGAGCCAGGTAAACGTCCAACAGTGGACTGAGCCTGACAGCTGGACACCTGCGTGGTTAGCTTGGCTCTCAGCAAAGCAGAGAGGAGGCTGGCTTCCAACACAGCTTAAACACAATTAACTTTTCATTTGATGCAGCCTGCCTCTCTCCGTTTCTAATGTTCCCTTAGGACCCGGGATCCAATAAAGTCCAACATGTGACTAAGAAAGCCAGGCAGGGAAACTGACCAAACATTGTTCAATGCTATATTACAAACCTATGGGAAAGGAGTTTAATTAAAGGCCACGGCAATTCTTAGGGGAAATGTTTCTTTTATTAACCGTTCCTGTCGAATAAAGCGGCTTTAAACAATCCCTGACTGCCTGGAAATTCTGTATGCCTCAGATTTCTTTTTTCTTTTCTTCTTAATCTCTGCTGCTGCTTTTTTTTTTTTTTTTTTTTTTTTTTTTTTTGATTATTTGGTCATTAGGCAAATCAGAAGTGTCTGAGACTCAAGAAACTCAATTTAAGTATTCTCATTCCACATTTATAAATATGAGCAGATGACATTTAAAACGCTCAGACCAACAGGGGCAGTTCTGAGTGTGAAATCGTTGTTCAGCATAAAGTAATAGCACAAATACATAGAGGAGGCTATCTGCGGATCAAGTTCAAGGCATTTTAGTGAAATGTATGCACAGCCTCCATGTGGGTAAGACATTTAAAAATGCAAAGAACCTGCAATTCTTTGTTGCTCACGTGTAATAAAACCCCTAGTTAGCGTCAGTGACATGATAGCATCGATTGCAAAGGAGTGTAGCAGGCGGAAATCGGAATGGAAACACCACATCTGATGAGGCAAAGTAATTGGGTTTTTAAGTATAAGTGGAAAGAGGAAATATCACTGAAGGGCTAAGACGGGAGCATATGAATTTTTAAAACTCAAGGAAAGTTGGAGTGGATATACAAATGCAGAACTGATTCATGATCAGGGTGCTGTCCCATGGCCACACAATAAGTCTGAGGTCCCTGTCCCATGGAGAGTCACACACAGGGGAGGTCACAAAGGGGTAAATGTAAAAATGTGCATGTCATATTAGTTCCTCAAAAATAGCAAGAGACTATGCAAAGAGATACAATAAAGGTCTGTCACTGTGGAGACAGTAACGGTCCACCACTCAGATTTTGTTACCAGTAAACACTTCCTTCCATTCCCGTGCCTATTACGGGGACCCTCCTCCTGGGCAGACATGCTCTGGGGAATCTCTTTTTTGCCTAATCCCTGGGGTAAAGGGGAGTTCTAGAGGCAAGAGAGCATTTTTAATGCCAACTCTGGCAACTCCCTCATCCCACGAGATCCTCCTGAAATGAGCCTGTGCAATGCCCCCATCAGATGACAGAGCCCGTTGTCGACATTCCTGGGCTCAGCAGGCCACATGACTGCTTTGACCAGTGTGATATGCACCAGGAGCAACACCATGCAGCCATGCACGGAGCTCTGAACAGGCCTGGCAGCTTCGAGTTCCTGCTTCTTCAATGCCAACCTCCCTCTAAAAAGAGACCACTATGCCTGATGAAGATGAGCTAACTACGTGAAGAGCCTTGGAAGAGGTTCAAGGGGCAGACAGGCGGGCAGTTAGGCAGTCATTCAGAGAGACAGGCAGACAGACAGGCAAACAGGCAGACAGGCAGACAGATGACAATGAACACTGTATCCCTGAGCATAATTGAAAAAAGGCCATGTTTTGGGGGAGGGAGATTTTAAAAATACTTGTTTGTATAGATTTTAAGCATGGAAAGTAAATATATACGTGGTAAGGAGAGCATGAACGTGGGCATCTCTATGAGACAGCCATTTTGGAAATCAGTCATCCACTCCTGTGTGCCCAGCTATGTGCTTCAGGTGAGTTTGAAACAAGTGCTTCCTAAACTCCTGCTCACAGAATCCAATGGTTTATTTTATGCTACAAGTTGAGTTCTATGCTAGCAGCAGCAGGTAACTAGACCTCTGTTCTGTAGTTGCATGTCACTTGGAAAATATGTAATTTCACCCAGGTGGGACTCCAAGATTTCCTTAAAAGTCAGGGTTTCTTTTTGTTATTGTGCTGAGAACCAAACTGCATTGAGAGCTGCCTGCTTTGAGGGCCCCCTGCACTGAGGGCCACCTGCCTGTGGACACTTGGGGATGTAAACTAAACAGCTCTTCTGCATCTCCCTTCAAACCTGTTGACCTATGAGTATAAAGTCTCAACACCTTCGTCAACTCCTCTTGACAGCAATGGGGCCACAGTCTAGAAAAATGCATTCTAACTTGAAAAAGGCCTAGGCTGAAATGTGTTAATACACTTACTTTAATGAACATGATAGCTTAGCAACAAGGAATGTTGTGTTGGGTTTGAGGAGGCCTCCCATGACGTCCTGGGCCTCATAGATCGCCTCTTGATGGACAATGGAATTACATTCTGAAAAACCTACAATAAGCTGAAAATACCCTGGGTTGAAAGTGTATTTTATAAAACTGCCCTACTGAACATGGCAGCTTAGCAACAAGCTATCTGGAGCACTCAGGGAGTGTCCTCATGATGAAGTGGGTGACTGGTGGCTGTCACTCTCTGCTACTGCCCTGCACCATGAGCACACATCAGAGCACATATCCCAATCCCAGGAAAAGATCCAAACTCAGAATTTGAAATCCACTGAATATGTATCATTTTCACACCACCATAAAGTCATCCCAAGTTGAACCAAGTTAAGTCAGGGACCGCCTATTTTTAAACCCCTCCCCCATACCACCCCACATATGTTCTGACTTAATTACCCCTCCTAAGTTCTGCGCTGATTTATTTTCAAGGCAATTTCCGAAGGGATCTTGAAAGAACGTGGGAGGTCTGCAGCTACTCAGACCTGTTGATGTCGTGATTTTTTTTTTTTTTATCCACTTCAAAGATACACCGTTTGGTACACAGAAACACGGCAAGTGTCCCTTGTCCTCACTTTCTTCGGCTAAGCAAACAATTTCTCTATGAAGCAACCGTGCCATACACATGCTAGTAGACCTCAAGTTTAAGAAAAAGGAGGCGCGAAATGCAATCCACTCTATCTCCGTTAGGGATGATTGGTTGTGATGGCAGTCCTGCTTGGTGACCATGGAGATAGCGTGATGAAGAGAGCAGCCCGCAACCTCTGGCCACTCAGGCTGGTGAGGAAAGAGCCAGTTACATAAACAAAGTTTCCCATTATGTAGATGGCATCAAAGAGCTACAAAAGCAGCCTTCTGTTCCCACTTGGCACCTGAGGCCTGTGGATCTTGAGCAAGAGGAGGGCTGTATTTGCAAAGCAAACCCGACGGGAGCTTTTTATTGTCAATAAGAACTCCTTCCTCCAGGATGGACCCACCACAGTACACAGTCAACTCTTTTCACAACAAATGGGGAGGAGCAACGGCTTACAGAGATGCTGCCCAGGGCCACACTTGTGCAATGAGGTTGCTAACAAACCTTTAATGACATAGGCTAATTGTTCAGTGACTCCTTGTCAACATGATGACACTGTACGTTTCTTGTGCAGAAGTCAAGTCCAGTGAGGAAAGAGACAAACCCCAGGTGATACAAAGTACACGCACTTCCAACAGGCTTTCCACACCCACTGTGACATCACAAGTCTGTGGGGATGGTTTTTAGGACTGGAATCAGTGAGGGATGGGATCACACAGAGTTCGGAGCAGAGAAAGACAGAACACAGCAAGAACCTTCATGCTCCTCTGTGTGGTGTCTGTGATTCAGGAAACACATGCAGAATTTCTGCCTAGTCGTAGCCAGCAAGCCAGCGTCTGACACCACAAGCGCCAGCCATCATGTGAGGAGCACATGACCGCAGCACAAGGAAAAGCATGAGTCCCAGGTGTCCTGAGCACCCTTTGGTCCAGAGGCGTGAGATAGCACTATGACAAAGTCAGCCCCAAGAGTTGTGCCCACACCCGACCTGGCTGCGCATGCCCAAAGGACTCCATATCATATCACAGAGACACTTGCTCAGCCAAGTACGTTGCTGCTCGTTTCATTCACAAAAGCTAGGGAAAGGAAAGACCTTAGATGCCCATCAACAGAAGAATGACTAGTGAAGATGTGGTCCATTTATGCAGTGGAATTTTCAGCCCGCTGTAAGGGGGAAAAAAATGAACTTATGCAATTTCCAAGAAATAGGTAGACCTGCAAAGTGTTGCGTTAAACAAGGCAATTCAGACCCAGAAAGATACACACCTCATGTTCTCCCTCAGAGGCGGACCTTAAGTTCTACTTTGTTTTCTGGCTTCTATTTTTTTTAATATGCATATCTAGGTAACACTTGTAGGTGGGGGAGATGCCAAGAAATCAGAAAAGTGCTAGAGAGAGGAAAGAAATAGGCTTTAAGGGAGAGTGGCAGGGAGGGTACTAGAACACATGTGATATAAACGCGAAAGGGGGAACACTGAGGGCTGAGGGCTCTAGGCTGGGGTGGGGATAGGAACTTGAAGGAGAGGAGGAGTGAGGGAAGCAGACATAAAAATGCTTTAAGGAAACCTGATACATCACATGCTAATGTAAGGGGTTTTTTTTTTTAGCTGAAATTTTTAGATAAAATTGAGTATATTTTCTATGATAGTCTAGAGATCTAAAACTAAACTAAAAATAAGCACAAACTGTATAAAATATTTTAAAGGTTCAAGTGGTAACTTTGTTAGATAGCACAATTTAAAAAAAAAAAAACTCACACATGAAAAGCTCATGCCCTGTTTGGCGAGAGAAGGGTTGGTCCTGGCTGGGGTTAAGCACTCTCAGACTATACTGGAAGTGGTAGAACTTTAGCCCAACTCAGCCTCAGATGGCATTGTTTATCCGAATATGTCTGTCTTTCTGCCTTCCCAGGCCTCGGTTTCTTCATCTGTAGGACCAGCAGGTCGTGTCAGATTCAGTGACTTGGAGAGGGCAGATGCAGGCTGGTGACCATGGTGCCCGTGCTTTGTAAAAGCCCACCTGTCACTTAAATGTGTGACTCTCTTTAGAAGCACATACCCATGTCTTAGGTGTATGCTCTCATTGCCCTAAGCACCCTTCTCCTTCAATGCCTGTGCTTAAGTCTATATTAAAAATTATCAAAAATGGGCAAGCAGGCAGAGTCAATGGCCAAACTCTGCCAAGACAGGGTAAGCAAGTCCTCAATAGTTCCTGCCTCGAAAATATTGGACCAGAAGGCCGAAGATGATGCTCCAGCGTTATAGAGGGTGTTGGGTGACTGTTCAGGCAGCGAACTGTCTCAGTTATTTTTTCATTTTGGAAGCTCCCAACCTGCATTTCCAGTTCACTCAGGTATTTAAGTTTTATTCCTTCTCAAATCTGTGATGGGCTTGAAGACCAGATAGTTTAGTCTTACAATTAAGCTTAGTGGGTTAGGAGTTAAGATGTTTTTAGATCAAGATAGGTGTTTTAAGTTAATAGAGATAAGATAATGATAGATATTGATCTTCATTCAGGAGTTTAAGGCCAACAAGACAGGAAAGATGTCTACTTCAAGTTTGCCAAATACAAATAGCCAAATCACTATGAATGTAACATTTATATAATTCCAGATTGTCCCATGGTTCTTCCTGCTGTATGTAGTTTATTTTATTCATGTGTAATAATATAAATGCATATGTTTAAAAAATGAATAGTGGAAAGGAGGGAGGAATGGGAGGATATAAGTGATGGGATAACAATTCAGTTGTAATCTGAATAAATTAATAAAATAAAAAAATTTTAAAATGAAGGCTGGAGAGATGGCTCAGTGGTTAAGAGTGCCACCTGCTCTTCCAGAGGTCCTGAGTTCAATTCCCAGCAACCACATGGTGGATCACAACCATCTATAATGTGATCTGGTGCCCCCTTCTGCAGATAAAGTACTCATATACAATAAATAAATAAAATAAAAAAATAAATAGTGATGCAATATGCTTAACATATAATGTATATTGTATAAACCAATAAAACAAAAAATTAAAAATAAAATAAATTATCCCCCTTTTTTAATTTCTTTTTTCCTGGGTTTTTATTGTGTTTTTTAAAGCCTAAACTATCCCCCAAATCCCTATGTAGCTGAGATGGAAGATATGTGGCACCATGCCAGAATCTTAAACTGTTTCTTTAAAAACTGACTGTGATCCAGGCACAGTGATGTAGGTCTGTAAACCTAGCACTGTGGGAGGCAGAGGCAGGTTGATCTCTGTGAGTTCCAGGCCAGCGTGGTCTACAAAGCAAGTCTGGGACAGTCAAGGTTACAGAGAGAAACTTTGTCTCAACACAGACAGACAGACAGACAGACAGACAGACTGTGCCTTATACTAGGAGGACAAAAACAAACAAACTTCATCCATAAAATTCTTAATGCTCTAAGAACCAAAGAAAGAGGGAAGGAAGGTGGGTCTGGAAAGAAAGCAGAGCGGGAAGGAGGAATTCAGCTGGAGTGGGTGTTGTGTTGGAGGGTATTTAGGTCCTAGGAATGGTGTGAGGCAGAACCTACTTGTAGACTGTTACGGGCAGCAGCCACACTTCAGAAGAGATGGCCACATGGGATACAGGAAGACAAAAGCTCACAAGCCTCTGGTCTCCTCATCTGCCCCCAACACTTTTGCCTCAGTGAATGGGCAAGAAAGCGAAAGCAGAGGCAGAAGGAAAGATGCTGTTCAATGTAACCAATGCCACGTCACCCAGACAGTGAGTGGCCAGCAGGCAGGGCAGGCGGCCTACACGCTAACAATGCCCAAGGGGCCACATTGCAACTGAGGAGTCTCGCTCATCACTCATACCACAGCCAGGCTCTGCTCCAGGATGCAACGAATCCCTCTTTTCCCCCACTGACCCCATAAGTAAGATCATATTTGCCTTGAAGGATAATGTTTTATTAAAAAAAACAAAAAACAAAATAGTAAACAAAGCAACCTCTCAGATTCCCAGGGGGACAAGCAGTTCTACGTCTCTATCACCCCCTGCTCTCTCCAGGGATGTGCTCTCTGTCTAAAATGACAAGACCAGCTTCCCTACGCTGGAAACTGCCATTAAAGCAATCCACCAACGTGTCACCTCAAATGCCAAAAGATAACTGGTCTGGTGGCCCTTTGTTTGTTCAGACTAGGACCAGGGGTAGCCGGGGAAAATTCCCATGCAGCTTTTCTGCTTGTCTAACAAGGAGGGGGAGTGGGGTCTGCACGGCTGTTTCATTAAGACCACCAAAGAATTTTTATTAGCAACTTCATCATATTTAACTAGATCCTTGAGTAACACGGGGAAAATCTATGTCAGAGCGCTGTCAACTTCTGATGGATGTTTTCATTCTTGGAGTGTTATTATTGTTTTCCTTATGTGGCCAGGCTGCTATGGGGAGTTGGAGCTTATTACACTCCACGCCCCATCTGCTACCATGCCCTGGAGCGAGGAGCCCTATGTTTTAGCCCCCAACCAGTCTCCACAATTATACAGTTCCACTGAACACACGGGTTGGGCAGCCAGTTCCGGGAGGTTGTCTCCACCTTTTTGACCTTAGAAAATTCTAAGTTCTTCACATGATACTGATTAGAAGGATCAAGGTGAATTGAAAAGAAATCAATTTGCTTGTAATCTGGCAAATTCGAGGTGCCGACGCCTCGTTCTTTGCTGAATGAACTCTATTGGTTCAGCAGCAGCCGTAGGAGTGACTATGAGACTACCACAGCCATATACGCCATAGATCAGCCTTGGAGGAGTCAGGAAAGTACAGGTTTTTAAGGTTGCAATCTCTTCCATGGCATCAATGGGAGTTCTAATTTTCTCAAGGATGGCTATACACCACCCCTTGCACTCAATTGCTGGGGTCTTCTTGCAGTGTGGTATTAATATTTTTCAACATTGGAAATCCAGATCCCTGGCCCCATTTAAAAAAAAAATAAGCCCTTTAAAATACATTGACTAGTTAGAGGGCAGCAGAGAAGGATGCTGTGTGATTCCATGATACCCTCCTCACAAAAGGGGGTGCAACTTCCTCTGTCACCTCCTCCTCTTCCTTCTCTTCTTCCTCTTCCTCCTCTCACTGTCACCATCTTCTTCTCTTTCCTTCTCTTCCCCCTACTCTTTCATCTTCATGTCTCCCTTCCTCATGTGCTTGGGCATCCGCAAACTGACATCAGAAATCCTCCACAGACACATCATAGAAAGAGACTAAAAAAAGAGAGAGGAGCTCCAGAACCCCAGCCAGCCTCCAGCTGTTTGATTCTCACCGGCTCAGACACAGGAGCTAGCCTTCTGATGAGTCCACCTCTGTCCACCCAAAAAATCTGCCACAAAGAAGAAGTGAGTTGTCCCCCTCCAAGCCCTGCCCAGGTAGCACACTTGAGAATAAAGTAGTGGTAGTTTTGAGCCACTATGGGTAATTTACACAGTACTAAGTGTCCAGAAGAATCCTACTCAGGTCAGAGAGACTGCCGTCACAACCCTGGCTTCAGTGACAAAGAGAATTCTTGGTCACTCCCAAGCAGTAGAAACCCTTTCCTACTGTGGTCCACCTGTGAGACAGCTCTTCACACTAAGGGCCCTGATGAGGAAAACGTGGTCTCTTCCCTTAGTTCTTCAAGGATAAATAGGACCCAGGTTTTTTTTTTCTCATGCCTGTGTATCCTACCATCCCAGAAAATTTGATGGATTTCAAACAGTAAACGTTAAGAAGTTTAATTCTATTTGTTAGGAAAAAGTTTGGTGGAAAATGTAGAACTTATGTCTATTTGAGTAGAAGAGGTTTAGAAAGATATTTGGGCCAAGAGAAAGAAAGCCATGTGTCTCCCAGAATTCCTTTGCCTTGTGGTAACTGCACTGAAATCTAAGACTAGACTTTTACAGTCCTTGCCCACAGACCAGGAGTAGCAGCAGCAGCAGCAGCAGCAGGATGCTCTCAGAACCAATCACAGCCCTCCGAATCAGGAGCTGCATCTTCCTAAATAGCCCTGGAGAACACATGTGTCAATCACTGCTTGTGTAGCACCACCTTTGAAGCCAGCCCTTCCCCTCATTGCAATTGGTGTGTTCTCACAGGGATGACCTTTGGGTATGTCAAGGTCCTGGATCAATGACAGTCCTGTGACCCCAGCATACGTACTGAGAGGCTTCTGTTAGCACAAAGCAGACGAAGGAGCCCTTCTTTGGGGTTGCTGAGCTGGTCAAATGAAAATGAATACAGGCAGTAGATAGGTTTACAGGTCAATATGAGGTCCATTAGAACCTATATATACACACAAAAGAGATTGATTGATATAGAAGTCAGATGATAAGGATGAACAGAGCCAGCCTCATTACTGGAGAATGAAATAGGATTCAATCTCATAATTGTACCCCTACTGTCACCCTACAGAACTGTAAGCACCAGCCACATGGGGAAAATCCTGTGCTACAAAGCCCAAAATAGAATCCTGAAGACAGGCCCTGCCAAAAAGAGGAGGCAGCTCCATCATGCATGCCTAGTATTGTGAAGTGTCATGGAAAGGAACAAAAGCATCTTGCCTTCTTCATAGGAGAAAAGCAAAGAGTGCGGAGAGAGCCACTTGCCCCACCCACAGTCAATGTGGCCACCAGGTAGAAGGCTACATGCTACATAGAACCAATAGACAGGAAGATTCTTGACTTCGTCTGAGCAACTGCAACCAACCAAGGCGGAAGTTACATGAGCACAGAAAATCCATTCCTGACCGACTCTTGGATTGTTATCACTTGCTGTCAAAAGGCCAACTACAGATAAAGAAGGAGAGATGCCCTCCTGACACCAACGCAGATGCTAGATATGGGGTATTTCAGGCTCCCAGACAAAAGAATGCTTCTTTGTTGTTGTTTTTTTTTTCCTTTGTAGAAGTGACAGGCTTGGCATAGTATTAGTTTGTTTTCTGTTGCTATAGCAAAGTGCATAAACACCTCTAAATACAAGTTTTATTTAGCTCACGTGTAGGAGGATTAAAACTCAGCATCAGTCAGCTCCATCTGCCCACCCTCTACTAAAGTCTCCTCCATCCTGTCACAACATGGCAGGGACTCAGAAAGAAATGTCCATGTGCAAAAGAGGCCAAGCGAATTAGTGGCAAGGCACTCTGGAGAGAAGTGACCCCCAAGTCCAGGAAGACAACACGAATCTCCTCAGAGCTAGTGTCCACAATGATCTAATTGCCTCACACTAGGCCCTTTCCCTCCTCTTCAGCACTGCCACTCTGAGGAACAAGTCTCCGGTATATGAACCATGGGGCCCAGAAATGAGAAAGGTACTATAAAACCTCAAAAGTATGTCTAGGGAGGCTCCTCAGTTGTTGAAGTACCTGTCATCCAAGCATGAAGGCCTAATCTCAGATCCCCAACACTCACAGAAGGATCTGGACATGGTGATAAGTGTCCATAATCCTAGCAGTGGACAGGGGAGAGAGGCAGATCCTGACCAGCTGTCTTGCCCAGTAAATGAGCTTCAGGTTCATTGAGAAAGTCTGTCTCCAAAAGAAAAGGTGGACAACGAACAAGAAAGAAACCGCACATCAACCTTTGGCCTTTACACACATGCTCACAAGTATGTATGTGCACCCACATGAACATGTATACTTTACACACACACACACACACACACACACACACACACACACACACACCTGCTCTCAGCAGTACAAGGCAAAGTCAAACAGGAGGCAGGAGTGAAAGAGGGAGGGAGGGAGGGAGGGAAGGAAGGAGGGAGGGAGAAAGGTTAGTTGAGGAGGAGAAGGCAAATCCAAGGGGAGACAAAAGAACAAAACCTAGGAGACCATGTGCCACATCCAACAGAGAGCTGGATGGGATCTCCAGGGCACTAGGCAGTGGAAGGAAAAAGTGGTGGGTGCACAGAGGAATAAGATTGAAAGGGGGCAGAGATCCCTGAGCTGAGAGCAGGCTAGGATCCAGGATCCGAGCCCAGTGTGGCCCAGAGCAGAAGCCAGCAACCACAATGGGAAAGAAGGGACTTAGCTAACTGCAGCTCCCATTGGCTAGCTCCAGGCTTCCACTGTTGGCCCAGCCTCCGAGAGCCTCAAAGTGAGGCAAGAAGGAGAGTGCAAGTCTATTCTATGTGGCTCTTCCCAAACAGTGTCTTTGAACACACCAACCTGACAAAGCAAATATCAGACCTTGTCTTTTACTTTCTAATAGAAAATGGTAGCTCTCCAATCATAGACAAATTACCAAAATTTGTTCATTGCCCATACTGCAACAAAAAAAAGGAGATAACAGATCATAGAAGATAATAAACTGTGGGTTGCTAGAAACATGCTTGAGATTTTCCATGGTAGACCAGAAACCAGTAGCCTTTTCGATTTAAAAACAAAACAAAAAACAAAAAAACAGAGAGATCTGGTTTAGAAATTGTGAGGGTGAGCCACATAGTTAAATATTATTTTTATTTTTTTAACATCCTCTAAAGTATGGCAACCAAAAAATTAAAAGAGCCATTCTTAGCACAAGGACTCTACAAAAACATGCTACAGGATGACCCTGGGCCACAGGCCATGGCTTACCAAGTGCCGTGCTGCAGTGGGCCACACGACAAGATATCATGGGTTGCCATCTACTTAGAGGGAGTGCCTTCACCTTGACACTTTGGAATAAGTGCCAAGCACAGGAAGTATCACCTTGTCCCTGAAGCTGTCTTAGTTTCTTCAGCCTGTGCAGACTCATGGGTGGGCTCCATCAGCAGTTCCACGCCACAAGCAGTTACTTCTAGTGACAGAAGTTCAGATGCGATGTTGAATTCTTAAATAAGTCCCAGATGTCCAGGCTGTAGTATTATTTCAAATTTTACTGCACGTATAACCATGAATGGTTCCGGCTGTCATAAAGCCAAGCAAAAGCAGGACACACCCTGTGGAGGACGGTGTCACCTTCCTGACACCTGTGAAGAGAAACCTAGTCTCAATCTCAAGAATCTGTGTGCAGGGGGCTGGGAAGACGGCTCAGTTGGTGAAGGGTTCATTAGCTGTGAAAACATGAGAACCTTAGTTCAAGACCCAAAACCCATGAAAAAAAATATGGAGGTGTGTGCTTGGAATCTCAGTGCTGGGGATGTGGGGAGACAGAAGGCTCCCTGGGGCTCATAGGCCAGCCAGCACATCCTCTTTGGTAAGCTCCAAGTCAGTGAGAGACTGTCTCAGAAAACAAGATGATGGCTCCTGAGGAACAACAACTTAGGTTGACCTCTGGCCTCTCCACCTTTGTACATGTGAACATACCCACATGTGCACACACGGAAGAATATACGCATTAGTCCTTTGAGTGTCACGTATAATCCAGATTTCTATGCTGTGTGGGTGTGCCCGCACATTGTAGAAGTTAATCATCCCTGAGCCACAGTCACCAAGGGCCTGTGATGCCTCCTGCAGTTATCACAAAGCCACAGCTGCCCCATAAATTTTCAAACCGTACATCATCTCAACTGAGGTTTATCTCGAGGCAGAGACAACGGCCAGACAATTATCCACAAATATTTTTAACTTATAACTGTCCCAGAGCTTTGGGAAAGGACAAACATGAGAGCGGCCCAGGTTTCCATGTTCTTGGCTTCTTAGCCATCGGCCTCTGCCTTGCAGATGGGAGCTCTGGTACAAGAGTGTGTATGGTGCTACCCCTGCACAGGTGCCAGGAAACCCCAACAGAATATCTGCATAAACTCACCACAGACCCATAGTCAAGACAAACTGCATAACTCGGAACCCGGTTGTAGGATGAAAACATGGAGAGCCTGCCTAAAACCATTCAGAACATCAAGACCACAACAGAAGAGCATTGAACAGGTTCAGGGAGCTCCTGAGCAGTGTTCCTGTATGACCCACATAGGCCACCATCTTCCAAAGCCACACATGGAACTGTAGAGCCATCCTAACAAGTCTATGTTCTTAACAAGTGCTTTCACGCATACACACACACACACACACACACACACACACACACACACACACACACACACACACACTGCTTTGTTTGGCTTTAGCCCAGAACTTGTCTGAGGCCAGAAGAATGGTAAAGTGCACTGAGGACACAGGTAATATCTAGGAAGAAGGGGACAAATGTGAACAGGTCTGCCCACTGGCTGCCCTGGCCCTAGGCTGCAACTCTATAACTCTAAAGCCTTCTGGTTCTTTGTTATATTTTAGGCAAATTGGTGGGTGTCTTAGTTAGGGTTTCTATTGCTATGAGGAGACACCGTGACCATGGCAACTCTGGACTTTTGTTGTTTTGTTTAGTTTTTGTTTTTTGGGTTTTGAGGGGATTGGGGTTTTTTTGTATTTTGTTTTGGGGGGTTGTTTTAGTTTGGTTTTGGTGTTTTTGTTTTTGTTTTTGTTTTTGGGGTGTTGTTCTTGTTTTAGTTTTGGTTTGGTTTGGTTTTTCGAGACATGGTTTTTCTATGTAGCCTCTGTATCCTGGAACTCAATCAGTAGACCAGGCTGGCCTCTGAGATTCACCTGACTCTACCCCTTGAGTGCCTGGATTAAGGGTCATCACTACCACAGACCAGCTCCACAGAAACTCTTATTTGGGGCTGCCTTGTAGTTTTAGAGATTTAGTCCGGTATCGTCATGGTGGCATACGGGCAGACACGGTGCCGGACAAGGAGCTGAGAGTTCTACATCTTGACCCGCAGCCAGCATCAGGAGACTGTGGGCCATACTAGGACTAACTTGATCATATGAGACCTCAAAGCCACCCCCCACAGTGACACACTTTCTCCAACAAGGCCACACCTACTCCACAAGGCCACACCTCCTAATAGTGCCCCTCCCTATGGGCCAAGCATTCACACGCTGAGTCGATGGGGGCCATTCCTATTCAAAGCACCACAGACACAAACGTTAGCACACATAGGTACAGCTTTCCACCATGAGCTGGGTTTCATGAAATATCTCAGATGGTTTGCATTTAGTTCTAAAACTATGGTGAGACTTAATTCATTCCTTCTCAAATCATTTTTTTTATATTCCCATGTAAATAAGAAGAATTAGAAAAAGACAATAGTGGCTGGTATAAGAAGTAGAGATCCACACGATGGTGTCATAATCATAAGGCTGGGCCAAACCACAAAACAATCTGCATTTAAAGACAGAGCCTGGGCTGGAGCGATGGCTCAGCTGTTAGGAGTATTGGCTGCTCCTCCAGAAGACCTAGGTTCAATTCTCAGCACCCACATGGTGGCTTAAAGTTGTGCATAGCTCTAGTTCCAAAGACTTTGACACCTTCTTCTGCTTTCTGAGATCAGGCATGCACATGATACATAGATACATATGCAGGCAAGCACTCATATACATAAAATAAAAGTAAATGTGCTTTTAAAAAGAAACAGAGAGAGCCAGTGTGTACTTAAATGGGCTGCAAAGCAGACCAGAGGAAAATGTAGAAGGGTCTTTATGACTTGTCCTATCAAACTGAAGAACTGTTGCCAAACATTCTAGTTGGAATTTTCTAGAAACTAGTCTTTTTTTATTCAGGTTCTATTTTTATTAGGCACTTTGGTAACAAATTGTTACTTTAAGTTTGGCTTATTTGGTGTAGTTTTTACTGTAAATAAGTTCCACCATGGTGGCTATGCTTGGTTGTTAGCTCAAAGTAACCAAAACCCAAGTGGTTGGGGACACTTGTGAGGGAAATTTTCTCAATTAAATCTTTTAAGATAGGAAGGCACACTTTTAATCTGGGCCACACCTTCTGCTGGCTGCCTATATAAAGGACATGGTAAAGGAAGCTTGTTCTCTTGGCCTGCTTGCTCTCACTCTCACTGGCAAACCCATTGCTTCACTGGCATTAGAGCCAACTTCTTTAGGATTCCAGTGTACACTGAACATCAGCCGAGACATCCAGCCTTGTGGATTGAACAAATACTAGATTCTTGGATTTTCCATTGATAGACAGCCCCTTACCTTAGACCTTATCACAACTGATGCCATATTGGAAGTACCACTCAGGCCTTGGAACCCAGCACGAAGGCAGCAACACCTGAGAAAAATGAAAATAAAGACCTAATCCATCAAAATCCATAGTTCTCTCTAAACCCACTAACCTTGCCTTTTGGCTTTTGTAGCTCCACTTCTGGATAACTGTTTTTGTTGAGGTACATCAACACAGGATGTGGGGTTTGTGCTTAAAAGCTCTCCCTGAGGAAGGATTGGAATTGCGCTCAGGTCCCAAATGCCCAGTTTAGTTTCCAGCTGGCTAATAAAAACTGATGTTTGCTTGAACCTGTGTCCAAGGAGTCTTCTCTGGTGGATCCCTCAGGAGAGCCTGGCCATGGCCTGTAGGTCATTATAATAAATCTGTATGTGTGTGTGTAATGATATATATAGAAATATATAGATATTCTATAAGTTTTGCTCCTCTAGAGGACCCTGACTAATATATTAATATGCTCACTATGGTTTTTCCTTATGGAAATCATTCCTCCAGGCTGGGATTACTCAAAGCTTCATATACAGTAAAGGTCTTTTGCTTTCTCCATCATTAAAAAAAAGTCTGTACATTGGGTTGCTTCACTGAAAACTAAATGGCTCTGCCCACTTACTACTGGAGATGCCCCCTAAAGGCAGGCTGACACAAGGAAGACTCTTCCTGGGGTTGCCATGTCTCATGCCCTCTTCAACAAACCAATAGAATTCTGCCATGTGGTTCAAAGGTTGCCTGCACCCTCTGTGTGAAGACATGTTCAAAAGCATACCAGCATATGCACTTCCTAACCTGTCTCTCCTTGACAAGTTGAGTGATGGTAGTGACTCTGGGAGGCAGCCCCAGGACTGAGCTCCTCCATCCACCAGCACAGTAAAGATGCGGTCCTACCCCCAACAATTCAAGATTTGCCAACTCAATGAGAGCACAAATTTGTTCTAGTCTTTGCTCCAAATTCAAAAGGGACATGGAAGGTTGACAAGAGGCTCTTCCTAAAGTCTCCTGCCCAGCTCTCTTAATGACAGTGACCGACTCCATCAGGTCATCTCTCCAGAGAGGTGCTAAATACTTGATAGTTCCCATCGTTGTCCCTCTGCAGAACTGAACCGGAGGTTTGCCAACCCCGATGCTATTCAGTTGTGTTCTCGTGGCCTTGCAAAAGAACTGCTAGCCTATGAGCACTCTACACAGCCACAAGTTTCCCCGTGAAACATGATCCTTAGGTCTCCCCGTCTTCTAGCCCACCTGAAGGTCTGTTTTTAGTGGAGCTATGAAACTCTCAGGGTTGAGCTGTTGTGTTAAGGTGTCTTGCTGTTGGAAACATGAGAAGCACTGTCATATCACCAATCATCTGATCACTTTCAAAAGGGCACTGCCACGGAGCTTGGGCAATGTTTTTGAAGTCCGCCTTTCTTGTATTTCTCTGATTTTCTTCTCTCCTTATTTCCTCAAGATATGACTGTGGAAGGAAGAAGCATTTCTTTTTTTTTTATTTATCGTGTGTGTGTGTGTGTGTGTGTGTGTGTGTGTGTGTGTCTGTGTGTGTGTGTCTGTGTGTGTGTGTGTGTCTGTGTGTGTGTGTGTGTCTGTGTGTGTGTCTGTCTGTCTGTCTGTCTGTCTGTGTGTGTGTCTGTGTGTGTGTGTGTGTCTGTCTGTGTCTGTGTGTGTGTGTGTCTGTGTGTGTGTGTGTGTGTGTGTGTGTGTGTGTGTGTGTGTGTGAATGCACCTAAGTGCTGACAGGTAAGTGGATGGAGATGAAGAGATAACTCTCAGGAGTCAATTCTCCTTACACCGTGGGTTCTGGGAATCAGACTCAGGTTGTAGGGCTTGAGTGACAAGCATCTTTACCCCTACTGCACTACTTTAGGGCTCAATATGCAAAATTCCTTTCTATGATATTTTAGAAAATTTGGTCTGGAGGACTCAGCAGTAACAGTGATTGCCATGCACACATGTAAGCCTGGTGATCTGAGGTCAATGCCTGGGTCCCACAGGGTGGAGAGAGAGAACCAACTCCCAAAAGCTGTCCTCTGACCTCCACACGCATGGCATGGCACATAGTTGCCTGGACTCCCGTGAACACAGGCAAAACAAATGAAGACATTTTTAAAAAATAAAGAAAATTCTGGCTGATCTCAGCATTTTCAGGCCTTGGGAGTTACCTGGGAAAAGGGGTTGGTTTAGCGGGAATTGTGCTAGGAATTGAACCCAGGTCCTTTGGAAGGGCAGACAGTGCTTTAACCACTGCGCCATCTCTCCAGCCCCACTGTCCTGATTTTTTAAAACAATATTGGTTTGATGGTAGATAGAAGAAATACTTCTTGATTCCTAATCCAAGTAAATTCACTTATACTTTCTTAAATATGTTTTGATATGTGTATATTTTAGGACCAAGTCTCATATAGCCCTGGGTGGCCTCAAACTTTTTTTCAGCCAGTGATGACCTAAAACTTCCAATCCTTCTGAGCTGCCTGAGTACTGAGGTTGCAGGTGCTTGGTGCCATATTTTATGCAACCCAACCTATGTGGCTCTGGAGCTCTAACCTGGGCTTCTGTACACTAGGCAAGCACTCTGCCGACCCTGAATTCCCATTCCTGCACATCAGGAGGCTGCAAGATTTGCAAAACAGTGTTAACAGAATGTCTAAGTAACACAGCCTCCAGTAGCCGGTTCTCAACCACATGTCCCCAAAGCAATCAAGGCTTATTTTAAGTTTCTGTTGTTTAAGACACACAGGGACAGAGAGAAGGGGAGAGAGAGAGAGAGACAGAGACAGAGACAGAGACAGAGACAGAGACAGAGACAGAGACAGAGACAGAGGCAGAGGCAGAGACAGAGAGACAGAGACAGAGACAGACAGACAGAGAGAGGCAGAGAGACAGAGACAGAGAGAGACAGAGACAGAGAGAGAAAGAGAATAATTTATTGCGAGAAGGGAAAGGAGCCCCCAGCAAATAAAGCAAACAGCCTAAGTGAAAGAAGGCGAGAGATGAGAAGGGGGTAGGACCAGGCAGGGAGCAAACATAGTTACCAAGTTGTCAGCAAAAGCACAGCATGAATTACAGCTTCTGGAACAAAGAGAATAAGATTGAAGCAGCAGAGATATTTCATCATAATCTACATAGACCACTGAGTTTATTTGGTAGTTAAGGAGGTAATGGCTTTCTTTCAAACTCATTTTAAAAGTTCTTTTTTTAATGGTGGCAATAAATGTTTTTTAGTGCTGGGACTATATTCACTAGAGTGGCCACACGGCCACATTCAACCCTTGCATAGGATGCTTAATGAGGTGACTCCAGTTTAGCTAAAATATTCTGTGCTGTTTCAACAATTTCATACTTAGGGGAACTAACTCACAAGGTATAGAGACAGTGGGAGAGCAAAGAGGGATTTTGCCCTGGGTGTGAGGCACCCAGGGGGTTTTCCTTAAGTATGATGGCAACTGTTTCTTCCCCATAAGGTGCTAAGTGGCTTGTAACTTTAACTGGGGCATAAAAACAAATTAACAGAAGTAATGTATGAAATAAGCTTTTGTCAGTATCCAATTACAGCATCGAGTTATGCTAAAAAGTTGATTGATGTGTTTTAACATGAAACAGTGTAGAGTCGGGGTGGGGGCGCGAAGTGTGGGGCAGAGTTTCAGCCATCCATCAGTCCTAATGTAAGACCAACCACAAAAGCACCCAAATGCTGTCTGTCTAGCTTGAGAAGATCCTCTGCTTCTCAGGGGCTGCAAAGCTATTGCAGGCTTTGTTTTACTATAATATTAATTAATTCTCATATAAAGAAACACCCTCTTTTAAAGGTTCTTTGTCACTAGAGAGCAGGCAGGTAAACTGCTTGCTGAAAGAGCCTGCAGGCCTGAGTTCAGATTCTAAAACAGATGTTCAAAAGCTGAGCATGGCAGCATGCACCTGAGACCCAGCGCTGGGGAGACAGGGACAAGGACATCCCTGGAGCTTACTAATTAGCCATGTTAACCTAGTCAGTGAGCACAGAGTCCGAAGTTCAGGGATAGACCCTGCCTCAAAAACTTAGTGAAAAGCCATCAAGAAAGGTATACCCAGCATTGACTTGTGGCCTTTACACACATGTGTGCACACAAGCATCCATACACACATACTACAAAAAAAGTTCTTTTTTACAAATGTCTGAACCATTAAGTCAGGCAGCATTTTTAGATCTGTTGTAACTATGTAAAGAAGCACAGGTGTTCACGGCTGCTAGGAGAAGTCAGAAGTCTGAACATCAAAGAAAAGTAGAAAAAGATGGCAGATGAAAATGTCAGAAATTTTTCGCTTAAAGAAACTGACCCATTTGCAGTTGGTCATACGTACATATGTACATATGCATGAGTGAGTTTTAAGCTTTTATTTATTGTAAGTCTTTTTCTAAGTAATTTTTTGAGCCAGGAATGGTGCCATAATCCCAGGACTTGGGAGGCAGAGGCACGCAGATCTCTGTGAGTTCAAGACCAGTTTGATCTGCAGAGCTAGTTCCAGAACACAAAGAAATCCTGTCTCAAGAAGAAGAAGAAGAAGAAGAAGAAGAAGAAGAAGAAGAAGAAGAAGAAGAAGAAGAAGAAGAAGAAGAAGAAGAAGAAGAAGAAGAAATAAATTGAGATTATAATATAATTACATAACTTCTCCTTCCTTTTCCTCCTCCAAGCCCTCCTGTGTATGCCCCGTCCCTTTCAAATTCATGGCTTCTTTTTCTTTAATTATTGTTATATATATTTATGTGTGGATGTATATATGTGCATATACATCCATGGGAATATATTCCTAACATATATATATATATATATATATATATATATATATATATATATATATATTCCTAAATATATAAGTACAACCTGCTCAGTTACATAATGTTGCTTGCATGCATGCTTTCAGGGCTGACCATTTGGTGCCTGAATCCCATTAGCGTGTTCTCCCCTGAGAAACAGTATCTGTGGAGCACAGTTCCCGTAGATACATCTACAACACAACACCTGGACCTGAGGCTCAGGGACCATTGCAGAAGAAGGGGCAGAAATCCTGTGGGAGACAGATGAACAGAGAGTTTGCTGTGAGATTGGGTCTTCCAGAAAGGTCAGAAGCAACACACGTGACGTCTCACCAACATGGCTACCTAGACATGACCTGAACAAGGATGACAGCAATAGACCTCCTAACATGGATGGAGAGAGCCTCAACCCCAGACAAAGAATTACTGCAACAGTCTCCACGTTAATGCCATTCCGTTATTAATACTACCATAATGCAATATATTTTTAAAGATGTTTTTATATGTTTATATCTTTGCAGAGCTGGAAAGCAATTATTGAAAGCCTAGTTGTATTCAAAATTAACATATAGACTTAACTCTGAGGAAGCGTGGGTACTGGGGAGTGATGAATAATTAAACAACTCAAAAGCAAACCAATGGGGAGAAAGGCTACATAAAAAAAAAAATACCAGAGACATAAAGGCATAAATCATGATTTATAACCCATTCCAACTTTGACCCCATAGAAAGCAAGAAAGATCAAAGGTGATGCTTCATTATGTATTTATTGTTTGCCCAAAACATTACTCATCAGTCTTCATTTTTAAAGGCATTTACAGATTTTGTACAAATTTCCATAGATAGAACTGTTGCAGGGGAATTATGATGTGCAGAATTTATCATAAAATCTGCAGCTAACAGCACAATATGGCTAATTCGTAATTTGACTGTCTCTTTCCAGATTTATAGCCTTGCTGCTTTGCAACCAAAAGATGGGCCCTGCAATGCATCATGGGAAGATGGCTGACAGTTCAAATGCATTCACTGTAATTCTGCAAAGACCTTACTCTTTAATTCTCTAATGACAATGTCTCTAAATAGAAGCCATTGCTACTATCATTAATGTATCCACACATGAACAAGCTAGGAAATTCCACTTAGAAATCTTGCATTATATCAAAACATGCTGTCAGGTCCCGTGGATTTGAGGTAAGAATGCTATTTTGTTGTTGTTGCTGTCATTGTTATTGCTGTTGTTTTGTTTTGTTTTGTTTTTCTGGGACAGGGTTTCTTTGTGTAGTCCGGGCTATCCAGGAACTCTCTCTATAGACCAGGCTGGCCTTCAACTCAGAGATCAACCTGCATGTGCCTCCTGAGTATTGAGATTAAAAGCATGTGCCGCCACCACCCAGCAAGATTGCTTGCTATATTTAACTGTGGATGCTCCAATCAAATTACAGAATTTTCTTTTCTAGGCAGCTTAGTGAGAGGGGAAAAAAATCAGATGATGTCACATGCTTGCTTCAAATCCAAAGTATGATATAATCCATGAACAAACACTGACATGGGTGTCCACTTCAAATCTTGTTATGAAATACCTAGAAGACCTCCAGTTATCTTAAATTGGTATTATTACAGTCCTAAAATAGATCATAATATATTTTAATATTTTTATGAGATGCTGCACCCTTGTATTTAGAGAAGAGAGAAGAGAAAGAGATGTTCACAAAAAGAAGCTATGGGACTGGAGGTGTAACACAGTGATAGAGACGTTGCTTGGCACCCATGAGGCCTAGACTCCATGCCAATAC
Organism: Acomys minous; assembly: GCF_964271855.1. Lineage (NCBI taxonomy): Eukaryota > Metazoa > Chordata > Mammalia > Rodentia > Muridae > Acomys > Acomys minous. The sequence continues at coordinate 43,277,630 of NC_140500.1, forward strand.
CATAAAAAAAATTTAAAGCATATTCTAGGTCTTGGTATGAAGACAGAACAAAAGATGCTACAGAGCATGAACTCCACCACACCCCCAACCAGCACAGTCAAAGCACTAGGATGCAGTCAGGGATGGCTATATCCCCACAAGCTATGCTCTCCACCAGCAGGGAACATACTGCTTGGTTTGCCTAGATGGAAAACTTCATTGCACTAAGTTCTCCTGAGCAACATTCATAAGGAGAGATGTGAAGATCACTACTTTCAAGGTCAAGTTAATTAAAACATAAGAGCTGGGGATACAGTTCAGTTGTAGAATCCTTGCCTGCTCCCCACCCCCATCCAGGTTCAACCCTCAGCATGGGTCAAGAGCTAAATGCAATTTACTAACTTTAGTGGTCCCTGCAGAACCAGTATTATATTCTGTGAGTCTCTGAATGAAACAATCATAGTGGTAGATAGGTAGGTAGACTGCTTGCTTGCTTGCTTGCTTGGTTTTCATTGTTTCTATCTATCTATCTATCTATCTATCTATCTATCTATCTATCTATCTTCGTCCCTCCCTCCTTCCCTTTCTCTCTCTCTCTCTCTCTCTCTCTCTCTCTCTCTCTCTCTCTCTCTCTCTCTCTCTCTGTCTGTCTCTCTCTGTCTCTTTCTCTGTGTTTCTCTCTCTGTGTTTCTCTCTGTGTGTTTCCCTCTCTCTCTATCTCTCTGTCTCTGTCTATCTATCTATCTATCTATCTATCTAATCTAGAGTTCTCAGAAAACCACCTGTGTGGAATGGAAGACCTGAGAAGACTTGACCTGGCATGTAGCTCTCCAACTGTGCACTGCCATGTGGGCCTTCAGGAAATGCACCATTCAAAATCTGGGTCAGTATAAGTGAGGGTCCAGTGAGCTGTGTGTACAGGAGAGCAGGAAGGGGCCATTTCCTACCAGGATTTCCCTAGTGGGAAACCCCACACCAAGGTGATTGCCACCCCAGGCTTTGGAGTCTGACTTACCAAAGGCAAAAATCTAGCTGTGCTACTCTCCCAGCTGTTCGAATTTTGTTATTTGCTAGACAGGTTCCTCCTCTATAAATTAACTTTAATAAGATATGCTCAAGCTGGGTGGTGGTGGTGCAGGCCTTCAATCCCAGCACTCAGGAGGCAGAGGCAGTTGGATCTCTCTAAGTTCAAGACCAGCCTGGTCTACACAGAGAGTTCTAGGACATCCAGGACCACACAGAGAAATGCTGTCTTGGAAATCCAAAATGACAGCCAAGGCTAACACAGAGAGACCTTGTCTCAAAAAACAAAACAAAACAAAAAGAAAATCCAAAATGATGACGACAATGAAGACAACAATGGTGATGATGGTAATGATGATACGCTCAACAGACAACATGTGAGTAAACTTCAAGCACATTCGGACCCTCCAGAGAATTAGGAATGACAACCAAGAAACAATCCACTAGGCAAGAAGTGGTGAGTGCTGGCCCACTATGGCTGCCCAGTACCCACACCCGGTTCCCAGCAGCAGTTCAAGTCCTTGTGGGGAATGGCCTGCCTGCCATGTATTCTCTTAGTGGGGTGATTATTAAAGACACTCTTGGCCAGGACAGAAGTTAAAGCATACAGCTCCCTCCTCCCACATACGTGAACTGGTACAGAAAAAGCCCGAAAACTGTCTGAGGACATGCTGAGTTGATAGACTTCTTCCTAGCCTGACACTTCCTAGTCCTCCCAATGGAAAGCCATGGTAGAGAACAGCCAGTGTGGGTGGCAGGAATCATTCCAGATCTCTCTATCTCCTCCCAGCTATGGAACACCAGCACTTAGAAATGCTGAGCCCCCGAGTCTATTCAATTGATTAACCTTACTAAGCATGAAAACAATATGATTCCCACATCTGCAGAGAAACAAGCTGAGAAAGGCTGGGTCCACACCTTAATGGAATCCAAGGAGAACAATGAACGGACATTAGTACAACAGGAAAGAAAGCCCAAAAGTTAAGAGTGAACGCTGTTCTTAACAGATAAACTAGGTTCAGTACCCAGAGCCTATGTTGGGTGATTCACAACTACCTACAACTGAAAAGGGATCCAAGGCCTCTGGCCTCCAAAGGCACCTATCTTCCTATGCATACACACACACACACACATACACACACACACACACACACACACACACACACACACACACACACAACTAAAAATCTTTTTTAAAGGTAAAAATTAAATGAAGCATCATCTGTCTCATGTATGGCTTGCATTAGGCTGTGTCTTTCATGATCTAAAAGAAATGGAGACATTTCTATATCTGAAGCAGACTAAGTTTGAGGGGGTGAGGGAGGGGCTGCTGGAGAAACTGCTCAGTGGTTAATAACACTGGCTGCTCTGTTCAAATCCCAGAACCCACACGGCAGTTCACAACTGTCTGTCATTCCAGTTCCAGGGGATCTGACATCCTCACACAGACATACATGGAGGCAGAACACCAGTGTAAATAAAAATAAAATAATAATTTGATTTTTTTAAGTTTAAAGGGGAAGTTGGTTTCCTAAGAACAATGGGAATTGCTGAGGAGGGGATCAAGAGCCTCCACGGAAACTAGACCATGCCCACAACTACAGAAACTGAAACATCTACTGCCACCAGAGACCCTGTCCCCAGCAAAAAAGGCAGAAACCGCAGGGAAGATGTCTAGACTTGCTCCAACCTCCTACCTGAGGATCCCATTGGCCCAACCCAGCCAGATGACAGTGGAGCTGCCAGGGTCACCTCCTTTTCCCCCTTAAGCACAGTAAAGGAATGACAAAGAATGGGTCCCAGACAGACAACTCAGACCTGGCAAACAAAGTGTCATTCAAGAAGTATGTGATTTCATACGCATGATGTAGGGTGCCGTGGGAACTTCCTGTCTCTTCAGGTTTCATCCTTCATATGAGACAGAATTGACTCTGCAGCCACTGTATTAGTCAGATTTTCATTACTACAACAAACACTAAGATGATGCATACATACAAGAAAAGTCTTATTTGTACTCAGAGTTTGGAAGTCTCCACCTGTGACTGGTCCGGATCTCCGCTATGGGTCTGTGGCAATGCAACACTTCATAGGCATATGTGACACAGCTAAACTGCCCACCTTATCACTAGGAAGCAGAATAAAGGAAAGGGAAGAGACCAAGATCCCATGATTCCCTGGGGCATACCCCCAAAGATCTAAAGACCTCCCACTAGGCTCTACTCTTAAAAATCCCACCACTCTCCAAATGGAAACTACAAATGAAGACTTTTACATATGGCCTTTAGGGGGCATTTAAGACCTGAGCTACAATTAAACACCTCCAAACCAAATAGCCCAATTAAGAAATGGGGCGCATTCTTCAACTGAGGGACATTTAGGCTGTTTCCAGGTTCTGGCTATTATGAATAAGGCTGCTATGAACAAGATTGAGCATACGTCCTTGTGTGGTAGAGCATTTTCTGGGTATATTCCAAGGAGTGGAATAGCTGGGTCTTGAGGAAGCCCTATTCCCAGTTTTCTGAGAAAGCACCAGATAGATTTCCAAAGTGGTTGTACAAGTTTGCATTCCCACCAGCAATGAAGGACTGTTCCTCTTTCTCCACATCCTCGCCAGCATGTGGTATGGCTTGAATTTTTGATCTTGGCCATTCTGATGGGTGTAAGGTAGAATCTCAGAATCGTTTTTATTTGCATCTCTCTGATGACTAAAAACGCTGAGCATTTCTTTAAGTGTTTCTCAGCTATTCAGAATGGATAAAGAAACTGTGGTACATTTACACTATGGAATACTACTCAGCTATTATAAACAAGGAAATCCCAAAATTTGTGGACAAATGGATGGGACTAGAAATGATTATAATGAGTGACTTAACCCAGAAGCAGAAAGACTCACATGGTATATACTCACTTGTAATTGGGCACTAGCCCAAAAGGCATGTCCCACGAAAGTCTTCACTTACCAGGAGATTGGGATAGATGTGAGGACATCCTACTGAGACTCTAGGTAAGAGAAATATAGGAGATTGGGAAATAGAAGGGCCCAGAGGGTCCTAGAAACCTACAAGAAGAGCATCTTGATGGGTGGATCAAGGCCTAGGGGGTCTACTCAAACTACTGCACTAACCAAGGACAATACAAGTAGTAAACATCCAACCCCTACTCTGATCTGGCCAATGAACAGGACATTCTCCACAGTTATGTGGAGAGCGGGGACTGACTCTGACATGAACTGTGGTGCTCCATATTTGACCACCTTCCCTTGGTGGGGAGGCCTTGTGACACTCAAAGAAAGAATATGCAGGGTACCAAGATGAGACTTGATAGCCTATGATGATATAATGGGGGAGGAGATCCCCCTTGGTCTTAGACCCAGGGGAGGGGACTAGGGTGAAAGCAGGAGGGAGGGAGGAACGGGAGGATACAAGTCATGGGATAACAATGGAGTTGTAACCTGAATAAATTAAATAATTTTTTTAAAAAAAGACCTGAGCTACAGCAGTCACTTGTCTTCTACTCCCCAAGTCCAAAGTATGCCACAACTATTCACCAAGAAAATAATGTATTACAAAATGACCTTTCTGGGCTGAGCATGGTGGCACATCACTTTATTCCCAAACACTTGGGAAATAGAGACAGGTGAATCTCTGTGGGTTTGAGGCCAACCTGGTCCTCAAAGTCAGTCCAGGATAGCCAAGGCTGTTACACAGAGAAACTCTATCCCAAAAAAAAAAAAAAAACAATAAAATAAACAATGAATGTCCTTCCCCTCTCTCTTCCAGATGGTCTATGAACACTAATGTCACTGGGTGTTCCCAGCTCCCATAGGCTTTCTACCTTACACCAAAACCCAAACGATCACCGGCCATCTTTAGTGTCTCTGGGGTTAAAAAACAAATCTCTGAGTGAGCACTGACAGAGTAAGGGTAACGCATAGGTCCTTTTGCCCCAGTTCCTGAGGGACATCCATTGGACAGGCTGTATTTGTATGTCATTAGGATTTCCTCAGCCAAATCTAATAACCATTTTTCTTCCAGGGGATTTTCTGATGAGATTTCCTTGCAAAGGGACCATCTTCTAACAGGATTAGGGGGCCACGGTGGTCTCCTGAGACAGTGTGTTGAGAAACCATTTTGAAAGAAAACACAACTGGGAGAGGATGAGAAATACAGCTGCTAAGAGACAACTTCCTGGCATCGCCGTGGATTCAGGATGGCACTGATTCTGCCTCTAGTGCCAAGGGAGTGGGCTGGCATTTTGAGCATGTTGGCCAAGAGTTAGAGAGAAGTCTAAGCAGAGTGCATGCTGGTAACCTTGCTTTGTGCCCAGCATAGGGCAATCAGGCCACATAGGCATGGGAAGTGTGACAAATATGCCCCACTTGCTGTGAGCATCGCTACACTCCTGTTGAAATGGTGGGGCCCCAGGCTCATGTCACTCCAAGAAGAACTGCTCCCAGCACCGCATTTCCAAAAGACTCATAATCCTGACTCGGGCTGTCTCGGGGCCTTTGAGAAACATGGTTGCGAAGGAATGGAGAATTGGGTTAGTAATGGCTCAGACACGTGAAGTCAAAGCATTCCTGCAAAGTGGAATTGCTACTTATGGGGTCGGGGCTGTGCCCTTCCCAAGTGGTCACAAGAATGTGCTGAATTCTCTTCCTGGCCTTTACATCACTGTGTTGTCTTTGTTTATTTTGAAGTCCCTGTTTAAACAGAGCCATAAGTAGTAGCACACAACAGTAAAATTTCTTCAACAGGCAGTCTTCTGTCTCCACGGATTCTGCATCTAAAGATCCAAACAAGAAATCAAATATACATTTTTTTTCCAAAAAGTTCCAAAACTCAGATTTACCATGGCTCGGCACCATGCTGAATCTGTATAAACAAAGTACTTTGTGGGCATGCCCAGTCACGGCCTCTCCTTTTCTCAGATCCTCGGTTCCTCTCCAGAGCTCAGTACTTGAGCATCGCTCACCTGTGTCTCATGAGTGCACAATTTAGCCCACGAAGGAAACAAATGTACTCAACACATATAATGTCCCTGGCATCAGCCCCTAACAATACAGTGTAACAACTACTTCCATAGTGTGTCCCTTGCATGAGGAATTACAGGTCATCCAGACATGCCTTGAGTGTAGCAGGGACTTGAGCATCTGTGGATTTTATCTTCTGGGCTGGGATATCTTGAACAAATCCATCATGGGTTTTAGTTGTTCTCTTCTTTATTATCATCTTAAATGAAGTTCTTGTGTCTGTGTTTGTGTGTGTGTCTATATCTGTGTCTGTGTGTTTGTGCATCTATGTGTCTGTGTTTATATGTCTATATCTATGTCTGTGTGTTTGTGTGTCTATGTGTCTGTATTTGTGTGTGTGTCTATATCTGTGTCTGTGTGGCTGTGTGTTTGTGTGTCTATGTGTCTATGTTTGTGTGTGTGTATATATATCTGTGTCTGTGTGTTTGTGTGTCTATGTGTCTGTGTTTGTGTGTGTGTGTCTATATCTGTGCCTGTGTGTTCGTGTGTCTATCTGTCTGTGTTTATGTGTGTTTATGTCTGTGTCTGTGTGTTTGTGTGTGTATGTGTATGTGTGTATATGTGTGTATGTATGTCTGTGTCTGTGTTTGTGTACCCAAACACCTCAGCAACATGTGTAGAAGTCAATGAGAAGACAGCTGCCTGGAGCTGGTTCTTGACTCAGAGCTAAAACTCAGCTTATCATGCCCATGTTTACCTATGGAGCCATCCTATGGCTCGTGTCCTAGAAACTCTAAAGGATGTCAATGATAAAATACTGAACAAAACAAACAAAAAACCTCTGCCACTGATCTAAGTGCTAAGCAATTGCTGTTCTCAGTTTCAGTAGAATATAAGTTAACGAGGATGGCTTTTCTATTTATCCTTTAATAAACATTACACTCTACGTGGAAATAGATTCTGAGAATTCATTACGTTCGTCTCAGTACCCACAGCGCCTCCACTGCTCTGGTCACAGCTTTTGTCTTTTAGCCCATGGTAAAGTGTATATCTGTGTTTAAACAGGAGCTTCAAAATAAATAGAGACAGCACAGCAGCTGGAAGGACCAGAAAACTGAATTCAAGTTAATTCAATTGTGTCACTCAGTGTGACCACTGGAGTGTTTGTGTTTAAATTTCTTCAATTGCAAAGACATCGGAAAGCCACTAAAATCCATCTTGAATCAACAGAGACGTGGGAGGTATTGGAATTTGTGCTGGAAGAAGGTTTCCACGAGTTACTGTCACATTAAGTTTATTGCTTACGTCGTTTTCCATCCATTTGTATATCTGCCCATTTGCGTGAAAAGAATGTTTTGAAATTAAAGTTAATAAGAAGTATTCTTGGACCAAGCCTGTAATTCTAGCAGCTTGGCACACTGAGACAAGAGGGGAGTGATTTTGAGGTCAGCCCTGGCTATATAAAAAGACCGTGGCTTAGAAGGAAAAAAACATCATCTTCTTGTCAGAACTGACTATGCTATCTACTGGGCCTGACTATGTAAAGATTAAATTTGAAGTAATTGATAAATCTACAAATTGGCAAAAGCTTTAAAAAGAAACACTGCTTTTTACTACACACACACACACACACACACACACACACACACACACACACACACTCTTGTAAAGATTCTCGCCCGCTTACTAGGTAGGGATGGCACACATCTTTAATCCAAACACTCAGGCTGATCTCTGAGATCTAAGCCAGCCTAGTCGACAAAGAAAGAGTTCCAAGGCAGCCAGGGCTTCAAGAGAAAATCTGTCTTGAAAAACCAAATAAATAAATAAGATCTCCCTCTCTTAAAAAGCCACAGCAGGGTTGGGATGCTAGCTCCCTCGGAAGAGCACTTCCTATGCAAGCATGAAGGCCTAAGCTTGATGCCTGGAACACGCAGCATCTAAGAACACACGTTTAAAAGAAAAAAAGCCAGTACAAAGGCATGAGCTTGTAATCAGCACCAGGGAAGCAGAGACATCTAGGCTGCTAAGTGAGTTCAAGGACACAAGAAACCCAGTCTTAAAAACCAAAGTGGAATGCACCTGAGGAACAACAGCCAAAGTTGTCTTCTGGCCCTCACATGCACACACACGCACACACACGCACACATACACTTACTGTGTATGGACAGGCACAGGCATGCGTGCACACACACACACTTATGTGCATGGACAGGCACAAGCACATAAACACACACACATTTGAGTCCAAATAAAAAACAAAATTTATCCAGGCACTGGTGGTGCAGGTGGCTCACACCTTTAATCCCAGCACTTGAGAGGCAGAGGCAGGTGGATCTCTGAGTTTGAGGTCAGCCTGGTCTACAGAACGAGTTCCAGGACAGCCAGGGATAATTAGAGAAACCTGTCTTGAAATATCAAGGAGGGTGGGATTTAAAGCTTTAGTTGATTTCCTTTTTCTGGTGATACTTATTTTTATTTTATATAGTGTGATTATATATGAAGCCAATAAAGGTACATTTGACTATCTGCGTGTCTTACCTGCCCACAACCATCATTCATTGTATTGCATAACTGTCAGCTGAAATAACCTTGTTGCACAGGGAGGGAGATGGGTAAGTGGTCTCCACAGGAAACTGGCTACAAGGAAAACCTTCTCTTTATTCCCTTTCATCTTCAGCTTCCAAATTACCTGAGAAGAGCTGGGATTTTTGAAGCTTCCTAGCCCCACCCCACTCCACCCCACCCCACCCCACTCCACCCCACCCCACCCCCCACAATCTTTTCTCTCCTACAGGATGGGGGCCCTTGGGTGAGTCAAAGGGAAGAAATGGTGGGTAAACGTGGCCAAAATACATTGTATAAATGTGTGATGTTTTCTAAAATAAATTTAAAATATTCTTCTAAAGCAAGAGATTTCTAAGTGGGGGTAAATGCAGTCTCAGGCCTGGCAAGCCCGGAGGGTCACTTAATAGACTTTTATACTGGGGTCCCAGTGGTGGTCCCTTCTGGCCCCTAAGTGAACCTTCCAGACTCCCAGCCAGATCACCGTATTTCTCTATGAAAGGATTTGTGCCCTCTCCATGTGAACAACAGAGTGGATTCTCCCTCTGCTACCTTTCTGTCCACCTCAGTCCCTCCCCAGCCAACAGGTTTCTGTTACTTTAGGTGTCTTGTCTGTCATGGCTAACTCCACCAGAAAACAGCTCCTCCTCAGGCTCCTGGTGTCTTGTCTGTCATGGCTAACTCCACCAGAAAACAGCTCCTCCTCAGGCTCCTGTGGTCGAAACAAGAAGCCTTTCATGGTCTGAGTCCTCCAAGGACTCCAAATTAGAGCCTTTAGGCAACAGCAAACAAATGCAGACAGAGCCCCAGGCCTGGGCTAAAACTGTGGGACACTGTGACTGTGGGAAATTGGGGGGCGGGGGGGATGCTGGAGACACGTCTACAAGAACCTGGGTTTCCTGTGATTCGGTTTATTGCATTAAAACTCCTGTCAAGAGGACAGACTTTGTTTTGTGAGGTCATCTATCTGTCAGACATCTTAACACCTTCTGTAAGTGCCTTCAGTTGTTGGGGGCAGGGGACAGTTTGCCACCTCACCAACTGGCATCGGGAGGCCAGAGTTGGAACCCCAGCTATGCCACAGTGAGTAAAAATCCTTTAGCCTCCTGCATCCTGGGGTCTCACTGTGATTCCTCCACTGATCTCTTAAGTAAGGGTCAGGTGAGGAAATGTATCTGATTCCAAGCCCTGGGGCACTGTAAGTGTTCAATAACCAATAGACTTACACCACTGATGTTACGTGAACAAAAAAAAAATGCCCCCAAAGAAGATAAATAGACTGCACCGGGTGAAGATTATTCATGTGACAAAAAGTGTCAAATAAATGTCACTTAGCTAAAAGAAGACATGGTGGCTATTGGCAAGGCAAATATCAAATTACTGCAGTAACAACAGAGAGAAAAATCTTTCTGCCGTGTGTCGTGTGGGTATTGATTGAGACGTTCCCTTGGGATGGCTAGTGTTTCCACCTACACAGGTCAGCTGAGGAAAGGGGAGGGGTAGAGAAGCGGGGCCAGGAAAGGGAAAAGTAAGGGGTAAGGAAAAAAAAACATGAATGAAGAGAGGGATGAGGAAGAAAGAAATCTCTTTCACTTGTCCAAAGTAAGATGCCATAAGACTCTCAGGAGAACAAAGAGAGATAGCCTGACAGCCAGGTCAGGAAGGGGCCCAGAACAGAACAGAACAGAACAGATAGTGAGACACAGTCCACTCTGCTCCCAAGCAATGTAGCTAAATAACAAACGAACAAGTAAGTAACTGAGGCAAGATGTAGCCATGTAGATCAGATGTCATCAATAACATCCTAAGAGCAACATTATTTCTAAACATAATCTGATGGGGGTCGGGAGACTGGAGCGATAGCTCAGAGGTTAAGGGCACTGGCTATTCTTGCAGGGGACCTGGGTTCAGTTCCAAACACTCACATGGCAGCTCACAACCAGGGATCTGACACCCCTTTCAGCTTTTAAAGGCACCAAGTGTGCATGTGTAGGCAAGACACTGATACACATAAAATAAAAATAAGTATATCATTTTAAAATCTAATTTGGAAACTGAAATCAGCCTTGTCAAAATACTAACACAGAGTTACATCTGAGTTATAACCAGGTGGTACAACTGAGCTGTCTTCTCTCCTCAACACCTTGAGTAATCTTTTAAGAATTGGAAATAGCTTACTTTTTGAATCAACACTTAAGTCTAATTTTCGTGAAGTAGGAGTTTTATTAAGGCTATTTTAATATGGGCTTATACACAAGGGCTAAGTGAAAGAGAGGCAGTCAAGGGGAAGGCTGACAGGGCAAAGAGTGTGCGTGTGTCCTTCCCCAAAATCTAGGCATTGACTAGTTAAGTAAAACAAAAGAACTGTGCTTGAACTCAGTCAGACCTCTTGGATTAAAAAAGAATTAAGCTTTTTTGTTTGTTTTATTTTTTTAGAGGGAAAAATAAGTGAAAATGTTTCACAGATTCTGAAAATGAGGTTGAAACAACTTCTCTGGCTCTGGCTCCAATTTGTTTGAAAACGAATTTGTTGTAGACGTACTGGGGACTGTGGGAAAGGGGAGAAAGTTCTAGGGCAGGGGCGATGCTTTGTGTTACAGGAAGTAAACCCCAGTTCAACAACAGAGCTTCAACCAAGTACCAATGGGAAAACACATCCAAGACTTAGTGGTGGGGGGAGGGGAACAGTGATGGGGGTGTAAGTACATAGCCCTAACTAACCTGGAACTCACTGTGTAGACCAGACGGGCCTTAAATTTGTGATGACCCTCCTACCTTTACAGTCAACTGGATGAACTGCAAGTGTGCACCACCAAGTCCAATGCAAAAACTGTATTGCGAGAAGCCAATATCTGTGCTAGGGAAATGGGAAATTTTTCTTCACATTTTGGTCCTAGAGTTTTAGTCCTTTCTGCTCATTCACACCAGAGTCTAGATATGAATCTCTTTTTGCCAAAAGTTAGCATTCAGTTCCTCAGAGGATCCTTAGAATGCACTGCCCCTTGTGGGGAGATAGCATAAAGACCAGAATTCCAGCCCCAAGAGCCCACAGAAGAAGCCAGAAGTGGTGGCGGGCTATACGAGGCAGACACAATAGATCCCTGGGATTTGCCCAATAACCAGTCTCACTGAGTCAAGAGGGCTCCTACAGTAAAGGACACTTTATCAAAAATATAGTAGAGATAGGCCAGGGTGGGGGATGCCTTTAATCCCAGCACTTGGGAGGCAGAGGCAGGCTAGTCTCTATGAGTTCGAGGCCAGCATGGTCTGCAGAGCGAGTTCCAGAACAGCCAAGGCTACACAGAGAAAGCCTATCTCAAAAAGAAAAAAAAATCTGGCTATAGGCCACCACATACATGGACACAGATGTATACATACACCTGGAGATGTATGCAAACATAAAGACACGCAGAAAAAGATCCTTACCCTTTAGAGAACCAAGAGATGCTTTTGAAATATTTTTTATAATTTTTAAAGATTTATTTATTATGTATACATTGCTCTGCCTGCATGTACACCTGAACACCAGAAGAGGGCACCGGATCTCATTATAGATGGTTGTGAGCCACCATATGATTGCTGGGAATTGAACTCAGGATCTTTGAAAGAGCAAACAGTGCTTTTAACCACTGAGCCATTTCTCCAGCTTCTGAAATTTTGGCCTGTCTAATTATGAGCTCAGCTTTTTTTTTTCCTATCTAGGGATGAGCACAGGGCTTTGCACATGCTAGGTAAGCACTCCAGCCCTGACCCCCATGTTCCTAATCCAAAATTAAATACTCTTGTGCAACTGCGAAACACAGGAACAGAAAAAGAACAACTTCAGAAATATTGAATGTTTGACCTGCTAAAAGAAACCAGTGTCTTGGCAGCATAGTGCAGCCATGTAGTACTTAGCAGCACAAGAAGTGGGAACTCGACCCAACCAAGGGGGGGTCGAGACCTTGGAGTGGAGACTCTAGGCATTGTTGTTGTTGTTGTTGTTTGTTTGTTTGTTTGTTTAGTCTTACAAGAAGATCTTGGATATGTTCTAGTTCAAAACCCCTGTATAGGAAATTACTAAAAGTAAAATACACTTGTGCATATGTTCAAATCTCAAGGCAGCTTTGTCAAGGTGTAAATGTCACAGAGTGCACAAACACAAATATAGATGGTACGTGGTGGTCATGGGTGTAGCCTTTGGGTGCAGACAAGAGACAAGGTTAATTATGAGGTGTCTTGGCTGTTGCTGGCATCACAAGGGGTGCCTTTCTACAGTCAGCTTTCTTTTTTTTGCAGTAGTATACTAAATGCAAAAGCCAGTATCACAGTCCTTCAAGCCCAGCACTTGGAAGGAAGAATCAGGCGGACTTCTGTAAGTTTGAGGCCAGCCTGATCTATATAGAAAGTTCCAGGACAACCATGAGAGCCTGTCTCCAATAAACAGCCCTCTGCACCCACACTCATACATTGCAGGTAACTCCTCAGCTTCAGACATTCCTCTCTGGGCATACTCATTAACTCAGGGGCTTCTGATGATGGGGGATTAAATGTCTGGCACACAGAGAGAAATTAATTAGCACCCATCAAATGAATGACTATTTCATTCGCTGCATGAATTTATATTTTGCTTTTGTCACAGCTCGAAAAACACAGAGCCACATCTCTGTAAAAATTAGTTCTGCTCCACAGTTTCTCCTGGAGCTGCAAAGACAACCCCCTTGGGCTGTTATTTGCAGTATTTATATTTTTTTTTTTTACTGAATTATCAAGTGAAAATCCAATTGTTCCTAATGGTGCTCGCTATGTTCCCCATTCTCGTATGTGAAAGGGTTTATTGTCCATTTGTAGTAATTAAGACATGGGTGTTATATAGATCCATAAAAATCCTTCATTAAAGCCAGTGAAGAGCTTTTCATCAAAATCATCGTAGCCAAATATTTATTTAAAAATAAAATCCAAATCAAATTGAAGTGTCCCCCCACCGACATGGACACCAAATCCAAAAATTATTTGAGATGATGTTTGACAGTGGTGGTTCGTGTTGGGAGAGCTTTCAGACATGTAACTATATTTTCTGGCAGAACAGGAAGCAATCCTAAGTGGCAGTCCATCGTGGCTGGCTGTAAAGAAATGAAGTAATTAACCATAGGAAATAATTCACCAAGATGCTAACAGTTTAATAACATTGAAGTATTTGCATTTCAGCATTATTGTTTCTAAATGGTTTCATAATTGTTTTAGATTTGCAAAAGGTGCTAATACAAGAACGAAATAAAGAGTAACATAAGATTTTGTGGTTGAGATGATCATTTGGATGTGTTGTGAGATAAGGGGGTGGCAATTTAGAAGACAGCCCTTTGCAAAAGTGTGAAAAAAAAAATCTCCAGCCTCCTGAAGCTCCCATGCTCACTAGAGAGGGGTAAAAAGATGAAGCATTACAAATGTTTTTCTCAAAGGGAAAGAACACACACACACACACACACACACACACACACACACACACACACACACACACATTGCAACCTAGAGGCTGATTAGAAAGCCATAGCTGAGAAAACAAAACATGTTGCCTGAAATATGGGTGGAAAACTACCCACTCTATTCCTCCTGGGGATAAAGATTTTATTAGAAAGACTTTCTTGAATGTGGTAGCACACATCTTTAAGCACAGCACGCCCAGCATACTTGGGTGGCACAGGCAAGCAGATCTCTGTGAGTTCAAGGCCAGTCTGGTCTACGTATCAAGTTCTAGGCCACCTAGTGATATATCGAGATACCCTTTCTCAAACAAAACAAAGCAAAAGACATTCTTTATACTGATGCATCTTTAAACATAAAAAGATCTCTATTTACTCATCATCAAAACATGCCACCCCACAGCAAAGACATCTGTGTTTTTCACCCATTAACCTTTGGAAGGAACCAAGGGTTATTTCTATTTTTCCACCCAGCAATGTTCCTCTACAGGGCTCCCAGGATAGACCTAGGGCTCAGGAGTTTACATAAACATTTACTTTTAATATTCTCTCTTAATTTATTGAAGCCTTTAGTAACATCTCCAATGAGACTGAAGACTGAGAAATGCCACAGGGCTCTCCTTTGTGGCTGCACTTAGGAACATATTGGCACCAATTAACATAATTTCAATTGACACAGGTTAATGAGAACCAATAACAATGGTCATCTTCCAATGAATATTATAGGGGAGCCAAATAAAAGCCAACACATGCCTGCAGTGTAGCTGGGACAAGTTTTCCTGGTAGACATTCAGAGAGAAATGAGTCACAACCCAGGTTATAGATTCTAGACATAGCAAACCAAGCAGTGACTCACCCCATACTAGTCAGGCTACATTCTCACTGTGAGCATCCATTCAATTTCAGCAAAATAACTTTGTTTTGACTCTTCAATTAGCATTACAAGTTTGAGCTGTGTCGCCTTTACTGCTTTCTTTATATGTAGCTTACAAATTTGTGCTGATATTTCAGTTGTACACGGGACATGAGCACTAACATCTAGAGTAGGGTTTCTCAGGTGCAGCACTATTAACATTTGGGGCTGGGTGACTGTCTACTGTGAGAAATGCCCAGTGCATCATGGGAGGGTCAGCAGCCTCCCTGGCCTCTGCTCACTAGATGCACACACCCCAGGCCACCCCTACTTGCAACCATCAACCATGTCTCCAGATTTTTGCCAAATGCCTGTTCTGGGGACAAAATAAATCCCCATCTTAAAACTCTAACTTGGACTATGAGCTTGAGTCTAGGCAGGAACTAATGAAACCCTCGGAATAAGAGTTAAGGACTGTTTAATGTGGAATTTATCTACAAATGTTGGGGGAAGAGTGTAGAAACACGATTAGGAAAGAAGTGGGGAGGTAAAGTCAGAGAGTGTGTTGGAAAAGTGGAGGGACATGGAGACATAAAAGGAGGCAGACGTAAAAGTACAACTTCTGCAGAAGAGGGCGTCCTGTCACACACAGGCTTGTCAGCAAGAGGCACGGTAGAAATTTAATACTCTTAGTTCATCCTTATTCAGATAAAGGGCTCTCCCCATAAGCTAACAAGCCAGAAGCCAAGACAATCGAGCCATAGGGTTCGGATGGGCCAGTCTCCCTGGGCACAGGGCAGAGTAAAGAAGACGGATGTAATATAGGTGAATGGGGCAAAGCAGCAAACATGTACCGTGCCATGCTCTCTGGTCTGAGATTCGGGAGGCAATAAAATTTAAATATCAACTCTGAAAGTCCACCAGCCAAATTTCGTTTAAGTGTAGCTTCCCCACATGTCAGCCAACTTGGGTCCTAGAACCTTGTACTGCTCCTACCAGAACTCCCTACCATCTTCCTTGGCCACTTAGTGTCCATGGACTCAACAAGCACGTGTTTAGTGTCTCCTAGGCTCAGAAGTGTGTCTAAGTGGCATGCAAAATACTAGATGTGAGTCTCATGTTTCTATAGGGGGACAACGAAGGCACGTGGGTCACAGAGCATGTTCTAGCCATCACCAAGTCGAAGATAGTGTCATTGAAATAATCAGTGATTCCTGGCCACTCTGCTCACAAAAGGTGTCCTGGTTGCTGCTTTTTGTTTGGTTTGGTTGGGTTTGGTTTTTGTCAACTTGACTCAAGTTAGAGTTATCTGAAAAGAGGGAACCACATTTGAGATAATGCTGCCACAGGGCTGGCCTGCAGACAAGCCTATGAGGCATTTTATTTCCTTTCCTTTCCTTTTTCTTTTTGAGAAGGATGTGTTATACATTTGTTTTTTGCAGCCTATTGAAATGTCTGAGCTGTTTTCTACTGTTGTAATTAATTTATTCATGTTATATCCTGATCCTCGCCCCCTCCCCTCACCTCCTCCCAGTCCCGCCCTCCTTCCCTCTTCCCCCTCCCCCTCCCCTATTCCTTTAGAAAGGGGATCCCCTCCCTATCAACCTACCTTAGCTTATCAAGTCACATCAGGACTGAGCAAGCCCATTTCCTCTGTGGCCTGGCAAGGCAGCCCACTAGGGGGAAGAGGTCAAAAACCAGGTAACAGTGTCCATTTCAGAGACAGCCTCCACTTCCCTTACTAGAAGACTCACATGAAGCCTGAGCTGCCCATCGGCTACATCTGTGTAGGGAGCCTAGGTCCAGTCCATGCCAAGGTCCTTGGTTGGTGCTTCAGTCTCTGCAAGCCCATCTGGGCCATGGTTGGTTGGCTCTGTTGGTTTTCTTGTAGAGCTCTTGTCACCTCCAGGTCCTTCCATCCTTAATGCCAGGTCCCTTCCTCCTCCCCTCCCAGTGTCACCCTCACACTCCTTCCCTCTCAGTCCCCCCTCTCCTTCTTCTCAGAAAAGAGGAGGCCCCCAAGGGGTAGCAACCCACCCTGGCACCTCAAATCACAGCAGGACTAAGTGTATCACCTCCCATTGAGGTCAAACAAGATAAACCAACTAGGGGAAAAGGATCCAAAAGCAGGCAACAGATAGCCTCTATTCCCATTGTTAGGGACCCCACATGATGACCAAGCTGCATGTCTATGACATATGTATAGGGGATCTAGGTCCAGCCTGTGCATGCTCTTTGGTTGGTGGTTCAGTCTCTGTGAGCCCCCATGAGCCCAGGTTAGTTGATTCTATAGGTCTTTTGGTATCCTAGACCCCTCTGGCTCCCTCAATCCTTCTTCCCGCTCATCCACAAAACTCCCTGAACGTGGCTTATTGATTGGCTGTGGGTCTCTGTATCTGTTTCTATCATCTGATGGATGAAGACTCGAAGAAGACAATTATGCTAGGCTCTGTCTGCAAGCAGAGCAGAGCATCATTAAAAGTGTCAGGAGTTGGTCTCAAGTTAGCCCAGTCATTGGTTGGCCATTCCTTCAATCTCTGCTCCATCTTTATCTCTGCACTTCTTGTAGGCGAGACAAACTTAAGATCGAAGATTTTATGGGTGGGTTGTTCCCCTCCCTCCACTGGAAGTCCCACCTGGCTTCACAAAGTGGCAAATTCGGGCTTCATAACCCAATAGGGTCTTTTCTTAATCAGTGATTGATGTGGAAGGACCCAGCCCATTGTGGGCAGTGTAACCCTTGGCAGGTGGTCCCAGGTCCTATAAGAAAGCAGGCTGAGCAACTCACAAGGAGCAAGTCAATAAGTAGTGTTTCTTCATGGCTTCTGCCTCAGTTCCTGTCTTGAGTTCCTGCCCTAATTTCCCTCAGTGATGGGCTATGACTTGAAAGTTTTCAGCTGAAATAAACTCTTCGCAATGCTCTCAAGTTGCTTTTGGTCGTAGTGTTTTACCAGAACAATAGAAACCCTAAGCCACGTGGCTTTGTCATTATCTATGCACCTGCAACCGAGATTAGCAGCACAAGTGGTCCACACCATCACTGGAGTATTCTTCTCTGATATGGCCCCACAGAAAGGGTCCATTCCCCAGGAGGAGAAAACAGTAAAATAACTTCCTTACATCCACCATCCCCCTCCACTTAGATGGAGCAGTAATGAGAAAGGACCAGCCAGCATCCAACAGGCCACCAACACCCTGAACAAGGACAATAAAAGTCTTGCCAAGCAGAATGGTTGCGTGGGTCACTTGCTCTTTCTAGTAACATGGGGCCAGCTGCTGGCTGGCCTACCTAGGTTCTGATTTCCGTGTCCTAGTTTCTCTTCATTCGACTGAATATGCAGGTCAAAGTCATGTGAATCCCAAGGGCCACATGCAGAAAGGGAGAAAAATATCCTTGCTGTAAACTCACCTGAGCTTATTGGCCATTCCGCTTTCTCTAGTTTGGGGCAGAAAATTAGTATTGGTGAAACCTAGTAAGTAGAGGTAGGTAGGAGGCACGTGGCCCAGGTCTGCTGCTCTATTTATGCAGTCACTTCTCAGAGCAGGGGGGGCTCAAAATAACCACCACGCAACACTCTGGGACGTCTTGCTTCCTCGTCCTTGGGGTCACCAACAAGAAACTTGGATGAGAATGTCATGCGTTCACACTCAGTCCCCTCTGAATGGAACAATAGGTGGCCTTTGGAAGTGCAGCTAAGTGATGCTAAGTGACTCCCTGAACTCAGAGAATGTGCTATCCTACTGTCTTGGATGCTGAGAGAGACTTGAGGTAAGAATGAACTAGAGAGCATGAGATTTTATTGCTGAAGTTCCTCCTTTTGAAGGTCTAATTCTCATCTTGGCAACTGAGGCGCTATATTGTGGTTCTCTAAAAAAAATAGAGTCATGGGGGTCAGGGGTGGAGATGGGGAGGAGAGGAGACTGAGACGTTATAAAAGGAATTGGCTCGTGCATCTGAGGAGGCTGGCAAATCTAAAACCACAGGACAGTCCAGCAAGCTCAAGGCTCAGGAAGAAAGGATGCTGTATATGGAATCCAAGAGCAACTGGCCAGCAGAGTCCTCTCTCCTACAGGGAGGCAGGAACCCTTCAGCTAATTAGAAAAGGCCCATCTACATTAGATGGGCCACCTACCATACTCAAAGTCTGATTAAAATGTTAATATCCTAATGCTGGGTGTGGTGGCGCAAGCTTTTAATTCCAGCACTTGGGAGGCAGAGGTAGGCATATCGCTGTAAGTTCGAGGCCAGCCTGGTCTACAAAGTGAATCCAGGATGGCTGAGATAACATAGAGAAACCTTGTCTCAAAAAACCACACACACACACAAAAAGCTAATATCCTCTTTTTAAAGAAATATCTTCATCTAAAATAACGCTTGACCAAATATCTGACTACCGTGGCCTGGACTAAAACTAATGCATTAATTTAATCATCTCATCACAGCAACGCAGAGGCAACAGGATATGAGGTTTTGTGTGTTACAAGGCACAGCTCTCCTAGAACGCTCTCAGGATACAAGCTACGCTGAAATGGCCATGCAGTCAGGAAGCCCAAGGCAGCCATGTGAAGAAGCCAAAGGAAAGGTATGCCTGAGCCATCCCCAGCTGTGCCAGTCATCCCAGCCTAGGTGCCAGACACGAGAGAAGAAAACCATCTCAAGCGAACGGCCTAAGGAGGCCTCTGAGACTTCCAGCCCTGGCTATGACAATACACAATTCTCCCAGTGAGAATTGCCCAGCTTGGCCAGTTGCCCCCACAGAACTGTGACCAACCTTCATGTGTCCGCATTCCAAACCACAAAACTTGAGGGCAGCATTGTACAGCAATAAGCAGACAGGAATGTGTGTGAAATGCTAACACCTCCTAAGGTATGTGTCAAATTTAACTTCACACATATGCACACTGTCTACACCAAAATATTTTAAGAACATGACAGCCAAGATAACCCTCCTGCCACATTGCCTCTTTCCATATTTAGCCCAGTTTGTTCCTTGTATCCGCTCATAACAGGTTCCGGATACGGAAGGAGGGGAGGGGGCACTAAGTAGCACCCTGTCTGCCATGGAAACCCACGCATCCCCTCCAGTCAAGCCATTCAGTGTTTGCTGGCTTCTGCCAGCCAAAGGCAGGTGTGGTGATGGGTAGAGGACATGACACAGGTGCGATGTCTTGAGCATCATTGATGGTAAAATGAGTCCCTTTGTGTTCAACACTAACAGGGTCCAAGAGTAAGCAGAGAAGCTGTGTCCTCCTCCTTCCTTCCTCGGGACAGAGGCAATCCTGTGAGGAGCCCACCAGACAGGATGCACAGAGAAATCAGACACTGTGGTTTCCCTCTCTCCTGACTTGTGCTCTCCCTACCTGGCTCTTCATTTTATCGGCATGAACGTCCCCCAGGGCACCTACTCCAACCACACACTCTGCCGCCCTTTCTGAATTCCTCCTAGATTTATTCTGGAAAGCTAGCTCCGGGTAAATGAAATGGTGTGAATACTGACAATCTAACAGATTAATAGGTGTAACAGACTGACCCTGGAGTCACGATTTAAATTTGTTTTTTAAGGAAGAGGCTGACAGCTGCTTCTCTGAAGAGCAGGGTTACCAACTTGACTGGCTCCAGGCAGGGGTGATATTCAAAATATTTAACAACCGCATACGTGGCCTGGGCAGCGGGAGACAGATGAGTGGGGGGAGAGGGGCGGATGGGAATAGAGGGGCTCCCTGAGACAGGAAGCTGCTTTCCCACCCCAGGCAATGGCAGGCTTGGGAATGGAAGCCTTACCACTACCAGAAATACAGAATTTTCCCCCGAGAGGCTCTAATGGGATTTCTTTATGAAATCCTTCAATATAAATGTTAGCAATTAATTTTAATTTTTGCCCCCCACCAAATCTGTGTGTGTGCTATGACATGAACATTTGTGGGCTTTCTATGTTCAAATTCCCAGTCTCTTGCCAGACTTAATAGAACAGGGCTGTACTCTCAGCTACTCAAGGGGTTGAGGCAGGAGACTAGACTCCTCAAGTAATGGTGCCTGCTCTCAAGCCTGACCATCTTAGTTCAGTGCCTGAAACCCACAAGGTGAAAGGAGAAAACTAAATCCCATAAGTTGTACTCAGACCTCCACATGTGCTCTGTGGCAGACATGCACAGTCACATACAGACACACAGACACAGAGGGGGAGAGAGGGGGGGAGGGAGGGAGGGAGGTAGCCTTCTTCCTTCCAGGGACAGAAAAGAAGCCAGTCCTGAAATGGGGAAATAGAGATCCCAAGAAGTTGGTACGAGTCTAGGTGTAGTACTGTATGTGTACAGGAAATGGTATAGTATATGGAAATAGGATGTGTAGCTTTGGGAAAGTGGCCCCAACATGTCACTCTTATGAACAGAATCAAGCCTACGTAAGCAGCCCCTCAACACATCCCCCTCACAAGTACTCAGCAAGAACACAACAGCCTGCAGCTAGCTCTGCCTGCAGCTAGCTCAGCCTGCAGCTAGCTCAGCCTGCAGCTAGCTCTGCTGAGTCTTCTCTAGCTGCAGGCTGTCACCTTCCCAGGGGAAGTTATCCTGATTTCAAATTTCTCAACGTCTCAAAACTATGAGGAGCATTTTCCTGCCACTTCTGGGCCTCCCTGTTATAGTATCCACAACAGACTGAGACGCAGGCCTCAGTAGATAGAGATTAAATGTCCTTGATGCCACCGAGCTTCCTGCTTCACTGAGGCTCTTAATGCAAAGCCAGAAAGTCCCTGGAGCAAACTCTTCAGTCCGCTGTGAGGCCATTTAGAGAACCTCTTCCTCATGGCCTACAGGCAGCCACACTTTGAGAAGACGAGGCTGGCTGTCCTTCCCTCTTGCTGTGTAACATTCTAGAATGGTAAACCAAATGAACTGCAGGCTATGGGAACATCCTGAGTGAAATACTGAAGGCTTCAATTTTCCTCCTCAAAAGTCAAAGCTGCAGAAAGCCATCAGGGAAGACTGTGATGGGCCAAGTGGATTCTACTAACAAAATCCTTCAAAGAGAATGGTAAAATAGTGGGCAGCGCCTGGGCTGTAACTTCCTTCCTCTATGCAGACCAGCCAGATGTCCGTGCTCCAGGATATAATCTGTACTTATCAACCTGAGCAGTCTTGGCTGCCACACCAGTGACAACTCACCAGACTCCCTTCCCTCCCAGCCTGGAGTTCAGAGCAAGGCCGTCTGTGGGGATGTGATATGTGCCAGCTCAGAAGTACCACAGGCTTGGCTTAAAGCTCATCCTTAAATCCTTAATCTTCAACAAAGAGTCCTGTGTTTTCATTTTTTTTGCATTCAGCCCTGAAAAGTACACAGCCAGCCCCACCTGAGAGGACACTGGGGACAGAAAAGAAGCCAGCTCTGAAATGAAAGAATGGGGATCCTAAGAAGTTGGTCCAAAGCCAGGCGTGATGGTGCACACCTTTTAACTTAGGCATTTGGGAGGCAGAGGCAGGAGGATCTCTGAGTTTGAGGCTAGCCTGCTCTACATGGTGAGTTTCAGGCTACCCATGGCCATATAGTGAAGGCCTGTGTCAAGAAAAAGGAGAAACAGGAGGAGGAGGAGGCAGAGGAGGAGGAAGAAGAAGAAGCTCTTGTTCATACTGTCCACCCTGTCTGGTGGTATGCAAGAAAAACTTGCCCCAAATGCTGAGTTTGGGAACACAGAGCCATTGTGCCTAGGGAAAACAGGGCTAGGATCCCACGGTGTTAGGATCCAATCATAACATGTTCGTGAACTGATCAATGCATATCCTTATTTTATGTGTATCGCTGGCAAGGACAGCTTGTCTTCAGCCAGCTCTGACAGTGGATAAACCAGCAGAGCCATAACTCAGGCCCAAACATGGAACATCTCCATGGGCCACCACACAGCCTGAACGCTAGGGATGACCTTAGCTTGGAGATGGTGTAGAGGCTGGGTTAGCAGAGAAAACAGCAATAAACAAATAGTCCACAAAAGCCACAAAGAAAGGCGAAAAGCATGCCTCTGCACAGACCACAGAAGTGGCACTTGTAACTGTGTGAGAGAGCTGGGACAAGAAGGACCAGTGTCCCTGTGTTCCACTTCATCTGGGAACATTCCCACTGGGCAACTAAAATGACCCATTACTGTTCATATCTACAAGTGGCCAAGAGCTATCCTTGAATACTGATTTGGGGATTATGGAGTGAATCCACAAACACCCAGTCTTTGTATAGTGAATATTAAAACCTGCCTTCCTTTTTTTTTTTAATTTTATGTGTACGTATCTTGGGCTTACATGTATGTCTGTGTACTACATGTGTGCCTGGTACCCCTAGATGTCAGAAGAGGGTGTTGTAGACCTTGGAACTTAAGTTACAGATGGTTGTGAGCCAGCATGAGAGTGCTAGGAAGCAAACCTGGTCCTCTGAAAGAGTCGACAGTACTCTTAACCTCTGAGCCATCTCTCCATCCCTATAGCCTACCTCCTAGTGGGGAGATCTTTGGGAACAAACATGAGACTCGTAAGCATGTTAGGACTCCAAACTGGCAAACAGGCCAAAGTAATTACAATGATGATGACGATCTGCCATTGCTCACACAGCAGTCACGATATAGCTGGTATTCATTACATGGAGCAGCTCGTGGGAATCCCAGCAGCCAGAAGGTGTACAGAGCTATAATTCACTTTCAAGTACATCCATGTGGATGGTGCAACAAAGAAGCAAGTGCCAGCTTGTCCAGTTTTAACTCTGTAGCCAATTTGTTACTCTTGCTTATTTAAAAAAAAAAAGTCATACTCAGGACTGGGTGACGAAGTCCAGTTGGTAAAGTGTTTTCTGTGCAAGCATAAGAATCTGAGTTCAGGGGGCTGGAGAGGTGGCTCAGCGGTTAAGAGCACTGACTGCTCTTCCAGAGGTCTTGAGTTCAAATCCCAGCAACCACATGGTGGCTCCCAACCATCTATAATGCGATCTGGTTCTCTCTTCTGGCCTGCGGGCAGAGCAATGTATACATAATAATAAATATTAAATCTTTTTTAAAAAGAAGAAGAACCTGAATTTAAGCCAGGCGTCGTGGCACATGCCTTTAATCCCAGCACTTGGGAGGCAGAGGCAGGAGGATCACTGTGAGTTCGAGGCCAGCCTGGCCTACTAAGTGAATCCAGGACAGCCAAAGCTACACAGAGAAACCCTGTCTCAAAAACCAAAACAAACAAACAACAACAGCAACAGAAAGAACCTAAGTTCAACCCCAGAATCCATGTAATCCAGAGCTGGAGGGGGGCAGTACAAGTGAACTTACTGCCCAGACAGCCTAGCTTACTCAGTAAGTTCCAAGCCAATGAGGGACCCTGTCTCAGAAGCCAAAGTCAACACCTGAGGGATGACATTCAAGGTTGGTCTCTAGCCTCCACATGTATGCATACTCACATATAGGCATGTACACAGGGGTGCGGGAGACAGAGAGAGACAGAGAGAGACAGAGACACAGAGACAGAGACACAGAGAGAGACAGAGACAGACAGACAGAGACAGAGAGAAACAGAGACAGAGAGACAGAGAAACAGAGAGAGACAGAGGCAGAGAGACAGAGTGAGAGTCATGCCTAGAAGTGGTTAGCTACCATCCTGTCAGAAGGGCTTCTCCAGAGCACAAAGTTTTCTTTATCTGTATTAGCATCAACCCTCTAAGTTGGGCTCGTTAGCATAATGAATGTCAAAAACAGACTGACTGGTAAAATTAATGGGATACTAAATGGCATAATGAACGTTCAAGGAGAACTCTTGGCAGGTAACATCAAAGGACTGTGGCTAAGATGCTAGAGGGGCGTCCTCCCCCTTTCAACAAGGTGTGAGAATCTAGGGAAGTCTGGCAGATCCGCTCCCCTTGCTGTGGTACCTGGGCTGGTGCATGGGTCCACCTGCTGCCGCAGAAAGGGTTGTAGTTGCTTAGTGATAACCACAGCAGTTTCTGGAATCAACCTTGTAGGCTTAGATTTTTCACAAACCTACTTTATTTAGGGTTCTCAAAAGCTTCTACCTCCCTTCCAACTCACTGACCAGAGGTAGAGAGAGTAAAAGTTAATAGAGGTGCGGGGGGTGGGGGGGGGGTGGACCTTTTTAAACATAGTTCCTTGGGCCAATTCCACTCTGCATTATCAGGAAAGCAGCAATCGAATCCAACAGCAAACAGCAACAGGAATCCATAGCAACAGCAACATCCAGCAGAAACAGCAAGGCTCCGCTGAACAGGCACAAGTCAATGGAAGTAGTCAGACTCTGCTGGAGTGCCACAAAAAGTTCTCCGGAGCATTTCTTTCTGTGAAGGGAAGACCAGCAAAGAAATGTAAACAGTTGAAAGGCACAGCAATGCAAAAGTGTTGTCTCACTTTCTGTGAGCTTCTATTTATACTCTTTCTAAACATCACATACCCTCTCATGTGTTTGTTTTCAGCAAAACATCACATAACCTCTCACAAGACAGCTTCCAGATAAACATCACGTACCCTCTCCCAAGAAGCTTCCAGCAAAACCTCACGTGCCCTCTCACAGGTCTGTTTTCCACTAATAAAAGCCACATGCCTCTCCTGAGTCTGTTTTCAGCTGACCAAAATCACGAGTTTGCTTTCAACTGAGGATGAACTAGAAACATTTCTACATGCCACATTTTGGACCAAAACCAAAACTTTCACTATACAAGTTTGCATGAAAGGTGCTAGCCAGAATAGCTGAAGATGGCAGAGTGAGTGCTAAGAGCCTCTTCACCAGCAGAATGGGGGGGGGGGGACGACTCACCATCCTCTGCTTGTACCTGCTTGGTGAACAAATTGTCTGAAGGTGTGGTGTGGTTTCTCGGACCGTGGGTTATTTGGCTTTCCCTGATGGAGACAGGACAGGTAAGAAGCTAAGGCACTCTCACCTTCAGCTTCTTCAGCAGGTGCCCTCATCCACAGCTGAAGATGCTAGGCCTCCATAGCTAGGAAGAAGCAGAGCTGGGGTTAGTTTCAGGGGACATTCCCCTAACCATGTGAAGCTGCCTTTCTGCTCAGAAGTAAAATACAACCTAAATCTGCTGCTGCATATATCAATTTACAATAAACATGCAAGTCCCACACATCATGATATGAACACTGGCAGGAAAGAGGAATGGATTTATGTGAAAGAGACAAAGAAAATGAACAAGCCTAAATTATGAAACTTTCAAAACACAAACCCCAGACTCCACGCATCCTGATGCAATTGTTCAAGGTGGTGCATTGATTTTCTAATTAATTGCCAAGGCAACAAAACACGAATATCAGCTAGCAAGCGTGACTGTAACATTATTAAAATATGAAGAAATACCCTCCTCGGAATTAGGGAATTATAGTATTTGTGTCATTGTCCCTTCAGTCATCGGGTGCAAATCCCCTGTCTCCAAATAAGTATAAACCTCGGGAACGCCAATCTCTCCTTATAAAACCTTGATCTTCTAACATGTGCATTTTTTTAATTAATGTGATGCCCTGACTATAATATGCAGAAAAAACAAAAGGATAGGGGTTGAAAAGAAAGTCGCATATATTTTGACATTAATCCCTGGGGAACCTGACAACACTCCGATGCACTGATGTCAGCTCACACGAACACACAGACCATCGCAGTAGATCTTGCTAAGGACGGACTGGACGTGTGGTATTGACAAGCCAAATACAAACAGCTTCCATTTTTCTAACGTGCTAAACTCTTGGTAGTCATGTCACTGGAGAGAACAGCATATGCTCAAACTGTTAAAATGGAGCTCTTTGTTTAAATTTTGTTAGAGATAGGGAGATGGCTCAGTGGGTAAAAGTATTTGCCACATGGGCATGAGGACTTGATTCAGTCCCCAGAATTCACATTTTAAAAGCTGAGTACGGTGCCCTGCGCTTAAAACCCTAATACCGGGGAGGTAGCAACAGGCAGATCCCTGGGACTCATCAGCTGGCCAGCCAGCCTAGCTAAACTGGTTGGTTAGCTCCATGCCAGTGAGAAACCCTGCCTCCAAAAACAAAGTGGAGGGTGACGAGGAACACCTCAAAGGTTGAGTTCTGGTTGCCACATGCATGTTCTTGTACACTCATGAACACACCCAGAGTTCTGTCACTAAAAAAGAGAGTGTGATGATAATACACATGGGGTTTGCCCATATGTATGCCTGGTGGGGCTTTTAGGAGTTATGTAGAATTCAGAGCAATTCATTTCTTGTAGAGCTATCCCAAACATACGAGGTCATCTTGCAGCCCTGTTTCTACCCACTGCATGCCATGAGATTCTGCCCATTACTGCAAGGCTCCTCCAGCCCCCAAAATACCTCTCTGGTGGCAGCACTGCCCCCACTGTGATTGCTACAAGATTTTTTTTTCCTGGCCCTTTGTCCCTGAGTCTAGGAGGTCCCGGGAGGCCAGTGACACTAAGAATGAAACAAGAATCTCTTTGACCCCAAAAGTGAGGAAATCCCTTCAACTCCCCTGAGAGCCTGGGCTCCAACATGGGGTGGTCAAGTCCAAATTGGCCTGAAGCAGCCTGGGAACCGACGATGTTATTAAGCTCTGAACTCGACTCCACTAGAGGTGGCTGCAAGGACGTGCTTACCAAGTGCTGTGTTTAGAGCAGAACTCCCATCCCAGGCCTGCTGCCAGTGAGGGTAAGCAGCTAGAATCAGACTCCATCCCATCTCAGAGATAGATGCATCTGAGCTCTCCAGCACTGGCAAGTAGCCAGAGGTTTCAAGACTGGCCATGTGGACACTGAAGATGATGCGCTTTCATTCTGCTAAACAGTGGTGTCCAGTCTGTGCCCGGTGTCTTCAAGATACAGGCTCCCTCCACCACACTGCAGAACCGAGGTTCTGATGGAAGGAGCCCCACGTAACAGTGGAGAACCTCCTGCAAGGCAGCCATTCGTGAGTAATGAGGGGACGGAAGAACAGAACAGTCCACTTAGAGCTGTGGCCAAGCCCATGATGTACTGACTATAAAAGAAGGACAGTTACATGCTGCAGAGATGGTTCCAAGGTTAAGTGCTCTTGCAGGGAACCCAAGTTCTGTTCCCAGCACCCACAGCAGGCAGCTAACAGCTGCTCGCCGGGCAATCTGATGCCTTTTTTCTGGCTCCTGCAGGTACCCATGTGCACATGCCCCCCACACAAATACAAACATACACATGAGTTTTTCAAAATAAATATTTTAAAAAGACAAGGAGAAGAAAGAAAATGAAGAAGAGAAGGAAGAAGAGGAGGGGAAGGAGGAGGAGAATTACAGTTCAAGGACTTGTTGCTCTGGACTGGAAGCCATGGCAGTGATAGAGCTTAAGGAAAGCCGTCAGCTGTACAGGAAAGGGAAGCTCGCATTCCATCAACAGCCAGAAATAAGCTCAGTAACGCAAGTGAAACTAAAAAGGAGGGCAGAAAAAAAAATTAAGAGGAGCTTCTTGGTGTCAGTGGGTAGGGGCTCTCATCACGGGGAGCAGACTGAGCACAGGTGGCAGACAGAACAGCTCACTGGTAGAGTGTGCCTAACATGCAGCCGGATTTGGACTCATTCCTAGGTACCAAAAACAAGAGGGAAGGGCCCAAACACTAAAGAAAGAGAGGTGAATCACATCTCCTGGCACAGCTAAGCTGGAGAAAATAGGAGCTCCCAGAAGGAGGAACAGTTTTCAGAGTCCCTGAGAAGCTGTAAAATCCTCACATTTCACAAGGCCAGGTCAGTAGCCTGAGCATCTGTGAAACAGCTGCCAGGCAGCCTCGGAGCGGCAGGGAGGATAGAGAGAAACACACACCTCCTAGGGAGGCTTAGCTGCAAATGATGAGAAAAAAAACATGTTTGCAGGGGGTGAGGGGCGGGGCAGGCTGTGGGTAAAGTGTAGGTTTCTTATACTTAAGTACAAAAAAATCAGTGTGCACAGATGCAGACAAGAGATACCCTAGGGTGGGACTGGAGAGCCTGTGAACGCCTCCAAGTAGGACAGAAATAGCCTTTGGTTCTCACCTTCCTTCAAGTTCCTTGCTGGGTAGATAGGTGATGTAAGGCCCAAGCATCACCCTAGCTATCTCCTGCCCTTATCCAATGTAGCATCTTCACCTCCGTTCACGGATGGTCTCCAGCCTCCGCATAGCCCCGTGTCCGCCTTGGCACACAGAGCGGAATCAGAAGCCCCGAGGGGTTTGTGCTGTGGGTTTGGCACACATTCTCTGTTGCCAAGTGACTGGCTGCGGGTGCTCCAGTGCCCTTAATGAAACCGGAGGTATACAAGGCTTCCGGAATCCAGGAAGCCTGGATGCATGAGCACCTGGCGAGCATCTGGGGAAGGGACTATTTTTAGCACTGAGGGCTACTCGGAGACAACGCAGCTGACAGACTCCCTCCCCAGCATCTTAAGCCAGCTTAAGGCTGACAGCTTAACCTGACAAAGACCAGTCAAGGCCTTGTCCAAAAACCGTGGAAGAAGAAAACAACCGTCTCCCCAGTAACAGGTGATGACGGCAGAATCCCAAATGTCACTTCAAGTTCCGAGGAAGGAAAAAGAAGCCCCTAATGATAAGGGAAAGATGATTTTTGTCAACCTGTGGAAAGGGTGAAATTTTAAATTACACTCCATTTCCTATGACAATTTTTGTGCTCTCATTTACAAGGTTGGTGAGAGCTGGCTCCATACTATTTTAAGCTCCTTCGGCGCACACGTACACACACACACACACACACACACACACACACACACACACACACACACAGACTCACACACACATACACACTCACACACAAATCTGGTACTGGTTATGCATAATTCATTCGGTGGAACACAAATGAGCTAAAGAAACTAGCGATGAAGTTTGAAATAAAGGTTAATTGCAAAGGAGGAAATCTCGGACTTATTGAAGGAAAATAGTAAAAAGAGCTAAGGCAGCTCCTAACAAACTGAAGGGGGCGCGGATCTAGTTGTCCCTTCAGGAAGCACATATCCAGGTCCTCTGGAGGAGTAGCAAGTGCTCTTTACCACAGAGCCACCTCTCCAGCCCAGGACCAGCGTTTTATATGGACACACAGAATCACATATGTGTGTGTGACACGAAGGTGGAAACAAGATTGTCTAGGGCGCAAAAGGAAACAACAAAATGAGGGGGAAGGAAAATGGGGGATACTGGAGAAGAATGTGGTCAAAACACATTGCACAGCCCGGCGTGGTGGCGCATGCCTTTAATCCCAGCACTAGGGAGGCAGAGGCAAGCGGATCGCTGTGAGTTCGAGGCCAGCCTGGTCTACAAAGTGAGTCCAGGATAGTCAAGGCTACACAGAGAAACCCTGTCTCAAAAAACAAAACAAAAAAAAACCCACATTGTACATATGTGTGGAAATACCCTTGACCATAACTACATGCTATGCAATGAATACATGCCAGTCAAAAATATATTTTTTCTCTCATTTCAAGAAAGACTCAAGTGAGTGAAATAAGAGATTACAAGTAACTTAAATCCACTTTTGTTTTCTAAAAAGTAGGACAACACCTGGGTCGGTACCTGACTCATGTCTTCCAGTACAACTTACCAAGTAGGACAACTTCTAAATCTGACTGTTTCCCAACTTATCTGTCTGGTTTGTCGTTTATTCACTAGTTCCCAGCCTGGCTCTTAGAACCACCTAAGACCAGCTTTGGAGGATAAGATGGTCAATCGTGGTTGTCGATTCGGCTGCATTTGGAATTACCTAGGAGACACACCTCTTGGCATGTCCCTGAGCATGTTTCCACAGAGGCTTAATGGAAGTGGGAAAACTCACCTTGAGGGCTAGGCTGCCTTCCAGATGGAACTGAAGGGACCCAACCTCAGGGACCCCAAACCTCCAAAGACCCCCGTTGCTTGACTAGACCAACTCCATGACAGGCTTTAGGTTTTCACTCTGCCTAACTAGGCCAAATTTCTAACAATTCCTGGAAAAACCACCAGCTATGGACAGCTCATGGGAAGCCAATCAGCTCACAGAACAAAATGACTAGATAACATGTTTTTATTACTTCATGGCCTTGGTAAAGAACATAGCTGGCCCCATCCAATCAAACTAAAGGCCAACTCCTGAGGAAGAGCCAAAACTTTAGTGACTCAAAAGCCCCCAATAACCAAACAAACAGCCAGTCCCGAATCAATTCTATCTATAAATTGAGCCTGCATGCTCAGTTTGGGGTTGCCCTCCAGAGGAGAGAGGCAGTCCTAGCATACTAGACTAAAAAAAACACTCTTTGTTTTTGCGTACTGCCTTGGGGGGCCTTTCTTCAGCAAATCACCCAAACCCTAACAGAACCGAACAGAGAAAATGAGCTGAGGGTCAGCATTCACCTCTCTTTGCTTCTTTACTATGGACACAGTGACCAGCTGCCTCATACCCCTACCATCATGCCTTCCCTAGCCACAATGTAAGCTGAGGGTGTGGCTCAACTGTTAGAGTGTGCACTGAGCGTACATGCAGCCCTGGGTTCCATTCCCAGAACCCCCAGAACCGTGTAAAACAAGGAGTGGCGGCACACACCTGTAACCCCAGGACCCAGGATGTAAAAGGAGAAAATTCAGAAGTTCAAGATAATCCGCAACTACACAGTGCATTTGAGGCTAGCCTGGGCTACATGAGCTCCTGCTTCAACACCCCGCCCCCAAAAAAGTGCCAAAATCAACCCTTCCTTCCTTCTTTAAGTTTCTATGGTCAGATATTTTCTTACCACAAGAAAGGTAGCTGATACCGGAAGGGAAGGGGAGTTGGAGTGTAAGGGGTGGGAGGTAAGGATGGGTTAAGCTCTACTTGTTCTTGTTTTCTTTAAATCCTGTTTCTTCTAGATGCCTGTCACCTCAAAAACCTTCCATTTTAATAGCCCCAGGCAGTTTTTCTACAAAGACCCTCAGATAATATGTAGCCAAGAGGAGAACAGCTCTCCTTACCTAAATATTCATCCACCATCCATCCCCCAGATGTCTGGAAACCTCTCTCTTGAGCCTCCCAGGGACCCTCCGCAAGTTCTCCTTGGGCAGGAGGCAACACGAGGCTTAAAGGAGTTGGAAGTCTCCCTAGTCAGTGTAACAGGTAAATCAAAAACTCCAAATGGGAAGCCAGTTTCTTTACAAGTCCTGCACTTTTCCTCCGTGTGGTCACTGCCTTGATCAACTCAGCTACAGACATCTATGCAGACGCTCAGGTGACCCTGGATGGCGCTTTAACCCATCAGCAGCTGCAACCATCTTCTGTTAAACCATCTATCTGCCTGATAAACAGGTATGCCGTGAATTTAAAGTCACAGGAGTCCAGTTAGATCACTGAGAAAAGATGCCAGCTGGGTCCCTTCAAATCTCTCTTGGCCACTCCATGGCAGAAGACCATGCAGCCAACAAAGGCTTCCATAACTTTTCTTCACACGCCCCACATTTTGCTATATGTTAACACATGGTCAAACCCAGAGGTCCTATTCCTTGTGTCTTCAATGAAAACACTTGGCCAAAAGGCAGATAGAGGATTGGGGTTTTTCCATGTGTCACTATTAAAATGGGGGAGGCTGGTGAATAGTACACCTCTTGAAGTTTGCTATGAACACAAGTTGATGTCAGTCCCTTCAGGTAGCCCATCTCTGTTTAGCAGCTACAGAAATGAGCCAGCTGGACATGGCATTCTCTGTCCCTGTAGCAGACCTTATGTTAAAGGAGCCCACAGCGCTCCTGTATGCTCTTGGTGTTTGACTGGCTTATTTTGTTGGCAGAAATAACCCATCACTTGGGCCCTACAGTTAAGGTGGAAATATAGAAAGCCCGGTGTGGGAAAGAAAAAACATTCTGTATACGGCACTAGGAGTTGAACCTAGAGACTTTACTCTGGTAGTCTGGTAGTTCTCTGCCGTGAGCTACATGCTCAACAAAGCACACCTTATAAATTAAGCATTTTATTATTGACTGAACTAGTTGCTTTAACTTACACTGTCACTCTTTTGTTTTTTTAGTAAAAGTCCATTCTTTTGTCTTGTCTGGGGGGGAGATATTTGTGTTTTGTTATGTTTTTCTTGACAGGGTATCATCACTACATAGCCCAAGCTGGCCTTGAACTTTCAGAGATCTGCCTGCCTCTTCTTCCCAAGTGCTAGGATTAAAAGCCTGTGGCCCCAAACCCTGCTTTAAAAATCCATTCTTAAATATTTTAATTTTATAAAAATAATTTAGACATACAACTTTTTTTTTTAAAAATCCCAGCACAGCAGGACACATAATACAAGCAATGCTTGTGTGTCACATCTCTTTCACTCCCAGAGGCAATTAATTTAAGCCGCATTCTTTCTACCTCTTCTGTGATTACTACCATATAATTCACTAACTTCCTTTCATCTTCCCCATATAGACATAGGAGGTGAAAGACATAGGGTGCCAACTCAAGCAATCTTTCTAAATTGTACTACATCTTTAATTTTGTTTATTTTGTTGGCGGAGGGTCAGACATGTGCCACGGCATGTGTGTAAATCAGAGGACAACGTGCAGGCGTCAGTTCTCTCTTTCTACCATGTAATATCAGGGGACTGAACTCAGGCTTGGCAACAAGCTAGCCCTTGAGTAATATTTTAAAATCTATGTGTGAAGCTTTTCTGGTCATTTTTAATGACTTAGTGATGACACATGGAGCCTTAATTACAGAGATGAACATTCACGAAGGACAAAGAAGAATCATTGGACACAAAGGTCACATGAGGACGTAGCTTGGTGTCTCTGCAAGCCAATGGGAAAGCCCTCTTTAGAGATTGACCCTTTTCCCCTTGGAGTTCCTGCCTCCAGACTGTGAAAAACTACATCTACTGTTTCACCCTCTTGGTCCTTGGGGTTTTGTCATGGTTTCCCTGGGAGGTCGCTACATCTGCCAGTCAAAAACTGGCTACACCACCAACCAAGGACAATAGGTGCATTAAACATCGAACCCCTACCCAGATCTAGCCAATGGATAGGACATTCTCCTCCATTGAGTGGGGAGTGGAAACTGACTTTCACATGAACTCTGGGGCCCCATATTAGACTACGTCCCCTTGATGGGGAAGTCCAGTGGCACTCAGAGGAAGGATAGCAGGCTATTAAGAAGAGACTTGATACCCTATGAGCATATACAGCGGGAGGATGTCCCCCTCAGTCACAGTCATAGGAGAGGGGGGAAGTGGGAAAGGGGGAGGGAGGGAGAAATAGGAGGATACAAGGGATGGGATAACAATTGAGATGTAATATGAATGAATTAATTTTAAAAAACTGACTACACCAATTGCAGTATATTCATAAAACTTGATTACTATTGAGCCTGCCGCAGAAAATGGGTAGCAGACTCAGGAGTAATGCCATAGAACTTTACCCTATGTGATCAGAGCAAATCGTGAACACTAGCCCTTCCTGGGCTCCTGAAAGACATGGGCCATGCAGAGTCACACACAATCAAGCCTGCAGCAGGTGCTTCCAAGGAGGAAAAGGGCTATGGTGAGAAGAGAGAAGTTGGAAGGGTGCTCACTGGATAGGTTCACAAAAAGACAACTGACCTTCCTTGTATTTAGTTAATTTCTAAATATGTGCCTTGAAAAGCAAAACAAATGTGTGGTTTTAAGGCTCTTTTATTCTTGTGTGTGTGTGTGTGTGTGTGTGTGTGTGTGTGTGTGTGTGTGTGTGTGTGTGTGCGTGCCTACGTGTCTGTAGGTGCATGAATGCAAGTGTCCCTGAGGTCCAGAATTGGACACTAGAGCTCTGGAGCTGTAGTTACAGGTGGTTGTGAGCCACCTGATATAGGCCCTGCAAAAGCAGCAAGCGCTCCTAACCTCTGAGCCATCTCTCCAGAAGGATTATGAGAGAATAAAGTAAGTGAGAATTTCTCATATTTACTTTTGTGTGTATAGTCTCACATACATGTTTGTGTGTGTGCACATGTGCATGTGGGTGCATGTGGACATGTGTGACCATGCACATAAATGTTTGTCACCGCTGTTGGGTGTCTTCTTCGGTCAGTGTCCTTTTTGAGTCACAGTCTCTCGGGCAACCTGGAGCTCAGGACTTTGGCTAGACTGGTTATCCACGTGCCCTGGGGATACACTTGCCTCTATCTCCAGTTCTGGGATTACAAGTGCTTGCTGCCCTACCCAGATTTTTACTTGGGCACAGTGGACCCAAACTGGGATCTTTGTGCTTGTACAGCCATCTCTTTGGTGACTGAGCCAGATCTCCAGCCCCTATTTTCCTATTGTTGTGTTCTTAATTTCCCATGGTTTTCAGGTCATTAACACCTTCTGAGTTCGCAGGTAAATCAAGACTTTGTGGATCAAGAATTTTGAGTATTCCTTGGGCCTGGGTTTCATTTAAGTGAGAGTCCAGCAGGATGCCCCTCTCCACACTATTTATAAATAATTCTATACATGGCTGAAAGTTGAATGTCACAGTGAACACCTATATGTGCTTACTACACAGACTCCACAGTTAATATTTGGCTATCCCTGCTTTATCCCACTTACTTATACTGTTATTGATCCACCAAATCATCTAATTTTTAAAATACACTTCAAAGGAACTTGTAGACATAAGTATGCTTTCCACCTAAGTAAATTTCCCATATGCAGAGCACACACCCCTTCTTTTCAGTGATAAAAATAGAGAAAGCTGTGCAGCCAGGAGACCACCCACTTAATGTGAGACAGTCAACGGGAGGGGCTCGGGACTTCAAAGGGACTAATTAGTTTAGCATGATGGTCCAGCCTCCACCACTAGAGAGAGCAGAGCAGCATTCCACCAAATCAGCCAAACACCGGCGTGTTTGTCTCTCCTCAAAGATGTAGTGAAAAGGAGACAAATCAAAGAGAGAATTGGGATCTGGACATATTTGTTGCCATGTTTTCCAAAAGGGTTTGGTGTCTTCATGGGGAGGCTCAGCCCCAGCTGGCTCGGTGCCTGCAGCTTCTGGGAAAATAACAGCAGCTAAGCAGCCTTTCAAGTCCCTGAAATGGGGTCTGCTGCTGTTTTCCTGCAAACATTTGTATGTTGATAGCCCTGAACATTCTTATGTTCTTCCAGGGCTATTTTAACTACAGAAACTCCCATCACCAAACAGCCCAAGAAGACATTCACGCCTGAACCCTGTCCCTTCTCCACCCTGATCTGAGAGATTTATTATATCACCTCCAAGGCCACCTTAAGCTGCTTCACTTCTCGTGGCAGGGGACCCTGTAGATTAAAGAGCCTCAAAGGCCCTGCAGCAGACAGGACTTGCAGGAGCCCTTTCTGTGAGAGAGCAGAGCAAAGCAGTTTCTGTCCCCTCCATCTCCCTTCTCCCTGCCCCTCACTCTCCCACGCTATGGTCCACTGCCTCGATGACTGTGCCCAGGATGGTACAGAGGATGTCATGTTAGTTACCTACCATGCTGGTGGTACCATCACACAGGTCAGGCAGATGGGAACTGCGGTTGGCCTGGTTAGAATTCAGGAGTGGACACTTGGGTAAGGCTCAGAACAAATTCTGCTCCACGGGAGCAGGTGACAACCTGATCACAGAGGCAGCTGAAGTCCCAAATTTTAAGACTGACTCATGGGGCTGGAAAATTGTCTACGTGATTAAGAGCGCTGGCTGCTCTTCTGGAGAACGGAGTTCAAATCCCAGCACCCACATCAGCCTGCTCACAACCGCCTATAACTCCATAAGGGATATGGAGCCCTCTTCTGGCTTCCATGACTACACAGACACATAAAATTACCTGGACATACACACACACAGAGAGAGAGAGACACACACAAACAAACAAAGAAATATATAATTATATTAATTACCTAGCTCACCCCTGCTACAAACTATAGGTGACACACTGAAAAGCAAGAAGGCATTCTTTTTATTTTATTTAGTTCATTTTAGCTTTCCGAGACAGGAACCAAGCAAGCCTGGAACTCGAGACCCTCCCCCGTCGACTTCCGGTGTACTGGGGTTACAGGTGCCAGGCCAGCCTGATTTTTAAGTGCCTAGATTGCATGCTTGATTGATATAAGAATAAAGGAGGGAAAAAGCAACTTACGTATCTTTTTCATTTAGTGTATGTGTGGCTGGCTGTATGCCACATGTGTACACATGCTTGTGGCGGCTAGAAGAAAGAGTAGGGTACGCTGGAACTGGAATTACAGACAGGTATGAGCCACCAAACGTGACCCAAACTCAGATCCTCTGGGAGAGCAGAGCCACTGAGCCACCGAGCCACCTCTCCAGCCTTCAGGTGCCTTTTTAACACATATCTGCTCTGACCTCTATATCAGTCTTTTCTATTTGAAATTTGAGGCTGAATCAAAAAGCTAAGACCTCTTGCGGAGAAAGAAATGGCATTACCTTTATCTCTTAAGAACATCACCAGAAAACTAATTTGGGAAAGAAAAGACTAATTAATAGGAGCAGAAAAGACTAGTGAGCTTCCTTTGATCTTAGAATTTATTAAATAGTAAAATAACCACTCGGTTTTATTAGGCGCTATAAAACAGGATAGGCAGAGGAAGCGGAAGCAGACAAAGGTGACCTTAGAAGAAAGGGCAAGCGCGCTGCCAGAGTGCCTCTGCCTGCCTGGCTCTCTGATAGAGCTGGGGGTGGCCTCCACAGGGCTTACTGGCTTTAGCATAGCCCAGTTCAAGCTCCCCACCTTTACAGAGGGAGAGTGGGAAAGGAGCTGTCTGCCCTCAATCATACCAGCTGTGGAGAGGATTTTCCACAAAATCCTGGGTGGAGCAGAATGGGAGAAATGGTTTGCAAATCATTTGTCCAACCAAATGTCTATAATTCTTAAGGAACTCCAACAAGTCAGAGGCCAAGAGTAAAGGGGAAAGTTTTTTAAACTCTGGGGCTGTGGAGATGGCTCAGTAGGTAAAGAGCCTGCCATGCAAATGCGAGAACCTTAGCACAGGTGTTCAGCACCCACATTAAAAAAAAACAGGTGTGGCACCCACACCCATAAGCCAGTGCTAGAGGAGTGTAGACAGGAAGATATTGTTTGTGCCATGTAGTTAAATGACCAAGGCCCAGACTCAGCAAAAGACCACCTCAAAACCACAAGGCTGGGAAGCCACTGAAGAAGACACTAGACATCAACCTATGGCAAGTGTACACACCCCAGCAAGTGCACACACATACACACACACACATGCCATATACATACCACACACAAACCATACACATAACACACACACACACCATACACATAATGCATGTGCCACACATACACATACAGCACACACATGCCATACACATACCCCCCACACACATGCCATACACATGCCACACACATGCCACACACAGACACACGCCATACACATACCACACACACACATGCCACACACATGCCATATACATACCACACACACACACCATACACATAACACACATACACACACATCACATACATACACACACACCATACACATAACACACATACACACACATCACACACATACCCACACACACACACATACACACACGCCATACATATAACACACACACATGCCATATACATAACACACACACACACACATGCCATATACATAACACACATACACACACACACATACAAATGTAACCCCATTTGTAAATGTTCTAAAGACCTGAATAGGTATGTATTTAAAACAAAACAAACAAAAATATGCAGGCACTGTGAGTCCCAGGCCAGCCAGGGCTACTTAATTAGACTTCATCTCAAAAACAAAAAGGAAGGAAAGAAGGATTGGGTGGGACAGGAGTTCAACAAAAAAGGCATTCCAAGCCAGTGGAGACAGTTCAGTGAGTAAAGGCCCCTGCTCATGCAAGCCTGAAGATCCGAGTTCAACTCCTAAAATCCGTATGATGGTAAGCAATGAGAAGAATTCAAATCCACAATTAGGACAGCTACTACAAAAATAGCTTCTCATAGGGAATTCAGAGGGTGGAGGGCTGCCACACCTGCTGGTGAGAATAGAAAATGATAACACCGCTACAGAAAACAGCAGGGGAATTCCTCAAAAAAAAAATTTAAAATAGGCCAATATCTTGTATAATTAATATCCCCTAATAGAATTTTTATTTAAATTAGTACTATATGATCTGGAAATTCTATTATAGTGCTGCAGCTAGGATAAAGTGTCAAGAATCAAAGCCGTCTACACAGCCACCTTCTCTGTAGTACCAACTACAGATACCTATTTCTGGAAAGTGGATAAGAAACTATGGTTTGTATACACAAAGAAAGCTCTTCAGCCATTAGAAAAGATGAGATCCTCTCACTGCCGCAGTAGGGACGAATTGAGATAGGCACAGGCACAGAAAGGTGGACACTCCAGTCTCACAGAATTGGCTTCCATAAATCACTTCTAGAATCTAATGAAGTTAAAGTTTCATCTGATGAAAGTTGAAAGCAGAATGTAGGTTACCAGAGGATGGTGAAAGCTGGGGAAGTGGAGAAAGCTTTGGATGAATTGTGGGGGTGTGGTTACATTAGAGGTCCATGTCCTGGCTGTATTGTAGGGGAACTGGAGACAGTAACAACATGAATATTTTTTTATGGACTTTGAACATCCTCATCACAGAGAGATAATCAAAGGTCAAGGTGATGGTTATGCTAATTATTGTGATTTCATCATTTCACGTTGTATAAATGAATTAATTAGTCTTATACCCCCATAAATATGCCTAACTATGTCACAAAAAAAAACCACGTTTTTTTTCAAACCACCATAATCCTGAGAACCATGCCAAATCTTAGCAGA
Organism: Acomys minous; assembly: GCF_964271855.1. Lineage (NCBI taxonomy): Eukaryota > Metazoa > Chordata > Mammalia > Rodentia > Muridae > Acomys > Acomys minous. The sequence goes on from NC_140500.1 coordinate 43,317,224, forward strand.
GGCCTTAATCCCCCTAGCCCTCCAATCCCTGCCCTCCCACCACCACGCTTCCCCGCACCCCACCATCCCCACCCCCACCCCAGCTCGTCCATCCAGCTGCAGAGATAAACAGAACCTCTCAAAACCACAGCGGCACTTGGAAGACAGGAGTCCAGGCCAGTGAGGAGCAGTGCGGAAAGAAATTCCTAAAGTAAACCTCCGTACTCTTCGAGACTGAGAAATTACAGATCCAGGCCAAGCTTCATCAGGTCCCCACAGAGCGGGTAGTTCACAACTAGACCACGCTTCTTAGGCCACAGCGCACTAGACTCAGCTTGTCTGCATTGACGAAACCAGCTCTGAGCGGTTGCGGAGCCGCCCCTCCATCTCCAGACTTCTGTGAACACAGAAGGAAAAAGGAGCTCATCACGCAGCTGCAGTAGACAGCACGCCTGCGTGCAGCCCCGGGAAACTCTAGAGGGGTGTGGTTCTTTACCATTTTGGGGCTATTGCTTCCAGATCTCGGTAAGATCCTTGGTACCTAGGAGATGCCAAGCTAAGATCAAATAAATTGCCATGAGCGTGGTGAAAGGAGCCAGGTGTGATAGCATTAGTCTGTATTCGCAGCACCCTGGAGGCTGAGGCAGGTAGATCACTGCTAGTTTGAGGCCAGCCTGGTCCATATAGCAAGTTCCAGGCATCCCTTTAGTCCCAGCACTCGGGATGCAGAGGCAGTGGGACCGCTGTGAGTTCAAGGTCAACCTGGTCTACAAAGTGAATCCAGGACAGCCAAGACTACACAGAGAAACCCTGTCTTGGAAAAAAAAAATCAGGATGGGCAAGAGCCCATCCTGTGGTTCTGGTGAAAGGCTTGTAGTTGGGGAGGTCATAGACACCAGGGGAGGTCATAGACACCCCTACTCCTGTTTTGCTAAATGGACATGTTGTCAGGCTGCTTTCTAATATTTGTGTTTATACCCACAGTCCGGTGCTATCTTCAGCCGTGACCAAGAAGCCTTCTGTCTGCCGCGAGGAGTGACTGATACAATCTCATGGCTAGCCAAGCTGCTGAGAGCAAGAGATGCTGAGCGCTCGTTCTTAAATACGACACCCATAACACCCTCTCCATTGCTCCGGCAACGTCCTGAAAGAGGAGGCAGAGGAAATAAATATAAAAGGCAGAGGATGAAGAGGAAGGCCATGAAGAGCTGGCTTCCGGATATGATGCGGCCATAGCACCCATGGGCTCAGCAGCTGGGAAGACTGGGCCCCTAAATATTCAGCTCTTTCTGGGGAGTGGCCCGTGGGACCCCGCCCTACCCGGGAGAGCTAATGGCATCCGAGGGCTGCTAGAAGAGAAATCAGTCACTCTCTTCAGTGATGCAGCCACTTGTAAGAGACTCACTCGTGTTCTAGCTGATAATGCCACACTCAAGTGGTCCTGGTCACACCCACTGGGTCACAAAACACAAAAAACACAAAAAGTCATGAAAATGGCGTGGGGACAGAAAGGCATCATGAAGGTGAATGGAGATAGAGACATGACTATGACCAGAATGGACTTTAGATAGATAGAGCCGGGCGTGGTGGCACACGCCTTTAATCCCAGCACTTGGGAGGCAGAGGCAGACGGATCGCTGCAAGTTCTAGGCCAGCCTGGTCTACAAAGTGAGTCCAGGACAGCCAAAGCTACACAGAGAAACCTTGTCTCGAAAAACCAAAATAAAAGATAGATAGATAGATAGATAGATAGATAGATAGATAGATAGATAGATAGAATTGTCAAAGAATAAATTAACTATAACATTCAGAAAAGAGCAAACTATATATATACAAATATGTATATGTATATATATAGGTATGTATATTCTTAGGCTTTATTAACAGTTTGGTTTCTAAAAAGAAGGGCTGAGGAGACTGCAGTCAATATTGCGTCCTCTTCCAGAGGACCTGAGTTCGGTTCCCGGCACCCGTGTGGAACAGTTCACAAGCATCTGTAACTCCAAGTGCTAGGTCAGATACAAGGAAACGTGTGCCACCTCCACTGTGCAGGCCAAGGACCCGGGGCTGCCCAACAGAATGCTTGTGTGCAGCCAACAATACACAGAGGCGTGAGACAGGGCCCGTCCTCGTCAAATTCACTGGAAACATTTGCAAAAAACTGTCAAGACCAAAGGTCCATGTGAGAACCCGCAGCCTCACATAAGTGGGCTGTAGTCGCCTTGCACAGTGACATAAACCTTAAAATTCCAGGCGGGCAAGCGTCATGTCGGCTTGGCCTTGTCCTGGTACTCAGTAAACTGAAGCTAAAGGAGACTCTGCCCTCCTGGGGTTCATCACTGGCCCCCTGCAAGGAAAATAGACCTTTTGGATCCTGCCGCCATTGGCTGAGCAGGATGGGTGGGGAGTAGAGACAGGAAAGGGTCTCCCTCCCGCCTCCTTCATGTACTGCAAGAATTAGTCAGAAGCACTCAGTCAATGTCAGGAACGCCAACAGAGCTGGCAGCTGCCACTGCCCTAGGAAGGTACCCGGAAGGTACTGAAAATGTGGCCTGCAGATTGTAAATGCAGCCCAAATGGAAGATGAGTGGTCCGGGGGAAGCCCACGAGACAACCAGGCCTACTCCAGGCCTCCCACCATTTATCTGTCTTCTGTGGCTCTGACAACATTGCTCAGGCCAGATAGCTTGTAAAGATTAGAGGCTCGCTTAGCTTAATCTCTAGAAGATGGAAGTCCAAGAGCATGCTACACCTGCCTGGGACCTCCTGACAGCCTGGGCATCCTGTGGCAAAGAGCATCACACAGGAGACAGAGCAAGCACATGGTCATATGTGTCTCTTCCTCTTCTTACAAAGCCACTAATGTCATGATGGAAGCTCTACCGTGACGACCTCCTCTGATATGAATTACCACTCAAAGACACCCCCAGCTCCAAATGCGAACAAGAGAATTGGGGCATATGAACTTTCGAGGAGTACACTGAAGTCGTAGCACGCGATGAATAAGATGGTACACCTTCACAAAGCTTCCCAGAGGGTTTATAATGCTAGAAAATCAACCAAATAGCAAAGGCATTAAGAACTTTTCATAGCTATGGCGTAGCTTGAAAGGAGCCCTTTGCTTAAAGCCACCCCCAAAGCAGTCCGCAGCCTCCTCTAGGCTTCATATAGTAAAGCCAGAGCTTATAGGCGCACAGGCAGCCAGAGTCCAGCTAGACTGAGAACTGTGATCAACACCGTGCACGCCATTCCACTCACCCCCACAGGCTGTGACCCTGCCGCCCATCGCTGCAGCCGCAAGACCCACACAGCTCACGCTGTGAGTCTGGCTCCCTCCCCAGGTAGTTCTGACACAAGCAGTACCAAACACCCATCAGGGTAATGATTAAACCAGAAATCAAAAGAAACTATGTTTATTTACAATTCTGGTCCCAATACATGGTGGGGGAGAGGGGGAGTCACGGGGACCTTTGGATGATGTTGAGGCAAAAGGAAAACATGTCTGTACCTAAATTTATCACAGGCAGGTTTGTACCTTGGGGCTACACAGTGGGCACGGGGAGGATGGAACCCTGTTTGAGGTGTCTATAGAAGGCTCCTCAGGAGAAGATCCACTCCTAATGAGATGTAAAGCCTCTGACATACAGCTGGTGCAGTTAATTGGTAGAAAACTGGAGGGAGCGTTGGGGTCCTTGGTCACGGGGGTGGGGGGCGGTCTGATCTTCGTTTAGTCTGAGACAAATATCAACACCTTCTCTGTTGTGGATTCAGCCCCAAGGTGAGTCCTCAAACTACATTAACTCTACATGGTCCAGGAGACAGGTTCTTACAAATGCTGGTCCTCACTGCGAGTTAGGTCACCTTGAGCATGCCTCCCCGAGCTCACTCTGGAAAGGAATACTGGCTTCTACTTAAAGCTTGCAAAACTGGCGTATTTAGCATGTGACCACTTGTGTTAACATAAAAAGGGGAAAGCAAATATAGGCATATGTGGATAAACTCACATGCTTTATACAGATAGCTACACATTTATACATACATATGTGTCTTATAGAAACACAAAAATGCATGCTTAACTTGCATAAAAGTTCTCTTAACTCACACAACAAACCAGAAGCCTTGAAGAAAAGAGGGGTTTTTGTTGTTGTTGTTGTTGTTGTTGTTGTTGTTGTTTGTTGTTGTTTGTTTTGTTCTCTGAGACAGGGTCTCGCTATATGGTTCTGACTGGCCTATGTATTCACTACGTAGAGACCTGGTGAGCCTGGAACTCATAAAGACCCACTGGCTGCACGCCATGGCACATGTGTGAAAGCCAGGGGAAACTTTATGGAGTTGGCTCTCCCCTTTATGTGAGTGCTAAGGGCCAAACTCCAAGCTTCAATTTTGCATGGCAAGCACCTTTCCCTACTAAGCCACCTTGCCAGCCCTGACAGAGGGCTTTTTAGTGTACAAAGCATAATTTCAAATTTTAAAGAGGGGAATGTGGAGCTAGGGTTAGGGAAAGGAGATGAGAGGGGAAAAGGGGGAAGGAAGGGAGAGAGGGAGAAAATGAGGGAGGGAGGGGGGAGGGAAGGGAGAAGACGGGTGAGGGAGGGAAAGGAGGAAGAGGTGGGAAGGGAAGAAAAAAATGAGAAAAAGCAGGGAAAAAGGGAAATAAAGGAAAGATGAGTTTTGCAGCCTGGGATGCTACAGCCTAAGTCACTAAGTTCAGCCTTTTGTTTGCGAAAGGAATACATGAAAAACTGCTGAAGGTGAAGGGCAGCAGGAACTGTCCTCTGTCCCAGCTGCCCTGTGGCTGTCAGCTAGCCGGCATTCTTACCCTTTTCCTCTGGTGACTAATGAGCAGGATTCGAAGGACTTGGTCCCCCATGGATAAAGCTGATCTCTCCATCCCAACTGCACCCTGACCTCTACTCACCCACAAGCATCGTAAGTTGCCCGGAAGTGATGGCTGTTCTGTCAACTCGACTACAACTGGGATTAGCTAAAATCCAAGTGGGTGAGTACAACTGTGAGGGGTTTTTCCTTGATTAAATCATTTAAAGTGGGAAGACTCACCCTAAATCCAAATCTTTTGAGGTGGGGAGACCCACCTTAAATCTGGGCCACACCTTCTGGTGGCAGCCTACATAAGGGACAAGGAAGAAGGAAGTTCTTGCTTGTTGCCTACAAATCTATTCTGTCACTGGTACTAGAGCCAACTTATTTGGGATTCTGGCATGCACACAGGCACACACACAGGGACGTGCAACACAAATGCATGTACACACAATGACATTTTGAGAATAAGATTCTGAGCAGACTCTCATCGGGTTTTTCTGGCTTAGAGGTGTCAGATGCCAACTCTCCTCGCATGGTGCTGCGTGCCCAGCAGAAGCTCCTGGAGCTCCTTCATGAAAGGCATGCTCCGGCCTCAGCCAGCCATTCTCACAACAGAATACTTGCATGCGGGGCCTTAGAACTAAATGTCCTACACATTGTCCCTGAGAGTCACAGCCACAGTCTGTGAAGGCAACAGTAGACAGTCTCTGAGGCAAGTCAGAAGGGAGGACACTAACGCACAGATTCTGCAAGAGGAGGAAGGCGACAGACAATTGAGCTTCACTTGAAAAATCAGTGTGGGACCCAGAGAGAATCAGTTGCCTCCAGTGACAAACTCCCACATAGGGCTCCAATCCCAAAGCGGTCAGCCCTGGGCACATATACAAATGAACGAAGTTAAGCATAGTCAGTAGGTCAGATATAAATGTGTGCAACGTATATAAATATATATGTATATATATACATATGCATGTTTTATACATATAATGATAGAGAAGAGATGGTGAATTTTCAGGAAGACCTTACAGGAGTTGGAGGGGACGACAAAGGGACAGAAGTGATACAGCCATAGTGCTCATGAAGGAGATTCTCAAAACAAGATCCACTATTAGTTAAGAAATTATGTGTGGGTAACACTCGGGGCTGCATTTGGGATCTTGTGTGTGCTTTGGGCTATTGGTTTGGGCCTGGGATGGAACCCAGCCTACACTAGCAAAGCGCTCTGCCCCAGAGCTCGGCCCCCAGCTCTTCAATTGCTTTCTTTCTTTACCTGAGTTCCTTTTTGCTTTTCAGTTTTTTTTTTATTAGCGTATATTAAATATACACAAAGGTGGGTTTCATTATGACATTTTCACATGCATATGTCATTTATGTTCGTCCTCTTCACCCCCATCACCCTCTCTTGTCTGCCTCCCATTCCTGCTGGCCCCTCCCTCTTCCCAAGTAGTCACCTGTAGTGGTCTGAACAGCAATGTTCCCCCAGTGGCTCCTGTATGAACACTTGGTACTCAATTTAAACACTAGGGCCGCTTCCCCCTGCCCAGTCTGCTTCATACTTGCAGCTGAAGAACACAAGCTCGCAGCTTGCTGCTCCAGACACCACGCTTGCCACTTGCTGCCAAGCTTCCCCACAAGTATGGACTCTTACCCTCTTCCTTCTATGAGCTGCCTCGGCTGTGGTGTTTTATACAGCACCCTTCTACATTTTAAATGCTATATGCAAAGAGCAGATCCTACAGCTTTGTAACCTTTCTTCAAAATCCTGTGCCTCACTTGTAGTTAAGAATTCAAAGAAAAGTCAGTTTTGTTTATCAGCCATTCACTTAATTACCAAATACAACAGTCTACATCCTCAAAATATGATTGATCAGTGGCAAAAAGCTAATATGACAAATGCCCAATCTGACTTTGATACTAGACTGTCCCAGAGCTGGATCTCTAAACATTTCATACCATTTCTACAGCCTTTAAGAGTCTCTCGATTGGAAAGTTCCTCACCTGACACACAGTGCTTTCTCCCAAGTCTTCTTATTAGAAGTCAAGATCTGTCCATATAAAAATTCCTTTTATGTTGGTATTTTAATTGAAACACTAAAAAAATAACAGTTCCTGGAATACAAGATTTAGTGTAGCACATAAAAAAAATAAAATGACAATAATAAAAAAAAATACCTATTCCACTCACATAAATTAAGGCAAAGCCCTAAAACTTCAGCCCTATGAATATCATATATTCTGCATTTGATTTTCCAGTTTGCCCCAGAAATGCAATAAATTACAAAATATTAGCATGCCATGGCACAACTTGGGAACTGATCAGACACATAATTCTTCCCTAAAACGCTGAAGCCATTTCTTATCATATTTGTCTTTCCAAATCTTTATTAACTCCACCAGAAGAGCTTATTGAAGGCCTCCCTTCATCCCGACCTCAGGGGCTTTCAGCCAGTAAAAACAAAACAAATTAGAACCCTGATATTCCCATACATAAGGGGGGGAAATCAATAGTTTTAATTTTCACGTTGAGGCCCACAATTTTCAACTGACGGCCTCAGCAGGTTTTAATGGACACAAACAATTTACTTTTACTGTTTTAATTGTTTTTAGTCAATCACTTTTTATTGCCTCTCTACATCTGACTAAACAAATTAATCGAGCTATATTCATAAATGATGACTTGGTAAAATGGCCAGTTATGTATATTTTACTATTGAAGTCTCAAATCCAGGTACCTTTAGAGAATAGTTGGCCCAGAAGGTACTCACGTCTGTGAAAGCAGGAAGTAAGTCAAGGAAGCGGAAAAGGGACAGAACAGAGACCTTGAGAGGGTGAGGGCACAGAGGGCCCATCTCACAGAGTTCTTCCGTTAACTAAATGGAAGAGTTTTCCTCTTCTTCCCTGGGGAGAGGTCACAGGGTCTCCAAGGCAGCCTGAAGGCAGGTGACAGCTGCCCCTGCTGACTTCACTAGGAGGGCTGTTACCACCCAGACTAGCTGTCGTCAAGCAGCTGCATGCATACACCACTTTCTTTGGAATTGAAGAAACCTTCCCCTACGTTCCAAACACCAGATCCTGAGCTGCTGGCCTTTGTTTCTACCGCACTCCTTTATGCCCCGCAGGCAAGCGTCAGAAATGCCCCTCGGGCTGAGAAAGCTGGACACAGCACTTGCCCTCCCTTAAAGCTTCATATTCCTGCAGTGTGGCTCAGTGAGTGTTAGGCACTTGTGGCCAAGCCTGACCACCTAAATAGGTATCCAGAAGGCACATGGTGCATAGAGAAGACTAACCCCCAGAAGCTGTCCTCTGACCTCCATACGCGTTTTGCAGCACACCTACCTGCCCCCAGCACCACCCACATACACAATAAATAAATGTTAAAAATAAACTAACTAACGTTTCTAAGAGTTGATCGTAACAGTCTTGCCCAAGATAAGCACTTGTGCCCCAAACAGTGTTGCATTTTAACTTCTAGGTTAGCTCATCAGAGGACCCCTGCCCTAGCTGCATTTGAATCTTTTGTGGAGGTTAATCAATCCCAGCTATTAGCACAGTTTATAGAACTGAGCTCTCCACAAGTGACAGCCAACTTTGAAAAGTCAGGACTTCTTTGCATCTCACTAGAGGAAGGCTAGTGTCATAGTAGGCCTGACTGCTACAAAGCCACTTATATGAATTTTCAAAAAAAAAAAAATAAAATTTAATTTAAAAATAAATAAATATAAATGTACAGAGAGGGGACAGGAAGGGAAGGAGCTGGGGGTGATAGAAAACTTTCCTAGCGTTCGTGAGGCCATAGGTTCAATCCCCAGCACTGACAGAGGCAGAGAGAGACAGAGAAAAATCATTCCACTAAGGCCAAGAGCTTTTGCCCTTCAAGCATGTAAGCATGTGACTCAGCATACCTCTCCCTCCCCTCCCCCCTCCTCCCTCCTCCCTCCTCCTCCCCCCTTTCTCTCCCCCCCCCCAGTATGTGCATGTGCTCACCCACATGTCCATGTGTGCACGTGCACATATGTGGTGCAGTGTGTATTATGTATGCATGTGCGTGCAGAGACGGCATATTAATATCAGCTGCCTTCTTCTGTCATTCTCCACCTTATCCTTTGAGACAGGGTCTCTCGCTGACCCTGCAGCTCGCAGGCTGTCGAGCCTAGCTGGCTGGCGGCCCTGCGACCCTCCTCTCCCACCTCCCCCCCAGTCCGGCATTACGGTTATCCACAGTCATGCTGGCCTTCTCACACAAGCACTGATCCGAACTCAAGTTCTCATGTTTGTGCAGCGAGCACTTTACCCACCGAGCCATCTCCCCAACCCTGACCAGCGCACATCTCGTGGGGACACCCGCGATTCAGCTAGTCCCGTTGTCACTAATTCTAACTGACATCTGGTACTCTGAACAAACCACAATGAGTTATAACTTAAAAAGAAGGTGGGTATGGTGGAAACTTGGTCTGTAAGCATGGCTCGCTCAGGTGAGAAAGAACCCTCAAATGTCCCTAGCCACCATCTTTAAACTTGCTCCTCTGGACACCTGTGAGCATCCCTGTAGACACTTCTGCCAGTCAAGAAGGCGCTTCCCACTTTGATTTATTAACTCATTCCAGCAGTCAACCCCTTGAAATCTCTGACTTGACCCAGAGGGCAAATAACGACTCCTTTTAATTGTGATAAATCACTCTGAAGTGGGCAAATATTTGATTCCCAATTAATTTCCCAGAAGTGACAGGTGGTTGCTTCGTGGTCCCTTTGACTTCTCCAGTAGGACTGAGGGCAGATCTGATGACAGGACAGGTGGCTGACAGTGACTTACTTACAGGCAACAAGATGAGGTAAAAGCAATACACTCAGAGGATGTCAATGTGCAGCTCTGAATTGGAGATCAGATACAATGGTAAAATCCTCAGATAAAGCAGAAGTTCTCTGGCAAAAGTCATTTGAGATGGATGTAGTCCTGACTATGGGACCAGGACCTGTATATGACCCTGGGGCAAAAATATCAATCAAATTTGGACTAGTGGTACAGACCTGCAATGCCAGCCACTCCAGAACTTGGAACAGAAAAACAACAAGCTCAAACCTGCACAGCCAAAAATGAGTTCAAAGCCATCCTGGGCCACATTAAGAGGTCTGGGGATGCAGCCTGGTGGTAGAGTGCTTATATCGCATATGCAAGGCCCTGGGCTCCATCTGTAGTATCACACGGACCCATGCACATAAAATAAGTGTTTTTGAAAAAGAAAAATAAATTGATAAAAATTGATATACTTTTAGCAAGTCTGAGAAAAACAGAGAAGAGACACGAAATATCAATATCAGGCATGAAAAGAGACAACACACAGGGCCTGGAGCCATGTGAGGAAGGTGTTGTGGTGTTAATGGTTCCTCCCAGGCTTATGCTGTGATGTAACTGACCCTGTAACAATACTGGGCGGTGGGGCCTTAAGACTGCTTTGACTGTGGGGAGGCCTTTCCCTTCATAGATGAGTGGATGCTGTTAACATGGTCAATGTTGCTGAAATGCCTTGCTGTAAAACCCATCTTCCACACGGGTACATTTATGCTCTCCTCATCACGACCTCTGAGTCTGCCCTCTCTCACATGCAAATGTGCTTTCTTGCTATGTGACACCCTCAGCCATGAAAAAACAAAGATCTTATTAGCACGCTAAAGGAGACGAATCATATCTAACAATGCAGGAAAGTACCCAACAAAATCCAAGACAAATTCATGAAAAAAAAATCCTTATCACACTAAGAATACAGAACTTCCCACAGTTTAATAAAGAGCATCTACAAAACCCCAGCTCCACCCACCCACCTCCGGCATTTAAGCGAGGAGGGAAAGCACACACATCATGAAGGAGAAATGACTGCTCCTGACACAACTATGGACACAGAGCCACCCAGGGCCTCTAGGAAAGTCCTTCAGTAAACTACAGAGTCACTAACAGAACATAAAGTGAGCAGCACAGGAGTCACATAACAAGATCAAAGCACAAAGCACAATGCACAAAGCTTTGCTGCCCTTATGTAGTCTTGTGTCACCTAGAAAGGCTGTATTTTTTTTTTAATGCGTCATTAGGCTATTGTGTCGTAGTGTGGTCAGGATACAATATCCTCACACACTGCCAGACTGTATAGCCTCCCCCACACTTAGGTTTAAATGGCATGTTCTATTTTACAAAACTGTACAGCCTACTACTGTACTGAATGCCCTGAGTAATTGTCTCACAATGGTTAGCATTTTTATTTTTACTTAAACATATCTAAACATAGGAAAGATAAGCTAAAAAAAAAAAAACAATACTAGGTTCTAGGAATTTTTTCATTCCATTATAATCTTATGGACTATATAGCAAGATTGTCTATGCCATCCATCACTGGCCAAAGAGTTACCATGCAGCACATGACCAAATATTGAAAATGAACACGTGGACAATGGCATGGCTCAGCAGATAAAGGCACTTACTGCCAAGCCCACTTCCCTGAGTTTGGTCCCCAGAACCCACCTGGTAAAAGAGAGACTCTACTTCCACAAGCTGTCTTCTGAGCTCCACCTGCCTGTATGCTGTGGTATGTCCTCACTCTCACACCTCTAGCCACACATTAAATAAATAAATAAATAAATAAATAAATAAATAAATGTATATATGTATGTATATTAAAAAAAAACAAACCTGTGATGATTAGATTAGAAAACAATCCCCAGGCGTGGTGGTGTATATCCCTTTAGTCCCACTCAGGGAGGCAGAGGCTGGTGGATCACTTCACTTGAGTTTGGGGCCAGCCTGGTCTACAAATCAAGTCCAGGTCAGCCAAGTCTACAAAAAAAAACCAAACAAACCTGTTTCAGAAAAAAAAATCCAATGCAATACTTCTCTGAAAAGTAAACATGCAGAAAATTAAAATTTTCTGATTAAAGAAAAGAAAACAAGAAAGAACTATGCGTAAGGACTGAAGAGATGGCTGAGTGGTTGAGGATCCTTCGTGCTCTTCCTGGGGACTCAAGTTCACTTCCCAGCACTCAGGTCTGATGGCTCACAACTGCCTGTTACTCCAGCTCCAAAGGGGTTAAGTACCCTCTTCTGGCTTCATGGACACCTTGCCCACACACAGATATACACATATTTGCACACATATTTGCATAATTAAAAATAAACTAAATCTTTAAAAGAGAACTACGTACACGGGAAGCTATATTATGTTCATTGATTAGCAGACCTATTAAAGACGTAACTTCGCCTCAGTTTCCTGGTTATAACTTCATTTCTAACAAAGCACCAGGAAGTAATTTTTGGTAGAATGAGACAAACTTATTGAAACAAACTAGAATATAGACAATGAAATTATGGCTTTAAAAAGGGATGAAGAAAAAAAAGGGGGGGGATGAAGAGGGAGCTGGAGCTAGCTCAGCAGTTAAAAGTACTGACCGTTCTTCTAAAGGACCTGGGTCCCATTACCAGCACCCACATGGCAGCTCACAACCATCTGTAACTTCAGTCCCAAGGAATCTGACAACCTCTTCTGTCCTCTGTGGGCAATATATCCACGTGGTACACAGACAGACATACAGATAAAACACCAATACATGTAAAATAAAAATAAATAAATCTCAAAAGGCGTTTTTTAAAGGATGGAGTGGCAAGAGCCACTCTACCTGTAATTAAGGCACAGTACATGTATTGTCATCAAAATAATATGGTGTTCGTGAACAGAGAGACACATGGACCAACATGACGGAATAAATAGGCCAGAAGGAATTGTGAAAATATGTCATGCTTACTTTCTACAGAGCTTTAAAGTCGCCTCCTGATGCTGGAACAAATGGTGTTCACAGAAAAACAAACATAGGCCTGACTCTTACACATCACTCAAAAGTCAGCTAAAAATGAATCATGAAAGTAGGAAACATAACCATGGACATTCAGAAAATACAAAGAAGAAAGTCTCCACGATTTAGGGCTAGGCCATGAGCGCTGTGATTTGCCACCAAAAGCATGGTCTGTCCATAAAAGGACAAACTGGAAAACAGAAGAAGAGAACAGAAAGATAGATAGACCACAATCTAGGAGATGCTATAGATGACAAAACATTCATAGCCTGTTAAGCAGAAGACTAAGAGCAAATGTTTGATTAAAAAATGAGCTTGAGGGACTAAAGAGGTGGCTCAGTGGTTAAGAGCACTGCCTGCTCTTCCAAAGGACCCAGGTTCAATTCCCAGCACCCACATGGCAGCTCACAACTGTCTGTAACTCCCAGATCTGAGACTCCCACACCAACATAAATTAAAATTAAATAAAATATAAAAAATAAAAATAAATATTTAAAAAAATGAGCTTGAGCCAGGCATGATGGCACACACCTCTAATCCCAGCACTCAGGAGGCAGAGGCAGGTGGAGCTCTGTGAGTTCAAGGAGAGCCTAGTCTACATAGAGCCATAGCTACACAGTGAGACCCTGTCCCCCTCTCCCCCCCAAAAAAAATTGGGCACGGACTTGGAATATAGCTCAGTGAACAAGCACTTGTGTAATGTACTCTAAGCCCTTATATTAGTGTAAGAAGATAGCCATATCTTATCATATCATATCAGGACAATGTAACTGAAAACTATGAAAATAAAACACAGTAACAACTAAATGCTGGCAAGATAAAAACTAGACCATTCACCCACTGCAACTAGGAATTCAAGCAGCACCTATACAAACCAGCATTTATACTCTCCAGCAAAATGACCATTTATAGTCACACAAAATCATGAATGCAACAACAACAAAAATCAGCTAATACTTGTAACAGCCCCAATGTGGAAATAATCCATATGTTTTTATATCAAAGAACATTAAACAACCTGTAAAAATCCATACTGTAGAGGAATTTGAATCCAGCAATATGGTTCAATATGCTCTGATCACATCCAAAGATCTCCTAAGTCAGTATGATCCATCTGGAATGTACACACACCCTTAGTACACACCTTTACTCCCAAACAATGAAAGTAAAGTTAGTTTGTAGTAGAAGAAAGCACCCATGTTTGAAAATGATGTCTAATGAGAGGCAGATGCAGAAAGTGGTGATGCAGAATAGGATATGCCCAACTCACAAGAGGATAGGAAAGAAAATGACTTAAGAGAGCAGTGCAGAAAAGATGGATATAGAAAGAGGAGGCAGCTTACCAGGAGAGTTTTATAGAGACAGGTTGAGGTGAGATCAAGCTAGACACTAATGAAGATAGAATGAGCCAGAGAATGAGAAGGAGCCAGAAGATCAGAACAGATTGGTAAGAGTTAGTTTGAGGCCAAGTAGAGCAATTCAGTCAGAAGCTGAGAGAAGTCAGTTTGAATCAGTCAGCTTGGAGAGAAGTTTGAGCCAGAACATAAGTTGAACCAGCTAGCCAGATTTCAGAAAGAGCTACATAGGATGAGCTTATTCAGCAGTAAGTCTCACAGGCTAAAAACATTCTAGGCCTAGGTTAGATTGAACAGAGGCTAGAAGCTTCTAGAACTAGGCCTAGATTAACAAAGAGACAACAATTACAGAGATGAATAAAAGCTACTTTTACACGATACCAAGGAGTGTTACTTAGCAATTAAAAGCGGAAAACTGAAGGTCTTCAAAAGCCTCAGAGACCTACATTATACGGCATTTAAAGATGTTTTTATTATTTTAAAGATTCTTCGACAAGACAGGTTAACTCCTGGCAACACCCAGCTTGCCTCAAAGAAGATGATCCTTATGGAGATGGCTTCAAATGTAGCAAACCAGCTACTGGGCAAAATGTCCTCGTTTCTGCCACAGACAGAATTCTGCTTTAAAATGGGCAAGCTTGCATGCAGGCAGAGCCAATGGCCAAACTCTGCCAAGACAGGGTAATCAAATCCTCAATAGCTCCTGATTCACAAATATGTCTGTCAGATATACTGGGCCAGAAGGCTGAAGATGATGCTCCAAAGTTATAGAGAGTTTTGGGTGACTATTCAGGCAGTAAATTATCTCTGTCACCTTCTCATTTTGGAAGCTGCTAACTGCACTTCCAGTTTACTCAGGTAATTAAGTTTTATTCTTTCTCAAGTCTCTGATGGGGTTGAAGATCAGATAGTTTAGTTTTACAACTAAGCTTAGTTGTTTAGGAGTTAAGATGTTTTTAGGTCTAGATAGATGTTTTAAGTTGGTAGAGATGAGAGATGAGAGATACTAATTTACACTCAGAATTTTAGACTCACCAAGATGTTTTCTTCAAGGTTGCCAAATACAAATAGCCAAAACACTATGAATGTAACATTTATATAATTCCTGATTGTGTTGTGGTTCTTCCAGATGTATGTAGTTTATTTTACTTGTGTGTAATGATATAAATGTATATGTAAAAAAGGAAATATAATTTTAAAAAGAAGAAAACTGGTGATGGGATTTGCAATTTGGATGAACAGCCAGAGTCCCAGAAGATTACATGAGGCATGATTCCTTGTTTGTAACTTTCCTGGAATGATGAAATTATAGACTAAATACATGACAAGAATGAATACAAGTCAAAGGGAACAGTCTGAATTAGACCACTGCTAAACTCTGAAATGTTCCTGTGCTGGTTAGGTTTTTTTGTCAACCTGACACAAGCTCAAGTCATCTGAGAAAAGGGCACATCAAATGAGGAACTGTCTCCCTTGGATTGGAGGCAAGTCTGGGGGATATTTTCTTGTTTGATGGTTCGTGTGGGAAGGGCCAGCTCCATGGAGGTGGTACTATGCAGGGAAAGTGGTCCTGGGGTATTTAAGAAAGCCAGGTGAACAAGGTAGTAAGTAGAACTTCTCCACAGTTTCTGCTTCCCTCGGTGATGGACGATAAACATTCAGGTGAAAAAAGTCCTTTCCTCCCCAGGTTGCTTCTGGTCGTGGTGTTTATAGCAGCAATAGAAAGCTAGAACAACCACCCACAGACTCATGTTTAGAACACTTACTCTCCAGATAGCAATGCTGCTTTGAGAGGCTGTGGGCCATGTATGCACTTAGACCATGATGGCAGAAGTCAATTGGTAAGGCCTTTGAAGGCCATAGCCAGCCCCTAGTTAACTGCTGGATTCTCGACTTACTGGTCTACCACCATGGAAACATCCTCTGGCCCACGTTCCCACTAAACATGACCAAAACTATATTACTTTCCTTGCTATGATGAGCTTTAACCTTCTGAAACCATGAGCCAAATGAACTTTTCTTAAGCTGTGTCCCTCAGGTATTTTGTCATAGCAACACAGAAGTAACTAATACAATTCCTAAATTCTACCAATATCTTTGTTGTAACTTCCATAGTTTTATAAGATGTCCTCCTAGAGGAACCTGAGAAAATAATGATCTCTCATTCTGTTATTTATGATTTAACATCTCAAAATGAAACTATAATTTCATTTTTTTTTATTAAAATGGGCTTATACATTAGGCTTTCTGTGTTTTGTTTCTGAAGTTGTGCAAAAGCCACACCTGGGCTATCCTCCCGCAGAATGGAGTACAGCCATTTTATAGCTGTGTACATCTGATCACTTGGGCAAGCCCAGGTAGCACCAGCAGAGCCACGTACCACCTGACTCCAGACATGAAGGCACCTTTTCCTATTGTTGGATGCCACTAGAGGTCTATTTGTTATGTACAACTGCCATGACAACAGATAACTAATACAGAAAAGACACAACTAATATATCATCCGAGACATAGACATCGTGGCACACAGGGGGACAGGAACGTCTGTCATTTTGTGTATGAGAGATTTTGACTCAAGTACAAAACCATTGGCATTCTGAGGGGATGTTCTGTCAGGCTCATCTTGGCTCCTATGCTTGGAAGAGATGGCAAAAGACTGTGACAGCATGGAATAGGAAAGTGCAAAGACTCTGAGGGAGATCAGGATACAACATACAGAAGAAAACAGCAGCCACCGGCCAGGTGAAAATGACAGGTGTCACCAAGAGTAACTGGTGGCAAGTACTTCCACCTGAACAAAATTAACTTCTGAAATGGATTCCAGACCACATGATTCACTGCCCCATGACCCCTGCTGTGTGTGTGTACACTTTTCTGTATATACAGTACCTTTGGAGGCCAGAAGAAGGCATCAGATGTCCTGATATCCTGGAGCTAGTGTTAGAGGAAACTGTGAGTCACATGATATGGGCACTAAGAACCCAGATCCTCTCCTGGAGCAGCAAGAACTCAACCACAGAACCATCTCTCCAGTCCCCAGATGGTCAGTACATCAGGCCACACTAAAAGCTGAAGTCCTTCAGTACAGAGCTGTGCTTGTGTGCAGTAAGCTCAGTTTATCACTGATGACCATAAACAGCAGTGGTTCAATTGGATTGGATCCTGGCTCTCCCACTTATTGCCTGTGAACCTGGGAGAAACCACTTAGCCTCTTGTGCCTCAGTATCCTCTTTCGTGATATAAATAAAATGACAGTGTGAAGCACTGAGAACAATGTCTGACCACCACCCTCTAACTCTTTACTGTTTTCCCAGATTAAAGAGGTCGATTGCTTTGTCTTTCCTCCCAATGAAAGATGGAATTTACATTTGACCCGGGTGTTGTAACAACAAGGAAAGACCAAACTTTGTCCCTCAGGAGCTAGTTGAAACAACTAAAGAGCCATCCCAAACCCCTAAATCTTGATCTTCTAATGGCCACAGTGACTGGTCCTTTGATAGCCAACATCCCGCTCCACCACCATAAATGTCTCGTTCTTCTCAGGGCTGCAAAGGGACATTTTACAGCCATCTCTTCATTGATCACATGGCTTATTGACATGCCTCAGCTCAGCCAGCTGAGCCTTTGCAGCAGCTCAGAGCAACATCCCCTCCATTTGCAAGTGTGGTGATTCATAATGAACTCTGTGATGGCCACATGGCCACCTCACCAGCGACAGAAGAATTAGATTTTTTAAAAAGGCTCCTGTGTGTTGGGTTGAAGAAGCAATTTTTCACCTCTGGAGACCTCAGATTTAAGCCTCAGAGAAGCCACAAGGGGGCACAGCTTCTGTGGTCTCTGGCTAATCCACAATTGGCCCAATGGGAATAAAATCCACCTCAAAGAACATTAATCAAAGGAAGGGGGCTGTCATGCAAGCCTGGATGCCGCGCAGGGAAGCCAGGAGGCTACAGTAGACACTGTCAACAGGTGAGAACTGGTCCTTGTGGTTTCACACTTCTTCCAGCACAGGCTCAGAGAGGCCTAAAGTGAGGGATACTAACTCTAGCGCCCCCAAACCTGCTTCCAGGCCAGGCAGACATGTTGACATTCTGTCCCCAGGGATTTGGCTGTTCTGGGCACTTCACAATAACACACTCAATTGATGGTCCTTAAAAACCTGTGTTCTTTTGTGCTGTCACTCATAGGTCCTACAGAGGCTGTCCTTGTGCTCTTACTGGTTGGTGACAGCCTACATTCGGGTGAGTGCAGGCCTCTTAGTGGCCCACAAGGTAGGATGGTCTCCATGGAGATTGCTCTACACAGCATGTTTTTAAGGTACATCCCCACTGTGGTATAGAATAGTGCTGTGTTCTTTTTAATGGCTGAGTAATGTTCTAAAATACAGCCATGCCATGTTTCTTTTATTTGTTTGTTGTTGGATGGTTGTTTTGTTTCCATATGCTAGAGCTTATGAAAAATGCAGCTAATTCTAAGTACATAGCTAGGAGTGGGAAGGCTGGGTCTTATATAGTTTTGTGTTTAGCATTATGAAGAACTGATAGTTTCCATTGTACCTGCGCCAAAATATCCATTCCAATGAAAGTTCTGACTTCTCTACCTACCACTGTTACCTAGGGAACAGTTATTGATTAATTATCCTAGAAATATCTTTCGGTGTGTTTATTTTATTTGGAAAGCCATCTGTTCAAATCCTTTTCTTAATTTTTCCTCTTTATTTATGGTACACGGGTGAGCACATGCATGCGCGCTCTAGCCGTCGCTCCCATGTGGAGGTCAGAGGATCACTTTCAGAGTCAGTTCCATCCTTCCACCCTGGGATCAAGCTCAGATCAGGATTGGCTACAGACACATTCACCCACTGAGCCATCTCACCATCTTAAAACCTTTTGTGCATTTTAAAATTAGATTATTAGGGTTTTGTTAGCTTGTTTGTCTATACTGAGACTTACTATGAAGTTCAGGCTGGCCTAGAACTCACAGTCCTTCTTGCCTCATCCACCTGCCTAGTAATTTGATTTTTTATTTTATTTTATTTTTATTTACGTAAATGTGCATATGCCAAGTGTGTGCAAGTGTTCATGGGGGTCAGAAGAGGGCACTAGATCCCCTTGAACTGTAGTTACAGGCAGGTGGAAGCTACCTGGCGTGGATTCTGGGAACTAAAGCAGAGTCCTCTGGAAGAGCAAGAAGTGATCTGAACTGCTAAGCCATCTCTCTGGCCCCATAATTTGACTTTCTTATTGTTGAGTTAAGAAAGCTCTTTATATATTATGGATACTAGTTCTTCATCAGGCACACAACTTGCAAACACCTTCTGCAGTTCTGTGAACCATTTTCTCATTTTGAATCTCAATTGTTAATTTTTCTTCTCATGTTGCTTGCGTTTTTCTTTGAGAATCGCTTTAAGTAACAAAGACAGGATGCTTGGGATCTCTGTAAAGGCTGGCAGTTTGACCCAGCAAGAAGTTCAGCAGCTAAAAATGCTTACCGCCAAACCTGAGGGCTGGAGTTTGACCTGCAGGAGCAACATAGTAGGAAGATGCCTGACTCCAGCAAGCTGTCCTCTGGCTTCTTCCCACATGCTGCAGTACGGGCGAGACACACACACACACACACACACACACACACACACACACACACACACACACACTCATGGCAGGGGGACAGTGTTTAAAATCTGTGATATGCTTTTACTGAAAGTCAAAAACTCTCCAGCCCATAATCTGTATCTGCAGTTTCTAATCAGTCCACAAAGTAGTTTTAATAGATAGACGGTTTTCAAATCTACACTTTCTATGCCTAAAAAAATACTTAGAGAGCTGGCCCTACCACAAGAATGGGCCAGCAGCGCTACTTGGGGTAGCCCTGTCTTCTTGTGACACTGTCTTCATGATCATGGTGGCTCAGAGCACCAGCTCTTAGTCGGCTCCCTGCAACTTGACAACAAAACATTTCCTTGTTGAAAATCAAATGGGTTACGAAGTATACCTGGCCACTCCCAGGAGAAAGCATGGAATGCTCTCAGTGAGCAGACACCACAAGAAAACAGAACACAAAATAGGGAGCGTTCCCTCAGGCTGTTTGTCTTTATGCTGGACCCCTCTCGTTAGAGCTGTCAGCTCCTCACATGTCATCCTTCCCTGGGCTGGTGCAGATGCTATCTTTCTTCCTAAACAGAAAGATAGCTGATGACACTCCTGGGTCGGAACCAGCCCTTGGCCATGCCTCAACCACAGAAAACCAAGGGCCTTTGAAACACGTACACGACTGGCTGCACACTCTAGGAACCGTCATGTTCTTGTTTACAAGTGACAACTTGGCTCAAAACAGCTCAGATCAAAGGAGTTTGGGAGATCCTGGCTCAGACTGCCAAATCCCGGGACTAGTAAAGGTGAATGGGGCTAAGACTAGCTAAACTGGCGAACTGAAAAGCCTCTGGAGCTTTGAACCCACACCTCCATCTCAGGAGTCTGTGCACACCTCTTTGGTCTTTCTTCACACGGATGACCACAGACATTTGACCTAGGATGGTTCCTACATCCACCTTTCTGGCCAGAAAGAACCTTGGCTTCCTGAGCTCCATTTTAAGGAAGTAGAAGAGAGGAGACTGATTGGACAATCCTGAGTGGCATGTTAACTTGTGGACCAATCACAGCAGCCAGAGAATTGGGTTACTGTGATTGGTTCACCTGCATTAGAGAGCCACCCACCAGACGTTGATAGTAGTTAGACTTGGTTTCTGCCAGTGTGGACACTGCTATGGAAAAGCCTGAAGCCAGGGTCCCTGTAAACTGGTGGTGCGCTGCCCATAGACATCACTGCAGTTCTAGTTAAAGGTTTGGAAGAAACAAGAACAAGAAGACAGTAAAGAAATTGAAGACTAAGGTTTTATCTACTACTTACGTTGTTTCCAATAATGGACAATTCACTACCAGATATTTATTACAGTCCTGCGGGATGTGTTCTTTGCAAATTAGTAAACTGAGGCCAAGATAAACTACTTCACTTATCCAGGTTTCCAAAGTAACAAGTGACTTCACTGCCACCCTAGTCATGCCAAATTATCCCACCATCTCCTACGGTTTTGTTGTAGGACCTCCACACACCCATCCCATCCTCACCTGACGCCACCCCCGCCCCACCCCCACCCCACCCCTACCAACCATACAAAACAGCAGGAAACTCCATCAGGGCCACTTTGAGTCCCACCACCCAGACTCCTAGCTTCCCCTTACTATAACAAACACCTGAGAAAAATCAACTTAAAATGAAGAAAGGTTTCCACGGGCAACACCTTTTGAACATTTCGGTCCATGACTGACTGACCCTGTGGCTATGGGCCTATGGCAGTAAATCATGGGCAGTGGTTTGTGGTAGAGGAAGCTGCAACCAGGAAGTAAAAAGGAAGAGTACAGTGTAGCATCCCAAGGTCCCCTTCTAGAGAAATGACGTAACATCTCCCAAAAGCCTCCACCTCTTCCAGCACCTCCAACAGCGCAAAGCTGGGAATTAATGTAACACATGAGAGTGAGGGTGGGGGAACTTCTTAATCCAAGCCACAGCACCTCCACGTGCAGCAGGGCTCTCACAAGCTATGGTGGGAACGCCCACTCCCGTTGCCAGTCTCCTCCAGTTTACCGTGATCTAAGACACTAAAAAGAGAACTGCGACGTCCCCTCTCCACTCAAATGGAAAAGAAGTGCTGTGATCAGCAAGACCGTAGTGTGAAAGGACAAGGAACTCGGGCATTCTGCGCTTACAAACTTCCCGAAATCAGCGGACAGGAGAAAACCAACCCTTACCACTGTGACCTTGGCCTTCCTGTGTTTTCTATCTCTGGGTCGGCTTTCCTTGAAGCGTTCTTTGGAATAACGATGCTTTCATTTCTGGTACCACTCTTCCTGTTATCCCTGTGTTGCCTTGTTTGAGGCAGCATTCCGTATCCTCCACGGCTACCCACCGGCGCTTTCAGTATCAGGGTCCTGTCACCACCTCACTCCTCCGCACCCCACACGAGCCGTCTGTTATTCTCCATGTGCCTAGTTCCAGCCTAGCTCAAAGCATGGCTGCATGGGCTCCAGACTTGCTTATTTATCACGGCTCTCCACACGGAGCAGGGTCCTCGCCCTTTGCACCTGCCTGGATTTCTCACAGCCCATGCAATATACATGGCCATATATAAGTAATTCATAGAGATAGAGATTCGGCTGCCTCTGAATATGCATACAGCCATAAAGACTCTGCGTGTGTAGGTGCTTGCATACGTGCGTGCCTGCATGCACACACACTTACCACCCCTAGAGCCTTCTCCTTCTTAAGCGTACAGAGAAATGCTGTTAGCTTGAATCTTTGCAGGCTATTTGTGGGTGTGAATCAGGAGAAAGGAGAGCTTCTGGATGCATGTGCATCAGTGAGGAATGGGTGGGTGGTGTGGAAGGTACAGCCACTTAAGGGAGACCACACTGCCACAGTGATTAAGTAAAGTGACAGGGGACCTACAGGTCCCAGACCAGAAGAGCCACCTCAGTCGCCTTAGGAAGCAAGCAGAGCAGATCTTTATGAGCTACAATAGCTACCAACAGGAAGTGCCACGTGGCTCTTCCCCGTGAGTGGAAGGGAACACAGAGCTGAAGTGAGGCGAGAGCATGCTAAGACTCCGAAATCTAAGGAAACTCAGGAAACCCGGCAAGCTCAGGAAGCAGTCAAAGGCCCCTCTCCAATGACCAGTCGCACTGAGGGAGAGGGCCTCTCTGATGGAGCAGCCTGCAAGTTGAGCAGAGAGCCCCAGGATGCAGCTTTTGGGAGTTATCAGCATCCTCAGTGTTGCAGCTTCCTATGAGTCATTGTGCTATTATAAGTAAATCCAATAAACTCCTTGATTTACAAAGCTAAATTCGGTGGGACCTTTTCTTTGGTCTGCCGCAGGTGCACCACCTGTGATGAATAGATCTTTGTCCATCTCGCCCCAGGAAAGGCCATATGGCAGGGGGGGTAAGAAAGGTGCTGAACAGTTGTTCCCAAGAAGACAGTGCTGTAGGTTAGTGTGTGCCTTAAAAGTAAAATGTGCAGCCAACTATAAAAAGCCATTACCCAAGGGAAATGGGATGCAGGACATTTAACTTTGGAAATTTTATATTTTGAAATAGTGTTGTTTGAATAGGAGTGTCCATGTTGTTGTTGTTGTTGTTTTCTGATCTATTTCATCAAGCTTTAAATGCCATTGAGATTTAAGATTCCATTAAGGACTCAATCAGAAAAAAAGAAAGGAAACACGGGGGGGGGGGGGAGATAGAAGAAAGAGAAGGGGAAATGAGGGTAAAGGAATAACGAAGTATGTACCACCCTTTAATATAGGATCGTAATATTCCTCAGGACCCATGCGGTAGAAGGAGAAAATTGTCTCCCACAAGCTCCTGACCTCCGTATGTACATGTGGTGCATGCAGCACCATACACACACACACACACCACATCACATCATATCACATACACACTACCTACACTCACACACATACCACGTACATATAAACATGTGTGCACATACACACCTGACATATGTATGGGTCCTGGGGAATCAAACTTAGGTTGTCATGTTTGGCCACAGGTCCCTTTACTGGCTAAGCCATCTCACCAGCCTTGATACATGTGTCACGTTTAACTTGAAAAATTAGTCTTTGGTTGTTGCAGTTGAATTCTTGAATTCTCTCTCTGTAGTGCAGGCTGACCTTACACTCTTCTTGCCTTAGTCTCCAAGTGTTTGACTAATAACTGCCATCTATGCAGGCAGGCGAGCATATCCTCCTGGGGTTTACAGAGCTGAGGTTCTGCGCTGGACAAAGGTATAGCTCAGATGTGACATGCTTGCCTAGCCTGTGCTATCAAAAATAAATTAAGAAAGATGATTTCTTAAAAGAAAGTGAAGTTCACCCATGCTGTGAAGTAGACAGCCTTAAGTGCAGTCTCGGCGTTGGCCTCCCTGTGTTGCATGGGAGCCGCATTCCTGGTACAGCCTCACCTTCCCGCAGTGGAGTCTGTGAGCTTCACCCTTGCACATCACAGCCTGAACCATCTCTGGCCCAACGCAGCTCATCTCTCATGGAGCGCCTCCAGCAAAGACAGCTCCTGTGACCCTGGTGCTGCTTGCCGCTCTTGAGCAAGTCCCACAGGCCCCTGGGCTCCCACACTGTGGCTCCCATGGAAATAAACTTCATGGCATTTTTTTTTCCTGCAAATTAATTCTTCTCCAATGTTCCTCACATCGCTGGGCCCCATCCATCCTCGAGGTGACAATTAGGCCTCACTCTGAGTTGTTGTAATCTCCAGCCACCATTTCCTGGTGGCCGTTTGTTTGTCACATTCTCAGACAGGGCAGGAAGTTATTTCTTGTGGCCTCTTCACTTGCCTCCGCAAATGAGCTCCCAGCTCCTCTCCTCCAGGTCCCCGCTGTGTTATTGCTGTGACATGCGCATCCCCCCAGCTGAAGGTGGCATTTCATGGTTTTCTTAGAAACCTTGGTTTGCTACAATTTACGCCTTGATTAAAAATGTGCTGTCGGGTGAAACACCCCATCCAGGGGAGAGATATTTGTTAATTAGTAAAACAAATCAGGTCAAATGTTCCTCATAAAAGATTTTGCACATCTGCAATCCTGAAATGGCTTAAATTTGGCTTCCTAAGTGATTTTATTTGACAGAGAATAAAGGCAAGAAGAAATCTACATTGTTGTAGGAAAGTTCTAGAAGTGGCGAGAGAAACCATCTTTTTCCTAGCACTTAATTTTTTTTCATAAAACCATGCATGATAAATAATGTCTAAATAATGACAATTCTGATCCTATAGGCTTTGGTTGAACTTAAAGTAAGAGATACCCAGAGTCGGCATGTGACCAGTGCCATTCCTTCAGCAGCTTTTCTCTGAGGCAGGCCATCTGATATGCAGTCAAATGATGATTGTTTTTTAAAGTATGTCCCTCAGGCCCAGGGTCAGCTCTGGGGACATGATGCCTCTCTGCCTGTCCCCAATGTTAAATGGGCATGTTCTTCATCTCCCCCAGTCACCCAGAGTGAGAACCAAATTTATAAGGCTCTTTCTTCTGAATGGAAACATCCCTTCCTAGAGGTAAGCAGGACAAGACTCAGAACTCAGCTTTCAAGAGAGAGTGCTTATTGCTTTTGCAGAGGGCCTGAGTTTGGGTCTTAGTGCCCAAATTGAGCAGAGGGTCTCACAACAACCTAAGACGCTAGTTCCAAGGTATCCAAATACCCTCTTCTGGTCTCTTTACACACAGGTACATGCACACGTGCACCCACACACACACACACACACACACACACACACACACACACACACACACACACGCACATATTAATGAAGCTTCCTCAGCACTTGGCCAGAGAACTCTGAGGAACAGCTTTCCTGGTTGGGGTGGGCCTTTTGAGTAATGCACTGCCTCCACTCTCCTGTAATTTACTGAAATAAACTCAGTGCTTCACCAAGCTAGTGTTAGGTGAGATTATTCATTTGGTCTGTCGTTGGTACTGGAGTAAACGGACATTTGTTGACATCTCCCCAGGGAAAGGTAGCGAACAGAGGTCTCCCTATCTCTGGTCCCTGAGAGCCTTCTAACACTCTCCCAGGTCAGCCCCTCTGTGAAGTGTGTGCTGTGTTAATAACCTGATGCCATGTTTTCTCAGGTATGTTCACCCTTTGTTTTTGGTGGCCCTTCAAGCCAATGACGGCTTCTTCTAACCCCGGGGAACCACAGGGTTATGACATCATGCTCACATTTTGATTCCTAAAAACAGAGAGCATCCCTTAATACTCTCTCTTAAAATTTTCCCAACTTCCATCTGCATGGCAAGCATACTGAGTACA
This sequence comes from Acomys minous, assembly GCF_964271855.1. NCBI lineage: Eukaryota > Metazoa > Chordata > Mammalia > Rodentia > Muridae > Acomys > Acomys minous. Next base: position 43,343,085 of record NC_140500.1, read on the forward strand.
CAAAGAGAAGAAGAACGCACGCTTACTCCCCGCCATCATCCTGCATTTATTAATAGTAACTGATAAAAATAAGCGCAGCGTGAACGGTTCATGTGGACCATTACTGCACTGCTTTCCCCTCCTCTCAATAGCTCTTTGGCAGCCATGGGGATTGAACCTGGTTCCTCACGTACGCCAGGAAAGCACTCTACCACTGAGCTTCAGGTCCAAGCCAGTGCAAAAGCCCTTTGAGGTCAGGTATTCATACTGTACAAACAAGGAAGCTGAGACTCTAAGGAGCCTCAGGATTGGTGAGACTTAGGCCTTGCTCATAGCAGAAAAGGGCCAGAATGAGGATGCTTGACCCATGGAGCCCAGAGTCTTGAGCAAGACCAGACAGTGACAATTTTACTCTAAGAACTGTGAACGGCCAAGGATAAGGTCAGGGACAACGCTGTAACTTGGGAAGTCAGGCACAAGGACTGTTCAACAAGTCTTGTGGTTCTTTGTGACAGAAGCAGGAAGCCAGCTTGAAGTGGCTTTGAAAACAAAGAAGCTCTACGGGCTCTTTACAGAGAGAAATCCTGGGATGCAACCATGGCTAGACCCAGCTGCTCCTGCAGTGTCAGCAGGCCTGGTCCCCAAGTCTTAGGTCTGCTGTCCTCCGGGTGCCTTGCCAGGTAGGCATCTGCTCTGACCACGCCACAGATGTCCCCCAGCTCCAGAAACACAAGGAACAGCTTGGCACCTTCTGCCAAAACCCAGGGCATCGCAGCCAGGAACTCCAGCCAAGTCTTGAGCCCACCCCCGACCTGTGTGCCAAGCCCTGTGTGTGTGCCTGGATGGTCTACTGTGCCTGCCCCAGCTGCTGAGAATAGGGCTCCAAGAGGGAAGCAGGCATGATCTCAGAGGGCCGGCTGTGCCAACCATGACCATCGCCTTTGTTCCCCGTCCTTCCCAGGACAATAAAATAATAACATAAAAACAAAATCAAATATGAATTTGAATTAATAAAAGTAATCAAATTACAAATTAAATGGTAAGAATTTAATTGCCTCAATTAAAATAAGTAAACTATACAAACGTACATCTTAAATACATTTTTTTAAAATTTGGTAAGAGATGTGAACATCTCTGGGGCTGAGTAGCTATGCCATGTATGAGAAAGGAGGGAAGACTGCTGTATTTTTTTTTTTCTTTGTCCATGAAAACAGAGGGAGAAGCATGGGCGAGCACTGGCTGTGTTCTGGAAGCCCCAGCATCTTCTCAGACAGCTGGTAGTTGGTGACTAAAGCCCAAGCCTTCACAAAGGAGACCCCAAAACAATAAACAATGCGTGCATGGTGCTTTAATATTTTTTTTCACATATTCCTTGAGAATTTCACGCATGCGTACAATATATTTTGGTGATGTTTAGCCTATTTCCACCTGAGATTGCCCCCAGGCACCTTCCCCACTGTGTTCCCCTCACTTCTTGTCCTCTCTGGTTTGTTTTTTATATATAAATCATTGAGTCCGCTTAGTGCCCATCTGCACACGGTTTGGAGTCATCCACTGGAGTTTGAGCAACCCACCACAGGCCAAACCCCCTGAAGAAAACTAACTCTTCCTCATCCAGTGGCCATCCACCCCCAACAGCTCCTCAGCTAGAGGTGGAGCTTTGTGAGCCCTCCCACTTCCCTGATGGAATTCCAGCTACAAGATCTTGTGTAGGGCCTGTGCGAACAATCACAGGCACTGTGAGTCTGTGAGTAGAAAGGCTGTCGTGTGCAGAAGATGCGGTGTCACGGCAATCCTTTCCTAACTCCAGCTCTCCAAGACCTGTCTAATGCTCCCTGGGCCTTGGGGGAAGAGTGTGTGGCAGAGATGTCACGGTTAGAGCTGAGTACTCCACAGTCACTAATTCGCCACACTTTGAACTGTTAGCCACTCATGTACAGCATTTTTAAGTTAACTGGGGTTTTTTGTTGTTGTTGTTGTTGTTGTTGTTGTTGTTGGGGGGGGCTTGTTTTGGGTTTTTTTTTTTTTTCTTTTTTTTTTGGTTTTTTGAGACAGGTTTCTCTGTGTTAGTCTTGGCTGTCCTGGACTCACATTGTAGACCAGGCTGGCCTCAAACTCACAAAGATCCACCTGCCTCTGCCTCCCAAGTGTAAATTAACTATTTTCAAAAGCTTTGGGATCGACAAGACAGTTCAACAGTAGGACAATCCCACAACAGGACACACCTGAGCCTTGCTCAGCTCCCTCGTCATGTGCATCATGATGACGTAAGATGCTCATCTTACGTCATCACGATGCACTTCTCAAAGGCAAGCTGGTATTGGCAAATCTTATTCACTAACCTCCAGATCGTATTTGAATTTCACTAATATTTTTTCTCCTGGTGGTACTCAGGAGGCAGGCACTCTACCACTGAACCTTTAGGTTTTTGAGACAGAGTCTCTCTCTCTATAGGCCAGGACAGCCCGCAAGCTCCTCCTACTTCAGCCTCCCAAAGGGGTGATAGGCCTACACCACCATGCCTGGCTATATTCACCAATTTTTTTCATTAATATCTTTCTTATATGCATGTTCCTCCTACCATGTGTGTTCAGCCTCTACGTCCACCCACCACAAGCCTCCTATGCACTGGGACAGTTTCTCCCATCACTCCTGTTCTCCAAGATCCTGGCAGTGTAGCCGGGCAGTGGTGGCGCACGCCTTTCATCCCAGCACTCGGGAGGCAGAGGCAGGCAGATCGCTGTGAGTTCGAGGCCAGCCTGGACTACAAAGTGAGTCCTTGACAGCCAAGGCTACACAGAGAAGCCCTGTCTCGAAAAACCAAAAACAAACAAACAAGATCCTCGCAGTGCTCAAAAATTCTAGCCAGGTACCCTACAGGCTCTCCCACACAGTAGGACCGGTTAACGCTTATCTTGTAGTTTACTGGGTCACACACAGAGCCTTGCATTTTTACTTACAGCATGCAGAGCTAGCCATGAGCTCTATAAATGACCAATGCCTTTGAAGATGAGTCTCCTAGTTGAGGCTAATCAGTGCCCTTAGGGATGGGTCCCCTAGTTAATGGTAGTCAGCTCCTTTGGGAATGGGTCCCCTAATTGATAGTGACCAGTGTGTTTGAAGATGAGTCCCCTAGTTGATGGTATGCAGCACCTTTGAGGATGGGTCCCCTAATTGATAGTGAGCAGCACCTCTAGAGATGAGTCACCCAGATGGAGCTGCTCATCATTTCCCTTGCCTAAACCATACCCATAACGCACCTAGGAATTGTGAAATCAAGTGCTCAGAAGAAGCAGCATATATTAGGAATATTTTGCATTTCAAGTAACAATGGTTTAAGTGACACAAATATTCAGTTATATTGGAAATATAAGAGACAGATACTTCCGCATTGGTGCTTTGTCGCTGTGACATCAGAAAAGCCCCAAGCATGTCTCTCTGGCCTCAGCAGATGACTTGTAGCCTTGTGGTTTCAGAATGGTTGCTGAGGGGGCTGGAGAGATGGTTCAGAGGTTAAGAGCACTGACTTGCTCCTCCAGAGGTCCTGAGTTCAATTCCCAGCAACTACATGGTGGCTCACAACCAGCTGTAACGTGACCTGATGCCCTCTTCTGGCCTGCAGGTGTACATGCAGGCAGAGCACTGTATACATAATAATAAATAAATAAATCTTCAAAATGGTTGCTGAAATCTCCAGTTGTTGCATCTACATTCCGGACAGGGAGAAAGTGGTGTGTCTGCTGCTTACAAAACAGCTGTTCTCAGAACTGCTCCCTGTGAGCAGAGGACTTTGACCTGTCCTCGGTAAAAAGCCGGACTGAAGTGCTTTCAGAGCTCACAGCAGAGGCAGATGGGGAAGAAGGTTGGAGACGGGTAAAGAGATTCCCTGTCAACACTGCCCACCAAAGGAGACAGAACCTAAAAGCAATTCCCACCCACATGAGTGCAAAACTCTAAATGTCCTGAAGTAGTCATCTTTGTTGTCTGAGAAATAATCACTTTCGTACTTGTATCTAATTAGACGGTATTCATTAGGTTTAATTTATTTGAAATCATCTCAATGACATGAATATGTCTGAGCACAGGCCAGGATGCTCTCAGGAGCCTCTCCTCTCAGCCTGGAGCAGCTCGGCTAGGTAGTTCTCTGGGGCCCCCCTGGTCTTCAGCGCTTTGCTGAGGGCTGTACCACACAGAATCTGGGTATCACCCTGGGTCAACCAAGGGTACATTCCCAAAATAACTAAACTCTGTCAGAAGTCAAAACAAAACTGGGCCCTCAAGCCTACTGTGTGCCATCTACTTTCCTGATAAGGGGATAGTGTGTGATGTCCTGCAGGATTCTCAAAGGTAGAGAGCAGGGAGTGAAATGGGCATGCTGGGCCCTCATGCCCAGAGCAGATGATACAGCCTGGATACACACATCTGCCAAGCTGCCCACTGCATGGCACTCAGACCTCACACAAAACAAAACTGCTATGCCAGGAAGCTCTCTATGGCCTTTCGTGCGAACATCAAGACTCCTCCACTGCCCTAGATGAGTTTGAGATCCGGTACTCAGGCCATGGCCTCCTAGTGAGAGGATTCTGAGATGTGGCCAGAGTTCCAGGTATGGGTGGGGTAGGGATTATAACCCAACCAGCTGGGCTCTGTCCCTTTCTGAATCTTACCTCCCAAGATGATTATTTGAAATTGCTTCCCAAATCAACTACCTAGAGGCAAATCCTTACCAAAGGTCTCCTTCCAAGACACACTGGATTAAGACAAAACATCATCAACATCATCAGTAACACTTGTGGGCACTATTGATATCTTCAATATGTACCTGGAATGGTGCCAGACAGCGGACACCCAACTCCACCCTTTTCACCAAAGGGCGGTTACTGCTATGGACAAAAAGATTGAGGCCCAAAGAAACTTGCTCAATGACACACAGTGGAAAATGTCAGGAACAAGCGAATGAACAGATCATGCTACGCATGCATGTGTACAGGTAGATGTATATCTTCTGAGGGAACGGCACGCATCCTGCATGCATCGCACTGTGTGTGTTTATAGATTTACACACATCCATATAGTGCAGAGTACTGTTTGTTTCATGAGCTGCCGTTTTTGTTTACATGAGTATGTTTGTGTCTGTGTTTGGGGGGGGGTACATATATGTGACTTCAGACGCTCTCAGAGCCCAGAAGAGGGTTCAGAACCTGTCAGAGCTGAGGCTACAGGCAACTGAGATCTGCCCACATGGATGCTAAATGCAGGCTTGGGACTCCTGCAAGACTAGTATCTGAGCCATCTCTCTAGCCCCTGGACGGTTATTTTATTGACACATATTAGCTACACATAACAGCGGGTTTCACCACGACATTCTTCTGGGTACATAATGTATTTGGTCTTACTCATCCCCCTACTACGGTGTCTCACCCCCACCCCCGCCCCTGCTAACTCTCTTTCTAACTCGTCCCCTACTATTCCCAACTTACCTGTCTCTTTTGTCTTGTAACCCCATAAATTTACGGGTGAGAGGTTGTTTGTGGAAATATGGCTACCCCACTGGGGAAAATGTCCTTCCTGGCAACACTGACTGCCTATAGATCCTTGGAGTCAAGGTGTGGTGGGGGATGGGGGGGTGGGGAAAGTGGAGATGCTTGGAATCTCCTCCTCTGTCCACGATGAAACACGGCTGGGCCTGGACATGCCCAGTTCCTATACAGGCAACCACAGCTATCATGAACTCACAGATGCAATGTCACACATCATATCCAGGAGACAGCATTCCACGGCACTCCACCCCATCCTTCCCTGAGCCCTGGAGGGGGTGGAATAGATGTCCCACTTAAGGCTGAGCATTCGACAGTCATTTATTCCCTGCCCTTTAGCCACTTTCTGCATTTACTTCCCTCCACTGCAAGAAGCTTCTCTGAGTAAAACCAGCAGCACTACCAAAATGAGCATAAATATGGTGTTTAGAGTTGGCGCGGCATATCTATAGTGGAATATTACTCAGCCAGTAAAAGGGAGTGCTATCATATAATACTGCCAGAACACGCATGAACTCTGAAGACTCCAAACCCTAATGGCTACAGCACACAACTCTGTTTGTATGAAGTCATTGGAATGTATGGCTCAAGACAGAGCTTGAAGAGCGAGCTGTCAGGAAGCCAAGGGGGAAGGCTGCTTGATGGCACTGTAGCATGGGGGCACAGCTTGGTGGTCCCAAGGCTAGTCACCAAGACAGTGAACCAGGACAGTGATGGCGTACGAAGAACTAACTGCCACTGGTTCGTTCTCTGAAATTGCTGAAATACGCGTACCCCATGTCTAAGTGAAACAGGGCTCCCCTCAGAGAGGATCAGTGAGGTGATGAACCTGGCTTCCAGCAGAGCACAGCCAAGCTCCCTGCAAAGGTGTGCCATGAGGAAGGGCCACTGACATGCTAACATGCTTGGCTGCCTGTGGTTGCTTATCAAAAAGTGTCAGCGTTGCCAGCCAAGCCGGGGGCCCTCTTGCTCTCTCCTCCAGGTTCCCAGAACTTAGGTTTGCTGTGGCTTTGGCAAGAGATGCCCTGCAGCTTGGGACTCATCTTCAGAGGCCATCAGACCTGTGGAAGCTGAGCTGCAGACGTTACCCAGCCACAGCAGGATGCGGGGCCCTTACCAATAAACCCGAGAGTTGCCAAACTGTGCTCATCAGTATCAAGGAAGGAGCAAACCCCATGAATCTGGTACAAAAGCAGTTAAGTAGGGGTCCAAAATTATGCTCACTTCGTGCTGGGGTTTGACATTGTGGCTTAATCCTGAGGGCTGACAATCTGCCGCAATCTAGCTCCTTAAAGCCCCTTCTAAAGCGTCAAGGGTCGTCAGTTCCTGAAGCAGGGTGCCGTGGTCTGCTGAACCCTTCAGAGAATCAGAGTGTGGAATGGCACGTTAAAGGCTCTGAGACGCCCTGCAGCACAGGCCGGCAGGGAGAGCACTGCAGCTCTGGAGCCGGAGCCAGCATCTGAGTTCAAATCCTGACTCAGCACAAGCTGTGTGACATCAGGAATATTAGTCGCTCTCTCGCTCTCTCTCTCTCTCTCTCTCTGGTGCTTCCTCCGTTTCTTCACTGATAGACTCAGATGAAAACAGAGCAGGTTTATATGTGATCAGTGTGACAGGAATTCAGTGGGTCAATCAACTAAATACATGTGTGTGCACACAGAATATATTGTATGTATACAATATGCATTATATATGTGTAACATATATGTGTTATACACATATACATATTATACATGCATACATGTATGTATATGTGTATATGTTTGTATGTATATATATATACATATATATGTGTGTGTGTATATACACACACACACACACACACACACACATCCCTCAGGCCCTCAGTGAGTATCTCCCCAACCTCAACTGGAGACCTTCATCTACAGACCCACTCTGTCTTCTGAGACAATTCCTCTGCATACAGATTGCCTAGAAAATGGTCCCCATATGATGTTCAATGGAGACTTTGAATCTAACTCCTTAGGCCAAATACAACAACAGATCCTTATTTTAATGGCTGCTGGAAACTCTACGATACTAAGAAATCAGAATTTAGCTGGCCAGTTCCCACTGATGCGCAGCTGAATGCTCCCCTCCCCCCCCCAATCCATGCACATCACCACATTGCACGGTCCATGCACATGGTCTACCTGGACGCGGCCTCGACCGCCACCTGGCCTGCTTCTTTTTTGTCCTCTGTGCTGTGACCATCCCAAAGGCCTGGCTTGCCCTTGAACCAAGGCCAGTGTCAGAGCTCAGCAGGTTAAACAAGATGTAGGGCCTGATGGGCCAGGGATGACGGCGCCAGCTCCTACCAGGGTCCAAAGCAGATGGAGGAAGCCAGAGGGAGATTATAATAAAGAGGGAGTTGGCAGCTGGGCCTTCCTTTGGGAACCGGGGAGGCCAGCAAGGATGAATTAAATGCCTTTTTTGGGGGGAGGGGGGAGGTGAAATGAGCTGGAATCTAGCCACAGGCTTGTCTTGTGTCTGACAGCAACACATATGCCTGGCAAAGACGGACTCATGGGTAGACAGTTTGGGAGTCCATGGTGTGACGTAAGGGACGCAGGTCTACAAAACCCAGCTTTATGTGCCTGGGTTGCTGTTGCTGTTGTTGTTGTTGTTGTTGTTGCTGCTGTTGTTGTTGTTGTTGTTGTTGTTGTTGTTGTTTCACCCACTTCACCCAAGCCAGACCATTTCAGGTCCTTTGCATAGGCTGGGCTCTGATTCTGGACCTATGGACCTCCATGCTCTGCCCACAGATGGAGCCTTTTCCTTAAGAGTCATTTCTCCAGCCCCTCTCCACCCTGCAGCCGTAGACACCCTCTGAAAAGCAGCCATTCTTCCCAGCACCCATGATGCTGCCCATCCAAGCTACCTGTTTGCTCCTCTTACACAGCCCTTGGAAGTATCCTGGGGCTGGTACAGCTCAGAGGAACAGTGCTTGCCCAGTGTGGGAGTTCGGGTGTCAACTTGACAGGTCTAGACTCTTTTAGGATGACAACATCCATGAAGGATTCTGTAGATTGGGTTAACTGAGAAGGGAGGGTCCACTGTAAATATGGGTAGGACCATCCCTTGGCCTGTGCTTTGGGGGGAGGGGGTCCTGGACTCAATAAAGAGGAGAAAATGAGCCAAGTGCCAGCGTGCTGCTTGCTCTCTGCTTGCTGACTGTGGACGCAGAGTTGCTTCGTACGGCAGCCACTGCTGCATGGTGAACTGTGCCCTTCAACAGTGAGACACTTCTTTCCTCAATTTGCTATCTTTTCTTCTTATTTACTTACGTCTGTTTCAAGACAAGGTCCCATTATGTAGTTCTGGCTGTCAGGAAATTTAGTGTGTAGAAAAAGGTGGCCTCGAACTCACAGAGGTCTGTCTGCCTCCACCTCCACCTCTGCGTCCCAAGTGCAGGGATTCAAAACACCACCATTAGGCCAGCCTTTAAGTTACTTTCATCCGGTAATTTACCATACCAATGAGAAGAGGAACTAATACACCAAGCATGTGCAAGACCACAAAATAATAATAATAATAATAATAATAATAATAATAATAATAATAATAATATAATAATAATAGCTCTCTTTTGTTTTCTTGCTCGATCCATTGTCCTAGTCTAGACTGCTAACTCCACAATGACAGAGATTTTTGTCTTCCTTGTCCCTGCTTTGTCCTGTCCCCATACTGCTTTGCATAGAACAGGGATGGAGCTACACAACACAGGGATCAAGCCAGGGCTTTCCACACACACACACACACACACACACACACACACACACACACACACAAACTGGACAAATAAATATTCAGCTATTGTGCACCTGTTCCTTTCTCTAAAAATGAGAGTGCAGCCTAGAGAGATGGCTCCGTGGCTAAGGATACTGGATGCTCTTGCAGAGGACCCAGGTTCAGTTCCCAGCAACTACAGGAAGGTTTTTTGGCTATACCACCAGGTCCAAGGTATCTGATGCCCTCTTCTGGCATTCGGTGGTACTGCATCTACTGCACCCATGTAATGTAGTTCTGCACATGGGGGCAGGGAAGGGCGGAGGAAGGGGCGCTCATGCACGTAAAGTAAATTTTTTAATTAAAAATAAGTTTTTAAAAATGGAAAAGTTTAAAAAAACTTTCACCTTGCCAGAATATCACGAACGTTAAGCAGCCCCGTGAACACTCTATGCAGAGTACAAGGCCCCAGAACTCAGTCCAAAGAAGCCCACTATCATTTCAGTTCTCCCCTGGACTTCCAAACCCATAATTTTACCCTGAAATGTCTGGCCCAGATCCCTTTACTGCTGCTGCAGACCGCTAAAGATAATTATCACACGAAGTTCTGGGGACCAAAATGTTATTAATCCGCGCTTCTTTACAGCCCAGCTCAAAGGTCAGTTCTTAGCAATTAACGGTGCCTGGGGGGCAGACTCTGACTTACTCATTAAGGTAGAAAACCGGCCTCTAGCCACTGTCCACTTAAAGTCTTAAATGCCAATGATTACAGCCAGCACGGTCCACACCCACCTGCTGACCAGCGGTATTAATTATTTACAGAACAACACTAGTGACCAAGTGTCTCTCTTTGAATTCGTAAATCCCCTACAACAGTCTCTGGTTGTATCGCTCATTAGCGGCTCCGCATGTAGCAACAACCTGCAAGATAGGGGGGTAGGGGGGTTGGGGGGTGGGAGGCGCGGGTGAAGGGGGCTGTTGCTACAAAACAGATTTCCCTTTACCAGAAAACCAAGGAAAAATCAAGTGGTTTTCAAAGTATCGTGCTCCCTCTCGTGGCCGAAATATAAACTGCAACACCACAGTGCTGCAACCGGCCTTGGAGTCAAGCAGATGAACTTCAACCCGAAAAGGGGATAGATACACATGACTTTTATTAAGTTCTATGTGGGAAGGGGGTAATGTGCATAAAACTCTTAAAATAACATGAATTGGAGCTTGTGCCAAAATAAGGCTACACCTGAACCCTTTCCCTTGGATTTCAAAGCCAACTTGTGCCTGCAGGGTAAGGGGAGGTGGGGAAAGTATTGGTATTTGTTTAGACGGGGAAGAAAGGCTTTCCTGCTGTAAGAAGACCGGATCTAAGCTCCGAGCCTCCTCTGGCTGCCAACATTTTCTTAAGCAACCTCCTTTGATGAGGCTGCTGCCAATTAATGGAAACACACACGGAACACACAGGGGTGATTTCCAGAGAAATCCACCAGGCCTGAGAATGAAGGGGAAGCCGGAGCTTTTGAGGCAGAAAACAGAGGCTGCCAAGCCAGAGACAGGCGGCTTCGGTTGCATGTGTGGTGGTCCCAGCAAGAGCCCGGGGTCATCGGGAGGAAGGGGGCTCCTCGGGGAGACCCACTTAGTTCGAGTCCCTCAGCAACTTTTGAATTGTACGCCATTCCAACGGCGCCCCTCCTCTCACTATTTCTTGATACTGTTTCCAAGACTGGAAATTCCCCAGCTCTCTTGGAGGGCAGCGAGCTGGGGTTCTGGATGCAACCCTCTGCCATCCATCCCTTACAGTCCAAAGGAAACCCTGCTGACCCTAAGTGGCCACAAACTAGGCAGTGGGCAGAAGTTCATCTGTGAGAGCATCCACCCAAAGCTTTCACACTCAGGAGTGGAAAAGAGTGTCAGGGACAAGCTATAGCCTGGAGGGGTGGCCATGGGTACAGGTGCATAAAGGGGGGAAAAATAGGAGAGCTGGAACTATGGGCAGGAACCCCCCAACTGACTTCCACAACCCACTCCCCACAAATGCATATTCGTTTGTAATATAAATACAAACAGAATGCTACCTCAAACAGTTAACAGTAGCTGCCTCAAGAGGCTGGTGGAGGCAGGACCTTGGCAGTTTTCCCTCCCACTTGTATCATATAAGTCTGGTTTATTTTTTGTTGTTGTTTCTGTTTTGTTTTGTTTTTCGAGACAGAGTTTCTCTGTGTAGCCTTCACTGTCCTGGACTTGCTTTGTAGACCAGGCTGGCCTCGAACTCACAGTGATCCTCCTGCCTCTGCCTCCCAAGTGCTGGCACCACCAGGCATAAGTCTGGTTTTAAAACTGGGAATGGAGCTCAGTGATGGATTATTTGTCTGGCATGCTTGAAGTCCTGAGTTTGATCCAAAGAACCACTGTAATTAATTAATTATCGTTGATGAAAGTCAGCTGTTATTCACTCCTAGATTTTGATCCCATGTAAGGAAGGGAAGAAATGTCTTCATAACTGCTAGACCCTTAGAAGCTCAGATATGGAAGATTCACTTCCCAAAAGGTTCTAAGGATAAATGCCTCCCACCTGGAGAAAGCAGGAAGTGAAGAAGTGCATCGTGTCGCGCTTCAAACTCTACGTAAATGAAAAGGGCTCCAGGTTCAAAACCAAAACCACATTGCACCAGTGCACGAGTAGCTTCTCAAACCTCAGGCAACAACAGAAGGCCTTGGGGTGTGTCTAAAGCACAGGGGGCAAGGTATCCTAGGGTGGCTCACTCCGCAGGTCTCCACTGTGACCAAAGGGACAGGGGTGTCAGGAGCCGAAGCTGGAGCTACGGTTCCCATCCTGGGGTCCTCACACTGAAGCAGCGCCCACTGGTCCTTTGGTAAATAGTCCACTTTCAGCAAAGGAGGAAATCACAAATGGAAGACGGATCGGCCCCATAGTTGCCGGGAAGGGTGGTGCCTCAGAATGCCCTGCACCCTGCTTGCTACAATGCAGGTTCCCAGCAAGCAAGCGTCCAACGCTGAAGGCAGCCCAAGGGTCTGCAGATTTAAAAACGACTCTCGCACACATACCACGAGTCTAAGATATGGCCCAGTATCAGAATTACCAGGTTTGGCTTTCAAACTCCATTGGGATGAAAAGGAACACTGAAAGAGGGAGCCAGGTGTGGTGGCACACACTTGTAATCCCAGCACTTTGCTGTTTTACCATGCATTTAAGGCCAGCCTGGCCTTAATAAAGGGGAGGAGGTGCAACAGAAGGCCAAGTGATCACTCAGCTTAAAAAGCTGCTGTCAGTGCTGGAGTGACAACTCAGCTCAAAGACTAGGAGCACTCACTGGCTGCTCTTCCAGGGAGACCTGGGTACAGTCCACAGCACCCACACGGTAGCTCACAACTGCCGTGTTAACTCGGTTCTAGGGGATCTAGCACCCTCTTCTGGCAATCTTGAGTACTGCATGCATGTAGTGTACATACATATATTTAGGCAGAAGGTTTTGGGTTTTGGTTTGAGAGATTTTTTGTTGTTGTTGTTTTGTTTTGTTTTCTGTTTGTTTGTTTGGGTTTTTTGCTTGTTTTTCCAGACAGGGTTTCTTGGTGTCGCCCTGGCTGTCCTAGAACTCATTCTGTAGACCAGTCTGGCCTCCGATTCACATCCACCTGCCTGCCTCTGCCTCCCTGAGTGCTGGGATGAAAGTTGTGTGTCGCTGCCGCCACCCAGCAACACTCTTACACAGAAACATAAATACATAAATACTTAAGTTGCTCTAATGCTAAGAAAAGCCTGGGTTCCTGCACAGCACAATAAAGAAAGATCTCCAAAAACCACTGCTCAATCCCGGACACTACAGTAACTCGCGGGCGCCTCTGGGCCTCTCGCAGGTGAATTTTCTAATCCAGTGAGGGCCTCTCTCCCTCACCCACATGCGGCACCAGGAACCGGGAAGAGAAACACAGCCCTGCCCTTGGCTGGCTTCTGGAGCTGCCTCAGCACTCCCACATTGTGCACACACCCCACCACTCCCTGCTGCCCTCCATCCCTCTCCACCACCTGGACCAGCTGCTGCCTTACTTCCTGAGCTGAGTCAAGTTCTAACAACCCACCTGAGGGTGTCATTCAACCACCGTGAGAAACCATTCTTCACTGGGCAAACTGAAGCTTGGAACGCCAAGCGGCAGGGCTACAGGGAAAACTCTGGCTGTGGGACACAAGTACACCCCGACACAGGCCAGGATAGCCTGGAACTCGCTATGTAGCCCAGGCTAGCCTCACACTATCCATCTTAGCTCCCGGATGCCACTGTAAGAATACCGCTTTTTCCGTTGACGGGGAACAGCACCTGTGGGAGAGAGGTTTCAGACCCAGCGCAGCCTCCTCAGCTCAGAGGTTATTGGTCTTACCTGGGTCATGCCAACTGGATACATTCACCCTCTGTCTAAAGTCTTCAGGCCTTCCAGAATAAGAGCTGTCATTTTCATGCCTGGTGTATTCAGGTCTGGAGTCACCCTGCTCCACCTGCTAAGGGCGAGAACCCTGAAGGTCCCACTTTGTCGGCAAAGCCTGTCCTGCCACCTCGGGGACAGCAGTGAGCACGTGTTTGTGGAACCCACGACCAAAGGAACCTGGGCAGGAGCCTGTGTTTTTCTCCACTGGCCTGCCGCTCAGACACCTGGGAAGCCGCCCTCTGTAGCCAGCTGTGTCGGCTGAGGCTGTGAGAAAACATGGGGCCAATTGAAGCAGCAGCAGGCAAGGAAAACTCATCACAGATCTTCAGAAAAGCCCAGGTGGGCACAGTGCAGGTCCATACCTGGATCCCTTCCCCTCACCGAGTACACAATCCAGCTAGGGTGGAACTGACTGAGACACACTCACAGGTCCTCACACCTGTACACAGTATGCTGAGGGCGATTCAAACTCCACATAGATAAGGAGGGTTTTTTTAAACAATATTTTAATTCTTTGAGAATTTTGTACAATGTATTTTTTTTAAGAGTTGTTTATTTTAGCCAGCTGCAGTGGCACACACCTGTAATCCCAGTACTGGGGAGGTAGAGGCAGGCGGATCTTTGTGAGTTCACGACTAGCCTGGACTACAAAGTGAGTCCAGGACAGCCAAGGCTACACAGGGAAACCCTGTCTCAGAAAAAGAGAGAAGGAAAAGAAGGAAGGAAGGAAGGAAGGAAGGAAGGAAGGAAGGAAGGAAGGAAGGAAGGAAGGAAGGAAGGAATTTTGTTTTGTTTTGTTTTGTTTTGTTTTGTTTTGTTTTGAATACTACCTGTGTGGGTGTTTTGTATGAATGCACTTCTGTGTACTACATGCATGCAGTACCTGAGGAGGCCAGAAGAGGGCGTCAGATCCCCTGGATCTGGAGTCATAGACTATTGTGAGCTGCCCTGTGGGTGCTGGGAACTGAATCCAGTTCCCTTGTTCTTAACCACAGAGCCATCTCTCCAGCCCCTACACAATGTATTTTGACCAAATTCGCCTTTCTCCCCCCAACTCCTCCAAAATCCACCCTCTCTATCGTCACCTCCCTACACTCAATTTCTAGTTTTCACTTCTCTTTCTTTCTTTTTCTTTCTTTCTTTATTCTTTCTCCTTTCCTTCTTCTTCTCGCCCCCCTCCTCTTCCTTCTCCTTTTAAAAAAAAAAATGTATGTATTTATTTTTATTATCTGCTTGCATGTACATCTGCACACCAGAAGAGGGCGCCAGATCACATTATAGATGGTTGTGTGAGCCACCACGTGATTGCTGGGAATTGAACTCGGGACCTTTAGAAGAGCAGACAGTGCTCTTAACGTCTGAGCCATCTCTCCAGCCCTGCTCCTCTTCCTCCTCCTCCTCCTCCTCCTCCTCTTCCTCCTCTTCCTTCTCCTCTTCCTCCTCCTCCTCCTTCTCTTCCTCCTCCTCCTCCTCCATTTTTGTTGCCTAGGTACTCTTGGGAGTAGGA
Organism: Acomys minous; assembly: GCF_964271855.1. Classification (NCBI taxonomy): domain Eukaryota; kingdom Metazoa; phylum Chordata; class Mammalia; order Rodentia; family Muridae; genus Acomys; species Acomys minous. The sequence goes on from NC_140500.1 coordinate 43,358,271, forward strand.
ACTGCCCTGCATTTTGTCACTCTACCAGGGTAACAACTTTAAAGACAATTGACTTTCCCTCTCCCAGTAGCTATGAATTGCCAATAGCTCCTCAGCTAGGGGTGGGATTTCCTGTCCACCTCCCAACACCATTCTGTGTTGCCTTGAGCTTGTGAAGGGCTTGTGCATACCATCACAGTTGCTGTGAACTTCTATGTGCAACTTTCCAGTGTCTGGGCAACACTGATTTCCTGAGGTTGCCTGCCACCTTGTCTCTTAACAATCTCCCGGCCACCTAGTCCTGGAAGATCACTGAGCCTTGGATATGGGGGTGGGATGTGCACATCTCATTTAGGACTAAGCACTCCATGATCTCTTATCCTCAGTACATGGACCAGACTAAGCTGCGCGTCTTAGAGTTAATTGCCATCTACTGCAAGAAGAAGCTTCTCTGACGGGGGCTGAGAGATGCGCTATGTCCATTTAGCAGAATAATAGTATGAGGTTCTCTCCCAGGGCCCATCTCAGAAAGCAGGCCTCAGATCCAACCAGAAAGTGGCTGGTTGCTTTCATACTATTTATGCCACTGTCACATCAATGGGTGTATCTTGTCTGGCAGGCGTCTGTAGCTTGCGGGGTTCACAGATGGGTGAGAAAGGTAATCAGTCTCCACCAGAAGCCTGCATAGCACCTTCCAGCACTGTGAAAGCTACAGTAGGGTGAAGCTTCCAGAGCAGTACGGCTTGCTTTCTCCATGGTTTTGTTTTTGGTTGGTTGGTTGGTTGGTTGGGTTGTTTTGTTTTGTTTTTTGAGACAAGATTTCTCTGTGTAGCCTTGGCTGTCCTGGACTCACTTTGTAGACTAGGCTGGCCTGCCTCTGCCTCCTGAGTGTTTGGACTAAAGGAATGCGCCACCACGCATGGCTTCCATGTTTTGTAATAAGGGCTTTTTGTGACAGTAGCTCTAGACTTAAGACTCTCTCCATAGCCTGCTCTGCAGTAACAAGTAGCACACGGCTATTAATACGGGAAGGCCTTCTCAGTTTTTGACTTTTACATTTTCAGTGTGTAAGCCGGGCAGAGATGGTGCACGCCTTTAGTCCTTAGCACTTGAGAGGCAGAGGCAGGCAGATCCTGTGAGTTTGAGACCAGCTTGGTCTACAGAGTGAGTTCTAGGACAGCCAAGGCTACACAGAAAAACCATGTCTTAAAAAATAAATAAATAAAAATATTAGTTTGTGTGTGTGTGTGTGAGAGAGAGAGAGAGAGAGAGAGAGAGAGAGAGAGAGAGAGAGAGAGATGGTGTACAATGGGCTTATGAGTACTGGTGTGCCACATGTAGAGTGTGGAGGCCAGAGGAAAACTTCTGAGTCAGCTTTCTCCTTCTACCATGTTCTTAAAATGGAACTCAGATGCTCAGGGTTGTGTGTCAAGCACTTTTATGCCCTGAGCCGTTTCACCAGCCCAGAAGTCTTCTCTTACTGTACAGTGTGGGTCTCTAGACAAGCCTTTTAACAAAGCTCCCAGATTGTTTCCTTCCCACCACAGCACTTTCTCTTCTGAAACTGTCTTTATTCCGTGTGTGTGTGTGTGTGTGTGTGTGTGTGTGTGTGTGTGTGTGTTTATTCTTGTGCCCCTTTCTCTCTTTGAAATTGGATCCCCTTGATAGCAGAGGCCCTGTTCAAACTTGTGCAGGCAACCCAGGAAGGAAGCTCGAGTTTCGTAAAGCTCAGGTGAGCTCAGCTCCATCCAGCCCCAGGCCTTGCACTCATGGCCTCTCTGCCTCTCGCCCCGCCAGCTGGGTCCAGGCTCTGCTTCTCACACACTTACACATGACTCTCCCAGTTTCCCTTCCTTAGCTCGTTGCTGTTCACAATGTTTCGGCATCCCTCACTGTTAGGCCCGTGGAGAACGCTGAGGAACGTGTCCACATTTTATGCAGCAGTTACTTTAAATTTTGATGAATTGTATTGTTTTGACGGGTCTGTCACATCTTAAAACGTGCTGACTGAAAACATATGTTGGACCTTGTTTCCTTTTTTTTTTCCCCTAAAGAAAAACCGCCAACACCCTCTTGCATATAAACTCATGACCACAAGGGGGCAGCACAAGGCCGTACGTCTGCTTCATCTGTGTGATGGCAAGGTCTGGCACATTGGCCAACAAGGCCATTTTTCATAAAAGTCATTTCGGTTTGAGACATAAAATTCGAAACGGGGACACTTATTTGGAGCAGCAGGCTAAGAAGCTATCTATTGGAACAATAATAAGAGTAACAAGATGTATGATTTCTTCCTGGTGCCTGAGGCTTTGTAACGACTGAAGTTCAAGTATTCTTTGTCCTGTTTGTTTTTAAGTCACAGTTGGGTGAAATGTACAGAGCAACAGCAGTGAGCACCAACTGAAGAAACTGAACATCTTGTTAGCTGCAGCATTCAGAAAATCTGTCTTCATAATGGAACCTTCAAAAGAGTAAAGACAGGCTGTGGACAGGGGTGTTCAAGTGTCAGTAAGATCCTCCTCGCCTTCATAAACGCTAGCTAGGGACAGCATCTGTAATCTCAGCAGTGGGACTTGGCAAAGCAGCAAGCTCTGGGTACAGAGAAAACCCCTGTCTCAAAAAGCAAGGTGGGGAGCCACGGAAGAAAACATTGATCTCTGGCCTCTCTATAAATGCACAAGTGTGCATACCTACAGAGAGAGAGAGAGAGAGAGAGAGAGAGAGAGAGAGAGAGAGAGAGAGAGAGAGAGAGAGAGAGAGAGAAGAAGAAGAAGAAGAAGGAGGAGGAGGAGGAGGAGGAGGAGGAGGAGGAGGGAGACTAGGGAGTAGCCAGCAAGCTTAGAGAGCAGTTGGGAGGCATCTGAACTCCATCCATTATTTGCTTTTTTTTTTTGGTTTTGGTTTTGGTTTTTCAAGACACGGTTTCTCTGTGCAGCCTTGTTGGACTCACTTTGTAAACCAGGCTAGCCTCAAGCTCACAGATATCCACCTGCCTCTGCCTCTGGAGTGCTGGGATTAAAGGTATGTGCCACCACTGCCCTGCTAAACTCCAGCCATTTTTACATACTGATTACTTCCAGTGGCATTTCCAGAATGCCATCACTAAGGTCGGTTGAGGAGTCTGGAATAAGTAGGGAAAAGGAAACGGGAAAGGGTTTTTTTTTTTTCCGTGAGCATGAAATTATTGCAAATATCCCTTGTACAGGCAAGAAAATTTAGACAAAAGGAAAAACTGATCATAAAATCCTATTCAGTGTTCACACAGCTGTTGTCACCAGAGAAGTGAACCAACCTCTCTGAGAAGCCTTTCTCGCCTCTGCAGTAAGGACAATAGCGGTGTCTACTTCCTGCGGCTGAGGTGTGTGAGGAATAGGAAATGGTTGCCTCGCCCTGCTCATGCAAAATAGCTACCGGATGACCTTTATTTCAGGCCACACAACTTGCAGTCAAGTGAGTGGCACCTTTTGCTGTCAATTTTAAAAAGTGAAATGACTGCATATCTGTGGTTAGAAAAAGATCCCTTTCATGGTCCTCAAAAGATTTCAGGAAAGCTTACAAATGTTTTGTTCTGTCTGGGATGGGGTGTCCCAACACAGCCCGGGCTGACTCTGAACTCAGCTTTCCCAAGTTCTGGCTTTCTGATGAAACTTTTATCAACCCTGATCACTGCCGTTCCTCCCAGGCTTTGTAACCAGGGTAGATTTAAGAACCAACTCTTGGTAGACACATCAGATCAGGGGCTAAAATACAAGCATTTTCAAAGATGGCTGGCAACATGGCGCAGCAGCTGAAGGGGCTTGCTGCTCAAACGTGGGCCCTGTCCTTGAGCTTGATCCCTGAATTCTACATTCAAGTGGAGAGAGAGAACTGATTCCTGCAAGTGGTCCTCTGACCTCCATTTGTGTGCAGTGGCAGGCTCATTCAGCACCCACACAAAATAAAACATAACAAGTTAAAAAAAAAAAGTAGAAAGGTCAAGCCCACACCTTTAATCTCAGTACTTGGGGGAGGCAGAGGCAAGCAGATCTCTATGAGTTCGAGGCTGGCCTGGTCTACAGAGCAAATTCCAGGACAGCCAGGAGTACACAGAGAAACCATATCTAGAAAAAAAAAAGTAGAACAGTGGACTGAGTAACTGTTCTTAGGAAGGACCTTCAGGCGCTGTCACCCTCCAGAGGCGCAGAGAATAGCAGACTGGGCCAGTGTCAACAGAAAGTGATACGATCAGGCCAGCTACTCTGGAAGTTGAAGCAGGAGTTTGCAAGTTCAAGGCCACCCTGCAGTGTGAGATCAAGGCAAGCCTGAGCTACTTAGGAAGGCTACCTCAAAATAAAAAAATAAAAAGAAGGCTGGAGATGTATTTCAATGGCAGAGCACCTAGCTCTTGGTTCAACGCCCAGCACCAGGAGGCAGAGAGAAGGAGGGGATAGTGAGAGAGGAAGGAAAGGGCAAAGGGGGGTGGGGAGAGACCAGCCCAGGAAAACTCCCCCTTCCCAGCATTCACTTCGTCACATGATGCCAAGTGGTGGGTGGCAGCTGTAGGTGAGCCCACTAGGACTTCTCTTTGGTGGGTTGGTCACTTGTCTGCATGTGATAGAATCTTACCCTCTTCTCAGGACAGATTCTGTACTTGTCTCAAAAAAAAAAACAATAGCACAGAAAGAAAAGGCAGGCCACGCTTTGGGGCACTTGCCTTTAATCCCAGCAGAGGCAGGTGGATTTCTGAGTTTGAGGCCAGTCTGGCCTACATAGTATATTCCAGAACAAGCAAAACTATGTAGAGAGACCCTGTCTCATTAAGAAAAAAGGGAAGAAAAGAAACTTTAAAGGAAAGGGGAAAAAAAGAACAAGAAAAGGCTTCAGAGAAGATAAAACATACTCTTCACCCCTTGGTCAGTGAAATGGCAGGTTCTGCGCCCCCCCCCCAAGCGAGCCCAGGTGTGGCCTGTTGGTGGAAGGCCACTCAGGCTCTGTGCCGTTCCCTCCCATCTTTGTCAGGCTCTGTATCGTCAAGGGGTCAAGGTAGACATGGGAGGCTCCACATTTACAAAAGTGTTCATGCATCAAGACAACCACTGCTTGATGAGTATGGCTGTGCTCGAAAATTAAAAATTAAGAGGCATGCCAGGCGGTGGTGGCGCATGCCTTTAATCCCAGCACTTGGGAGGCAGAGGCAGGCGGATCGCTGTGAGTTCAAGGCCAGCCTGGTCTACAAAGCGATTCCAGGATAGTCAAGGATACACAGAGAAACCCTGTCTTGAAAAAAACAAAAAACCAAAAACAAAAACCAAAAACAAAACAAAACAAAATATATATGAAAAAAAGAAAAGATACATTCTGGGTGGTGGTGGCATACACCTTAAATCCCAGGGAGGCAGAGATCGGAAGATCTCTGAGTTCAAGGCCAGCCTGGTCTACAGAGTTCCAGGACAGCCAAGGTAACAGAAAAATCCTGTCTTCAGAAAGGAGAGAGAGAAAAGAAATGGGGCTAGTGAGGTGGCTTGGCATTTTAAAATATTGGCTGCTTTTCCAGAGGACACCCAAGTTCGATTCCCACCACCAATACGACAGTTCACAACTACTCCAGTTTCAGCGGACCCATCAGCTTCCACAGGCACATGGTACACAGTCGTTCACACAGGCAAAATGCTAATATATAAAGTAAAAATATCAAAAAGTGTTTTAAAGCCCACTTTAATATAGAGGCTGATTTTTGAGCATCAAATAATTTCCTACATGCTACAAAGTCCTGCCTGATATTCCTTGGATCTTTTTCCCAACCGCTAAAATGTAAAAACTGTCTTTTCCCTCTGTGAATGTCCAAAGGTGGGTTTATCACCTGAGTGCTCTGCTGCAGTCACCATAATGCAGCTGCCGTCTGACTGCTCTAGAAGACCCTTCTGGCATCTGCTGGTCCTGGGTGGGAATTTGTGGATGAGAACTCCCAGGGGAAAACTGTATCTGCAGACACTGATTGACTTGTTCGAACTTGTTCTAACTGCAGAGGTTGGAGTGTTGCAGGTCCACAGACTGAGCACCTTATTCTGGGCAAGTGCTGTCCCAGAGGGACAGCCATTCCTTGCTCACCTCTGTGTTTTCTGCATCAGAATTAACATCTGGTGACTAATAAACAACCTTTTGGAATCTAATAACTTAACAGACCACTAGCTTCCACCAACCCAAAAGCTATGCGTGTCATCAGATAGCATCTAAGACCTATAGAAAAGTGCCCCGATCGCATTGTGCTGCACAAACCCTGTCTCGAACCAACCCCCCCCCCCAAAAAAAAAGAGCTGTGACCTGGAAGGTTGTGTGTGTGTAGGGGGTGAGTGGGAGGAACACCTTTAATCCCAGCACTCAGAAGGCAGAGGCAGGCAGTTCTGTGAGTTCAAGGCCAGGCCGGTCTACAAAATTCCAAGACAGCCAAAGCTACACAGAAAAACCGTGTCTTAAACCCCGTGCTCCAAAAAAGATGAGAGCTGTGACACCTTTGAGCACACTTTAGTCAGTTGCCCCAATCATTGCACTGCAGCCTTGGACCTGCCTGTCTCCATCTTCAGCTCCATCCATGGCTCCTTGCAGCTGGCTCTCAGCGGCTGGGATAGAAGCTGTCAGAAACATTATCATAGATAATGTGTTTATAAACAAGTGGATGGGGCTGGAGAGATGACTCAGTGGTTAAGAGCACCTACTGCTCTTCCAGAGGTCCTGAGTTTAATTCCCAGCAACAACATGGTGGCTCACAACCATCTATAATATGCTCTGATGAGCACTACATATATAATAAACAAGAAATATTTTAAAAATTAAAAATAATTAAAAAAACAAGTGTATGTTTTCATGGGGTTTTTGTTTTAAGACTGAGCCATTCAATGGAGGACAATCACTGTGCTCAGTATGCTATTTCAGAAGCATCCAGAGAAGGACACCATCCATTCCTGTTCTGCCCCTACTGTTTAAGTCCAAGCATTTGCAGCCATCTTTCATGTATTTGACCTTAACTTCCAGTAACTCCTGCATGCCCCAGCTGAGGAACATCTTAGGTCCCTAAATTTGAAGTTATGAACAAATGAGTGTCTCACGATAGTTGATGACTCTACCAGAGAAGTCTAAGTCCAACATCTTGGAAACCCAGACATGTCTCTTGATCTTGTAGCTCGTATCACCTAGAAAAGGCACAATGTTCACAGTGGGGCTCCAGCCAAGGTGACAATGCAGTCACTCCAGCTGATGGAGCATGTGCACTAAAGAGAATCACCACAGACCATATCTTCAGGAAGATTCTCTACAGAGACAAGAGTTAACCCGATTACCAAAAGCCACCAAGAGCAGCAAAAGTGACTGGTATAGGGAAGGGTGTAGTTTAAGGGTGTGGGAACAAGAGGCTTGGGGCAGAAACATACGTATTTGCAGTTTTATCTGTGCTGTAGCTGGGTGTCAATTATCTTTTCCCCCTTTGTGGGACAAGCTACTCAGAAACTGGAGTGATGGGGGCTGAAGAGGCCCCCACATCTGATGTGCTTGGCAGACTATCCTGACCCTCTTCATCACTCAAACCCAGGTACCTAATTCCTAATTGCCTCCCTTTTTGCATATAGATGTTTTGTGTGAATGTCTGTCCACCACATGCCTGCAGTACCCCTGGGAATGCAATTACAGATGTGGGTCCTAGGAATCAAACCCAGGATTAAATTTATCTAACAAGCACCATTCAAAATATATTTTCACTACTCACTCAGAGTACTGAAAAAATATTTTTAATTTTTTGAAGACAGGGTTGCTCTATGTTATCCTGTCTGTCCTAGACTCACTTTGTAGACCAGGTTAGCTTCAAACTCAACAGCAATCTGCCTCCCAAGTGCTGGGATTAAAGGCGTGTGCCACCACGCCCGCCCCCCCCCCAAATGTACACACTGAACAAGGACCATAAAACTCTAAACTAAAGCCTATTTCACTAGCTTCACCTTAAGAGCAAAGTAGCCAGAGACCACCCAGTTCCTGGTAGTAAGTCAACTCCAGCCCAACTCTGTACTAGCTGCATCACTGAGCAGTTAATTAAGTGGAGACAAATTACAAAGGCCAAAGAGGAATGAGAAATCTCAACTCATCCTACCCTGCAACATTTTCTATAAAGCCACAAACTGTAAACTCTCTCCTAACACTTTAGCATGCCAATACCTCAAGGTGGGGTTTCTCAATGATTCCAACACAAGCATAGACTACTACATGCAAACCAGTACTGAGTTATGCCAACAGAGACAATTCCACCCAGTGTCCATGCAGCTCAGCATCTCCCCGCTGCCACCCGTTCATCTCTTTTTAGTGTATCCTCAACTGAAGGGCAATGGCCAGCAGGTGTACTAGAACAGTAAACGAAGTAACTACACACATGAAGACATTCTTCTATTTTACACTTTATTGCATTATGAAAATACATTTATTTGGCAAAGTGATCTAGGCTCCAAATTGAAATAAAACTCTGGTGTCTGGATTATTTTTTAAATGTGAAATATATGTATTCTAGCCAATACATACTAGCATCCTTGTTAGCCCAATAACCCCAGCAAGCTAGTTTTCATTATTCCATACAAAATTACAAGGTGTTTTTGTATCCGTTCATCTTATGATTAGCACAAATCTCAAGAACTGATCTTCGCTTTGTCAAAACCAATAAATCTAAGAAACTCCTGCTCAAAAGGCAATTTAAAACACTACCCAGAATTTGCTTTGGCTCTGCAGGTACATTTCCATCCTATCATTACAATTTTCACATTCCAACACTGCAGTAGCTTTAGGCTCTGCCCAAGTACCGTTAAGCTAGCACATTACATACATAATTATTTTAAAACTTGATTTTACAATTGCATAAATACATGCCTATCTACACTGCCAAAATAAGAACACTGGGAACTCAATGCTTTCTGACACAGGATTTCTGGGATAGCTTTCCAAAGCCAAAGGGTTCGAACTCCATTGCTCTGGCTACACATGGGGAAGGCTGGAGTTGTGACAAACATTAAGTGGGTTAAATTTATCTAATAACACTCAAAATATATTTTCACTACTCATTTCAGTTCTGCTGTATTTCCAAAACTAAAGACATTTTCCAAAAATGTGTCGCTTTTTAAAAGGTAAAAGTGGCAAAAACAAAACAAAAAAACCATGTCACACGTATACTGTCTCATTGGAAAAACAGCCAAGAATCTGTTCAATATCAAAGGGTCATCAGCTACTTCAGCCACCAGTCTCCCTCAGTCTTCTTACAAGACTCTGCTGGGTACATAAACATGTACTAAAACTTGCCTTTTCAACATTCACGAATGACTCAGTTCATGTTAGAACTGATGCTTTCCGTGCACAATGTGTCTTGTAAGTGCCATCTAACAATACTTGTGGAAATGACTTCCAAGGGGCCAAGGCACCTACAGCCTGTTGAACATGGTTTCACAATGTGATTATTGCAACTGCCCTAGAGACCCTCCACCAGTATCCTACATGTATCTGTATAAACAGCAACAACTTTCATCTATGATCAACATAGGAATAGCTAATAAATATTAAAACTATTAAACTATAGATTAAAATGCAGACCTCTCATAGAATTGAGTGATGTCATTTTGGTACATTCACCATTATTAATTGTACTTTATTTAATAAAGAAATACATTTCCCCTTGCAAAGATAGCAATTGCAAGTGTACAAATAAGACCACAGAACTCTGTTCATGATGCTAAATCTTCAACTTTTAACCAGCAGCAAACTGATTCATCTGCAAATGGTTCATGGCACCACGAATAAAGACTATCAAAGGTCACAGAACAGGTTTATTGACAACAATCTCATAAATATGCTAAGGAAAACCCCAACATTTCTAACCCTAAAATGTTTAAAAGTTGCGCTCACCGGCAATCCCTCAACTAAATAGGGTAACAGGCCATTACAAAATTGCGTGTCACACTGAAAATTTGCTTCAACATTTTTGCAAAGAAAAAAAAAGTTGTATTTGATTTTCATCCCTCTTGGGCTCAGTAAACCAACATCCAATTTTATCACAGATCCCTAAATCTATCATCTAGCTTCTGTGAGCCTGAAGGTTGACAGTCAGTAGTATATTACTTTATGAACAAACGGAGCCAAGTATCTTTTTAACCATAGTAATGTCTAAGTAGTCAAAATGCAAACTATGTGGTTCCCCTCCAGACCACCCGAAGCTTATGATACAGTGTGAGAACTGTTTGCATCAGATATTATACGTCCATCTGTGTACCTCAGGTGTCTGAAACTAAAAAAGGGGTTCTTCGTATTTTGATAAAAATGTACTCAAATATTTCATAACATTTTTATTGCTTTATATGAATACTGTATTGAAAGCCCAAGCATTCAGTTACACACGAAATTATACAATTATATACCGCTTCACAAAGGCAGTGAACACATTACAGTCTACAAAATCTACTTTACAGAAATTTAAAAATTCTAAATATCAAAAGGTACAGCTGAAGAAACAGGTATAAATTTGGCAGCCAGTAATTTTGACAGGGAAGTTGCAGCTTGCGTGACTTAAATATGTGGATTTGAAAATATTGAGTTTAGAAGAGTAACCATTGTGCTTTGTATTAATCTGAAAAATAGAACACTGGCCATCGAAGAAGCATGTTCAAAAATATTAATTCACTTCTAAATGTTATACAAATCATGGTGGTTCCTGTGTACCCCTAAAGCTTTAGTCATTTTAGCTCAGGTACATTACTGAAGTAGTCTATTAAATTCTTCCAGTACAGTGATGTTTCACACCAGTGCAATGTGAACATAGGATAATTTAGAAAAAAGGTGTAATGTTCACAATGTTCAGAAAAGCAACTGAACGTTACGGGACCTGCAGGCTCTTCTGCGGTGGCTTCAGGTCAGGCTCCTAAGCACTCATTCTACAAACAGTAAGCTAATGCTTGAATGCAACTCCCAAGATAAAGCACATTTTCTCATAAATAGTGAAGTCTTTTTTTCTCAGGCACCTTAGAAGTATACAAAAGAATTTAGTTTGTACAGATCTCTTGGAATGTGTTTAACCTAGCATTCCAACAGAAAAGATTTTCAGAGTTTCACAGGGGCCAGATTGTATCTCAATTACCCAGAAAAGAAAATGTCTTCTGAAAGAAGTGAAGTCAGTCATTACCAATAAAAAAGTATCCACTGTATTCATCTCGTATAGAAACAGAAAAATATAACATTCCCCCTTAGGATAATCTATATATGTATATATGACTTAAAGTTCCATTGTACAGTCAAACAATAAAAATCTGAAACCACATGAAACCCTATAATTCACATGTTAACATGTTTAAACTATGACCAAAATATGGAAACCACTAGAGACAAGACAAAAATCTTCCTTGAGTATGTATAAACCAAATGTGATCACCCTTAAAAAGTTTTCAAAATTATAGTTATCTTCCAGTTTAAAAACTTTAATTCTAAATTTAAAAAAAAAAAATTCTATACACAAACCACTGATTTGAGTACACCAGGAAAAACTGAAACAAAAAACCAAACAAACCAACAAAACAGGAAAATCAGCAAAAAGCGGGACCCAAAGGAGCCAGTATTCACAGCTCTTCCATGTACAACTCTCTCAGGGTTTAATCTTAAGGTTCTTTAATTTACAGCCTGTTTCTCTTGTAAAACTAAAGGTCCACTTTATTTATTACTTAAAAGTTTTATACAGTGTAAAACCAGAACTGTATGTAAAATACTGCCTCTAAGTGTTTCTATTTAGTTAGTCTTGTTCCATTGGTTCATCTGTGACATCTGTGGCGCCGTCATTTTCCATGGATGACTCTGACACACTTTCTCCAGTTTTGCTGGAAGGGGATCCCCCTGACTCTTGTGTGTCCCGGCAGTCAGAACCACTGCGCACGGCCCCTGTACTTTCACTCCTTTCCACATGGGCATCTTTCTGAGTTGGAGATGGATTAGAATCCTCCATCTGATTACTCTCCTCTGAAGTCTCTTCATTCACAGCTAAGGTGTCATCAGGTTCTTTTTCTTGATTTTTTCTTTCTGGGATCATCTCTCTTGGTGACATAAAAGATTCTAGAAATAAGCAGATGTTGTAGTTAATTTTTATTTTCAAAATACACCCAGTCAAATTCCATGATTCCTGCTACCTACCTCCTCACACTTGTTGGAAAGCACACAGATGGGACAAGAGCCCAACACCAGCATGGTGAGGAACCCCAGTGCATGCACATGGAGGCTGGGGAAAGAAGAGGGCATCTCTCCCCCCTTTTCTCACCTTCTTCTTCCTCTTCCTCTTCTTCCTCGTCCTCTTCTGTACAGTGCTGCCTGGTCCGACCTTCTCTGTCCTTCTCTGGAGGGGAAGATGCTGTTTCCGCTTCCTCTGCCCTAACTGAAGCGCCTTCGCTGGACACTGTTTGGCTAGCTGTCTCTCGAACTTCACCTTCTTTATCAAACCTTAGTCTTTTCACCTCATGCTCCTCATCTTCTGCAGCATCTTCATCTGGATGTTTATTTTTAACAGGGCTTACAGAAGAAACTTCTGATTCAGACGCTGGAGAATCACTGCAGATAGTTTTTGAAGTGTCATTAATAAGATTTCTCTCATAATCTATATTCTCACCTCTAAGTTTAAATACTTAGCAAAGAGCGCACGATCAAATTAAATAAATCTGTGCTAAGAAAACACCAGCAAACAATTCCAAAGCAATCTGAGCTGTTTCATGAATATTCATGAATACTTGGCAAGTTTTATGACTTTTCTGGGAAATTATAGAAAATCTTGTCTACCCTCACCTTCAGCTGTACTGATGTAGCCCAGAAGCCATAACTCTTTCAGCCACTTTAAGGCCTGCTGTCCCTCAGGACAGTAAATAGGTCATCCCACAGGACCCATGGGAAGTTCCAGGACCCACAGGGCACCAAACTGAGAACACCTCAAAGAACATGCATTGAGTTTCCCTTATACTTTGAATCCCTGCTAGATGACACCATGCCTAACGCAAGTAAACACTATGGGCACAGGGGACAAAGTCTATACCTAACAAGCACAAATGCCAATTTTTGCCTCAACTGCTTTTGATCTTTTACTGAGTCAATCTTCCAAACCCATAGGTGGAACCCATTAAATAAATAAGGTCCATTGTAACTTGTGAATAGTAAATAGTGCTAAGAAGCATTAACAGTGCTAAATTTCTATGCATTTCTCTCTCTCTTTAAATATAAAACACACAAACCTGTGGGCTTTCTCTTCACTTTGCTGCAGGTCTGACTCTTTGCTATCTGTACTCTCAGGCAAACCATTTGTTGTCAAGGGGGCTGACAAAGAAAGCTTTGGTCGATTAAGTGGCCTGGGTGTTCCAGGCCCATTTATATTAGACCTATAATGAGATAAATGAACATCATTTTCCACTTTTAGAAATAAAAAAAAAGTAAAATATAGAAATAAAAAATAAAAATGATTTAAATTTTTAAAAAAGATTTGTTTATGTATACAATGTTCTGTCTGCATGTACACCTGCACATCAGAAGATAACATGAAATCTCATTATAGATGGTTGTGAGCCACCATGTGGCTCCACCATGTGGAATTGAACCCAGGACCTTTAGAAGAGCAGACAGTGCTCTTAACCTCTGAGCCATCTCTGCAGCCCCTTAAATTTTTATATGTCTCAATCACCTCTTCTAAAGCACACATCACTAATTCTGGCTTTCAGATCTGTGTCTTACTCTAATTAGCAAATGTAGACTGGTATATTGTCCAACATGTTATGTATTTCTTGTATCCTCCCAATAAAATGTCCAATTTAAAAGAAAAAAGTATACTGAGCCTGATAACTCTCAAACTGCCAAAACACAGATACTCTGGAGGGTTTAAAACAAAACAAAACAAAAAACAAAAAACAACCAAACAGTGGTGGTGCACGCCTTTAATCCCAGCACTCAGGAGGCAGACACAGGTGGATCTCTGTGAGTTCCAGGCCAGCTGGTCTACAGAGCTCACTCTGTAGGTCAGGACAGACAAGGATACACAGAGAAACCTTGTCTTGAAAAACTAAACACACACACACACAAATAAAATAAAATAAAATAAAATAAAAAATAAAAAAACCACAAGATCCCGCAGTATCCTCACCTGTCAGTATAGTTTGGCGAGTTTCCAGGAAACATAACACCATTCATTCTGCTTAAACTATTAGAATTGTTCTTCCTATAATAAAAGAAAACATGACTTTAATCCCAACATTGGAAGGCAGAGGCAAGTGGAGCTCTGTGAGTTCCAGAACTACATAGCAAGTTGAAAGACAGGCAGGGCCACAGAGAAGTAAAGCAATGAAGGAAGGAACAGCAGGAAGGAGGGCTGATGAATGGCTCAATAATTTTGGTAAGAATCTTTGTGTAGGTCTGGAGAGATGACTCAGCAGAGAGAATACAAGCTGCTCTTCCAGAGGACCTGGGTTCTGTTCCCAGCACATACATGGTGACTTATAATCTCCTGTTCAGAATTGCTGATGCTCACTTCTCAACTCCATGGCATGTACAAAGTATATACTTAAAGGCAAAAAATCTCACACATAAGAAGCAAAATAAACACATTTTTAAAAAGACTCTAAGGTAGACTCAGTGGCTCACACCTGTAATCCCAGCACTCAGAGAAGCAGAGGGCAGGCAGATCTTGAGTTCGAGGCTAGACTGATCTACAAAGTATATCCAAAACACCCAAGGCTACATGGAGAATTATGGAGAATCCCTGTCTCAAGATCATCATCATCATCTCATCATCTGGGTCTAAAAGGTCTTTTATAACAACACAGTTGTCAAATTAATATATATTAGCACACACTCACACTTGAGTACAGGTTGAAAACAAACTATCAGTCAATGACACTTGCTTTCAAACCTCTTAGACTGTTCTTCGGATGACTTCACATTCATCAGAAAAGCAAAACATTTAATTCAAAAGGAAATCAAATTTGCACCATCTTTTTTGCACCAAGAGATTATGTCAGTATCTGATTTAGCAAGACAGGTAAAGCCAAGAGCGCTAAAAACAAAATTGCCGCTACTGTTTAAAAAACAAAAGGCATTTAAACCAGATGAAGCAGCAGCCTCTTCTTCCCTGCCCTTCCCATGCCCCAGGGCACACACAGGCTGAACGAGCTGGGTTGGGAGTTGGCACACTAGTAAGCCGTCAGCAATTTCTAGGCCGTCCAAAGAAATTATGCGTGTGACCTAAATGTTGATGGTGACATGGCTGAACAGATGACTGGACACAAGTCCTTAATTTGGTATAGAAATCTTGACAACTAGCAGTACTTGTCCATCGTGGAGAATACCATGAGATACTTTATTCCAAACCTAACTTCCACCCTTAGATAAGCATCTAGGTGGTCAGAACTGCAGTAATTCACCAGTCTCTTTGGTTCAAATCTTCTACTGGAAACACTCTACCTCAGGGACCAGGTGGTGGTAGATTTCATAATGAACTGATGTTATCAGGTTTAGTTACATATAAAATAAATGCAGACCATTTAAAAAACATATTAAGATAATTACAATATAGTAATTATTATAAAAAGCAGAAAAAAAAATCTCTATACTTACTCTGAAGAAGGACAAACACAGCTAACAACCATCACATTCTGAAACAACAAAAATTGATGACTCAACGAGTGAAAGAAAAGCACAGTAAAAAAAAGTTTAAGCAGTGAAATTCTCAGAACCACCCTCATGGGTAAGCCTCCATTTATTCCAACTGAAAGCAACTGGTTAAAAGTAAAAACCAATAAAACAAAAACTAAAAGCAACATGACTTTAGGAGGGTCTGCCTGCAATGCTCACAGGCTTGCCTTTTTTTTATTCTAATTTATCTTGTATGCACATGTGTCCAGTCTCAAGTCTCAAGATTGGTCTGATTTCCACTCCCTTCCACCCACCCCACTCACTTTTATACCTCTGGCTGGCCTGGAATTCACTAAATAAACCAGGCTGTCCAAGAACTCAAAGACCAGTTTGCCTCTGACTCCCAAATGCTGGGATTAAAGGCTTGTACCACCACACCAGGAGGAAGTGTTTTCTTATAGGAAGAACAATTCCAATAATTTATATCAGGTACATTGCATTATGACTCCTGTAAACTCACCATACTGTAGATGAGAATGTTGGTTCTTACTAGTATTCTTTAAAACCCTATTTTGGAACTCAGACAATGTGTACTATATGTAAAAGTACAGACCATTTTATTTTCTATTTTACTGTACATGCACAAGGGCATGCACACACTTGCACATGGAGGTCCTGAACGTTCTACCTCATTCAATGAGACAGGATCTCTCAATTAAACTCAGTGCTCGATAGCCACTTTGTCTTGTGAATCCCCTTTCAAAGCTGTAATTACTATAAGCAGGTCACCACACCCACCAGCATTTTATGTTGGTTCTAGGGACCCAAACTCTGATGCTCACAGTTGTGTGGCATCCTTTCACAAATGTGAAGGCTTGTGAGCCAAATCCCTAGTCTCTCTTCTCAAACTACTTTGAAATTAAAATATTTAGTCCAAGTGAGATGAGTTTCCTCATCTATAAGTCAATATTCAGCTCAGGGGGAGAGAGAGAGAGAGACCAATCTCCCTCCTTTGGGGATTACACTAGAAGAGTACTTTTAAGGTCCCTCACAGCCCTACCATCCAAATTTCAAAGGAAATTTTGTTTAAATCACTGGCTCAGACTGTAAAACACTGCAGCATTGATTTGGCAAATGCAGGCAGTAATACCCTGCCCATCAAAACAAAACACAATTACTTAGGATCCTTAAACTGCAATACTGATGAACACTGCAGTGGCCTGCCCTTCCTAATCTCATTAACAGGTAACATAAGGCTCAACAAAATGTACAAGTCTGGTAAACCCTAAGAACCACTGAAAACCCCAATAGTAAGTAGACTCTTGTTCTAGAGTAAAGGAGCTGATTTTGAAACAACACAATAACAACAACAAAAGCCAACAACAAAAACTGTAAACAAGCAGTGGAATTATGTCTTATGATCAACTACACATGAGATATGGTACCCCTTTGTGTACTAAGGCACTTCATTCCCCAGAATACGCTTTCCTTAGTTATCAGCACCTTTCCACCCATAATCTGAACTGGATCTTCCACATAAATAATTTTACACACAAGTTCCCAAAGTTGTGTGCTTCTGAATTTCAGAATCCCATGAGTGACATTTACAATGTACCACTAACACTCATGTCTCTCTGGTGGGCTTTGGTTTGCTGTTGTTTGGTTTTCTTTTTTAACACTTAATGAAGAAAACACAATAAAAATTAAAGTTAAACAAATAAGCAGCTTAGCTCTAACTTAAAATAGCGATTGCCTGGGACCTCCTGGATCCTTCTCTTGCCCCCACTTATAAACTTCTTTCTCTGAAACACAGAATGAAACTTAGAAAGCAATATAATTCAATAAATGGTCTATGAAACAACTCTTGCCAGTGCTCTTTTCTGGGACCTATGAGATCTCACTTTAGTTCTTATGACAGAATACATACCTTTTCTACTCCTCTGAGAAATTTGTCTGTTCCTGTATAATTTCTTCTTGGATCTGTTAGCAGTTCACATAGTCGTTGAATAGTAAAAGGGATACTGCAAAATAATAATTTTATAATATGAGGCCATTAGTGCGAGAAATTAGAAGCAGTGTTTCACAGTGAGAGCTTTGCAGAGTTACTGTGTGTTAAGTGGATATACAGAGCAAAAAAAGGAATATAGAAAACAAAATGCTAGCCGGGCGTGGTGGCGCACGCCTTTAATCCTAGCACTCGGGAGGCAGAAGCAGGCGGATCGCTGTGAGTTTGAGGCCAGCCTAGTCTACAAAATGAGTCCAGGATGGCCAAGGCTACACAGAGAAACCCTGTCTCGAAGAGAAAAAAAAAAAAAAAAGAAAGAAAGAAAGAAAGAAAGAAAGAAGGAAAACAAAATGCTTCTAAACTCATTCCAGAAAAAACTACAATATTCTAAATTCTGACCACTCAATTTGAACTTTATGAGATAAGACAATAATTGTCATTTACAAACAGAAAGTTTCCTTAAGCATTTTTTTGTAGCCAAACATTTTACTGAACTTCATAAACATTTTGTTACCAGATAGAGTATGGCAAATTAGTCCAACACATTACTACAATTTTATATATGCATACACATTACTATTTTGGCAAGAACTTTGGAGTTAACTGCATCAAACACTTTTGCAGAATGCAGTTTTCCCTTAATCACAGCAAATCCAAAAGACTGAAAGTCTTGAAACAAAACTGGGAATAGTCATTTTACAAAGAGTTTGGAGGAAATGAGAAAAATGGCTCAACAGTTAAAGGCACTGGCTGTTCTTCCAGAGGGACAGGTTTGATTCTCAGGACCCACAAAGCAGCTCACAAGTTTCTGGTCTCGGTGGGAAGCAGGCACACACAGAGTACTGGACATACACTCAGGCAAAACCACCATACATATGAAAATAAATTTTTTAAAAAAGATTTTGAGCTCACAAAATTATCAGCCATCGTCAGAACTACAGCTAATTGTAGTATGAGTACTAAACAACATGTGTGGAAAAACGCACAAAGTACACCTTTGGATTTCAGTGTTTTCTATTAAAATCTATTTATGCAGAGAATTGCAAAGCCTCAAATTTACATAAAACATCCAGTGTCTTCATTTTCATATAATAGTCTACCCTACAAGCAATGCAACTAGTGGGATAATGCCACACCTTGAACCCAGTATCTCTAACTTCAAAACCTGTACTTTTTTGGCAGTGCCACACACTCAACAGAAATCATAGTAGTTTCTTACTGGATCAACTACTCTTAAGAGACAGTTCTTACTTTTGAAGATCAGGCTGGCCTCAAACTCAGGTGTCTGCATGTCCAGGGCTATGATTAAGGACATGTGCCACTACACTCAGCAAACCTCCCACTCTTAGCACCAATGCTATTCTTGTATGACATCAGCGGAGGATTTAGAAAATGTTCAAAGGAAATGTTCATAATAAAACAAATGTTTTCTGATTTAAATCCAAGGCTCCTCAGCACCTGGGAGGCAGAGGCAGGCAGATCTCTGTGAGTTTGAGGCCAGCCTGGTCTACAGAGTGAGTTCCAGGACAGCTAGAGCTGTTACACAGAGAAACCTTGTCTCACAAACAAACAAGCCAAGGATCTATCTTTATTCAATCAGCAGTCAAACCTAAAAGTTTGTAATGTAAAAAGAATGTAAAATGAAAGATGCAGCATTTGCCTAACATATCCAGAAGCAAAACCCACAAAACAATGCAAAGTACAGCAGAGTCAGCCTGAGTACAAAGCTAAGCAGATGACCATAAAATCAGATAACAGCTAGAAAACACCAAAATAACAGTAAAAGATGTATAAATCAACAGAACAAACAGACCCAGACGTCTGCATGTATTATAGTCATTCCATACTTGACAAAGATGCCCAAGAAAATTCACAATGAATAGAAAGACAGCATCTTCAACAAATGGTGCCAGGGAAACTGGATGCCCACATGTAGATGACTGAAATTAAGCCCATTAACTATTATTCTGATCCAAAATCATATCCAAACTTTGATATGAAGCCTGAAATGCTGAAACCACTAGGAGAAAACCTACGTCTACAAGATATGGGTGTAGCTAAAGACTTTCATTCAGGAATTATGGCTGGCAAGTGATAAATGGAACATCATAATACTAAAGAGTCTTGATATCACAAAAGAAACAATCAATCCAGTGAAAAGGAAGCCCACAGAGTGGGCTGTACATCTGTGGGCTTGTCAGCTGTACATCTGATGGAGAATTAATATCCAGAATATTGAATTTTTTAAAACCCTTAAAACAAAAACCAACCAAAAGAACCTCCAAAGAATCAAGGAAAAAACTTAATTTAAAAATGAGCTACTGAGGGCTGGAGAGACAGATGGTTAAGAGCACTGACTGCTCTTCCAGAGGTCCTGAGTTCAACTCCTAGCAACAACATGGTAGATCACAACCATCTATAATGAGATCTGGTGCCCTCTTCTTGCATGCAGGTGTACATACAAGCAGAACACTGTAAAAATGAAAAAGGGAAGGTGGCTACTGAGTCAGGCATGGTGGTGCATGCCTTTAATCCCAGCAGAGGCAGGTGGATCTCTATGAGTTCAAGGCCAGCCTGGTCTACACAGCTACACAGAGAAACCCTGTCTTGAAAAACTAAAAAGAAGAAATGTCTTTAAAAGTGCTCAATATCCTTACAGTCAGGGAAATGCAAATTAAAACAACTTTTAAGTTTTTATCTTACTCCTGTCAGAGTAGCTAAGATCAAGAAAACAACTAACAAACGCTGGCATGAATGTGCGGAAAGGGTTGGTGAGATTGCTATTCTCTATGGAAATCAGTGTGGAGAAATCTCAAAAGCTCAAAGTAGACTGCCATATGATCCAGCTATACCACTTAGCCATGTCCAGAGGATTCAACATCTTACTGTAGATACTACATGTTAACAATAGCGAGGAAATGAAAATCACCAACTGATGTCCTTCCACTGATAAATGGAAAGCAAAGGTGGGGTAGGAACACACAATAGAGTCTGTAAAGAAAAATGAAATCATTACCTTTGCAGATAAATGGAACTAGAAAATGATACTGCATGAACTAATACAGATCAAGAAAGACAAATGTGCCAGGCGTGGTGGCGCACACCTTTAATCCCAGCACTCAGGAGGCAGAGGCAGGTGAATCTCTTGAGTTCGAGGCCAGCCTGCTCTACAAAGCGAGTCCAGGACAGCCAAGGCTACACAGAGAAACCCTGTCTCAAAAAACCAAAACAAAACAAAAAGAAAGAAAAGAAAAGCAACTGTTATACATTATCTCTTATTTATGGATCTACTGGACCTGAATCCTCAAATATGAGTATATATGGTAGAGTAATTGCAGAAACCAGGAAGGTAAAAGGGGGACCCTGAAGTGTGGTGAAAAGGAGCTCTGGCGAGGGGCATGGTAGGACACTGGTGTCATGAAAAAGGAAAGAGTTGGGGTGGATAAGGATATCATGGCTTTAATGGGGGGGGGGGGGGAGACTATACAGAAGGAGAGGGAATAAACACAGAAGAGGGATAAATAACACTAAGAAGGCTTGAAGGAGACATGAAGTCATTTTTTACTTAAAATTACATGTAATCATGTAAATGTATTACACACACACACAAGCACGCAATTACATCACACAGAGTGATAATGTTCTCCAAGAGCCATAAAGCCATCAAAAACCCCAGTGCCAAGAATGGAAAACCTTCCTTTGGTTGCTAGTTAGGGGAATTTAAGAGACTCTCTCAACAATATAAGCCATTACCCTTGGTTGTCTAACAGAATGTGAGGGTAGTAAGACACTATTGCTGAAGAGACCATGCACACTCCAGACACAGGGCGTGGGAGAATAAACAGAACTGACCTGGAAGCCTCCTTCCCGAGGACTATCGTAAAGTATCCAAAAGTGCTAACTGTGAAGGGAGAGGAGCAGCCCTGACAGTCCTACCCAACTATAAACCCTACAAACAACAACCCAGCCCACAAGACATCTCCAATGGCTAAATAATGGCACTTTCACATTGTGGCTAACTAATAGCTGTGCAACTAACTGGGCTTAAGGCTGGCTAACTAAATAGGAGGGAATTCATGCTTGTTACTATAAACCTAGTCAACTACCCATAGATGATCAAGGTTATGGACTCTGAGGAGAACCCTCTATTGCCATGTTTCTAAACCAGCATAATTTCTAACTGCATTCTACTTATTTTTATACCCACATTTAAGTGTATATGTGGCTCTCATCCTTACCAGAGAAGCTTTTTTTTTTTTTACAGCATATGGAAACCATTTCAGAAATCTACAAATGTTCAAAATACAAAATCCACAACCAATACATCTACAACACAACTTTTATACCTAAGGCTCAGGAGCATTGCATAGGAGAGGTAGAAGGCTGTATGAGCCAGAGAACAAGATGCCTGCTGCTGAACAGTACCTTCTAGACATAACACGGAAGCTGCAACACTAAGCTTCAACAGTACTGCTGTTCAAACAAGACCTGCATAATGACAACATCAGTTAATATGCCGATATGGAAGGAGGAATCCACACAAGACCCTTCCCCAAGATGAAGAACCACAGGCCCAGTGGTTAAGGGCATTTACTGCTCTAGCAGAGGATCTGCATTTTGACCTTAGGATGCTCCTGCACGAGTGTGGTGCACAAACCTACTCTGGGACACACACACAAAACAAACAAAAAGAAAATAGTTACAGGTTATAAGTAGATACTATTAGAGTATCAGTGTTCTCCAGTAATGAAATGTTATCTAATCCCAAGTGATTAGTCCTAAACACACACATATAGAACACTAAATCAACTCAGTATGCTACACACACACACACACACACACACACACACACACACACACACACACACACACGATCAAGAGTTTGAGGGGTGGGTGGGTGGGAAGTATGTAAATGTAGAGTTATGTACAAAAAAAAAAAAAAACCCAAGGGGTCATTCACTTTTATGTAACTTAAATATCTATCAAAACTGAACACAACCTGGGGTGTGGTGGGACATACTTTAAAAGCTCTCAAGAGGAAGGCAGGTGGATCTGAGTTCCAGACCAGCCAGATATACATAGTGAGCCAATAGTAAGCTGCTGTTGCATCCTTAGAGTCCCAAACCCTGACTGAGAGCACTGAGGGAATAAAGAAAGGACATACATAAAGACACACCGACAGAGAAAAGCGATGATCTTATGGTCTGTGTTCAGTATGTCTATTAGTTACAGGGAAACAAGGAGCTGATTTAACCCCAGTAGAACAGTGCCTGTAGGAGAGCTGTCTTCAGGTCATAAACATCCATCCAGGAGAGAAAGCCACCGTGGACATTTTCTGGACATACTGTCAACATTTACCAGAGGAAGGCTGTACCCACTCCCATGGCTCCCTGTCATGTCAAACACATTCATTCAGTCTCACTTGCTCCATACATGATGCTGCCTTAAATAAAAGCTGAAAAGGTTCCAAATTTTATCCTCTTATACAATTCAGAAACAAGTCTAAGAACGTCATTTTTACTTGAAGCAGTATGTTCTTTCTATACCAAGGCTTAGCAGTTAAATGAACAATGAGCCCCTTTCAATGTTTACAAAAACGCCCCAAGGTTAAAAGTACATTAACGCTTGGATCAGCCCATATCTCCAAGTCAATCTGCAGTATGTCAAAGCCTTTAACCAAATTAATCAATTCTATGAGTGCCTATAGTACTCTAAATTCTTATTTTATACGTCTATCAATTATGTATCAAAATACCAACAAAACTCAACAAACACAGAGAAGTTGAGCTGATACTACATAGAGTTTTAACCCAAATGAAATAGTGTTCATGATACTGGAAAATACTCTGCACCCTGCCAAAAAAGAAAGGTAAAAACAAACCCCGCTACAAACCCTTCAACTCACAATGGTGATTTACTCACAAGATATGCTTGTGCATTAGCGGCACACAGCTTGTGGGAATAATCAACCAATACCTGACTAGATTTAAGGCCCACTCCGTGAGACTGAACCCATACCTGAGACGGGTTTGGGTGGCCAAGAACCTGAAACTATCTTAGATAGAAGAAAACCAAACACCACTCTTCTGCTAAAGGAACAGAGCACTAAATTACCCCTAAAAGGCCAGGTGTGGTGGCACGCATCTTTAATCCCAGCACTCAGGAGGCAGCGGCAGGCAGATTGCTTTGAGTTCGAGGCCAACCTGGTCTACAAAGTGAGTCCAGGACAGCCAAGGCTACACAGAGAAACTTTGCCTTAAAAAAACAGAATACCTATCTGACTGACAGATCAGTCAGTGCCATGCTCAGCCATCATCAGAGAAGCTTCCTCCTGCAACAGATGGAACAAATACAGAGTCCCACAGCCAGACACTGTGCAGAGAGAAACACTCAGCCCTAAATAAGGCGTCTATTAAATCCCTCACTTCAGAGTTCAGGGAACTCTGCAGAGAGGAGGTGGAAAGAGTATATAAAAGCTGGAAGGGATGGAAGACACCAAGGAAACAAGGTATCTAAACACAGCATATGGACCTACAGAAGACTGTGGCAGCATATACAGGGCCTGCACCAGATCCAGTCCTGGGCTGAGAGAAGTGGCACACATCTGATCCCTAACCAAAAGCAATCTCCAATTGATAGCCACTTACACACAAAAAATTAGTCTTCTCCAGGGAGTCTCATTGGAGAAACAAACCAAGGGTAGGCCCCCATGCCCAGCAGAAGTCAACACAAAATGAACCTAATGGCATCTTTGGAAGTTGTTTCATAATGTTGTGTCTGAGCATCTTTTTTTTTTTTAAAAACAAGCCCTTTGCATATATATTATGGTTTCTGGTTTTGTGTTTTAATGAGCTCAACAGGTGAATGTATGTGTCTCTACATTTATGAGTTTTTTGTCCCTTTTCTTGTTTTATTTTTATCTTTTCTAAAATATTATTATTCCTTAGATGCTTACTTGTTTTCTTAGGAGAAACCAAAGGGAAAAGGTATTGATAGGGATGGGAAGCAATAATCAGAATATATTGTATGAAAAAATATCTACTTTCAATAAAAGAAACATTTTAAAGAAAGGAGCGGACAACTTGCAATTCAAAGAGCAAAAATTTACATAGTCAAAATTTACTAAAATTATTTAAAAGATAGTATGTGTTAAGATACTATGAGGCGTTTAATTTACAATTTTAAAAAACTAAAAGCACAGCAATACAACAAAACAAACAGAACAAGGCTAGAAAGATGGCTCAGCAGTTAAGAGCACTAGCTGCTTTTGCAGAGGACCTGAGACTGATTTCCAGCACCAACATGGTAGCTCTTAAATGCCTGCAACTCCAGTCCGAGGGGATCTGATGCTTTATTCTGGCTTCCAAGAGCACCATGCATACTCATGATGCAGACACATACACAAACAAAATATCCATACAAAAAGAAAAAGAAAAAAACTGCAAAAATATTTTTTAAGAGAAATAAACAGCAATTAATAAAAAGGCCTACTGGCACAAAAAAATAATTCCATTTAGTTTACAAAAGTACAAGCTGACACCTCAAATGTAGACGCTAAAGATGAACACAAAACCCTGAAAAAGCATACACAGAAATATACAAAACTATAGTAACTTAGTTACTACACAGAAACACAAATGAACATTTTATGATAGAGCTAGGATGTAGCACAGTGGTAAAATGCTAGCCTAGAATTTGCAAAGGGCTTCATTTCAATCTGTGGCAACACACATGCACGTGCACACGCATACACACACACACACCACAAAAAGGTAGCAACCCATTTAAGTGTGATGTGCTCTTGCCTAGAGCAACAAATCAGCAAAAGATGGCCTGTACAATATGCATTCCAAACAAGCATGGCTGACAGTATTGCTCCCCTCACTTCACTTGGAAGAGAAAAAGGGAAAAGCCCACTTACTTTCATAGAGAAAATGGTATATTAATAGCCATTTACATATTAGAAAACAGAACCAAAGAAGAAAACACTTTTTCTTTTCTTTTCGAAAAAAAAAAAGGATAAACCCTGTGTAGTCCTGGACTCACATTGTTGAGCAGGCTGGCCTCGAACTCCTGAGTGCTGGGATTAACCATGCTTGGCTTTAAAAAAGAGATTTCGTGTGTCTGTCTGTCTCTCTCTGTTAGTGTGGGTGTGTACACGAGGGCACATGTTGGTGGAAGCCAGGAGGCATCTAATCCTCTGGAGCTTCGGTTGCAGGTGGTTATCAACTCTAGCCTCTGGAAGAGCTGCACACTCTTTAACAGCTGAGCCATGTCTCAAGCCCTTCTCCTCCTTCATGTTTTTAAGGTAGATCTCACTATGTAGCACAGGCTGTTTGGCACGCAGTCTGAAATCATCCTGCTTCAGACTTCTGAGTGCTAGAACAACACATGTGATGAGCATCACAACACACCAGGCTATACATGTACTTACTGATTACTAAGGTACCAAAACCTTTGTAAAATGAAAATACAACTAGCACTGAACATGATTCCAATACTATGTAGCCTTTAGAGACACCCTGTCTCAAAAAACCAAGACAGACAGACAGACAGACAGACAGACAGACAGACAGAAAGAAAGAAAAAAACTGATGAAAGGAGAGAAAAAAAGGCTATGTTTTAAAGTCTATCAAAGTCTATATTCAGAACTTAAAAACAAAAAAATCATGTTTCAATATATAGCTTATAGACCAAAAAGGCAGATATAAAATGAAAATTCATAATATATCACTAATTAAACTTAGATTCTGCCTAATTAGAGTAAATAATCCAAACAGCCATTCTGAAAACTAGAATTAAAATACTTATGCCTCAAAGATAAAAAAACACCTTAAGAGCAATTATACTTAAGTGTGCTTAGGCATTTAATGACTGTTTAAATCATCTGAAGTAGATGAATACATGTTTTAACAGGTTTAGAAATTATATTTTAGTTTTATCTAAACTGTTACCTAGTTTAACTTTAATACAATTAAGAATATTCACTCTTACAAATTAGCTCAATATTCACAATGCAGTTGCATAATTCAACTCCCATATTGGGAATGTCTATGTAGTGTGTTGCACACACACACTAGATACAAATATTCTACAAAGGAAGTCTGTTTATTCTACATACATTTAGCTCAAAATTAAATCTTATGCAACACACATAACATGTGGCTTCTTCCTGGTACTCATAATGAACAGGCATATGGTCAAATAACTGATACGGGGACAGTCAAGAAGTCTCCTCTCATTCCAGAGCCCCAGGGAAAACTAATCTCATGAAACTAATCACTAAGCTATGCCGTCTCATGGAAGAAGCAGCTTTAGTAATAGACCCAAAGCCAGAGCATAAACTTCTGATATTGTAGGCAAATTCCTAAACGTAAAATGTGAATGAACAGCTGAGAATGGTGGCACACATCTTTGATCCCAACAAAGGACAAAGAGACAAGTGGATCTCTAGCCAGGGAAACATAGTTAAGACCCTGTCACAAAACCCAGCCCCCCAAAAGAATCAGGCTATTTGTGGTATAAAAACATACAATTAAAACTTCTTCACAAAGAATTTACCAATAAATAGGAACTTTATTAACAGAAACCCAACTCACTGTATTTCATACTGTTGCCACATGCTTGTTGCACGTACTATACTCAACAACTCCACTTCACAAATGCATCTTCCCTGCAGCACATGTGAGTCCTAACTTGGAACACAATGACTAATGTGAAGCACAGCAAGTAATACATTCGTTAAGTGTTCCTGCTGTTTTCAACATTTTACAAAAGATTAAAACTGTGTAGTTACTGGGAGAGAAAGGGGGACACACAAATGCTAAAATAAACAAACCTCTTAAGTATAGATAATTCTTCACCAAATATCAAGATACTACCAAATAAACGAAAGAAACATTAAAATATTTTTGATAAAGGAATGCTGCTGCTATCATGCACATTAAAGTTTGAATACCCCTGAAACTCTTAAAAGTGGTTCAAGTTTTTTTTTCAACAAATACTATAAATAATTTTTTTAACTGTAAACATTTGAAATATTTACGAGCCAAAATTTGGCAAGCACTAGAGATACAACAGTCAATTATCAATCAAATATAGCAAAACTTAAGAAAACAACATCTTTGTTGTTAAAAAGTCTTTTATCACCATTAATTATGCACATACCCATTAAATCCAGTGACAATTTTCAGTATTCTTTCCTTCATTTCATCAAAGGGAATATATTCAACATTAGGATTAGGAGGACCTCTTGGCTCAGGAGCTGAAGTTCTGAAATCATCCATCACTTTCTCCAGTTTGAAAATGAAATAGCCTTTAAACTGGGACCACTGAATCCTATAGAAAAAAATCAGAAAACATTAACAATTACTTAACACTAAACACAAACACAGAATTATAAAGATGTTCGTAATTTCCATGCTATAATAATGCTTACATGGACTAAGAAAGTCTCTTAACATTAAAAATATAGAATAAGCCAGGTTTGGCAGCACCATTAATTCTAGCACTTGGGAGACAGAGGCAGGAGGATCTCTGTGAGTTTAAGGCCAGTTTTGTCTACAAAGTTCCAGGCCAATCAGAATCAGGGGTCACATTGTGAGATCTTGTCTCAAAATATATATATATATATATATATATAAACAAAAAACAACAAAAGCCTAAATAATTTTAATTTCACCTGCCTCTTTAGTCATTGTCATTTGAGGTATTCAGGGTGCTGGTCACAGCCTGAGCTAGGAAAACAGTTGAATGTTTAAGGCACCTGAAGCTCAAGCATGAGGACCAGAGTATGGATCCCCAGAACCAAGTACAGGGTGAATGTGGTGACTTGCCTCTAATTCCAGTGCTTAGAAGGTGAAGACGGGAGATCCCTGAAGCCAGCTGGCTAGCCAGACAAGCTTTACTAGCAAGCTCGGGGTTCAACGGAAGACTTTAACCATACTCACGTGATGATATTCACACATAGGCACACAAACATACATGCAACAAAACATACAAAAAGTATCCTATTCATTGTTATGTGGCAATTTCCTTCAAAATAAAATGTTCCATCTTTGCAGGAAGTTAAGATTCAGGATATTTTACAGGAATTCTCCTTGAGACTCAGGCATTAAACAACTTAGCTGTTTCACAAGTCCCTGAAATCCCGACATTGATCAGTTCACTCAACCTGTTTTTCCCAACTTCGTATAAGCAGTAAGAACTGCTGACTTTTTAAAAATGTGTATGGATGTTTGCCTGAATGCTTGCCCGTGCACCCTTGAGTGCCTGGTGCCCAGGTAGGCCAAAAGGGTGTGTCAGATCTCCTGGAATTGGAGTTGTAGACAGCTATGAGTTGTCATATGGGTGCTGGGAATCAAAACCCAGATCCTCTGAAGAGCCAACAAGTGCTCTGAACCACTAAAGCATCTCTCTAGTACTGTCCCATGCCCAAGAGTGGCCTAGAAGATGCTCAGACCAGCCACATTGCCTGGAAGCTTCTCTGACCTGCTCAGCTACCTACAAGCAGCACAGTGCATTCCATATTTCCAGTTCCATGGGTAACCTGCCACTCACGCGGGGGTGAGCTTTTGGTGATAAAGCTGCTTTTGAGATTCATGTATGCTCTTGTAAGTAACCCTTTATCCATACTTCTGTAAGTAATACCAGTGTAGAGGGCTGAATAGGAAGAGCCTCCATAGGCTCATATATTTGAATGCTTGGTCATTAAGGAGGGGTGTTATTCAAAAGGGATAAGGAGGTGTGGCCTTGTTGGAGGAAGTGTGTCACTGGGAGTGGGCTCTAGGATTCAAAAGCTCAAGTCAAGTTCAATGTCTCTGTGGTCCCTCCCACCCCCTTGGTTTTTCAAGACAGGGTTTCTATGGGTATCCTTGGCTGTCCTGGACTCACTTTGTAGACCAGGCTGGCCTTGAACCCAGAGTGATCCTCTTGCCTCTGCCTCCCGAGTGCTGGGATTAAAGGTGTGTGCCACCATGCCCAGCTTCTATTCTTTCTGTTCCCTGTAGGTCGTGATATAGAACTCTTAGTGAGTCATCCAAGACCATCAGAAAACACAAATACTCACGTTACAAGTCTTAACAGTAGCAAACTTACAGTTACAAAGCAGCAACAAAAATAATTTTATGGTTAGGGAACAACACAACATGAGGAACTGTATTAGGAAGGTACTGTAAGCAAGCCCCAATGAAATGCTTTCCTTTTTTAAGAGTTGCCATTGCCATGGTCATAGTGTCTCTTCACAGCAACAGAACACTGACTGAAACAACCAGTAAATATAAACTGAGCCAGTACTCACCAAGCTGGACTTTGGTGGTACCCTTACTCTGGTCTGACATTGGTTTCTAATCAAAGGTAAGTAGAGGTTTGCTTGTGTCTCCCTAGGAATAGTACTGGGCCTTTTTATCCTCTCCTCACACTTTACTATTAGTGTAACAAAAAAATGAAAGAGGGTATCTGAACAAGCAGTCTAAGATCTAGGAGACACCCTATTTTTTTTTCTTTCTTTCTTTTTTTTTGGGGGGGGGTTTGGTTTTTTTTGTTTTTGGTTTTTGGTTTTTGGTTTTTGGTTTTTCAAGACAGGGTTTTTCTGTGTAGCCTTGGCTGTCCTGGCCTCACTTTGTAGACCAGGCTGGTCTCGAACTCAGTGATCCACCTACCTCTGCCTCTGCCTCTTGAGTGCTGGGATTAAAGGTATGTGCCACCACTGCCCAGCCTCACCTATTTTATTGAGTAAACAGTAATCTCATGTAAGTTCACTACTTAAACAAATTTAAAGAAAATAGTGTACAAATTTGCTACATAGCAGCCCTATAAACTAGGAGAGCAGTTTTCAAACTGTTTCAAGAGATCAGGGCTTGACTCAGGGAGTTAGGCATCTTCACTGTGCTAACAGCTGTACTAATGACACTAAAGGAAATGGTGGACAGAACTGACAACAACAAAGCATCAATCCAGAAGCAGCTCGAAACTGCACTAACAACATTATCAGAAATTCAAATGTGTTCTGCTGTTTTTTAAATATGAGAAGGAGCTATAATTCAGTTGGTAGGATGCTAGGCTGGAAAATGGTGCCCTGAGCTGGAACCCTAGCACTGCATAAACTGGGTATGATGATATAGGACTATAATCCAAGGAGTTGAGACAGAGAGATGAGATCAGAAATTGAGGGGCTGGAAGATGGCTCAGCGGTTAAGAGCACTCACTGGCTGCTCTTCCAGAGGTCCTCCTGAGCTCAATTCTCAGTAACTACATGGTGACTCATAACCATCTATACTGAGAAGTGGTGCTTTCTTCTGGTGTGAAGGCATACATTCAGAAAGAACAGTGTATATGTAAATAAACAAAAATCTTTCAAAGAGAGAGAGAAATTAGAAATCAAGGTCAGCCTGGACTACATGTGATAAGCCCCTCTACCTTTTCATTTTAACAAGCCACAATAGGAGTTAAAAGGTCCTGAAGAAAAAACAGTGACATCACAGACGGTAGTCCCAGCTACTCAAGAGACTAAGGCTGGAGGATCACTTGAACCCAGTCCCAAGCTAGCCTGTTTCAACATAAAATTTCCTGAAGAAATAGAAGAGGAAGATTCATGATTAACAAAATTAATTCAAAAGAGTTTGAGTATTAAATGGAAAATCTGTAGCAGAAATTTTAGTACTAATACACAGAACCTATAGAAGGATCAAGTGGTTTAGAACTGTGACAGGAGGAGGGCCCTAGGAGAGCCGGAACTTTAAGCTGGACCTTAAAAGGGTGAGTATAGAAAAAAGGGAAAAGGTAAAAAGACTTAAGTAAAGACAGTACAGAAAAAAAAAATGTAAACAAAGGGAGCTTCTCAGACTCAGAATGCTGGCATTGGTTGGCCACAGAATCCTGTGTGGTGGCAAGTTGCTATGTGCTTTAGTGTTTTATTTATAGCATGGCCAACCACTATTCACTTGTGACAGGAGCACCGTTGGCACACCTCAAAAGTAACAAGAGGACCTCCAAAAATGCCAAATGAACTGTCACCAGTTAAGAACCACTCTAAGCCTTTAATCTCAGCACTCAGGAGGCAGAGTCCAGCCTGGTCTACAAAGCGAGTTCAGGACAGCCAAGGCTACACAGAGAAACCCTGTCTCAAATAAATAAATAAATAAAATTAAAAAAAATAAAAAATAATAAAAAATAAAAAATAAATACTCTAGCACCGTGACCTTTGAAAGGGCAATGTAAACATCCAGTTTAACTCTTTCTGCTACCTATGCCTTTGGTACCACAAGTTTAGTGAACGAAACTAAACCCTTCTTTTGCCAGGATATTTTATCACAGTAATGAAGTCACCAAAACAGGCCTCACATGGGAAAATGTCTGTGGGTTGAACATTATAATAAATACTAAAGGACTTGAGCACCCAGAATTTGGTAGGAGCAGGGTTCCTATAAGAATACCCTCAAGACACCAAATGATGCCTATCAGAGTTCACAAGGGTAAATGAAAGTAGCCACCCTAGCTGGGCATGGTGGCGCGTGCCTTTAATCTCCGCACTTTAATCCCAGCACTCGGGGAGGCAGAAGCAGGTAGATCTCTTTTGAGTTCGAGGCAAGTCTGGTCTACAAAGTTGAGTCCAGAATAGGCAGGGCTACAGAGAGAAACCCTGTCTCAAAGAGGGAAAAAATCTCCAATGGGGCTGCTTGAGCCAGCCCTTCCAAAGGTCACCAAAGCCTAGGGATGATGCAGAAGCAGCCTGTGCACCTGACACTGACTGAAAGTGATCAAACATGGTTCCTTACTTACATTGTATTTGTATCTGACAGAGGCATGCTTCGCCTCAAGACTGAGGTGTTAAAACAAAGAATGAGATGTTCTTAGCCTGTCTGACAGGAATGAATTCCTCTTAGGCAGTGTTTCCCAAGCTGTGAGTCACAACTCGTGTGTGTGTGTGTGTGTGTGTGTGTGTGTGTGTGTGTGTGTGTGTGTGTGTGTGTGTGTAGGGGGGGAAAAATCAAAGGACCCTTTTATATTACAATTCATAACAGTGGCAAAATTACAGTCACGAAGCAACAACACAAGTAATTTTATGCCTGAGGGTAACTACAAGAGGAACTATATTAAAGGGTCACAGCATTAGGAAGGTTGAGAAGCGCTGCTCTAAGGAGGCATGTATGTTCCCCTCTTGAGGTGTCATAGACTATTAACACTTTCTGCTTTTGCAGAGAGCTGGAATAAGGGTTTACATCACCCACGCTGGCTGATAACCATTTATAAATCCAATTCTAGGAGATACGATGTTCTGACCTCCAGGAGCACCAGGTATGCATGTGGTGTACATATATACATACATACAAGCAAAACACTCATACACATAAACCAAATATTTAAAAGTAATAAAGTAGAAAGAAATATAAGAACTTGGTGATTTGCCGGGAATGGTGGCACACACCTTTAATCCCAGCCCTCCGGAGGTAGAGGCAGGCAGGCAGGCAGATTGCTGAGTTCAACATCAGCCTGGTCTACAAAGCGAGTCCAGGACAGCCAGGGCTGTTACAGAGAAACCCTGTCTCAGGGGAAGGGAAAAAACAAAAAAATAAAAGAACTTGGGGATTGCGGTAACATCTTGAAATGGCTTTAATAAGAGAAAACTGATCAGTTAATAAAGACTTGTTTTTTGAGACTGGGTTTTCTGTCCTGGGTCTCATTCTGTTGACCAGGCTGGCCTCAAACTCACATTCCTCTACCTCAGGAGTACTGGCATTAAAGGTAGGTACCACCATCGCCTGGCAACAGCAACAAAGACTTTTGTTGAGCTCGTAACAGTACTCTTGTACTGTCATGTAACAGGTAAGTTCAAAAGTCTCGGCCCTACAAATACTTTCAGAGGCACTTAACACATTCCCTTTTGTTAAAGAGAAGAAAATTCTCAGTATTGGCTGGAACTCAGAGATCCACCTGCCTCTGCCTCCCGGGTGCTGGGATTAAAGGTGTGCGCCACCATGCCCGCCCCCCATTTATGTTCCTTATTTAAGATAAAGAAAATGTCAACTAACAGGCCAGTATAGAAAATAAGAGGAAAAAATTTATCACTTAGCTTTGTCAAACTCTAGTGATACTTACTTTATAGTACTTGATGAGGAGGAATAAATGTACTTCACATTCCCAAAAGTTGGACTCCACCAGGATTTCCAGTGCTTCACCCTAATCTTCACTCTCTTCAATACTTAACCAACTCCCTTGCTGTCACATTCAATGACCTCACTTCCTATTTCTTTTCTAAAACTGGGGCATTAGGGGAGGGAATGCCCAACTTTCTCATGTACATCTGATCTATGTATTCACCTATGTGAACCTCCCCTCTTATCACCTTAGGTTATCTGCCTGCATATTTCTTCCATCTTCACTTTTTTTTTTCCTTTACTGACCTTTCCTAGTTCCCACCTCATTTCTTCATCGTCCTATACAATAAAATTCCAGTAATGGTATCTCCCAGTCAGGCTTTCGATGTATCCTTAAATCTAATTTGTCGCTATTAAGACTATCAGTAACTTCCATGTTGCTATTTCCAGGGGTTAATTCTCACACTTCATCTTCCCTGCTCTATGAGGAGCATTCTACAAGCATTCTTCCTCATTTTCAACTGCTCAATGCTGCAGCGCTCAGCTCAACCTACCTCTTCTTTATGAACAGACAGTGGTTTCACCCAGTTTAATTTTTACACCTATGTAGGTCAATTAGATCTCATTTCCAAGATTTACCCATTCAAATATGCACTTCATGTTTCCACTTTGCTAAAAGTCTCCACCAGTGAACTGATTTTTTTCTACCAATAGTTCCTGCCAGAATTTTCTTTTCTGTGTGATGAAAAATTCCTGAATCAGGTGGAGAAGATGCAGGCCTTTAATCCCAGCACTCAAGGCAGAGGCAGGCAGATCTCAAGGCCAGCCTAGTCTACGGAGCAATTTCTAGGAGCTGTTACACAGACAAACCCTGTCTTGAAACCCCCTCCCCAAAAATTCCTAAATCATTACTGATTCCTTTCCCCTTATCACATCTCTCTATCAAAAAATCTTGTTATACCTTAAAATATATAAAGACTGTAACTGGGGGCCAAGCATGATAATGCACAGCTGGAAGGCAGAGGCCAGAAGATTTCTGTGAGTTCAAGGCCAGACTGGACTACAAAGTGAGTTCTAAGCCTGTCAGAGGCACTGAGATCCTGTTTCAAAAATAAAACAAGAGTCTTGGGTGTGGTGATATACACCTTTAAGTCCAGCACTCAGGAGCCAGAGGGAAGGTCTCCAAAATTTTGAGGTCAGCCTGGTCTAAACAGTAAGCTCCAGGCCAGCCAGGGCTATACTGAGATCCTATTTGAAAAATAAACAAATAATATATGTATCGATTTTTGTTACCTCTGGCTGTCACTTATTTTAAAACCCCCCACTATTCCTTAGCATGACTTCAAGCTGTGCCTTTAAAGGTCTACAAGTACAGCTTAGTGGTAGAGCTGTGTAATGCTGTGTCTGAGTGCTGGGTTCAGTCATCAGCTCAAATGAAGGGGGGAGGGGAGAACAAAGAATAAACAGCACCCCCACATCTCCCTCATTATACCTAAAAGAGCTCAGCACAACCATTCATAGTATAATTCCTTTTATAATTCAGTCTAATGTTATTTTCTCTGCTTCAAGCCTGAGTCTTCAGGGGGTCTACAATGACGCACAGGACATGCATGTCATTCTGCTATTTCCTCCTGCCCTTGATCATCCCACTCCAGTCCCTCCCTAGTCTGTGAAAATGCTGCACACCCCCACTACTGATTAAATACAAGACAACACCAAAACAAAACATCAACTTGTATTACTGTGTGACTACAGAACAGGTGAAAGGGTCTGGACTGCTCCATGAATCTCATACTCTATACTAAAAGTATCGGCACAGCAAATTACACACTCGACTGAGGAAGTCATCAAGTGTCATAAGCACATCTAACGGGGGAAAGGAGGGTTTCCTGAGGGGCCTTAGCATGTCAGAAAGGAAAACCATGCAGTCACTGTGACAAGAGAGCAGGAACGCAGAGGGCCACAACTTAAGCAGGCCAAGTGCTCACAGACTCTTCAACATCCCAGGGCCTTAAATTCTAACTTCAGCAATGAAGGCACACAAGGATTTTCAATGATGTCTAAAGGGGACAAGTAAAATTGTAACTCAGGAAGGTATTTCTTAAGAAGCCTGAGCTAAAATCCAAAGACGATGAAAATGGTGTACAGAGAATATTCTCAGAAGGAAAAGCCAAAGTTGTGTGTGAATCTCATTTCCTCTATGGCCAAGTCTCAGAACTTAACACTGTAGTAGTTTCCTGAGGAACTTTGCTACTTCTTCTGAAGTGTGCTATAGTTCCCAAGGGTAAAGCTATGGTTTATCTCTCTCACACAAAATCCTTAAGCAACCACTTCTGTTCTACTTTAAAAATTCAATGTATTAGCTCAAGTTTCTGACACCTCACCCCACCCAGCAACCAGTAGCCTTGCATATTCTGGCTTCCTTTTATCACTGTACTCCCAACACCTCCTTGTGCAACTATTAAAACCTGCTGATCCCTTCCTAGGAACTTGACCTAATTTACCTACTAAACATACTTTGTAACTGATAAAGCATCAGATATCTTGATAATAAAAAGTATGCATGGCCTTTCTTAGCCGGGCTTGGTGGCACACTGCTTGATTCCTAGTATTTGGAAGGCAGAGGCAGGTGGATCTCTGTAAATTCCAGGCCAGCTTAGTGGTGAGTTTCAGAGGAAGGAGGCTTTCTTTTTTGGGGTGGGGTGGGGGGAGGGAATGACATCCTTGTCATAAAAACATTAGTACACAACACCAACACACAGACTTCTATAGACTGCAGTACAGAAGGCATCTCGAGCTGTTCTTCCCACTGCAACAAAGTTTTAACTGTAACCCTTATTAATGGACTTTACTTAGTAATCAACTGAGCGCACTGTTATGTACAGAGGAGCTGGCTTCCCAACTCATTTGTACTCACTACTTTTCTGGAAAAAATTAAAACACAAGGATGGGCCTCTCCAGCTGTTTCTATTTTCTTCTTGTAGGGTGGTGTCCACCAGGTCCCCTCAAAACATAGATTAATCCAAGCGGATCAATCAGACACTGCCTCAGAAACGTGGACCAGAGGGAACTGGAAGAGCAGCAGCGTTGAAGCATAACTAACTAGCCTTCTGGCAGCAGCTCAAGGAACAGCTCTACCAACTACAGTGGCTTAGTCTCTCTCCCACAGGCGCCCTATCCTCCTACCCAAAGCCTGATTGCTAACTCAACATCCTTCTAAAAAATATCTTTCTCTGTTTCTTTTGGATTTAAGTGAATCAAAATTGTTACGTTGGAGGTTTTGAAACAAAGGCAAGATGGCCTGGGCCAAGAGGTCCTTCTAACCAGGAAGGTCGCCCCTTTCAAAAGCTGAGGCAAAACACTGGACAAAGGCAGCTCCTAGCTCCGGGTTCCAATGTGACCACTGGACCTAAGACCCACCTACAGGGCCCTGAACTCACCAAAAAGGGCTAATACCCTAGTACCTCCCCATCGTGGCACAACTCTTCCCCACTCCCCTTTAAGAAGTCCGCACCCCAGT
Source organism: Acomys minous (assembly GCF_964271855.1). Lineage (NCBI taxonomy): Eukaryota > Metazoa > Chordata > Mammalia > Rodentia > Muridae > Acomys > Acomys minous. Next base: position 43,395,505 of record NC_140500.1, read on the forward strand.
CCAGCCTTGCAACTTCACTCACCTCCTCCTGTGAGACCAGTGAACCTGCCCCAGAGGCATGCATCTTACTATAAATTCAACTCAATTTTACTTATGTCACTGAAGAAGCCACCCAAAAATTAGTTATGTAAAAGACTTTAAAACCCAAAGACTCCTTTAGGATAAAATCTAGAATAATTTGTTTCAACCAGAAAGGAGAGGTGGAGGGGGTCTCTTTTGACTTCCCATTTGAATTTTTACTTCTTATAGTTTAGTACTTACAGTGTTGTAGGGATCGCACATTAACGCGAGTCTCTGCAAACTATCCACTATAGCAGATTACCTAACCCTTGACGTTCTACCTCAGCATTCAGAGAATCTGGGCTTTAATGTGTAGCACTCTGTACAATCTTCAGTTAATCACAAATTAGGGAGATGATTTTCCCTATAACCCCTATTAACCCAAAGTGGTATACACATTTGAACATCCCTAAACAACAAACAAACAAACATACTGCTTTAAAAAAAATCAGAAAAACAACTATCCTTTCAAGGCTCAAAACTTCAGACTTTGGAGCAATTGAGGTTTTGAACATTCAGATTAGGGGAGCTGAACTGGTAAAATACAGAAAACTTATTTTAGACAAGGAATATCAGACTATATCAGGAATCCGTTAAAATGTAACTCACTCATACCGAATTAAGCCATAGATTAAGGCCAAGGAGATGGCTCAGCAGCAAAGGCACTCACCCTACAAACCTGGCAACCTGAGTTCAAGCCCCAAGACTTATATGGTGGAACCAACTCCTGAAAGCTGTCTTCTGCATATGCATGCATGCACAAGTGTGGTACACATGTGAGGAGATGAAGTCCTGAGTGAATGCATATCATTGACATAGGCATGGCCAGGGCAAGACCTTTCCAAGTCAGGCTCATAGAAACGCCAAAGCCTTTGACCTCTGGCTGAAAGAAGTGTATGCAGAAAGTCTCAAACCACAGTTCCCAGCTACTAGGTAAGCCACCCAGGCCACCTGGGCAATTGTAAAGTCCCCATCAGACCACTCCTCCAAAACACTAAGAATGTAACATTTATATAATTCCTGATTGTGTCACAGTTCTTCTTGCCATAGGTAATCTATTGTATATGTGTGTAATAATATAAATATATATGTAAAAAATGAAATAATTTTTAAAAAGAAAGATGACTTTGTACATACTGCTTGTGCTTCTACATATGCATGTGTAAACAAGTACAAATGAAGCTATTAACTTTAATTTTTAACTAACACTGATACAGAAAAAACATGCTGGGGACTGGAGTACTACAATGCCTAACATTAAGATTCAATCCCCAAACCAGGCATAGTGGTGCACACCTTTAATCCCAGCACTGGGGAGGTGGGTCGCTGTGAGTTCGAGGCCAGCCTGGTCTACAAAGCAAGTCCAGGACACCTAAGGCTACATGGAGAGACCCTGTCTCAAAAATAAAAAAAGAAAAGAAAAAGATTCAGTCTCCAGAGAGGGGAGGGGAAGGGGTAGGAGGGGGAAACTGAAGTTCTTTTTTTGTTTTTTTTTTCCAGACAGGGTCTCTCTGTTAGCCTTGGCTGTCCTGAACTTGCTTTGTAGACCAGGTTGGCCTTGAACTCACAGCAATCCGACTACCTCTGCCTCCAGAGTGCTGGGATTAAAGGCTTGCGCTACCAATGCAAAATTTAAATAGCCACTTAAACTGAAGTTCTAAAGACTTCATTTACACTTGAAAATGAAGGGGAGGGGTCTGAAAAGATGGCTAGGCAGTTAAGAGCACTTGCTCTGATAGAGTTCTGCCTGGCTTGTATTGGCAACACACGTATGCTTACATACCCCAACTCCAAACACATACATCTAAAAGTATTAAAATACATCTTTTAAAACAAAGAGATGAAGCAGGGCATGGTGGCACACAACTGTAATCCCAACACTTGGGAGAAAGAGGCAGATTTCTGTGAGTTTGAGGCCAGTCTGGTCTACAGTCCAGGCTACCTACACACACACACACCTTTTTAAATTTCTAGTCAGCAAAGAGATCCCAGAATTAAGCCATTAGTCAGGTTAAGTTACGTCAAAGCTGTAAAAGAATTTACATTAACTATTCATAAGCAGGAGAAATTTTTATAAATGTAAACATTTAAAGCTAATTCCAATTTTATATTTTCCCCTGGTATGTGTCATACATTAGAATGCTAAGCTAGTACAAACATGACACTGAAACCTACTCACTAAGCTGTTCCCCAACCCCCCAAGGTACTTGAATACATGCACTGCAAGCTTGAGACCAACCAACCTAGTACTTGCAGTACAAAAAAACCCTGATTCAAGGTGAAAAAAAAAGACACCCAGAGTTGTTCTCTAAGCATATTCACACACACACACAGCTCCCTATATACATGTAAAAACCTGATCCTTGTAAGTAGAAATGCATAACAAAACAAGCGATCTTACTCTGGACCCAACTAGCCTTAGACTCATCTAAAGGACTATTTAAGACATTTCTCTGAAAGAACTCCATGTTCGGGGCTGGAGAGATGGCTCAGTGGTTAAGAGTACCAACTGCTCTTACAGAGGTCCTGAGTTCAATGCCCAGCAACCACACGGTGGCTCACAACCATCTATAAGGTGATCTAATGCCCTCTTCTGGCATGCAGGCATTCATGCAGGAAGAGGACTGTATACATAATAAATAAATCTTTAAAAAGAAGAAAGAAAGAAAGAAAGAAAGAAAGAAAGGAAGGAAGGAAGGAAGAAAGGAAGGAAGAAAGAACGAACGAACTCCATGTTCAGTCAGGCCCAGTGGCAGACATCCACTATAACAGTTGTTTTGAGAGCTGAGGAGAAATCAAGGTCTACAAAGCATCTCACATAACAGAAAAAAAAAAATTTATAAACGCTTCTCTAGGACAAATTTTCAAAATGTAGTATATCTGGAACAGTAAAATAATGATAAAGGTTGTGAAGGAAAAAAAGTGAAATTTGCTGGGCATGGTGGCACACACCTTTAGTCCCAGCACTCAGGAGGCAGAGGCAGGCGGATTGCTGTGAGTTCAAGGCCAGCCTGGTGTACAAAGTGAGTCCAGGACAGCCAAGATAACACAGAGAAACCATGTCTCGAAAAAACAAAAACAAAAAACAAAACAAAACACTACAAATGTTATGTACAGGCTGTCCTAACTAGTCACACAGATTGTGCTCAATAAACCCAAATCCTTTCTTATACCTCCTTTAAACACAGCTGAAGGAACAAAATGTTTCTGCAACTCAAGATACACTTGCAAGAAAGTCATCTTCAACAATGCTCCCACACTCCAATTTAATCAGTAAACCTAAGGTTCTTTTTCTGCACAAATCTGTGTTAAGTATTAACTCAATATAAAAATCTTATAACAGTCACAATTTGAAGCCCTAAAAGTTCAATGCAATGACTTGCAGAGATGGTGCCTTTCACAGGTAATTATGGCTAGAAGAGGCCATCTGCATGGACCTTCATGATTAGGCTAGAGCCTAAAGACAGGAGAAACTGACATTCTCTGAAGTGTGTGCAATATTGACAAGGCAAACAAAGTTTCACCACCACAGGATACCCTCATCTTAGACTTTCCAGTCTAAAAAACTAGGAGAAAAAAACTATTTTTTTTTTAAGTGGTTTTAAGTCAGATTGCTACAGTGGAGAGGGAAGGTATCACACAATGAACACAGCACAAGCAGTGCATAAAGGAAAGACTTTTGATAGGACCTGAGATATTGAGCATGCCCAAGTATAACTTAATTGCTGCTGGGCGTGGTGGCACACGCCTTTAATCCCAGCACTCAGGAGGCAGAGACAGGTGGAGGCCTGCCAGTTCGAGGCCAGCCTGGTCTACAAAGTGAGTTCAAGACAGCCCAGGTACACAAAGAAAAACCGAAGGGGGGAAAAAAGAAAAAACAAAAACTGTGTTGCCTACCACCTATATTTTAAACTTTGTTAGACTAGCCTCATTTTAAATATAATACATTCTTCACAGAAAACAGGCACTATGATTAAAGCAGGCTATTTATAGAAAACATTGTATATCTTATACAAAATATGGTCATAAATCTGTCTGTCTTGAGGTTTGGTGGAAGACAGCTAACAATGCAAAGCAGAAGTTCCTGTGTGAGCCAGGCAATATGCTCATCTGCAACTTCAGCACTCAGGAGGCTAAAGGAGGAGGAGAGGAGGAGCACAAGTCTAAGGACAGCCTGGGCTACAGAGCAAGGTTTACCTAAAAATATTTTTTCCAGGCAATTATGGTAGTACACCTTTAATCCCAGCACTTGGAAAGCAGAGGAAGGTGGATCTTTGAGTCAAAAGCCAGCTTGATCTACATGGCTGCTTCAGGCAAGCCAGAGCTACACGGTAAGACCCTGCATGTATAAAAACCTCATACTGAAACCCATTATGTACTAAGTATCATATATTGATAACAAAACAGGGTGGGGAGGTTGCCTAGGGAGATGGTTCTGAGGGTAAAAAATGTTTAAGAGATCTAAGTTTGAATTTTTAGCATTCACATAAAAAGTGAGGTGTGGTTTTGTATGCATGTAACCCCAGAGTTACAGGGTAGAGACAGGCGGATCCTGGCTTAGCCAAAAAGGTGAGTATCCCACGTTTCTGGCCTCCTCAGGTGTGTGCATTGGCATGTCCCCAAACTCATACACACAAAAAATAACACAAAAGCAGAATGTGCTCGGTGTTTTGGAGATACAGACACTGAAAATAACTTACAAAACTATAGCTCATACAACAGACCAAGTTTCAGATGTTATACCTTTAAAATTAATGGGAAAATGAGAAGTTAGACCCCAGGAAAAAAAACAAAAACAAAAACAAACCCTTTAATCTGTAGTTTCTTCCATTAAAAAAAAAAAAAGCTGAGAATGGTTAAGATGGAACACACCTAATGACCTGAGTTTGATTCTGGGGCCACATAGTGAAAGGAGATAATTGATTTTTGCAAGGTGTCCTTTGACTTCCACACTTCAATAAATGTGTGATTAAAACAGCAATAAGACTGAAAAATCAGTATGTCACAGCATCAAGTAGTTACTAATAGGGGCTGGAGCACTGTCTGCTCTTCCAGAGTTCCTGGGTTCAATTCCCAGCAACAACATGGTGGCTCACAACCATCTATACTAGAATCTCATGCCCTCTTCAGGAATGTAGGTGCATATGCAGATAGAGCATTCATAAATAAAGAACTAAATAAAAGTTGGGCGTGGTGGTGACACGCCTTTAACCCTAGCACTCCCAGAGGCAGAGGCAGGTGGATCAGTGTGAGTTCCAAGCCAGCCTTGTCTACAAAGTGAGTCTAGGACAGCCAAGGCTACACAGAGAAACCCTGTCTCAAAAAACAAAAATGAAAAAAGAAAGAAAAAAAATCTTCTTAAAAAGTAGTTAAGGGGAGCCGGGCGTGGTGGTGCACGCCTTTAATCCCAGCACTCCGGAGGCAGAGGCAGGCGGATCGCTGTGAGTTCAAGGCCAGCCTGGTCTACAAAGCGAGTCCAGAACAGCCAAGGCTAACACAGAGAGACCCTGTCTCGAAAAACCAAAAAAAAAAAAAAAAAAAAAAAAAAAAAAGGGGAACAAATTTCACAAAGGCAGGACACAGAAGACAGTGTAGACACCATTTCCAAGTGTTTCAGAGCTACATCAGACAAAACAACATTTCCGACCTTAAGAAAATTATAGGAACCCAACAACCTCACACTATAACCATGCAGATCTACTTAGCGACTAGTAACTACCTTTAAGTTACCTAACTTTATTTCCTTCCTAAAGTATCAAATATATAAGCACAAGGAGGGTCAGACAGGACTGGCAGCTGGAGCCAGCCTAAACTATAAAGCAAGTTCCAGTATAATAGGGGCAACAACAGCTGGACCTCTCAAACTCCCATCACACCTACCACTCCGAACCCTATTGACAGCTATTATTGATTTAGCAACAAGCAGCAGGCTAAGTTTTTACATATTATTTTCTTTCTTTCTTTTTTCTTTTTTCTTTTGGTTTTTCGAGACAGGGTTTCTGTGTAGCCTTGACTGTCCTGGACTTGCTCTGTAAACCAGGCTGTCCTTGAACTCACAGCAATCTACCTGCCTCTGCCTCCCGAGTGCCGAGATTAAAGGTGTGCACCACCAACGCCTGGCTAATACTGCAACGTACTAGTCATAGCATTTTTTTTTTAATGTATACAGTGCAGGCCAGAAGAGGGCATCAGATCACATTATAGATGGTTGTGAGCTACCATGTGGTTGCTGGGAATTTAACTCAGGACCTCTGGAAGTACAATCAGTGCTCTTAACTTCTGGACCATCCCTCTAGCCCCTATAGCCTTATTTTAACTGCTGTTGTATAACAGTTTCCTCTATGATCAAAACATTCCATCCTATAGCCAAGCTACTTGAGTGGGGAGGTAAACAAAGCAAGAACTCCCTGAAACTGACCAGACTCACAGGCCCCTCCCTGCCTGAGTAAGCTTTTATTAAATCTAAGAGTGAGTCTCTCTCAGGAAGAAAACCTGAACTTAATAGAAGACTCTCAGAGAAGCTGAGATTCAAACAATGAGACCAGCTGCCTGTAAACAGCAGAAACTAGCAGGGGTGCCTGGAAAAGGTTTAGACCAACCAAAACACAAAGAACACTCTCCAATCTGTTCTGCTGCCTAAAGGCTATACAGTGTGTTCCAGGTTTACCAGATTTTGTGAGCTGTCACCTATGCTAGGGTGGGTCTTGATGATGCAGTTGTCTTTCAGTCATTTCAGTCCCTGTAAGTAACCCCCCCCCCCCACTTATATTCCTGTAAGTGACCCCAGTAAAACTCATTGGTTCACCAAGTTGGACTTTGGTGGTATCTGTACTTTGGTCTGTACTGGGTTCCCTATCTGGGGAAAAGTTTTCTCACATAATACTGGTCTAGGAAGTATTTAAGTTTTCCTTAAAAGAAGGAAACCAGAGGGCTGGAGATATGGCTCAGAAATTAAGAGCACAGGCTCCTCTTCCAAAAGTCCTGAGTTCAATTCCCAGCAACCACATGGTAGCTCACAACCATCTATAATGAGATCTGGTGTCCTTCTGTGGTGTGCAGGTATGCACTCAAGGCAGAGCACTGTATACATAATAAATAAATCTTTTTTTTAAAAAAGGAAACCTGAAAGAATGGCATTGTTGGCTTTAATCAATCTCTCAAAACCCCATGTCAGACAGACTAGACAGAAAAATAAAAGCCCAACAAACCCCAAAGGGTGAGGAAAAGCTGGTAATTTGTCTATCTCTGGGACCTACCCGTACAAGAAGAAATGGTAGGGAGGTTAAGGACCAACACACACACACACACACACACACACACACACACACACACACACACACACACACTCTCTCTCTCTCTCTCTCTCTCTCTCTCTCTCTCTCTCTCTCTCTCTCTCTCCCTCTCCCCAAGCAGTATCACCAGAAATTATGGCAGCCCAGCTTGAGAGCAGTGCTTAAAAATGACATGCTCAGCTGGACATGGTGGAGCATGCCTTTAATCCCAGCACTTGGGAGGCTGAGGCAGGCAGATTGCTGTGAGTTTGAGGCCAGCCTGGTCTACAAAGTGACATCTAGGACAGATGAGGCTACATAGAGAAATTCAGTTTGCAAAAAACAAGAAAGAAATGCATGCATGCTCTTGGCCACGCCCAGTGAGTGAAGCTCAGAAAGGACTACTTGTGCTCACTGAGCTCCTACATGTAGCATAACAGAGCTCATGTCCAAATCCCAACTCCCTATGAGGAGACAGCTGTGGCTACAGTGAGACCCTGTGTCAAAATGGGGAAAGGGGGTGAGCACTATAAACTCAGTACATGTTGTTACCAAAAAACAACATTCTTGGGGATGGAGAAATGCTTTAGCAGTTAAGGGTACTTGCTGCTCTTCCAGGACTTGGACTGATTACCAAACACCCATAAGCAGCTAGCTCATAACCATCTGTAACACCACACACTCTCTTCTGATCCTGGCAGGCACAGCATTCACATGGTGCACAGAAATACACATTAAAAATAAACCTTAAGAACAGGTGACTTTAATTCCAGCACTTGGGAGGCAGTAGCAGGAGGAACTCTGAGTTAAGAGGCCAGCCTGGTCTATAGAGAGTTTTCCAGGATAGCCAGAGCTAAACAGTGAAAGCTTGTCTTGAAAAACCGAAAGATAAAATTTCTAGCGTGTAATGATAGATTCATGTAATAACTGTGGGATATATATTGATCCAATCACTCCAGGGATTCGTGTTGTGGACAAATTCATTACAAAGTAATCACCACCCGGTTCTGCAGTTGTGACTCAAAGGTTGAGCACTGAGCTAATGTATGCAAGGGCCAGGTTCCACCCCTAGGACCAGTGAAAGACAAGCAGCCAAAGGATATAACTAATTTGTTTATAAAACAAAACAAAAAAACAACCCCCCCAAAAAACCCACCTAGTTTGGGAAAGAAATTGTTGTTTAAACTTCATCAAATGTATTAAGAATATAAAAGCACGAATCATTTTAATATAGAACATCTGAATGTACAATATCCAAACAATGTACTAAGTAGAGAATTCAATTCCTAAATCAGAGTAGATTAGCTGTCAAAAAACAAAAACAAAAACAAAAAAACAAAAACACACCTCTGATGGGATTCTCCAGCCACCTGGTGATATAACAAGACAGGATAAGACAAGACATTCAAAAGCTATCTGTTAGAAACTTTCAACTGTAGGCATTGTATTTATCAGAAAGTTAAGGTAGAGCAAGGAGTAGAGAGACACAATCCTATAATCCCAGCACTCAGGGTTGCAGAGGCAGGCGGATCTCTCTAAGTCCAGGACAGCCAAGGCTACACAGAGAAACCCTGTCCCCCAAAAGAAAACAACAAAAAAACACATTAAGGCAGTTTATATAGATGGGAGTAATAAGCCCCAGTCTAAGATATCACCCCCACCCTCAGGATTCTCTGCATAGCCCTGGCTGTCCTAGAACTCACTCTGAAGACTAGGCAGGCTGGCCTCAAACTCAGAAATCTGCCTGCCTCTGCCTCCCAAAGGCTGGCCATCAAAGGCATGCACCACCACTGCCCAGTTAAGATAATCTTGTATGCCTCACCGCCCCCCCCAAAAAAAACCTTCAGGAAATAAAATGCTTTTTTTCCTGATGATACAGAAATAGCTTAGTCCAGTCCACAGCTCAAGAGGAAGAAAGGCAATGTAAGCAATGATATTTTAGGGACTCAGTCAGCGACTATTTTTGAAAGATGGCACCTAGTCGGCTTTTCTATATAAGTGAAACTAGTGATTTGCATTCATTTTGGATGTTTTGCTTGCACGTATAAATGTGCACAAGTATGTGCGCTGTGCTCTTGGTGACAGCCCCTAGAACAAAGTTCCAGAGAGTTGTGACCCTACAAGCAAGTAGATGCCAATAATCAATGGCATCTGGGTCCTCTGGAAGCGCAGCCAGATCTCAACCAACTAGCCATCTCTCTAGCCTGGTAAATATTTTTCACTTTCTTCCTTCTCTCCACCACCTTTGTTTTGTTTTTATTTTTTGAGATAGCCAGCTGTCCTAGAACTATGCAGACCAGGCTGTTCTTTTTTTTTTTTTTTTTTTTTTTTTGGTTTTTCGAGACAGGGTCTCTCTGTGTTAGCCTTGGCCATCCTGGACTCACTTTGTAGACCAGGCTGGCCTCGAACTCACAGCGATCCACCCGCCTCTGCCTCCCAAGTGCTGGGATTAAAGGCGCGCGCCACCATGCCCGGCCGACCAGGCTGTTCTTAAACTCAGAGGTCCGACTGTTTCTGCCTTAATTATCTGATGAGATTAAAGGCATTCACAATCATGCCACAAAAGGATGTCATTCTTAAAGCTGACATGCACAGAGATATTAAGTATCACTGATGGATTTATTTTAATAGACCACTGAAGAGGTTCTGCTAGTTTAACTACTAAATTATGCACTACACCAGATATTTTTTCTTCCTAAGATCCAACTACTTATTAGAAAGCTAAACTAGAACCATAAACCAATCTTGTAAAAAAGGAACACTTGTTAATAAAGACAGCTAAGCATGTTGGGGCATGCTTGGAATTCAAGCACGACAGAGGTGAAACAAGAACCCTAAGTTCAAAGCCAACGTGGGTACCTTAAAGAGACAGTAATTCAAAGCTTTTTTAACATTTTTGTTGTGGTTGAGACAGGGTTTCTCTGTGTAGACCTGGCTGCCCTGGCCTCACTCTGTAGATCATGCCTCCAGAGTGCTGGGATTAAAGGCTTCACAATAAATTTTTACGGAGGCTGAGAATGTAGTTGACGTCGGGGCTCTTGTCTAGCACATGAGGTACTAGGTTCTAGCTCCAGTGCCACCATTAGTAATAATAACAAGATGACGGTGACAATGAGGAAAGCTGAGTGTGGCAAGCTCACATCTGTAATCCCAGCACTTGGTGACTGAAATAGGAGTGCCTAGAGTTTGAGGTCAGTCTGGGCTATCTAATGAGTTCTGAGGCACCTGAGCTAGAGTTGAGATCCCGTCTCAACAAAGAACGAACAATCTGGTTGGCTGCCTAAGACTTTAATCCCAGCGCCTGGAAGGCAGGGGCAGTAAGAATCACCGAGTTCAAGTCCAGCCTGGTCTACATAGTAGCTCCAGACCAGCCACGGATACAAAATGAGACCCTGTCTAAAAAATTATATTAGAGAAGCTATATAATCATTTGCTGAATGTTATACTCAAACTAAGCAGGTGGCTCACTAGCAATGCTCCCCGCCCAACACTACTCAGAGCAGTGTGCAAGATGAGTTATCCTTACACGGAAGAACTGAGCCAGTGTGAAGGTAACTTCTACCACACAAATGACAGAATAAACCAGATTTTCCCTTTTGAAAAAGACAGTATAAAGTTCAGACTGACAACATTTGGAAATTACCAGCATTCAAGGAGGCAGAGGCAGGCGGGTCTCTGTAAGTTCGAGGCCAGCCTAGTCTACAAAGTGAGCCCAGGCCTACAGATGTACTAAGTTAGCTAACCTAGAAACTCAGGACGGTGACAACCTCACCACCTGCAATGTGCCAGATAGTCACCCTAAATCCTCAAGACAGCAAATACAAGTAGACTCCAAACAACATGATTAGTATGACAACAAAAGGGCAGATACAGGACAGTACAAAATGCCAACAACAAATTCCCGAAACATTATCAAAGCCAGGAAATTATGGGAATAAATCTGTTTGCAATGATCAAGAAACATAATGGAACATTCTTTTCTAAGGTCCTTTCAAACTAGGAGGTTCTCTTTGTGCCAAAGCACAGATATCCAGAAAGCTCTGATAAATTCTTAACAATTGTTATGCCTCAAGTCAAAAGGATTCTCACCTCTACTGTGATCTTTATGACATCTCCAATTTTTTTTTTTATTACATCCATTCATTTATCTGCTGTGTGTGAGGACAACTTTTGAGAGTCAGTTCTCTCCTTCCATTAAGTGGGACTTCCAGATCAAACTCAAAGCTTCAGGGCTGGCAGCAAGCACCTTAGCCTGTTGGGCTATCCTACCCCCTATCCCGGTATCCCTAATTTTGACAGATCTATTCTGAATGTTCTGAAATCCTCTTTCCCCCACTTTCCTAAACAGCCCTGAGTAACAGATAGGCCTGTGATCATGAACCCATGTTTTCTACTTACATTGTTTCTCCAGTTTTGGCTACATGACAGAGAAACTGATCCAGGACAGGACAAACTTCCTTTTTCCCTCTCTTTTCAAAATCTAGATAAAGAAAAGAAAGAAAAGGTTATCTCTATGTCCTCTCTCCAAGAAACCCGTACTCAAAGTCTTTCTCTACATTTTGGAAAAAAGAAAATCAGCCTCGGGTGGATGACGCTGGGACATGCCTTTAATCCCAGCACTTGGAAGGCAGAGTGAGTTCCAGGACAGTCAGGGCTACACAGAGAAACCCTGTCTCAAAAAATCAAAATCAGCCTCTTACACAAATACCCACATCCAGCCCATATCACCCTCTTCCACCAACAGTGCAAATTCTCCTAAAGGGGGCACTCCACCCCACAGACCATCCTTTCACGGTGTTTCCCAAGAGTGGTGCAGGGGAGCCCTGGCAACCGATCCAAGCCCCGAACCCCAGGGCGTGTAACTGAACGATTCCACCTCCCAACACCAGCCAACCAAGCCGCCATCCCCCAAATGTTCCCGGACGTCAGAAGGGGGTCCTCAGAACGCCGGGACCCCGCGGTTCCAAGTTTGGGAAGCAGTGTTCTCTAGCCTGTTGCTCGCCAAGCCTCGGCCCCCAGCATGGTGGTGAGGCGAGCCTCCCCAGGCCGGGAGGCCGTCGCCACCGCCACCACCGCACGACGAGGCCGCGCCGGTGCCAGGCGCTCCCCTCCCCCCACCCCCGCGGCCCACACAAAGCCCGGCGCGGGCGACGGCGGGGAGGCGCGGGCGGAGGCCGCCCGAGCGCGCGGCCGCAACGCGGCGACCCCCACCTTTCAGCGCCTCCTGCAGCCTCTCGACGTCCATGGCGCCGCGGAGTCCCTCGCCGCCGGCGCCTCCCTCGGCCGCCGTCCCGGGGGCCGCGGCGCCCGCCCCCGCCCCCCCGGACGCCCGCCCCCGCCCTCGCACACACTCCGCCACACGCCGGCGACCGGGGAGGGGGGGGGGGTCCCGAAGAGAGCCGGGGGGAGGGAAGCGACAGACGGAGCGAGACGGACGGAGCGAGAACCTCCCCGAGCCGCTACCACCAGCCCTCCAACATGGCGCCCGGCACGTCAGCGCGCGCACGCTCCCCACAGCTGTCGTCCTCGCGCCCGCCGCGCGCGCGCGCGCGTACTCACGCGCGCCCGGCCCGACCCAATGCGCGTGCGCTGCGAGGGGCGCGGGGGACTGAGGTGCGAGTTCGGAGCCTGCCGCTGCCGGTGTGCGCTGCAGCCGCGCCGCGGAGCAGGTGGTCATGTGCCACTTCGCCTCTCTGAGCCTGTTTGCCTATCCGCACACTGAAGGCGCAAGTGCCTGCCACTGTCTACCGTGGCTGTGATCAGTAGGACTCAGAGAATACAGTTTCAATGTATTTCTTTTTTTTATTTCTGAGGGTCTTACGTTTCCCAACTTGGAGGATGACCATATGCTACCCATTCTTCTGATCCTACTTTTCAAGCACTGGGATGATAGAGGTGTGCCAACATCCCTGGTTTTATGGGTGCTGGGGTACAACCCCACTACTTGGCAAACATTTTACCGACTGAGACACATTGCAACCCAGTATGCCTTTACTTTTTAAAAAATCCACGTCTGTTTACTTATGTATTGGGGGGTGGGGAGGAGGAAACCACAGCATGCATGTGGAGGTCAAAGGACCACTTTGGGGAGTTGCTTCCTGCATTCCCCTTTGTGGATTTCAAGGATGAAAACACAGGCCCTCTCAGACTTCCGGGTAACCGTCTTCACCTGCTGAGGCATCTCCCTGGCCCCCGTGCATTTTCAAAACAAAACAGACATACTAATGCTTGCCTGGACTCAACTTTGATATTTAGTGAGTCGTGATCACTACAGCTGAGAGACCGAGAGCCTGAAAAATCTAGAAAATTCTTATCTCTTCTCCCTTGTGTAAGGGCTAGTGACCTAAACTCAAGTGATCTTGGGTTAGTGACCTAACCTCGAGAAGTTCCCAACGCTTCACTATGTGTGTAAGTACCCCAGAGCCCTGCACACATCAGGCAAAGGATTTACCATACGGCTACATCCTCAGCCCTCAAAGCCTCACTTTTCTCACTGATGAACCAGGGAGAGGAATCCTTAAAAACAGATGTAAAGGTCACGGAGGAGGGTCAGCGATAAAGACACTGCGATCAAGCTCGGACCTGAATTGACTCCCTGGGGTCCGCCCCCCACCCCTGATGGAAGGAGAGAAGTGACTCCCAAGCTGTCCTCTGATCCTCACATGCCCGTCCCCCCACAAACACACAATGTGAAAGCAACCATTTGCAAGCAGATGTAAGGAAAGAATGAAATGGCGGCTACGAAGCATTCAACACATTGGCTATGACTCTGAAGTGCCCAGGCAGGGTTTTTTTATTGTTGTTTTGTTTTTGTTTTTGTTTTTGTTTTTGTTTTCTGGAGACAGGGTCTCTCTGTGTTAGCCTTGGCTGTCCTGGACTCGCTTTGTAGACCAGGCTGGCCTCGAACCCACAGTGATTCGTCTGCCTCTGCCTCCCAAGTTCTGAGATTCAAGGTGTGCGCCACCACTGCCGGCTCTTTTTTCTTTTTTTAAGATTTATTTCTTATACAGTGCTCTGCCTGCATGTACACCTGCAGGCCAGAAGAGGACATCAGATCACATTATAGATGGTCATGAGCCACCATGTGGTTGCTGGGAATTGAACTCAGGAGATCTGGAAGTGCAGTCAGTGCTCTTAACCTCTGAGCCATCTCTCTAGCCCATGGCCATCAATTCTTACAAGGAAGGAGAGGGCAGGAATCTTCAAGTGACTTTTTGTTTTGTTTTGTTTTTCAAGACAAGGTCTCTCTGTGTAGCCTTGGCTGTCCTGGACTCACTTTGTATGCCAGGCTGGCCTCGAACTCATAGTGATCCACCTGCCTCTGCCTCCCAAGTGCTGGGATTAAAGGTGTGTGCCACCACCGCCAGGCCTTCAAGTGACTCTTTAGCCATGACAAGTAGAGACAAAGTTATGTCAAGACAGTTCTAAACTCAGAACATCTGACTCTCAACCAGTATGGTGCATTTTATCATTTTTCCATCAGCTTTTTAAAGAGGTAGGGCCGGCAAGATGGCTCATTAGGTGATTGTGCTTGGAGGCAGAGTTTGATCCACTGTACCCATGTGCTAGAAAGAAAAAGCCGATTCCCTCTGGTTGTCCTCTGACTTCCACCGTGCTCGCACACACACACACACACACACACACACACACACACACACACTAAAGAAAAGCTATTGCTTGTCCCTCCTTGTCTTCCCAAGGCCCACCTATCATGTTGTCAATGAAGGGATAAAGCCTGTTGCTTGTCATGTCTGAGATGGTAAGACGCTGGACACATCTATTACAAAGTTGACTTTAAAAGATGATGGTTCTAACTGGGTGTGGTGGCACACCCCTTTAATCCTAGCACTTAGGAGGCAGAGGCAGGTGGATCACTGTGAGTTCAAGCCCAGCCTGATCTACAAAGTGAGTTCAGGACAGCCAAGGCAACACAGAAAAACCCTGTCTCGAGGGGGGAAAAAAAAAAAGATGATGTTTCTGACTCTAATTCTAGGCAAGCAGAATTCTCCTATACCCAACATACCTCTGTCAAATTTTGCTGTGTCTTCAGGCCACTACTGACCAGAGCACACATTGGATCACAAGAAGGTTTCATGGGAGGACAGTGTCATGAATCCACTGGCCATCACTGCTGTGTGTTAGGGTCCCTCCAGCTCTGAGTGGGCCTACTAACTCCACAGCCAGGTTTACCATCTCCTCTCTGTCACCCAAGCCACCACAGGGCCCAGCCTCTTACATCACAACAATCTGTGCTGTGCAATAGAGCCACAGAAGCCAAGTGCTATAATCTGAAGAAAATAATTCAGTAAAGTTGAAAAAGAATTCAGTTCCTGGTTTCTTCAATAAAAAAAAAACAGAACCTCAGGCACCAGCCCTGTTTCAAGTGCTCAGAACCAACAGTGGCTGGTAGCTCCCTCACGCTCCATTGTTCCAAGGCGTTCCATTGGAACCTTCCACTAGACAACAAGCCAAGTGCATTCCTGTCACGCTGCTTTGTCCCTTGCATCACTCTCAGCTTGGGTCAAATTGAATTTTTTTTTTTTAAATGAGTATTTAGAATCTGTCTAGCTCTTTCTTTTCTGTGTGTTGGGGATCAAACCCGAAGCCTCTCACATGCCAGGTAAGTCCTGTACCACCGAGCCCCACCTCTCTACTTATCTGTCTCTCCTCCCTTCCTCCTTCTTCCTCCTCTCTTCCGCTCCCTCCTTCCTCCTCCCTCTCCCCTTTCTCCTCCCTTCTCCTGACCATCCTTATCTTTGCTCTCCACTCTTTCTCTACCTCCTTTCTCTCTCTTCCTCCCCTTCTCTTCTTTTCCTTTCTTTCCACTTCTCTTCCCTCTTTCCCCTCCTCTCCCAATCCCACAGCCTCCTTCTCTCTCTCACTTCTTCCTCCATTTCTCTTCACCTTCTCCCCTCTCCCCCTGGTCCATCTGTCCCCTCTCCTCCCTCTTTCTCTCCCTTCTCTCTCTCACCTGTCCTGCCCGCCCCTCCCTCTTTCTCTGCCCCCCCCCCCAACACTTCTAATTTTTACAGAAAATTGCACTCTGTAGCCCAGGTTGGCCTGGAATTGGCCATATAGCCTGGACTAACCTGGAAGTCACCATCCTCCTGCCTCAGCCTCCTGAGTGTTGCGATTGTAGGCGTTGACCACCATGTCCAGCCGTCTCTCCAGCCTTCTCATTTAAAGGTTCCTGCACGTAGGATTTTCTGTTTGAAAGCTCCTCCCCTGCAGGGGGACCTTCCCCAGACATTTCTAGTCTCAGGTTACCTGCCACTTCCTCTGAGAACCTTCCCCTGTTCCCTTAGGCTGGCATTGCTGTGGGTACTGCTCTTCTGCCTTGTACTTACCTGATATTTGGAGGTCGAGAGTGGAGGAAAAGAGGAGCCTGGGGACTGGTTTTTGGGGGAGGGGGTTTGTTTCTTTCCTACTTCCTCCTAGAGTTTTTTTTTTTTTTTTTTTTTTTGGTTTTTCGAGACAGGGTCTCTCTATGTAACCTTGGCCATCCTGGACTCACTTTGTAGACCAGGCTGGCCTCGAACTCACAGTGATCCGCCTACCTCTGCCTCCCGAGTGCTGGGATTAAAGGCGTGCGCCACCACGCCCGGCACCCTCCTAGAGTTCTTAACTGGACAGCTTCCTGCTAAACCTTGTGTTAGTCCCAAAGATGGGAGGAGAAACGCCACCTGCCCAAGTCATCATGGCCAAATTAATTAAAGCAAACAATTAATTAAGGCAAGCTGTTTTATTCATGTACACAGGCTGCCTCTCCCTAAGGTGAGGTTTGAGAGGTCTGCATTGGATGTGAGGAAGACAATATTTTTAGAGCTTAGGGGTAGGGGCATTCCAAATGGGGGATTTGGCAGACAAAAAAAGTGGGGCTACAGGAGCAGAACATAAGAAAGTATATTAATCCTAATGACCTCCAGAAACAAAGACATGACTGCAAGGTGCCGGTAGCAACAGGTAGTCTTAACAAGATAGCCACAACAATCCTTTGTTAACAGTTAAGGTTGCAAGACGTTTTTAACCTTTTGAAACAATACATGACTACTGCCAATCCTGGAACAGGCGACAAGGAACCATTTGTAGTTAAGGTTACAGGTGGGGCACAGCCCAATCCTTGAGAAAAAGAAGTTTGATCATAACCAGAAATGAACCCAGTTTGTCTTTACTGTGAGATGGCTTTTAAGCCTAAGATGGAGGCGGGCTGCTTCTTCAACTTGCCAGTTCCCTGGGAGGAAAACAGGACGGAGATGTGGCTGCTAGCCCCACAACTTCCCATCCTGATTCTCGGGATTCCTGCCCACGGCTGATCTCTCCCGAAACTGAATCAGAGGATCCAATGGGCTTGGTGGAGGGAATAGCTGGGGCTTCCGCTTTGGGGCCTTGATGGTGGAAGTCAGCTGCCGTTCACTGGCCAGCCCGGTGGAAAGAGCCTGCTGGTGAAAGGCAGAGGAGGGCGTAGATTGGGGATTCTTTCCACTGGGCTAGCAGGGACCCAATTCACCGCAGGGACAGTTGATGCTAGGATTGCAGTTAAGGTGAGGTCAATAGAACAGCCCATCTGAACAGCTTCCCAATTACTGATAAGAGAGGCCATGAAAGAAGACAATGGATGCCGGGCATGGTGGCGCACGCCTTTAATCCCAGCACTTGGGAGGCAGAGGCAGACGGACCATGGACCGCTGTGAGTTTGAGGCCAGCCTGGTCTACAAAGTGAGTCCAGGACAGCCAAGGTTACACAGAGAAACCCTGTCTTGGGGGGAAAAAAATCCCCTTTATGACATATCATTCTACCTGCTATATAACAGGAGGTATCAGTGTGTACTTCACAATGGGATAGCCATAAATAATGACATCATGGTGTATATTTTACAAAGCTGGAAAAATCTGAGCATTCCTGCTGTTTTAAATGAAAATCCCAAACATTCTATTTTACCAGTAAAGACTCAGGAGCCAGATACTGGGGTGAAAACCTGCTAGCTCAGAGAGGCAGACAAAGTACCCAGCCGACTTGCCTACTCAGCTCACCTCCAGATGGAAAAAGCCCAAAGGCTCACTAGCTCAACTGACAGCTCAGGAAGAAAAGGCAAAAACAAAACAAAACAACAAAAGAAAAACAACAACAACAAAAGCCCAAGGCCAAAGGCTTGATAGCTCAAAGCTGAAAAAGCCGAGCCAAAGAGATAAAAGCTAAAAGCCCAAGAGCCCTTTCTACTTCTACATGCTGTTTTAAATATCCCTTGACTCAAAGTCCTGCCTTCTCTTTAATCACCATCAGCTGGTTTCTTGCTCTGTCTCTTGACCTATGGTTAACATTATTAAATCCTGTGTACAGATAGCTCTTGGATTAAAGGTGTGTGTGTTAGGGCTTTTTACAGTTCACAATCTCAGGGATCACAATGGGATCAATGATCCTGCAACAGATCTTTGTGAGTTCAAGGCCAGCCTGGCCTACATAGTGAGAACTGAAGGACAGACAGAATTACATAGAGAGACTCTTTCAAATAAATAAATAAACAAATAAGAAAAAGGATGTTTACCATAAAGAAATGATAAATGCATATGAAGATTGATTAGCTTACCTTGCTTTAAATATCCCACAAAAGCCAGGGGAAGTGGCATATACCTTTAATCCTGGCACTTGGGAGCTAGAGGTAGGTGGATCTCTGAGTTTAAGGCCAGCATCTTCTACATAGTTCCTAAACAACCAGATCTTTAAAAAAAACAAAAACAAAAACAAAGCTGGGCATGGTGGCACAAACCTTTAATCCCAGCAGTTGGGAGGCAGAGGCAGGTGGATCACTGTGAGGCTAGCCTGGTCTACAAAGCAAGTCCAGAACAGCCAAGGTTACACAGAGAAACCCTGTCTTGAAAAAAGCACTATACAAAGGCTTAGAAGTTCTGTGACTCCTGTGGCCTTCCGTGTATGCCTTCGAGTCCTTACTTATATATCACAAGGAGTGTGAAGATAGAGCTGAGGTAGCAAAATAAACTGGCTAGAGCGTTCTTAGCAGTGTGACGGCTACCTCACAGCCCCACTGTGTTTCATGTCAGCCCCCACCCCCCAGACTCTCAAAAGCTAACAGGCAGCCGGGCAGTGGTGGCACACGCCTTTAATTGCAGCACTTGGAAGGCAGAGGCAGGTGCATCTCTGTGAGTTCAAGGCCAGCCTGGTCTACAAAGAGAGTCCAGGACAGCCAGGGCTCTGTTACACAGAGAGACCCTGTCTTGGAAAAACAAAACAAAACAAAACAAAACAAAACAAAACAAAAGGCTAACAGGTATTTAGGCAGGTGGCACACACCTTGTTCTTTGCTCTCAGCCCTGTTCCTCTTTTTAAAAAAAAAAAAAAAAAAGGCTGTCTCTCCTGGCATCCACCTGTTTTTGCCTCCTGAGTGCAGGGATTAAAGGCGTGTGCCACCCCACCCGGCCTTCTTTTAGCCTCTTTATCGGTATCTGTGAATCACCTTTCACTGCTTAGGAGTACACATCTTCATTCTAAACAGCTTGCTAAGAACAACTAAACAGTGCGGTTCAGTTACAAAGTATCTGATTGGCTGGCTCAGGGCAGGTGTCCAAACCACTCTATCTACCATAGTATAGACCCGGGAACAAGTCTGGCTGTTGCTGGGCATTAAGGCAGAGAGGCCAGGTGATGGAAGTGCTCAGAAGGAGGAGGGAGATGGTAGGATCTGGTCAGACTTTGCGCACATCTGTAACTGCGTTTCTGCATGAGCTAAGCACCTGCATCAGAAGCCTGAAGAGAAGAGCTGGCCTCCCTTCATGTGGGTGGGCCTTGCTCTTCCCCAAAGTGACTGGCTCCACCCAGGACCTGGCTCAGCAAGTCACCCACCCTGGAGCTCTTAGGGCTGGCAGCCTGCATGATATGAGCCAATGTCCTGGCAATCCTTATAGGAATTCTTAACCCTTCCCCTCCCTTTCCTCATCCTCTTACCCTTTCACCCCCACTTCTCCCTCTATTGTCTGTGTGTCTGTGTACACCACACTACTAGGCACAGAGTGTGGGTGAATAATCCTAGTGGGACAGAAAGATCTCTGGGGTTCACTGGATTTACTGGGTTCCAGGCTCAGTAAGAGACCTTTTATTTAAGAAAAGAAAGAAAGAAAGAAAGAAAAGTTTCTCTGTCCCAAATACATGATTTCTGTTTCTTTGGAAAACCTCAGACACATAAATATAAATACACACATACACTAGCAGTAGTTGGATGTGATAAAATGGAATGTTCTTCTGGTTTTAATCAATGTCTAAGATCTGACACCTGAGTTTTACTCCCAGCTTCCCACTTCCTGGTTGTGAGAACTCAGGTAAATCATTAATGTCTTAAACGCCTGTTTCTTCAGCTGTGACCCGAAGCTAACAGAGGTGACTTAACCAGTTAAGCCAGTGACTTGCTTCAGTGACTACGACCTGGTGTTCTCATTTAGGCTGACTGACGAAAATATTTGCCAGTTTGCTACCTGTGTCTTTTGAATAATTTCAACTGCAAAGAGTCACAACACTGCCAGGAACACTTTCTCTGAAGTGCTTGAGCCTAGGATGTTGAGCAGGTAGCCACAAGCTCCTGAAAACCTAGTGTGAATTCCTGCCACAAGGAAAACCACGTTCCTATTTATTTTATCAAGAAATGAGCTGATAAACTACCTCCATCTGACATAGAGTTCCTTGTGAGAATGGACCCAGTTCAGCATCATTGAGGACTGCCATGAAGGAATGCTGTGTTCTCTTTCCATCCCATCCAATGCTGTACTGTCAAATGTGCCCTGTCATTAAAGACAGTCACCTTACTCGTGTTATCAAGAGAGTATGTCCGATTTCTCATATGTGCATTCCTCCCTCACCGCTGTAACTGTATTTATTTTCTGTAAACTGCAGTGACAACTCAGATGCAGCGCAGGAGAAGTGGGTGGTGGTCTGAAGTCATGGTGCAGGGAGGCCGACTCCTCTGAAAGCTTTCTGGCCAATTCAGGCCCTGTCTCCTCCTCTTCTGCCAAACAGTCTCTGTGCCTGCCTGTCGTCTGTCTCTGTTTCCCCCACCTCATTTCATGTAGCTCAGGCTAGCCTCACACTCTTGTAGGACAGTATGACCTTGAACTTCTGACCATTCCGATGCCCCCTCCCAAGTGCTGAGGTGACAGTTGTGGGAGCACACACCATCCCTGGTTTAGGCAGTGCTGGGGACCGAACCCACAGTTTCAGGAAGGCAAGTACCTCACCAACTGAGCTACTGCCTTATCCTTCTTTCATTATTTCAGACAAAGTCTTGTGTAGCCCAAGCTGGCCTCAGACTTCTTATGTAGCCAAGGATAACCTTGAATACCTCATCTTCCTGTCTCCACCTCCTCACAGGCATTCCCCACCTTGTCTGGAAACCTTTTTACTCTTTAAAAAAAAAAATTATTGGGACAAGTCTTTAATCTCAGCACTTGGGAGACAGAGGCAGGTGGATCGATGTGAGTTCGAGGCTAGCCTGGTCTACAAAGTGAGTCCAGGACAGCCAAGGCTACACAGAGAAACCCTGTTTCAAAAACCAAAAAAAAAAAAAAATTTTACAAAATAGATAAATTATTTTTTTGTCTGTATAAGAGTGACATCCAATGCCACTGGGCACCTTGGCGATCAGAGTACACTTGCAGGCCACTGCAATTGTCCTTCCACTTCCTGCGTCCTGTAGGGATCAAGCTCAGTTTGGCAGGCTTGGCAGCAAGTGCCTTTACCTGTTGAGTCATCTCCCCAGCCCCCACGCTTAGCCTTCAAAGGAACTCTAATCCTGGCTCAGGAACTAACACTGAATCCCTTTGTGGTCACAGGGGCGGGAAGAGGACTAGTGTGAGGGAAAAGAGGAGGTGCAGCTAGGCCTGTGCGGCCACCTAAGGGGTTTCATTCTCAACTCCCAAGGGACATGAGCCGAAATGTTTGTTTAGGTTTTCGTTTAGTTGTGTGTGTGATGTGCATGAGTGCCTGCACCCACGCATGCACGTGCAGAGGCCAGAGCCAGGGTGAGGAGTGTCTTTTTTTTTTTTTTAAACGTAGTTTCTTCTTTGATCATCCTCTGCCTATTGACTTGAGATGGGATCTCACACTGATGTAGAGGCTGCATGTGGGCTAGGCTGGCCTGCCAGTGGGCCTGCCCGTCCTTACCTCGGGGCTTGAGTTACAACATATGCAAGCGTGCCTGGCTCTGGCCATGAGTGCTGAGAAATTTGAACTTAGGTCCTTGTAGCTGCAGAGCTAGGGTTCATAACCTACAAGCTATCCCTAACTCCTACAGTGCAATAGGTTTTTGTTCAGATTGTGGGGTTGTTTGTTTCTTAGATAAGATCTTTTCATTTAGCCTGGCTGGCCTGGAACTCACTGTAGACCAGACTGGCCTGGAACTCACTAAGATTTGCTTGTCTCTGCCTCCTGAATGCTGGAATTAAAAGGCATGTGCCACCATGTCCAGTGACAATGAATTTTTTTGTTTTTGTGTTTCGAGACACACAGCCTTGGCTGTCCTGCAGTTCTCTTTGTAGACCAGGGTGGTCTCCGAACTCACAGATTCACAGAGATCCACCTGCCTCTGCCTCCCGAGTGCTTGGAGTAAAGGCAGGTGGATCTCTGTGAGCTCGAGGCCAGCCTGGTCTACAAAGCAAGTCCAAGACAGCCAGGCTACCACAGAGAAACCTTGTCTCAAAAAACAAAACAAAACATCAGCTGGGCAGCATTGGTGGTTAATTTATTGGAAGGGCCTAATAATGTTATCATGCCTATAATTATTATGGCGGTATTTTCTAACCCACTAGCAATCAATCAAGACACAGATGCCTGTAATATTTTAAAATAGCCTTAGTTAACCTGGGGCAGAGAAGATATTAATCCCCTAAACTATTTCCCATAGTGGGGCAGGTATCCCATATCCTGCTCCAACCCCTTGCCATCCGCTTCTAATAATTTCTATTGAACTACCTCCCATCATAATCCCAAATACTTACTAATTATCATCATCTGGGCCAAGTCTCCACCCATGCCGGCCATGTGCTTTCTTCCCAGCATGCAGCTTGTTTTCTTCCACTCCTCTTTCCCTGTTTCTCTTTGTCTCCCCAAGCCTGGGAACCTTAGCCACGCCTATCCCATTCGTTTGCCCTGCCCAGGTGAGATGGCCCTTTAATTTGTCAAACAGGAAGTTCCTTAGGCAAGGTTACCTAGCAACCTTGGGGGTACAGAGACAACAAGCAGCAATGAGCATCAACCTCAAACAGGGCAGTGGTGTCTTTAATCACAGCACTCGGGAGGCAAAAGCAGGAGCATCTCTGTGAGCTCAAGGACAGTCTACAAAGTGAATCCAGGACGGCCAAAGCTATATAGAGAAACCCTGTCTTGAAAAACCAAAATAACAACAGCAGCAGCAGCAGCAGCAATAAAATAAGAAAATTTTAAAAATCAAAGGTGTTACCCATGGTGGATGGGACAAAGATTTGAGTAACTGTTCTCCCTGGGGCCAAGTCTACAGAGCTGTGGGAAGAAGGGTTAGGGGGTAAGAAAGGAAAGCAAGCAGGCCAATAAAAACACATACTATACAGGAAGTTCCCACTGCTGGCTCTCTGAACTCCTTCAGCTGGGGAATTCTGGGATGAAACTGTGGAGCAGACAAGCCATGACCCACCTGAACAGAGCCAGCAAGGGTCTCATAGACACATTAACTCAGTCAGTCTGTTTAGGTCATTATTCCAGAAAGTACTCATTTTCCAGCACCTTCAGCATGCCATTGAGCAAGCAGAGCAGGTATGGTAGCAGAGGATAGCCCTCAGGCAACCAGGGCTGGGAAGTGCTGTAAGAGCTGCTTTGCACCGTGATTATGTATGCAGAGAAGCCAGGAAGTCACATGGCAGCTGTGTATGCAGACGCTGTCTGAAGAGACAGAGGGTAACTTTAGAAAACTGCAGCGCAGCCAGGCGTGGTGGCACACGCCTATAATCTCAGCACTCGAGAAGCAGAGGCAGGTGGATTGCTGTAAATTCAAGGCCAACCTGGTCTACAAAGTGGGTCCAGGACAGCCAAGGCTACACAGAGGAACCCTGTGTAGAAAAACCAAAAAAAAAAAAAAAAAAAAAAAAAGAAGAAGAAGAAGAAGAAGAAGAAAACTGCAGCCCTAATGCAGAACATACTGACTCTTGTAATTCTATTTTTTTTTAACCTTTTTTTGTTTCATGAGTATGGGTATTCTGCATGTATGTGCATCAACATAAATCCAAGGTGTTGGATCTTCTAGGCCAGCCTGGAGTTGGTTGTAAGCTGCTATGTGAGTGCTAGGAATCAAACCCTGGTCCCCTGGAGGAACAATAGCTTTCTTAACCACTGAGTCATCTCTCCAGCCATCTTTTTTTTTTTTTTGGGAGATGGGATGGGATTCGACACAGGGTTTCTCTGTGTAGCCTTGGTTGTACTGGACTCACTTTGTAGACTAGGCTGGCCTTGAACTCACAATGATCCGCCTGCCTCAGCCTCCCAAGCGGTAGGATTAAAGGCTTGCACCACCACGCCCAAACTCTCCAGCCATCTTAAATTTGGACCTTAAAAGTTCTTCCGGGCATGGTGACCCTGTCTCGAAAAACCAGGAAAAAAAAAAAGTTACCGATCACCTCCATCACCACCCATGTGCCAACAATAGCAAACAACGGAAGGCCTGTTTTTGTTTTTGTTTTTGTTTTGTGTTTTTTTTTTTTTTAAGACAGGGTGTCTGTGTATGTAGCCCTGACTGTCCTAGACTCACTCCGTAGACCAGGATGGCCTTGAATTCACACAAATCTGCCTGCCTCTGCCTCCTGAGAGCTGGGATTAAAGATGCGTGCTACCACCTCCCGGCCAGAAGGCTTGTTCCAATGACTCATCAGTTTTCAAACACTCAGTGTGCCCAGACTGGTATGATTTCTTAATCTTTCTTTTAACTCTGTATTTTTGACATGATTCCTAATAAGAACATAAATGAAAAATCCCATTTCCTAGCCAGTGAGACAGCATAGCATGTAAGGGCACTTGCTGCCAAGGCTGAGGACCAAAATTTGATCCCTGGGACACACATGGTGGAAGAAGACAACTTATCCCTGTAAATTTACCTCTAATCTCCATATGTGCTCTGTAACACATACATGTGCATGTGTGCTACACACAGGTAAAAATAGATATTTGAAAAAAAATCCAAATTTTTTCTAGGCAGTAGTGGTGCATGCCTTTAACCCCAGGACTCGGGAGGCAGAGGCCAGACTGGTCTACATAGTAAGTTCCAGGACAGCCAGGGCTACACAGAGAATCCCTGTTTTAGAAAAAAACAAAATCCAGCCGGGCTTGGTGTTGCACACCTTTAATGCCAACACTTGGGAGGCAGAGGCAGGTGAATCACTGTGAGTTTCAGGCCAGCCTGCTCTACAAACCAAGTTCAGGACAGCCAGGACTAAAACAAAACAAAACAAAACAAAACAGAGAAACCCTGTCTTGAAAACAAAACACCACCACCACAACAACAATAAGAGAAAGAAAGAAAGAAAATCCAATTTTCTAACATAACAGATACACCTGCTTTGTCATTTGACCTAACATGATGATCCCAGAGAGGGGGGTGGGATATTATTGTTTTCATAAGTCCTTCATATTCAGTAAGAACAGGCATTCTCACAAGGTTACAGCCACACATTACATGTCATAAATGGCATACACACTACCGAAGTGAGGAAGACACACTGACACTCTCATGACTTTGCCTACAATTGTTTATAACAAGATCCTTCCAGCTGTCTGTTTGGTTAGATTATGGAATTACTTCTGGGGAGGGCTTTAGGTGGCCAATGGTGGTTTACCATTCAGGGAAAGTGAATATTGTAATTGTTTTAAAGCAAACACTAGGAGAAAATTTTCTTGATGTTTTGGCCCATCTTGGCAATGTCCTTTTCCATCTGGACATGGAGACAATGCGTTCCTGCAGATGGGATGGTACTACTGACACGACATGAAAATTTTATGGCTGGGATCCTTGAAGGATGTCCAATGGTTTTCTATAAAATATTCATGACAAAAGCACGGTGAAAGAGATCCATTTCTCTTGGCATCATTTGAGCCTCAATATACACAGATTTTTGCGGGGGTGGGGGAATGTACCTTTTCACTTACATGAGCCAATCCATGTTTATATTTTGTCTATCTCTCTCTGTCTGTCTCTCTCACACACACACCTCCCCTACTAAATGAGCTATGTTTTTTGACATTTACAATTTAAATGGTTAATGAAGAAAGAATTTGGTACCAGAAATAAGATAGTTTCAAAAAAAAAAAAATGCCTTCTGCACAGCCATAAAGATAGAGCTGTGGAGCTGGGTGTGGTGGCACAGGCCTGTAATGTCAGCACTTAGGAGGTAGAGGCGGGTGAGTCTCTGTGAGTTCGAGGCCAGACTGGTTTACAAAGAGAATCCACGACAGCCAGGACTACACAGAGAAACCCTGTCTCAAAAAACAAACCAAGCCAGGCATGGTGGCGCACGCCTATAATCCCAGCACTCGGGAGGCAGAGGCAGGTGGAGTGCTGTGAGTTCGAGGCCAGCCTGGTCTACAAAGCGGGTCAAGGACAGCCAAGGCTACACAGAGAAACCCTGTCTCGAAAAACCAAAAAATACACACACAAACAAATAAACAAACAACAACAACTGCCCCCCAATTATCTATCTATCTATCTATCTATCTATCTATCTATCTATCTATCTATCTACCTATCTATGGAAAGAGTGAGCATCTAAGCAGAAAAGAATGTACACAGCTTCTGCCTCGGTGTTGATCTCTTATGGTCAAATACAACCCTAAGAAATCAAACAACTCAACAAACTTTCAATGAACAGGATGCCATACCTCTGCACCAACCTGTTCAAGAAAAGCAATTTTTCAGGGTAACCAAAATCAAGTGTTCTGATGCTTTGATGTCAGGGCTGAGTCTCAGATCAGCATGCAGCACAGTTATTTCATTAACTGTGATGAGCAGTGTGTTCATCATCAAAGCACAGGACAGAGAACACGATAACAAGGATTGTGCCTTTAAGGAATGGTATGTCTACTGGGGAAGGCAGTCAATAAACTAAGGATGACACAAGTATTGTTACTTTTAAAAAAAAGATTTATTTATTATGTACACAGTGCTATGCCTGCATGTACACTTGCCCACCAGAAGAGGACACTAGATCTTATTATAGATGGTTGTGAACCACCATATAGTTGCTGGGAATTGAACTCATGATCTCTGAAAGAACAATCAGTGCTCTTAACCTTAGCTATCTCACCAGCCCGTTATTATTTTTTTAAAGATTTATTATGCATACAATGTTCTGTATGCAAGTATGCCTTTATGCCAGAAAAGAGCACCAGATCTCATTATAGATGGTTGTGAGCCACTGTGTGGTTGCTGGGAATTTACTTTTTTACTGTTTCTTCTTTCTTTTTCTTTTCTTTTTTTAAAAAGTCTCTAAAAATATATATATTTAGAGAGATCATATACAGCTTTCTGAAAATAATTATTTGGAAGAAAACAAAACACAATGTAGCTCCACCCCATCCCCTCAACAGAGGGGTATTTACTTCGTGGACTCAAACACAGATCGGAAAGATGAAGCATTTGGCAAAGAGGCTGCAGAATCAGAAGTAGGTCAGTTCATGGTGTTTTTCTTTGTTGGTTGGTAGGAAGACAAGGTCAAAGGCTTGTTTTCATGTGGGAGGGGTTCGAATACCCTCAAGTGCACATATTTATCATCACCAACATCGACCTTGATGAAAAAGTTGCAGCCAGCCACCACCTGTGTCTTGAAGGATATGGCTTTGTAGACACCAAACTTCTGATTTTCTTTCTCTTCAAGTGGGTGCTTCACCTTGGCTGCGACCTCCTGTGTCTGGGCTGTGGTGGGCACTGTGGCGGATGGTGCGCCACACATCATCTTTGGTGTCGTGGAACGGGTGGTATAGGCAGAGGTATTGTGGACAGAGCTAGCTGGGAGTCCTGGACCCTAGAAAAACCTGGCTCTCTTCTTTATTTTCTTTCTCCTTCTTTCCTTCCTTCCTTCCTTGCTTCCTTGCTTCCTTTCTTTTGAGACCAGTCTATGTAGATCAAGGTGTCCTGGAACTCACAGATATCCAACTGCCTCTGCCTCGTGAGTGCTGGCATTAAAGGCACACACCATTATACCTAACTTCCTGCCGTTATTTCACTTGACAGATGTGACAATGTGCAGGGTGACACATAAAAATGCCTATACAAGAAGGTCTTGTCATCCTTGGCAGATCATGGTAGGCTTCTAAAAAAGGACGAACACTTTTGCCAAGGCTACACAGAGAAACCCTGTCTCAAAAGAAAAAAAAAAAAAAAGAAAGAAAGAAAGAAAGAAAGAAAATGAGCTCTTCATAATCCCTTGTTGTGTTTAACAAAATCATGTTTGACTTGTTGGCCATAGAACATACAAAAATAACGCAACTGCTTCAAAGATTTCAAGCTGTTCAAAACATTTTTCCTACCATCTCTTCTTAAAATCAGCAGAAGACTTTCGGTTCATCTATTGAATTTTCTCATGCTTAAGACTAAATTTTAATGTTTATTTTTACATAAAAAGTTTAATTGGGGCTGGAGAGATGGCTCAGAGGTTAAGAGCACCACCTGCTCTTCCAAAGGTCCTGAGTTCAGTTCCCAGCAACCACATGGTGGCTCACAACCATCTATAATGCGATCTGGTGCTCTCTTATAGCATGCAGATGTACATTCAGGCAAAACACTGTATCCTTAATAAGTAAATAAATCTTTTTTAAAAGTTTAATTATGTATGTATGTGTACACATATGATGTGGTCATATGCATGTGGGTACAGTACCCATAGAGGCCAGAAGAGGGCGTCAGACACCATGAAGCTGGAGCTATATGCTGTTGTGAGCAGGTCAGTTTGGTTGTTGGGAATCAAACAGTCTTCTGCAAGAGCAGTACCTGCTCTTAACAGGATAGCCATCTCTCTAACTCTTCAAGATTAAATTTTTTTTTTTTTTGGTTTTTCGAGACAGGGTTTCTCTGTGTAGCCTTGTCCATCCTGGACTCACTTTGTAGACCAGGCTGGCCTCGAACTCACAGTGATCCTCCTGCCTCTGCCTCCTGAGTGCTGGGATTAAAGGCGTGCGCCACCACGCCTGGCTCTTCAAGATTAAATTTAAATCCTAGTGACACCATTATCCGATAGAATAGACTGTAACCTCTCCCCCTAACTAGCCCTCTGTGTTATGGGAATAAGCAGTGAGCCTTCTCCTGTAATATTCTGAGGAGTAACTGCAGGAATGTACATAAAATACCTGACATGTGGTAAGTAGTTTACACGCAAACACTAGCTATTGCTGCCACCAGGGACCTGTCTACCAAAGGAGGAACTTGGGATGCAACAACACACCCAGTTGGACCACACCAACCCAAAGCTAAGCCAATCAAAGGCTTGTCTGTTTTGACCCTTCACCTTCCTAACAGGGGATAGGATGTTGACTCATGTACATCTCACTTCTTTCTTCTGAGATTTCACGAGTCTCTAAACTCATTTTTGGTCACTGAATATGCTGGTGATGCTAAAATATTAACAGAATAAAAGCAAAGGTGTGTGGTTCCAGACGGGACCACGGCAGTACATACTTCGTTCTTAACGTACATTTGAATGAGTGGATGGTTTTAAGCGTGTGTTTCCCTTGCAGCGGTTCTCAGCCTTCCTATTGCTGCCACCCTTTAAGACAGTTCCTCATGTTCTGGTGACCGCCCGACCATAAAATCATTCCATTGCTACTTCATAACTATAATTTTGTTACCATTGTGAATCATAATACACGTATCTGGTTTGCGACCCACAGGTTCCCGGAGAACCCACAGGCCGAGAACTTCTGCCTTACGGCTTCCTGCAGTTAGAGAGGCTAGAAATCCTGACCATGGAACAAACTGGGGAGACACACCAGATCGGTTCCGTGTCAGGGCTTCTACCTCCTGTCTAACTGTATCTAGTGCCTGAATAACAACTCAAGTCAGCTGTCTCCCCTTGTCTGCCTGGGTGCACCCCGATCTGTGTAAACCTCCTCCACTCTTCTTCCTCTTAGAATAAAGGCCAAGGCGCTCTCCAGATATCACAGGAAGTCTGTGTGATCCGCTGCTCCCACCGCCCCAGCCCTCACCGTTCCGTCTCCCCGCCCCACGGTTCCCACCCCCATCCCCCACCCCCACCTCCTGACTTCCTGGTCCTACTTCACTAATTTCCATGCATCCATTCCAGGGGCTTCGAGCCTCTCCTTTGCCTCCCTTTTTCTTAAATATGATAATCACCCACTACTCTCCAGGTCTCAGTGAAAGTGTCCTTTCTGTGTCACCCTGGCTGTCCTCGACTGGCTTTGTAGACCAGGCTGGCCTGGAACTCACAGAGATCCGCCTGTCTCTGCCTCAGGAGTGCTGGGATTACAGGTGTGCGCCTCCGCGCCTGGCTTTTGAGAGCTCATGTTCATGTTCTCCACACTCTGTGCATTCTTCCTTGGACAGAGAAGACTACTAGAAACGAATAACGTACTATGACACTATTATAAGCAAGGTAAATTTTATTGATTTTTACAAAATAAACTATGCTACATATTAAATACTCTTTACTAGTTATACATACTTAAGATACATTTTTAGGCTTAAAATCTTATAAAGAGAAACATACATACATAATTCAAAAGTAATATCAAATAACACATATTTAAAGCTTTTAAGGTTTTAAAAAAAGGTAAAATGGAAGATGAGACATTTAAAAAGATAAGACAGTCATTTAATCTTGGTACTTGTCTCCCATTTTACTTGTAATAATTCATTTTCTTTGGATCATTTTTGGATGCATTTATTTGCAAACAAAATTACAACAAAAACATCAACTTTTTAAATTAAAAAACAAAACAAAACAAAAAAACAACACCCTGCCCACCCCCACCCCTGTATTCGGGGACTCCTTGGGAGCTCCAAACACAGGCCATGCTTTTTCAATGACAACGCAAACATGTCAAGCCAGTGAAGCCTGGTTCTCAAGTGCTCACACATATGGTGGCACACATGAGAGGGTTATGTTGAAGACTTGAGAGAATACTTCCAGTTTTGACTTGTGAAAAACAAAAACTCAACCAAAGAGCCGGGTGTGGTGGCGCACGCCTTTAATCCCAGCACTGGGGAGGCAGAGGCAGGTGGATCGCTGTGAGTTCGAGGCCAGCCTGGTCTACAAAGCGGGTCCAGGCCAGCCAAGGTTACACAGAGAAACCCTGTCTCAAAAAAACAAAAAACAAAACAAAACAAAAAAACCCAACTCGACCAAAGCGCTCTCTCTTTTGCCCG
This sequence comes from Acomys minous, assembly GCF_964271855.1. NCBI lineage: Eukaryota > Metazoa > Chordata > Mammalia > Rodentia > Muridae > Acomys > Acomys minous. Next base: position 43,427,228 of record NC_140500.1, read on the forward strand.
AGAGATCTTGTCAGAGGTAAATGCCAGCAAGGCTATAGTGAAATGAATGACCCAGGGATTAGCGGCACAGAATTCTTCAACTCACAGGTACGATAAAAGTTGGCGTCTCTTTTAAAAGACATATGATGTGTGTGTGTATGAGTGTGTGTGCAGGTGTTGGCCTTTCAAGATGTCTGAAACAGTCCTATCAAAGATGACTGGGTCTAAGATCGAGTAAGAGCTCTCTTCTACCTCCACAGGGGTCCCCAAGTTCTGTCATTTGGTCCACTGAAGCCCAGGTTCCTGTACTCCCCAAAAGTTTACATTATAGGCAGAAAGGGGAAAGAAAAAATGAAAAATGTAGCAGGAAACAAAAACATAAAAAGAGTTGCCTGCCAGTCTGCTAAATGACACTATTACACTAAGAATGAATTTCTGAATTTGATCATGAAATCACGTCCAATTTAGTTTATCAAACATTTGGCATTTATCTCTTATCTAACTCATAGCCATCTATCTAAATAGTGGGAGTGCAGATGTGAGCCACTATGCCCAGAGCTATCAATATGAATCGTGATTTGATTGTGCTTTTTTTTACTTTTGCTTGTGAACACTACAAATGCAGTTGTAGATGTTGGCCAGCCTCTGGCCAGACAATGAAAATAAGATGGCGCACGCACAGCACTGAATATCAACTCCCACTGGAAGCTTAAGTTTAGAGCATTGTGCCCCACTGCTAAAATGCAACTGTTAAAATCATGGAGACACTCAAATTGATTTTTTTAGACATAGGCCATGTTCAAGTATTAGCGTTTTCATCTAAGTCACAATTTCTCCAATTTATACTGGAAATAAACAGCAGGAAGTAATGTCAGCCTTTCTACTTACCCTGCCATTGAAACTTCACTTCCTACTCATGCAAAAGCATGGTCACTGCTTGCTATTGAAAGTGCTGGTGCATGACTGTAATCTTAGCAGAAGTCGGTGAATCTCTGTGAGTTCCAGGCCAGCCTGGTCTACAAAGTGAGTCCAGGACAGCCAAGGCTACACACAGAAAAGCCCTGTCTTGAAAAACCAAAACCAAAAAAAAAGAAAAAAGAAAAAAAGAAAAACCAAACCAAACCAAACCAAAAACAAAACTAAAACTAAAAAAAGGAAGAAGGAAGAAAACACTACACAGAACTCCATAGCTATATCTGTGAAGCAGATTGTGTGTGTGTGTGTGTGTGTGTGTGTGTGTGTGTGTGTGTGTTTTGTACTATGTATTCAGTTGGCATCAAATAGTTGAGAGTTGAATAATAGACCAAAGGCATGGCTGGATTTTGTATTTGAAGGCTTCTCCAGACTTGATGGATGGTCTTCAGATCTGATAACCAGTGAGGAGCCTAACCAATGCTTGAGGGTTCACTGGATGCTCTGAACAGACAAAAAGCAAAACAGCAGCGGAAGCCAGTGCTTTCTGTCACTTTCCGGCTCCATCAGTAAGACCTAGCTTGTGAGTATTTACCCCACATACATCCCACGTGCCCACAGCCAGAAAGACCCAAACTAAGATGTCCTGTCTGATGGTGAGGACACAAGACAACAGTAAAAATGAGAAAAACAAATCATGGGGTGATTTCCCTAACAATAGCAGGTGGTAGGTGCCACCTCAGCATTTCAGCTTGACATCTGTGACTATACAATGACTGTGCCACACACCAACCCCAGTGTTCCATTGTAGTGCTGAGGCTCCCTGCTATCTCTTCAGGATGTGACATTTCTGATACAGGGCCCATGATAACCTACTAGTTTCTGGTATATGGCTCCCACTCTTCATTAATAGAAATAATGCTGTTTTTTTCCACTTTCAGATTGCTCTATGTAGAACGACGAGAACTCAGGATGTTTGTTTTTTGTTGTTGTTATTTTTTCCCCCTGGAAAATAGGGTCCAGTTTACACAAACCTGTATTTTATAGAAATGCACTTATCCTGGGGATGTTCCCTTTTCTGTGGTAGACTTTTCTCCTCTTACCCTCACGGAGATGGCACAGGCCCCTCCTAGTTCTCTGGGCTGCAGGAAATATCGAAAAGGTCATTTATGCAAAAGTCATTTGAGATAAATAAAGCATTATGCAAAATGTCCCTATGCTGATACCAACCTTAAAAGCAACTAGGGACTAAGCCAGGTCCCTCTTGGGGGTAGAATAAGAGCTTCCTGTCTTGTAGCAACGTGCTAGGAGTGTAAGGCTTCTAAGGCAAGAGCTAACTCCCCACAGTGAAAAAGAAAACAAACAAACAAACAAAACAAAACAACTGTGTCCTGAGGCTGGTAGGATTGTGCATTCTCTTACCAATTAGCTGAAATATTTACTTGGAGCAAATCAAATCTGAAACTGGAGCTGGGTGTGGTGGCACACACCTGCAAATCCAAGACTTTGTTGGAAGTGGAGGCAGGCAGGTTGTAAAACCCTGTCTTAAAAACACAACACAAAACAAAAGGGCCGGGGAAACGGCTTGGCAGTTAAAAAGTGTTTGCTGCTTTTGCAGAGAAAGCAAGCTCAGTGGCCAGCACCTAAGTCAGGGGGCTCACCGCTTCTAACTCAAGCTCCAGGGGATGTAACGTCCTCCTCTTCTACTTTGCATCAGGACCTGCACTCACATGTCCATACACAAACACAGACACAGACACGTAGAAAAAAAAAAAAGTAAAACAATGAAAACCAAACAGACATCTGAAGTTGTCCTTTGATTTCTGCCCACTGCCTAGTAGTCTAGCCAAGTGTTTTTGTCTGTGGAGAAACACAAACTCACACCTCTTTGCTAAAGAGATCCTTGGGCTTCCTCCTCCCTCCCCTCTCTCTTTTTGGCTTTTCGAGACAGGGTCTCTCTGTGTAGCCTTGGCTGTCCTGGATTCACTTTGTAGACCAGGCTGGCCTCGAACTCACAGCGATCCACCTGCCTCTGCCTCCCCAGTGCTGGGATTAAAGGCGTGCACCACCACGCCCGGCTACCTTGGGCTTTCTCTTAGAAGCTTTCGTTTCATAGAAATTTCTCGTGATCGAGCCCTCCACGGAGCTCCGCGACTCTCCTGAGATGCACTCAGACACAGGCTTCATCTTGAAACGCCGCCCAATTAGCTGGTCTGAAATTCCAGACGCAGCAGTGGTGTAATTATCACGTCTGACTTTTTAGTCTCTTATATGAAAGCTCGGGCATAGACGCTGCTCTTTACTGAGGTTGCCCATTACAGTGGGTAATACACACATCAGTGCAGTCTGGGAGGAAATGCGTTAAGCTGTTGACAACCTTTTCGAGTGTTTGGTAGGACTGTGCCTACCCTAAGCTTGACTGTGAATCATTGACCTATATTCTTTCTAAGCTTGCTTGTCTCATAACATTTGTGGTTTCTTAAAAATTTTTAAAAAGTTATTTTATTTTATGTGTAATGGTATTTTGCCTGAACGGCTGGCTATCTGTGCACACTATTTATGTGCCTAGTGTCTGAGGAGGAGAGAAGAGAGCACTGAATCCTGTGGAACTGGGATTACAGATGGTTGTGAACCATTATTTAGGTACTCGAAATGAAACCCAGCTCCTCTGGAAAAGCAGCCAGTGCCTTTAACCGCTGAGCCATCTCTCCAGCCCCTATTATTTATTTATTTAGTTAGTTAGTTAGTTAGTTTTTTCGAGACAGGGTTTCTTTGTGTAGCGTTGGCTATCCTGGATTCACTTTTTAGACCAGGCTGGCCTGGAACTCAGAGATCCATCTGCCTCTGCCTCCCAGAGTGCTGGGATTACAGGCATGATAGCACCTGGCTCCTATTTTTACTTTTAATAATGCATTTCTTTATTTGTGGGCATGAGTGTGGGCACACATGGAGGTCAGAGGGTAAGTTAGTGGAATTAATTCTCATTGCCCACCTAAGGAAGCCAACACAGGCCATCAGGCTTGGTGGTAGATGGTTTTTATAGCCTGAGCCATCTTGCTAGCTCCAGCGAGTTTTTTTTTTTTTTTAAATAGGATGTAAGAGAGCAAGTTGCATAGGAAGAAGAATCTCAAGAACACCAGACAGTTATGATGCCTGCATACCCCGTTAAGGTTTCATGTTTGAGGGCTAGAAAAAGGTATCCTTTTCTCTCTGAACCCACTGGGACAATGTTAAATTCATGATAATAACTTTTTTTTTTAAAAGATAAATAGGCTTTTAGAAGAAAGTAAAGAAAAGCAGCACATTCCCTTTTAAGACTAACTCAGCAAAACAGACCCAGGCTTTTGAACCCCAACAGTCATAGAGCACCATTAAATATTTCCATCCACAGATACCCGGGCAGCGCAGGGAGCCATGTCCTCGGCCACAGACACCAGGCTGACTTAAGCAGGAGGACGCTCAGCTCATGGAGTTGGGGCCCATGTAGATGATGACGTGTTTCTCATAAGCCCTTCTCATCGTTTTCTCAATCTGCTTGAGAAAAACCTGCGGGATCCGTCCACACAGCGTGTGCACCGTCTCCAAGAACTTCAGCTGTAGAGGGTAGTACATGGACTGAAAAAGATTGTCTTGAAAGGGAAACTGAAAGACGATAAAGAAGAAAGAAAAGGTGTGTTAGTCAAGTGCTGTTTAAAACGTTAAGTTGCTCTTATTAAAACACATGGCACAGTATAAGGTGACTAAGTACGGCCCCTTGGACTCATGTGACTCTCTGGCCCCTCAGTTCTGTTCTCTCTCTCTCTTTCTTAAAAGAAGTAGGGTCTCCTATAACAAAATCACCTTGAAGTTGGAGTCCTTCTGCCTTCACTTCTAGTGTGTTGGAATTTTAGGGATATACTATGATGCCCAGTTTCCTTGTCCTTAGAAAATAACATTGTATGGTTTGCTTGTGTCCCTAAGGCTCTTCAAGTCTGAAGACAATGTCTATTTCTAAGGAGCAGACCACATACATATGTATGACGCATGTGTGTGTGCGCATACGTCACTCTGAGTGGAACACAAACCTAAAGCATATAACCATTTGAAATCTACCACAACAAAACACTGGATTTACTTATTATTTTTCAGAGTTTGTTATTTTTATTTTATGAGTACGCATGTATGTATAGGACTACCTGCATGCCTAGTACCCACTGAGGGCAGAAGAGGGTACTAGATTCCCTGACACATAATTGCAGACAATTATGAGCCACTGTGTGGGTGACGGGATTCAAACCTGGGTCCTCTGCAAGAGCAGCAACTGCTCTTAACCAATGAGCCATCTCTCTAGCCCCTATTTATTTATTTATTTATTTATTTATTTATTTATTCTTTGCCATTCAAGAAACTTAAGGGCATGTCTACAGTGGCTACAGAAAGTCAAGAGTTCAGAAATTGCAAGTTAAATGTACTGGCAAAATATGCTAGGCACCAGGCTGGGATGTGGCTCACTGGTAGACCCCTTGTTTAGCATGAAAGTCCTGAGTCTGAGCCACGGCATAGGGTCCGGAATGGGAGGCTGGGGGAAAAGGAATCAAGAGGCCAAATGCCAGTGGTATTTTTGAGTTTTGTTTTTTGTTGTTTGTTTGTTTTTTGAGACAGGGTTTCTCTGTATAGCCTTGACTATCCTGGACTCACTTTGTAAGACCAGGCTGGCCTCGAACTCACAGCGATCCGCCTGCCTCTGACTTCCAAGTGCTGGGTGGGATTAAAGGTGTGTGCCACCACCGCCAGCGGTGTATTTTTGAGTTTTTAAAAATCCACTCAGTATCGAACATTTGAAGACTTGTTTCATGTCTCTTACATTTCAATGAGATATACTAATGAGAAGTTTTTGTTGTTGTTGTTGTTGTTGTTTTTTAAATAAACCATTGAGGCTACTTAGAAACCAGCATGTGCCCACCATACTATTGGGAAAGGGCAGCTGGTAGATCAAGTCAGAATGTAACTCTTGCCAATGAAAAGTCTAGGGAGAGAAGAGAGAGGAACAGAGAGGTTAAAAAGCAGGCCACTCTAGCCCCAGAGCAGGGCAGATGGGTATCTGCTTTCCTAGACCAAATCCCCCAAGTCTTTCAAGGGCATCAAGAACATTGCCTCAGCATGTGGACCAGCAAGGTGATGAGGTAACTTGAAAATGAACCCCATCAGCTCAGGTTTGGGACACTGTGTCCTACAGCTCTCAGCTAGACAAGCAGAAAGTCCCATGGAGTTGATCTCCACAGCAGCCCTTCCCCCACCTCCCGACTCCCTACGGACAGCTCAACTCTCAGCTGTAAGGTCTTAGCTGTAAGATCTGTTAGCCTCACTAACAGCGCTCCCCCCCCCCCATCTCCAGTGCCTCCCTCTTGCAAGTCTGTAATTAGCTGCCACAAGCCACCATAAGTCACAGCCGTCACTTTCCTGCCCAGACTTCCCACTGCACTCCAACTCTTGCCTCATCTGCTTGTATCTCTCCATGATGGCTGCAAGGTGGCTTCTCCTTGTGTGTGCTCTGGGTACACTGACTTTATTGCCAGCTGTGGAGTTTCCTGAGTAGGTCTTCTGGTTGACAGGATCTTCCCTGGGTTTCCCCATGAGTGCCCCCATCTGATGAAGTCCCAGGCTGGCACAGGCTTTTCCCTGACTACCTGGCTGAGAAAAATCCCCTCTGTAGCCAGTTCACCAGGTTCACCCATCACCAGGTTCCTCTTAGAATGTTGACACCGTTCACTTCTGATAGGATCTTTCTTTCTTTGTTATGGAAAACTTTTATGGCCTCCTCTTCTAGAACAGAGATTTGTTGTTTGTTTTTCAAGAGAAGGTTTTTGTTTGTTTGAATTTTTGTTTTTCAAGACAGGGCTTCTCTGTGTAGCCCTGGCTATCCTGGACTTGCTTTGTAGACCAGGCTGGCCTCAAACTCAGAAATCCTCCTGCCTCTACCTCCTGAGTACTGAGATTAAAGACATGTGCCACCTGGCTAGAACAGAGATCTTAATTAACCACAGGGCTTGGTCTATATTGCTAGCCTCCAAATTCGGGGCAACTGGAATTACCTTTGCCTAAACTAGTCATTTTGCAGATGACTGTTGAATTATTGAAGAGGATCTGACTGATGACTTTTTGGAGGGTCATGATGGGTGCTGTTATACCGGGGCACCACACAAACACGATACACAGGGTTAGGCTGTGTGCATATGAGAAAGAAAGGCAGCAAGCTAGGAAAAGAAGCAGATGTGAAATGTTTGTCTTAGAACAATGTCTACATTCTGAATACAACTGTCAGGTGTGTGATTAAAGTTCAAAAGGCATCATTTTACTAATTCTCATTAACTGTCTCACTAGGAAGATAATACTTTTAAAAAAGTATGTGTGTGTGTGTGTGTGTGTGTGTGTGTGTGTGTGTGTGTGTGTGTGTGTACATGCCCAGAGAAGCCAGAAGAGGCTGCTGGATCCTGTGGAGCTGGGGTTATAGGTGGCCATGAGACATAAGACACCTGACAAGGATGCTGGGAACACAACTTGGGTCTTGTGGGAGAGCAAATATTCTTTTGTTTGTTTGTTTGCTTTTTGTTTTTCGAGACAGGGTTTCTTTGTCTATCCTTGGCTGTCCTAGACTCACTTTGTAGACCAGGCTGGCCTCGAACTCACAGTGATCCACCTGCCTATGGCTCCCAAGTGCTGGGATTAAAGGTGTGCACCAGCACCGTCCAGCTGAGAGCAAATACTCTTAACTTCTGAGCCATTTCTCCCAAAAGGGAACATTATTATCTTTGTTTTATTTTATTTTATTTAGATTTTTACTTTTTGAGACAGGGTTTCTCTGTATAGCCTTGGCTGTCCTGGACTTGCTTTGTAGACTACGCTGGCCTTGAACTCACAGAGATCCTCCTGCCTCTGTCTCCCCAAGTGTTGGGATTACAGGCATGCACCAACATGCCTGGCTTATTTGTTTTTGTTTTTTATATTTATTCATTTCATGTGCATTGGTGTTTTGCCTGCCTATGTGTCTGTGTGAGGGGATCGTGGAGTTACAGACAGTTGTGAGCTGCCATATAGCTGCTGGGAACTGAACCTGGGTCCTGTGGAAGAGCAACCAATGCTTTTCACCTCTGAGCCATCTCTCCAGATCCCTATTATCTTTATTTTATAATGAGGAAATCAACCGAGGCTTAGTAATCAGAAGGTGGTAGAATTGGGGTTTGAGGCCAGGGCTGCTGGGGCGGGAGGCCAGGGCTGCTGGGGCGGAAAGCCAGCTCTGCTCCTTCACTGTATGAGGAGAACAGCACCGCCCAGGAGCAGAAGGCGGGCCTAGGGGACCACAGCTTCACAATGACGGGTGCTCACTCACTCCCATGTTGATTTGGAGCCGGTGACTGCCCCCCCCACCCCCCCCCCCCCCCCCCGTGGAGATGCCTGAAAGAAAACTGTCTTTTGAGGCCAAACTGTGGAACTCCACGGGGGTGATTATGCAGAACTGTTTAAGAAGCAAAGTCATTTGGCTGTCTTTCTGATCCCCTGTGAGAGCAAGCCAGATGAGTCATAACTCAGCCACAATTGCTCAATTCTGAAGTGCGGCCAGAGCACAAGGGAAAGTGGGAGAGGCCTCCAGTGAGCCGGACCAGGCTGCACGCTTTCTTGACTCCCACTCGTGCTGGGGGATGGGTTTCCCTCTTGAGTGAGTAACCAAGTGTGAGAATGTCACTGAGTGCATGACAGATTGTGTAATTTAATCCCTTTCCCTTTGAAAACGAAACAGCAGGAAACAGGAGAAGAGGTGCTTAAATGCATGTTAAGTGATCTCCTATGGGGAGGACAGCCCTGAGATTTCCAGAACTGGAATTCTTTAGTAAAATGCTCATCTTCACACACACAGAAGATGTATTACAGGCTGTGGGGGGGGGGGGGCGTGGTGGTGGGGATATAGCTCAGTGGGTCACAAAGACACATTACAGGCAGGGACATAGCTGAATGTGGAGAGCGCTTGCCACAAAGTGTGACCATCTACGTCTGGACCCCCAAGAACCCACAAGAAGCCTGGCATGGTACTATCTGAAATCCCTGTGCTCCTACAGTAGGATGGGAGACAGAGATGACTGAGTCCTCAGAATCTCATGGACCAGCTAGCCTGGTGCTCGAAGCAGTGACTGACCAAGAGACCCTGCCTCCACAAGGCAGACGATGAACAACATCCGAGGTTATTTTCTTTTCTTTTCTTTCTTTCTTTCTTTCTTTCTTTTTTTTTTTTTTTTTTTTGGTTTTTTGAGACAGGGTTTCTCTGTGTAGCCTTGGCTGTCCTGGACTCGCTCTGTAGACCAGGCTGGCCTCGAACGCACAGCGATCCGCCTGCCTCTGCCTCACGAGTGCTGGGATTAAAGGCGTGCGCCACCACGCCCGGCTCCGAGGTTATTTTCTGACCTTCACATATAGCTATGACACCTGCACATCTGAATGCCTCCACTGAGTTTCCAGATCTTCAAGAAGGAAAAAAAAAATTTTTTTAAATAAAGTCTATACCAGGAGATTGACAAACAGTTCTTGTTACGGTAGGGATAGACAGCAACTACTTTGGGCTTCGTGGACCTTGCAGTCATAATTAATAACATCTGCTGTTGGAGGGTCAATGTCAGTGACAGTACATGAATGCAAAAGGTCACTGTGTTCTCCCGTGACTTTATTTATGAAAGCTGAGACATGAATCTTCTGTGGATTCTTCATGGAAAATTCTGCTGATCCCTGCTCGGTGTCTTGGAAGAGCAGTTTAAGGAGGGCGCTCCTCACCAATACCTATTATTGGTTTCCTACAACAGTAATCTCAATACCGAGGTAACAGGTGATGGGCAACACAGAACTTCCCAAGGGACTAGCTGACATAATCCTGCACTGCTCCTTAACATGTATTCACCTATCTTTTCAAGGAAGAAGGAGTGGGCTCAAACTATATGAGCGTCTACTTACTCCACGTCAGCACTGTACATGATGGCATCCTTTATTCATGAGGGATACACTCCGACTTACTCGGTGGATGCCTGAGATCAGGATGGCTACTGAGCCCTACAGACTGGATACCCTGTGGCTCCTACATTGCTGGTGGGTGGGTAATATGTACAGTGTGGATACATGTGCAAAGAGATGACTCACATCCCTGGCAGGACAGAGCAAGACAGCATCAAATTGTATGTTCCTGGAAACAGCACCCAGCTGACAACTTATAAAGCCTGTAACTCTGGAATTTTCCATGGAAAATTTTTGGGCCATGGTTGGACACGGTGACGGATAGCATGCGAAGTCAAACCATGTGGGAGGGGCTCTACCATGCGTGATCCTAGAGACCAAACACACGCAGCCACAGGGCTCTGGCTTCCCATTCCTGGTTCATGGTCCATAAGATGCAGGAGTCTTTACCTCAAGGCCTCTTAGCTATGAAACAGTTCAAACCATCTAGGTTGTATCCACGCAACCCTTACACATCCCCCTTTGGTGACAAAATGGCGGGCACCTCTGTTTGTTTCTTGCCTGCACTGTTAATAAAGGCTTGATGGCCTAGGCCGTGGCTCAGAGGGCAAAGTGCTTGGATGCAAACTTAAGATCCTGAGTTTGATGCCCAGGACCTGTATAAAAAGCTGTGTGTGTGCTGGGGTACACATGTGATCCCAGGACTAGGAGGTATAGACAGTAGATCACTGGGTTTACTCGCCAAACCAGTGCATTCTAGGTTGTGTCTCAAAATATAAAGCAGAGAGGCTGGAGAAATGGCTCAGGAGTTAAGGGCACTGGCTGCTCTTCCCAGAACACATGTGGTGTCTCACAACCTTCTGTATCTCTGTTCTAGAAGCTCCAATACCCTTTTCTGCCCTCCAAGGGCACCAGGCCCTTGTGGTACATAGACATGCATGCAGGCAAAATACGCATACACTAAAAAAAGGTGTAAAGTGATGGAGGAAAACATTCAATGTCAACCTCTGGTCTCCACAACAGATACACACACACACACACACACACACACACACACACGGGCAAATTGTTTCTTCCAGTGTGGCAACTTCTAATTGACCTGCCTGAGATGTGATTGCTTAAGAGCTTGGAGCTGGTAACCAGGCAACATGCTTAGCTTGAACTAAATAAAACAATCTTACTTTTGTTGCATTCTCTTTTACCCCCCCCCCCCCGAACTCTTACTCCACAGGACGACAAAAGCCACAGGAGTTCTCTCTGGCCGCATCTGGCCTTCAAAGTCCCCACGGACCACAGCACTTGAAGTGTTGCACACCAGTAAGCATATGTCTGCTGAGTGGGGCTTTGAAGAGCGCACTTACATCCCGGATTGCTTCATAAAGCGCTCGGAAAGTGGGCTGCTTATCATCATGGTAGACGCCACGGTTGCCATGCAGAACAGACACGCCTTCCCGCTCAGCCTCTTTGCAGTTGCTTCCATACATGCAGTGATCAGGGCGGTAGTTCCACTGGCAGGGAAACAAGTAGAGACACTCTGGTGGCGACACAGGAAGGGATACAGCTACAGTCAGTGCTGGCTGCCATCTGTGTGTCCGGCGCTTAAAATGCTACTTATAAACCACACACTGTGCGCCATTTCAATGCCCAGGAGAGTGGCTATGAGTCCTAGGTCAAACATAATGCATTTGTTTAAATTCCGAGATCAATGGCCGAAAGGGCACCCACCAGTGATGACGGAGGAAGGCAAGCAATCTCTAAATCAAGGAGCTAAAGTAGGGAGGGCATCCAATAAGCCTAGTGTGCCAGTTTGCTTCTCTGCTGTGATAAACACCATGAACAAAAACCAACTTGGAGGGGAAAGGGTTTATTTCTTATCAAATTCCAGGTAACAGTTTGTCATCAAGGGAAGTCTGAGCAGGAGGCCAAGGCAGGAAGGGACCTGGAGGCAGGCACTGACGCAGAAGCCAGGGAGCAATGCTGCTTACTGGCTTGCTCTCCATGATTTGCCCAGTTTGCTTTCTTTCTTTTTTTTGTTTTTTTGTTTTTTGTTTTTTTCAAGACAAGGTTTCTCTGTGTAATGGCCTTGGCTGTCCTAGACTTGCTTTGTAGACCATGCTGGCCTCGAACTCACATCCACCTGCCTGCCTCTGCCTCCCAAGTGCTGGGATTAAAGGTGTGCGGCAATGCTGGACCACTTGCCGAAGGAAGGTATCACCCACAGAGCTTAGGGCCCTCCCCTATCAATCATTTATCTAGAAATTAATGGCTCGCAGATATGCCCACAGGCCAATATGATGGAATTAATTCCTCAGCTATAGTTTTTCCTAGGTGGCTCTAATTTGTGTCAGATGGACAAAAACTAACCAGCACACTTGGGTCTGAACCCCAGCTTCTCACTCATGAACAGTGAAATCTAGAACCAGTCTCATTTCTCTACCCCTTACTCTTCTCATTTGTAAAATGGAATTAATAGAACCCCCCTGATTTTGATTATTAAAAATTTAAAATACATCAAACTGAGGATGAGAAGTTGCTTAACATTCTTAAAGCCCAAGTTTGGGGGAAGGGGAAATCAAATACATAGAAAATGTAACACAGAGTGCCAGGCACACAGGGCTGCTCAAGAGTATCAGCAACGAATCATTTTTCTGGAAAGGTTTTGTCAAGTGGAGAGACCCGCAAAAGAGGAGTAGAGATTAAAGAGTTCTCTGCGGACTAAAAACAACCCAAATAAAAAACTCACAGTGAGGCGCCACCTCCTAATGGCCCCACATCCTTCCAAAATAGGCTGGGATTAACTGTCCAAACATGCGGGGCTCCAGGGACATCAGTGAACAATAGCACACAGCATCCCCGTGATCAGTGCTTGTGACAGCTATTCCCAGGTGTGCAGGGCCATCTTTCCCATTTTGTGAGTCACAGATCTCTTGGAGAATCTAAGGCAAACTTTAGACACCAAGTGTGGAAAACTACAACTGGGGGGGAAAAAACCCCACCAGACTTAAAAGAGCATTTGCTTGTGCCTTTCTCGTCTCCTAAACACCAGCTAAGTAACTGAGCTCCTAAACCTCAAATATGAAATGAAGCTCAGAAAGTCAATTCACATCTTGACTGAATTTTCTGGAGTGAGAAATGCAAAACATTGTACATATAATCATAGGAAAGATCTGTTCCCTGTGTCACTGCAGGACAGTGGAGTCCTCTTTTTTTTTAAGAGAGGGTTTCTCTGTGTAGCCTTGGCTGTCCTGGACTCACTTTGTAGACCAGGCTGGCCTAGGACTCACAGCGATCCACCTGTCTTTGCCTCCTGAGTACTGGGATTAAAGGCGTGCGCCGCCACGCCTGGCATTGTGGTGTCCTCTTTTGAGTTTCACCTAAATGCAGGCGCTAGTCAGGATGCAGTTGTGACAGAAACCATGGTGCAGGAGAACGCTTGAGGGGAGACAATGGTTTGATTGTGTGGAAGTTTTGTAAATCAGAATGTGTTTTAGAAGACAAGTCATCTGGGGTTTGCTGGAGGGAAGATCTCGTCTGTGGGAAGGGCGGTAAAGGAAGAGCTGTCCTAAATACACTGCTTTGCCCTGAAATGATCAAGACATAGAAATCTGTGTTGGGTTCCAGACAACTAAGTGGCTCATAAAATGTGAGGTGAGGTGGAACTGGGGCAGCTCTCAGATTCTGGGGTGGGGACTAACTAATATCAGCTTTTCAGCCCTGCTGCCTGGGTGAACCAGCCGTGGATTCTGCTCTGGGGTTTGCAGGATTTAGAAACCAGGGGATGGATGGTCTGACTGGTCTAACAGGGAATCACTGGAGGGCAAGGGCTCTTGGGCAGCATGAGATGAGGAAAGAGCAATTCCATCCAGCAATGGGGACACTGTGACCAAAAGAAGGTGCAATCAACAGTAGGAACATAAAGACAAGATTTAGTCTATGGGATAGTTGACAACGTGATTGTTGTAAAAGCTTGAAGGCCCGATTTGACCCCCAGAATACAAGTAAAATTAGCCAAGTATGGTAGCCTCTTTGCATTCTCAAGCAGAGAAGACAGATCCCTGTGGCACACTGGCCAGCCAGCCTGGCCTCTGTGTTCAGTTCCAGGCCTATGAGTGATGCTGCCCCCAAAAGCAACATGCATAGTGCTTGAAAAAACAACATCCATGGTTGTCCTCTGGCCTCTACACACATGTCACACTCGTGCATGTGCACCCTCGCACATGTGCACCTCCCCATGTGTACCTACCCACCTCTTCCAGATATTCAGATGTGTCTGTTTATTTACAGGTTGACTTTGTATGAAGTTACTATTTGAACGGTCCATCTTATGAACGGGGGAGGAGCAGAAGGGCTAAGCCAGCATCACTGAGAAGGCTGAATACAGGCTACACAATGAGACCCCCATCCAAAGACAAATTAAAAAAAATAAACGAAAACCCCAGTTACCCTTTCTTGAATTCCTTGGTCTTTGCTGGTTCTCTATGGATGATATCCACTAATGACAGACACTTTTAAGAGTCCACACAGTGCCAGGGGCCCCTTGCAGTTCTGATGATTCATACCCAGTGGGTGCTGAGGATTACAGAATGGTTTGTGCCGGATCATTTTAACTTCACAGAAAGATGAGCCTGCCACTCAATTACTACCCTCCAGCCACACAATGGAGGCTTTTGCACCGTGGTAATCGTGTTTGGTTGGTGTGGTGGTGGCACACCTATAATCCCAGCACTCAGGAGGTGGACCATGATCTGACAGCCAATCTGTTTAGAAAGATATTCTTTCTCTCCCTCCTCCCCTCCCTCCCTTCCCTCCCTCTCTCTCTCTCTATCCTCCCCTCCCTTCCTCCCTCTTCTCTGGCTCTCTCTGTGCTGAATGAAGAATGAAAGAATGAACGAGTGAACTTTATGCCTTCTACACTGTAAGTATCTCTGCCCTGTCTCTTGCTGTATGCTTTTTTATTTTCTGAGACAAGACTTCTCTGTGTAGCCCTAGCTGTCCTGGACTAGCGTTGTAGACCACAGGCTGGCCTTGAACTCACAGAGATCCACGTGAGTGCTGGGATTAAAGGCATGCACCACCACCGCCTGGCTCACTCTATTTTCTTAATTCCATCCACCCAACCAAGACTGCTGAGGCCCTTCCACTGAAGAGACAACAAAACCCAAACCACAGACCATGCCTTTCTCACTGGGCCCCGACAACACCCATTCCTGTCTTTTGTGTTTTACATCAATCAGGGCGCGTGAGCTTCTGAACCCACCAGCGTCCAGAGCAGCCCTCATGGGAGGTAAGTGGGCTGCTCACAGCATCACTGCTGCTGCCTGAAGCCGGGGTCTTCTATTGCAGTGCTCACTCACGGGAGACTCAAGGCCAGGGCTCTCAGAGTCCCAGGAAGTGTGAGAAGAAGAGGCCATCAGTGAGCTTTGGCCTGTGTGACTGTAAGCGCCGGTACCTGTGTCGTCCACAGGATCTTCCTTGCTCTCTAGTATCACACTGTCAACTCCTGGGCTGTCTATGCACACTCCGCGGGCAGGCTGGGCTGTGTGTCTACGCACACTCCGCGGGCAGGCTGGGCTGTCTGTCTGTGCACACTCCGCGGGCAGGCTGGGCTGTCTGTCTGTGCACACTCCGCGGGCAGGCTGTCTGTCTATGCACATTCCGCAGGCAGGCTGTCTGTCTATGCACACTCCGTGGGCAGGCTGTCTGTCTGTGCACACTCCGCGGGCAGGCTGTCTCCTCTCTCCCCCTTAGAGGATTCTATACTTCTGCTCTGCTGGGATCCATATCTGGCTCGCTTCACTTTCTTTGCAGTCTTTTTTTTTCTTTTTTCTTTTTTGAAATTTGCCCAAAGTAGCAGCAGACCTATGCAGCGAGTGAGGAAAACGTTGCTCCCCTGGCCCCTTGCTACCAGCTCAGGGTTGGTCTTCACAGCTGGGCCATTTCTCTCCCACTTGAATTAGGAACTCTAAGAGAACCATCTTTACTTGCTGTGGTCTCTTATGGTTGCTTTGGCTGGCAATCAGAGCTGGGCCAACACATCATTCTGTCAGAGACACTGGAATCTCATAAGAAAAGACGCCAGAACCCGGGAGGCATCTGACGTCTAAAGGAATCATTGCAGTTTTCAGCAGCAGCTCCAGGAAAATCCCTAGAGAGCCTGGCTCCACCTGAGCCATGTGGCCATCCCTGTCCCTTGTGGCTGAGCTGAGCTTTGATCCCTAAGCCTGAAGCTCATTCATCACACTGAATCCCCTTGGGTTTTGGTCAGGCTTGTTTTCTACTGAACTTTGCCCATGACTAAAACTTATCTGTCAAGATATGAGCTTGGGGGCTGAAGAGATGGCTCAACTGGTAAAGTGCTCATCTTGCAAGCAAGAAGACCCGAGTTCGAGCCCCAGCCCCCACATAAAATCCAGGGGCAGCAACAGTAATTCCAGGGCTAGGGAAATGGAGACAGGAAGAGGGGGCCTTTGGGTTTCCTGGCCAACTAGACTACAGGGTCAATGACCAGCAACAGGTTCAGTGAAAGACCCTGACTCAAAAATATTAGATGGAGTGTGATTGAGGAAGACTCCCAAAGTCAACCTCTGACCTCCACATGCATACACCCATACACATGCATGCATATATGTGAACACACACATACATGCATACTCCCCCCCAACACACACATGATGTGAGTTTACCCTTTCGCCCTAGAAGAGCCTTATTGACTCACAACTAGGAAATGTCCTATGGGACCAATTGCCTGCACAGCCCCCATGGGCTTCAGTCACCTCCTCTTGAGTCAGTGTGTAACCTAGCCAGGCAGTTGCACACCCACACACATTTATGGTCTAATTACGACAGGAAGTTTACAGCAGTTGTGAGCTAATGACTTTTAAGCACATCTCAGTAAGCAGGTTTCTGGCTACTCACAGAGATCCACCTGCCTCTGCCTTCCAATGCTGGGATTATGGGTGTGCACCGCTGCGCCAGGCTGAATTAAAAGTTTAGAGGCTTGCTGGGTGGTGGTGGCACATGCTTTTAATCCCAGCACTCGGGAGGCAGAGGCAGGTGGATCTCTGTAAGTTCGAGGCCAGCCTGGTCTACAAAGTGATTCCAGGACAGCCAAGGCTACACAGAAAAACCCTGTCTCGAAAAAACCAAAAAACAAACAAAAAAATAAAAAATAAAAATAAAAAAACTTAGAGGCTCATTAGAAAGAAGTAATATTTAATACAGTGCCTGGGTAAAGCATAAAATGGGTTCAGACAGCCACACAAAGAACAGCAAGTAGTTCACCTAACACTGACCTGAAACCAGAGCTCTTGGTTTACTTTCTAGGCTCTGCTAAGAACCAGAATTTAGGACAACTCCATAATTACGTAACAGCATCTTTGGCTCAGTGGGCCTCAGAAGGATGCACCTAGGCCATCAAACCCAGCTAAGTTTAGCCCCAATAAAAGGCAAGGCACTCAAGTTATGGTGTAAAGCTGTGTGGCTGGTCTTTGCTATTTGTGGGTTCTTCTTTTTCCCACTCTTTATTCCCCACCACCATTTCACCCCTATCACTAGACAGGAGAGAAAGAAGGAGGAAGAGGAGGAGGAGGAAAAGGAGGAGGAGAGGGAGGAGGAGGAGAGGGAGAGAGAGGGAGAGAGAGAGAGAGAGAGAGAGAGAGAGAGAGAGAGAGAGACCCATGAATCAAATTTCTTTCTTCTTTGAGCATGACTAGCAAACTGCAAACAAGCCCCCCTAAATTAGCAACAACCCCCTCACCCCCACCTACTAGTGCTTTAGGATTTAAATACCCTCTGAAAAACTCCCAGAAATCTCAATGTCACCTAATCGCAGAAACTATCTGCAGCTGGCAAAACCACACCTCTGCTAGAGCATGAGGCAAATCATAGTCAGCTGCTGCAAACAGTCTGAACAGCTGCATATCCCCACATCTGGGACTAAAATGAAAACATACTCTTATTATATTTCTGTGTGTGTGTGTGTGTGTGTGTGTGTGTGTGTGTGTGTGTGTGCCTGTGTGTGTGTGTGTGTGTGTGTGTGTGTATGTATGTATGTGTGTGTTTTACAGAGCCCAAAATTCCAGAATTGTCACTATATAGCTATTTCTAATACTATTTACTCACTGATCCCCTCTGTCTTAGTCAGTGTTCTACTGCTGTGAAGACTTTGTCACCATGGCAACTCTTATAAAAGAAAGCATTAAACTGGGGCTGGCTTACAGTTTCAGAGGTTCAGCGCATCCTCCTCGTGGCGAGGAGAAGGGCGGCATGCAGGAAGACATGGTGCTGGAGAAGTAGCTGAGAGTTCTTCATCTTGATCCCAGGCAGCAGGAAGAGGTTCTGGAACCTGGCTTGGGCTTCTGAACCTTCAAAGCCCACCTTTGGTCTCACGTTTCATCCAGCAAGGCCACATCTCCTGACCCTTTTAAACAGTGCCACTCTCTTAGTGACGAGCCATTCAAATATATGAGCCTATGGAGGCCTTTCTTTCTTTCTTTCTTTTTTGTTTTTGTTTTGTTTTGTTTTGGTTTTGGTTTTTTGAGACAGGGTCTCTCGGTGTAGCCTTGGCTGTCCTGGACTCACTTTGTAGACCAGGCTGGCTTCGAACTCACAGCGATCCACCTGCCTCTGCCTCCCAAGTGCTGGGATTAAAGGCGTGAGCCACCACCATCCGGCTATGGAGGCCATTATTATTCAAGCCACCACAGTGTCCACAAATAATCCTCAGTAAGCTAAAGGGACTTATGGCAAAGCAAGTGTGTCTTTCAGGTGGCTCATCCTTAGATTGGGAATATGGATGGAAAAGCTCATGTCAGATAGTTTTAGCCGTGTGACTGAGGGGAAAGCATCATTTTAAAAAATTCATTTTTTTCTCAATGTCCTTACTCATCAGAGAAATGCAAATTAAAACAACTCTGGGATTCCATCTTACATCTGTCAGAATGGCTAAGATCAAAAACTCAAGTGACAGCACATGCTGGCGAGGATGTGGAGGAAGGGGAACACTCCTCCATTGCTGGTGGGAATGCAAACTTAATACAACCACTTTGGAAATCAATCTGGTGCTTTCTCAGAAAACTGGTAATAGTGCTACCTCAAGACCCAGCTATGCAACTCCTGGGCATATACCTGAAAGATGCTCCACCATAAAACAAGGACATTTGCGCAACTATGTTCATAGTAGCTTTCTTTGTAATGGCCAGAATCTGGAAACAACCTAGCTGTTCCTCAACAGAAGAATAGATAAAGAAACTGTGGTACATTTACACAGTGGAATACTACTCAGCTATTAAAAACAAGGAAATCATAAAACGTGCAGGCAAATGGATGGAACTAGAAATGATCATCCTTAGTGAGGTAACCCAGACCCAGAAAAACACACATAGTATATACTTACTTATATGCAGATAGTAGCCATATAATACAGGATAACCACACTACAGTCCACAGACCTAAAGAAGCTAAGCCACAAGGAGGACCCCAGGGAGGATGCTTAATGCTCATTCAGAAGGGCAAATAGAATAGACACCAGAAGGGTTTGAAGAGACGGAACAGGATCGGAGCCTACCATAGAGGTCCTCTGAAACACTGCACCCAGCAGGGGATTGAAGCTGATGCTGAGATTCACAGACAAACTCTGGGCAGAGTGCAGGGAGTCTTATGGAAGAGTTGGGGGAATAGAAGGGCTCGGAAGGGACAGGAGCTCCATAAGGAGACTGGGCGCACCCTAATTGCCTCCCCCCCACCAACTTCTCAAGGGGGAAAAGTGCATCTTATGCTCCAAAAAATACAGGACATGTGCCTGAAGAGAACAGAGGTGTCAGAGGCCCTGGAGCTGGAGGTACAGGCAATTGTAAATTACCTAATATGGTGACTGGAAACTGAACTCAGGTCTTTTGCAAGAGCAGTGCACATTTTTAACCTTGGAGTCATCTCTATAGCACCCCACCCCAAAGTGACATATTTAAAGGAAAGAAATAATAGAGTCAAAATGCCCATGCTAGGATAGCTGCCTGGTGCCCTAGAGCTCTCCACCCCAGGCTAAGACATTCCCTGCAGCTCACATAGTCAGTACTGGAAGTTCCTCTCCCAAACCCATACTGGCCTGCTTGCTCACTTTCCTAGGGTTTTATCCTTTTTGATCCAGAGACATACAGAATTAGGTTTTGTAGCAGATAGGTTTTTTTTTTTCCCCTTTGCTTTTGTTGTTTTTCAAGACAGGGCTTCTTTGTGCAATGTTGGCTGTCCTGGAACTCACTCTGTAAACCAGGCTGGCCTCGAACTCAGAGATCGGTCTGCTTCTGCCTCCTGAGTGCTGGGATTAAAAGCATACATCACTACTGCCCCGGTCTTTTCTTTTGTCTGGCCCATAACAAGTAATTTAAGGGCAACATGTACCACAGGCAGAATCTTTATCAGTATGGGCCTCAGGAAAGGAAGGACCGACAGGACAAGGTAGGGACTACTTTATTTCTCCCAAAGATTTTTTTTCTCAAAGAAAACTATGATTTTTATTTTAATGAAATTAAATAAGCTTTTAGCAAAGGGTAGGGGCAGGAACCTGGAGGCAGAGACCATAGCAAGCTTATTGGCTTGCTCAGCAACTCAGAACCATCTGCCCAGTAGTGGCACCACCCACAGCGGACCTCCCATGCCAATCACTGATCAAGAAAATGTCCCATAGAGTGGCCTACAGGGCAATCAAAGGAGCCATTTTTTTCTCTCAATTGAAATTCCATTCTGTCAAGTTGACCAAAACAAAGAAACAAACAACAAAAACAAATACAAAAAAACCAAACACCAACAAAAAACCCACCATCACCAGCACAACCAGGGTATCCTCCCTGCTTCCCTGCCCCCAAACCACCAAGTTAACAACATCCAAACAAAATTTTCTTTTGCTCTATCTAAGGAAAACAAGCCCCCTGAGAATCCTGGATCTTATTCTCAGCCCTCTGCACTCTGGACGGGTGACTTTTTTTTTTTAGTTTTTTGAGACAGGGTCTCTCTGTGTAGCCTTGGCTGTCCTGGACCCGCTTTGTAGACCAGGCTGGCCTTGAACTCACAGCGATCCGCCTGCCTTTGCCTCCCGAGTGCTGGGATTAAAGGTGTGCGCCACCACGCCCGGCTGGACAGGTGACTTTTAAAGTTTCAGAACTATTTCCCTTCATCAAGTGGTTGTTCCACATTGAGGATCCTGTGCTGAGATGAAACTATTCTTAGCTGGTTTTGTGTCCTGTGTCACTTTGCACAGCCCTTCTGGGAAGGACGGTGTGGCAAGACTGCAAAGACACTCTCTAAAAACTAGAGTGCAGCATTGGAGGATTTCACATTTGGCCTTTTGTGCCAGCGGCTGAGGGCCCGCCTCCGCAGATACCCAGGGGCCAGATATAAGGGTGGGCCAGAGGAACACAGGCCTCTCTGTGCACTCTGGAGGTCTGTCAATAGCAGCCTAGGCCTGGAATGTTCCCAGTGAAACGAGGTGGGCGTACTCCTACACAGTGGCATTCTGGAAAGAGCACTTACCTGGGTTGAAATAAAAAATGATATTTAATAAATCCTGGTCTCCCCACGTGATGGCATTCTTATACTTCTGGTACAGTGGGAGCAGCATGTCCTCCCAAGCCAGGCCTGTGGGAATCAGGCTGTTCTGGAAGAGAGAGGACCATGAGAGCAGTAGAGGCAGAGCAAGTGTACCTTGCCCCGTGGAAACGGGGACCACTTTCCTTTATCCTAGACACAGAGCAAATGCAGGTGTGGTCCTGCTACTCTGGGCACAGAACCAAGCAAAGCGAATGTGGTGGGTGGTGGGTAGAGGTTTGGGGGATGTCGGTATGGATGGATGCAGGGTGGGCCAGAAATTGGAAGAGAGGGCCCTATGGTTTTCTTTTCTTTACCTTTAAAAAATATTCGTGTGCATGTGCATATGCATGTGCGTGTACGTGTGCGTGTGCGTGTGTGTGTGTGTGTGTGTGTGTGTGAGAGAGAGAGAGAGAACATGTGCCACGGGGGTCATGTGGAGGTCACGGGACAGCTTCATGTAATTGGTTTTCTCTTTCTACCTTTCTGTGGGTTTTGGAGATGGAACTTGGGTCATCAGGCTTGCAATGTCAGGTGGACCGCCCCTTTACCTGCTGAGGCCTCTCATCAGCCCTTTCCTTTCTGTTTTTGAGGTGCGAGAGATATGTGAGGCTTCCTGTTGGTGTGTACACATGCAAGCACACACATGTCACAGCACACATATGGGGGATGAGATGACAGTGTTCTGATATCCGGTCCTGCCTTTTCCACCTTGTTCGAGACAGGGTCTCTTTGTTGCTTACGGCAGGCTAGCTGACCTGTAACCCACAGCATCGCTCCTGTCTGGACCTTCAGAAGGCTAGGGTTGCAGGCAATTGTGCTACTGCATCCAGCTTTTACTGGGTCCTGGGCATCCAAACGGCGTGCACCCACCCACCCAAGACTTCTCTCCAGCTCAAGCCTATGATTTCAAGAACTGAGCTGAAATGATACCTCTTTATTAGTTTTGTTCTTTAAAAAAAAATTGTCTTAGAAGTATTTTATATCTGTGAAGAAACAAAACACTGATCAAGGCATTTCACGGAAAACTGCTTTTCTTGCCTTGTTCTTGGACAACGTCTTGCACTATATCCCAGGCTGGCCTTCAGAGTGGGGCCCGTGCATTCACCTCCCAAAAGCTGTGGTTATAGCTGTGTGCCACTGTACCTGGCTCCCATCCTTGTTATTTACCTGTAAGCTAAAAGTAACACACTCACAAATGAAGCATTCAACCAGCACGTTAAGATAAAAGTTAAAAGTGTATTTCTTGGGCTGGAGAGATGGCTCGGAGATTAAGAGCACTGATTGCTCTTCCAGAGGTTCAATTCCCAGCAACCACATGGTGGCTCACAGCCATCTATGATGTAACCTGATGTCCTCTTCTGGCCTGAGGTGTACATGTAGACCACTGTATAAATAATCAATAAATCTTTAAAAAAAAAATAAAATTGTATTTCTTCTGCTGTTCTCTCCACACACAGTGCCTGCCTCTGCCTCCTGAGTGCTGGGACTAAAGGCGTGTGCTACCACTAAAGGCATTTTCAAGCTTTTCCTTACCTTGAACTGTGTACTTCTTATGCGAGTCAAGTTCATGAGCATGACCCCTGAGTTGACCCCTGCAGAGCCGTAGAAGGGATGCCGGGCGAAGCGGCTGTACCAGCCAATCTTGGGGATCTCATGCTCTGGGGCCATGGCGGCAAGCTGGGTGGAGTTAAACTGCCTCAGAAGCTTCCAGATGTCATCCACGGGCCTCAGAAAGAGGACATCAGTGTCCACATAGAGAAGTGAGTCCACATCCTTTAAGATCACCTTTGTGTACAAGGAGCAGGGAGAGGGGAGGGGGCAAAGCAAAAACAGGTTAGAAACAAGGGAAGTGGCTCAACAGGAAAAACCGCCACTGATGCTGACCAATGTTGGCTCCTACAACAGGCACCACTGCTATTAGCTCTTCTCCTTTCACCTGAGGGTAAGTGTCAGCCAAGGACACTCTTCAGGCCTACCCCAAGGTCTGGGGTTGAGGACTATCTCAGGAGACTGCTCTGTGTCTTTCTAAGGCGATGTTAGATTTGGGAATAGAAAAGGCAGCCTATTGGCTGTCTCTATTTGCAGATCAGGGCTTGACAAACTTCTCCTGTAGGGGGCCAGAGAGTACATACTTTAGGCTCTGTTGCAGCTAGCTGGTCCTGCAGTTGTATCCTATGAGCAGCACTGACAATTTGTAAATGAACAAGGCTCCAAACTTCATGTAAGGACATTGAAAGTGTCATTTTGTGTCATTTTTGGATGTCCTGGAATATTCTTGCTCTGAGTTAAACAAAACAAAACAAAATAAACCCATAGGCTTCTACTGTTAGAATCCTACCAGGCTTGCTACACATCCTTCCCCTAGCCTTCCCAAGCAAAGGAGTGTCCCCTGTGCCCCACCCCCACTCCACCTGCAGCTTCCAGGGCTATGGCCTGTTTTATTTTGTTTTTTTTCGAGACTGGGTTTTTCTGTGTAGCCTTGGCTGCCCTGGACTAGCTTTGTAGACCAGGTTGGCCTTGAACTCACAGTGATCTGCCAGCCTCTGCCTCCCGAGTGCTGGGATTAAAGGCGTACATCACCACGCCCAGCTCTGGAGTAAGACTTTAAAGCCTGAGTTAGCAATAATGCCATTTGCCTCGGTTTTTTTTTTGTCATTGTTCCCCAACCTAAGGAACAACTAAACCAAGGAAAGGTCTAACTAACTCTCACTGTGACCATACACGTTATGAACTAACGTGTGTGTGTGTGAGTCTGTGTCCAGATCCACACAATGAAGCCGTGACATCTGAAATGACAGCATTTGGAGCTATGGCTTTGGAGAATCATTGGGACTAACTGAGATCACAGGATGGCGTCATAACGCACTAGTGCTGTGTTGACAGCAGGCCCCAGAAAGAGCCCCTCTTTCCTGCCCCATTAGGACATGATGATGCCAAGGAGAGAACCTTCGCCTGGTCCCACTGGCATCCAAGGCTCGAATTTTTCCCAATCAGAACTGTGGGAAGACGTATTTCTGTTGTTTAAGGAATCAGTCACTCATGTCTGATTTTGGGGAGCTGAGTAGCCTAATAGGTATTTATCTAACAGGGTGAACAAGGGTACCGTACAATTGAGTTTCACAGAGACTTCAGTCTGGAGTTACTTCAATGCCTATTCGATTAGCCTCAGGCTCCTCTCTTGTTATCTACTAGAAGAGCAGATTTTATAGATCAGTGTATATAATTAAAAATAACAGCTCTCACCAGATGGTGGCGGCACCACAGGCCTTTCATCCCAGCACTTGGGAGGCAGAGGCAGGTGGAGCTTTGTGAGTTCGAGGCCAGGACAGCCAGAGCTGTTACACAGAGAAACCCTGTCTTGAAAAACCAAACCAAACCAAACCAGAAACAACCTCCCCTGCCCCCCAAACCCAGATATCTATCATTAATAAAAGAAAAAAAAAAGGTTTCTGACTCAGTTTCAGAATTCATTGTAATTCTGAATATGGCACACATCTTTAATCCCAGCACTCTGGAGGCAGAAGCTGGTGGATCTCTGAGTTCAAGGCTAGTTCTGGTCTACAGAGGTAGTTCCAGGACAGCTAGAGCTACACAGAGAAACCCTGTCTCAAAACAAGCAAACAAACAAACAAACAAATAATACCACACATTCTCCCTATTCTTCCTTATTTCCTATGGAAAGTTAAAACCTGTCACATCTGTAGACATCATTAAGAAATCTCCAGTCCTAGTGGAGCAAGGGTAAACTCTCCACGAATTATTATTATGATACAAAATGTGCATCGTAATCATCAGGAGCCTGCTGTCTCATGCGTCCCCAAGGCCATCCCAGGGGGCTCATGTCCTGCTCATCACGTCTTTCTTGGGCAGGAAAGCAGAACGCACCTGCTGCAAATATGAAGACCTAGTCAGAGGAGGACAGGACCCAGGGGAGCCATCTGCCTGCTCTCTGGTTTCCGAGAAACAGGACAGAGACTCACCAAAACTGAGGCCCCTCTGAGCTTCCGCACCAGTCCCTACCAGAGGATGTACATTCTCCTCTACGACCCTCAGCAGCTCAGAAACTGGGAATCTGCAAACTTTTTTTTTTCAAGCAGCCTTTCCCTGACACTGCCCTTCCCAGAATTCCCCTGGAAGCCTGCAGCTGTTTTCCTTTGTCTTGTCATGCCTTTGAAATTTATTATTCTCAAAGGGCTGGCAGTGTTACTCGGTGGGTAAAGGCACTTTCTGGAAGCCTGATGACCTGAGTTTGAGCCTAGAGACCCAGAAATTGGAAAGAGAGAACCAAGACCTGCAAGCTGTCCTCAGATCGCCGCATTCAAGCCATGGCACATGTACACACACACACACACACACACATACACACACACACACACACACACACAAACTAACCAACTAAATAAATAATGTGGTGGTGGTTTGAATAAAAGTAGTCTCCAAGGTGGGGGGGGGGTGATGCATGCCTTTAATCCCAGCACTCTGAGGCAGAGGCAGGTGGATTGCTGTGAGTTCAAAGCCAGTCTGGCCTACAAAGTGACTCCAAGGTAGTTAAAGGCTACACAGAGAAACCCTGTCTCTAAAAACAAAAAAGCAAAACAAAAACAAGAGTGGCCCCCAGAAGCCCATAGATTTGAGAGTTTAATCACCAGGGAGTGGCACTACTTGAAAGGATTAGAAGGATTATGAGGTGTGGCCTGGTTGGAGGAAGTGTATCACTGGGGCTGGGCTTTGATGTTTCAAAAGCCCAAGCCAGATCTAGTCTCTCTTTCTCTGTCTGAGCATCAGGAGGTAGCTCTCAACCACTTCTCCTGCACCAAGCCTGCTGCCAGGCTCCCAGCCATGGTGACAATGGGACAAATCTCTGAAACTGTAAGCCAGATCCTAATTAAATGCTCTCTCTGATAAGAGTTGCCTTGGGGGGGGGTGGAGGGGGCTGGGGGGTGGGGGTGGCTGGGCGTGTGTATGTGTGATGGCTCAGCAGTTAAGAGCACTGCCTGCTTTTTTCCCCAGAGGTCCTGAGTTCAATTCCCAGCAACCACATGGTGGTTCACAACCATATATAATGTGATCTGATGCCCTCTTCTGGAATGCAGGTGTACATGCAGGCAGAGAACTGCATATATAATAAATACATCTTAAAAAAAAAAAAAGAGTTGCCTTGGTCATGGTGTCTCTACACAGCAATAGCACAGTGACTCAGACAAATAATGCAATGATATTTATCTTTCTTGTTAGATAATTAAATAAGTTGGTCTCCTGCCCCGGGACCCTGTGTGTTCTCCTGTGTAACGCATGTGTCATGTGTTGATGCACTGCCTTCTCTTATTACTCTCCTGTTTCAGGACTCTGTCTTGACCACAGACCTAAGAGGAGTGAGGGCAAAGCTATATTTTCTCTCCTCACAGGGAATAAAAACTGAAGTACAAAAAAGTATTCTAAGCTTATGTGTCAAATAATGATCGCTGGAGTGGGACAAATAATCCTAGAATAAGATCAAATTGTTTGCCAGGAGTGTTTAAGGGAACATGACACTGTGTAGTGTTTTTTTTAAAAAAAAATCTAAGTTAAAACTTCGGAATTAGAGAGGGGGAGAAAGGCATTTCAACTCTTGGAGAAGTTCTTGTTATTCTTGGTTACAGAGCAAGACCCATTTTAGGCATATTCTACCAATACTTTAATGAGCTACTGGGTCTTGCAGAAATCTACTAGTAAATTGAAGTTTACTGACAAGACTCACTGTTTTCTCTGGCCTTTAATCGTTGTTATATTATTAATACTTTCTTTAACAACAACAAAAAATGCAGTTATCAAACCTCATCAAAACAAAACAAAAAAAAGAAAAGAAAAAGAAAGAAATTAGGTGGGAGGAAGGGGCCCAGAAAGAAAGATGAGGTGGGAGGTACCAGGCCGCGAAGGAGTGGCCCTCAAGAGAAAAGCTGATACGCTGGGTCAGAACCCGTTCGAACATGAGTGTTTTTCTATTCGATTGTGGTTTTAGTTTTTAGCAAAAGATCTCACTGCTGAGCCCATGACAGCCTTGAATTTGAGATCCTCTGGCCTCTGCCTCTCAAGTGTACCACCATGCCCAGCCTGGATGATAATGAGGTAGGTAGCATTTTTATTTATACAACATCTTATCATTTCATAAATTTGTTTACTGTTGTAGACGAAACTATATTTCATTTGTTCATTTTTGGTCTTGGTAATAATGCTAATAATTGATAGCATCTCTCTCTCTCTCTCTCTCTCTCTCTCTCTCTCTCTCTCTCTCTGGTTTCTTGAGTCAGGGTTTTTTTTTGTGTAGTCTTGGCTGTCCTGGAACTCTCTTTGTAGACCAGCCTGGCCTTGAACTCAGAGATCCACCTGCCTCTGCCTCCCCAGTGCTGGGAGCATTTCTCTTTTAAAAAAAAAATATATTTTTAGCCAGGCATGGTGGCACACGCCTTTAATCCCAGCACTCAGGAGCAGAGGCAGGAGGATCTCTGAGTTTGAGGATAGCCTGATCTACAAAGAGAGTCAAGGACAGCCAGGACTACAAGAGAATAAATAAATAAATAAATAAATAAATACATACATACACATTTATATTTTATATATTTATAAATATATACATATGTTTATTTGAATTATGGTGTTGTTTATTTATTTAGTTGGGAAGGAGTAGGGAAAGGTCCAAAGACCTTCTAGGTCTGTGTGATCCGGCTGGAATATAAATATGCCTTTAATCCAGGAGACAGAAGCATCCAGAAAAAAAAACCCCCAATAAATCCAAGAAAGAACTGACAGAAGAGGATACGCTCAACTGTCACAAGATGAGACAGGAAAGGGCTGCTAATTAAGGGGCAAAGCAGAGAGCGGGAGGAGGCAGTTTTACTGGAACAGTAATAGAGAGACAGGCTGCAGAGAGAGAACTCAGGTAAAGACCGAAAGAGCCAGAAAATTAGACCAAATTGTTGTAGTTAGTTTGAGGCCAAGCAGAGGAGTTCAGCAGCCAAGAGAAAAGCCAGTTTAAATTAGTCAGCTGGGAGAGGCATTTGAGCCAGAACAGCTGAGTTGAACCAGCCAGCTCAGAGCTCAGGAAGAACAAGAACGGCTGAGCTTATTAAGCAGTAAGTCTCAGAGGAGAGGCTGAAAATGTTCTAGGCCTAGGTTAGATTGTATGGAAGCTAGAAGCTTCCAGGACTAGGCCTAGGTGAGCCGAAGAAGGCAGTAAGCTTTCCAGACAACAAGTGACCAGGAGACTAAAAGTTCTTTTTACATCGGGGTCATGTCTGGCACCTACGAAGATTTCCATAAATGTTTATTTCACTGAACTGAGAACACTGCTCAGAAAAGTGCTGTAAAGGTGCAGGAGAGATCGCTCAGCAGGTAAGGGCACGTCCTGCTCTCCCGAAGAACCTGAGCTCAGTTGCTAGCACTCAAGTTGGGGGGGTTCACAACCTCCTGTCAATTCAGCTGCAGGGGAGCTGATGGCCCTTTCTGGCCTGTGTGGGCACCTGCACACATGTGGCATCACTCACACAGACACAGAAACACATGTAAATAAGTCTTCAGCCGGGCGTTGTGGCTTGCGGCGCATACCTTTAATCCCAGCACTTGGGAGGGAGGCAGAGGCAGGCAGATCGCTGTGAGTTCTAGGCCAGCCTGGTCTACAAAGCAAGTCCAGGACAGCCAGGGCAAGTATATAGAGAAACCCTGTCTCAAAAAACCAAACCAAACCAAATCAACACAAAAAACAAACAAACAAAACCAAAACAAAACAAAAAATAGGGCTGGAGAGATGGCTCAGAGGTTAAGAGCACTGGGTGCTCTTCCAAAGGTCCTGAGTTCAATTCCCAGCAACTACATGGTGGCTCATAACTATCTATAATGAGATCTGGTGTCCTATTCTGGCCTGCAGGAGTTATATGCAGGTAGAACACTGTATATGTAATAAATAAATTAAATTAAACAAACAAACAAGCAAAACCAAAAAATAGTCTTCAAAAAAGAAAAGAGAGAGAAAGAAATGTGCTAAAAGTACAGTGGAGCTTAGTCATAAACAGCCTGGTTATCGGGAACTTGCTGGCTCTCTTTCAAGTTCATCTTGCTCCAGCTGTGTGTGTGTGTGTGTGTGTGTGTGTGTGTGTGTGTGTGTGTGTGTTAAAATCTGACTAGCTACATTCAAAACTGACGGATTCGCCCATTTCTCCTCCTCTCCAAGGCACTACAATGGTCCCCCAGGAATCGGTGACATCTTCCATCTCTGCTTTAATCTAACCCATTCCTCACAGAAAGCCATGAGGTCTCTTAGCTCTTAGCTTGCAGGCGATTTCATGTTGATCCGGTGGGGATTTCCAACTGTTGTACTTAATTACTAAGTATTTGGAAGTTACTAGACTGTTTTGCATCCATTTCTCATTTAATCCCCTTGTAGCCGGGGAGCATTCTCTGCATGCGTTCAATTTACCAAGACTTGTTTTATGGCCCAGCATATGGCGTAGCTCTGTGAATGTTCCCTGTAGATTTGTGACACATGTTTGCTCAGCAGTTGATGGGTAGGGCGTTCCACAAGTTCTGTAGCTGTCCCTGAGGTCGTCGCTTGGTTGGCAGTTTTGGCAGGGTCCTCTCCATCCACACTGATAGTAACCACATGTGCTCTATGGAGCATCGGCTCCAGACACAGACCACGGGAGCAGTGCAATGGACTGTGATTTCACCCATGACACTAAGGTCTGTTCCTGTGCACACGTTTGCACCTTGCCTTGGGCTTGAGAAGAGGCCCCAAGAGGACACTTGATAAAGACCGAGACCAAAAGCAATCTAGGGCGGAAAGGGTTTATTTGGCTCACACTTTCAAGTAGTGGTCCATTATCAAGGAAAGCCAGGCAGGAACTCAAGCTTTCTTTTTCTTTCTTTCTTTTTTTCTTTCTTTCTGTTTGTTTATTTTGTTTTTCGAGACCAGGAGACAGGGTTTCTCTGTGTAGCCTTGGCTGTCCCGGACTCACTTTATAGACCAGGCTGGCCTCAAACTCACAGAGATCAGCCTGTCTCTGCATCCCTGAGTGCTGGGATCAAAGGCATGCACCACGGCAACTGGCTTCAATTCACTCCCCCCCCCCTTCTCCATTTATTTAGTTATTTATTTAATCATTTTACATCCTGATCTCAGCCCCCACCCTCCTCTCTTCCCATGCCCACCCCCACACTCTCCTCCTCTCATTGCCCCTCCTCCCAGAGAAAGGGAGGCCCCCCCCCCAAGTGGTACCAATGCACCTTGGCATCTCAAGTCACAGCAGGACTAAACTAGGGGAAGTGCACCAGTGGCAGGTAACAGTCAGAGACAGCCCCAGGGGACCCACATGGAGAGTCCTGGGAGTCTATGGGGGTGACCCTAGATGAGACTCCAAGCAACTGGTGTTAAGGAGCATAAAGTAGGCACCTCCTATAGCCAGGTGGGACTCCCAGAGGAGAGAGGAGACACAATGTCACATATATAAAATGTGACTCGTCTACAAGAAGTATATAGGATAAAGATGGGGCAGAGATTGAGGCAACGGCAAACCAATGACTGGCCCTGCTTGAGCGGGCCCACAGGAGAGGGCCAACCCCGTGTTACTATTAATGATATTCTGCTATGCTTATAGACAGGAGTCTAGCATAACTGTCTTCTGAGAGGCTTCATCTGGCAGCTGATGGAGACAGACGCAGAGACCCAAAGCCAAGCAAAGGGCCCAGCTAGAGGAGTGCTAAGGAAGAGTGGGAGGAAGGATAGAAGGAGCCAGAGGGGTCAAGGACACCACAAGAAGACCAGCAGAGTAACCTGGGTCCATGGAGGCTCACAGAGACTGAACCACCAACCAAAGAGCATGCACGGACTGAACCCAGACCCTCTTTATTCGCTTTCTTCTACCTCAGGACCGCCTGCCCAGGTGATGTGCCCCCTCCACATCAGTCAAGAAAACTACCCCACAGGCCAACGTGGTGGGGGTATTTTCTCAATTCAAGTTCCTCTTCCCAGACAACTAGCTTGTGTTAAGTTGACAAAAAAAAAAAAACCTACACAAACAAAACACAAGCCACTCTGGGCTTCCCTAATGCCTGCCTGGCAGAACTGTGCACTCACTGACCTCAGACTCCCAGCTCTGATTCGAGCCCTTCTCAGAAAGCCCTGCCAAGAGTCCCCTCTTCTTTCCCCCCTCATCACACCCCATGACTTCCCTCCTTTATCTACCTCTCATCACCTGCAGCCTTTTCTTCTTTCTTTTTTTCTTTTTTCTTTTGGTTTTTCGAGACAGGGTCTCTCTGTGTTAGCCTTGGCTGTCCTGGACTCGCTTTGTAGACCAGGCTGGCCTCGAACTCACATCGATCTGCCTGCCTCTGCCTCCCGAGTGCTGGGATTAAAGGCGTGCGCCACCACACCCGGCCTTAGTGGCCTTTTCTTAAATTGCTTCCTCTGTCCATTAGAATAGAAGCCCCAATGGGAGCCAGAATGTAGTTGCTGCTGAAATCCAAGAGTCTGGGACAGTGCTCCTGTTACACTGTCCCAGAGCCACTACAACTATTTAAAATGCGAATGAAAACTTCACCATTGCTTTAAAATTTTACTTTACTTGTTTTATGCATATGGGTATTTTGC
The DNA here is from genome assembly GCF_964271855.1 of Acomys minous. NCBI lineage: Eukaryota > Metazoa > Chordata > Mammalia > Rodentia > Muridae > Acomys > Acomys minous. The sequence continues at coordinate 43,459,287 of NC_140500.1, forward strand.
CTGTATGTATGTACTACTTGTGTGTCTGGTGCCCATGGGGGTAAAAGAAAGGCATTGGATCCACAGGAACTAAAGTGACAGATGGTTATGAGCTGCCATGCAGTGCTGGCAATCCAACCCGAGTGCTCTTCATGGCTGAGCCATCTCTTTAGCCCCATTTTAATCTATTTTTGTTTTTTATTTATTTAATTTAGTGTTATGTGCACATAATGTCATGGCACATGTGTGGAGGTCAGAGGGCAACTTGTTTGTGTTTTTTTTTCCTTTAGATTTTTATTCATTTATTAATGTACACCTGCATGCCAGAAGAGGGCATCAGATCACAATATAGATGGTTGTGAGCCACCATGTGGTTGTCAGGAATTGAACTCAGGACCTCTGGAAGAGCAGACAGTGGTCTTAACCTCTGAGCCATCTCTCTAGTCCCTCAGAGGGCAACTTGTGGAAGTTGGTTCTTTCTTTTCTTTTCTTTTCTTTTCTTTTCTTTTCTTTTCTTTTCTTTTTGTTTTGGTTTGGTTTTTTGAGACAGGGTTTCTCTGTGTAGCCTTGGCTGTCCTGGACTACCTTTGTAGACCAGGCCAGCCTCACACTCACAAAGATCCGCCTGCCTCTGCCTCCTGAGTGCTGGGATTAAGGGCATACACCACCACACCCTGCTAGGGTTTCTTTCTTTCTTTCTTTCTTTCTTTCTTTCTTTCTTTCTTTCTTTTTTTCTAGATTTATTTGTCTGGACACGTGGCATACGCCTGTAATCCCACCAATCAGATAGCAGAAGTGGGCAGATCTTGGTGAGTTCAAGGCCAGCCTGGTCTACAAAGTGAGTCCAGGACAGCCAAGGTTGCCCAGAAAAATCCTGTCTCAAAACAAACAAACAGCCGGGCGGTGGTGGCACACGCCTTTAATCCCAGCACTTGGGAGGCAGAGGCAGGCGGATCGCTGTGAGTTCGAGGCCAGCTGGGTCTACAAAGTGAGTCTAGGTCAGCCAAGGCTACACAGAGAGACCCTGTCTTGAAAAACCAACCAACCAACCAAACAAACAAAAAACAAGGAGGAAAAAGAAAAATGAAGTGAAAAACAAAACAAAGACAACAAAAAGATTGATTTATTTATTATGTATGCAGTGTTCTGCCTGCATACGAGAGGAGGGCACCAGATCTCATTATAGATGGTTGTGAACCACCATGTGGTTGCTGGGAATTGAACTCAGGACCTTTGGAAGAGTCTTAACCTCTGAGTCATCTCTCCAGTCCTGGGAACTGGTTCTTTCTTTCTACCCTGTGGGTCCCAGAGATTGCACTCAGCTTACCAGGCCTGGTAGCAAGTACCTCTACCCACTGAGCCATCTTGCCAGCCTCATGTTTATTTTAAATACACTTTAATACTGACTATAGAACAGAGACAGGCTCAGCTATAGGAAGCTTATAAGACTCAAAGTCTAGAAGGAAAGCTAATATGCCTACCACACAGAATATCATTCTTCTGCCATGTGGATCTGTGCATCACCCCCTCCCTCTCAAGCCTCTGCTGACAGATATTCATATCTCTAAGAACACCAATGAATTCCCTGCCTCTTCATCCTAAGTGGTTCTGTTTTATACTATTTTTGTTTAGTTTAGTTTTGTTTTGAGACAGGATCTCACTATGCAGCCTTGGCTGGCTTCAAACTTATAAAGAACTACTGACCTCTACCTCCCAAGCCCTGGGCTTAAAGGCACGCTCCACACAGCCAGCCATTTTTAATGCTGTTAGCATATATTACTTATACACAATATGGGGTTTCATTATGACATTTAATATAGGTACATAATGTATTTCCATCACTTCACCCACTACCCTCTCTGTCCACCAGTCCTCCTCATCCTTTCATGATTTTTTGTTTATGACCTACTGAGCTTCACTCAGCTGCGCTACTGGAGCACAGGTGAGAGCTTGTCTACAGGTGCATGGACACCTACCCAGTGTCTACCTCACACCTGACCACCTCTCTGACTCCACTGATGTGAGTTCAAGGATGTAACAGCAATGCCACGCCCGGAAGTGGTTGCTCCACACCTCTCCCCACCCTTCCTCTGGCCTACATTCTTTCCATGCCTCCCCCTCATTTTTCTCCCAACCCAAACACAGATTTCTTTATACAAATGTCATCTGAGGGGCTTTGGGGAATTTAGCTTAGTGGTAGAGCGCTTGCCTAGCAAGCGTAACGCCCTGGGTTCGGTCCTCAGCTCTGGGAAAAAAAAAAAAGACAAAATAACAAAAAGACCAAAAACAACAACAACAACAACAAAAACAAAAACACCTCCCCCCAAAACAAAAAACAAAACAACAAAATAAAACAAGGTAACAAATGTCATCTGAGGAACTGTTCTAAGATCATCCTTGGTTTCCATAACGACAGTGGGCCCCCACCCTATTCCTGCTCAGTGCACACACAGCTTCAGGTCAAATGTCTTGTCCAAGCTGACACAAACCATCCTTGTCAAGACAGGCACAGGAACAGCCACAGCCTCCGCTAACCTGCCTCCTCTTTGTCTAGGCTCTCCTCAGGTGAGAGACTCCAGAGAAAATGTCCCATGCCTGTCCCATTTTACAGAAAGTTCACTGGCTACAGCAGGAATTAGAGGATGACGTGGGCAGTTACAGACAATAGCTGGAAGGCACTGGGTGCACGTGGCTATCTGCACTGAGGACTGGCAAACGCCGACTGTCCCTCTAACAACAGAAGCAAGCTACACTTAAAAGAGGCAAGAGCCCAACACTTCAGCACATAAAATAATAATGTTCTAACTAAATAAAGTAATTGTAACCAGGTGCTGTTCAGTTAACTATCTCATAAAAAAAAAAGTGGAAAAGAAAACCAGGCGAGGTGGCACACGCCTGTAATCCCAGCACTCTGGGAGGCAGAGGCAAGTGGATCACTGTGAGTTCGAGGCCAGCCTCATCTACAAAGTAAGTTCAGGACAGCCAAGGCTACACAGAGAAACCCTGTCTCAAAAAACAAAATAAATAAATAAATAAAAATAGGAAAGAACATGGACAGCTTTATTAAATTTTTGTAATCTAAAAAAAATCATTTGCTTTATGCCTGCGCTTGACATGGAGAGCTGAGAGATCAGCTACCTTTGCGGAGCACTGGTTGATGAGTCTGAAAACACCCTCCCCCCTCCAGTGTGGGAGTCTGATGTTTTCATGATTAAATGAACTTTTACAGATCGGGAAGAGAACTGGTCACAGGATGGTGACGTGTGCCAACCTTGGCCATCTGGACAAAGCGGTGACTGTCAATATTCTCCAGAAAAGTTATTCTTCTCCCCTACGAGTTTTGGAGAAGACTCTTTAAAACCACAGAAGCATCCCACTTCGATGAACTTTCACAATTCCTCATTTTAGCGCTCACTGGTTAGATCTTCCTCCAGTAATTACATTCAGTGTTCTCTCACTCTTGCTCTCTAATTTCCTGCAGCCCAGGCTAGCCTTGTGACCCTCTTGCCTCTGCTTCCTAGGGTCACACGCATTCACCACCGTGCCCTTATACATCTGCTCATCCATTGTTTCTGTGAGTATCATCTGGAATTCTTCTGCAGGAGAGAGTTGCTATTTTGTGTGTTGATTTACCCACTCCATCGTTTATTTTTATGTGCACATGCAAGCTCTTTCACTGTGTGTGGGGCATAGTGCAGTACAGATGGCGCCTGACTTAACAACAGTCGACTTTATTACTACATGGAGGCATCACATATTCTGGAAAAACCCCACTTTCATATTTGTCTTTGGATCTTTCAAGCCGCAGTACCATCCTCCCTGGCTGTGCTTGGTGGCGCCGGCAGCAGCAGCAGCAGCAGCAGCAGCAGCAAGCGCAGCCCCTAGCCTGGGAAACAGCACTTTATTGTACAACTGAGCTTTGCGTCGGGTATCTCCGGTGAGGTAAGATCACTCATCTTTCTCATATTTTTCAGTAAACCCACTGAAGTGAATCCCATGTAAGGCAGGAAGGCCTGTACGGCTACTGTCCATTCACTGCCTCAAAGTGTTCCAACTCCAGTCACCTGAGCTCTGTCATGTTAGCGCCTGTGTCCTGTCAGTGAGAGCCCCCTTTAAAACTGGTATGTGTGCATGCAAGTGTGTGTTCATGCATATGCTGGTAATGCAGGCCCACATGCATGTGTGCCACACAAATGTGGAGGGCAGAGTTCAGCCATTTCAGTAGTCCTTTCTCCCTTTGCAATGAGGGTTCCAGGCATTAAACTCAGATTATCAGTGCGGTGGTTTGGATAACCCAAAGCACATGTATTGGAATGTTGGGTTTCCAGTTCACGGACGGTTAGGAAGAATCAGGAGGCGTGGCCTTGTTAAAGGAGGCGTGTCACTAGGGGTGGGGCTTGAGGTTTCCCTCTGCAGATCAGAATGTAGCTCTGTTTCTGCTGCAGCACCACGCCTGCTGCCATGCTTCCTGCCATGGCAAGAGAACTAAGCACATCAACACGTTCGCCGGCTGAGCTTTCTCTCCAGAAACCCACTGTTATTTTTTGAGACGATGGTCTCTCACCTGGCCTGAAACTGCTCATTCCCTTTTACCTGTTATCATAATCACGTTTATGTTTTGTGTTAATGTGCATATACCCAGGCCCAGCTAGGCATGAAGGCACATGCTTTTTATCCCCAAAACTTGGAAGACAGAGGCATGTAGGTCTCTGAGTTTGAGGCCAGCCTTGGATATACAGTGAGTTCCAGGACAGCCAGGGCTATGTAGAAAGACCCTGTTTCAAACAGCAAAACCAAATTTCCCGAATGCTGAGATCACAGGTACAGGTCAGACTCAACCAGGTCCAGAGCACTGGTCTCTATACACTACAGCTTCAGGATGGTTCTGGTGCATCTGAGTGTCCTTGCACATGTGAACCGAGATCTGCGTGTGTGAGGTAAAGAAAAAGAACTTAAATTCATTTTTAAAAAAAGTTTTATTTTAAAACTTTTATGTGGGTGATTTTCCTACGTGCGTATCTATGCACCATCTGAGTGCCTGATGCCCATGGAAACCAGAAGAGGGCATCAGATCCCCTGGAACTGGAATTGCAGCCAGTTGTGAGCTGTGATTTGGGTGTGGAAAATTCAACTCAGCAATAAGCCGCTGAGCCATCTCTCCAGTTCTCGACAACCTAAATTCTTAACGCACGGATCCGTGTCCTGTGTTATAAAAACTGTACAAACAATTCAGCAGTTGACAGTGTAAGAAGAAGATGCTGAGCTGCACATGGTCATATGTGCTCATAGACCCGGCTCTATGGATGAACTCATTGCCCATAGATGGACGATCACTGACGAAAGCTTTGGGTCACTATGAGTGACAGTAAATTCAAGGTCAGCCTGAGCTACACAGTGAGATGATCCTGCTTCAAAGTCACCGAGACCTAGGGCAAATCTGAGCAGGAGAAGAAGCATTAATGAGCCAGGCAGTGGTGGCTCAGCACTCAGGAAGTGGAGGCAGGCGGCTCTCTGTGAGATGGAGGCTAGCCTGGTCTACAGAGTGAGTTCCAGAACAGCTAAGACTAAAACAGGAAACTCTGTGTCTAAAAACAGAAAACAAAGCAAAGAAGAAGAAGAAGAAGAAGAAGAAGAAGAAGAAGAAGAAGAAGAAGAAGAAGAAGAAAAAGCAGCAGCAGAAGAAAAAGCAGCAGCAGAAGAAAAAGCAGAAGAAGAAGAAGAAGAAGAAGAAGAAGAAAAAGCAGAAGAAGAAGAAAAAGCAGAAGCAGAAGAAGAAGAAGAAGAAGAAGAAGAAGAAAAAGAAGAAGAAGAAAAAGCAGAAGAAGAAGAAGAAGAAGAAGAAGAAGAAGAAGAAAAATCAGAAGAAGAAGAAAAATAAGAAGAAGAAGAAGAAGAAGAAGAAGAAGAAGAAGAAGAAGACGAAGAAGAAGCAGCAGCAGCGTTAATGTTGTTATAAAAATATTTTAATGCCAAGCATAATGATGCAAGCCTTTAATCCCAGCACTTGGGAGGCAGAGGCAGGCGGATCACTGTGAGTTCGAGGCCAGCCTGGTCTACAAAGTGAGCCCAGGACAGCCAAGGCTACACAGAGAAACCCTGTCTCGAACCACCCTCCCCAAATATATATATTTGAGTGGCTAAACAAAATGGAAAAAAAAAAACCCCCAAGGGCTAAGGATGAGGATGTAATCAGAGGTATAGAATTTGCAGAGTACACAGGTTCTGGGTTTAGTTTTTAATCCCTAGCATTGCCAATGTTAAGAACAGTACTACTACTACAAGGAGGACAACAACCATCCCACAGCCCCACAGCCCCACAGCCCTCTCTCTTCTGTGCATAATGTGTCAACATATTGGTCCAGTGTCAGATATTATATGGTCTCTGCATCTGTGCACATGTGGCATGGCCAAGAAGTCAGATCTCACTCAATATGACCTGCACAAGACCATTTCTGAAGGTCTCTCAAAATTGTCCTTTCTCCAGGTTTTTAATGACTACTTGAAACTAACTCATCTTGTTATGAATTAATTAATTAGTTAGTTGATTTTGAGACAGAGTCTATTATGTAGGTTGAGCTGTCCTGGTATTGACTATGTAGACCAGGCTGTACTTAATCTCACAGGAGATCCACTTGTGTCTGCCTCCTGAGTACCAGATTAAAAGTCAGACATATAGTTGAGGTTCACTAATTATTGTTGAATGAATGACGACTGTTTACATAGAATATACCTAAGTATCTACACACTATGGATATTATAAATATCGACGACAAAGTCATAGCATCCATTCCTCTTGTATTGCTCTCAGGTTTTTTTTTTCCTTCATTTTCTATGTGCAGAGAGTAAAGAACTTTCTATTTGAAGCTGCATGTGCCTAAGCACCCCTTTTAGCACTGTCAAAAGAATTTAAGTGGAGGGAGTAATATGGGAAAATTAGTCACAGACTCCTTCCTGGCTTAAAAATAAATAAACACTGGAGATTTTCACAAAAAAAATATGCGGTGGTGTGTGTCTTTTCATGCATCTGTACAGGTTTAACCTGGCTCTTGGGGTTTTTTTTCCCCCCCATAAAGGGGCACATTATGTAGCTCAAGCTGGCTTTCAATCATACTTAGCTCTATGTAGGCCCTGAATGAATCTATGGCCCTCCTGCCTCAGCCTCCCTAGGGCTGCAGTTACGTGTGTGGAGGCTACAGGGCAACACTGCCCTCCTCTGTCACTCTCCATCCTGATTTTGGGGACGAAGCCCCTCACTGAGCCAGGAGCTTACCATTACAGCCAGACCAGCAGGTCAGGGAGGCCCTGGGAGCTGCCGGTTTCTGCCCTCCCACCAGCCACGAGGGAACCAGGATCCAAAGTCAGGTCTTCAGGCTCCTGGGGCGAATACTTTACCCACCGAGCCATCTCCCAACCCCCATAAAGATTTATTCTTTGCTAAAAAGTGGTTCATCGTTTTAACTGTTTTGAGGTTTTAAGCTTGTTCATTAAATTATTAGCCAAAAATAGGGAGGTAAAAGTTAAACCCCAGCCAGGCGTGGTGGCACAAGCCTTAAATCCCAGCATTAGGGAGACAGAGGCAAGGGGATCGCTGTGAGTTCGAGGCCAGCCTGGTCTACAACGCAAGTCCAGGACAGCCAAGGCTATACAGAGAAACTCAGTGTCGAAAAACAAAACAAAGCAAAACAAAAAGTTAAACCACAAATAGAGTTTTTATTGTTATCTCTACCGTGTCCCCTTGTGGAAGTACATAGACTGTAATGGCACTGACATCACTTCCGTGGCACCCGAAAGGACAGGTCGTCAGCGTCAGGGACATACCGTGCAGGGGTTTTCACTAGTGATGTACGCTCTGCTAGCCTGGCTATTTTGACAAACAGGATTCAGACTTCCTTTGCACCAGGCAACTCCAGGATGGCTTTGTTCAAGAGGGCTCCCTAAAATCCTGCTTCATCGAGCTTTTGTTGGGCCTTTGAGTTCATCATCATCGCAGCTGCGTCGGCCAACTGTCGGGTCTGCGGCCCATTTTCCACGTGGCGTTCGCAACCGCAGGGATCAGGTTTCGCTGGCGTGTTCTACGATAATGGCTTTCTCAGATCTTCCTTCTGTCCCCACGTTCCCAGTTGCTGCTGCTCCTAACCAGGTGTTGGCATTCTAGCCAGTAAGCTCGCTCTTTCCTTATTGGTACCCCACCAGCCATGGCAGCTGCTGTTTAAAGCAGAACTGTCTTAGTCAGAGGTGACTCCCCAGTGTGCGTGCTCTCTACTTCTGAGCTGCTGAAAATCTAGTCACTGGGACACAAGGACCTGTAGGGCTGTGCTAGAATACAGCCGAGTTTCACAGGGTTTCTCTGACTGTATACCTGAGAACCAAGCCATCTACTGTTTTCTGAGCAGAAGTTGGGTTGAAGGTTAGGCACTTTAGTGGTTTATCTTTAAATCTTCCGCTAGCATTTGAAGATACTGTTAAGGCTTCCACCTGCACTTCTAGGACAAGGTATAATAGCCCAGGTTGAGCAGAAGGTAGTCCTCCTGAAATTCTGGGGTGCCAATGGCCACTATACCCAACTCTGAATGCTGTTTGTTTGTTTGTTTTTTGGTTTTTCAGACAGGGTTTCTCTTGTAGTCCTGGCTGTCCTAGAACTCATACTGTAGACCAGGCTGGCCTTGAACTCACAGAGCTGCTCCTCACCATGCCCGGCTTGAAGGCTTTTTAATAGGACCATCCATCCAGAAGTCTTTCTGTTCACCATCCATCCATCTACCCAACCACCCACCAATCCCCACCGCTGCATCCTTCCAAACAGTTCTAGGGACTGCTTTCTGTTAACACAGGCATGTACTTCCCTAGGGACAAGAAACCAAAGATCTCAGCACTGACCTTATATATTCATGAGGCAAGACAAACAATAAAAACGAAACCCAGGTGAATTATATACAGTCTGACTCTGAGGGTAGTAGGATGCTGGAAAGCAGAGAGGGACAGTTGGAACCACAGGAGCCTCATTACCTGGCCATGTGAGCAATGACAAATGCTCACTCGGAGTCCTGCAAAGAAAGCAAAGCTCAGGAGAGTCACTCCTGAGACTCCCTGGAGCACTCTGGGAATGCTTCTGGCAAATGCAGGAGGGACTGCCTAAGGCAACAGAGCAGGATAACTGCGCTACAGGAGAAGCTGGGCTCCCGTGGAGAACTGGAAGTAGAAATGGTTAAGTTTGCCAGAACAGCATAGTTCTTATCTGCAAAGAGGACACAAGAGGGCTCATGCCACAAGGAAGTAATGATACCATCAACCTAAAGGTCCTGAGAGACCTGGGAAGTGTAACAAACACTGGCTCTTTGGCCACCTACCACCGTATATCCCCCTTTGCTGGTATGTCCAAAGATACCTCAGTTTTCTTTCTTTCTTTCTTTTTTTCTTCTTTTTTTTTTTTTTTTGGGTGCATAAGCATGACCACCTGAGCTCAAATCACCAGGACTCATTTGGAAAGCTGGACGTGCATCTGGGACATAAAGATCCATGGGACTTATTGGCCACCAGCTTAGTTCCTGGTCAGTGAAAAACAATACTTCAAGGGAAAAAGGTTGAGAGTTATAGAGCAAGACACCCAGTGCCCTGGCCGTAGGGTTTCATTGCTGTCAAGAGACACCATGACCATGGCAACTCTTATAAGGAAAACATTTAGTTGAGGCTAGCTTACAGTTTCAGAGATATAGTCCATGACCATCATGATGGGAAGCGTGGTAGCATGTAAGCAGACATGGTGCTGGAGGATCTGAGAGCTCTACATATTCATCTGCAGGTGGCCCAAGTGAAGACTGACTTGAGTGTCTGAGATGTCAAAGCCTCCCTCTCCCACCCCCTACAGTGTGACACACTTCCTCCAACAAGGCCACACCCCCTCATAATGCCACTCCCTATGGGCCAAGCATTCCAACACATAAGTCTATGGGGGCCATTCTTATTCAAACCACCACAGTCGTCCTCTGTGTGTGTCATCCACACACGTGTAAGCATGCACACCTGCACACATACAACATACACACACACACACAAACACACACTAGTTACAAAAAGGTCCCTACGGTGGTGGATGCCAACTGTACTCTTTTGTTTGTTTGGTTTTTTTTGGTTTTTTTGAGACAGGGTTTCTTTGTATAGCCTTGGCTGTCCTGGACTTGCTTTGTAGACCAGGCTGGCCTTGGACTCACAGAGATCCATTTGCCTCTGCCTCCTGAGTGCTGGGATTAAAGGCATGCACCACCAACGCCCGGCCTCATTTTTTAATTACACTTTGAAAAATTTAATTTGTGTATGTGTATGGGCACACGCACCACAGCATATGTGTAGAAGTCAGAAGGCAGCTTGTGGAAGTCTGTTAGCTCTTTCCACAATGAGGGTCCTGGGGAGGGGGGTCTTTGGGCTCCAAGAATAACCACCTATACTTGCCCAGTCATTTTGCTACCTCTTTTTTTATTTTTTAAATTCTTTTGTGTCATTCCAGTTCCTTTACGGTTGTTTTTGTGGCATATATTTTCCTATCCTTTAATATCTATCCTTTCTGCTCATTTAAACCTCCTGCCGGTAACAAAACATTGGACCATATTTATCAACTCTGATAATCTTTGCATTTAAAAAATGTATTGCGCGCGCGTGTGTGTGTGTGTGTGTGTGTGTGTGTGTGTGTGTATACATGCTTGTAGCATAAGTGTGCAAGTGGAGATCAAAGGACAACTTTCAAGAACTGATTATTTCCATATATCATTTGAATCCCAAGAATTGAACTCAGGTCATCAAGCTTAGTGGCAGATAAGTCATCTCAGGGACTCCAACTCTGCTTTTTGATTTTATTGTTTTCTCCATTTACATTTAATGTTATTTGTACAATAAATTTATAAAAACCACTTTGCTTTTTCATTTTTTCTTTTTTTGTTCCTCTGTTCATTTTTCATTTTCTATTAAGTATTTGCTAACATAGAATTAAAAACATTTTCAGGCCAGGTGTGGTGGCACATGCCTGTAATCCCAGCACTTAGGGAGGGAGAGGCAGGCAGATATCTGTAAGTTTGAGGCCAGCCTGGTCTACAAGAGTCCAGAACAGTTACATACAGAAACCATGTCTCGAAAGACAAACAAACAAACAGAAACAAAAATAATTTTACATCTTTCAGTATTTTTAGAGATCTGTGGGACACAAATTGCTCCACAATCTGATTCACTGAACTTTGGAGGGCAAGGGTGTGCAGTTCATTCTGACATGAACAGAGTATTATTTAATTATCATTCAGTGGTGTGTATGTGTGTGTGTACTTCGGCGTCCATGTGAAGGTCCTAGAAGAACTCTGAGGTGTCAGCTCTCTCTCCTTCCACTTTGTGATGTTCCAAGCATCAAACGAAGGTTGCCAGACTTTGTCAGCACACCCCTGCACAACTCCCCTTACTTAAGAAAGATGTTGATTCTTGAAGCTTCCAGAATTTATATCCTTTAACACAATGATTGTAGAGATGAGAAATGCTGATGGCTTGTCCCCCCTAAGGAGAACTGGGAGTAAGAGGGACCCTATGTTCTTGAGAAACCTGCCTGGAATTGAGTTTCCATCACAGAGAGCTGGAAGGGGAGTGAACGAAGTGTGTCATAGAGTCTTCTTATCAAGTTTTAGTGAACTTTATTAAGGAAATATTCGTTTATTTACTTCAGATAATTTATACAGTTATCTAGAAAACAATTTTTATCAATTGTGCTTGCTTCATTGGGATACAATTTCCCAGAGTTCCCCAGTCTATCCTTTTGGATGTCACTGCCCTGGCAATTTTTTTTTTTTTTTAAAGACAAGTCTCTTTATGTAGTACTGGTTGTCCTGGAACTAACTCTCTATGTGAACCAGGCTGGCATCAAAACTCACAGAGATCCACCTGCCTCTTCCCCCCATCCCCCCAAGTGCTAGATGACAAGTTTCTTAAATGCTGCTGCTGCTAAGCTTGTAGAATTTGGAATCCGGGAATCTTGAGAAATCTTTAGGCTCACCCAAAGGAGGCTTAAAAAGGATCTAGAGACAACAGGTAAGCCCTGATGACATCACGTGAGTCCCTGGATCTAGCCATCCTTAGAATTAGCCCTCTCATCTGAACTTCTCAGACTAACCAATAAAATAATTTCTTTTTTTGCTTAGCTGGTGTAATAGCTATTTTTCTGTGGCTCGGTAGAATACCTTAACCAAAGCAACCTGTGGAAGAAAGAGTTTCTTTTGGCTTACAGTTCCAGCGAGAGAAGAGTTTATCATGGAGAAGAGACATGGCAGCAAGAGGTGGGCAGCGCAGCAGTTACAGGAAGATGAAAGCACACATCCTCAACCAAAAGCAGGAAGCAGCACAATTAGCAACACTCAAAGCCGGCCCCCAGTGACATACTTCCTCCACTAAGGACCTACCACCTAAGCCTCCCTAAACAGCGCCACCACCTGGAGACTAAGTGTTCAATTATAGGAGTCCATGGGGGACATTTCTCACTCCACCTACTGCAGCTAGAGAGGTAGCTATCTAAGAGTTAGAATCAGTTTTCTGAATGCACATTTAACATGACCTAGGCTCCAGTGCCCCTGTGGCCTCTTGTTGCTTGGTAAAACTGCAAACATCATCGAAGGTGATTCCAACATCCCTCTTTGTAAGTGTATTTAATATATTCTTATCCATTTGTCAATGTGTGTTCATCATCATAGGCCTGGGACCCCGGGTGTCTTGATGTTAATTGCAAATGTCGAGGTGTGACAATAGTGACCGCAGAGGTCTGACCAAACAAATCTAATAAGACCCTTTCCCATTAGCCTACAGCTGACTCATTAGAATGCTGGTAACCATATAGAGTCCTATACACTGGAACCAGCTCCAGACCCCTTTAGTAAGCTGTAAATGGAAAGGGGCAATGATAAACATTGTTCCCTTCAGAGTGATATAGAAGACATGGGTAATATAAGATGTTTAGCCGGGTGTGGTGGTGCACACTTTCAATCCCAGCACTTGGGAGGCAGAGGCAGGCGGATCTCGGTGAGTTCGAGGCCAGCCGGGTCTATACAGTGAGTCCAGGACAGCTAAGGCTACACAGAGAAACCCTGTCTTGAAAAACCAAAACCAAACCAAACCAAAAAACCTAAACAAACAAAAAAATATAAGATGTTTACTTCGCATGATGCTGCTTTGAAATACTAAAAACAAATTAGGCAAGTTATCAGGTGATTTGGAGTGCAAATAGGTCTGAAAGCTATTCCATCCTAACTGCCGCCATGAATGCAGATGCATTCATGAAGTTCTCTGCAAAAGCCACATCTCTGTTATAGGTTCTACAGACTGAGGGACCAGGTAGAACTTCCTGATTGTAGAGACTTGGAAGGATGCTCATCAGAGCCCGATTACCTTATGTCATGGTTAGCACCCTCACTTGCTACTCATCACCCTCCTCTGTATCTGGCTTAACATCCCTTTGACTATCAGGTAAGACCTTTGGCATGATTAACTCAGCTATAACTAGCTTCCAGCAACCCAAAGCTAAGAATATTGTCCTACAGCGTCTGAAACCCATTGCAGAGACTTCCCTGCTGGACTGTAACCTGCCTGTCTGAGGTCTTCACCAATGTGCTTAGTAAGCCTTTGCTATTTTGTTATGTGACTATCAGAATCTGAGTAGCCATGTCCACAGTGGACCACACCATTCAGAGCATCCTGTGTCCATGTTTGTGGGGCACTGTCACGACGGTTGGCTCAGAATAAACTACCTCTTATTCTCTTTTTGCATTGACATGGCACCACCAATAAAGACACCAGATGTTGTTATAATTAGGAGCATATCAATTAAAACTCGGTGAAATCCTATCTCCTTGAGTAAAGCCTGAATAGCATGTTCCTACCACATTAGGCACTCCTTGTCAATTAAGTTTCTGAGCAGCCTGCTCTTTGGTTATATCTGCTATATTCTAAATGTTACTAGGACGGACACGCGCGCGCATGCGCGCGCGCGCGTGCATACACACACACACACACACACACACACACACACACATGCCTCTATTCCTGAGGAGAGAAGCTTTTGTGATTCAATGGGCATAGCAGGTAGTGAAATGTGTAGCTGTTAAAAAACATCACACCTTCTCATTAACTGGGGGAAGATGGTGTGCACTCATTCAAATCCTCTCTTTTTGCAGAATGAAGGGCTTCCTGGTTCTCTACTAAATTTAATTGATTTGTAGTTGGCATAGTGTTTGGAATACTTTAAGTACTGAGTTGCCAGAAAGATACAAGCTAGAGAACTTCAAGCCACCTGTACTGTAGCGTCACTGATAACAGTCCTAGCCCTAAGCCATTATCCCCAGAAGTAGAAAAGTAAACTGATCTCTAGGACTTCATAACCCAAGCATGGGGGGAATCTCAATTCCTCTAAAAGTGTGTCAGAGTCTTATAAGCACAAAATGCAAAACTCACATTTGCTCTGATAATAAAATACTAGTTGAGGGCTGGGAAGAAGGCTTAGCGGCTAAGAGTCCTTCATGGTAAGAGTCTTTCTTTGCTGTGCAAGTATAAGAACCTGAGATCAAACCTCCAAGATCCACAAACAAAGCTGGGTGTGGCCGTGCACACATTGGGGATGGGAGGATCACTGGGTCTTACTGGCTTCCAGCCTAGCTCCAAGTTGAGAGACAAATTCTGTTCTAAGAAATAAGGCTGAGAATGATGAAGCAGGACACACAATGTTGTCTTCTGGCTCCACACCTGGGCACCAGGATGTACACCTTCACACACACACAAACACACACACACACACACACACACACACACACACACACACCATACATACTCCTTTTCATACACAGACAAATATGCATTAGTTAAGGCTTTCTACTATGTGTCTGGGGGAGAAGCCAGCTAGTTACAAAACACCTGATGAAAGCAACCGAAAGAAGGAAGTTTGCTTTGGCTCACAGTTTGAGGAGACACAGTCCATCCTGGTTAGAAAGTCATGGCAGTGCTGGGCATGGTGACACATCCCTGCATTCTGGGAGACAGAGGCAGGTGGATCTCTGTGAGCTTGAGGCCAAACTGGTCTACAAAGTGAGTCCAGGACAGCCAAGGCTGCACAGAGAAACCCTGTATTGAAAACCAAACCAAACCAAACCAACCAACCAAACAAACAAAAAGAACATCATGGCAGGGAGTAGCTCAACAAATGGTCACAATGCATATGCAGTTAGGAAGCAGAGAACGGCAGAGAGCAGAGCCAGGCTAAAAGACCCCCTGGCCTGCCCCCTGTACCTACTTCCTCTAGCACCGATCCATTCACTAGTTCCATAAAACTAGTACCTTCTAAAACAGCATGTTCAGCTGGAGACCAGGAGTCCAACCATAAGCCTAAGGGATCCATTTCATCCAAACCACAGCACTGGTGGTACAGAAGATGACAGCCTATGGTTCTCCACACTCAGGCACCTGCCAGAATGCTTCATTCTGGGGCTCCATTTTCCATGTGCAGCCTCAGCAGCACACTGTATTTGGCTTCATGGAAAGGGGTTTCATGGGAAACATGAATTAGATTTTACTTCAGACTACCCTGAAGGTCAATATATCTCAGCAACCCTCCCCAAAGCCATGCTCACAATCTGCCATTATGATGCAGGACTCGGGAGAAGGTAAATATCCCTGTCAGCTGCAATCTCTCCTCATTCTTTTTAAGAAGGGCTGGTTCCCATTACCAGAAGCAGATAAGGAACACAAACACCCATTTGTCATTCAAAGCAGACAGCTCACTTAGCCCGCTCATCCTGCAGCGAGCTTGGTTTGTTGTTGCTGCTTTCGTTGTTGCGTAATAAAGTCACAATTCAAGGTTAGAGAAAATTCAAGTGTGTTCCCATTGAGTTGCTCAAGTTTTGCATTAGGGTGTGTAGACAAATCTCCCAACAGTAACACTGGCTTTCTAACTACTTCTCTTTGCCTTAGATAGCAGAAGCCTGGCATCATTTTTCACCTCAAGTGGCAATTATGGTGTACATCACCATCCTAGAGATGTCTCCTCCATTTTCAGGCAGTCATTCCTTACCCGTGTTTTTTGTTGTTGTTGTTTGTTTTTTAATTTCATAAACTATTTGTCTTTTTTTCTTCTCTTTTTTATTTTTTAAAATATATTTTATTAATTTATTCATATTACATCTCAATTGTTAGCCCATCCCTTGTATCCTCCCATTCCTCCCTCCCTCCCATTTTCCCCTTACTCCCTTCCCTATGACTGTGACTGAGGGGGACCTCCTCCCCCTGTATATGCTCATAGGGTATCAAGTCTCTTCTTGGTAGCCTGCTAGCCTTCCTCTGCGTGCCACCAGGTCTCCCTTACCCATGTTTTTATACAAATAACTACTCATCTCATAAGATGTAGATGGGTCTGTGTGTGCTAGACACAGGTCATTTAATTAAATGGCAACTGAGTTTGTTGAGGAGGCTTAGTGCTTAAAAGTACACATTGCTCTTGCAGAGGACCTGAATTCCGTTCCCAGAACCCATAACAAGAGGCTCACAACTGCCTGCAACCTCAGCACCAGGGGATTCAATGTCCTCTGCTGGCCTCTGTGTGCATGTACGCACATGCGGTATATACACACACAAATAAACGTTAAATAAGCCTTAAAAAACTAAAACAGATTAGCGACAGTCATAGGCAGCAGACTGCCAGCAGCCACACACTCAGGCTGTAGCTCTTCTTGCTGGTTCCTATGTAGAATGCTAAGGTTATCACTCACCATTTGGAGTTTCCAAACCAACAGATGAGGGAGCACCCTCCTCCCCTTGGATAGCCCTAGACACCTCAAAACTAAACACCATGCAATTTAAACCTCTTTACCCAAGCTGTTGGTCCTGCAGCTTTCCTCATCTCTATACCATTCACAATCACTATCCATTTGTGAGATTGGGCATTATGAAAAAAAAAAATCGCCCTTTGTATAAGTCATTAATGGTTAGATTGACAACTGTAACTGAATTAACCAAAACCTGGCTCAGCTCCTTTTCATTCTCTCACCCCTGACACTTCAACTCCAACAGGAGCTGCTAAATCCATTTGTCAAGTGGGTCTCAAATCCACCACTAACAGTTTGTCTTTTTCTTTTTCAAAGATTTGTTTGTTTATTTAATGTATATGAGCGCCTTATCTGCATGTACACCTGCATTCCAGAAGAGAGCATCAGATCACATTCTAGATGTTTGTGAGCCACCATGTGACCCCTGGGAATTGAACAGGTTATCTCTGGAAGAGCACGTGGTGCTCTTAACCACTGAGCCATCTCTCCAGCCCCAGTGTGTCTTCTTAGAAACACAAATCAGAGCTGGGCAGTGGTGGCGCACCTCTTTAATCCCAGCATTTGGGAGGCAGAGGCAACTGGATCTCTGTGAGTTTGAGGCCAGCCTGGTCTACAAAGTGAGTCCAGGACAGCCAAGGCTACACAGAGAAGCCCTCCCCTCCCTTTCTCTCTCTCTCTCTCTCTCTCTCTCTCTCTCTCTCTCTCTCTCTCTCTCTCTCCCTTCATCACCCAGCAACCTCACTTCATCTGTGCCTTGCCACAAATGGTCTCTAAGATCTCTTCCAGGATTGCATATGACACACTTTCATGGTGCTTCTTCTCTACCTTGGTCCTGTCTAGACTTAAGCTACTGTCTCAGACTTAATGTCTGGGGAGCAGGACCGTGGTCACTTAACACTGTATCAAATGCCTATAGAAGGTATGGATCCCTCAGAAATATTAACGTTGTAATCCGCAGTACATTTCCTTCCCCGTTCAATACCTCAGTTTTGGTGTATCCTTTCAGATTGTCTCCTCTATCACTTTTTCCACCTCTCCCCCCTCCCTCCCTCTCTTTTTTTATGGTACCAGGGATTAAACCCAGGCAGGGCCTCGTGCATGGTTGGAAAATCCATTGAGCTATAGCCCCAGTCTACCTTAATAATTAAAAAAAAAAAAAAAAAAAAAGGAACCAAAAATATTCTATTAAAAATTTCAAAACTATTCTGGGTTTTTTGTTTTTCCATATGAAGTTCAGAATTGAACTTTCAATGTCTTTAAAAAATTGTGTAGATATTTTGATAGGGATTGCATTGAATCTGTAGATTGCTTTTGGTAGGATGGCCATTTTTACTATGTTAATTCTCCCGATCCATGAGCAAGGAAGATCCTTCCATCTTCTCACGTCATCTTCAATCTCTTTCTTTAGAGTTTTGAAATTTTTTTCAAACAAGTCCTTCACTTGCCAGATCTAGCCAATGGACAGAACACTCTCCACAGTAGAGTGGAGAGTGGGATATTACTTTCTCACATACTCTGGTGCCTCACCTTTGACCATGTCCCCTGGAGGGGGAGACCTGGTGGCACTCAGAGGAAGAACAGCAGGTTACCAAGAAGAGACTTGATACCCTATGAACATATACAGGGGGAGGTAATCCCCCTCAGGAATAGTCATAGGGGAGGGGAATAAGGGGAAAATGGGAGGGAGGGAGGAATGGGAGGATACAAGGGATGGGATAACCACTGAGATGTAACAAGAATAAATTAATAAAGGAGAAAAAAATTTCAAAACTGAAAGTCTAAGCTAGAACTCTGGATCCTTTATGACTACTTGCCTACCTGTTGTCATGGTTCGTGCTGTTGGAGAAACGCTAATAGAAGGCAACACTGACCGAGCGCTACGAGCCACGCACAAGGAGGAAACTGAGGCTGAGGTTCACAAGCCAGTAAACAGTGACATCACAGTCACAAAGTCCCTTGGCTAAAGCTTGGGTGCTTTGGATGCTCTCAGACCCAAAGTCTTGAGAAAAGAGCCTTCGAGACTACAAGGGCCCTCTGTCTGCATACTGCTGGCTGAGAGTGTCAACCACAGAACGGAGGGGTCACTTTTATTCCTCCCCAGGAAGGACCTCTAACACATCTCGGCTGATTCCACTGTTTTCAAGTGGAAGTGTTCCCCAAGCCACATCTTGTCAACAACAGGGTTCCTACCGGAAGGAAGAGCCTCTGGGCAGCACAGGGTTTGAATAGTTTCTTCCATTCCTGAGGGTTTCCGACAGAAAACGTGATGGGGTAGAGTTTGTGCTCAAACTTCTTTGTATATGAGTCAGGCCACTGGCGCAACTGCAAAACACGGGAGACACAAGGGTGGTAAGACACGGAAGATCAATGGAGAACACTCGAGAGACCTCTGGCTGGCACAACGGAGATTACCCAGGCACCTCACACAGGAAGTCCAGCTTCATCCCTGCTCCTACTGGCCACTAAGTGAAAGAATATTTGCCTATAATATTGCTAGGATTGAAAACAAGTAATGTTTGCTGCTGGCCGAGGGATGGGAGACTGGTCCACAAGCACTGCCAAAGGGAACATAGACTTGGATAAACCGCCAAGAGGGCAATTCAGAACAATTTAGAAGCTGGCTAACAATCTCAAAGCACAAGGGCTTTCGTCACAATGTAGTCTGCAGTAATAAAACCTGGGTAGAAACTACATGCCAATTTATAAGGAGTTGGGAAAAATAAAAAATGATGATAGACTTATACAATGGAAGAACGAATCAAGATCTGTATGTTTCAATGTGATATATGACACTATATGGCCCAATGTAGTGGTGCATGCCTGCAATCCCAGTATTAGAGAGAGGGAAGTAAGAAGAACACAAGTTCCAGGCTATGTGAGATACTGTCTCAAAAAAAAAAATTCTACTATGACTCCATCCAATAGTAAAAGTATATGTGTCTTTGTATTATGACTTATTTTTATGTGAATGTGTGTTTTGCCTGCATGTATGTATGTGTAATGTGTCTGCTGCCTGCAGAGACCAGAAGAGGGCATTGGATCCCCTGGAATTAGAGTTACAGTTGTAAGCCATCCAATGTGGGTGCTGGGAACTGGACCTGAGTCCTCTGCAAAGGCAGAAAAAGCTCTCATACAGAACCATCTTGTCAGCCCTCATGCACATGTCTTTTATATGTGGAAAAGAAATCTAGGCAGACAGCGTTCTATTATTAAATGTGGGAGCCTCCACAGTTGGTGCTGATGGGCCTCACTGCCTGTTAGTACTTCTATCTTTCAGAACTTCCATAGTAAATGTTTCTTTCTTGCATATGTTAATATATTTTTAAAAGATTCATTCTTTTATTCATTTTATGTGTTGAGTGTTTTTCCTGCATGTATGTATGTGTACCACATGCATGCCTGGTACCTGAAAGAGACATAAAAGGGCATCAGATTCCCTTAAACCAGTGTTACAGATGTCTAAGAGCTCCATGTACATGGACACTGAATTCAACACGTAATTCTGAGCCATCTCTCTAGCTCTGCATATGTTAAAGATAAATTTTTAAAAAATTATTTTGTTTTTGTACATATACATTTATACTTTAAAGATAAAAATTTGATGTACCTTTTATTATTATTATTATTATTATTATTATTATTATTATTATTATTTTTTTTTTTTTTTTGAGACAGGGTTTCTTTGTGTAACAGCCCTGGCTGTCCTGGAACCCACTCTGTAGAAGACCACCAGGCTGGTCTCAAAGTCACAGCAATCCAACTGCCTCTGCCTCCCGAGTGCTGGGATTAAAGGTGTGAGCCACTGCACTCAGCTAATGGACCTCATTTTTTTTTTCTTATAATACTTGCAGGTTTAGAGAAAAGTGGAGCAGAAAGTAAAGTTACCATCCTGCCTCTCGCCATCCCATATAGTTTATCAGCTCACAATGCTGATCTTTGCTACAAGTCATGGGCCAATACTGATTATTAATAACTGATGGGCCAATATTGATTGTGATTTAAATTTTGGGGGGGGGACAGGATCTCACTATGTAGCTCAGGCTATCCAGGAACTCTTGGATTTCTGTTTTCTGCAAAGTCCTGTCACTGGACTCACACAGATCTACCACTAGATCCTGGCTTCTTTCACTTAGCAATATGTACTTAGGATTCCATGTTCTTTTTTGTGGCTTGGCAACTCACTTATTCTTGTAAGGCTTTACACTTCTCTTTTCTGAATGGAATAGAAGGAGAAGTAAGATCTGGGGACGAGGGGAAGCAGGTGGGGACACTGGGAGGAGTGGAGGGAGGGGAAACGGAGGCCACGATGTAACGTACAAGAGAAGAATAAATGTTTTAAAATTTAAAAAGGATTAAAGTTTATTTGTATTGGTAAATAATTTTACCTTAACAAGTCAGTGACAACTTGTGAGGTATGTCTGAATAACAGAATACATGCAGTTGTTGGTAACCACATCATAGAACTAGAGCCAGCAAATGACAGTCTCAAGAGCTCAGTACCCAGCCCTACACCCAGGCAGAACAATTTGACATTTTATTTTATTTTATTATTTTATTTTATCTTATTTTTGGTTTTTCGAGACAGGGTTTCTCTGTGTAGCCTTGGCTTTCCTAGACTCACTTTGTAGACCAGGCTGGCCTCAAACTCACAGGGATCCACCTGCCTCTGCCTCCCAAGTTCTGGGATTAAAGGTGTGTGCCACTACTCCTGGCTTAATTTGACACTTTAAAGTAGTCAAATAAATCATGGGGCTTGAAGGTGGCTCAGGCTAAGAGTGTATACTGCTCTTGTAGAGGACCTGAGTTCAGTTCTCAGCACCCAGATCAGGTGCTTTACACTTCAAGTGGTTCACAAATACAGTAGAGGGAATCTAGCACTTCAGGCCTCGACAGGGACCTGTAGTCATATGTACATATCCACATGCAGACACACATGCATATGCATAATTAAAAATAAGATAAATCTTTTAAAAAATCAAAACAGAATCATGTTTTGTGATAGATAAAATCACATGAGATTTGAACTTGTCTCCCTAAACAGACTGGAATGCAGTCACAACCCCGGCCATGTGCACATTGCTAGGGCCATTTTTACACTTACTAACTGGGGCCAATGTAGCTGTGATACACAATGCTTGCAAAGCAGTAGTTGCTATACCTAGGGTTTTAAGCAAAAATGTAGAACCGCCAACCTCTGTTTTAGAAGCAATTAGTTATCTACTTATTGTTGATAGAAGAAATAACATGGAGTATGATCTAATTTCTGATATTTATTTATTTAGATAGTTTTTCAAGACAGGGTCTTTCTGTGTTAGCGTTGGCTGGCCTGGCTTTGTAGATCAGGTTGGCCTTGAACTCACAGCAATCGGCTTGCCTCTGCCTCCAGAGCACTGGGATTAAAGGTGTGCACCACAACACCCTGTGGAGGAATGTCATTAGTGGATGTAACCACTGTCAATAAAGTGCTATTTAGCTAATCATCTGGGTAGAAGGACGGGAAGTGGAAGGCAGGACTTCCTGGAGAGGGGGCGGAGCCAGGACTGACAGTGAGAAGGAGAAAGAAGACTGTTGACAGTTGCCGAGGAAGAAGGATCAGATTGGCAAATGCATGTATGCTATGAGGTTTAGAGTAGTTTGTTTTAATTTACAAGGAGATTAGAAACAGTTAAGATTCTGCCCCGCCACAGTGCTTGCAGCTTTAAAGTATTTTTCAGTCTCTCTGTGTCAGTTATCAGCTTCCTAGGCCAAACAGAAACAATTTATTGTAACAAATTGGCGCCCTAAGTATTTAGTGTATCCACACCCTTAAAAAAGGATACTTTGTTATAGTTTGATGAGAGAAGTATCTCCCAAAGAGAAAACCCAAATAATAAAATAGAGACTTTGCTATAACTTGGTGGTTTAAAGATGAAAGACAAAATAACACAAAATTTTTGGGCCTTGTTAAATGCTCTTTTAAATGATGTTGTGATACAAATAAGAGAGAGATAAACCGTGCTACTGATAATGACTACTATTTTTATTTTAATCATTCTAGATTTCTATAATTCTTCAAAAGAAAAAACTTTAGAGAAAAAATTACAAAAATTTATAGATTGGAGACAACGCTAATTTCCGATATTTATATGAAGGGATATTATCTTAGTTTGCTTTTTGTTGCTGTGATAAAGCACCATGCCCCAAAGCATTTTGGTCAGGAAAGAGTTGATTTTGGTTTAAAGTTTACATTCTGTCATGAAGGGAAGTCAGGGCAGGAACTCTGGTTGGGAACCCGGAGGCAGGCACTGATGCAGAGGCCATGGAAGAACTCCACTTACTGGCTTCCTCCTCATGGGTCGCTTAGCCTGCTTTCACACATGACCCAGGGCCACCTGCTCAGGAGTGGCATCACCCTCCCACATCAATCATCCATCATGATAATCCCCTACAGACCTGCCTACAGGCCAGTCTGATGGAGGCAATTCCTCAACGGAACATTTCCTCTTCCCAGATGATTCTAGCCTGTGTCAAGTTGACAAAAAAAACTAACCAGCACAGACATGGAATAGAAAAATATGCCAAAATTGTTTTCCTGAGCACTACTGTAGAGGTTGGGTCTTTTAAATTTGTGACTCACAAATTTACTGGTTACCTGTTTAAAATGCATAAACATAAACTTTTAGAAATACTAGGAGAACCTGAAAATTCTTGAATGACATTTGTATCTAACATTTGATTAATGATGCACATTGACTGAACTGAACCCACACCAGCACTAATAACATGTTCAAATGCCCTGGCTCCAGAGAACTGACAGCCACATAAGCTAAAAACACATAACACAGAATTCTCAACCTTTCTGACGCCATGAGACTTTAAGACAGTTCCTCATGTTGTGGTGACCCCAACCAAAATTTTTTATTTTATTTTATTGCTACTTCATAGCTGTAATATTTTGGGAGGGTTTCAAGACAAAGTTTCTCTGTGTAATAGCCCTGGCTTTCCTGGAACTCTTTGTAAACCAGGCTGGACTTGAACTCTCAGAGATCTGACTGCCTCTGCCTCCAGAGTACTGGGATTAAAGGTGTGTGTCACCACCTGGTTTATAACTGTAATTTTTCAGTGTTATGAGTCATAATATAACTATTTGATATGCAGGATATCTGATGTGCGACATCTGTGAAAGGGTTGTTCTACCCTAAAGTGGTCACGACCCACTTAGTACAACAGAACCGATCACTTAGCGAGCACAGGCACACATGTGGGCATACACTGAGCCCTAACTCAGCATGCCAAGAATGGGGGGAGGGGTCTTCGTGACTTTGAGTTTGAGTATCTAATCTCTCTTTCCTGATGCACATCTTCAGGGAAAGCATCTTCGGTCTATTTACATTTCTTACAGTCCACATTTAAATCTATTCCTACCATATTCAAAGTTACTCTCCCATCATTTTGGCTTCTTCCACGTCTCCAGTCTTGGTTTCTTTTACATGAAGATTTTCTTTTTTTTTTTTCTACTTCTGTATTCTGTATATCACATTCTTTTTATTTTAAGTACTTCTCTTCAAAATCTTAGTATCCATATGAAATCAGATGCTAATTGTCATCATACTCCTGAATTACAGGGGACTCACCCGAAATGTTTAACTATGATGATAAACTTTAGCCTGATTTTAACATTCACTCCACAACTGGGGTACTACTTTTTTTTTTTTAAGTCATCATTTTTCTACTTTACTTACATCTCTTCTTCCCTCATGATCTCACCCTCCTTCTAAGATCACTGTATGACATCTTAAAGTACATCCTATAAAAATCTCACTTAATGAAGATCTTTTGCCGGTTAATTCTTTCATTCTCTGTATGTAGTTTAACCAGCTGTAGGGGATTTTAATCCAGCAACATGGCTGCTCCGGCTGGAATACAGACACACCCTTAGCACACACCTTTAATCCCTCTGGTTGTAATACAGACATGCCCTTATTTAGTTCACACCTGTAATCTCAAACAATAAAGGTAGAGTTAGTTTGAAGAAGGAAGCACCCGTGTTTGAAAGTGACATCTAATTCAGAGACAGACAAAGTGACAAATCAGCGAAAGATTTGACAAAATAGGGTATGTCCAACTCTCATGAGGAGAGAGAGGAAAGAGAAGCTACTTGGGAGCAGCACAGAGGCAGAGGGAGAGAGGAGGCGGTTTTACCAGAAGAGTTGTACAGAGACAGGTTGAAGAGAGAACAAGCTAGGCACAGGTAAAGACAGAAGATTGGAGCAGATTGCTAGAATTAGTTTGAGGCCAATTAGAGCAATTCCGTCAGAAGCTGAGAGCAGCCAGACTGAATCAGTCAGCTTGGAAAGGAGTTTGAGCCAAAGCAGCTGAGTTGAACCAGCCAGGCAGAGTTCAGAAAGCACTAGAAAGGGTGAGCTTATTCAGCAGTAAGTCTCAGAGGCTGAAAACATTCTAGGCCTAGATTAGATTGTACAGAGGCTAGAAGCTTCCAGCTCTAGGCTTATATTAGCAGATAGAGGCAGTAAGCCTTGGAGATGACAATTACATCAGGTGAATAAAAGGTATTTTTACAACCAGGTAAGAATATCCAAGTTGATATATTCTCTGCATTTTGAAGGAATTATCTTGCTATGTACTAGCTAGTATTTCTGCTGAGGAGTCAACTGTTTATAACTATTGCTCCTAATTAAAACAATTAATTGGGAGGCTGTGGTGGCTTGAATGAGGCTGTCCCACATAGGCTCAGAGTTTGAATGCTTGGTCCCCATTTAGTGGCACTGTTAGGTAGGTTTAGGAGGTGTGGCTTTGCTGGAGGAAGTATGTTACTAGGTACGGGGGTTGAGGTTTTAAAGCCACACACCATTCTACTTTTGCTTGTGGTTTAAGATGTGAGTCCTCAGCATCCTGCTCCAGCCTGTGCTGCCATGCTTCCTCACCATGATGGGCTCTTTTCCTTCTGGAACTGTAAGCCCACACAAACCTTTCCTTTTAATACGTTGCCTTGGGCATGGTGTTTTATCACAGCAATGGAAAAGTAGCGAAAACAGAGGTTATGAGGCTACATCAGCTTCAATATGCCAGCTTTCTACTTAGGCAACTGAGACCCACTTAGTTCAAAAAACAGCTACATCCAAGGCCAATTAGAAACCAGCAACTAACCTTTAGGGACTGTTCACTACTTAAGCTCACCCAGTCAAAGACTCCCAATCAAAGACTGCCAACCTTCCTGGGGACGACCCTCTGGAATGATCCAAATAACAGCCACTGATCTAAGCTAAATGGTTTCTTTGGCTTGCTCCCCTTCCTTCTTACAAGGCCTTCCTTCCTCCTGGTAGCCCTTTACCAGGGCCCAGGAACACTGGCAGTCTGGAACTGAAGAGGTGAGTAGGTCTTAGCCCTTGAGTGACCTCTGGGAGTTGGAGCTTCCTTTCCACCGGGGTTTCAGGGGTCCTTGTTCTTTTCTTATGTTCTTTTCTGTTTGGCTCATTTCCCCCCTCAAAGTGCAGCTCTTTTTGTCCCAGACTGTGTGTGTATACAGGAGAAAGACAGATAGAGAGAGAGAGAGAGGGAGAAAGAGAGCACCCCAGACCACATGCATGCCAGAGCATGCGAACAGAGGTCAGAAGGCAACTTTCATAAGTCAGCTCCCCCCTTCCTTATTGTTGATGTGGTCTCCGGTTGCCCCTGCCCCTATAGGCTGGCTGGTCTGTGGGCTTCTGGGTAATTCTGTCTTTGCTGCCATCTCACAGTAGGAGTTCTGGGCTAACAAATATGACTTTCTTGGGGCTTTTTCCTCCGAATTCCTGTGATCAAGCCAGGGTCACCAGGCTTACTCAGCAAGCGCTTTTACAAACTGAGCCGATCTCCCCAGCCCCAGGGTGAATTTTTAAAAGGAGCTTCTGGGGCCTTTTGTTCTTTTCTCTTAAAGAGAGGCTGCATTTGATACAACTTTTTTTTAAAAAAGAAGAGAAACTGTCTAAATATAACAATGGTGGCTGACTTAAAAAAAAAAATCCTGAGGTAAAAATGTGGTTCTAAATATCCCAGGAAGTTATCACAGAAAACTCTGAATTCACCTACAATGCTCAGTGCTAGGTGTCAGCAGAGGAAAGGGGTGGCACTGGCCACCTTCCCCCAACCCAGCCTCAGCCAGCTGCTGTAACAAAATGCCCAATGGCTAGGGCACATTCCAGAGAATCTTTGCAGCGTGAAGGAATCAACTTATCAGACTGGCCTCACAGTGCTACTCTGCATACACATTCAGAGGAAGAACTGTTTCCCTGTGGTATGGATGACAAAAACTGAGGTGGAGGGATGCTCTACACCTACACAGAGGCTCAGGTTTTAAATCTAACCTGGCACCATGATACCATGTACTCTGCCAAGTATTTAGCATCCCCATTAGCTTTACGGTGCTGCAATGAAATACCTGAGGTAGTCAACTTAAAAAGAGGAAAGGTTCCAGGCAAGATGGTGCACACTTTTAATTCCAGCCCCTGAAAGGCAGAGGCGGGCAGATCTCTGTAAACACCAGGCCAGTCAGGGCTAAGTAGTCAGACTCTGTCTCAACCAAACCAAACTAAACCAACACCAAAACCAAAACCAACCAACCAACCAACCAACAACAACAACAACAACAAACCAACCAAGATGAGGGAAGAAATGAGTTCTGCCCATAGTTCCAAGCCCTGATTGGTAGGGCCACTTGTCATGGGGTCTGAGAAGGAAGCAGATCATGACAGAAGTGTGTACACAGGAAACACATGAGATGGTTCAGCGGTTAGAGCATTGGCTATGTTTCCAGAGGATACAGGTTCAAGTCTCAGCACCCACATGGTGGTTCACAACCATCTGTAATTCCAGTTGTAGGAGATCTGACATCATCTTCTGTGGGCACTGTGTGCATGTGGAACACCTTCCAGAGTGGTCACATCTTTCAATGCATTCCTCCTGTACTGGCCTGGAGCTGGCCTGTAGACCAGTAGCATCAGGTGGCACGGAAGGGGACTGGCCATCCTCCTGAGAGCAGACTATAAAAAGCATTGCACTGTCTCTCTTGGGTTGCCAACTCTGGGTGAAGCCCACTGCTCTATCTGTCTAATCCTTGGAGACTGTCACACGATGAGGCATGAAGTCTTTCTCATCCTCATATATGAGCTCGGAGTCAGGTCCTCTAATCTCAGCCTCAGGCGAAGCCCCTCTGAACCTTCAGGTTAGCATAGACATCTCACCCCCAATTTCAGGAGGGACCAGAACATCTCAGCTCACAGATTCTTAACCTTAAGAAATCATTGGAGCCAGGCAGTGGTGGCGCACCCCTTTAATCCCAGCACTTGGGAGGCAGAGGCAGGCGGATCGCTGTGAGTTCGAGGCCAGCCTGGTCTACAAAGTGAGTCCAGGATGGCCAAGGCTACACAGAGAGACTCTGTCTTGAAAAACCAAAACTAAAACCAAGAAGTCATTTAAGTGGGCTAGAGATATGGCTCTAAAGCTAAGAACACTTGCTTCTCTTGTGGAAGACCCAGGCTTGGTTCCCAGCACCCAACTGGTGTAACTCCAGTTATTGAGAATTCCACACACTCTTCTATACTCCATAGGCACCAAGCACCTGTGGTAAATGTACATACATGCAAGAAAAACAACACACACACAAAAACAAAAGATTTGAGCCTGTTCCGGTGACACAGGCCTGTAATCTCACCTACATGGGAGGTTGAGGCAGGAGGATCATGAGTCCAAACCCTGCCTGAGCTACAGAGCGAGTTCAAGGTTAACCTATGAAACCTAGTAGGAAGAGCACTGGGAATATAACACTAGTAGAGCATGGTCTAGCATACATGAGGTCCTGGGCTCATCCTCTATGCTACACACATACACACACACATGCACGCACACACACACACACACACACACACACACACACACACACACACACGCACATACACACACACGCACGCATGTTCGCACGAGTGCACACGCGCACACATATACACACACAGGGGAGAGGAAGAGAGAGGGAAGGAGGAATATGATTTGCAGGTGCTGGCACGGTGGCTTAGCAGGTAAGGGTACCTGCCACCAAGCTCTACAGCCTGAGTTTAATCCCTGGGACCCATGTGATAGAAGGAGAGAAATGGCTCCCAAAAGCTGTCCCCTGACCTGCATACATGTTCAGTAGCTTGCATGTTCACAGAAAAATAATAAATAAATAAATGTAATAAAAAAGTTGTTTTATAATTATTTGAGATAAACACTTATGGTCTTAAGCTATTACTTTCTGGAGTCACTTGTTACAAGGTAGCCACTATGGTGCACACACACTTACATGTGGCTACACAGTCCCATGATGAGGGAGTGTGACAAGTGTAATGACAGGTGACACCTAAGGCTAGGTCACAGAAAGAAGATGGCTTTTGTTTGACCCTTTGGAGTGGACTGTAATATCCACCATGCCCAAGGAAACGCAAAGTATCTGTGTGGAGAGACCAGCAGAGAGAGGAGTGAGGCCTCAGGCAACAACCTGTCTTAGCCAGCAGACGAACGATTAAGTTGCCTCCAGACGGTTCATGTCTGGCCTCTGGGGCTTCTGGCTGAGGACCCAGGATGGCGAAACAGCGTCCCTGTCCCTCCTCTGCCCTGTCTGAATTCCTGTCCCCTTGCTTCTGGGTGGTTGTTTGATGAGCCACAGTGACTGCCAGGTTGTAAACTGGGAGCCAACCCCTCTGGGAGGCAATGGCCGATGCTTGTGATGGTCTCTGTTAGCTTCCCTGGGACATTCACCCCTTCTCTCGAATTGTTTCAAGTCCTTGTGAGGCCAATGAAGGGGGCTGTAGTAAGAGTTGCTATGGTTCAGATCTGGACTGTCTCCCAAATGCCATGGTTAAAGTGCTGGCCCTCCATGGTACTGCTAGGAGGCAGTGGATCCTCAGGAAATAAGGTCTGTGGTCATCACTGCAGGTAGGGTTAGCCATACAGAGATGCTCAAACACATCTCCTTTCCCCTCAGGCAATCTGTAACCAAATGTACAACTCCATGTTCAGTATTCAGCGTGCAGGTGATGCTGGATGGACTCTGTGTGACGTGACTAATATTCACGTGTGGTCCATTTTCCTCCATTCTTCTGTATGAACAC
Organism: Acomys minous; assembly: GCF_964271855.1. Taxonomy (NCBI): domain Eukaryota; kingdom Metazoa; phylum Chordata; class Mammalia; order Rodentia; family Muridae; genus Acomys; species Acomys minous. Next base: position 43,489,213 of record NC_140500.1, read on the forward strand.
ATCTGAGGCTGCTGCGGTTGGATGGCGCATGGCTGCTTCTGGACAGTTGAAGATATCTATGCCAATGTCACACAGAAGGAGCAAAAGGCGTGGTCCTGATGATGCCCCAGTCCATCTCTTCCCTAAACTAGCATCCTGGGAGCTGAGACTGGCCAACAGTGCTCCTGCAGGTGCACAAGGGGGAATGGGCAAACGCCCTTCAGCTCCTGATCTAGAGCCAAGGCCACAGGGACCAGTTGGTTCCGGTGGGAGTGAAGCAGCAAGGTCCTGAGCTCTGCAGGAGCCATCACTACAGCTGACTGGACCTACCCTGAACATGGATCTATCACTTTTCTAACACATTTCAGATGCAGGACAGGAAGACGTTCAAAGGCCAAAAGACTAGCCCAAGATCCTTGAACAAGTAAAGAGCATACCAAGTCTTGAACATGAGTTCCTTGTCTACTGGTTCAGGAGGGTGTCTGGAATTGTGGTAAGTGCCATGGAGACTTGAATTGGTAAGTGTAACTTGACATTTAGTGTGAGCAAACCAACAGAACTCTGTCTGTTACATGTTGAGCTCAGAGCCAACAAGTTCCTATGTCAGGAGCCGGGGTTCTCAGTGTGGCAACCTTTAAAGGTGGAGTATAAAGGAAGTACTTTCAGATTACTCGGACATGCCCCAGAAGGGATGGAGGTAGTTCTTAGAAAACTCTTGAAATAACCCTTACAAGAGTACGGTAATAAAAGGTCAAGCCTCATCAAACCCAGGCTCGTCTCTGGGTTCCTCTCTGTCAATGCGATGTTCTGCTGCGGTAGGGCACCATCTGTCCCACCTCACCAGCCAAAGGTCCCCTCAACTAAGATGATATTGGGACCATACCCTTGAACTTCCATAGCTGTGAGTTACATCAACTTCTTTTCTTTAGAATGTTGCCTAGCCTTAGGTATTTGTTACAGTAATAATTAACCAAAAACAAAAAAACAACCTAAATTAGACAAGAGTTGCTTTCTGCAAAGAGTTGTAAGAAGAAATCACAAATCACCAGCTGACATAATTACTATAATTTTTATATTGTCACTGCCCTTTCCCTTATTGCAGTGCTTTAGAATAGCTGAGAGTGACCCAGTCTTCTCAGTCCCTTGTCCCCTGAGGAATTCCACAAGACATTGTTCCAATTGACTCCAAAGCTCTAAGGCTACAGGTTCCTAGTTTCTCTATTTTCCCCTTAGGAAACATATCTCATTCTCCAGTTTTCTGTTGTTAGTCTTTCTCTGCCCAATATATTGTTTTTGGCCTTCCTCGTGAGCTCCGCTAGCCTGATGACAGGACACAGCACTGTTGACTCAGTCAGCAGAAAAAAAATAAAGCAGGTTCCCTCTCTGCCAGAATCCAAGAACTTGGTACAAGATAAAACTTCCAAGCCAAACAGAGTTGGGCCTGCCAAGGTCAGGCAGGACCTCTGCTGAGGGTACTAGCCTTTCTGCAGCTCTTCTGTGTGGGTTGAAACTCAGAGAGGGAAGAGCCAAGTAACACCAAGTAACAGAGACCCAGCTGCATATCAGAATCTCCAGAGTCACAAAAAAAAAAAAAAAAAAAAAAAAAAAAAAAAAAAAAAGGTGAAGGTGTCGAACACTGGCCCAGAACAAGGCTGACATGGTCTCACAGCCGTGAATTCAGGAGAACCCACCTCTGATCTATGTATATATGTGTGCCTATGAATAACCCAAACATATGTGTGTCTACATCTAGAAACATAGAGAAACATACACTCACCTCTAGGTGATGAGGAAAACATGGCAGAACTCCCCCAAATCACTAACTCTGACATCTTTTACATGAGATGTGAGGGTGGTAGGGACTCTATTGTTTATGGAATCTATATGATTTGGAATCATTCCATTGAACCTGATACTTGTTATTTTAAATTCTCTCATAAATCCATAAAACAAGCTATTTGCCCCAGAAAGGTGGGTAGTTCTAATAACCCAGTACAGACTAAATGCCATGTTGTATGCCTACATGCTCCCAATGTACCCTAAAGGGAGGGCATGATTGGCCCAATTTAAAAAAGCATGTGTGTGTGTGTGTGTGTGTGTGTGTGTGTAGGTGCAGAAATTTGGGCACAAACTCATACCATGGAACACAAATAGAGTTTGTTGGACAACTTTGGGAGTTGGTCTTCATCTTCCATCTTGTTTGAGGCAGGGTCTGCTGTTTGCAGATGCACAAGCCAGGCTAGCTGGCCCATGAGCTTCTGTAGATTCTCTTGCCTCTATTTCACATCTCACTTTAGGAGTGCTGGGATTACAGACAACACTATGGTGGGTTATGGAGACCCAAACACAGGTTCTCATGGTGAGCAAGCACTTTAGAAATTGAGCTGTATCCCCAGCCCATCTCTGAATCACGCATGTACAAACGCACACACGCAAAGGGACCCTCTGAGCCAGAGAGCCAGGGTCCTACTACTGAGCATGCAGTCAGCCCCCAGATGTGAGCCGCCTCTGTAGCTTGCCCAGTGTGGTCTCATGGCCCTCCCATAAACACGTGCGCTTTACCCTGCTTCACCTGTTTATCAAACTCGGGCTTCAGAGCATCTTCAGTGAAGATGTGAAAGCGCATCTTCCTGTGGCTGAAGAGCACGGCTGACTTGAGCATGACCAGCGTCTCCTCCAGCCGGTTGCCACAGGCCACCACGGCCAGGTGAATCCAAAGCTCAGGTGGTAAAGAGTGCAAACTCCTAGCTTCCCCAGGCCTCCTAGAAAGAAGAAAAACAAGTGAACTTAAAAAAAAAAAAAAAAAAAAAAGAGGAAAAAAAAAAGCCCCACTGAATGCTTGGAACATTTCAAAACATGAACTGGCACAATCTGTTATATTTTATGAAGTGATAAGCATTTTGACAATTCTTCCTGCTTGTAGAAAAATACCATTTATTCCCATATTTATCCTGGCCATAATGAGATGAGTCACCGTTTGGATGGCTATAGGTGTCTGGGACTTTTTCCTGCCAGCACTCAGCTGTCTAGTGCCTGCTGGCTGCCTACAGGACTGTGTTTGGTAACAGCATCTCCAAACTCCGACAGCTGACTGGGGGCTGTGGAGCTCCCACTTGCACAGGGCCATGGAAATTAGATTTGACGCAAGTTGAAGAAGACAAGGGTGGGTTGTGGCTTTCCCATGTGAACCTCGAAACATGATACGCTCATCATCTGGAGGGTTTTAGGTTGCGGTGGAATGCGTGACTGTTGGATGGAAGGAAAGCTGTGCAATCAAGGGAGGTGAGGGAATGGAACAACCTACACCCCTCACCCCACCCCAACTCGCACTGTGTCCCAGGGTAGTCTTGAAGAAACAGGTGTTAATCCTGTCTGGCCAAGTAGGGGTGAGGCGGTGGGTATACGATGCCTCTTAATAAGCGGGCAGGGGGGAGGCAGCAAACCTGCAAACATTAAGGTATCTAATGATAAATGAACAGCTGGGAGGACAAAGGGGATCCAAGAGCCTAGGATCATCACCCAGCTATTTCCTAGGAATAAAAGAAGGGCCCCAGCCAGGGAGACGAAGCCAAACCTCAACTGCACCACTGAGAAACATTTGCAAGCAAGCTGGAAGAAGTTGGGCTGAAAAAGTGCCCTGAGACAAATGAAAGCAATTCACTCGCACAAAAGATCTGGAGAGCAGGAGGGCTTGGATGTCGAACATCACCTTCCTTCCAAACGCCTTCTAGTTTACTCTGCAGGCTGCTCCGCTGCTCTGGCAAGCTTGCAGGCTCATTCCAGACTGCTTTCACCAAAAGGGAAGTTGAAGTTGTGGGTGGAGCACCCTGGAACACGTCCCAGTTTGATTACTTAAGAGCACGCTTGGCAGAAGCATGGCCTAGCGGCTCGCCCGGGCTACAGGCAGCCAGGTCTTGGATTTCATTAGCTTTGGGAGTCACGAGGGAAAGATGGTGTCCTTGTGAATTGTTCATTTCTCTCCAGTCCCCCTATTCTCTTCAGATGTGGACACTGACTCTTCTCTCCCCTATTACTATGACAGCCCTCCAAGAGGTCTGTCCATCTCCAGCCCTACCTTTACCCCTAAACAAATGTGTTGTCTTCATTGAGAATGGGGTTCCAAGATGCCATCTTGTTATTTCTCCAATTAGAATCATGTGAGGCTTGCCTGCCTTCAAGAGCAAGCATAAACTGTCAATTAGGAATCCAAGCTACATGTCCTAACTGCCATTAATACATCCTAGGTGAGTGGATGGTCACTTAGCATCAGACACTTCTGTTCCCATTCATGGCTTTGTTTTAGTCCATGCAGTGTCATCTCTAGGACTTGACACATGAAGATTCAATTCATTCACCTTATTTTCTCTTCAAAATGTGTTGGCATAAGGTTATTGTGTAATTCAAATGCTGGTTTCTGTACCCCCCTCCCCCACCAACTCCCCATATCTGGTCACAAGCCTTGTTCTGAGAATCTCCTGTCTCAATATTGCATAAACTCTGCTCCCCAATTGTCCCCTGGTATGCCAATACAGCAGCTTACAGCCAATCACTGAGCAGGGGAGAGAACAGGGCTGGACTTCCTGCCAGCTGGGGGAGGAGAAGTTAGAAGAGGAAGTGGGGGATTCATCCAGGGGGAGTCAGTCATGAGCAGAGCTGCAGGAGAGATGAAGAAGAATCAGCTGGAGCAAAGAAAGAAGCAAAAACCAAGTAACTTTTGGCAAAGATGGAATCAGGATAACATAGCGGGTTAGGAACAGACTTAAACTGCTCAAGATTGTGTTATAAAGCTTCATAAACAAATATAAATGAGTCTCAGATATTTGTGTGATGGCTGAGCTAAGAGATAAACCAAGGGAAAGGAAGACAGTTTTAGAGAAATAACCATAACAAAAATGTGCTCTCTTTGATCTTTACTAACTGACTCCCACTCCTTTATCTGTATTCTAGGCCTGTTCTGTGTGAGACAGTATTCTAGAACAGAGGTGAGCAAATAGAATCTCCTTCTACAGAAGACAAGGGGAGAAGGAAAATAACACTGAAAAGGTGACAGGGCCCAGTAGCTGAAGTGCTTGCCTCACAAGGATGAGGACCTCATTTTGATTCCCCAGAACCTGTGTAAGAAAAGCCAGGCATAGTGTTTCCCCCTTGTAACTCCAGCACTGTGGAAGCAAGACAGGTGGGTCAGCCGGGCTACCCCATTTTTTTTTTTTTGAGATGCTCATGAGCAAGACCATCTCAGGAAAAAGAAAAAAGCTGGACAGATCCTGAGCAACAACACCCAAGCTTGTCTTCTGGACCACATAAATACACATGTTCCCTTACACACATGAGCACACACACCGTGGGAGCGACGGTCTCTAAAAATGTCTCGCAGAAAGAGTCAAAAAGTGAAAAGGGTTGTGACAAAACACTTGTTGCTGACAGCGGGGGGGATCCCATCAGTGTCTGCACAGTGAGACACCGTGCGAGTGAGGACAGGCCTTCTTGACAAGAAATCCATCCGTGGGTTCGGGGAATGGGTCCAGACCATCTCTGGGGGACTGTGACAGAGGGACACAGCCCCTCAGAACCCACACACCTGTGGTCTTCCTATACTTCATGGAGGCCTCATGCCCACTATCGAAACCAAATCCCAATTAGCTAACTTAGTGAACAACACTGAGATGATGATTTAAACATAGGCCAAAAGGCCCATAATGCTCTGGGGCCTCTGAGATGTTTCTTTCAGCAGATGCTTCTTGAAGCCACACCCAAGGACCTGAGTTTGAGTCCCTGGAAGTACATGGCACAAGAATCAAACCAACTTCTAAACTCCTGCAAACTGTCCTATGATCTCCACACAACTGTCATCACACACACACACACACACACACACACACACACACACACACGCGCGCGCTAGGGCGCATGGCTGCACACAGTTCATAAAAACATGGTAAGATGCCCTGTGAATAGCTGGTTAAAATATTTGCCCTATATTTGGGGACATGGGCCTGTTGCAAAGGGGAACATGGGGCTGGAATATAGGGAGGTGGTAAAGCACCTGCTAGCATGCAGGAATCTACCCACCCTGCCCTCAGTACCTGAGGCGTGAGTACTTTCCCTACCCCTAAACAGAAGGAGCCCACCACATGCAGTTTCATACACTGACTTTCTGCATGGACAGTCTGAGGTCTGAGTAAGCTGGGACATACAAATTTAAAGAAACAATTATTTATTTTTAGACTAGGAAAGGTGACAAGGTAAATAAAAGGATATCCCTGATGAGCCCGCCCATGAATTGGGGCAAGGAACAGACAGTTTGGGTACTGAACAGTGGAAATTGGCCCAAACTTTAAAGAGCCATTTGGCAAGTTAGCAGGTGTGATGATGGCACAGACCTTCTTCCACATGGACTCCTACTTGAACAGTCTTCAGAAACTCTTGCACGTTTGCACAATCCCATGCCAGAGCATGCAGAACAGTTTGTTTCAAAAATAAACTGATGGCCATGCAAAGGAAAATCACCAGCGTATTGGCCATGATGACAGCATGGAATACTATACAGCAGTGAAAAAGAATGAACCAGACTGGCGTGCTCCAGCATACGGTCTAAGAGGAAATGAAGTTTGTAAGGATTGCAATAGGACAAGCACATTCAGACTTATTTTAAGAAAGGGCTTTGTCATAGCGTAATGCCACTGATTCCTGAGACTTTAAATACATTTTGTGGGTGAAAGCACCAGAGTTACTAGTGTCCATTTTCATCCAAGATTCTTATTCTCTAATATTCCTGGCCCTATTGATACATTTTAGCATCTAAAAATACGGCAGTGTTAGTTTCCAAGGGAAAAGCCACTACCTTGTGTAGGCTGGTCATCATGGTCAGTGTGGCACCATTCTATATTTGTTTGCTTGCTTTTGTTTTAAAATGAGCCATCTTGCCCTTAGATAAAAGAAAGAAGGGAGTGCTGTATCTTATTTGCAGATACATAAAGAGTAAAATTAAAGAATACCAACAGGAATGGAGATGACCCAATAGAGGATGGTGGTTGTTTCCAAGGGCTGACTAAAAGTTCTGTTCTTTAATTTCACAGATGCATTCATTTTTATTTATGTAAATATGTGTAAGTGTGTGTGAGTGTGTGTGATGCATGACAACAAAGGCCAGAGACAGTGTGGATCCTCTGGAGCCGGAGCTGCAGGCAGTTGGGTGCCACCTGATATGGGTGCTGTGGACTGCACTCTCATCCTCTGCAAAAGTAGCCCAAGCACTTGTACCCTCAAAGGCGGAGCCATCTCTCCAGTCCTCAAAGTCGCATGTCTTAAGCTGAGTGTTATTCGTGCAAAGATTGATTTCATTATCCATGTTTGTGTGTGTGTGTGTGTGTGTGTGTGTGTGTGTGTGTGTGTGTGTGTCTCCCAAACTGTTGGACAAATACTTTTTCCACTGAGAAAAGGCATGTCAACCAGGAATGAACTCAGTGGTAGAGTTGCCTGCTTAGCTTGAGGCTCTGGCTCCCACCCCTAGCACCAAATCCAAAAAAAGGGAAAGAAAACCCCCGCCTCCCAAGGTGGAGCAAGTCTCCTCTCCCCTTCGCTGCAGCCTCCTGCATTTAGGCTTCGCAGTGCAAGGGCTGTGAAGAAAACAAGGGCTTAGGCATGCAGAACTCATGGTGTCTGGTAACAGGTAAAATGAGAAGCCATTTCTGGTGCCAGGTCCAGCACCAATGGTCGGGATTTAACGAGACCTTTGCTGCTCCCCCCCCCCCCACTCCCTCTCACATTACATTACACACCTCAGGCTCTGGGTCACAGGCAATCCTGGTGCGCTGTCACATGAGTAATCAAGTCTGGGGAGGTGGGGTGGCTGTGACGGGGTGCCTTTCACTGGCTCCTACCCACAGCACCCTCAGCACCTCTCAAATGTCCCTCAAGTCTGCAGGGCTCTGAGGAGTTCTCTCTAGGAAGCTGGAACTCTTTAACCCCTCAGGGCTCTGGGCTCGGCTAGTCATAAGGCTGCAGCTAAGCTCTGGCTTGTGATTTGTAAGAAGCAACTGGAGTGGACACTTGCTGCTTGGAATTGAGAGGATTTTGTTGTGTCTGTGGGTGTTTGCACAAGTGCACGTGTACAAAGGTGCACTGTTTGCCATGCACATTTGCCTATGTGTGCGTGGTGTCTGTGGAAGCCAGAGGACATCCTCTTTGCCGTTCTTCAGGGGCTGTTGTCTACCTTTTTAATTTTGAGACAGGAGTTATCACCGGCCTGGAACTCACTGGGTTGGCTGACTGGCCAAAAGCTCAAGGATCTTCCTGTGTCTGCCAACCTAATGCTGAAATTACCGGTGTACTGTGCATCAACATGCCTGTCCTGGGGTTTGAACTTAGGTCCTCCTGCTTGTCAGGCAAGCACTTTACCAACTGAGCTGCATTTTGTTGTTTGTTTGTTGTTGGAGACAAGGCCTCTTGCCCAGGCTGGCTCAGAGCTCATCATGTAGCTGAGACTGATCTCAAACTTCTGATCCTCGGATGCCCAGTTGTTGGGATTGCAAACCTGGCCACCACACTCTGCTTTGACTCATCCTTTGAAATACCCACTGAGTCACCTCTTCCCTGGCTATCATCTCACACAAGCCTGGCCCACAGCCCCCTCATGCTTCCAGCTGTGAGGGGAAGAAAGACCTATACTGGAAGTGGTGGGAGACTCCCCGCCCGGCAAGCACACTGGTCTGTTGTTTGTTATCAGGTAGACGGATGGACGAACAGACACACACAGATTCAGATGCCACAGTCTTACGGAGCCCCTGGAAGCTGCTTACCAACACATGGTCCACACAACCATCCCACCCACAGTTTAGTCCTCAGCCAGGCCAGGATGCTCTCAATGACCTTTTTACCTTTGCCCCGGTGCTGGGAACACTGCCCTACCTCAGCTCTTGCTTAGCATTCCTTTCTTTTGCCTGTCTTGAGAAGGCCCCACCTCCTCACTGTGCCTCTTCCACAGAGGAAGCAGGATGCTCCTGGCTCCTTGGGACTTTCCCCAGACACAGGCAGGCATGCGCCTTCATCCAGAGGGTGAAGGGCACCGAGAAGCTCTCCTGCATTTCCCCTCTCCTTTTGGTATCATTCATCACCTATTTCCGGGTCACTCCTCACCCAGTGGAGCTTAGTTCCAGGATCACAGCATGTCTGTTGGGGACTCAACCTTGACAGTATAGGAGCATCCAATGTCCTGGCCCTCCAACTCTGTGCCCTCCATGTGCTCACCATCATCATCATCATCATCTTCTTCTCCCTGAGACACTCAACACAAGTTCTGTTCTCTAGCCTGGAATGTCTTTCCTAGCATCTTGTCTGGTTGCCTCCTTCATGGGAGGAAGCAGGAGTGCGAGTACTCTTATTTCTGTTGTGAATCTGAGTTTCTTCTCCCAAGTTCACCTCAGCCAATGATTACATATTATTTCATAATGATGCACACTGTATATTCAACACTATATACTGTAGGAGATAGCATAAGCAAACATTTATCCTTAGGAAAAAGATGAAAAATAATGTACATTTAAAATGGAAAACCATAAAACATGATATATTAAAACAATGGGGCTGGAGAGAGATGGCTCAGAGGTCAAAAGCACTGGCTGCTCTTCCAAAGGTCCTGAGTTCAATTCCCAGCAATCACATGGTGGCTCATAACTGTCCATAATGAGATCTAGTGCCCTCTTCTGGTGTGCATGTGTACATGTAGGCAAGAACACTGTATACATAATAAATAAATCTTAAAAAGAAAAAAAAAAAGCCCACTAGTGCTGGCAAGAGGACTCAAGCCTGATGACGTCAGTTTGATCTCTGGGACCCACACGGTAAAATGAAGAATGAACTCCTTCAAGTTGTTCCATGACTTTCACACACGCACCATGGCACGCATGCATTGCCCCCTCCCAAAGTAACTGATATATTTAAAAAAGCATATAAAATATTAGAGTTGGCAGATGAAAACTTCTTTCATAACACTTTTTGGCTTTTCCATGTTGTAATTAGATCTTTATTCAGTTGAATACATACTTTTTTCCTGTTGTAACAGCTGCACGATAGGATACATACATGTGCGCGCGCTTATACACAGACATTTGAGACAGGGTCTCACTCTGTAGCCCTGTCTGGCTTGGAACTTATTATGTAGACCAGGCTAGCCTCACACTCACAAAGATCCACCTGCCTCTGCCTCCTGAGAGCTGAGATTAGAGCATTTGCCAGCACACCTATATGCATATAATTTTAGTTGCTATTTTTCATTTGATTCTTTCATTTTTCTTTTTAAGTATGAATAACCATTGTTTTTATTGGCTATATACTATTCCATCCAAGGAAATACCATTACCTACAATAATTTCTCTCATTGGTTCTTTGTAATTATTCTGTTTCAAAAGCTTGCACCAAGAAGCTATAGCCAGCTCCTCCTCCTCCTCCTCCTCTTCCTTCTCGTCTGCACTATTTCTTGAGACTGAATTCTTAGAAAGTGGAACCACTGGTTAATATCTATCATCTTCTTAAGAAAGTTTCAGTTTTTGCCAGTTTCTCAAATCTATCCAAGACCTTCCCAGGGAAAATGAGCCTTGAGTAAGTAAGTAAAACAAACAGGACTGAGCCACCTTGAGCCACTTGTGAAAAGGAATCCCGGAGTCAGTGGCTTGCATAATTGCTTCTGGTTCCCTGGGCGTGATGGATGGTGTAGGCAGGCAGGCTCTGCGGGACAAGCTCTTCCTTCCCAGCCCCTTTTAAGCAAGGCCAATGATGAAGTCTCAGTCTGCTGCTGATAAGCCTTGAACGCCTTTCTAGTATTTCTTAATCCTCCTTCAGTAGACACACTGTGGCAGGGAAGAGGACTAGACGGAAAACCAACAACAGCACTTTGTTCTCTGTCAACTGCCATCTACCTGTGTGAGTTCAACCGTCGCTAGTCCTGGCTTGGGGTATCTTTAAAAATGAAAAGAGAGGAGAAGAAAAGGAAAGGAAAGGGAAAAGGAAAAGAAACACCTTGGGTGGGGGATCATGGTTTTTGAGGCCAGCCTTAGCAGTGCAGTGAATTCAGGCCAATTTGGGCCACACAGAGGAGCCCTGTGTTTAGATCTAGGCTCAGGGGTACGTGCAGAGTGTTGTTTTTGATCCCCAGCACCACAAAAAAAAAAAAGGGACTTAGAGAAGCAGAGCCTTCCAGCACAGCTGGTGGCATCATAAACTACCACAACCACCCTGGAGAACTGGCAGTTCCTGAAAATGCTAAAAATAGAGCACCCCACCTACTCAGCAATTTCACTCCAAGCTATGTAAAAGAACTGAAAACATATGTCGACGCGAAATCTGAACACAAATATCCACACCAGCATTAATCACCATCACCAAGCCCATGCAAAAAATCCTTCAAAAGACGAATGCTTAGGTAAAATGTGGCAACCTACACAAGGAAATATTATCTGGCAATAAAAAGGAATGGATATTGACTGACGTGTGCTACAGCGTGTGTGGAAACAGAAAACAGCCAACTGTGAGTCTTCGGATAAATTATAGTAGATATGGTTTCTTTTGGGGGCAATGAACACGGTCTGTCATTGAACAGAGGGCGGTGGTTGCACAATTTTATAAGTAAACTAAAAGTCAAGACATTGTATATGTGTCTAAAAGTACTGGGATTAAAGTGTGGCACTGCTGTCGTTAAGTGAATAAGCAGATGCACCCAAATTTATGACACAGATTTTGTAGAAAAAGTTGTAAAGCAGGCCACAGAAGGGCGGCAATAGCATATGTGGCAGAGTGAGCCTGGAAGTTGCTCTCCCCATCACCCAGGCTCCAGGCTCCCCACATTCACATGAAAAATGATCTTCAAAACCCCAGAGGCAGCTCAGGGGAAGCCGAGGCTCCCACACCTCCCCTGCCTGCTGCCTGATTCAAGCGGCTCCTTAATCGCTTCCAAGTCTCAAGTGTGTGACTTAATTAAACTTCCATTTCTGGAGTGTATAAATAATGGAAAACGGCATTTATGTGGAGTGCTGTTTACTCTGTAGCCTATTACTAAGAAACACACTGAATTATTAAAGCGGGTAATTGGTTCTGCTTGGCCCCTCTTTCCCCGCTGCCACCCATCACCTCTCTTATCAGAGTTCCCCTTAACTGACAAGCAGAATTAACTCAGGCAAGCCTGATGCTGTGATGAGTGTGATGAGGTGGGGGTGGGAGGTGGGGGTGGGTGGGTGGGAGGGTGGAGCTGCAAGCAAGATCACACTTCTTTAGCACACTGGCCCAGACTGCCAGAAAGGAGCCTTACTTGTAGGTGACGGAAACACAGACATGCTCTGTAGAGGATAAAGTCTAAGAAACGGATTAGGCTCACCATAGGCCAGAGGGCCCTGGAAGCGTTTCTCTACCACAGTGTTTTGCAAGATGAGTGCACTTGGCCATCTGAATATGGAGGGAGGATGTGAAGGAGCCAGAGTGGTGGATGAAGAAATGGAAACACTAAACGCAGCCCCCCCGGAAAGGAAATCTACTGATGTGGAATTCTATTCAAATCACACACGGGCAGCAACAATCACTCACAAATATTCTTGAAAAACCATACATTTTATTTGTGTGTGTGCATGTGTGTGCATATGTGGAAAGGCCAGAGGACCACCTCACACTGTCATTCTTCCTTAGGAGCCATCCTATTTTTTTGAGACAGGGTCTCTCACTGGAATGTGGGGCTTGCCAATTCACCTAGGCCAGCCAGCAAATGAACCTCAGGGAGCTACCTGTCTCTCCCTCCCTAGTGCTGGGATTTTCCAAGTGTGTGCTTTTCACATGGTGGCTAAGGATGGACATCAGGTCTTCCTCTTTATGCCGCTAGGATTTAGTGATGAAGCTACGCCCCCGCCCTTTATCCACACAGTTTAGAAACATGAATGAACACACAAAACACTCCCCCACCGAAGCTGCGATCAGACCTTTCATTTGGAAGGCAGACATGACACCAAAAACTTTGCTAACACTTAAATCACTTTTTAATGACCCATGGTTTGGAGTCAAATCAAGTATCATTAATCTTTCAAGACAGCCAAGCTGATGGCTTGCCTCGGACTCACAATATAATATGAATAATGTCAAACACATGCCAAAAACCTGCCATAGGGCAGGCTTAATAAAATTATTTGATAAATGCATTAATTATGAATAGTACATTTTAAATTTGGTGCACGGTATCTGAAACATGGCTGAGTTCCTAAACAAAGTCTAGGGCTAATGCTATGTAGGTGTCTGATGTCTGATGTGGGTAGCCACACCTGTGTGGGGGTGCGGGTGCATTTGCTTTCTGACATCTTTGCACACACATACACATGCTGTGTTGATTAGTGAGTGTCACAGCAAGGAACCAGACCCAGGGAATGCATTTAAGGGCCAGGCTCCCTCGCTTCCTCCTTGGTGGTTTTTAACCCGAAAGAAATCATCCTCACATGTTTGCCAAGAGATATAATCAAGGTATGGGCAGGGCCAGGCTTCTTCCACAGGATAAGGAGACGACTCTCCCTGTTTCTGTCTAGCTTCTGGGTCCCAGCAATCCTCAGAGTTCTGAAAGGGTAGTAGCCTTGTCACTCTAACTGTCACTATATGTGGTACATTTCCCCACATAGCTCTTTGGTTTTAAGTCTTTTCCTTCCCTCACTTTTTTTCCCTCCTCCTCCTCCTCTTTCATTTATGTATGTATGTATTTATTTAATTGCCTTTTGAGATATACTTGCTATGACTTGCTATGTATCCCAGGCTGTCTCCAAACCTGCAATCCTCCTGTCTCGGCTTCCGGGATGTTGGGTTTGCAGGCATGTAGTACTGCACCCAGCCTATGCATGTCACTTGTCCTTTCTTCTTTTCATCATCAGGAAATCAGCCTTTGGACTTAGTGCCCCTCCGCCCCCTACCCCACCCCACCCCACCCCACCAAGCCTAATGTCTCGGCTCCCTAGCTAGCTGGGTCTGTAATGGCCTTTCTAAATGCAGCTCACATTCTGCAACGGTTGGTGCCAGGTGGCATAGGCTGTGCTTCTGATCATTGCAGTAAACACGGCACTCACATGAGTTAGAACAAACCCTCTGTGGAAGGCTCAAGCTTCCATGTGGGGCTCCTGGGGCAGGCGGGACTTACAGCCTTCTTGGGTGCAGGGTATGATTCCCACAACACACCTTGAAGAACTCACTGCCGTTATCTAACACCTTTTGCCTTTTCTTTTTCAAAATTCTGTGCTGGTAACTTGACTAACACTCATTCCCCCCCCCCCTTTTTTTTTTGCCTTGAGGTGTTCATGACACAGGAGATTTGATTTCTCCACCGGCTCTTCTTTTCAAATGAGGATGTGGTAGGATTTAAAAAACATGACCCAGTAGAGTGGGCTTGAAATAAACGACCCTCGCTGTGGAAGGGAGGAGAATCAGAGGGTCACAGAGAATCAGAAAAATCTTATCTCAGCCCCTGAAAAAGAGTAACTAACGGTCAGTCCTTGAATAAGGGGTGGAGGAGAAATGGTCTCTCCAAGTACTTCTTGTCTCCATCCCTCAGGACAGTCACTAGTTTTTCATATTTATAATCATTTGTAAAATTTTAGTTATTTTTGCATATTTATGGTCATTTATAAACTTCTAGTTGGGGGGGAGCAGGGTTTGTTCTTGGGTTTTGTTTTTCTTTTGCAAATTATGAAAGTAATTGTTGGATAGGAATTTCCTCTGATATATAACATTCTATCTCAAGAGGGAGGCTGTGAAGACCCAAAATGTAGGGGCTGGAGAAGTGGCTCAGCAGTTAAGAACACTCGCTGTTCTTCCTGAGGACTAAGGTTCTGTTCTCAGCACTTGCATGGCAGCTCACAAGCATCTCTAACTCCAGTTCCAAGGGGCCCTCTTCTGGCCAGTACAGGAACTACACACGCACACATGCACACATGCACAGACACACATGCACACAAACCCTCCATACACATAATAAATCAGAAAACAAACAAACAAAACTTGTGTTGTCTGTCCCCCACCCCCAGAGGGAAGACAGAGTGGGAGGCGAGATGACATGACAGATGGAAGACACAAGGACCATTGACAAAGACAGGACAGGGACACAGGATAGATACTAGTAAGTTAACAATTCACAACCCTCAGGGAGTCCCTGAAACTTATCAGATTCACAAGGTGCCTCCTCCCTCAAGGTTAGCTAAGCAATCAGGACACCTGAGAAGCAGGGACTCTCCTACCTGTCAAGCTGCCTGCAAGCTGTGCAGTGAAGTCAAGGGTTCTAGCTTTCAAGGGTTGTCACGATGCTAAAGTCAGCTTTGGGTAACACAGCTGCCTTTGAGTCCCCCATGCTCCTATAAACCTGCTGGTTCAACAAGGTGGACTTCACTAGTATCCATACTTCATCCTGTCATCAGTCATTCCCTAGGGTGAGTAGACATTGTTCACATGTCCCCAAGAGTATCTATCACATAATAGTGACATACATATTTATTACAGGAAGCTTTGAAAACACAGACAAGCACAAGGAGAACACTTAGAATCACAGTTTCATAACCACTGTCAGATTTTGGGTTTTAAGAACTATATTCAATATATGTGAAGGTGTGAATATATGCACAGTTTATTCTTATTACGAATTTTTGAGCATTTAGTGTGTGTGTGTGTGGTCATGCATGTGTGTGCATGTAGGTACATATGTGTCACGGCCCACATGTGGAAGTCAGAGGACAACAAGCACCTTTATCCACTCACCTGTCTCCCTGGTCCTACAATTTTTCTAAGCTGGAAAGGGAACAGTTTTTTTATAACTTGCTTATGCCCTTTGCAAGCACATTTCAATAAAAAAAGAAAAAAAAATCAAGAGACTGTATCAAAGAGATCTTTCCAAAGGGATTTTCAGTAGTGATAATGGTTCAGAGTATGGGATATGTTTCTAAGAACAGCATGTGGTTAGCATGCTCTTTGAAGGCCATGGACATGGTTCAATTTCTAGGTCTACCAGTTGGCTATACTAACTAGAGCAAAATCTTTCACCATCGCTACCCTGGGGCTTTCTACCTGCAAAATGGACATGATGATACTGGATGTCTGCTGGCCCTTGCCTTTCTTACCACCAACTATTTTCAGGAATATACTTTAAAGGAACAGCTCTTCAGTTCTCAGCCCATGAAATTTGGTTCCCTCTTGCCATCATAGCTGCAGGTACATGTCTCAGGTGTGGCCAAGAGAAAGTGCAGATGCCTCTGACCAAAAGGCACAAGCCCAGATCTGCTGGCAAAGGTTCCATAGGAGGAAAGCACACGAGAGTGTCACTCACACAAAGCTTAATGACATGGGCAAGATGGTCTTGGTTATACCTGTAACTGGACCTTTATCTCCTTGGCAGTCTCCGGTTTTGAGTCAGTAGTGTTCTGTTCATGATGAAGCGATTCTGTGCATGGGCTGGAATCCCTGGTTGCTAGTGAAGATGTTCTGACCTACCCAGTAACAGGAGTGACTGTCAGGTGATGGATGGTGAGGACTAAATGAAGTAGTGCAACATACAACAGGCTTGGCACTTGTCACAGTTAGCTTCAGATGTCAACCCTGGGGAGAGAGAAATCTCAACTGAGGAATTGGCTCCCTTGGACTGGCCTGTGCGCATGTCTGTGGGGATGCTTTCTTGGCTAATGATTGATGTGGGAGGGCCCATTCCCAGGTCACTGTTCGTGGTGCCACCTCTGAGCAGGTGTCCCTGGCTTATAGAAAGTTGGCTGAGCAAACTATGAAGCTCAAGCAAGTCAGCAGCATTTCTCCTTTGCCTTTACGTCAGTTCCTGCCTCCAATTTCCTGCCCTGGTTTCCCTTGATGATGGACTATATAGCCTCTAAACTAAATAAACCCTTTCCTCCCCAGGCTGGTTTGGACAACGTTTTATCACAGCAAGAGAAAACAAACTAGGATAGCACCACACATGATTGGTGTTCTCTCTGTTTCTCTCTCTGCCTCTCTGTGTCTCTCCTCTCTCTTTCCTTCTCTCTTCTCTCTCTCATTCTCTTTCTAGTGCTGGGATTACAGGTATGTGCCAGCATGCCTGGCTTAGTACTGTGCCTAAAGCAAGGATGAAGTAGTCATTATCATCACAATTATAATTAAACATTATATTTATCAGATATCCTTGTGTTTCTCTAAATACGTTGTACTCATGCCCAAACCAGGCTGGGAGGCAGTTTGGAAAAAAGCATACAAAGCTCTGATTTGATGCCCGCCCATGAGAGGGTGGGCACACTTTCTAAAAGTCACAGACATGATCTGGGTCTCCACTCACCCATTCTCTCCTTCGATAAGAAAATCCATTACTTGAGCACATATTACTTTGGGGATCATTTGTGTGACAACGGAAGACCATGAAATTCTCAGAAAAAAAAAATGAGAGGAAGGAAGAAAATGGAGCACAAAGGCTTGCACCTCACCACAGCCATGGACTCTGAGGAGATAAGCCATGGGTAGAATCCTGCATGGAGGCTGCCCAGTACAGCGCTTAATTCGCGGGAATGCGTTGCTCACATCTACTTTCTCAAGACTAAAACCACTGGTGTTTGCGTCCTGCATGAGCCGTCAAAACTCTAGTTGGCCAAGACACCAGGTCTGGGGCTGTCCAGGAGTCAGGATAAAGGATTCTGTCTCCTACACTCGATCAGCTGTTAGACAGCTGATTTTGTGCTGGACACCTGGCCTTGTGTCCAATCACATACACGGAAGGCAAATCTCAGTGTCCTCAAGTCTGAACTCCTCCCTGTCCAAAAGAGCCAGCTCAAATGTGCCTCCAAGCCCTCACTAGCACTCACAGTTCCTTGTGCCTCCTGCCTCATGCTGGCAATTAACTTGCATCCTCTCATCTCACCAGTGAGCTTGCAAAAAAGCCGAGGATGTCTAAAGATTGATGTATTCAAAGTCACACATGAAGCATCTGGGTCCAGTTATGGCTTTGTTCCTAACTAAAAAGTGATGAGCAGTGACAGTGCCCAGGACAAGAAAATACTCTTGAGGAGGACAGTGAGCCATCCCTGTCCCAGACACTGTATGTCCATCCTTATTTGACTCCTCCTGGCCTCAGTTTTCCCATCCACACAAGACTGTCATAATTTTGACTATGCATTCTTTATGTCTTATGGAAGATGTGGGTCTTGGATTATACAACATGCATTTCTGCTAGAAGGTTATGATATTTCATAGACTAACAGTCAGGACTTCAAGTAAAAGTCATGTTTAAACACATCAAAGCCACTCTACTGGCACAGAATCAGGGATTCTCAGTAGAGAGGCTCTGATGGTTACTCTTTACTGTCAGCTTGAGTGGAAACACACATCTGGGTATGTCTATGAGGGTGTTACCAGAAGGTTTAACTGGAGTGGGAAGACGTACCCATGAATGTAGGAGGCATTATCCCCTGGCCTGGGGTCCCGGGCTGAATGAAAAGTGCCAGCATCCATCTCTCTCTGCTTCCTGACTGCAGATACTTCATGGTGATGCACTGTCCCCTCCAACTGTGAGCCAAAATTAACCCTACTTACTTATGGTGTAGTTTTAACTATTTTGTTACTGCAACAGGAAAAATAACCAGTAAAGAATCAAGTCAAGCCAGGCGTGGTGACGTGGTGGCGTATGGTGCATACCTTTTAATCCAGTTCAAGGCCAGCCTGGTCTAAAAAGTGAGTCCAGGACAGCCAGAGCTACACAGAGAAACCCTGTCTCAAAACAACAACAACAAAAAGAATCAAGTCAAGAAAACTCCTTTATAAGTGGGGTGTGGTGGCGCACACCCATAATCCCAACACTCAGGGAGACAGAGCCAGGCAAATCACTGTGCCAGGCCAGCCTTGTCTACAAAGTGAGTCCAGGACAGCCAAGGCTACACAGAGAAACCCTGTCTCCAAAAAACCAAAAAAGAAAAATGAAAATTCCTTTTTTCCCTCCAGGGGTAGTTTTCAGAACTTTAGAATATGAAATTAGCCAAATGCTGGAAAATATTCTGGAGAAATATAAAATAAACTTTATTGTCAATAAAAATTCTCATCTTTTTACATTTGGGATGAAATACAGGCACTGTAAAACTTTGTTTATTAAATTGTAGATGAAAACATGAAGTGTTCTTAAGAAAAATAAAACTTATTAAATTTTCTTACTTGTATATGTGCGTGGAGGAAGTGTTAATTTGGCCAACGTTGACTCAATTTAGTAGAGGCATTAAGAACAGGTGCTGTGAGTCTGAGTTAGTTGTGTTTCTTTGGGGGTAAGTGACAGACATGCACGCCAAACTAGACTCAGAGAACAGGGTACCTGTTAGGTCCCGGGACAGTGGTGCAGGAGAAAAGCAGAGTTGACCATGGAACCCAGGTTGGGACCACCTCATCCTGATCCAGCACTCCTGCACTCCTACGCGGCCTCGCATTTCTGTCCCATGAGGGTTTCCATTCCCTCTCAATGCGGACCAGGTTTCTCAGTGGGCCGGAGGTTACCCATCTTTAAATCGCCTTCAGTTTAGGATGCAATCAAGTATGCAAAGTGGCTGTCACGGAGTGACGAATGTTTACTTGCTGTGTACGCTTGAAACCAAACTTCCCCTTTGTCTCCATCATCTGCTCCAAGATTTTGATAAGAAAATCTAGCTCGGCTAAGATGACCCTAGATGCAAATACGAGAAAACTGCAACTGCAGCACGTGTAACAGGAGCCCCCACGGCTCCACGGTCCTTAAGATCTGCTCATTCTGAGACTTGACAACGTTCTCAAGGAACCTATGATGCTTCATATTGATTGTCAACATGACAGAATCTAGGATCACTATGGAAACAAACATCTACGCATATCTATAGTGGAGTTACTAGGTTAACCGGAAGGGCAAAGACCCACCCCATGTGTTGGAGGCATCATTCTATAGTCTGGCATAGCTGGTCTTTACTACTTGGTAGGTTCTTCTTTCTTCTCTACCCCTTTTCTTCCTCCCTTTCAAGCCCCTAACACTAGATAAGAGAAGGGGGGCAAAGATAGAGAGGAAAGAAAAGAGATCCCTGAATAAAGTCAGGGGTTGCAAAGGTGGGGACATTATTGTCAGACAACTTCCTGCTGATTAGGAGTGTCCAGCTCCTTGGGGCAAGTTTGATCTTCGATGTCAGGATTATCTAATTTCTCCTTGTTGTTTCTCTCTGCACACAACTATTTAACAAACTGTGACCAACAGCAACCAGGAACCTATCTCACCTGGGGCCGGGGGGGGGGGCGGTAACATTTAGATACCCTCTGAAAAGTCCCCCAAATCCCAAACATCACACAATCACAGAAACTATTTGCAGCTGGCAAAAATCACACCTACACACACACCCACACACCCAGAGCACAAGGCAAGTCATAGTCAGCTGCTGCAAAGCGGCCCCATAGCCCCACACCTGGGAGACAGGGTCTCTCTGTGTAGCCTTGGCTGTTCTGGACTTGCTTTGTAGACCAGGCTGGCCTTGACCTCGCAGTGAGCCCCCTGCCTCTGCCTCCCGAGTGCTGGGATTAAAGGCGTGCACCGCCGCCACCGCCACCACCACCACCACCACCACGCCTAGCTATATTTCTGCATTTTCAAAGAAACAAAAATTCCAAAATTCTCACTGCAGTCTGGGGTCCTGGACTGAATTAAACGGGCAACGTGAGCCAAGGACTGGCTTTCACCTCTCTGCTTCCTGACTGCGGTTGCTATATGATCATCTGTCTCAGGCTCCTGATGCCATCCATCACTCCTCACTACGGTGGACTGTACCTCAAACTGTAGGTCAGACTAAGCAGTTCCTTCCTTAAGCTGCCTGTGTCAGGCAGTTCGTCACAACAATTAGAAGGGTAACCAATACAGGCCCTTAGCCTTTTTCTTTCTCTACCGCCCCAAATAAAGCTTTTATCCTACAGCTGATAACTTTAGCTGCAGCCAAGGCCATTCCTCTGCTTATATCCAGAAGACAGAGTCTTCTGTGCAATGTTGTAAGTTGATTCCTTTGGGCGAATAACCGTAGCTAGAGTAATGAACACGATGTGCTTAGTCCTGGATACACAAAGCTTACACTTTGGAAAAAATGGGTTGTCATGTGGGCTTAAACCATCTATCCCTTGGGGCTGTGGTTCACACAACACTCCCCAAGTGGTGTGGGCCGCCTGAAGGGATGAGGCTTGCTTAGCTTACATCAGTTGGCTGAGGCTGGTCTAAATCTGACCCTCCAGCCCTTCCTACTCCCTCCTTCCAAATTACAGGCATTCAAGTCAAGCGAAGCCAATGGGGTGGGAGAGGAGCTTCATCGGAGCTCCTAGGAAACTAAAGCATCCCTTTCCTGCATATGAGAGGGAAGGAAGGAAGAATGCTCCATGAAAGTTAGGGATGGCAATATCAATAGGAACACGTGTTTCGCTTAATGCAGACACTGATGTTCATACACGGGAAGATTTAAGAGGTGTGCAAATACGCAGGTAAGCGCACACACACACACACATATACATTTTGCTCTGACAGCGTTGAAGGCCTATAAGAAATAACATCCCAGGAGTAGGAAGCACGCCTAGTCTCCAGCTCTTAGTTACAGGTACCAGTACTGCCCCCGCCCCGACACATACCAGTTACCAGGGTTCCTTGAAGAAAAGCTGATATAATGACTGGCTGTGCAGGATGAGCCCGGAGCAGTTTATATAGTTCAAGAGAGTAAAAGAAGTTCCCAAGCCCCAACAAAACTACAGATAAAACCAGGCTTGTCTGTGGCTCACTGGGAGAGGGATGCAGTTATTTTTCTTCCCGGCCCCAAGCTCCCAGACTAATGACTCATGAGATTCAAAATAATTTATTAAATACCTAGACCATTTAACTAGGCTCTTCTCTGACTAGCTAATACCTTAAAATAACCCACTTACACTATTCTACATTCTGCCATGTGTCTGGTTACTTGTGCTCGGGTACCATGAGTCTGTCCTCCTCACATCTTCCCAGACAACTCTCCCACACATGTGGTTCTATCCCAGCATTCTTTCTGTCTACTTGATGTCCCACCTTCTACCTTTTCCATAGGCCATAGGGTTGTTTCATTATTATTATTATTATTAACAGCTGTTGTATCCATACAATACGCAAGATACTCTCTCTAGAGGAGAGTGCTTGCCTATTATGTGTGAAATCCCAGGCTTCATCCCACTACAAAGCCAAACTAAAAATTCGTTAAGGGGACACATGAAGTCAAGGACATGATGAGCTTCCAGCTGCCAAAATGGGAACAGTTTTAGCAACAGAACAGCTATATGGCAGCACAACGTAAAGCATAGAAATTCTTGTGTGCTAACTGATAGAAACAAACGAGGAAATGACAAGTAAAGAATCAGAATAGATGCCAATCTCCCCTGCAGGGGGACCTCAAATAAGTCATGTCAACACACTCAGCCCTCAAGGATCAGGGCAAACTTCCCACACTTCAGCCTTGTTTTCTTCCTGTATAGAGAACAGGAAGGGAGGCAAGGTAACCAGCCAGAGCAGAAGCCCAGCATGTCGCACCTTAGCCAGGCCCAAATTAGTAGTTGTGAATCTTTTTGTTTGTTTTGTTTTTGTAGCCTCGGCTGGCCTAGAACTCTCTACATAGAAAAGGCTGCCCTTAAACTCACAGAGATCTGCCTGTCTCTCCCTCCTCAGTGCTGGGAAATAAAGTGTGCACCACCACACCCAGCCTGTTGGAAATCTTACAGACAGAGTCCACATGAGAAACGATATAATGGAGATGGTTTTCCTTCTAGAGCCCTGTAACCCAGAAGCCAGATCATAGTAAAACATCTCACATATTCTGATAAGACCTTCCCAAGATAACCCACCAGTGTTCTTCCAAACTGCCCAGATCAGCTGGGTGTGGTGGCACATGCCTATAAGCCCACCACTCAGGGAGGCAGAGGTGGGTGGATCGCTGTGAGTTCGAGGCCAGCCTGGTCTACAAAGTTAAGTCCAGGACAGCCAAGGCTACACAGAGAAACCCTGGCTAAAACAAAACAAAACACAACACAACAAAATCCAAACTGCCCAGATTCTTAAATATCTACAGCAAAACTGAAAAGCAACCGCCCAAACCTGTAAGAAATAGGCAGTCTGAGAAACTGTTGTAAAGTCCATCTTGAAAAGATAACACCACATAACAAAGTCTGCTGAATGGGACCCTATGTATTAGCTAGGGTTTCTACGGCTTCGAAGAGACACAATGACCACAGCAACTTTTATAAAGGTAAACATTTAATTGGGGCTGCCTTGCAGTTCCAGAGGTTTCGTCCATTATCGTCACGGTGAGAAGCATGGCGGCGTGCAGTCAGACATGGTGCTGGAGAAGGAGCTGAGAGGTCTACATCTTGATCCACGGGCAGCAGAAGCCATTTAAGCCTAGCTTGACCTTCTGAGACCTCAAAGCCTACGCCTAGTCACACACCTCCTCCAACAAAGCCACACCTCCTAATAGTGCTACTCCCTATGTGCTGATGGGGGCCATTTTCTTTCAAACCACCACACCCTGCCACAGGGAATCTAACAGAACATTCATAATAATGTCTTAATGTGACTTCATCAATCCAGTTAAGCCCCCAGCAGGGGAAGATCTTACTGGTTACAGAAGCTGAGTACTGGCTGGGACAAGGTGGACCCTGCCTCTGGTCTCCAGTCCTTTCCATAAACATTGCTTGAGTATCCACCATGAGGTCATCTGTGTCTCGGCTGTCAGGGGGAGCTGATTAATGACACAGGCAGTGAACTCTGAGATGGGAGGGGTAAACACAATGCTCACACCAGCTTTGAATGTGACAAAAACCAAACCACGGACCAGGATGAGGGAGGAGATCTGGATCGGTGGGTTGAGTGCAGATCTGCACGGCTTGGAAGGCTCCTCTGAGAATAGGGCATTGGAGCGTAGGCCCCAAAGGAGTGAGGACCCTTGGTGCATGAGGTTGCGAACAGGCACGGAAGCCCCATGACTGAGGGGGGATAAAAAGAGATGAGGACAAGGGATGGAACTGGACTAATGGAGGTAAGGGCTCAAAGAGCACATGGAGAAACTAAAATTTAAAGTTCATTTGTTTATTTCTGTAGGGACATGCACATGTATGGGGGGTCAGAGGACAACTTTTGGGGTCTTCTGCCTTACTGAGTCAGGGTCTCTCCTGTTGTTTCTGATGATAGGCTGCATACTCCAGATTAGCTAGTCCTTAAGCTTCTGGGTAATTCTGTCTCCACGGCTCTTCCCACCACAGACGAGCTGGGGCTGCATTTTATGTGAAGATTTAACTAAGGTCATCAGCCTTACAGGGAACGTGCATTTACATGTTGACTTAGCTCTCCCACCCAAGAAAATGGATTTTATTCTTCGTGTGATGGGACACACACACACACACACACACACACACACACACACACACACACACACACACACAACGACAGCTTTAAGCCCTCATAGTGACCTACTTTGGAAAAGTTGGTTCAGGATTATTTCAACAGCTATATGGAAAATGAACTGTAGGGGGCGCTAGAATAGACCCACTCAAGTTAGAATAGGCTGCTGCAGTGTCCCAAGGATGGAAGTCAGCAGTGCCCAGGGAGGGGGTAGAGATAGTGGGAAGTTTGTCTGTGGTAAAGCTAATAGGACTAATTTGAGTAGGTGTGGGTGTGTTAGAGACAACAAAAACTGAGCCCTGGGGTGGACGAGATGTCTCAGTCGGTAAAGGCCCTTGCCACCAAGCCTGACAATTTGAGTTCAATTCCTGGGACCTACATGGTCGAAGGAAAGAACTGAGTCTGGAAAACTGTCTTCGGACCACCTACCACATCTGCGCTAGAGCACATGCACGTAAAAGCCTGAGTACGCATGCGCGAACACACACCCTCCACTCATATGATTGAAAAATAAGCTAAGAAGAGAATCAAGACTCACAGCTATATAATGGCATAGATGTTGCTCAAGACCTTGAAATCTTCACTGCCCTCTAAGGCCCACCATCTAATTCTGGAGAGGGCCACAGATAGATTCTGCCACATGACATCATCCCTGTTTATTGAGACCTTTGTTCAGGCATGAACCCTCTGATGAGACTCATCTCTGAGATCAAAGGGAACCGCAGGAAACTGGTGATGAGCAAGGATGTGTTTCCTCTCACTGGGGTGTCTGGGGAGGCGGCCAAGCACAGCCAGCTTCTCTATCCCGCTCCGTCCCCCACCCCCCACCCCCCAGCATACTGCAAATCCCAGGAGGGTGGAGACTCCATCCTCCATGCACAGCAAATGCTTGGCAGTCTATGTGCCAGCAACATTTGCGGAACAACTGTCGAGTGTACTGACAGAGCCATACCACGAGACCAGGAGGGAGCTGAAGTCTTTCTCAGAAGCCATGGTTGAGGGGCTGGCTAGACAATTCAGCAGGCAAAGAACTTGCTGCTAAATCTGACAGCTTGAGCTCAGTCTCGGAACCAACATGGTAGAAGAATCAACTTCTGCAAGTTGTCCCCTCACCTCTACATGTGGCCCGCGTGCCAAGCTCACACACATCCACACACAAAATAAACACACGTAGCATTTTGTTTTTTCTGAAAGGAGCCATATTTTAAGAGGGAACAGGCTAGCCCATAAGAGAAAGAATAGAGCTCAGGACAGGTCTGAGTCTGAGCAATCAGACAGTGAGATAGTGCCAGGGGATGATGCTCTTCGCAGGATCATGATGTCAGAGCTGGAAGAGAGCTCAGGAAACCTTGGGTAAACCTGCTCACTTTTTATACACGAAGAAAGTAAGATGAAGTGACTTGGGATCAGAACCCATTTTCTGAATTCTACAAGCCACATTCATCCTCTTTTCCCCTTTTAGTACTCGTATGTGTATATTCGTGTGTTGGTGTGTGAGAGTGCACCACCATGTGTGTGCTACATCACATGTGTGGCTGTTGAAGGACAACCTTAGGAGTCTGTCCTCTCCTACTCTGTCTGAGATAGGTGCATGTGGCCGGCTAGCTGGCCCTTCGGATCCTGGGGGCTTCTCCTTTCTCAGCCTCCCACCTCAACGTAGGAGGGCTAGGATTATAGATGTTAATGCGTCCAGATGCATCTGAGTTCTAGGGATCCAACTGGTGCTCACACTTATGTGCCAAGCACTTGACTCTCAATGAACCATCACTTCGCCCTATTCTGTTTTATATCGCTGATCCTCAGTTACGTTAAACTTCTTTTCCACATACAGGCTCAATGTGTTTTCTGAAGCAAATGGAAATACAGTCTTCTAAAGTCTGAAGTCAAGTCCCAAGTAAAACTTGTATTTTAGAATTTAGCTTTTTTTTTTTTAATCCTAGTGAACTTTTTCTTGTCATTCACTGAAGACTAGGCAGATCACCATGTTCCCTTTTTAATATGGCTGCCAGGAAGCTTAGAGCTAAATTTAGCCTTCAGTCTTTCAGTAATAGTGGTCTTAATTTTAAGCAAACAGTACTTATTACTCCCCCCCAATGTCCTCCTTATATAACTATTTTAATGACTTTATTACATTTGTATCTTTTACTATAGTCACCTCAAATTCCTTTTGGAAGCCAGCCAGGTATAAATCATCAATTAACCAAAACAAAAGGACTCTACAGCGGCAGCTACTTCCAGGATGATGTCCACTTTCAGATCGCACTCCTGACTGGAAAGACCAGCCCTTACCTCATGACTTGACGCTTATATAGAAGGAAGTCACCACAGGACAGATTGCATACAAATGGCTGGTTCTAAAATTGTAGGGTCTGCCTGCTAACCAGGCAAGCCCATGGAAATCTTCCTGGAAATGAAAACAAGATGTGGAAGAAGGCTTCGTTCCCCACACTGACGTGGCAGAGCTTCACTAAGAGCAAGGCCCTCAGGAGGCCAGCCTGGGCTCTGTGTGGTCAGCAGGTGGCCAGCTGGGTCCATCCATTCTCCAGCTTCCTAACTACAGCCACGAATCTGACCTTCATCACGCAGGAGAAAGGAGAGCAGGCAGCCTCCCATCATCCTCTGGATTCTGGCCATGTAAAAAAGATTAAGCCACAAGGCTTGCTCTTCCCTCCCTAAATGAAATTCCTTCTCAACCACAAAAATTTCACCCAGGCAGAATGTGAAAAGCAATAAAGGAGTCGGTGGGGACCTGCCCTCCAGCTTCCTTTTTACTTTAAGACCTTGAGTTACCCATGCTATGGAGGCAGCAAAAGAAGGAAAAACTGCCCCAGAAAATGTCAACTGTTCAACTGTTTATGTATTTGAGTCCGAGGTGCCTGGTGGCAGTCTTTTGGCTCTTTCCAGAGTTGGTGAATTAGTTCTCTATTCCTCTGGCGTTGAACATCATTTCCATGATCATCTAAAGAGATATGTTCAAAAGAAAAATGGCTCCCAGGACCCTGTTGCCTGCGGCAGTATACCTTCTCTATAACATCCATTGGGATTCTGTTCATGATCTCCTGCAAGTCAGAGCCAATTCGTTCAGATCTAGACAAAAAGGATGCTGCCCCAATGTTCCCAACACCTTGAAAAATGAGGCACAGCCAAGAATCCACGATGCTTCTTTAGAAAAAACCTCAGTGCAGTGATGAATTGCAGGCAACACTGTTGTTGCCTGACAGCAGCTGGGGTTCTCTCCAGCCCCAGGCTACCTGGGTCCTCTTACCTGTGAGCCCTGGACAAACCGCTCCTCTGATTCACAGTGTGTAAACCTCAGATAATCATGGATCAGCTGTCACTCCAGTCTGCACTCAAAGCAAAGCTGAGGGATGAGGGCGTGGCTCCACTGATGGAGTGCAAGGAGGACCTAAGTTCAGCGCCTTAACTTCTGCAATTGCAGCTCCGGAGAGGTAGAGACCTTGAGGATTGGCTCACAGCCTGGGGTTTGCTGGCAGCCAAATCTGCAAGCTCTAGGTTCAGTGAGAGACCATGTCTCAGAAGAATAAGGTGAAGCAAACTGAGGGAAACACTGGATGTCAACCTCTGGTCTTCACAAGCACAGACACGTTGTGTGTGTGTACAGAGTGTAAAAGAGGGAGGTGGAAACACAGATTATTGACTCTGTTCTCATGTTTTAAGATTCTGTAGGATCTGAGAAGCTACATTTGCAACAAGTTTTCATGATGCTGTACAATAGGCCCATTATTGGGAAATTTGTAACTATCAAAGGGTTACTGTGTGAATGGATTGCTGAGTGTGTGTAAAATTATTAGTAACTCATTTTACATGGTGCGATTGACACTGTTTGTGTTATCTTAAACATCATAATGAGCTTGTAGCTTAACCCTGAACTGGTCTACTGTAAATAGGAAACTCCAACAAGCTGGAGGGGAAAAAATCCTACTAATTATACAACAGAAATAGCCTGATTTTGAAAAGTGCACACTCAGAATTTGTAAAAAGTTCTAAGAACTTTAAGGTCTTAAGTTGGAGATGGCAAGATGCCTCAGTAAGTAAAGGTGCCTACTGCCAAGCCTGGGGACTTGAATTCATTCCTGGGTACATACCGGGTGGAAGTAGAAAACCGAAAACCAACTTCTAACCTCCACACATGCTTCCCTCAACATGTACACACACACACACACACACACACACACACACACACACACACACACACACACACTTAGATTGTGGGGGTATTCTCCGCTCGCCCCCACATATCCATCTACGTTTATTACAAGTGGAAAGAAAAAAGCTGACCCAGCTACTTCTTAAGGTTTCAAGTTTCGCTGAATTACAGTTTTTTTGTTTTTTGTTTTTTTTAACCGCCCAGACTTCGTCATTATGGTTAAAAAGAATTCTTCAATTTGTTTCAAGTAATTAAGGAGTCCAGCAAACGTGGTCGGTGTAAGACAGTTAGAAACAGCAGCTCTGGAGGAGCAGAGGAAACAAACCAACTGCAAGACCTCTCCACAACAAAGGAGAGGAATCCCCAACCTGCGGACATCCGGCAACAACAGGACCAAAGATAAAACGCTGTGATGAAAGGCAGCCGCGTGGACCGCCTCGTGCAGGGAGAGAGAAGGGTCGAAGGTTAAGATGCTTTCCCAGCGGGAGCCTTTGGCTATCCTGCGGCTCCAACAGACAGAAACCAGGAAACCCCCAGTCTGTCTCCCCCGTGCCACGCACCACTCCTCCCAAGAAGCAAACTCCTTTCTTAATCAACTAGAACCAGACGCCCGCTCTGCGGGTAGCACGCGGGTACCCGAGCATAAGTTGAATGCAAGCCAGTCCTGACTCAACATTTAACTTCTCCAACTCCACCAAGATCTAGGTTTTCGTTCTGAATTCTCCCGTGAAACAAGAGAATGAGCTCCAGTTGCCTGGCGATGGCTTTTGAAAAATTAAACAAAGAGCACATGTTTGCAAGAACGCAACTAGAGGTCTCACCCTGACAATTGGGACCCGTAATCTAAAAGCCACTTTTACTGACACTCCTTTGGGGAGGTGCATGGGTGTCACCAGGGTGGTCGGCGTGTCTCGCGGAGTGGAAAGAGGTGAAACTTGGAATCTGTCTCTCCATCCATCCATCCAGCCCCAAGGCTCCCTTGAACTTGGCACCGGTGCGGGAAATGAGACGCAGGTCCCCAGATGGAAGGGATCCAGGCTGCCACGACTCACCTCGCCAACTTCTCGCGGCTGGCGGCGCGCGGGCGGCCGACTCGGGGGCGCGGACGAAGGGGCCGGCGCCTGGGGGAGCGCCGGCCAGCGGCTCCCAGGAAGGCGCCGGGCTCCGGAGGGCGCGTGGGGACTGGCGCGTGGCGGGGCGGAGGGGCAGCCTCGGGCCGCGCGGGGAACCCAGGGGGCTCTGGATCGCCGCGGGCGCGCAAGGACAGCAGAGCCAGCAGCAGTACGGCCAGCGCCAGCAAGAGCAGCGCCGCCGCCTTGCTGCGGAGCTTCATGGTGCGGCGCGGCGGCCAGGGGACGGCGGGGACCCTCTGCGCATCGCGACCCGCGGCGGCGCAGCGTCCAGGCCGGCTCGCCCGGGACTGGGGTCGAAGCTGGCGGCGGTGGCGGAGGACTGGGAAGAGGAGGAGGGGGGAGGAGAAGACAAGCAAGGGGAGGGATGGAAGGAGGCGCGAGCGGACTCGGGTGGAGCAGCCCTCCCTACCGTACTGTGTGGAGTAGCGGCTCTGCAGCCCACCACTGGCACCCAGGCGCACAGAGCTCAGGTAGCGCAGGCTCGCCACACCTTCATTCATCCACTCAAGTGCTCATACTCACCCACACACTCAGATTCACTCTCTAGCCCACCCAGTCATCCTCAGATTATCTTTTCCCGGCTCAAGCATGAATCTACTCTCTGAAGACTCACTCTCCCACCCACTCACTCACTGTCCCACCCACTTGTTTAATGTACCGACTCACCCCGTTCCATCCATCACTCCATCCAAGTCTGTCATGCGTTCGTTTGTTTCATGTGTGTTCTTATTGTTGGTTTCATCCATCTATCCCGCAGGCTTGGGCACCATCTTAACCCAGGGCAGAATTTTTGGCATGTACTCTACCGCAATTGTAGAACGGATTGCAAGGTTCAAATCTGAAATCTGACTGTCACTGGCTTGAGATAAACAGAACTTTTCCAAGTTTCCAAAATGGGAATGCTAAGGCTGCTACAACGGGCCTTTGTGAGCATTAAGTTAAATAACCCTTTCAATAGGAACTGCGTAATGTGGGGCTCAAAATAGGGACCCATTGGAAATTGTGGTGGTGAATAAACAAAATGGTTTATCATCCATACACCCGTGCACATTTTGTTGTCCTTCTGGCACAGAGTCAAGGTAGAGTAATAACTTCACAATCCACTGTGAGAATGGAGTCTTCAGAGACGTTATCACTGGCAATCACCAGATCCAGGTCAGAATGGCCCAGCCATTTTTCAATGGCATCGCAATCAGGATCTGAAGATTCCCTTCTACTCCACTGGAGCTGACAGGAAGCATTCTATTAACTCTCTCTGAGGCACATCTGTTGAACAGCAACAACAACAACAAAACAGCTGGGCGGTGGTGGTACAAGCCTTTAATCCCAGCATAAGGGGCCAGGTGGAGGATGGGGGCTGGGGGGAGGCACAGAGGCAGGTGGAACTCCATGAGTTCGAGGCCAACCTGGTCCACAAAGTGAGTCCAGGACAACCAGGTTTACACAGAGAAGCCCTGTCTCAGGAAAAAAAAAAAAAAGCAAAACAAAATAACAACAACAAACCCACTAGGGATCACATTGTCCCTGGGCTTCTAGAAGACAGTATGTTGTCTTATAACTCATCTAACATTTAATTGCCTCGTAAATCACCCGGCTAGCATCTGATTATAATTCTCTGGGGACCCATTGTACTTCAGGTTCTAGCAGTAAGGCTGTCTGATAAACAGGAAGCTCTTACCAGGCAAACATCTAAGAGACAGCAGTTGGAAATCTAAGTGGCAAACAAGGAAAGAAAGGAAATCACTCCAACAGTTCAGTGGTCCTCTGTGAATTCGCCAGGAGCCAAGGTGTCATAAATCCCACTGTGAAATGTCTAGACTTGTGGGGAGCATGCTTTAGGTGGTCACAGCAATTAGCAGGGTCTTTTGGCATATGGCTGACATTGCAGTGGTCATCGGGACACTGGGCAGAGTAAAATATTAACCTGGGGCCAGTCATGGTGGCTCATGCCTTTAATCCAAACACTAGGGAGGCAGAGGCTGGCGGATCGCTGTGAGTTCGAGGCCAGCCTGGTCTACAAAGTGAGTCCAGGACAGCCAAGGCTACACAGAGAGACCCTGTCTCGAAAAATAAGAAGAAGAACCTGGGCCAAGGGCCAACATAGATACTCAAGCTAAGACCTGGCTGTTGGGCTTTTAGATTCAGAGATGCCACTATTTTGGGATATGACCCGGGGTGAGGGAGGACTCCTCTGAGTCTGCCTTGGTACCTTCCCACTTCCTTAAGAAAAATGCATGCAGCAAAGACCTAGTAAGGCAAATTGGGTCAAAGTAATAGGTCACTGTTGCTGGGGATTGGACCTCATACACAAAGGGAGAGCTTGGAACAGATAGACTCAATCAAACCTAGGACATGCTTTGGAAGGTATTTTCTGTTGGATATGTGCATGTGGACGCGTAGGGATTTGAACATGTGTTTGCAGTTGCACATGTGTGTATAGGTATACTTGTGTGTGTGTATGTCTGCAGATGCCAGAAGACACTTGAGATATGTTCTTTAGGCACTCTTCACCTCTGTTTGGGGAGACAGGATCTCTCACAGTCTCACTACCTAGACTAGGCTGGCTGGACAGCAAGCCAGAGGGACCTTCCTTTCTATGGACCTCCCAATGCTAAGATTTAGAGTGCACAAACACTCTTGCAGGAAGGGGAAACCCTCTACTTTGTTTGTTTGTTTGTTTAATCTGGACTCCAGCCTTCTGCAGCAGTATGACCAAGGCAATTTATAAAAGAAAACATTTAATTAGGCTTACAGGTTCAGAGGATTGGAGTCCATGGTGGCAGAGCAAAATGCTTGTTGGTTCCTCTCTCAGCTTCCCAAATCTATTTCTCCCTCTGGAGTACTGACATCTCTAACTACCAGTTGCTCCTGCCAGAAATTAAACCTATTTTCTTTCCCTCACTTTCAAGATGAGTTATCTATAGCCTCATAGGAAGTGGCCCCAAAATATAGTGAGGTAAAACAATGCATGTATGGGTGTTTGTTTGTTTGTTTGTTTTTGAGACAAGGACTTGCCATGTTACTCTAGCTGGCCTGGAACTTGCCATGTAGGCCAGGCTGTGCTCAAATTCATGAAGACCCGCCCACCTCAGCCCCCTGGTTCTGGCATTAAAGGCATGGGCTGCCATATCTGGCTACAAGGCATATCTGATTTCACCATTACCGCATGTTGGGAAAGAGGTCAGTTGGCCAAGGTGTGCTGTCCAATCAGAAGACTCAGCTGGGGAAGTATCATTTGTATGGCAGATGGAAGGATCCAGTTTATTTTGGGTCATTGGACTGAGGACCACTGTTCTTGACGGGCTGGTGACCAGAGACCTCCCTCAGAACCTTGCCAGGGGCGGGGGAGGGGGTGGGGGGCTTCCTCTTTCTGTCAAGATGGAGTCACAAGACAAGCCAGACAGACCTTTCCAGCAAGATGAAAACTATGCAGTCCTTTTCACCCTAATCTCAGATGTGGCTAATCCCATTGCCTTGGCACCTTTCTATGTATTCAATCCCCATGGGGAGCTAATTACACAGGGTCAGAATGCCGAGGGGAGGAGATACCCAGAACCCTTGTATAGCACTGTCTTACTATTTCCACCTGCTATCAGCAAAACAATTACTTCTGTTACTTTCCATTCCCAAACCTAAGTGGAAGCTGTGTGGAACCATCCACAGAAACTGGTACCAGGTAGGAAAACCCTTCCCTTACCCAACAAACTGTTGGTGGCTCTTTGGGACAATTTTGAGAATGAAAACTCAAAGGGAGGGGGCAGTTTTAGGGATGTCACAGCTTTGTGAGTTTTTGGGGCGAGCCTCTTCCAGCTTTTTTCAGCAAGTATTGAATAAAAATCTCCTACCACGCCAGGCAGGGTGGGACATGACAGTAATCCCAGCATTAGGGGGCCATGACAGCCAAGGCTACACAGAGAAACCCTGTTTCAAAAGAACAAAACAAAACAAACAAACCAAAAACTTCCCCTACCACTTTGGGAAGGGGAGAGGAAATCAAACCATTTTGAGCCCCCATCAGGCCTTCCTAAGAAGGCCTCCCTTCGAGAGGATGCGCTTAGTCCTACTCCAACTTGATGTGCCACGGAGGGCTCATACCCCTCAGGGGCTTCCTCTTTTCTGAGAAGGAGCATGAGGGGGGACTGGGAGAAGAGGAGGAAGAGGACTAGGATAAGTTTGTAAAGTGATTAAATAAATAAATGAATAGGGGGAGAAAACGCCGCTCTTTAAGAAAAACTCCCCCAAAGTCCAGGTGTAACAGAACACTATTACCCAACTTGGGAGAAGAGAAATACCCAACTTGAGCCCCTTCCAGTTAGCTTGTCCGACTTGAGTACGGCGGAGGCGCCCTGAGGAGCACTTGAGATGTTTATTGCTGAGTGCCACAGACAATAGAGACTTGGCAAAAGGATGCCTGATTTCAAGACTGCTGAATGCTCCTTTCCTTCAACCTTGCCAGCATAGCCCCAGAGCCACTTGACCTCAGTTCCTTATACCCTGTACAGAAGTCTTGACATTCAGCAACAACCAAAACATTGTAATGTGCATGAAAAGGCAGAAGACACAAAATGAAGAGACAGTGCCTGTACCAGATAAGTTTCAGATTTACCACCGGTGGGACACCATAGATGGGATTATCAGCTAGGGACTTCATACAAGTGTCCTTAACATACTAAAAGCTCTAACAAGAAGAGCAAGACAACATGTAAGAACTGACGTGTGGTGAAAAAGATGGGAATTCTTAGAACCAAGAAGAGATGCTAGTGATTTTTTATAAGGCTGATCCCCTCTTTCTTTCTTTCTTTTTTTTAAAAGGATTTATTTATTTATACAGTGTTTTGTTGGTATGTACCCCTGCACACCAGAAAAGGGCACCAGATCTCATTATAGATAGTTGTAAGCCACCATATGGTTGCTGGGGAATTAAACTCAGGACCTTTGGAAGAGCAGACAGAGCTCTTAACCTCTGAGCCATCTCTCCAGGCCCCGCTAGTGGTTTTGTTTTGTTTTTTTTTTTTTTTTTGTTGTTGTTGTTTTTTTAAGCTATAGACCATATACAAAGATTTCCTTCTCCAGGCAGGGTCTCATTTCCTCATGTCCAGATGGCCTTGCGCTTACTCTGTAGCCAAAGATGAATCCTCTTGCCTCTACCTCCTGAGTGCTGGGATTACAGACATGGGCAAAGTCAAGGCAGCCAAAATCTTAGCAAAATGGGAGCATAGCTCACGAAGCCCCGTTCCTGTCTGAGGAGTTGTTGGTTGCTGATGGCCACTGGGAGAGGGAGAGTCACGTTTGTTCAGTCACAGGCCCTGAGAGGCCACCTGTGCTCCAGCAGATGGTCCACACCATGCGCATACGAGCAGTGCTAAGGAGACTCAGAAGACGTTAACTGAAAAGACAGAGAGTAGATTGGGAGGGAAAAAGAGAGGGGGAAGGAATGGGTGTGCATTGGATCCAAATACAATGTTTTCATGTGTGAATATTAAGTGAAATAGTTAATAAAATTTTTAATGAAATATGTAATTTCCATACAAATCCATGTACATTAAGAGAGTGAAGTAATGCTATAGTTCTATGACTACAGATTTGATAGCCTGGATTAAGTGGATGAGTTTCTTAAAAGAGAACTTGTCAGAACTTCCTCAAGAACAAATAGAAAACCTCAGTACGTTTCTATCTACTAAAGAAGTTGAATCAGTAGCAGCCTCTCAAAGAAGGAAGTGTCAGCGAAAAAAAGAATTTATATCAGTTCTATGCAATGTACTCCAGAGGACAGAGCCAGAGGGAAAACTTGCCAGCTTATTCTATGAGACTGTAACTGCCTTACTCACTGAAACATTGCAAGAAAAGAACTCGTGAGCTTAGATGAAAAGGAAAAATGAAAAAACAAAAACAAAAACACCATTCAGCAAATGTTAAGAAATCAAATACAACCAAGTCTGAAAAGAAAAATCCATGAGGCTTCTTGCAGTTGTGCAAAGATAGTTTACACTCAAATCCCCGCTAATGGAGTCTATTGTACCAACAGACCAGAGAAAAGTCATGAAATCATGTGAGCAGAAAAAGTTTTTGAGCCAGGCGGTGGTGGCGCACGTCTTTAATCCCAGCACTTGGGAGGCAGAAGTAGGCAGATCTCTGTGAGTTCGAGGCCAGCCTGGTCTACAAAGGGAGTCCAGGATCTCCAAGGCTACATAAGAAACCCTATCTTGAAAAACCAATTAAAAAAAAAGTTTTTGACAACACCCACTAGCCATCCATAACAATAACTCAGAAAACTAGCCACAGAGGAAATCTTCTCAATCTGATAAAAAGGAACTAACACTTGTCATCACACTTAGTGGTGAGAAACTAGAAACCTCCTTGCTGAGATCAGGATCAAGGCAAGGATGTCTCTTCTCAGTGCTGAAGACTTAGCGTCCTAGATGATACAATAAAACAAGAGGAGGAAATAGGAGGATAATGACTAAGAAAGCAGCTTCACAGCTGTTTTGCAGATTGCATGACCATCCAGCTAGAGAACCCAAGCACTCACAATGGGGCAAATAAACAAGGGCAGTGAAGTTGCAAGGTGCAAAGTTAGTATGCTGAGCCAGATCCCTTCCCTATTTTCAGTAGTGAACAGGTGGAATTTGAAATTAAGGTCACGATCCTGGGGCTGGAGAGAGCCTAAAGCTTAGGAGTGAGCACTGCTCTTGTAGAGGACCTGAGCTGACGTCCTATCACACACACTGCACAGCTCACAACCACCCTTACCTCCAGTTCTAGGAGGTACGACACCCTCTTTTGGCTTCTGTGGGCACCTTCACACATGCAACACACACACACACACACACACACACACACACACACACACACACTTATTTATTGTAACATCTGAACTAAATCAATGTAGAGTTAGTCCAGCTTCATAGGTTGTAGACTCTGTATTTTCAATATGGCAATTTTTCCCAATTAGTCCATAGATTTACACAACTGGAATTCAAATAGCAAGATACTTATTTGATGGATATGAACAAAATGCCTTTAAGTTTGAGTGGAGAGCCAAATAATTTCAAATGACCACCTCAGTATTGAGGTTAAAGACAGTTATAGTACATATTTACACTATGGTGAAAATACACACAAATCAATAAACAGAATACAAAGCCTAGATATTAATTCACACAAATACCTTCTCCAAAAATGTGCTGGAACAGCTCATTCCCATACACAAAGAACAAATATAGCTATATAGCTTACGCTTTACACAGACACATACCTCAAAATGGATTATAAACACAAATGTAAAACTTATTCCCATAAAAGTTTTAGTTTCTATCTGATCCAAGATAGTCTAAGTGGATTTAAATATTATGATACAACGCTAAAGGCCGATAAAATAAAAATCACAGATTAACTGGACTTCCTTAAAGTAAAAACTGGTCTGTGAAAGACAATATAAAAGGAATGAGTAAACAAGACACAGACTCTGAGAAAATGTTTGCCAAGGACTCATCTTATACAAAGAGCTCTCGGCAGTCAATAATAAAAAGAAGGCCAACTTTTCAAATATGTAAGCCAAAGATCTGAACAAACACCCCAATGACAAGACAGACAGATGTCAAACACGCATATTTAAAAGGTATTTGATGGAGCTGGTGAGATGGTTCAGAGGTTAAGAAACCTGATCACTGTTCCAGAGGACCTGGGTTCAGTTCCCAGCACCCAGATGGTAGCTTAAAACTGTTCGTAACTCCAATTCCAGGGAACCTGGCACTCTTACACAGACCTACATGCAGGCAATACATAAATTAATAAATAATCCAGGTGCTGTTAGGAAATTTTCACATCAAAACCAGAAAGCACCATGCTCCTGTTAGAATGCCTTGGGACCACCACACTGACACCACCAGATGCTGAGTCTACAGAGCAATACGCAGTCTCCAACAGCTACTTTGAATGACTGAGTCACAATTTCTTAGCAGGATAAATGTAGGCTTGTGACACAAATAAAAACAACGCCTCTGGTGGTTTGAATAAAAAGGTCCCCATAGGCTCATGTTTAACTGTTTGTTCCCTGTTGGCGGGCTGTTTAAGGATTAGGAGGTGTGACATTGTTGGAGGAGATGTGTCACTAGTGGTGGGCCTTGAGGTTTCAAAAGCCCATGCCAGGCCTAGTCTCACCCTCTCTCTGCCTCCAACTTTCAGTAGCTGTGCTCCAGCTCATGCCTGCCTGCCACCGTGACCCTACCGTGATGGTCATTAACTAATCCTCTGAATCTGTAAGCAGGCTTCCAATTAAACGCCTTCCTTTATAAGTTGCCTTGGTCGTGGTGTCTCTTCACAACAATAAGACAGTAACTAAGACAACACCCCCAAATAAGTAACCAAAAATGTACACAAGGACACTTATAGAGACAGTATCTATTTTTCCCCCTAACTGGAAGTGACCAATGCTTTTCTTCATCTACTAATAAAATGTAAAGATAATGTTATATTATTAACAAAGAATAAATGAAAGATTAATTCTCAAATAAAACCTCTTTGGGAACCTTGCACTCGTGCTAAGTCTGGGAAAAATTCTGAGAAGGTTTTATCTTGTATGACACACGGCTGAAAAGGTAAATCCATGTAGACAGCATAAGAACAGAGAGCTGTGGTTAAGTAGTCAACTGGGGATTCATAGGCTGTTGGAATCAGCCGCGTGTCACTAGTAATAATGCAGATTGGAGCCACCGTGCCCTAGTAGATACATGTCATTATACTGATGTCCAAACTTACAGACTATACAGCAGAATCAGTAGACACCGATGGCAAGCATGGAGTGTGGGTGATGTTGACACGACAAGGAGTAATGAGATGATCTTGAGATCTTAGCATTAGGATCCCTGAGCTCACTCTCCAGCCAGTCTGGTCTACTTGGTGAGTCCCAGACCAATAGAAAGCCTGTTCCCCAAAACAAGGTAGACAGCTCCTAATGAATGATGCCCTAGGTTGATTTGTGCCTTCACATGCATGTACATAATAATAAGAACACACATACACACATACATACACTCACACACACTCTCACACAAACACATACATACACATACACACACACACACACACACAGATGGTAAGGTGGTATGTCTGAGCACAAGCCTGGGACGCTGAATTTTCAAAGTTATCTTAGATCCCATTACTGCCACTGGCCCAACAATTTGAGTTGGAAATTAAACTTAATCAACATTTAAAAGTTATCTTTGTTTTTTGAGAGAGCATCTTGGTGTGTAACCAAGGCTGGCTTTGAACTCCCCCCTTTTCCCTCCCTTCTCTTTTGAGTACTGGGATTGTAGGCCTGAGCCACCATGCCTGTCAACCCTTTTACTCTACAAGATAATTACCTCAGGCATCTCACTGTAGTGATGGCAGATCTTTTGGTTGTTCCCACACAGATACCATCCCATCTGTCTTTCCCACATGGGTTTGAGATGTCACCTTGTCATGTCACATCACTCCTGTGTGTATTTTAGAATATTTCCAGAGTTTCTATGCCATTCTGTTTCCTTGTCTCCTAGGTTTGGATGGGAAGTTATTTTCCTAACATCTACAGTGTGTTTATACATCCAGCACGGCGAGTTGGAGCACGTTGAGAGCTTCCTATTTATCTTTCCACATGAACTTGGAATTAGTTTGTCTCCTTGAAAATTTCCAAAAGATGCATTGGTGTTAAGGCTACTTCAAAAGTTAACTCACGAAGAGTTAACATTTCCGTTATGATGAGCTACCCAAGACAATGACGCGTCTCCTGTTTGTTCAAATTGCACTTGGTGTCTCTCAATGGTGCATAAACTCCTTTCGATATGCATGACTGAGCTGGTGGGAAAGAGGAAAGTCACTGATGCCCGAAGCCCAGGAAGTTAAAAATCAGTGCTTCTTCAGTGTTGACCCTAACACGCCTGTGAACAGTACACAGCCGAGGCCCCAAGGCACGAGGTGAGCATCAGGGCACTTACTCAAGACACAGACCCCAAAGAGGAGCACTTTGGGTAAGAATGCAGCAAAGAGGCCACCACACAGAAGCAGCCAGCTATGCTCCTCAAACAAGGAGAAGGCAGCCAGGAGTTGGGAATCCCCAGTAACTGACACATGGGTTAAAAAAAAGTTTCAGGTAGAAATTTCAGATCAAAATAGTCCCAAGCCAGGCAGTGGTGGCAGATGCCTTTAATCCCAGCACTTGGGAGGCAGAGGCAGGGGGATCACTGTGAGTTCAAGGCCAGCCTGGTCTACAAAGCGAGTCCAGGACAGGCAAGGCTACATCGAGAAACCTTGTATCAAAAAAAAAAAAAAAAAAAAAAAAAAAAAAAAAAAAAGAGCAACAGAACAGTCCCAAATAGGCAGTTCCTCCAGTTTCCAAAAGCAAGAACGAATTTACATTGACCAAACACAATTTAATTCTACATATATGGAGTTGAATGGTCTCTGTTAAAAATTCATGCCTAGGCCAGGTGGTGGCAATGGTGCACACCTTTAATTCCAGCACTGGGGGCAGGGGGAGGGGAGAAATTCCAGTACTCGGGGAAGCAGAGGCAGGTGGATCTCTGTGAGTTTAAGGACAGCCTGGTCTACAAAGAGAATTCCAAGACAGCCAGGGCTACACAGAGAAACGCTGTCTGGAAAAAACAAACAAAACAAAACAAAAAGTCTACTTAAAGGTTTGAACATGGTCTGGAGAGATGGCTCAGCTGTTTAGAGTACTGTCTGCTCCCCCAAAGGACCCTGGTTCAATTCCCAGCATCCACATACCCACATGGCAGCTCACAACTGTCTATAACTCTAAGATCAGACACCCTCACACTT
The DNA here is from genome assembly GCF_964271855.1 of Acomys minous. Lineage (NCBI taxonomy): Eukaryota > Metazoa > Chordata > Mammalia > Rodentia > Muridae > Acomys > Acomys minous. The sequence continues at coordinate 43,529,723 of NC_140500.1, forward strand.
ACATGAAGACAAAGCAAAATGCACGTTAAAAAAAAGGCTGGGCGTGATGGTGCACACCTTTAATCCCAGCACTTGGGAGGCAAAGGCAGATGAATTGCTGTGAGTTGGAGACCAGCCTGGTCTACAAAGTGAGTCCAGGACAGCCAAGGCTACACAGAGAAACCCTGTCTCGAAGAAAAACCAAAATAATTAATTAGTTAATTAATTAAAAAAATTAAAAATTAAAAAATGTTTGAATAATCACTCGATTTGAAAATAGTTCATTTTACTTTTCAAATGTAATTAGATAGACATTTCTAACTAGGGATCCTAAAGTGAAATCATTCTGAATGTAGAGAAAGCCCTAAAGCTTACTGAGACATGTAGCTCAGTGGTTGGCTCTTGTCTAGTATCCTAAAGATGTACAAGAGTCTCATCCTCAGGAAAAATACATATAGAAGAAGAAGAGAGGGCACTGAGAGGCACACAGACCTGAAAGAAAGCCATGTGAAAATGGAAACAGATTTGACTCAGTGTCACAATTTTAGCGATGTCATGGCAACCACAAACTGGAAGAACTGAGAGGATTTCCCCCAAAGGCTGCAAGGCAATCGTGCCCCTGTTGCCATTATGACGTCAGCATTCTGCCTTCCCAAACACTGAGAGAATACATTTTTGTTTTGTTTTTTTGAGACAGGGGTTCTCGGTGTAGCCTTGGCTGTCCTAGACTTGTTTTGTAGACCAGGCTGTCCTCGAACTCACAACAATCCACCTGACTCTGCCTCCCGAGTGCTAGCATTAAAGTCATGCACCACCACGCCCAGCTTCCAAGAATAAATTTCTATTGCTGAAGTTTCCCAGATGTAATCTGCTGTGGATGCTCTAGTAAACGAACACACCAGTTTTCTAAGAATTCACACAGATAAAAATTCAAAGAACTTGATTTTGTAGGCCCTAAACCAGAAAACACAGGAGGAAGTAAGTCATGATAAGCAAAAATCAGCAGAAAAAGAAAGCTGCAGAGACTGCTTGGCTAGTACTGGTCAGGATGGGATCTAAGAAAAGTGTATACAGTGGTTTCTAAAGAAATAAGAGAATGGGAGGGGGCGTGGCTTAGTCAGTAAAAGGCTTGCCATGTAAGTACTAGGTCCTGAGTTCAGTTCCCAGCACCCATGTAAAAAGCTGAATGTGGTGATTAAATGGAGAGTAGGAACTGTGTGACTCACTGATCAGGTAGCCTTGGCCATGTCTCAAAAATGAATGTGGAAATCAATAGAAAAGACATACAAAGTGTACCTCTGCTCTCCACATGCATGCACACATATGTTTAACTACAGGCACATGCATATGAACATATACACACACATACAATGTAGACATAATTAAAATAATAATAGAGAAGTAGGAGAGGTTATGGAGACTGATAGTGATATAAAGATTATTAAAAGGAACCAGGAAGTTAGGAAGGAGGCATAACATCTAGAAATTTAAAATATATAATAAGCAGAAACTCAATTAATGGACTAAATGGCATGTAAAATTTATCTGTGGGCAAATATGAGATAAACTGGGTGATACATCAGGGCTGGAAAGATGGCTCAGAGGTTAAGAGCATTGACCTCTCTTCCAAAGGTCTGGAGTTCAATTCCCAGCAACCACCTAGTGGCTCAAAACCATCCACAATGAGATCTGGTGCCCTCTTCTGGCGTGCAGGCATACATGCAGGTAGAATACTGTATACATAATAAATAAATAAATCTTTAAAAAAAGAAAAGAAACCCAACCAACTAAACAAACAAAAAAAATAAGGGATAATCTTAAATTTTAGTCCTAAGAGTTTTTGTTTTAAGTCATAAATTTGGAAGGGTTGGCAAGATGACTCACAGGATAAAACACTGTGCAAGCCTGAGGACTAGAGTTTTGATGCCCAACTTCCACTTAGAAGCAGGCAGCGAGCTGGGCAGTGGTGGCGCACGCCTTTAATCCCAGCACTCGGGAGGCAGAGGCAGGTGGATCTCTGTGAGTTCAAGGCCAGCCTGGTCTACAAAGCAAGTCCAGGACACTCAAGGCTACACAGAGAAGCTCTGTCTTGAAAAACAAAACAAAACAAAACAAAAAAAGCAGGCAGAGAAACCCAGTTGTAATTCTTGCACTCAGGAGGAAGTGACCAGCAGCCCTTGCCCTTGGGGCACACTTGCTAGCTAGACCAGCAGGAATTGGAATCTCTAAACTCCAGGATCAGCAAGAGACCTTGCCTCAGGGAGCTGGAGGGATGGCTCAGCCGTCAAGTAAGAGCACTTCTTGCTCTTGCAAAGGACCAGATTTGATCCCTAGCTCCCAAAGGGTAGCTCACAAACATCTGAAACTCTAGCTCCCGGGGACTCGACACCCCTTATTAACTCCTGTGGGTACCAGGCACAGACATGGTGCATATGCATTCAGGTAACACACACACACACACACACACACACACACACACACACACACACACACACACACAGACTTTAAGTCTATACAGAAAAAGGCCTGCTACTTGTAAGTGAACTGAAGTCAGATTTCTTACAGCCAGAGTATACATTAATGGTTCTCAGATGGTTCTTCCTGATGCTGTGACCCTTTAAAATAGTTCCTCATGTTGTGGTGACCCATAACCATAAAGTTATTTTTGTTGCTACTTCATAACTGTAGTTTTGATACTGTTATGGATAATAATGTAAATATTTGCTATGCAGGATTTCTGATATGCAAAGCCTGTTAAAGGGTCACTGGACTCCTAAAGGGGTCTCTACCAACAGGTTGGGATCCGCTGCTCTAGATGGAAAACAGTGGACTAGTCGTACCGTCAATGTGGGGAGAAAATATCTTACGTTCTTTGGAACCCCTTTGTGTTGACAAGTTACTTGCAGCTTGGAGGCTACAAAGGCAACAAGTGCCCAAATATGTGAAGTGGGTTCTAAAACCGATGCTAGGAGGGTTTTTGATACTTTACAGAAAGAAGCCTAATTTCCCCTCAATATCTATTGCTGGGATGTGGACATTAAAACCGATGCCGGAGCCAGGGAGAAAGAGCACATCCATCCAGAATGTCAATAGAATGTAATTAACTTGATCAGTAAAGGGAGGCAAGAGTGCCAAGGACGACTGAGAAAAGAGCTGGAGTAAGAGGTTGGAATGACTCAAGTCAAGAAATAAGAATAAAAGAGAGCTGGGCATGGTGGCACATGCCTTTCATCCCAGCACTTGGGATGTAGGGGCAGGTGGATTCCTGTGAGTTTAAAGCCACATCAAGGTCCAGACCAGGCAAAGATACATAGTGAGACATTATTTCAACCACTGCCACACCACCACCAATGACAAACAGTGAAAGAAAGAAAAAAAAAAGAGGAAGAAGGAAGGAAGAGAGGGAGGAAAGATGGAAGAAGGAAGGGAAGGAGGAAAGAAAGGGCAAGAGCATAGAGTGTCTCCTGGGGCCTCTAGAACTCAGTCATGGGGCTGGGCATGGTGGCGATGCCTTTAATCCCAGCACTTGGGAGGCAGAGGTAAGTGGATCACTGTGGGTTCAAGGCCAGCCTGATCTACAAAGCGAGCCCAGGACAGCCAAGAGACACAAAGAGACCCTGTCTTGAAAAAACCAGGGGGGGGGGGCGCGGGGGGGGGCGGCGGCGAGAAGAACTCAGCCATGATAATGCTTTAGTTTTAGTCCACTGAAACTCATTTCAGACGTCTGACTGCACATCTGTGCTGCTTTAGGCCGTTGACTGTGGAAGAAGCTGTGTAGAGGGTTTGGGGCTCTCAGTTACCCCCTTGCTTTGGGGCTTGTGAGCCAGGCATGAAGGGAGCTCTTGGTGGTGGTGGCTTTATAGTGGCTAAGAATCAAAGAGGAAGGCAGTCCTACAGTCATTTTGGGGAGGATGCTCCCACTAGGCCCACACCATTTAAAAGCTGAGGATCAAGCTTTTCATATATGTGCCTGGGGAGGACTTTTATGATCTAAGTTACAGCAAAATCCATTATAATTTTAATGGTACCATGAGGGCGTGCTATGGTTTTAAGATCCATCTAACTTTTAGAGCATACTGTCCGCCCGACCGTGTAGTAATTCAGCCGGCTTGTCTGGCTAGAATGCAGTGGTCAGATAAAGGACCAGAGGCAATGGGAAAAGAGGGAGGAGAGGGGACTTTTATCATTGTATGACAAATGGGCCACCGGAGGGTTGCTTCAGCCAAGTTCTGTGGACAAACTCAGGATGTGATTTTACCATTAAAACGCACGAATTCTGCCCACAATTCCCAGACCATACATATGACTAGAAATTAAACATCTTGGAACGTTCTAGGGACCGGTCGATCTGAAGTGATGATGCTGAAGGAGGGTTGCTGATGTTATCAGACTCTTTGGCTACAGTAATTAAAACAGGATGGCACAGAGCAGGAGATGGACGAAACGAACCATTTTTTTAAAAAAAAAAAATCAGGGAAATATCTTGCTCAGCATTAACCTGTGCCATGAAGAAAGTGTGCTTTTCAAGCTAGTGTGGGAGGGTAGCTTTGGGGATATAGTATACCCAAGTCCACTCAGCATTGGCCTGGCGTTGTAGCTAGGTGAACGAGTACTTATCTAGGAAGTGTAAAGCCCCGGGCATGAGCTTTTCAACCAAACCAAATGTTTGCATAACAGAATAAAAAGTTGTATATTGGGGCTAGAGAAATGACTCAGCAGCTAACACGGTGTGTCATGCAATCATGAAGTTCAGTGTTCAGATCCCAACACACACATAACCAACCCAGGGATCCTGTGCATTGCTAAAGCTCCTGTGTTGAGGAGGCAGAGACGAAGGGATTTCTGGGGATTGTTGCCTACTAGCCTGGCCCAGAAAACACAAACTCTTGATTCAGGGAGAGGCTGTGTCTGAAAGGACTAGATAAAAAGTGATAGACGAGGCATAGGCATGCATACACACACACAGACACACACACAGACACACAAATAAATAAATCTTGAATATTGACTATTAAGAGGCCTGTCCAGATGGTTCAGAAATTAAGAGCACTGGCTGTTTTTCCAGAGGACCTGGAATTGATTTCCAGCACCCTCATGTGTAGCTAGGCCTTTTGGTACTTTATGTGGGTTCCTAGATCTATCACCCTTCTCCAGCTTAATCGCTTCCAACCCCTCAACACTAGTTAGGAGAGAAAGAAGGTTAGAGGGAAAAGAGGGCTTAGACCTTCGTTAGACTACTTCCTGCTGATTAGGAGCATCAGATTCCTTGGGGGGGAAGTCCCAAGGATATCGCCAACCAGCAAACAGCAATCAACAATCCAGCAATCCAGCAAATAGCAACAGCAACAGCAAAAGCAGCAGCAAGAACCACCAGCAGCAGGGACCAGCAGGAACAGGGATCATCTTCATCATCATCATCATCATCATCATCAGCAGCAGCAGCAGCAGCTGCCACAGGCCCACATTTATACCTTCTCAAGAGTTCCCAGAATTCTAAATGTAAACTATTGCACCTGGCAAAAATCATGGCCCTCCTAGAGCACAAGACAAATCATAGTGGTTGTGAACAATCTGAAGCAGCCTCATATTCCACACCTGGGATTAAAATGAAAACATACTCACATAACATAACTGGGTCTTTAGAGAAACCAAAATTCTCACCTCACAGATGGTCGATCATAACCGTGTGTACCTCCAATTCCAGGGGATCCAGTGCCTTTTGCTGGCCTCCTCAGGCACTGTATGTGTGTTTCACAGACACACACATACAGGCAACACACATGCATGCACACACACACACACACACACACACACAAACACACACAAATAAAGTTGAATATTAACAAAACTCTCATAAAAGAATTGAAAAAACAGTATAAATAAGTTGTTTCATGATTTTAGTTTGGAGATTGCTTTTGTGGCACAGAAACATTCAGTGTTGTCTATAGCAGCACAGATGACTGTTTACTAATTGTAAGCTACAGTCCATCAGTTCAATAAAATGTCATTATTAAACACAGGTTTTTCATGCAACATTGCTTAAAATAACCTAGCCATCAGTGTTCACGGTTTGGTCTTACAAGCATGGATGTTTGAAAAAGAAGTGGGGAATGTTAGTGTGGTGTTTATCTTCCTGATGCAAAATTTCCTTTGTGTTTCCCATATTTTCCTGTTTTAATAAGCAATCTTCTAAGAAAACTTAATGTTCCTGTGTCTTCTCTTAGCAATTCTTAGTGCTTTAAACACTTAATGGAATCCATTTTGTTTTCAAGAGCAAAAAGCTGGAAATGAGGCAAATGCGTTTTCTTTGGTGAACAGAGATGCAACCTAGATTATCCAGCTAGTAGAGGAGTGCTCGTGAATAAAAGGGAAGGAACATGGATGAACCTTAGACACTGAGCTACGTGAAAGAAGGAAGTCACAGAACGGTGTATGTTGTATGATTGACTTGGCATAGAACGTGTATAAAATGCTAATTTAAATGATCTACAGAAAGTAGATCAGCAGGCTGCAGCTTGGGCTGGGGCCAAAGGTTACATCCAAGTGGGGAGAGAGATTGTCTTGGGGGTGATGGAGTGTTCTGGATTATGTTGACAGTTGCATAACCTGAAACTCAAAACCACTGAGAAGTGTACTTAGAGTAAATGCTACAAAACGTCAGTTGCACCACAATAAAGTTGTGTTTTAAAACTTAATGGAGAACTTGGGGAAAGTTCAGAGACTGAAAGGTTTCAAGGTTTTGCTCTTTAACTTTGTTTTGGCTCTACTTTTACTACGAAGAAGATGGATGAGGAGAAGGTGGCAAGAGATTTACAACACATAATTAGAGATCGTAGCTTGAACCACCATAGAATCTGCATAGATAGATCTGTCGGCTAGATGGCCCCATGGTGCTTCTGATGCCAGGACAGAAAGTACCTACATTTACACAGAGAACACTCGCCTTGTTTTTTTGTTTTTGTTTTTTTAACCAATTGTGGGTTCCCAGGGGGAGATGCTAGTGGGTCTAGCTTTGAGGATTCACGGCTTCACCGTGCAGCTTTGTAACCCTGCCCAGGCATGGAATTCTCTAGCCTTCATTTTCCTTGTCTGGTAGGAGACAGGTGGGTTGTGCTGGATGGTTTTGTAGTCCTGTTCAGCTGCAGGTTTCTTTTCTTTGGCATTCACCACCATCGACAGTTTGTGCCAGATTCCAATCCAGTGACCTCAGTTCCTGTGGTCCTCATGTCAGATAAACTGAGTGGATCCCATTGTCTATGACTTTTCTTACCCTTTGTTCAGCCCCCAGACATTATCAAAAACAAGGGTTTTTTTCTAGTTGTTTCAGCACCTAAGTGTCAATAAGCAGCCCACAAACACCAGCCATTATTATTGACTTAATTTATACTGCTAATATCATTCTATTGGCTGCAGTGCTTGCTACAGGAAGAAAAGGGAAAATTCCATGCGTTGTTTCCTGAAATGAAACACATCCACTCCATCAACTGTGGCAGTGCAGTCGACTGGTTCTACAATGTTTATTTAGGCACCGTACTATTGGATGGAGACTGATGCCAGGAAGACATACGTCCCAGTTTTTTCTTTCTTTGTGTCTCTTATAAAATAACTATGAATTAAATTTCTTAAAAATTAATAACCATAAAGCCGTTTAATACAGAAATGGCCTTAGAAAACAAGCGTAAGTAGAGCTGGGAGAAGGGTCTATTGGGTCCTTCAGCATGAGGACCTGAGCCCAGTGCCCAGATCCTATGGAAAAATGCCCAGCATAGAAGCATGAGGTTGCAATCCCATCACCGTGGAGGCAGACAGGAGGACCCTGGAGCTTGATGACCAGCCAGCCTTGCTTCCTTGGGAAGTTCAAGGCCAGTGAGAGACCCTGCCTAAAAAAATGTAGATGGGCTGGGCTGTGGTGGTACACATCATTAATTCCAACACTTGGGAGGCAGAGGCAGGTGGATCTCTATGTTCAAGGCCAGCCTCTAGTCTACATAGTGAGTTCCAGGACAGCCAGGAAAACCTTGTCTGGAAAAAAAAATGCAGATGATACCTAAAGAATAACATCCAAGGTTGTCTTTTTGCTTCCACTCACATGTGTGTACACATGTGTACCTGCACGCACATGCACATTTGCAGAGAAATAGGGGAAAATCAGAGTGGAGAAGAGAGCAAAGAGCAAATAGGATAGGAAGAAGGGCCCAGACCTGTGTTTGGATGATGTGCAACTGGCAATAACATAATTGCTACCTGCATTTTCTTCACCAGCCGTCCTACTGAAAGGATTTGTCTTTATTTTTGGGGGGAGGAAGTGACTCATGTGAACTCTTCTGGGAAAACAACATGAAACAAGCCCATTACACTATTTTAACTTTATGGAGAAGGGCCTGAAATGAGTTTACAATCCATGTAATCAACAGAAATAGCTCCAGATTGCAGGAGGGACTATTCTTCTTCTACTTAGAGCTAGGAGTTTTGTGGCTGTTGTTTTCCACAAGATTGGTTTTTCTTTTGTGCTAGTTGCACTAATCAAAGTGCATTTAGGGAGAGATGGTGAGCCCTGGCAATGGGCTCCAGGAACACATGCAAACTCAACACTCCCTTGGTGAAGGACCACTCTGAAATGATGCTGCAAGAAAACAAGGGAGAAATAGGAGAAGGAGAAAGAGAAGGAGGAGGAGGAGGAGGAGGAGGAGGAGGAGGAGGAGGAGGAGGAGGAGGAGGAAAAGCTAATTTGGAAAATCCCACTATAAAGAGGCTCAGCGTTTGACTCCATTTGAAACAATGGGCCTGCGGGACAGTGAGGGTCTTTTCTTTATTTGTTTCTGGGATTGTGTTAGTTTGTTTGGTGCTGAGCTTTGAACCCCAGGTCTCAAGCATACTGAGCATTGACTTCTCCCAGCGTCCCATGGTGCTTCAGCTAGGACTCTCAGAAACAGACTCTAAGCGGGTTGGGCGGCTGCGTTGGGTGTGGATGGTTTCTGTAGTGGGGGCCGATGCTCCTGGGGAAGTTCTGAGGGAACGAACTGATGAGGCCAAATAGTGCAATTCCAGCCGAGGGGTGGGGGAGCTCCTGGATTGGCTTTTCTTTTTCAGGATTTAGCTTCCTAGAATGGTCTCATCTGAAGGGAGGGGCGAGACTCTTGTACCACTAAACCTCTGGAACAGGGTGACATCGGACAAAGCAGTGCTCTGTGAGGCCAAGGGCAAGGCTGGGCAGGACACAGTGGTGAAGCCGTAGCAGCCTACATCACCATGTTTTCACTAAGATATCCCACGCGGTAAGCTGCACAAACCTCAAACCCAGGGCTCTGTGAATGTTTACACTAGTAAACAACCCCACCTACGTCAGCATCCCAACAGGATGCGGTTGTGTACTGTCACAGTCAATAACCATTCCTACTGAGGAAACCACTACCTTAACATGCTTTCAATTTCAAGTGAAGGAGAACATTTAATATGTGCCATCTTGAGTCTGGCCCTTTTGAGTGAATAAATCTATGTGGTTCAGTGCATGTTGCTGAGCAGAAGAATCATCGCATTGGTTTCAGCTGTTCTAGTCCTCATCCTCATAGACAAAGACCAAAATGCAGCTATTTGTGCATAAAACATTTATATTCTCTTATATGCTTCCCAGTCATTTCTAGGGTTAGGTGTGTCCAGTGCACACCCATAATCCCGGTATTAGGAGGAAGAGATCGAGGGATCAATAGTTCAAGGCCAGCCTGATTACACTGTGCAGCCCTGTCCTAAAATAAAGTAATAATCATGCCTAGATTCCCTACTTTACCTAATACTATGTAAATAGCTGTTATACTCCATTGTCCAAGGGGGTAACAATAGAACAGAGGTCTGTGAGCATGTAACATGGGCAGTTTTGTTTTCTGAATATTGTGCGTCCGGGATTGGCTGGCTCTGTGGACTCTGAGCCTGTGTGTCATTCTGGTAGACAGCAACATTAACTGGACACACCACTTAAAATTTTTTTAAAAATCTATTTCTCAGCACTAAGGAGTAAACCTAGGGCTTCATACACCCTAGGCACTCTGCCACTGTTACATCTTCATATTTTTTTTAAAATTTAAGATTTATTGATTGATTGATTGATTTTAAAAAATATTTTATTTAATTTTAATTTATGTGCATTTGGTGTGAGGGTGTCAGATTTTGGAGTTACAGACAGTTGTGAGCTGCCATGTGGGTGCTGGGAATTGAACCTGGGTCCTTTGGAAGAGCAGGTAGTGCTCTTAACCACTGAGCCATCTCTCCATCCCTGATTGATTTTTTTTTTTTTTTAGACAGGGTTTCTCTGTTTAGCCTTGGCTATCCTAGACTCGCTTTGTAGACAAGGCTGGCCTCGAACTCACAGTGATCCGCCTGCCTCTGCCTCCCGAGTTCTGAGATTAAAGGCGTGTGCCACCACTCTTGGCCCATAAAGATTTATTTTTATTTATCAGGTATATGGGGTTTTGCTTGCATGTATGCCTGCATGCCAGAAGAGGGCACTCGATTTCCTTACGGATGGTTGTGAGACACTATGTGGCTGCTGGGAATTGAACTCAGGACTTTTGGAAGAGCAGACAGTGCTCTTAACCTCTGAGCCATCTCTCCAGCTCCTTAAAATTTTTCAAAGTCATGAGATATTGTCTCACTATGTAGCCCAGATAGGCCTTGAAGTTAATGTCCTGCTGCCTCAGCCTTATGCTTATGAGTAGTTTATAATACTGTGTGTGTGTGTGTGTGTGTGTGTGTGTGTGTGAGTGAGGAAGTGAAGGCTAGAGGCAAATGTCAGGGGTCTTTTGCTATTGATCTTTACCTTGTTTTGTTGTTTTGTTTTGCTATCGAGTGATATTTTATTACAGTGGTAGTAGGATACTGCATGGCACCTTAGTCTTCTAATCTGAGCTTTGGTAAGTGGACTAAAAGTGTTACTTGAGCTTTTTTTCCTTCCCCATACCAGCTTTCAGGAAAAAGTTCTCAGCGGTAGCTAAGCACTTTGTTAATTTGATTAAACAGTTTATCCTTGATAACCCGAGACAGCAATCCATGGGTGGCTTCTATGGTTTTACAGCTGTCTCTAGTAGCTTTGGCAAGTTTGTCCTCTGACTTCCGGTCATGTGCTTCTAAACCCAACCTGAACCCCCCTTGTTCCAGTTGGCTTCTGTCTGCTCTAGCTTTTCAGACAAATCAAACACCTGGCCACTGATATGGTATGTATTATTATTATTATTATTATTATTATTATTATTATTATTATTATTATTATAATATTTTTCAAGACAGGGTTTCTCTGTGTATCCTTGGCTGTCCTGGACTCTGTAGACCAGGCTGGCCTCGACCTCACAGTGATCCTCCTGCCTCTGACTCCCGAGTGCTGGGATTAAAGGCGTGCACCACCACACCTGGCTATGGTGTGCATTATTAAGCAAGCTAGAGGAACTCAGGGAATTCACCCAGCATTTATTCCACAAGAGCTCAAGCAGTTTATGATCCAAAACAGATTTGAAATATGAGACTTCTAAGGCATAATAATGTTTGTAGTGCACACTAAAATCTTGTATTTTGCCGGGCACTTCACTTTGTTTTTTAAGGCGAGTTCTTGGGGCTCTAGGTGGTTTCCTGAGTAAAAGCATTTGCTGCTCTGAGTTCCTGGCATCTGTGTCAGGCCCTGCACAATAGCCTGTAACTCCAACTCTAGGGGATTTGATGTCTTGTTCTGACTTTCAACCCAATGACACACACAAACTTAAGAATAAAAATAAAAACAAAAACAAATCTTTAGGCCAGATCTGGGGGTACATATCTTTAGCCCCAGCATGTGAGAGGCAGAGGGAAGTTGGTTTCTGTGAGTTGGTCTATTCCATGCAAGCAGCGGATAAATAGTGAGTGAGACCCTGTCTCTAAATAAACAAATGAATAAATAATCTTTCTTTAAAAATATTAGAGAACTTGCCTAAAACCATTAATTCCCATAGCTGGAAATGTCAACTAGATGGTCCATGGTGTTTCTGATACCAGCACAGGAAGCCTACCCACATTTACACATGGAAAGAACACTAGCTTTGTTTGTCTAACCAAGTGTGGGAAAACATTTTTTGATTGCTCTCCCACTAAAACTGAATCTCACCAGTTTTCTAGACTGGATGGGAGCAGGCTATGAGGAGCTCTTACCTTTACCTCTTTGCCTTCTCTCCTTCCCACCAGGGATAAGGGGGAGGCACATAAGCTACCACATCTAACTGTTGATTGTTTGTTTTCTCACACACAGATACTGGGATCCAAACTCAGGTCTATTCTAACAGTCCTCCTGACAGACTGGGGTCACTGCCTGGTATGTGTGTGTCAAACCCTAGGGTTAACTAAGTGGTTTTAGCTGTAGCCATTGTGGGTCTTTTTTGGAGGTTCACTGTCCTTTTACAAAATGATAATTGAAGTAAGCCACAGCTGAAGTAACCACCAATAACTTGGTGCCCTGGAACAAGCTCAGGGCTCACAACTGTGACTGTAGTGGGCTGAAGGATTGGGTCAAAGAACAAACATAGCCATACTAGACTAAAAGGTGCTCTGAAAACCCTAGGAGACATTACCAGTGCCACACTCACGGTGTGTGTGTCTGTGTTTGTCTGTGAAGTAGAGGAAATCACAGAGATAAGTGGTTTTATTGCTGTGAAGAGACACCATGACTAAGGCCACTTACATATAAAAACATTTAATTGGGGCCTTGCTTACCGTTTTAGCAAGTTGGCCCATGACCATTATGGTGGGGAGTAGGGCATCAGGCAGGCAGGCATGGTGCTGGAGCAGTAGCTGCGAGCTTATATCTGATCCACAAGCAGGAGAGAGAGAGAGAGAGAGAGAGAGAGAGAGAGAGAGAGAGAGAGGGAGAGAGAGAGACGGAGAGACGGAGAGACAGAGAGACAGAGAGACAGAGAGACAGAGAGACAGAGAGACAGAGAGACAGAGAGACAGAGAGACTGGGGGCCTGGCCTGGGTTTTTAGAAATCTCACAGTGATACAAATACTCTAACAAGGCCACATCCTCTAAGCCTTCCTAAACAGTTCCACCAACTGGTGACTGAATAGTCAAATATATGAGCCTATGGGGGCCCTTCTCTTTTGAACCACCGCAACACCTTTTGTTACTGTTCTTCTATTGTTTTTTGTTTTTGTTTGTTTTGTTTTTTGTTTTTTTGAGACAGGATTTCTCTGTGTAGCCTTGGCTATCCTGGACTCACTTTGTAGACCAGGCTGTCCTCGAACTCACAGTGATCCACCTGCCTCTGCCTCCCGAGTGCTGGGATTAAAGGTGTGTGCCACCATGTGCCACCACGCCCGGCTTTGTTACTGTTCTTAAGCATCTTTAACTAGACTATATTTATCTATTGGTTACCTGTGTTTTTGCCCAAACTTTACTTAATCTCGGCTGAATGTTGTGGTTCATGCTCTGTAGTTTCCCTATCTCAGGGGCCGAGGCAAGAGGAGTGCTGTGAATTTGAGAACAGTCTGGGCTACCTAGTGAGCCCTGGTCTCAGACAAAAACAAAACTATTAGTTGTCATTCTAACTATTTTCTTCTTCTCTTTTAAAAGATTTATTTATTTATTATATATAAGGTACTCTGGCTGCTTGTACCCCTGCAGGCCCGAAGAAGGCATGAGATCACATTATAGATGGTTGTGAGCCACCACGTGGTTGCTGGGAATTGAACTCAGGACCTCTGGAAGAGCAGTCAGTGCTCTTAACCACTCTTAACGGAGATGGAGCCATCTCTCCAGCCCCCTAACTATTTTCTTCTTAATCTATGCGTGTGATCCTAGAACTAGATTCATTTTTGTCTTCTTTCAAAATGAATCATTGCCTTATTCAGTTTTTTTTTTTTAGTACGAAGATTAATGCTAACAACTAAGAAGAGTACAGTTATTCCTAGAGCAGGTGGTGGCAGCAGAGGCAGTGGTGCACACCTTTAATCCCAGCACTTGGGAGGCAGAGGCAGGTGGCTCTCTGTGAGTTCGAGGCCAACCTGGTCTACAGAAGAGAGTTCAGGACAGGCACGGCTACACAGAGAAGCCCTGTTTCAAAAAACCAACCAAGAAAACAAACAAACAAATTCTAGCAAAAATATAATAAAATGGAGTTATTATAATTGTTTGCTAAGTGAAAAAAGAGAAGTATAGAGTGTGGTCCCATTTTTTACTTTAAATACCTTTTTGTACTTTCTTGAATAGAATAAAAGCTTAAAAGTTTCTACCAAAAAACTAACAGGGCCTGCTGGGTGTGACAGTTTACTGTTGTCCCAGGGCTCAAGGGTAAGGCATAAGGATTTCTGTGAGTTTGAGGTCAGCCTAAGCTACATAGTAAGTTTAAGGGGAGCCTGGCTTACCGTTTGAGATGTTGTCTTTAAGAAAAACAACACATTTTAAATAATAAATAAAATGAAACATAGTAACAGTTGAAAATTCTGTGTAGACTACTACCTCCCCCAAAGAGCTCAGAGAATAAGCCAGATATATATACATATATATGTGTATATATATGTATATATATATATGTATATATATAAACAGCCTTACCTGCTTTACACTGAAAGGTTATACAAACTCTGAGTTACCATTGTTTTTTAATCGCCTAGGTGATCGCCACCTTCTGGAGACAAGCGGTATTTCACCATTCAGAGACCTTGCAGTATAACCAGAACTGCTTACTAAAAAAACCTTGTCTTTTGGGACACTCAGTCCTAAGCGGGATGTCTCCATCAAATTCCTCCCTCAGAGCTCAGGAAACCTGTGAAAGAGGAGGCAGGAAGAGTGGAAGAACCAGAGGGAAAGGAGGACACCAAGAACACAAGGCCCTCTAAACCAACACGAGCAAAGCTTCTATGAACTCACAGCGACTGAAGCAGCACACACCGGGCATGCGCGGTCTGCACCAGGTTCTCTGCGAGTATATTATGGCTTCTAGCTTAGTGTTTTTTATGGGATTCCTGAGTTTGTGATTGAGTGGATCTCAGATTATTGCTCTTTTTCTTGGGCTCTTTCCCCTCTGTTGGTTTGTCTTGTCCAACTCCAATAAGATAGTTTTTGCTCCATCTTATTATATTTTATTTTGTTATATTTTATTATTGTCTCTAAGAAGCCTGTTCTTTTTTAATGAGAGACAGGAAGGGAGTGGATCCGGATAGGAGGGAAGGAGGGGAGGACCTGGCAGGAGTACAGGGGAGGGAAACCAACTGTAACCAGGATATATTATGTGCTAAAACAATCTATTAAAGAGATAAATAAACAAATAAATAAACATTTTGGGAGAAAAACCTGCCTTTTAAATTTGTTGTTTAATTTTGAAACTCCATGAGTCACAAATCACATTTTTTAGACTACAAGAGGGAACAATTTAATGTAATCAAAGATGACAGGCTATATACTTGTCCTCAGTAAGGAAAACTTACGAAGTGGTTCTAAACATAATCTCATGGCATGCATGGAAAAGTCTGTAGAAATATGGAAGAGCCTGCAAAGGCAGTTGGAAGAACGATTTTTGGAGTAGGAGAGAGAGAGCCAAAGCTGTACATCAGCTCAAAGAGAACTTCACATTTTAAAAGGAAGATGGATATGTAATCTGTGTATCCTAACAATAATCATAAATGCAAAGAGAAAGCGACCCGGGAACTGGAGAGACAGCTCAGCAGTTAAGAGAACCCGCTGCTCTTCCAGAGGCACTGGTTCAATTCCTATCACCCGAATGGTGACTCACAACTGTCTGTGGCTCCAGTCCCAGAGAATCCCGGTGCCCTCCTTTGGTTTGCACAGGCAGCAGGCACACGGGTGGTGCAGACAGACACTCAGGTAAAACATCTATACATAAAATAAAAATTTAAAAAATAAAGCAAGCTACTTAGAAAGAGGGAAAAAGGAATCTAACTCCTCCTCCCTTTTCCCACATGACAAACCCCATTATATAATTGTAAGTGTAAGCGTGTCTGAGATACAGCAGATATAGCACAAATACTTATTAAAGACGACAGCATTGACCCATACAGCCTGTTCTTTTTTGTGTTCTAGTTCTGTGGTGTGTGTGTGTGTGTGTGTTTGTGTGTGTGTGTGTGTGTATGTGTGTGTGTGTATGTGTGTGTATGTGTGTGTGTGTGTGTGTGTGTGTGTGTGTGTGTGTGTGTATGCTAAATTAATAATCAAGTCCTGGGGACTTTATCAAATGTTTTAAGTTAGAATTTCATTGTGGATAGCAGAGCTTGTTCCATTTAATTCCCTGGCATTAATAATTAAAAATATTAATGCTTGTGACCTACAGGAATAAGGTCCCATGGTAGATATAAAGATTCTTTCTAGGGAAGTGAGTTTGGAGTAATTGGCCAGAGGGCATCTCAGGGGAATCTTTTAAGGCCTTTATTAATCTCAGATTGGCATCAATTCATTGTCAGAATTGATGATCTATTACATTTAAGGATTCGTTTGGTCTAAATTAGGCAGGTCTGGCCTTCGAGCAAGAAACCAGGATGTAGGAGGTAATATTAGAGGTTTTAGATCTTTAGTGGTTTGGAGCCTGGATCTAGAAATGAGGCTAACCTTGCTTCCAATTCCTGTCAAGCCAATTGTGTGACCCTGTGTAAGTGAGCAGAATATAAACGGCTTCTTTATCTAGCTGCCAGGGAGGAAGAGGAAGAGGAGGAGGAGGAGGAGGAAGAGGAGGAGGAGGAGGAGGCATAGGCATCAGAACAAGGTTACTGCAGTTCTGTGGAGGCCTGCTAACATTTTTTTTCTGAGTCCCAGTTAAATGTCAAGTTTGTTTCCTTAGAATCATAAAAAGCCAGATGTCAAGAAGGCTTTTGTGGATGTCTGGGGATCTTCACTGTCATAGGAAATGGCGTTAAACCCTTCCCACTGATATTTACTATTCGTTCTTGTTCTTATTAGTGTTGTCTTGAGACAGAGTTTCACTGTGTAGCCCAGAGTGCTGTTTATTTATTTATTTACTAACTTGGTACAAGTTGGTGTTATGGGAAGAAGGACCTCAATTAAGAAAATGTCTTTATCGAACTGGCATGTAGGCGAATCTATGGGGGGCATTTTCTTGATTACTGATTAAGGCTTGAAGGCCCAGTACACTTGGGTCATATCACTCCTGGGCAGGCGGTCCTGGCTTGTATAAAAGAGCAAGGTCAGCAAGCAAGAACGCAGTGTTCCTCCATGGTCCCTGCTTCCATTCCCGCCTCAAGCTCCTACTTTGGCTTCTCTGGATGATGCATTGTGACCTGGAATTGTAAGCTAAATAAACCACTTCCTTCCCATGTAACTTTTTGTCATTGTCTTTATCACACTAGAAAGCAAACTACCATACTTAATCTGGCCTGGAACTCATTTTGTAGATGAGGTTAGTCTAAATCTTGCACAATCCTCCTGCCTCTGCCTCTTGTGTGTGCTGAGATTATAGGCACAAGCCACTGAGCTCAGCTATTCCACTGACATTCACAAGCAGGGAATTCAGACTTGTCTTAGTTAGGGTTGCTATTGCTGTAATGACACACCAGGACCAGAGCAACCCGTGAAGAAAGGGTTTATTGGCTAATGCTTCCATATCACTGTTGATCATTGAGGAAAATTAGGACAGGAACTCAAACAGGGGAGGAACCTGGAGGCAGGAGCTGATGCAGAGGCCATGGAGGAGAGCTGCTCACTGCCTTGCTCAGCCTGCTTTTTAATAGAACCCAGGACCACCAAGACCAGAGATGGTGCCACCTACAAAGGGCTAAGTCCTCCCCCCATCAACCACTAATTAAGAAAATGCCTTATAGGCCTGTCTAGAGCCCGATCTTAAGGAGGCATTTTCTTGAGGTTTCCTCCTCTCAAATGACTTTAGCTTATGTCAGGTTGACATAAAACTAGCCAGAGCAATACTAGATTTGGACTGTGCTAGTTCCTGGAAGTAAAAGGAACAAGGGGGTAAGTCCAAAAGAATATGTGGGGGAAAGAGGGAGACTAGTGGGAAAGGCATTGGGCGAGTGAGGATCACAGAGGAACTAAAAAGGAATAAGGTAGAGACGAACAAAGAAAGAGGAGACAAAAGTCCGTTTCTGGCAAGTGTAAGGAATTAGAGAAAGAAGAATGAAAAGAGGTAAAAAGGAAGCACAAGTCTTCAGAGTGGTCCCTGACAAGGTATCTGATCCTGTTTAACCCCTCAGCCCACTTTTCCGTGGAGTTTGTAGTGTGGATTAGAGAAGGCATGCTCTGTTAATTAGAAAACTGTTCACAGAAGGAATTAAGAAGCGGAAAGGAAGCTGAGGCAGTGGGAAGGAGAGGGGACTAGCGGGCAGTTTTTGCCATGGAGACCTCGGAGGGACTTCACTGTGGCTACTGCTGGATCTGCTCCTGTCAGCTAAGTGTTGACAACTTGAGGAGGATAGCGCTCCTCATGGATAACTCCATGCTAGCCTCATAACATCTGAGGCTGGACTAATATTATCCTACTGTAATAGTAGAGGTGTCTAAAGTATAGAGTTTTGTAGCTTTCCTAAGGCCGTGCGTGCAATTGGGAAATGCGCGCACAGGAATTCAAGCACACTTTGTTGACTTAAAAAAAAAACAAGGCGATTAAATTAATTACTAAGCCTCTCTCTCTCTAGACGCTTAATGAGTCTAAAGTGAATTAGCGTTCCTGTTAGTCGCAAATTTCCCGGTTAGAGTTCTAATTCTTCGAAAAATTGAAGTTTCTTAAGCCTTGCTCCAATGCTTTTTTTCCCTGGTAAATTTGAAAACTCCGCCTAGCCAGTGAAAGCGTCCGGTCTCCAAGGAGACTGGCGCGAGGCGGGACTTCCTGCCCTACGCGCACCCACTTCCGCCTCTTCCCGGAAGCGCTGTGGCCGACAGCGTGGGGCTGGTGCTTTGGGACCTGGGGCGTACTTAGCCGGCCAGTGGTAGTCTCAGGCGCGCGCCGCAGCGATGCTGACTCCTGCGTTCGAGTTGAGCCAGGACAGCGACTTCCTCACGGTCGCCATCCGCGTGCCCCACGCGCGCATCTCCGAGTTCGACGTGTACTTCGAAGGGGTAGACTTCAAGTTCTACGCTAAGCCGTACTTTCTGAGGCGAGTTCTCCGCTGCCTGCGCATTGAGTTTATTCAGAAGCCCGCGCTCGCGGCTTTCCCGCTGCTGCCTCGGCGGCGTGTTCCAGGCTGCCTGCCTCGGAATCGCATCCTGCCGCACCCTGGGTCCTGCCACAGAGCCAGGGGCCACCCACCCAGTATCTGTCTTGTCACCCTCATTCTTGATCCTTCCTGGCTTGTGCTGTTCTCCGCTGCACGCCCGTGCCTCCCACGCTGGCGTGGCGACTTCCCCGTGTGGGTCGGCCCTTTGACTCTCTCCCGCATGTCCTCTGCTTCCTGACGTTCTCAGGTCTCCAATTCTGCCTGGCTGCCCTGATAGGCGAGCAGTACTTAGCTCTTGCTCGTCTAGATTTTTCTCCGTGTTAAACCAAAATAGTGGCAGCTGACACTGGCTACCTTCAGTGTAGTAGGCAAGCAGCGTCTTAAGGGCTCACATGCGCGTCATCTTAATTCTGTTAGCCATGCTTCGGGTTAGGCAGAGCTATTAGCTCTCTTGTGCGGTGGACGCTGTGAGAGTCTTCTTGTTCCTAAACTTGCTCACCGTTTGCCCTCTGCTTTTCAACTTAGTCTCCCGTAAAGCTGGTTTCTTCACTGCTGGTGGGGAATCATGTTAGATCTTAATTAGCATGACAACTCGAAAATTCAGTAGGTCATCCGTACTTATGGGAGCTATTAACAAGATTCTACGATGGATATCTGAAACCGTGGATAGTAATGAGCCCTCTATAACCTGCTTTTCCTATACTTAAAAAAACCTAAGATGAAGTTTAATTTATTTAGTAAGTTTAAAAAATAAAGCAGAACAAACATAAAGGCATTCGATAGCTAAGGTTTATGGTGCGTTTTACTTTTCCGGTCTATTGGTAGCTAAAATTTTCAAGTGGAAAGGTGGGTTATCTTTGACTTTTACTCTCTTACTTGAAGAGGGAGCTATGCTATGTAGCTTGTAAAATGTGAAAGTCTTGAAAAGTTGCCATTCAAATGGTTGATGGTTTTGATGACTAAAAATATAACGTGATTGATGATCACTTACCTTGTGTTAAACTGCAGATTAACACTTCCTGGAAGGATTGTAGAAAATGGAACAGAGCAGGAGTCCTATGATGCAGATAAAGGTATGGTGTAGAGTTTTGGATCTCTCTCTCTCTCTCTCTCTCTCTCTCTCTCTCTCTCTCTGTGTGTGTGTGTGTGTGTGTGTGTGTTTGTGCCGTGTGTATGCATGTGTTACTAAAATTCCTTCCCTTGGAGGGACATTCTACCTCTCCTAAGGTCCCTGACAAGCTAGATGTGATTCCACCACAGTCACTGGGGGAACCATTGAGTTTATTAAGTCTGCAGAGTAGTGTGGGTAAGGGGTTGTGGGCAGAAGCATAGGTGAGACTGAAGTAGCCCCAAGTGCACAGTCTTCCCCAGGGCTCTATAGATTGAACCCCCTCCCTTCAGCCTATAGTCTAGCCCCTCTCCCAAGACCACATGCGGGTGGGACAGAATTGTATTATACACTGGTCCGGGATGGTGGCGGTTGGATAATCCGGTGAGGGTCCCATGACCCACCCTGCCCCTTCTTTTTGTCATGACCTTTCATGAGCCCTGAAGAGCTGAAGATGGTGGTAGCGTGACTCCAGGGGATAGTACTGTACAAGCGCATATGTGGGTGTAGGAGAGTGTGTTGAATGGGGTTGAATATATGTGTGTGCATGTGCAACCAAAGGACAACCTCTGATGTTGAGACAGTTTTCTCATTTGTTGCTTATCGGTTAGGCTAGGCTGGCTGGGCAGAGAGCCCCAGGAATACTCCTGTCTCTGTCTCCCCAGCTCTAGTGCATTTTACAAGAATGTTCCACTTCACCTGATGTTTTTATTTGCGTTCTAGAAATCAAACTCAGGTCTCTCTGCTTCTAAGGCAAGTGCTTTACTGACTGAACCATAGGCCCCGTCTTGGGTAGGGTTCTGTGGATTTCTTATGTTACAGTACCCACATAGTAGTAGTCTATTAAGACACCATGGGGACTTTCAGATGTCTGGCGATTGCCATATGCTGCATTGCTATGTTTTTAATGTTAAGTGGCTGTTCTCTATGGATTTTTGGCAGGGAGCAGTTTTCTTAGTATTTTAAAGTATTTTGCAGTAATTTTAAAAGTAAATTTGAATCAACCGTTCTAGTTTTATTTGCTGGAATTGTTTCTACATTTAGCACATGTTTAAAAGGTAAATATCAACATGAGATGATTGATTTGAAAAAGTGTGGATGATTTATAATATTTTGAATTTAATTTTTCTTGTACAGTTTTTCAAACTTGAATTTTAATAACAGGTAGATTATCCATGGAAAAATTTTAAGTAACTGGATTTTTCTTTTCATGATTGATTAAGTCCCCATTTTAGCTAGCTGCAAAACCCATGTATTTTGCTCTTCTACAAGCTACTGTCTTCTCTTTGTCACTGGGTTTGGAATAAGTAGCTGTGTGGGCCAGCCGGGGAGCTCAGTGGGTGAAGGTGCTTATCTAGCAAACCTGACAACCTGAGTTTGGTTTCCAGAACCCATGTAAAGGCGAGATTCTCGACTCCACAGAGCTGGGCCCTGATTGCCGCGCTTGAATCGTAGCACCCCTCCCCCCATTCTTGCATAATAGTAATTTGTTTCTAATTTAAAAAGTGTAGCTTGTGTACTCTTATGTAATTTATTTCATAACTATTGACCAGTGAACTAGGGGAAGCGAGGGGGAATGAGAATAAAGAAACATGATTAAGTTCTCAGTCATAAACTAAACTGTATGACTGGAGAGATAGCTCAGCTGTTAAGAGCATGTGCTGTTTTTTCAGATGACCAAATTTTTGGTTTGCGGCACACAGAGGCTTACGATTGCTGTAACTCCAGCTCCAGGGAATTTGATACCCTCCTGTGGTGCCCACAGGCACTTGTACTCACATGCACATAATTTAAAAAAATAAGCCGTTTTTGTTTGTTTGTTTTTCAAGACAAGGTTTCTCTGTGTAGCCCTGGCTGCCCTGGAACTCACTCTATAGACCAGGCTGGCCTTGAACTCAGATCTGCCTGCCTCTGCCTCTTGAGCGCTAGGATGAATGTGTGCGCCACCATCGCTTGGCAAAAAATAAGCCTTAAAAAAAAAAAACCACTGTAAAGTACTTAGAGTTGAGGAGTTGTATATATGGGGATGTTGTATTTGTGAGTTGAGTTGTATTTGATATATTGGGTTGCATGTCAGTGGGATGAAAGAGGTAAAATGTTTAAGACAGTAGACTGGAAATCAAGTACATACTTGTAATACTAGTGCCCAAGAACTTAAGGTAGTAACATGATTTCATGGCTAGCCAGGGCTATATAGCAAAGCTGTTCAAAAAAAAAAAAAAAAAAAAAAAAAGATAAAGTAAAATTTCTTGAGTTCTTATGGAAATTCTTCAGCTGTAATTGCTTTAATGTAGTTTTAAAGCCACTGCTATTCTTTAGATTAGCTGTGCTGATTTCACCTGTAGTCAAGCAACATATTTGTAAATAACTGTTGGTCAATGCTGTTGCCTCCTCAGGCCACTGGATTTCCGAAACTCTGAGTTTGGATCTGTTGACTAGTTAAGGTGGTATTAGGTAGTAATACTAAAGCATCTGTGGTTTGAACACATTAATTTCTGATAGAAGTAACAACTTGGGAAAAGCCCCTTTAAAACCTTTTCTACCTTGATTTATAGTCACTAAATCTATAATAAGGGCAAAAATTTGGAACCCCATGAAGAATTGTTTTTTAAATAGTTAATTTAAAATGTTTTATTGGTATGTATTCATTGCAATGGTGTTAGGTTTCATGAAAACAATTTCTTACAAATATATGATATATATACTCCAAACTCTTCTCCCTTCTCCCCCTTTCCCTCTCCCACTAGTGTCCTTTCCCCTAGTTTTCCTATACTTCCATGTGCCATACACAAAGGCATACGTGTACACACACACACACACACACACACACACACACACACACACACACAAATATACTTTTTTGTTTGTTTTTCCAGACAAGCTTTCTCTGTGTAGCCTTGGCTGTCCTGGACTCACTTTGTAGACCAGGCTGGCCTTGAACTCACAGCAATCCACCTGCCTCCCCCCTCCCCCCTTCAATTGATGGATCTATCTATGCATCTATAAAAAGACTCCTGTTCACAAATGAGACAACGTATATTTGTCCTCTGAGCCTGGCTTATGTTGCTTAATATAATCTCCAGTTATACCCATTTTTTCTGCTTTCTTTTTTTAAAAAAAGATTTATTTTTATTATGTATACAAATGTTCGGCCTGCATGTGTGACTGCCTGCCCAAAGAGGGCACCAGATTTCATTATAGATGGTTGTTAGCCACCTTGTGGTTGCTGAGAATCAAACTTAGGACCTTTGGAAGAGCAGCCGGTGCTCTTAACCTCTGAGCCATCTCTCCAGCCCCTACACCCATTTTCTTGCAAATGATATTCTTTTTATGACTGAGTAAAAGGCCGTTGTATGGGTCCATATTTTCTTTAACTTTTGATAGACACCTACACTGAGTCAATAAACTTGGCTGTTGTGAATGTGCTGCAGCAAATATAGATGCTCAGGTGTCGCTTTCCTCTGCATCCTTGCCAGCATTTGCTGTTGTGTTTTCTTTGTAAGAGACACTCTGGCTGAGCTGAGGTGGAATCTCAGTGTAGCTTTAATTTGCATTTCTTTGTTGGCTGAGGACGCTGAGCATTATTTTCTTGTGTTTATTTGTCATTTGGATGGGTTGGTTGTTTTTGTCTATTTCTTGATTTGTACCTAGTATGTGTTCGTGTGTGTACATGCAGGTTGAGTGTAGATTGGAGGATGGAATTTTTTTTTTGGGTGTCTTCCTCCATTATAATCTACCTAATTGTTGAGATGGGTCATTGTGACCCTGGAGCTTGCTGCTTCAGCTTGGCCAGCAAACCCCAGGGGTTCTCCTGTCGCCACTTCCTCAGCACTGGATTATAGGTGTTTGGTGTTATGTGCAGTTTATTGTATGTGTAGAATATAGAGAGTCAGACCTAGACCCTGCTGGTTGTCTGAGAAACACTATCAACTGAGCCATTTTCCCAGCCCAGCCTGAGCATTTTGTGTTTTGAGTTTTTAATTTTTAATTTTTAATTTTTGGATTTTTGTTTTTGGTTTTTAGAGACAGGGTTCTCTGTGTAGCCTTGGCTGTCATGGATTCACTTTGTAGACCAGGCTGGCCTAGAACTCACAGAGATCTGCTTGCCTCTGCCTCCCAGAGTACTGATATTACAGGCACGTGCCACTGTGCCCAGTGTGTCCAGTCTGATATGTCCTGGATATTAATTCTCTTCAGATGTAGTTTATTGGCTATTCACACCAATTCAAGATGCAGAATGGCCTTCCCTGCTGTGGGCAGAAGCCCTGCTTCTAGAAACTTCCTAGATTACTCTGGCTGCTGGGCCTAACCCCTGGAGGTGCAGGAGCAATCATGCCCCCTTCCTGAGTAGCCCCAAATCCAGGCCCTGCCTGCCTCAGAAGTCCGTAATGGCTGTAAATGGCCGCCCTAGCCCTTGGTACAGTGGGAGAGTGGCCAGGCTTTGCCCTATACAAAACAAACAAAGAAACAAACAAAACATAAAATTCACTAATCCTTGAGTTTGCCCCAAGATCAGGTCATGTAATCCCTCCAATTCCAGGCCACCCTGGAAAGCCCCACCCCCTGTCCCCCCACCCCCCTACCCCCTACAAAGAAATCCTATATAAATCCTGTCTTCTGCTCAGTTCTCTGGATTTTTCCTTCACAATAAATCTCTTGTGTGAGGTTTGTTGTGTGGTGTGTGACTTTGAGGTATTCTTGGTTTCCAACTGCCAAGAAAGCTTTCTCTTAAGAGCTGTAACACTTGCACTGGAAAGCCTTTCCCCTCAGAACTGTAATGCTTACATAATTAATAGAGGGTTTTCCCATAGAATTATATATTACCTATACTTACATTTCTCTTTAATGTACTTATGAAGTCTTTAAATATTTTCATCTAAGTATAAAACAATTTCTTTTATAGGAATTTTTACCATTCGATTGCCCAAGGAAACTCCTGGCCAGCACTTTGAGGGGTTGAACATGTTAACTGCTCTACTGGCCCCAAGAAAATCCAGGTCGGCCAAACCACTTGTGGAAGAAATAGGTATGTTTATTGTAATTGGGGAGGAAACAAAGATAAATAGCAATGTTTGTGATATTTTGTATTTCTAGGGGAAGAGACTTGGGGATAGAAAATCTGAGAAAAAAATTTCAGATAAAAAGGAAAAGTTCACATGTTGTGTGGAAATAGATTATCTGGTATCACAGTTGAAAGGCATAACCAGTAGTGGACCAGTAGACCAGTCTCTCTCTCTCTCTCTCTCTCTCTCTCTCTTTTCCTTTATCAGTTAGAACATTGTCTTCTCAGAAATGTATAGTGGAAAAATTACATAATATGAACACTGGCTGGGTCACAATCTGTAGTATTTAATTATTCCAATATCCTGGGAATTGTGCCCAATCTCTTCCCAGACACTGAACCCTGTTCTTTTGAGATCACCAGTTCCCTCCCCTTTGCCCGATTGTGAGTGGCATACATAATTATTTCTTAGAGTGTGTGTTCCTTTTCATCTGGCTTCCTACACTAGGTGTTCTTATGAGGTGTATCTGTGTTAAATCAAAGTCCCCATACCTTCATCACAGTCTGGTAGATGATTTTATCTATACCTCCTACTGTTGGTAAACATTTGGGCTGGTTCCACTTTCTGGCCATCGTGAGCAGTGGAGCTGTGAATATTTCTTGTCTGGGCCTTTGGTGCACAAATGGAGGCATTTTCCCTGTAGCAACTTCTTGCTCTCATTGTACCTAGACACCTCAGTACTTTAAGCAAAAAAAATTAATATTTATCACATTCAGGTGCTTCTGGGGTTTCTGAGGAAGGAGCCGACAATGAGGATGAAGAGTTTGACTGGGAAATTGAGCAGGTTCCCTATGAAGAGGTCTCGGAAAGTACACTGGAATCACAGTGTCACTATGGATTTGGAAACCTGCGGGCAGGCGTGGTTCAGCGGCTGCAGGTATGTTATCCTGGAAGACTGTTGTACATGGGGGCGTTCAACTTCATTTCTGCTTCCCCGGGAAGTTTTAAAAGGGAGTCTAGAAGGTGAAATAGTTAGAGCCCGTAGCAAACTACTTAAACGTAAGGGCCATGCAGCTGTCCGTTCCTTCCATGTCTAGCCGGATGCTGTTCTTTGGGAATGTTCCATCTAGGATGGCACTAACTCTCTTGGATACAAACAGAGCCCCTGTCTCCTGGTCCTTCTGCACATCCTTCAGGAAGTATGATGCTTCTGAGGAATGAAGATCAAGTCCTAGGGTGTGGTACTGCTTCTGTTTCACATGTATGTGACAGAATTTTAAGATGATGCCTGTGGCTTTTGCTTAGTTTTGCTTGTTTTTATTTCAGTCTTGAGGGCATGCATCAGGCTCTCCTTGAACTGGTGAGCCCCTTGCTTCAGCCTCTCCTGGCGTTACAGTATGCACCCCTTCTAGATTGTGTTTTGTTAAAATCGGGCAGTTCTTAGTGCACAGTAGATGGTGGGTTCTATTTATTCTTGGTGGAGGTCAAATGTAAACTCATTTGAGTGCTTCAGATTTTGCAGTATTTTGGATCTTAGATTTTCCCTGAGTGATGCTCAGATAGGAAGGGAGATCCGAGTCTCTTAACAAAAGGTCAAGCATCAACATTCTGTGCATACTTCTGCCTCTGCTTATGTTTGGGATACTATGATGATCACTGGCCACATGTAAATAACTCTCTTTTGGTAAATTGTGAATGATTTTGCTTACCTACCTTGTAAATTTACTGTGAACATGTTATAAGACACTGCAGACAAAAGAGAAACTTCTATAAAGACTCCTGCCCGTGAAACACCGATGTTACTCTTTTTTTTTTCCTCCGATGTTACTCTCAAGATCCCTGCAAGAGAACAAACTTGGCAGCAAATGACTCAGTGAAGCATGTCCCTGTAAGAGCTCGGGCACTGCAGAATATGGTCTGCCTGTGCCCCTTCTGCTATCCAGTCCCTTGTTTTCCTGGTGACCGCCGAGGTGCTTAGGACAGTCAGCATTGTGGCCGCTGTGGCAGAAACTGCAGTGATGGCCTTGGTGATTGGGCCAAGAGCTGGTTGTGATCATGTTCTTTGGGGCTGGCCTGCCCAGAGCAATGAAGGAAGGGTAGTACGTGTCACACGGCCTAAGTCCAGAATCTCCAGTCAGGTTAAAAGTGTCCCAGACACCAGCAACAGCCTTTCCAATCTTTTAGAGAGCATCCCTTTGAGGGTTTTGTCTACCTGTTTTAGTATTTGGAGACAGACCCTTTCTACATCTCTGGCCTTGAACTCAGTATCTTCTTGCTCCAGGTTCCCAAATGTGCTAAGTGTGGCCACTTTGAAGGGTTTCAGGTCAGGTGAGGCCAAGTCCCTTTTAGGTCAGAAGTTTTTGTATTTATTGAAAATCTTTATAAGTAATTTAGGTTGCTTTTTAAGCAACATTGTTATTGTAATGAAATATTCTTTTTTGTTTGTTTGTTTGTTTGCTTGCTTATTTGTTTTTGAGATAGAGTTTCTCTGTTTAGCCTAGCCTGTCTCTGGCCTTACTTTGGAACCAGGCAGGCCTTGACACAGAGATCCACCTGCTTCTGCCTCCCTGAGTGCTGGAATTCTAGGCTAGTGCCACCACACCTGGCTGAAATACTCTTTGTTTTTGATATAGGGTCTTGTTTATCCCAGACTGCCCCGGAACTCACTGTGTAGTGGAGGCTGATCTTGAACTCCCGACTCTCCTGCCTCCCTTCTCAAGTCCTAGAAGCACAGATACATAACACTACACCTAACTTAATTATAAAGAGTGGAAACATAACCATTATAGATACTCTTGCGATAACATGGTATTTTAGACCATGTACGTGGTCGTACTCTTTGTCTTTCTGAGTAGTGCAGCGTGTGAGTGCAGGTGTGTTTGTACTATAGCCTGTACACAGAGGACAGGAGATAACTTTCAGGGTTTATTTTTCTCCTTACACCAGGGGTTCCAGGGACTCATTCTGGTGCTGTGATAAAATACTGTGACCGAAGGCACCTTAGGAAAGAATGAGTTTATTTGGACTTACGGTTCTAGAGGAAGGCTCCACGATGGTGGGGAAGGCGTGGCTTGGTGGCAGGAACAGGAGACTGGCTAATCACATTTTTATCCACTCACAGGAAGCAGAGAGAGGGAAATAGAAGTGGGGAGAGGCTGTACACGCTCAAAGTTTCCTCTCAAAAGGCTCCACAAGCTAAGATCCATATAACCTAGCCAAACAGTGCAACAGCTGTTGACCAAGTGTTCATATGAATGAGCCTGTGGGGGACATTTGTCGTTCAAACCACCACACATGGCAGGTGCTGTAACCAACTGGGCCATCTCCCCAGCCCCTAGTATGTCTTTAAAGCTATTTAAAGCTTGTGTTACTTAATTATCCTGAACAGCCTGCAGTAGCACTTTCAAGGTATTGGAAGTAAACTTTGTATTATAGTTGAGTTGTATAGGTTCAATACCTCATAGTAGAGTAGAAATATATATATATATAATGCATGTAGAGAATAATCTTACATTTGAATTCTATACCAATGTATCAAAATTAAACTTATTTTTTATCAATATACAAGATTATATAACAACGAATTAAAAACAACCTTTTTTTTTTCCCTGACCGGTTTACCCCTCCTTAGGCAACCTGGTGGTCCCCACTCCCGAGAGGTCACCATATTGTTGCTGAACTTAGTGTGGACACCGGATTGGCATAGTGCACTACAGCCCAGAACTCCTGGACTCAAGCGAGCCTCCTGTCTCAGCCTCCCGAGTAGCTGGGACTACAGGCATGCGCCACCGTGCCCGGCAAAATAACCTTTTTAAAAAATCTTATCTAGTGAATAATTTTTAACTCTTTAAAAAACATAATCCAGGGCTGGAGAGATTGCTCAGTGGTTAAGAGCACTGTCTGCTTTTCCAGAGGTCCTGAGTTCAACTCCCAGCAACCACATGGTGGCTCACAACTATCTATAATGTGATCTGATGCCCTCTTCTGGCATGCAGGTGTACATGTAGATAGAGCACTCATATATATATAAATAAATATTTTAAAAAATCCCATAATCCTGTCTCCTTTTAAACAGATTTGTGCAAACTTCTCTATTTTATCTTATAATGAAAATATTTTGCTGAAGCAAATTCCCTTTTACTAATCCTCCCCATCCCCCACCCACCCGCTCCCCCTCCCTTGCTTTCCATGTACACATATTCACCCGCTTTCTTTCCTTTTTTGGAATCTCTGCCAGCCACCAGGGTGCCTTTGGAAAACTGCCCTGGCTGCTCAGAGTTAGGGCTGCACAGCAAGCTGTTGGCACTGGTGACTGCCAGCAGCCACAATCCTGGAGTCTCTGGGCGCCACCCCAGCCAGCTTCTGGGACAGTCTCAGTTGCAGGATGCCAGGCCTTCTGGCCCTTGCTTTCCTTTGGCTGCTTCGGGGACCCAAGGCTTTTGTCTCCAGGAGACACATTGGCCAGATGTGCACACAGTTCATTCTCTTTCCGGATTGGGTCCCGTTTGATCTGTGATGTAAATGTACACAAGCTTGGCGTAAATCCTCGGCGACCTTTTCCTGGCTATGTTCATCTTCAGTTGCTCAGGGGACTAGTGACCACAGTTATTCTACAACAGAGAAAGGAATGCTTTTCTTCCTGCCCAACTTCCTCCTCTTCCTCCTTTCCTTCGGTGGATTGATGCCTCGGATTTTGTCTTCTTTTGCGGTGCTGAAGATTGAATCTAGAACCACATGCATCCTAAGAAAGTGCTCTCCCACTGAGCAGTGCCTCCAGCCATGTCTTACTTTAGATTCCAGACTAACTTCGTGCGTTAGCTTTCCATTGCTCCTATTATAGTGCCTTGCAGGAGCAATTTCCGTGAGGAAGGATTTCTGTGTGTCACGATGGGGAAGGCATGCCAGAGCAGCTCATTCATGGTGACAAGAACATGTGGCAGAGGCTGCTCACATCGCAGAGGACCAGGAGGAGGCTGTGTAAGACAGGAAGTAGACAGGGAAAATAAACCCATTAGGACCTGTCCCTGATGTCCTACTTCTACCAGCTAAGCCCCGCCTCCTAAAGGCTCCACAGCCTCTCCAGAGTGTGCTGCTCCGTGGGGAACAAGTAAGTGTGCAAAGCTTATGAAGGCCCTTTGCTGTCTAGTTTGCTGTAGTTTTGTTTTGTTTTGTTTTGTTTTGTTTTAGCTAGGGCCCAGTCTGAGCAGGGTCTTGGTAAGTGTGTGCAGAGAATAATGCAGGTCGGGTTTGCCCAGCTGGGAAGTCAGGTGTGTGACCTATCTGCTGCATTGCTGTGGTGGAGTCATGAGACTGGAGGGATGTGTAGGCAGGTCTGAAAAGTTGCTTTTTTCTTTTCCACTTCATCCCATGAGGTTGGGAACTTTATCTGTGTACTCATTACTAGGTCTCTATGCCAGCAAGCAGACTAGGCCGTGGCCTCTGTGCACTGTGCACTCAGTAATGATTTTCTTCTGACTGCCAAGCACACTGCCATAGATAGGGTTACCATTGCCAGGATGAACCACCATGGCCAAAAGGAAGCTGGGGAGGAAATGGTTTATTTGGCTTATGCACCACATCTTAGTCCCTCACTGAAGGAAGTCAGGACAGGAACTCAAACAAGGCAGGAATCTGGAGGCAGGAGCACAGGCCATGGAGGATGCTGCTTACAGGTTTGCTCCTTATGGCTTCTCAGCCTGCTTTCTTATAGAACCCAGGACCACAGCCCATGGATAGCCCTACCCACAAAGGGCTGGGCCCTCTTCCATCAATCACTACTTACAAAGATGCTCTACAGGCTTGCCTACGGCCCAGGTTTGTGGAGGCATTTTCTCAATTGAGGTTCCCTCCTCTGTGACTATAGTTTGTGTTGACATAAAATTAGTCAGCACACACTGAGAGTGCAGTGAAAAAGAAGATAGGCCAGAGCCCCCAGCTCATGAAACATTCTATGGGAAGACAGACAGTCATTATGTAGACAACAGATAAGCTAATGTTGATCTTAACAGGTGGAGGAAAACACTGGTGTGTGAGACTGGGCACTGTGTAGATTAGGATGCCCAGTGGTGGCCGCTTGGAGGATGTGACACACATGGGGTTATGCTGAGAAGGACACCATAGATGCAGAGGCTTAGAGTGGAGATTGAGGTGTATGTTCTACAAATGGAAAGAAACCTACTACGTGTCTTTAGTGGACTTGGGCCTCAGGAAAAGGCTGACATCAGTTTGAAAGGCAAGACTGGCTTCACAATCATGTTCTAAGAGTCTATTTACCCTTGAAAATCTCATTCATGACCTTAAGTCTCGGTTCTGCTCACCCCCTCCCCTTACACACACTCACACTTTAGTTGCTGTTAGCCAGGATGTTGAGTGAAAGGAGGATTTATGTTCTCAGTAGGAAGTCAGTAACAGGGAATAGCCATGAAACAGACAGAGAGGAAAAGAAATCTGACATTAGTAAGTATCTAGCTTTGTATTATATCATTTAATACTTATAAAAAATGCTGTCCCCTTCCCCAAGAAAAACAAACATCCTGTGAAGATTTTACATTACATGGGGAGAAGCACTTTGTAACTGTGATTAAAGATGATAATTGGCCAGGCATGGTGGCACACGCCTTTAATCCCAGCACTCGGGCGGCAGAGACAAGCAGATCACTGTGAGTTCGAGGACAGCCTGGTCTACAAAGCGAGTCCAGGACAGCCAAGGCTACACAGAAACCCTGTCTCGAAAAACCAAAACCAAACCAAACCAAACCAAAAAAGAGATAATATTGATACGGATTTTGTATTTGGGCCTCTCTAATCATGGATGGAGGAGGCAAGGTCCTGTGGTGAGAGAGCTGAGAGGGGAATGGCATCCTTCTGTGGGTTGCAGTCCAAGGAAAGGAACTGCATAGCAGGATTCTACCATGGCAAGCCCTGTGGATTCACTGGACTACTTCTCCTCCTGTGGCCATTGCCCACTTGTGCCTAGCCTGTGGCTGGAGCTAGGAATTTCTGTGAGGAAACTGAGAGAGGGAGTGAGGAAGGACTGGGGCTACCCTGCCGGGGAGGAGATGTTCTGGTGGCTCCAGCTCCAGAGACTGCACATTTTTTCCCATGGAAACATTGCTGCATGCTGTTGAGCTCTTTGCATCATGAATGTTCTGTTTCAATTGATTATGAATTGTATAAACTTGAGGGCTGCCCTGAGACTCTGAACCGCTATTTATAATAGGATTTCTGTAGGGAAATGCATTCCAGGTCTTCCAAAAGGTAAATTGCAAAGGAACTTTGGAATGCAAATTTTATGTTTGTGGACAGCCATTAATCTGGTTGTTGCCTGAAATGTTTGTATTTGAAAGCATTAAGATATTTTAGTTGATCTAGTGGCTTCCAAAAAGGTCAGTGGATCCCTTCCTTATATTAAATGTACTTAGGTTAAGGCCTACTTGCTTTGTGGTAAGAAAGACTTTATTTTAATTTTAAATGTTACATATTTATTTATCTCGTGTGAGTGTGTGTGCGCCTGTATACATGCATGCCATGGTGTACAGGTGGAGGCTAAAGAAAAGCTTTTGGGTGCCAGTTCTCTCCCTCTACCATGTGGGATTGAACTTAGTCAGGTTATCCCCTGAGCCATTTCTCTGGCCCAAGACTTTTTTTTTTTAATTTGGAAAATTTGGTTATGTAGGGAGGCTGTACCCTTATGACTTCCCGTAGCTTACTGTACTTTTAGTAATCTTGCATTCTGGCCATCAGCTTTAAAGTGCTCTTATGAATGTTTCATTTCTACCCCCCCACCCCCTTTCTGTCACATAAGAAGAAAAGAAGTGAAGGGACTTGCTTAAGGTTCTATGACTGTAATTTCAAAAGCAACTCTCCTTTGCCACTTGTGTTTTTTCATGTGTATGTTTCAGTTTCCTGCTGTCCATTCCATTTGCAAATCTTTCTTAACAGTTTGCATGGACAACTTTCCCAAGTTACTGTTTGTTCTCTTCCTGCCTAGATCCTCTATGCATCTTCTAGTGCTGAGCTCATACCTGGAGTTGATAGTAGATGCGAGAGTAGATAAAAACGAAAGCCACAGTTTGGGGGATATTTGGAATGCATGAGGTTTCTTCACATCACGATTCCAGTGTATGTTTGCTCTGTAGAGTTCTGCTTGGGAAACATTGGTTAAGGCAGTAACAATGAGGGTGATTCTTTTTATTATTATTTTTTATACTTTTATTGAATGTCTATGATTTACACTTCATGCACCAAAATCCCTCTTCTCCCCCCAGTAAAATAAAACAAACAGACAAACAAAAAAATCTTGTCAAAGAAGCTGTAGTATATCACGCAGTATAGCCTTTTGTCCACATATGTTTACTTTCAAATGTTCATTGCTACGAATTCTGGGTCTGGTTTGAGGCCTACACTATCGTTACTGGATCCTCAGTGGGACTGTTGTCAGATATCCCATTGTTGCCGTGTGTCAAGGAGATTCTTAATCTTTGAATCTGCAGGTCCAGCCCCTTCATGTATTCCAGCAGGCCACACATGGGGTAGATGTTGGGGTGAGGTTCACTCAGAGCCCTGGATCAGGGCCCACTCCCTTGTCCTCAGGGCAGGGCCTGCTCTCCCACTCCTGTGCCATCATGGCAGGGCTGGCTTTCCTGCTCCTGTGTCCTCAGGGCAGGGCCAGCTCTCCTGCTCCCATGTCCTCAGGGCAGGGCCCACTCTGCCATTCCCATGTCCTCAGGTCAGGGCCGGCTCACCCAATCCCTTGTCTCTGGGGCAGGGCCCACTCTCCCTCTCCCATGTCATCATGGCAGGGCCAGCTTACCCGCTTCCATGTCCTCAGGGCAGGCTCAGCTCACGTGAGGGGGATTCTTAAGATTAGACTTTTAAAGTTTCAAATGGAAAGTCACAGACAGCAGAATAACTCATAAGTCTTAATTTTTTTTTTTTATTATGAATGTGGACCTGTGTGAATAGAGGTGAGTGAACAGCTTCATGGAGTAGGTCTTCTTTATCTATGCATGTGGCTTCCAGGGGTTAAACTCTGGTCATCAAGCCTGCGTGACAAGCACATCAACAAAGTAGGCCATACAGGATTTCCTTTGGTAGTCTGTTGTGATCCTTTGAGACCAGCTGAGCTAGACAGTAGGAAGAAAGGGAAGTCTCTGTAGATGTCTGAAACGCTGACCTTAGGAACTTTAAGATCTGTAGGGCTGAACAGGGAAAGAAATGGAGAATTAAATATTCCTCCATGTTGTGAGGGCTTACTCAATTCTTTTTGTGTCAAAAATTTTCAATAAATGTGTGTGTGTGTGTGTGTGTGTGTGTATGTGTGTGCGCGCGCATGCCTGTCACAGCATGTATGTGGAGTCATGATGACAGCTTTTAGGAGTTGTTTCTCTTCTTCCACTGTATAGGTTCCAGTTATTGAACAGGTAGCCAGGCTTAGTGGGAAGCACCCATGATCCTTTGTGTTAAATGTTAATAACCTTAATATATGCTGGTCATTTTCTTTTATGGGTTAAATGAGGTGACTTATGTGGAAGTTTCTAGCAGAGTTTCCAGAATAGTATATTCAAACATTTGTGTTTTTTTGTTTGTTTGATTGTGTTTTTTGTACTTTGAAACAGTCTCACTGTATAACTCTGGCTGGCTTGGAACTTGCTATGTAGACCAGAGAGATCTGCCTACTTCTTCCTCTCAAGTGCTGGGAGCAAAGGAATGCTCCATGACACTTGTCTTAAACATCTGTTAGGTCTGAATTTAAGTATCACAAGTGGTCTTATACTTTAGTGATCAGTCCTATTCTTCCATCTCTGTGGTTTCTCCTCCTTTCCCTCTATTTGATTTTTAAATGCTACAACTTGGAGATAGTGCTCATTCTTGTTCTGGTGTTTTTAGGATGAACTGAGTGAGGTCATTGATATTAAGGATCCAGATTTCACTCCTGTGACTGAACGACGGCAGAAACGCCTGGCTGCTGAGCTGGCCAAATTTGACCCAGATCATTATCTGTGAGTATTAACTTTTGTGACAGGTAAAGAAGTTAGTTACTTTACACTAACTTACTCTTCGAGTAAATGTATGTATATGTGTATGTGTTTGTGTAGTTATGTGTGCATGTACATGTGGAGGCCAAGCCTCGACAGTGGGTGACTTCTTTCATCACTCTTTGCTCTCACTGAATCCAGAGCTCACCCACTCAGCTCGGCTGGCTGGCTAGCCCTGGCCAGTGAGCTCTAAGAATCCACCTATCCATCTTCCCTGCACTGGGCTACAGTCACACATCGCCATGCCTGGCTTCCTATTTAGGTGCTGGGGATCTGCACAAGGTCCTCTTGTTTGCATGGCAAGCACTCTGCTGAGTGAGCCATCTACCTAGCCCTCAGTGTACTAGATATATGTTTTAGAGCCTGGAGTTAGTGAAGGTACTAACCCTAATTGACATTTCATCTAACCTGTAATGGCTTATTTGTGGAGCCTTTGTAAACGTACTACTTAGTTTATATTAGTAATGGAAAACTCTTAATAAACTCTTTAGTGCAACCTGTGGGTCACAACCCCTTTTGGGGTTGCATATTAGACATCCTGCATATCAGATATTTACATTATGACTCATAACAATAGCAAAATTAGTTATGAAGCAGCAACAAAATTAACTTTGTGGTTGGGGTCACCACAACATGAGGGACTGTATTAAAGGGTCACAGTGTTAGGAAGGTTGAGAACCACTGCTTTAGTGGTTTCCTCAGCCTTAAAAGCATCAAACTCATGAGAGTATTTGTTTGTACTTCTTTCAAGTAGAATTTTGCCATGGCTATTTGTGTATATAAATGAATATGTGTTGATTTCCATAAGGATCCAGATCTACATGCACTGTGTTTCTTGCTAGTGCAGGATCTTCCTAGAACTCTTATCTGCCACCAGTTGCAGTCAACAGATAGTTATCCTTTGTGGTAGAGTTCCAGTGGAACCTAATATAGTTGTGCCATATTTCTCACTTGCATCTGTTGCACCCTTTGCTGTTATCAGAGCTGTATTTGAGTAAGCAACTTAATAAAGCAGAGATGTGTTGTCTCTTACTGGCCAAAATAGCATTTTTTGCATTTTCACTAGGCATCTGAATACCTGGCTCTTTGAGGGTATGTGGAGAACAAGTGTAATCCATGTGTTGATGTAGCCCTTGTTTGTTACTTTTCTTAGACTCTGGGCTGGTGATTTCAAATTGTTACCTATAGAACCATAATCCCCACTTCCCAGGATTTTTGTACAGTGTTTTCAGCTTATCAAGTCCCCTCAGGATTCTTTCACAAGAGGAAAAGAGGTGAAGAGACTTGCCCAAGGTCACACTACTACTAAGTGGGTTGAGTGGGCTTGAAAAGAGGCTCTGTTTGCCACTCAGTATTTCCTTTTATGTACACTGTTCCACTTTAACTGCCATTGCTCTTGTGATTAACATTCTCTCTCCTGTGACCCAGTGGGAGACTAATTGGAATAGCAGACGTGGACCTTGTGATGTGCAAATGGAATGAGTGATGTGTGGTGATGAATGGCTGAGCTGTTGCACATCCTAAGGGAAGCCAGGGAAGAGTGGGCTGGGTTATTCTGTGGAGGACATCTGAGAGATTCAGCTCCATTTAGACTGCCATTCCTAATTACTTTTATCTCTTCAATGGTGGTTTTAAAGGTCCACTGAAGAGTAATTTGAAGAAACCCATTTAGAATCATGCTGAATATTTAAAGTAGAAATTTCATTGTCAGCAAATTTCTCAGCCAATATGAAAACAGAATGGTCTTTCCAAGGCTTAAATTTCAAGAGGGAGGGAGCTTAATTAGAAGAACTGTCTAGAAGAATACATTTATGACCTGGTCTGCCCGGGTCTGCTTTTCCCCTTGGGGTATCCAGGCACCAGGCCCTGCACTGGAGGGAGTGAAGCTTAGCTGGCGGGGGGGGGGGGGGGGGGGGGTTAGGCAGAATCTTGGTAGGGGTTGAGTTTGGGAGAAGTAGCCTTCTCCAGACATGGTTTTCAGTGAAACAGCTCTCTTTATTGGGGTGAACAAGGGCTGTATAAGCCTTGGGGAGTAGGTACAGGTTTTCAGGGTGAGTGTACATCATTGGCTGCAGTGGATGTGCTAAGAATGGTGCATTTGCATGAAGAGGAATTCCTGGTGCTAGCTGAACATATTCTTAGGAGGAGAGAGGAAGTTTTAACCTGTAACCTGGCCCCCCAGCCTACTTGGCTACCTCAAGGGTAGCAGAGGTGGGAGTCCTAAGACTATGTATGCAGGGGTATGCAGGCCCAGAGCATGCAGGAAGCAGTCCTACTCCTGCTGGTCTCAGGTCAGGATTTTCAGGGTTTGGACACATATCAACCTCACTCTCCCAGCCGCATGGCTTTCTGGCCCCATAGACCTGAGAGGATTAGGATATTGAAATTTATAGTTGGCAATGTGATAGTCTAAGCAGCCCCTATTTTCCTCCATCTTCTTGTGCTTCTTTATCCAGAAGCTTACTGCATTAATTAATTAGTTGAGAGAGAGGGAGAGAGAGAGAAAGAGAGGGAGAGAGAGAGACAGAGAGAGACAGAGACACAGAGACAGAGACACACAGACAGACAGAGAGAGACAGAGACAGAGACAGGGTTTCTCTGTGTAACCTTGTCTGTCCTGGAGTCACTTTGTAGACCAGGCTAGCCTCGAACTCACAGCTATCTGCTTGCCTCTGCCTTACAAATGCTGGGATTACAGGTGTGCTGTTTATGCCATTTCTTTTCTTTTTTTGAACCAGGGTTTCTTTTGTTGCCCTGGCTGTCCTGGACTCACTTTGTAGACCAGGTTGGCCTTGAACTCACCATTTCTTAAAGCGTGGTTTTCAGAGGAGTGGTGGTGTTAGGTTTTGAAAAGACTTCAAGAAAACAAATGTGATTTTAGCCTACGAAGAACAGAGTGAAGCCAATTGACTATAAAGAGGAGTTTATTAATTTCAAAATAAAATCTAGTGCTTTGGGTTGTGACTGTTTTGAAAGCTGTTGTAAATGTGGGCTGGTTATTCTTTAGTGTCTTGTAGCCTGAGGAAGTGCTGTGCTTGAGCATCTAGGAATCTCATTGTTTCTGGTTATTCTTTTTAAACCATTTTTTTCCTTTTGGATATCATTTTAGAATTTTAAAATTTTCTTTATTTATTATCACTTGTGTGTGCGAGTAAAGGTGTATACCATGTCATCATGTATGGAAGTAAGAAGACATGTTCAGGATCTGCTCCTTGCTTTGTCTACTAAGGGTTTTGGATGTCTAACTTGGCTCATTAGGCTTGGGTGGCAAGTACTTTTACCTGTGAGCCATTGGCTGGCTTGGATGTTACTTTTACACTAAAGTCTGTAGACAGCATCTTGAAGTATTCCATAGTAATCTTCCATTTTTATGTGTGCCTAATTTTTTTTATTATATTTCTTTTTTAAAATATACATTTATGTCATTACACGTAAATAAAATAAACTACATACAGCAAGAAGAACTATCAAACAGTCAGGAATTATATAAATGTTACATTCATAGTGATTTGGTTATTTGTATTTGGCAAACTTGAAAAAACATCTTTCCTCTCTTGGTGAGTCTAAAATTTTGAATGAAAATCAAGATCTATCATATCTCATCTCTGTTAACTTAAAACCTCTATCTAAACCTAAAAACATAACCCTTAAACAGCTAAGCTTAGTTATAAGTCTAAACTATCTGGTCTTTAACCCCATCAGAGACTTGAGAAGGAATAAGCCTTAATTACCCGATTGAACCAGAAGTGCAGGTTAGCATCTTCCAAAATGAGAAGATGACAGAGACAGTTTGCTGCCTGAACAGTCACCCAAAACTCTCTATAATGTTGGAGCATCACCTTCAGCCTTCTGGCCCAATATATCTAACAGACATATTTGTGAGGCAGGAACTATTGAGGACTTGCTTACCCTAACTGTTAAACCTAGGATATATATTCTTGTGATAAAAATAGACTAGTAATTGTCATGACCATGATTTGATCAACTAACAATTAGCTTGTATTACTTAATTATCCTAAACAGCCTGCAATACCACTTTCAAGGTATTTGGAAGCAAGCCTTGTATTATAATTGAGTTGTATGGGTACAATACCTCATATTAGAGTAGAAATATATATAATGTGGGTGAAGAATAATCTTAAATCTGAATTCTACACCAATGTATCAAAATTAAACTTATTTTGCATCAATATACAAAATTCTATACTAATGAATTAAAAATAACCTTACTTGTGAGTAACAATTAAGGCATTAAGTTGAGGAGTAGGTTCAAAAATCTACTTCTTGTTCTATCACCCCTATATATTTCTATATCCCCCCTTTCTTTTCAACCCCTATCTCCATACCTTTGAAGGAAAGATAAAGGAAAAGAGAGACATCCCTGAGCCCATCCTCGTTTTCTCTCTCTGTGTAACACTAATAATAACTTATAACCACCTCCCAATGAAAATAAGTATCTGTAGCCTAAGAAAGCAAACAAAAACCTACCCAACCCCCCTTAGGGGAAATAGGTTGTTGCTCTCTTAAGGTTTCTTCTGGCTGGTTAGGGGCCCAAAAGATTGGGGGAAATGGTTAAACAAGCCAGGAATAGAATTTGTGGTCCACTTTCTAAATGTTGAGAAATTCCAGGCTTAATAGGAGTTTTGTGTGGGACAGTCTGAAATGCTGGACCAATTGGGATTGGATGCTTTCTTCGAAGCTGTCCTGGAAGCTGTCCTGTTCTGATGGGTAACAGCAACTGCTCCTGGCGCTGGAACATTAAGGATGTAGGATGTCAGCATCCAGCATGCTGAGAAGAATGAATCCTGTCAAGTCTGATCTAGCGTCAGTGTCCTGTTCTTTTGTTCTGAAATAATATAATTTTTCACAAGCATTATACAGTCCTAAAATTATAAGTGCATGAGATGTGTGGGATGCACAGAACAGTTAAGGCTGGTTCTCTGCTCTTTGTATGAGCAGAAGTAAGACATCTGCAAATCTTCATTCATGCCATTCAAAGAATGACATCTAATCCTAAATCACAGGGATTCTGTAACCAACAAGAAGCATTGTCTGTGCATAGACACTCATATCTCAGAGCTATTCGCATGTAGTAGAATTAGCACTATAAGTTACCTGCTTGTTCTGCAGTTTGAACTCTTTACATCCCAACTGTAGCCCCCTCCCTCATCTCCCCTCCCCTCCCTCTCTAGTTATCAGAAACAGGGGTCCCTCCTCTCCTAACATCTGACCTCAGCCTATCAAGTCTCATCTGTACTACCTGTGTCCCCTTCCTCTGTGGCCTAGCAAGGCTACCCTGCCAGGAGGAAAGTAATCAACATTGGGAGGCTCGAGTCCATGTCAAAAGTAGTTCCTACTCCCCATATTGTGGGACCCACAAGGAGACTGTGCTGCCTGTCTGCTACATCAGTGCGGAGGGTCTAGGTCCACATTATACATGGTCCTTGGTTGGTGCATCAGTCTCTGTATTATAATGTGGTTAACCTGTATTAAGTGGCTAATATCCGCTTATAAGTGAGTATATACCATGCATGTCTTTCTGGGTCTGGGTTACCTCTCGGAGGATGAATGTCTCTAGTTCCATCCATATTTGCCTGCAAATTTCAAGATTTCCTTCTTTTTGATAGCTGAATAGCATTTCACTGTGTTTCTTTATCCATTCTTCAGTTGAGGGACATCTAGATTGTTTCCAGATTTTGGCTATTACTAACAAGGCTGCTATGAACATAGTTGAGCAAATGTCCTTGTTGTATGGTGGGGCATCCTTAGGGTTTATGTCCAGGAGTGGTATGGCTGGGTCTTGAGGTAGATTTATTCCCAATTTCCTGAAATAGTACCAGATTGATTTCCAAGATGGTTGTACAGCTAAATTTTAAAATTTATCTTTCTGAGGATATTGTTTTCTTCCTACATTTGTTTTTGATTCTTGAGAAAATATATTAATCATAACCCTTGCTTATGTTTTTGGTGAGAACAGGAGGATTTAATCAACATCATAGACATCTATGAGATAGTGAAAAAACAAAAATGGTCAAGCCTTTTTTGGCATACTGTTTTAAATTGTGGTAGATTTTCATGATTAGGAGTTGGTTAAAGAGGTTGATACATTGATCTCTGTTCTGATGTACTGAGTAGACTGCACCTAGGATGTGGGAGGTTGGAACGGACGGGTTTCTTTTCAAAAGTCCAAGCATAGGAAGAGGCATTGGATAAATCATCAGTCTTGTTCTTTTGTTTGTGTGCGTGCTGGTGCAACAAGCATTTGAATTCCTGTTTGCCATTCAAAGACTAGCACTTGAATGTGTCAGATCTCCACACTCATGGCACCTTCATTCCAGCGGGGGAAGTAGGTAGAGGACTATGAAGAAGCAAATTCAAGGTTTAGAGAGTGACTGGGCATCCTACAGACTTCTCTGTTTTGACATGCTCAGATGGTCCAGTGCCCTAGTTTTCTCTACTGTTACTTGGCACATGCCTTTCATCCCAGTACTCAGGAGGCAGAAGCAGGTAGATCTCTCTGAGTTTGAGGCCAGCTTGGTCTATGTAATGAGTTTTATGATAGCCAGAGCTACATAGTGAGACCCCATCTCGAAAAACTTAAAAAGCAAGCAAGCAAGCAAGCAGGCTGAGATGTCTTCAGCTTCTTTGTCCAACAATCAGTCAACCCTTGAGCTGTGCCACTTATTTCTATGATTTCCTCTACTTCACAGACAAACAGAGACACACACACCATGAGTGTGGCACTGGTAATGTCTCCAAGGGTTTTCAGAGCACCTTTTAGTCTAGTATAGCTATGTTTATTCCTTGACCCAATCCTTCAGCCCATTACAGTCACAGTTGTGAGCCCTGAGCTTGTTCCAGGGCACCAAGTTATTGGCGGCTACTTCAGATGTGGCTTACTTCAATTATCATTTTGTAAAAGGGCGATGAACCTCCAAAAAAAAAAAACCAAAAAAAAAAAAACCAAAAAAAACCAAAAAACAAAAAAAACAAAAAACAAAACCCACAATGGCTACAGCTAAAACCATGTATTTGACCCTAGGGTTTGATACACACATATCAAGAAGTGACCCCACTCTGTCATGAAGACAGCTAGGATAGCCTCAAGAGCTTCTGTAGATGCTTAACGTTCTGTCTAAAAGACACCTGTAGAAGATGCCAGTAGAATGCCCTGTCTAGAATACTACTGAAGTGGGAGCTGGTATGTTTGTCCCTAGCAGTAGGTATTGTAGGTAACTTGTCTGCTGGCTGTTTCCCCAGGGCTTTCCCACCTCAGTCTTGAGGCACTGTATTAGTATTTCCCTGCATGCAACAATGAAATACCTGATCCATTAAAAGAAGAAAGGCTTTATTTGGCCTGCAGTTCCAGGGTCAAGTCCATCACAGCAGGGAAGTTACAGCAGCAGTGTGGGCTGTGTGAGGATGCCCTCCTCTGTGCCCTGCTCTGTGCTCTACAGTGCTTTTCTCTCCCTCTGCCTCTCTGTCTCTGTCTCTCTCTGCTTTTAAAAACCACCTTGTTTCTAAACTTATGCATTTGTGTCCATGGTTATGATTAAATAGTGGCAGGTTGGTGGTCTTACTAATCTTTATCTCCTGTTGCTGTGTGTGTGTGTGTGTGTGTGTGTGTGTGTGTGTGTGTGCGCGCGCGTATGTGTAGGACATTTAGTGAATGCAGTGGCTTTTAAAAGCATCAAGATAAATGATCGTGGAAAGCAAATGGTTAGTCACATACAAGTCAGTTTCATGTAAAGAATAAGCCATTGGC
This sequence comes from Acomys minous, assembly GCF_964271855.1. NCBI lineage: Eukaryota > Metazoa > Chordata > Mammalia > Rodentia > Muridae > Acomys > Acomys minous. The sequence continues at coordinate 43,572,758 of NC_140500.1, forward strand.
TGGGCCTGATGATGCAGGCCTGTAGGCCTAGGTATGCTGGAGGCTAATGGGGATTATGAAGAAGCAAGCTTAAGGCTTGGAGAAAGTCACAAGGTCTAGGCCTGCCTAAAGTATTGCACAAGCTACAGCCAGCCTAGGCAACGTTGTGAGACTGTCTCAAAAAGAAAAATAAGGAACAGTCAGGCTTGTAGCTTAGAGCTAGAACACTTGCCCAGTGTGTGTGAAGTAGGAGATTCTGTCTTCAGTACTCTACAGACACGGAAGAGGGAGAATGGCTCATCACATGCTAGCTTATTAGAATGTGTCAGAATTTTTATTCAGAATACTCAGTTCTTCATTTTGGAGAGTTTTAGTTTGAGCGGAAGGATGGGGCGGAGGTGGTAGGGGTACCGTTCTACCAAGCGCTTTGCCTTTTCTCTTCTGAGTCTCCTTTTCAGGGGGCTCTTGCCCTATGTGTCCTCAGTGCTTTCATGCCCTAGTCTCTCACACAGGGCTGGTTCTTCCTGCAGGGTTCTCTCCTCTTCTTTAGTCACATGCCCCCCTCTGGGTATCAGACTTGGGTGTCCAGCTGCTTATTGGCTAGCTGTATATTTATATGAACCCATCTTAGGCAGAAGCTATTGTCCCTCTCCTCATGTCTGTCAGCCTCCTGTGGCACTGCCTCCATGAAGCGCGTTGCTGCCCCCAGTGTGTTGAGTCATAGTCCTAGCCATTGCTGTGATTCCCACGGTTCCTCAGCCCCACGTCCTGAGGACCTTGCCTTCTAGCTAGAGGTCAGGTCACCTACTCTGCTCCCTGTTGTCTGCCACTACCCTGTCTGGCACAGTTTCTGCTTCTTTAGGATTGCCCCCCTGAGATGCATGGCCCTGTGTTCAGTGACCCTAGGGATGATTTCAGCATGACCTTCAGGTGTGTCCAGCCTTTTATCATGATCTGGTCTTCTACAAAGTTCACAGTCAAAAAATCACTTACTCTCTCAAATTTATAGCTTTTTCTTTGATTATTATTGTTACATACATAGACACACACACACTCTCTTTCACACACTCACACACTAACTTACTCATAGCCTGTTGCGTCTGTTTAGTGTTGCTTTTATGAATGTGATTTAGGGCTGATTGTTTTATATTGTATCTCCAATTGGGGGCTCATCCCTGGGGAAAACCAATTTTTCATTTCTCAGTTGTCATTAGTTGCCTAGAGTTTTTTGTGTAAAGGTGGGACCCCTTGAGATTTCCCTTTTCCATTTTAGCATGCCTCTAAGTGTTCTCATTGTCTGGGTCTTGTTAGGCAGCCATATTGTTAGACTATCATGGGTGTAGCTTCCCTGTCATTTCTAGGAGACACGATCTCACAGCACACTCTGCTGTAATGCCTCTTAAGCTTTGCACCCTCTCCTCAGCATGTTCCTGACTTGCAGGTGTATTTGTATCCTTGGGGTCAGGCACCCCATCATCGATTGTGCTTCGTATTTTGACCAGTTGTGATTTTCTGTGATGCTCTCCATCTGCTGCAAAGAAAAGTTTTGAGGAGGGGCAAGGGCTATACTTACCAGGCAAAAAATGTGAACCCCATAACTTTTCTTACAAGTCAATTCTGTAGTAGGATGGCACGTTTGCTCTTATAGCTTACTTTTTTGAAACTCAATTCTTAGAATAAGTTCACATTCTGATAGATGGATGAATCCGTAGCAGAGACTTCATTAAGAACTGGTGTCCCTGTTCCCTAGGAAGGAAGGGACACTTCAGAAGAAGACAGGTCTGCAGGGCTAGGTTAGTGAACTGCTGATTTGTCCTAGCCTTGTACACCTGACAGAAATGGATATTAAATTTTTTTGCTTCAAGATATTCAGTTTTGTCCAATATGTATTTTATTTCCTTGTATGTAAAAAAAAACTATTTTTTTTTTTTAAGATTTGTTTAACTCTATGCTTAGAACTGTTTTGGCCACATGTATTTATGTTTGTATACCACATATGTGGCTGGTGTGCACAGAGGTCAGAAGAAGGTGTTGCACCTCCTAGATTTATAAGTGCTTGTGAGCCGCCATGTGGCCCAGCAATCAGACCTTGGCACTCTGCAAAAGCAATGAGTATTTTTAACCATTGAGCCAGTGCCACAGCCCCAAGTGCTTGTGTTTGGTAAGGATTTGACTCTGGAGTGGGACTTGTTGTACATCTAGCCGAATTTACTGGCTTTGTTGTTTATTTGTTTTTTAAACATTTACTTAGCTATTAGTTTTTTGAGACAGGGTCTCTCTGCATAGCTTTTACTGTCCAGTAACTCACTGTGTACCAGGCCATTCTTGAACTCACTGCCTCTGGCTCCCAAGTGCTGGGATGCTGTGCACTGCCGCGGCTGACTTTGTAATTTTTAAGTTAAATTTTTATGTATTTATTTTTGTAGGTGTGTAGGGTTTGGACATGTCAAGCATGCATCTGGAAGTCAGGACAACTTGTGGGAGTCAGTTCTGTGATACGGGTACTGCAGTTAAACTCAATAGGGGGCAGGCATCCATATCTGCTGAGCCGTCTGAGCAGCCTTCCTACTGTTTTGTTAAATCTTGGCCAGGACATACCGCTTTTGTGGGCCTCAGTTTCTACCCATGCTAAATGAGAGCTTTGGTAGTATCTTTCCCAGGTAGTGATGCTGGGAGGAGTGGATGGGCACATGCGTGCGAAACCCTTCTTATAGCTCTGTGAGTATCTACAGTCTTTCTCATCTTAAGATCACAGTTTCTTAGGTGAAAAAAAAATGTATAAGGTCATTAAACCATTAGTGCTTAGGAAAGCAACTGCTTCCTTGAGCTTCTTTTTTTTTTTTTTTAAATTTTTTTCTTTTTTAATATTTATTTGTTATATATACAATGTTCTGCTTGTATGTACACCTGCAGGCCAGAAGAGGGCACCAGATCTCATTGTGGATGGTTGGGAGCCACCATGTGGTTGTTGGGAATTGAACTCATGACCTCTGGAAGAGCAGTCAGTGCTCTTCACTGCTGAGCCATCCCTCCAGCCCTTTACTTTAGTTTCTATCAACTGAAATACAGTGAAACCTCAGAACGACTTAGATTTTGGTGTGCTTTCTCCAAGTTTTCTACCAGTTTTCAATTTGGAAGGCAAGGTCACATGATTTCTGAGTGTGTCCTCTAAAAAGAGCTAGGCATGTATTTTGAATGTACTTTTCATTCTTCTATTTAACACTGAGAAAGTACAGAAAATACCCAAAGAATAGGGTTTTCTGGTTTCTACATCTTTTTTTCAATAATTTAAAGTCAAGAAACTGTTAAGATTAGTATAGCTAAATAAAGTAGCTGTCATCTTAGTAGAAAGGATTCATGCTGAATAGAGTGTTTCAGGGTGTGTGTGTTTATGTGTGTGTGTGTGTGTGTGTGTGTGTGTGTGTGTGTGTGTGTGTGTGTGTAGCCTCAGGTTCTTTGTGCCCTGCATGTAAATGCAGTGTCCTGAATTACCTGCTCATCTGTTTACCTTTTTTGTTCCTGGGTCTGACAGATCTTTCCTTTACCACAACTTTACTCAAACCTGTGCTACTCACAAACTCAGCCTCAGTTTCGTCTCCGCTGAGGTAGGACACGACCTCAGGGTAGGACAGCAGTGACTAGTGCTCGCTTAGTTAGGTGCTTCCTTTTGCTCTATGAGCACTCAGTCCTCTCTCAGATTGTGTACTAACTGATGTAATCTCTATTTCTGGGCAAATGTGATGCATTAAGATTAGAAGGCAGGAAGGCCGCACAGACCAGAGTAGTCTGGTGTAACAAGCCCGTTTGTTTTTGAGCAGAGCTGACTTCTTTGAAGATGAGGCAGTTGAGCAGATTTTGAAGTACAGTCCGTGGTGGGATGAGGTACATGCAGAAATGATGGCTTCTGTGGGAAAGAGCCAAGAGCAAGGAGCTGACGCTGCATTAGGTAAGAGACTCCAAATTACATCATATCGTGTGCCAAGCCACTACCTTTCATGTGGTGTGGCCTATGATTTTCGTTGTCTTTCATTGTGAAAATGGGATTTTTGCTAATTCTGCCTTGTGTTTGCTTTTCTTTGCTGGTAGATTTGAACCATAAGGTACCATAGAATCCCACACTAAATCATTCAGCTTATTTTATTAGAAAATTCTTATGAAATAGATCTTACCTTTGACTCAGTGGACACCGTTTAAGGTTTTGTTTGTTTATTTGTTTTTGAGACAGGGTTTCTCTGTGTAGCCTTGGCTGTCCTGGACTCACTTTGTAGACCAGGCTGGCCTGGAACTCACAGAGATTCACTTGTCTCTGCCGCCCCAAGTGCTGGGATTTCAGGTGTGCGCTACCACACGTGGCTGACCTTTTAAGTTTTTTGTTTGTTTGTTGTTTGTATTTTTTGTTTTTGGTTTTTCAAGACAGGGTCTCTCTATGTAGCTTTGGCTGTCCTAGACTCGCTTTGTAGACCAGGCTGGCCTTGAACTCATATCGATCTGCCTGCCTCTGCCTCCTGAGTGCTGGGATTAAAGGCATTAAGTTTTTAATTGATTTCTTTTTAGTAAATCCAGGGTATTGACACCCAGAGCATTCATATCTGCCTTAGAGGTATGACCATGCCCCGTGCTGGAGACACATGGGTATGAGTAACAGAGGCCCAGACTCACTCCCTCGCTTGAGTAAACGAGGTGGATGTGGCCTCCTCAGTTTATTCACAGGTTGTGGTATGAGGAAGCAGAATGGCTGTCTTCCCATCGTGTTTCCAGAGCATGTAAACCAGCTTGTTCTGGAGAACGCTGAGGTGAGGATCTTACAAGCCACAAGAAGAGACTGTCCCGTGTGGACACAAGCACTACCCAGGCGCACAAGTTCTCATCATTGGCTCCAGCACAAGCTGGCCGTTCTAAGTCTGTGTAGTAGAGTCATGATGGTTTCCGTCAGATCAGAGCAGGAGTCCCACGTTACCTGATAGGTTGATTTGGCTTTTCTTTATACACTAAAACTAAATTTCAGCATTTAGTGAAAGGAATATGTAGGTGAGAACATATCTTCTGAAGGCTAGTAAATGGAATATAAACTGCCCCCCCAAGTTCCTCCTCCTAAAAGCAATCACTGGTACCAATTATAAGTGTATTTCTAATTAATTTATTTTGTGTTGACCGTCAAACTCAGGACCTTATGTATGTTAAACATATACTTTACCTTGAGCTGTAGTCCTAGCCTGGGTGTTTTTCAAGTACAGACACCACATCTAAGTTATTGCTTTGAGATGGTGTGCACAAAGGTTGAAAATCTTCCATGTGAGCACACATAGGTCACTCGGCTTTTCCTGCGCATGGAAGTTGCTGGCTGCTGTCCTTTGCAGTATTTCTCTCACGAATTTGGTCTCTACTGCTGGCAGCCATTTGGGATTTGGGAGCCTTCTTACACTTAATCTCACTGACATAGTTGTGGTCTCTTCTGTGTCAATACCTAAAACTGTCCTCAAGCAGTCCAGTCACCTGCTGTCCACTCTCCCCCCCTTTTTTTTAGCATGTCGTGTAGTGATTATTATATAATAGGTGTTAAGTATTATTTTATTAAGTATTTTTGTGGTTAAGCTTTGTTAGAGTTTAGTTAATTTCTACCAGAGCGAAAATTGCCGTTGTAACTAGAAACCGGACTGCTGGTTCTGTGGATCTGTGGCTATGTGTGCCTTTGTTTTCAGTGTGCTCTGTGGCTGTGTTCGTGCCTAGGAAGCCTTCAGACTCCCTCCCCAGTTAACAGACTTGCAGATGGAGCCCGGCTGACTCCATTTAGGTAGTTAACGATATGCTAAGTGGGTCTCAGGACCTTTGTGAGCAAAGGTCAGCTGCTTTCCTCAGTTCCAGCGGCCTTTGGTGAGGCAAGCTTTGGCTGCGTAGTTGAGTTTTCTCCACCAGAGTGAGCTAGTTGCCCTAAAAATCAGAAGGCCTTCCCTTTGATCTCAGTGCTAGCTTGCACTCCTTTAATAAATGGCAGTGTGTTCCGAGGCCAGGTCTCCATGTCAGCAGTGCTTTGAGTTAGGTCCTCTGTAATTTTAGCCGATTGAGCCAGTGCTCTGTCCTTTTAACCACTGGCTTTTGACCCTGTATCTGACCCATGGCTTGTAGCCAAGCTGGTGGTTCAGGCAGGCAGTCTGCTTAGCCATTATGGTGATTCATTCTCAAAGACACCTTTTAAAACATCAAGGGTATGTGATCTGAGGTGGGAAACCTTGAGCTGTGTTGAACAGAAAGGATCTCCTCCATTATGCCAGGTGTAAGGTTAAGTATAGGCAGGGCAGGGCTGAATTAGGCCTGCATTTAACTTCCCTGCTCTCTGCCAGCTGAGTGACCGCACAGCCCTGGGTTGCTGTGGAAATCTGCCTCCCTCAGAGCTGCCATCAGGATGGAGTGAGCTGTGTGTGGGAAAGCCTCACTCCCCTGTGAGTGCTAGGGATTATTGTTAGAAAGTGAACGAAAGGCAGGAGAGCCAGCCATGGAATGACTTCTCTGTAGATTGCCATTTTTGTACGTTTTACAAATCTTCCATGCAAGATTCCTTGTTAATGAGATTTTTCTTTCATTTTATTCTTATTTAAATGTTTGCGACACCCAGAACTAGAGGAATGAACAGAAGTGTGTTGAACAAGATATAATCAGGGAGAAAAGAAATAAAGCAAGAACTAGCTTTACAGTTCTGTTTACCAAGATAACATGCTGCTCCCGTGTCTCTTGACTCCTCCAGAAGTGTCTCTGCGCTCCTGCTGCTGGTCTCCAGCTTGGTGTCACACAATGAGATGTGCCTTTAGACAGGATAGTGCAGACGCTAGGGGTGCACCTTGGAGTCCTCCTTCAGTGTCCTATGGTAAACTGCTTTGAGTTCTAGATATGCTGTGGGAGCTAAATTTTGATGCTGTCTTTGCTTGGGGAGTGGCTCTGGTCCTATTTATCGGAGCCCAGAGTTACAGCAGGGAGACTGTTATTAGCATCTTCAGCTTTATAAAGATCCAGCTTTTCCTCCCCAAAGACTTATGAATGGCAGTGTTAAATGCTGTGCTCCCTGGGAGCTCCGGTTTCACGAGGACGAACTCACCACATTTCCCAAGTTGTCTTTCAGTGGTTAACATCAGCCCAAGAGTCTTGGCACATAATTGCTTGTTATGACACCACATAACATTTACAGTCCATGAACTTCCTTGCAAGGCCATCCTGTTTGGCACCAGTGAGCCCCTGAGTGTTTGTGGAGATAACTGGCAGTGTCAGCTTCCAAAGTGGCAGCACGGCAGGGCTGCCCATTTAGCTAAAGGCTTGAATGCAGCACAGTTTCTTGATCTGTTTCCAGTGCACGCACAGTGTAATAGACAGATATGTGTTACTCAGAGGAACTAGATTATGGATGACTGAATCGCTGATCCAGGCAAGGCGGCAGGGAGGGGAGCTGGGAGGGCGATTTAAAGAGGAAAAGAAGGTTTAAAAGTAACAAAATCAAAAGGAGTCTGGGAGAAAGAGCAAGCATCTCACCAACATTTTCCCATCTTCATGGGGGCTCCTTTGCAGATCTCAAACATAGCAGTGAGGTTGTTAAAGTTGGGAGGTGGCCCTGGGCTCTCATGTTGGGGCACCAGTGTCTCCTCCAGCCCTTTTGAGCTTTGTGCTGGCTTTTGTTTCACTAACGATTATTTTTAGGAGTGTAATTACCCAAAATGTTGTGAACTCTGCAGCTAAGTTGCACAAATGCTTGACAAATGTTGCTTGAGATGGTGACCACCCAGGTGTTCTAGCACTGCATCTGTAGGTGTTTCCTGTGCTGCTGCTGGGTAAAACTGATGTGTGCAGACTCCCTCAAGTTCCCCTTGGGGATATGATTCCCAGCCCTGATAAATTGGAGTTTCGGGAGGTGAGACTTTGGATTTCTATAGTGATATCCTCATTTGTTGCATATCCTCTGATTCTTTCATTGGATCAAATATAAATGCACATAAGCTAAGAAAGCCAGAATGGAACCTAGAAATGCTCAGATAACGTTGGTTTTGTAAGAAGAGCCTAGTGATGGCTAGCATCTGTAAATGTCAGAGCATAGTCAGGTCGGCTTTCCTATGCTGTCCAGTCACTGGAAGCAGTGTATCGTGCATACATATCCTTCCATTGCATGTGTAGAGTGTAGCTGTGCAGCTTACAGTTCTGATGTTAACTTTTTTCAGTTTGTCAAACAGGTACAGGCATTGTTACTTAAGGAGGGAGCCTGTGGACGTGTAGAAGAGTTGATGTGTTTAAAAACAGTTCTGGGCATGCTTACTCTGTGACTCAAGAGCTATGTGGAAGCGGAGGTCTTTATTAGTCAACCAGGGTTTAAAGGCTTTTCTCTAGCGAGATAATATCACTGTGAACACCTGGTACTTTCCTATTAGCTAAATTAATGACTGTCTGGAAAACTGTGCTTAAGGGAATCCTGTCTCAAATCTTCTTGCTAATGCAAGGTCTTAAATACTTTGTCAGGTGTACTTTCTTCATGTACTGAGTTTGTTTCTTAATGTAGCTTCTTTAAATTGAATCATTCACCATGAACTTTTATTTAAATAAAAGCATCCCTAGAGGAGTCCTTTAATGAGGAAAACAACGCTCAGTTATATCTCTTATTTTATTTTTAAACGTTGTTCTTTAAAGAATGCTTTATCTGGCACATACCTATATTCAACTTTTAAAAATACATATTCCTTAGCCATGATGGCCAACAAATTAGATGATTTATTAAAATTACTTGCCATTTGTGGGAGCCATGCCTGTATAAGTGTATTTCTTCCCTTCTTTTTTTAGCATAGATTTGCTAACCTGGTTGAAAAGAATAATTATCTAAATATATTTCTGAACCTGTTGGGTTTTTTCTCCACTGAATGCATTTTAATGAGTAAAAGGAGTATTCTTTCTACCAATTTCAGTGTGTTTAAGGGTTTTTTGTTCTTTGTTTTGGATATTCTTTCTTTCTTTATTTATTTTTAATTTTTATTTTATTTTCTGGTTTTTTGAGACAAGATTTCTCTGTGTGGCATTGGCTGTCCTGTAGATCAGTCTGGCATCGAATTCACAGAGATCTACCTGCCTTTGCCTCCCTAAGTGCTGGGATTACAGGCATGCACCACCTCACCTGGCTTGGAAAAAATTTTAAACAAGTAAAAAAGTCATGTTATACTTGAGCTTATATAAGAGGGCAGAAGTGGGTTTGGAAGTCTATGTATGAAAAAGGCTGTGGCAATAAGCCTTCTGTTACTGTAACGAAATATCTGAGGTAATCAACCACAACAGAGAAGAGTTTTGTGTTGGTTCATGAGTTTATTCCATGATGGTTTAGCCCTGTGTCTCTGGGCCAATGGTGAGTCAGAAGAATCAGGCAGAAGCTTGTGGAAGCTATTTACCTATAGCCAATATGTGAAAGAAATTGGAAGGGGCTGGATTCTTACTATCCTCCACAAGGTCACCCCAGTGATCTGTCCTCCCATTTGGCTTCACCTTAAAGATTCCACTGTTTCACAGACCTACCATACATAGGCTAGATAACAACCTTTATTTACCTCATGGGCTTATGGGGAACATGTATTCAACCTAATGCAAAGGCTTATATCGTCTTATGTAATTATAGCCTCTGCTGAATTTTTTAAATTGTCATGAATAGGAGGGCAGTCTTGTTGAGCTAAGACAAAAAGAGATTGGGCAGCGTGTTCTGTGCCATTGTATGTTGAAAGTATGTAATTTGTGTTTTGATTTTACAGGGGTTACAAATTAAGAGGTTGCCTTGAGTCTCAGAAGAGGCCTTGGACTTTAGACCTTTGAACAGTGTTGAGCCTGTGAAAGACTATGAGGGCTTTTGAAGTTGAGCTAAATACATTTTGGACTTAGATATGGCTATGAGTGTATGCTGGTGATTTGAATGAGAAATATCTCCTGTAGGCCCCGGTGTACAGACACTTGGGATTGGGGAGATTTAGGAGGGGTGTGGCCTTGCTGAAGGAGAACCTAGCGGCAGGCTTTTAGAACTTTATAACCTCACCCCACTTCTAGTTGTGGGGTGCACTCTTTGCTTAGTGCTTATGATTGAAATATGAGCTCTTGCTTTCTGTTCTCTTGCCGTGGTCGCCCCTGCTTGCGGCCATACCTTCCCAGCTTCCTGCCATGATTGACTCTCACCCACTAGAACCATAAGCCAAATAAATTCTTCCTTCTCTAAGTTACTTTGGGTCATGGTGTTTTATGATAGCAACAGAAAAGTAACTACTGTCATGTTTTGCATATAATAACTAGAAACTGAAGTGCTTGTGTTTTTAAGTTACTCCCTCTCATCATGCTATAGATGGGGTATTATACTTGGTATAGTATTGAGAACTAATGAAGTTAGTGTGAGATTGAACAGAAAAGCATGTTACACGACTGTTCTGTAACTATAGAGTACTTCATTATGGGGCTGGAGCAATAGCCCAGTAGGTGAAGTGCTTACCATGTAAGTGGAAGGCACTGAATTTAGATGCCCAGCACCCACATGCAATGCTGAGTGAGTGTGGTAACCCACCTGCAATCCTAGAAACAGAAACAGGGCATCCTAGAGCAAGCTGGCTAGCTAGACTAGCTGAATTGATGAGCTCCAGGCTCATAAATATAAATACATATATAGGAAAGCTTTGAAGAAAATACCTGATGCCAACCACAGGCATCCACATGCACAAACACACAACACAAATACCCCTCCCCCATATACCCCAAAACAATTTCTATATACCATAAAATTCCACAGGTTATACACACACACACACACACACACACACACATGTATATATATATAATATCTTGATATTAAGAGATGTATGGTATGAGAGCAGGAGAACTGACCCTGCCCCTTGTCACCTGCGGCACTGAGTGAGCTGGAGGAATACCAGAGAGCTCACCCTGGTGGTTTATGTGCGTGTAAGAGAGCTGGCAGCCTGACCAATTCACTACTTCCCAGGCCCAGATCCAGGGCTTTGAGTTGGCCCACCCTAACATCTACCCCATCTATGATCTGCTGGAGTGTGTGAAAAGGCTGGTCCTGTAGATCCAAAACTGCAAGGTCTCCAGGACACAGGGCAGCGCCAGGATATCCTAGAGGAGTGTCTACGAGGATCCAGTGTTGATAGTGTAGCAGAAGCCAGACGCCTCGAACCAGACCAATGACTCACTGCAGTGAACATTTGCAGGTAAAGATATATGGACAAAAGAATACACTGGTGACACACTACAGCTTCTATGACAAGTGTGTGTGTGTGTGTGTGTGTGTGTGTGTGTGTGTGTGTGTCTGTGTGTTTATTCTTTTGCGGAGTAAGTTGCAAGGGTGGAGGGCAGATATGAGGTAATGGGAAGATGAGTGGGCTTGTGGGGCATGATATGAAATTCACAAAGAATCAATAAAAAGTTTAAAGAGAGAGAGAGAGAGAGAGAGAGAGAGAGAGAGAGAGAGAGAGAGAGAGAGAGAAGAGATGCATGGATTGCCTAGATTGTAGGCACTAAAGGAGACTTAGAAACTCAAGTCTCATATTTGCTTGTCATCATGTAAACAAAGTGTTTTGTTGTATCATTAACATTTAAGCATTTCAGTGTGTTGTTTTGGAATATGTAGTCAATATTTGGTAGAGTGGCTGATATATAAAAAGAAATATTTTTTCTCTTTTATCATGAAGTATTTAATGATGGAAGTGGAGGAATACTGTATTTGCAACAGTTGACAAGAAGCAAAAATACTTTGAAGTAATTTTAGTAACAAAAGCAGCAAATCTGTCTGACAAAGTTGGTGGTTCAGTGGGGATTCGCTGTCTGGAATAAAGTGATGTGTTCAAGTATGAAAAGCTGGCTTCCAGATAGATGCTTTATTACTATTATTGTTGTTATTTACTCTTACTATTTTTAAAATATGTATTCGTGTTTTGGCTACATGTGTATCTGTGTACCACTCTTGTGCCTGGTGCTGGCAGAGGTCAGAAGAGAGCATCAGATCCCCTACAATGGGAGTTACAGTTGGTTTTGTACCAACACGTGAGTGCTGGGACTCAAACCTGAGCCCTCTAAAAGAGCAGTTAGTACTTTTAGCCACTGAGGCATCTCTGTAGCTCCAAGTGAAATAATTTTAAATAGACTTCCCTTATTACTAAGGAGTTGTAAAGATATTAACCAAGGCTGTCAATCCAAAATCTGCTTTTTTAAAAGAAGAGCTGGTTGGGATTATATTGAACATAGCTTCTGTGGCAAAAGATATTCCAAATAAAGTCAGCAAACTGGGAGTTTGTTTGGAGTTCACATTTAATATATTTAATTTATTACTTGTGTGTGTAATTGTGGGCATATATATATCCCATGGCTCATGTGTGGAGGTCAGAGAACAACTTTGTGGAGTTGGTTTTCTCTTCCCCCTTTATTGAGTTCTTGAGATCAATTCAGTTGTCCTTGGTCATGAATGGCAAGTGTTTTCTCCTGCTGAGCTATCTGTTGGCCCAAGGATTTATAGTTATAGTACACAACAAGGTTTTAAATTTTTGACAAACTGAGCTGGGTGTAGTGGCGCAAGCCTGTGGTCCTAGAACTCTGGGAGGCAGAGATGGGTGGATCTCTGTGAATTCAAGGCCAGCCTGATCTACATAGCAAGTCCAGGAGAGCCAAGGATACAATAGAGAAACCCTGGCTTAAAAAATAACTTTTTTTTGATAAGCCAAACTGTTTAATAGGAAAATTGTACAAAACGCAGTCTGATGGGCAGTTGACAGAGCAAACGCAGTTTGTCAACACAACTAGGAAATAACATCCTCTGTTAAGCAGAGCAGCACTGACTGAAGTACCCAGAGGTGAGTCTCCATCAGGAAGTTGTTGATGTAGAACAGCTTATCCCCACGCTTGTGTTCCCACAGTCTCCACACATTCCAGGTCAGGCCTGGCTCTGATAGGTCCTCTGCTCAGGGCCTTGGAAGACCATAGTAGCTCAGATGTGATCAGCCTGTGGGATGAGAGCTATGAATGCAGCCGAACACAAAATCCTAAATTTACATGAAATATTATGAGACCTTTTAATGACCGTTTTTGTAGCTGGACTGCTTGGTTCATTGGATGCGATGGTCATCATGACATGACAGCATCGTTTTGCAATACTGAAGTTTGGGCATGCTTACTAGCCAAAAATGCCTTTCTTTTTAAAAAAGTAGGTATTGGTTGCTACATTCTTTTCTCCAGGCTCATTCACTATTGACAGAATTCTCTTCCCTTGAGCTGCAAAACTGTGCCGCCACTTTCTTGCCTGTTCACAAATGGGGCAATCTTCAGATTGTAGAGGTCCCAGAAGTGCTTACCACATAGCCTTTCACAGGCCACCTCACCACAGGGCAGAACCAGTTAGGACACCCTGGCTCTGCTCTGACAGTAATGGAACATAAGCATGGCAGAACTGTCTTGTCATCTTTGTCATAGTCTGTAGGACAGAATCAAGTGACAGGCTCTATCCCACATAGGGACTGATGCAATTCTTTGGGGGGGTCATTTAGGAATTCTTACCTCAGTCACTTAAACCTATTAAGCTGGAAAGGAATGAGAAAAGCACTGTTAAGTTTATATCCGGCACGGTAGGAAGTATGTGAATGAAGGCTTGCTGGCAACTTAAAGCCAGCTTGACACACGCTAGAGTCATTTTGGAAGAAGAAACCTTATTTGATAAAAAGGTCAGCATCTTTGTCAGGAGGCTCATAATTGTCTTTAACGCCTGTTCCTAGGGGTATGACACCTCTAGCTTCCTGCACGCACATGCACATCTCACATGTACACACACATACATACATACACTTGTATGCATAACTTAACTTAAAATAATAAGAATAAACCTTAGGAAAAAGATTTGTGATGTCAGAAACTGCTGTTGAATTGTCCTAAGTATAGCACAATGTTGTGATAGGAGGGAAAGGTCTGGAAGGTCTGAACAGATACATAGCTTTTAATAAAGCTTGAGAAGCCTCCTTTAAGAAATTGCCTCATGCCGCTCATGGTGGCCTGCGCCTGTAATCCCAGCACTCAAGGTATCAGAGGCAGGCTGATCTCTGTGAGTTTGAGGCCAGTCTGGTCTACAGAGTGAGGCCAAGGCAGCCAAGGCTACATAGACAAACCTTGTCTTGAAGAAGAAGAAAAAGAAATGCAGAGTTAACGATAAATAACTTTGATTTTGCTTTCTGTATTCAGAACTCCAATTTTGGCAAATCTTCTGCACTGGTGGCTTTATGAACCTGAGTGGCGCATTGAATTTTCAGAACTGTGTTTTCTTCTAGTGTCTTTTTCAGAAGAGGAAAAATATCAGCTACGGAAATTTGTGAATAAGTCTTACCTACTGGACAAGACGGCTTGCCGTCAAGTGTACTACAGTTTAGTTGACATCCTCCTGGCCTATTGCTATGAAGTCCGCATCACTGAAGGAGAGTACAACGTAAGTCCCTATGTGCCAGTGCAGATCACTGTGTAAGTCCCCTGTTGAGTGCAGAGCCTGTTGTGATAGATTGCTTAGGGCTGTCCCAGCCTGTGCTAGTCACTGTAGGTGGTAGCGGGGACCATCCTGAAGCATAATGCTAATGTGTGGCCTTGTCTCTTCTCTCTTGGCAGTAGATCTCCTAGAGTGATAGCAAAGCAGGGAAGTGTAAGGAAATAAGCCACAGTTGGAGAGCAGAGTGGCAAAGGAGCAACCACGCTCACTGGTGTTTTTTTCTCCAAGCTTTCATTTATCACATGCAGAATAAAGCCTTCTGCAGAAAAGAATGTTAGCATACAAATGTATACTTAAAAAGATTTGTGTGTAAAATCCCAATATTTTCAAAACTCAAGTCATATTTCTGTTTGTTATTTAAAACAATCATCTCAGATGAGGCCGGAGGATTAAGAGGTGAAAACCAGCCTGAGCTGTAAATGAAGACCCTGCTTTTATCTTCTTTCTCTTCATTTGTATGCTACAGAAACCATGTGTGTTGGATCATGTGGATTTTGTTAATATCTGTTTATTAAGTATACAATGCTTTTGCCTGTATGTACACCCGCACGCCAGAACACAGCACCAGATCTCATTATAGATGGTTGTGAGCCATCATGTGGTTGCTGGGAACTGAACTCAGGACCTTTGGAAGAGGAGGCAATGCTCTTAACCTCTGAGCCATCTCTCCTCCAGGCCTGAGTCATGTGTTTTGAAGACTGTGAGTTCAATCACCAGGGCCTCAATCCTTCTAATCTCTGAGTGAATAAATGAATCTCAAGAAACCAGGTGACCATGGGCCTACTGTTGATAGTTGCCTGTGCTCAGATTTAGCCTTGTCTATGCTTTCCTTTTTCTTTCTGATTAGCCAAAAATTTTATACCATTGGGATTATTAATTCCACAATCACACAATTCCAATAGTTAGTAATAACCACAGTTATAAGTCATTTATATCTGTCTGGTTTTCTCTCACCGTGCATGTGTGTGTTTGTGTGTGTGTGTGTGTGTGTGTGTGTGTGTGTGTGTGTGTGTGTGTGTGTGTGTACACTCTGGGTTGCAGTATCAGCACTATGATTTAACCTTCTTATCTCAGGCAGCATTATAACACTAGTACAATAGTAGAGTTTGAGATGCCAATTCTTTGTTGTCATAATTGTGAAAATTTCTAAAGTGACTATTGCAGCCTGCATATGATCTAAGTGAATCAAATGTAGTATATCTGAAAATACTTTGGTTTTAAAGTATTTTTTTTTAAAGACACTCTTAAGTAGATTGAATGTTTTCTTGCCCCCCCCCCAAAAGGCTCATTTCATACTATTGAGTCTTTGAAAACATTTTTAAAAATTAAATTTTTATGTATATGAGGTTTTTCCTACATGTATGTGCAACATGCTTGTATGTGGGAAGGTCAGAAGAGGGCATCAGATCTCCAGAAACTGCAGTTATGGATGGTTGTCAGCCACCATGTGGGAGCTAGGAACTGAATCCAGATCCTGTACAAGAGCAGCTAGTATTCTTGACCATCAAGCCATCTCTCCAGCCCCACATACTGAATCTTTATGAGTAAAAGTGTTATACTTGATCAGATTTGCCAAATTTTCTTCTATTTGCATGTTTAAGATCCTGAAGTCTTGCAATGTTGCAAGCCTGGGACACCTGCTAATCCCACATGCATTCTCTGAAAGGCAGTTTCTTGATGAGGGTTTTCAGGTGCTGGGACAGCAGTTCAACACCTCCTGACTTTGTAGAGAAAGAAACAGTAAACACTTTGTTTCTGTCTTGTTTGAATGCCCTGCTTATTTGTGTGTATATTCTGGTACTCTCCTCAGTGACGTGATTAATTTCATAAAATCCCAAGCAAAGCGACCAAAGGCATTTTTTTAGTCTCTGCATCAGTACAATTAATTTTTGACATTCATAAATACATTGTTTCTGCATTTTGTTTTCATGTACTAGTTTTAGTAGATATATTTGTTTCATTTCCAAATGACTTCTGAAGGTGACACTTCTTTCTCCCAAACCAAGGTCGAGTCTGCATGGACTATCAGAAAGCTGAGCCCAACACTCTGCTGGTTTGAGGTATGATTTCTATTTGAAATTGTTTAGGCGTTTGTTTTTAGAAAGTTATTTTTCTGTTGTTCTTCATTTTGGGTAGGTTTTTGTTGATTACTTAATGTCTTTAAATTTGAGCTCTGTTATACTTAAAAAAAAAACTTGCTGGGGCTGGAGAGATGGCTCAGAGGTTAAAAGCACTGATTGCTCTTCCAGAGGTCTTGAGTTCAATTCCCAGCAACCCATGGTGACTCACAACCATCTATAATGAGAACTGGTGCCTTCTTCTGGCCTGCAGGCACACATATAGGCAGAACACTGTGTACATAATATATAAATCTTAACAAATAAAAAAATAAACTTGCTGGGATAGTCAAGGCATATAAGCATTTCAGAAACTGTGGAGGGAAATACTTGCTCAATATCATTGAGGACAGTGATGTGTTTGGGAAAATGTGGATAGAGCAGCAGGAATATTAGTAAATTGGGGCTCAGAGTTCAAAAATGGAAAACAAACTTAGATGATAATGAACCACCAGAGTCATGCTGAATGCCTTATATCTTTTATTTATCTTGTTCCTCAATAGTAACATAATAAGGTGAGTGTGGCTGAAGTTACAACTGAAGAATCTACAGTTGAAGAAATTATACTTAAATAAATTATACTGCATCCTATCATTTTATGGTTAGAACTGTTAACCTCTCTTTTAAAAAATCAAAATTTTATTTCTCATTATTATTACTTTTCAGAGCATTTATTTATGCATATGAAGGGCAGGAGACAACTTTGTGGAACCAGTTCTTGCCTTCCACCTTTATGTAGGTTCTAGTCTTGAACTCAGGTTACATCATTAGGTGCATGTACATTTATCCATGGAGCCATGTTATTGGTCCTGCTGGTCATCTTTAATGTAGTGATAATTGGTTTTTATCTATTTTCTAATACTTTTTATGTGGTTCTCATAAAATTTATTAAAGAATGTTATCTTTTTTGTATGTATTTATTTATTATTATTTATACAGTGCTCTGCCTGCATGTACAGCTACAGGTCAGAAGAGGGCATCAGATCATATTATAGATGGTTGTGAGCCATCATGTGGTTGCTGGGAACTGAACTGGGGACCTCTGGAAGAGCAGTCAGTGCTCTTAGCATCTGAGCCATCTCTCCAGCCCCCAAGAATGGTATCTTTTAAGTGTCTGAATTCAGAACAAATTGTTCAACATGCAAGTTGTGCCATTGGTTCAGATAATGTGTACTTTTTAGTTGTATAGTGGAGATTGCTTCGTGCCTTACTTCCTTCTATGAGGAGGTAAGAGTCAGCCCAGCACCAGTACCGTGGGAGGCTCTTACTCTTCCAAGGTTAAGAGAGTAGGCCAGCAGCCTTGCCAGCCACCTCGGCTGGGAGCTACTTATAAAGTCAGGAAGCCTGTCCCTATCCCCCCTGTGCCATCAAATCCAAATCTGAGCTTAGAATCTGAATGCCTGTCCCTGTTAAGGTTAAAATGTTCCTTCTTCATATGTGGTTTTCAGGCCACACTTAGGGATTTGTTGATGCCCCATGAAGAACTATAAGTCTGTGGTAAAGTGAGGTGTACGAGAAGAATCTCGCGGTCAGTGATGCAGGCTTACAGGGTTTAATCGGGATTGTTCTCTTTTCACTGTGTGCCTTTGTAGTGTAGTAGTTTATGGAGATTGCTTACTGAGATGCCTCTTCATAGATGTGGACGGACGTTCATGAAATCCTGGTGTCTTTTGGAAGGAGAGTTTTGTGCTACCCGCTTTATCGTCATTTCAAGCTGGTGACAAGAGCCTGCAGAGACACTGTAAAGATACTGCAACTAGGTAAGGTAGGCTTGCAAGTCTGAGCGTGAGGAGCTGTAGATTTTAGTGGGTGAAGGTGTAATCATGGTGTTTGCTCTTTTCTATATATAAATAAGTGACGAAAACAATCAGATCCGTCCCCATCCCCCGGATATAAACAGCAATGGTCCTCTACAGAGCTGCCCAGTCATGCTTACCTTTTCTACGAGAGGGAGAGAAAAGGGAGGAGTGCACCGGCATCTCAGATCCCTGCACACTGAGGATAGATTATGTTGTTCAGCATTTTTTTGGATTCCTGGAACTTTCTAGGCACTGGGCTTGGACTGTGGGTCCAATAATGAGGGTAGAAAATCCTCTCGTCCAGTGGGTTTACAGCTTTGTCAGAGAGACATAAATAAGCCAGCAGTTCCAATACAGAGCCGCAGGTGCTCTGCCTGTGAGGGACAGTGATTGGTTAGGAGAGAACTTGTCACCGAGACTTGGGAAAGCAGGAGGGACTTTTCATTACTATTCTGAAGGCTCTTGACTGCTGCTAAGTTTAGCATAAAAAGTGAACTTTAGAGGGTTTCCTGAGTGAAATTGGGTCACAGGCTAGAGTTGTGGGTTCCTTTTTTAGGTTTTTCGAGACAGGGTTTTTCTATGTTATCTTGGCCGTCCTGAACTCGCTTTGTAGACCAAGCTGGCCTCGAACTCACAGTGATCCGCCTGCCTCTGCCTCCCGAGTGCTGGGATTAAAGGCGTGCGCCATGATGCCCGGCTGACTTGTGGGTTCTTATACACTGCCATCTACCATCCTTCAACAAATTGACATGATGGCTGATACTGATGTCGTAAAGGCTGCAAAAAAGTTTGTTTCTGGCAAGAAGTCAATGGTGGCAAGTGGAAATTTGGGACATACATCTTTTCTTGACAGGTTCTAACATAGATGCATATCTTCAAGTCTTAGCCCAATCAACAAATGTCAGAGTCAGGTCTCTTAATTTAACATTCAATATTTTTCTCAATGAAGTAAAAAACTTAAAAACAAAACAAAAAAAGAATATGGAAAATTCCAGGCTTCAAACCAGATTCCAAAGTGCTCATAACAGCATGTTTAGAATAGAACAACTAGAACATCCTTCGAATAGAGCAATAGGATTCAGCATAAAAAGGGAAGCTCATCTCCTATACACATAAGAAGGGATGTTCATTTCCTTGGTCCTTAAGAAGGGATGGTTATCCCCTATATGCATATGAATATGAGGGACGGTCATCTCCTGTATGCATAACAAGCGAAGCTTATCCCCTATATACATAAGAAGGGAACTTCATCCCTCCTGTCCAGGTGACTTGATTGGGTGGTTAGGGAAAATCACATTTCCAGTGTATTGTCCTGGGGGACATCTGGCTCTTTGTCTTCAGTGTGACCTGCATTCTTCATGTTCTGGGTATGCATGTTTATAGATTATAATTGTGAAAATGAATCATAGTTAACTGAAAGATGCCTTTTCATTCACCCAATACATTTAAACTAGCAGTATTTTACTTTGAAGGATTGTTGTTTAGGATAAATGAGTGAATATCATTGAGAAATCTATCTCCTTTAACTCTGGGAGACAAACTGCCCCCCTTTTTTTTTGGTATGTAATTTTTTTTCTCTCCATCCAAGGTACTTCTTGAATCTCTAAAATTCCTTGAAAAATCAATCTACTCTAAATGAATGATTGTCGATCTGAAGCTACACATCACAATTACTTGCTTTTTTGTAGTCTTGCAGGATTTTGTGAGTGTTGTTCATATATTTAAGCTTGGAGAATGTTACATTGTGGCTTCCAGGGGGAAACCAGCAAAACTGCAGCAAGCCCTCCCATGCATGCTTCCACACATATCCACTCTGGCTCTCATTCGTATGAACTATTACTTGTTACTTTTTATTCTGGGAAGTAATCTGGTGCTCTGGATTTTTATTTGAAAAGTAATCAGTTCTGTGATTACATAACCCAAAATAAATTTGATTGCCTTGATTTACAGTCTAATCAATTATTCAAACAGTTTTAGTAGGTTAGAGCTGAAATTGAGACTTAACTTTTCATCGTTATCACTAACAAGAAATAGTCTTTCCAGCTGTATGTTGTTAGCAGGAAACTTGAAACAGCACACTAGAGGCCCTGCTGAAAATGAATGCGAGCTGACTAAGCCACAGCACTGGGTTCCACGGCTGGCATGGGGCACCTACAGTGTGGAAAGCACAGCACTGGACTGTCCTGATCCTGAGCCATTGGATGTGCGGGTGACAAGCTCCGAATGAGGGTTGTGACCTGTGTCCACACAGGCGATGGCACACAAATGCCATTATTACACTGAGGAATCTCATTTGTGTGGACACTCCATAAGCTAAGAGGAAATAGCACCAGCCTGGCATTTGGTGTTTCCCAAGAATGACTGTGTATGTAGTGAACATTCAGAACACAGCCCCAAGCAGCCACACTTCCGTTGTAAAGGTCAGATAGTGCTTGCGTAGTAGGAAGTAGCAAATGACTCTTTTCCCCCCAAAGAAATTCTGACCTCAAATAGAGGAGTTTCCAGACCCAGCTACAGAGAGTACTTCATGGTAATTGACTAAGATGGGAATTTTCAAAGAGCCATGAATTTGCTATATCTGACTTCATAACAGCCTTTACAAGGATGCTTTACTAGGCTTTGAGCATCTTCAAGTTTCCTGCATCCTTCCCTCCTCTCATCTTGCAGAAAGCTGTGCTTATCTGTCTCTTTTGTTGAGTATTAAATCCAAACTTCTTTGGGGTGGGAAACCTGGCCTCGCCTGGTAAGTACTGTTTCAGTGCTTAACGAAGGACCTTGCCTGTAGGCTTGTTCTCCCCTCTTCAGTCCTTTTGGGAGAACAAAGCTCTCCCCTGTAATTCTCTATTTACTGACTCCACAGCAAATGCCTCTGCCTCCGCCTCCTTGGTTTGGTTTGTTTTTAAAGAGTGACTAGAGCTCTTCCTGGAGCCATCCTTTAGCTGCTTTCAGTCAGTTGTGAATGAGAATGGAAAAGATGGCAGTGTCCAGTGCACCATAGTTTTATTCTACTGGAAGCAACAAGCCTTCATCATCCACCGCATGATCATACACTCTATGCTTTACCGACATGATAAGGTTTTCTCACTCTACCTCTGCTGGAAGGCTGAACACGATGGGGCGGGGGCAGCAACCCACTTTCACTATTGAGCTCATTCTGTGATCTCCTCTACCTTGAATGGGAAGCCCACGTGCCTCCTATAATATATACCCTGTAGGTTTTTCTGACACTTCAGAGTCTACACATGATGTCTCCCTAGTCCTAGTTGCAGGAGGAGTCTAATTTCAGTACTTAAAGTTGTTACTTTGTATTTGTAAAGAGGAAACCTTAGCTTGTCTGGCTTTGCCTATCCCGTGTTGTGGAGCCAACAGTGAGTGGGGTGGCTGTTGCAGGCAGGCGCTGCTTGTGCAGGTCACATCTCTAATGACTAAGTTACCTGACTTGGCTGTCATGGGAAATACCAGTTGCCTTCTGAATAGCCCTTGCTGCTCAGCTACCATTAGTTATCCTTTCCTGCTTTGTGATGGGGTCGGGTACCATTTCCAGTTTGCAGGAAAAGGGGGTTGAACTCTCTGGAGGCTTCTTTGAAGTAGGCTTTGGCCCATGTTTTCCTATGTGAGCCTCAGTGGAAATGGTAATCACACCTGCCATGCTTTCATGTAGCCATCGGTACCTTCTGTATGTTAGCTCCAAGCTCTGTTCTGTTGATGCCTTCCCGTCTCAGTTCACTTCTAGTGCCGTCTGGAAAAGCAGGAATACCTGCCCCCATGCTTGTAGAGGAAAGGCAGTCTTTGAAAAGTTAAGTGAGCAGCAGGGTAGACAGCACAGCCCCAACTTGACTGTAAGTCTGTGTAGTTCAAAGTCTGGGCCCTCGTACCTATTGAAATCATTATAAATGGAATCTGGCATCAGTCTCAAAATAACCCACATTGATTATGAGAAAGTCTGCCTGTCGCAATTGAGGCTATGTACTGCGTGCTTCTGAAACACATTGGCTGTGAGTTGGTAATTGCTGACTGGCCAGTGAATGTGTAGGATTCATGGGTGGCCCTGTTTTGTGTGTTGTCTGACTTTAAACAATTGTTTATTTTTATGTTACATACATTGGGGTTTTGACTGCATGTATGTCTGTGTGAGGGTATCAGATACCCTGGAACAGAAGTTACAGACAGTTAAGACATGCCATGTGTGTGCTGGGAATTGACCCCGGGTCCTCTTGAAGAGCAGTCTTCTCTTAACCTCTGAGCCATCTCTCCAGTGCCTACGTCTGCCTTTTTAACTACTATACTATGTTACCTATTTAAATTTAGTCACCATTTTGTTTGGACAAGTGTATGAAAGTGTTTTGGCTGTTAACTCATACTAGAGGAGCTGAGGATGTGCTGGGTGTAGCTCAGTAGTGGGGCTTGCCTTATTTGTGCCCTAAGGTCTGTTTCTAGCACCTAGAAGAGAGCTAAGAAAAATCTGTTCTGTCTCATTTTTAAGGCTAGTAGAAACCTGTCCTGTAAACACGTGAAGTCTGATGAATGTCAGGCAGTATGCAGCCCAAGAAGCCTCCTGCATAGACTAAAGGCCAGTTTTACTTGAGATGAGTCACAGCCCTTACATAACTGTTACTAACTAACCTCAATAGTAGCGGGGTTTTCAGATATTACTGCTTTACAATCTTCTTTTGTACAATAACATGATCAGTGGGGAAAAACAGTTGCCAGGACACCATGCACAGATCTCAGGGCTGACATGCTTTTCATTTTTAAGAAAAGTAGATGATTATGATAAATTGAGGCTTAATGACAGATGTATTATATGAGCTCTGAATTCTGATGAAACTTTACAAGTGAATTTTTAATATTTAAATTCTATTTATTTTGGAGTCAGTTTAAAAAATACTATTTGTGTGTGTATGTGTGTGTTATGCCTGCAGGTGCATGCTTTCATCTGTGTGGGCACATGCATATGCATGTGCATATACATGTGTATATAGGGGCCTGATGTTGATGTAGGTTGTCTTCCTTGGACACACTTCATGTAATTGAGTCAGGGTTTCTCTTGCACCCATGGCTCACTGATTCTGGCTAGTCTAAGTAGGCAGCTTGATGTAGGGAATCTTTCATTTTTGTCTCTAGACTTTGGGGTTACAGGTAGCCTCCATGCCTCCTGGTTTTTACATGGGATCTGGATCTAAACTCCAATTCTCACATGTGTGCAGTATGTCCTCAGCTCTAGAAAACGTTTTCACAAGTTCAGTGTAGAAGATACACCCCCAAATTAGAATATTACTACATGAATTAATTTAGATTGACTAATATTAACACACCTCCTTAGATCTTTGTTATTGTTTAAATGTATTCTGAACAAGTATTCTGCAATCTATTCTGCAAGTGTTTGTTGAGTGCCTGCTATGTCAGGCTCCTGAAAATACAGTAGTTTGGATAGGGGATTACAATATTATATATTTGAAAGAATGTTTAGAAATTTAATTTTTCATTGCTAAGGATTGAACCTAGTAAAATATGCTATGCTACAAATTTGGTTTTTGGATTTTTTGTTTGTTTGTTTGTTTATGTTTCTGAATTGTGTGTATAACGAAAAGCTCAGAAGGTAAATGTAGGGGTGAAAACGTAAAACCAAGGAAACTGACTGAAGTCCTGTAAGGCATGTCACCTCCTGCAGAGGGGAGTCCCTGCTGAATTTGACTTCCTTGCCTTAGCTCCCACCATTTCTCTAGCACAATATCAACTATCTGTTAATTGGCTGATCTATTTATCTAGCAATTGATTTATTCAGCAGACATTTTAAATGAGTACCTACTCAAAAGCACATGCTGTGCAAAGGATCCAGTAAAAATTAAGAGCAATAGAAAGAGGAGTTAGTAGCTTTGCAGACGTTGCTGACCCCTGAGGTCCTTTGCTTTTAGCCATGGTCAGCCCCTCAGTGTTCTTTGACATGGTGGTTGATGGTGAGTCCATGAGCTGTATCTCTTTCACTTGTCTGTAGAGAAAGTTCTAGAGACAGCAGAAACGTTTCATACTTGGAGCTCAGGAGAGAAAGGGTTTTATTAGAAGGGTTCCTCCTTTCACAGAGTTGTTCCAGGAGTCAGGTGCTGGGGTAGTGGCTATACACTCCATAATGGCACTGGTGTCAAGTTAACCTGTGGGAAGAAATTTTAAGGTGAGAACTTCATCCCAGAGCATGTGGTCCTGTGGATATGTTGTCATGGCAAATGCTGAACCAAGCACAAAAGCTTCCCAGTGCCCCATGTGCACCGCTGAGACTGGTTGGGTGCCATCATATGGTCTTTACAAAGGTGAAACTTCCATGGGCATCATGGAAGCCAGCAGGGAGATCACTGTTGCCAACTGAGGACACTTCTAATGCTTTGATGTGTGTGCATCCTGTTTGCAGCTCAGGAGAGTGCAACCCACCCTCTGCCTTATCCTAGAGCTCTTGTGCTCTCCCTGTGGCTCTTTAGTGTCCTGCTTATTTGTTTAGTTATTTAGTTGGTTTTGTTGTTGTTTGATTTTTTTTTTTAAGAGTTTTCTGGGAAGAGGAAACTCAGTTGAGGAAACATTTTTATCATCTCCTGTAGGCAAGTCTGTAGGGTGTTGTCTTGATTGGGGATTGATGAGGAAGAATCCAGCCCATTGTGGGGCCTGTCTTTCCTGTGCAGGTGGTCCGGAGGTGTGAAAGAATGGTGCTAGCACACATCTTTAATCCCAGCACTTGGGAATAAGAGACAGGCCGATCTGTGATTTCCAGAACAGCCAGGGCTACACAGAGATATCCTGTCTTGAAAAAACAAACAAAAAACCAAAACCAAACAAACAAACAAAAAGTATGTAAATTGAGCAAGCCCAGAGACGCAAGCCAGTAATCAGTTTTTCTTCTTGGTCTTTGCTTTAGTTCTTGCCTCCAGGTTCCTGCCTTGAATTTCTACCCTGTCTTCCCTGTGTGGTGTACTACAAACTGTAAAGGAAATAAACCCTTTAATCGCCGAAATAGAAACCATAACTAAGACCTTTGGGTTACATATTTTTCTTACCCCTCTTCAGATCTTGCTGGATTGCAGAGTTAAGTTTATGGTTCTGAATAGAAGTAAGAGAGGAGACAGGCCTTAGTGTCTGTGTCACTGAGTACTGAAGCAAGTACTGTGTGTGGCGCCCGCGCCACCGCGGTACCGAGTCAAGGGCGAGGGACTGCGGATTTAACTCATATGCACGCACGCGCGCGCACACACACACACACACACACACACACACACACACACACACACACACACACAAATAACACAGCGGGTCCTTCGTGCTAAGAGAGCCGCAGCAGCAGGCGCCGCGGCAGCAGTTTATTATTCTCCCCCAGAGTTCCAAAGAGCCTTCTTTAGGCTCTTATAGGCAGCAAAACAGGAATCCTCCTCCCAGGTGAAATCCCTCAAGAGGTGATTGCACACAGGAGGAAATGTCTCGAGGAAGGGAGGGGCGCATTCTCAGAATAGTAAACACAACTAGCTAACCAAGATAAACACAGATGTGGAAGCTGCTAGAAACAGGACATGAAACAGCAAGACAGGCAGGCAGCCCCGTCAATCCTGGTTCCTACACTGTGTTCTAGCAGGTACACAGCACTTAAGCAGGCCTGTTCCTTAAAAAAAAGAATGGTTCACTTGAGGTCAGACAAGTCCTTATGGGGCTATAAGGTTACTGTATACTGACTTTCCATCATCTTGATCTAGATACAGTTCACTTGGGCCCTAATTAAATATTATAGGATCAGGGGCTGAAGAGATGGCTCAGCTGTTAAGAGCACTGACTGCTCTTCCAGAGGTCCTGAGTTCAATTCCAAGCAACCACATGGTGGCTCACAACCATTTATAATGGGATCTGATACCCTCTTCTGGCATGCAGGTGACCTGCACATAGAGCACTCACAAATCTAAAAACAAAAAACAAGAAACAAAAAACAAAAAACCTCTTATAGGAGCAAGCTTTGGAGCAGGAGTCTAGAGCGTTGGAAAGTATAGGGACTGTGTTCGAGCCAGCCTGAGCTACTCTTTACCTTCTCCCCCCTCAAGCATAGGAACTTGAACTCTTAGCTGTTTTTAGAGTGACAGTTTCTGTTCCTGTCTCTTCAGTGGTTCTATTTTCCCATGCACGCTAGTTAGGCTTCTGCATATTCCTATCTAGAAGGATGTTGATGTACAAATGACCATCAGGTTAAGAAAGCCATGTCCACTTCTTCATGAAACCCCAGCCTTTCTAATACTTCTTCTGGTGCTCACTAAGCATTGTTAGCTGTTAAAAATGGGTAGATTGTTTGCATGGTTATTTGTTACATTTATAAGAAAAGTTTTTTGTTCGCTTAAGGTACAATATGAGGGCAGCGTTTCCCATATGGTTTACATGTTATAAATTGCCTTTTAGCTACTGTGAATGATTAATGGCTTAAGGTTATCCTGGTACCAGCAAATCCCTTAAAATGTTTTTTAACGTTCTGAACCTTGAAGCTTGCGTTATGTAGTGGTGCTTACTGGTGGTGATGGCTCAAAATTAGCTGATCTCTTCCATACTTTCAGAGCAGTCACTAACTATATTACACTTCCTATACTACTGAGTTAGGCTAGGTTTTGCTAATTTCTGCAGTTTCTTAGCTGAGCAATATTGAACATGGAAGAGGTTAGTTATATTTTTGAATGTATGCTTTCTAAAAAGCTTCATAATTAATTCTCTTTAAATATCTGTAATGTCAGTTTTAAGTCTCTTTTGTAAATGGGGGTAACTTTCATTCTGCGTTCTGTAAGAAGATAAAGGTAGAAAATTGTATTTATTTAAAACAAAGTGGGGTGGGGGGAAAGGAAAGCTTTATTTGACTTGAGGTCCTATTGTACATTAATATTGGAAACTAGATTAAATCGATTGAGTCATTTTATGTGTCTCCCCCTAGAGAACATTCAAGAATTCTACTTGTGTAACTGTTTTTTTTAAATAAGGAGCTGAGCTTTCAATAAGAGGAAGTGACAGGCAAGCATGTGTTCCACAGATATGAATCAAATCTGCTTTCTGTGCAGGGCATTACAGCATCATCATTGAAGAATATAAGGTTAGGCACAACTTGGTCTTAGCCCACGTAAAATTTATTGTGTGACAGGAATGAAGAAACAAAAGATAAGACATAAAATATATGTATTTGTAAGATAAAGAGGCCTGGTGATAGATGATAATGGCTCAGTGGGTAAAACACTCATGCCATAAGTTTAAACACGAGTTTGAGTGTCTAGTAGACACATAAATGCCAGGTCTGTGTGGCGGTCTGCTTGTAATCCTAGCTCTTGACAAGTGGAGATAGGATCCTCAGAGCAAGCCAGCTAGCGAGCTGGCCTCGCTGAATTGGAATGTCTGGGGTTCAAGTGAAAGACCTGGCCTAGTGTATAAGGAAGACACCTCTGTCCTCTTCATGTACACCTATGTGGAACATGTACACATACACCCATGTATACCTTGCACACATAGGCACCAAAAAGTGTTTTTATTAGATTAAATAAATACGTATGTATAAGGTAAAAATGAGAAGGTTTTAAAAGAAAATACCTTAATTGTTCTCAATAGACTGAATATATCCTGTTTGGTCCTTGCACTAAGTTTTATAATGCTTTCATATTTTAGTTTTTTTGTCTCATTTATTTATATGGAAAGGCTATTAAATAGAGTCTCATTTCATGTAGCCCAGGTTGATGTTAAACTCTTTATGTGGTTGCGACTGGCCTTGGACTGTTGATTGTTCTGCTTTTAGCGACCTTAGTGCCAGGATTTTAGGCATATGGCACTATGCCTGGCTTTCTTTTTACATTTTTAAATGCTTAAAAAAATACCATAAGAAAAGTAGTACTTAGAGTTAAGCATAGTGGTACATACCCTTAATCTCGGCACCTAGGAGACTGTGCAGGAATACTGTAAGTTTCTGCACGTGGGAAGACTGTCCCAAAAGAAAGACAAAATAGCGTGACATGAAAATTATATTCACTCCATATTTTAGTGACCATAAATAAAGTTTTATTGGAGCACCGTCATGCCCAATCACTTATGTATTTCTATAGCTGCTTTTGTAATTTAATGGCATGGTTGAATACTTGCAGCAGAGATTATATAGCCTACAAAGCTAATATATAAAGTTTCTAGTTCTTCACAGAATAGATTTACCACTCTTGCCTCGAGGGTATCGTGAAGGATAGGAAGCAGCCCTCTCCCGTGAGCTGAGGTCATGGGCTGCCTCCCATCCCTAACAGCAACATGCTGATGTACATCACTTTTCTTGCTGTCCCTCCCTGTAGGACAAGATGGAGCTGATCTATTTGGTTCTCAGTAGCATAAGATCCTCCACATTGGGAAAGCAAATTGAGATGCGTAGTTGGACAAGCAGTAAACAGATAAGGCAGGGTGTGTGAAAACAAAGTGATTAGGCCTAGATGAACTGGGCGGGTACATGGCCCATCTGTCACCTGCTGTCACTGTATTGTGTGTAGTCTGGCCACTCTGCACACTTTAAAAGAAGTAGAAAGTAATAATATCAACTGTTGACATTTAAAAAAAAATCACCTTAGCCCAGTATTTTACATTGTCAAGAAGATGCGGATGTGATGGGACTGAATGGGTTTCCTCTTAGGTGCCACTTGAAGTAGTTAGCTCTTTCCTCCTGTGCACTCCATTTCTTCTCTCTGGCTTTATACAGTTGTTTTCCCGTTTGAAGCTAGAACAGTTCCTGAAGATGTGTCAGAACTTTAGTTATTAAGCGGTATCTGATGGAAAAGTGAAGTCTAATAATATAATTACCATATTTCTCAGACTATAAGACTCACTTGACCATAAGGCGTACCCTAATTTCCCCCCCACCTTTGGGGGGAGGGAGTGTGTCTTATGGTCCATAAATACGGTAAAGCCAAGTTTTAGCTGGACATGAAGTATGTAGCATACTCTTAGGATGAAACTGTTGCATTAAAATTGTGCTAAAAGAGATTTTAAGTTTTTAGTGTATTGTTTCAAGTGTGGATTTAGATAGCAGCTGTTTCAAGAAGCTGTGCTTCTTCAGCTTCTTGTCCATTTTTTACTTACTATGTAAGTGGGATTTTTAAAAAAAAAGATTTATTTATTATGTATACAGTATGCACCAGATCACATTATATGTGGTTGTGAGCCACCATGTAATTGCTGGGAATTGAACTCAGGACCTCTGGAAGAGTAGAGTAGTCACTGCTCTTAACCGCTGAGCCATCTCTTCAGCCCCGTAAGTGGGATTTTTTTTAAAAAAAGAGTTCTACCTGGAATTTGAATGCCTCATTCTTAACTGTCTAAATGAGTGGGAATTTTTGATGGCAGCTGACTGTGTGCCTAGAGACTGAAGCACCAGACACTTTGACAGAT
The DNA here is from genome assembly GCF_964271855.1 of Acomys minous. Lineage (NCBI taxonomy): Eukaryota > Metazoa > Chordata > Mammalia > Rodentia > Muridae > Acomys > Acomys minous. The sequence continues at coordinate 43,602,577 of NC_140500.1, forward strand.
GCTGATTGAGGTTGCAAGGCTCAAAAGGCTGGGAGGAGCCTTGATGCTGTAATGGTGCAGAGAGGAAGGAACAGTGGTACAGCTGAGTTTCAGGGAGCACATGTAATAAGAGAAAACGTTGGGACCTAGTCGTATGTTGTTGATGACTTTCTCAGGGAGACAACAGACCAAAGAAACAGTTCTTCTTAAGTCTAGGTGTGTATCACTGAACTCCTGGAGTTACTTAGAGGATTACTCCTTGGGAGGGCCTATTTACATGAACATGGGTGAATAAAGACAGTGCAATCCCCAAGAAGCCCAACCCAGCAAGTTATTGGAGCTACCTGCGTAGCTCTCCAGCAGCTTGGCTGCTCCTAGAGTTCCTTCTCCCTAGCAATTATTACTGCTTTATAACCTTAGGGAGAGGTCTTGTGAGCCTCCAACTACCCTCCACGACAGAATGGAAACTTTAGAGGGATTGGCTATACATGTTCCACTGTTTCTTCTAGCTTTTACTTTTTTTTTTTTTTTTTCCTGCCTGCTCTTCTATGTTCTCTGGAGGAGGTAACATAGATGGTCTGGTTATTTTCTTTTATAGCTGAGTACTGGGCCACTCTGTGACAGTAACAGTCACTTACTCTGGGGAGAGTCATCAGTTACAAGGCCCTACTTACTACTGCCCACTGCAAAATATAAGTTTCTCTTTACAGTTTAGATAGCAATAGCGGTTTTGGGGTGCGAACACAAATGTTTTAGAAGGCAGTTTGCTCGGCACAAGTCACCTCTGTAGTAAAACAGTAGCAGCTGCTGCCCCACTGGAGCCCAGCCATAGGCCTTTGCTGTGGTTGACCGTGCCAGACGTGAGTTCCCTCCTATGGGGAGGCCTTAAGTTCAGTCAGCAAGCAGTTCATGGCACCTGGAACAGCCATACCACTATGTTTCAGTGGACATATCTTACTGGGACTGTGAATAGTATACCACGCAGTGTCCTTAACCAAACAGGAGTGTTAGTGACCGTTCTGTCCCTGCAGCCTATGTAACAGCTAGCACTGTGAAAGCCAGCCAGCAAGGAGGGAGCTTCCAGTTCACTCCTAGGCTAACTTCTTCTACATGTCCTATTGCCGAAGTATGTGGTTTATTTTAGCAATAGGGGCTTACCATCTAATTTTGGCATGCTCCCAACAGTAGTAGCAGTAGCCTTAATAGCTTGTGGGGCCTCAGGAACCTCCTTGGCTAACTTGTAGAGTAGAAACCTATCCCTAGCCCTGGGGTTGTCACCCAGCATTATGGCTCCTGGGAGTGGCTTTTTCCCACCCCTGTGTGATGCCCTTGTTATTCCAGATGCTGTTCAAATCTGTAAGGCGCTCAAGGCATAGCATAGCAGCATATAAGGAAGCCTTTTAACAGAGGTTGGCTTGTTAAAGATCCTGCAAAGAAGATCTTTGAAGGCCCACCCTGTCCCCTCTAAACAAGTGCCAGTTTGTCTTGGAGGGTATTAATAGAGATCTTAGTAAGCTCTAGTATAGTACAACGTCTCTCATCATCAGTTGTTTCATTAAAGAACCATGGTGAGGGCTCAATCAGTTAAGCGCTTGCCATACAGATCCTGCCATAGGGATCCAAGTTTAAATTCCTAGCATAGTGGAAAATCTGGACGTGGCAGTGCACATTGTAGTCGGAGTGCTAGGGAGATGGGATGAGGATTCTTGAGACGTGCTATCTGGCTGATCGGTGAACTCTAGTTTCAGTGGGTTGAGAAGTGAGTGAGGATGACATCCAACATTGACCTCTAGCCTACATGCACTCACAAATATGTGTGCTCCAGCAGTTCTCTTGTATGCATACATATGCATCAGTGCTCAGTTCAGTGGCATGCATACACCGCCCCATCTACATGTGCATCAGTGCTCAGTTCAGTGGCATGCATACACCACCCCATCTACATATGCATCAGTGCTCAGTTCAGTGGCATGCATACACCGTCTCATCTACATATGCATCAGTGCTCAGTTCAGTGGCATGCATACACCGTCTCATCTACATATGCATCAGTGTAGACTACAGCATGCATACACCACCCCATCTACATATGCATCAGTGTAGAGTACAGCATGCACACACCGCCCCATCTACATATGCATCAGTGTAGAGTACAGCATGTATACACCACCCCATCTACATATGCATCAGTGTTGAGTACAGCATGTATACACCACCCCATCTACATATGCATCAGTGTTGAGTACAGCATGTATACACCACCCCATCTACATATGCATCAGTGTTGAGTACAGCATGTATACACCACCCCATCTACATATGCATCAGTGTAGAGTACAGCATGCATACACCACCCCATCTACATATGCATCAGTGTTTAGTACAGCATGCATACACCACCCCATCTACATATGCATCAGTGTAGAGTACAGCATGTATACACCACCCCATCTACATATGCATCAGTGTTGAGTACAGCATGTATACACCACCCCATCTACATATGCCTCAGTGTTGAGTACAGCATGTATACACCACCCCATCTACATATGCATCAGTGTTGAGTACAGCATGTATACACCGCCCCATCTACATATGCATCAGTGTTGAGTACAGCATGTATACACCGCCCCATCTACATATGCATCAGTGTAGAGTACAGCATGCATACACCGCCCCATCTACATATGCATCAGTGTAGAGTACAGCATGTATACACCACCCCATCTACATATGCATCAGTGTAGAGTACAGCATGCATACACCGCCCCATCTACATATGCATCAGTGTAGAGTACAGCATGTATACACTACCCCATCCATGTGTACATCAGTGTAGAGTACAGCATGTATACACTACCCCACCTAGCCACCCCCTTACCTCTAGTTGTTCTCCATGAGATAGATACCAGGGTCGAGTTATTGTGGGGTGCAGCTGCAACTGCTCCTGTGGCTGTGACAGCGGTGTGTCTGTCTATCCAAGGGGTTTCTGTGGGACTAACTTGTACTGCTCAGCCCTAGCAGGCTTTTCTATAGCCTGTAGTAGGCACTAGAGTTGGCTCTTCGGTTCTGACAGACTCTGGACTACCACTGTGGCACTTTCCTGTTCATCAGTCTCACCTGGCAGTGAAAAAAAAAAGGCTGACTGAGCTGTCACCACTGCCAGTACACTCTTGTGGCAGGGCAGAAGTGCACATTGCATAGTCTGTGTGAACTGACCACCCAGAAGGTAAGTGTCGTCCTTTCCACCTGTGTTGCTGCATCATCTGTGTCTTCCCTGAACTGTGCTTGGGCTTTTCTGGCTTCGGAAGGTCACTGGCACAGCCTTTCCCTTTCTGATCATTTTCTCCTTAGGAACTCGGCTTGGTACAGATCCTGCCACAGCTGCCATCTAGCAGCCTGCCCAGACTCGTCGTCTGCCTTGACTTTTCCCTCCTCTCTTGAGTGGGTTTGCACTTTACACACCTGGTTTACATGCCAGTCTAAGTCATCCAGATCCGGCCAGAGTTTCTGCTGCATCAGAAGGATTGTGTCCCACCTCGGGGCTCAGAGCCACCACTAGAGTGAAGTGCTTACTAAGTCACCCCCCTTTCTTCTTTCTTCCCTCACTTCACTTTTCTTCCCCTTCCATCCTTCCTTCCTTCCTCCTCTACCTCTTTTCCTCCTCCTTCCTCTTCTTTTTTCTATACAGGGTTTCTCTGTGTAGCCTTGGCTCTCCTGAACTTGCTTTGTAATCTAGGCTAGCCTTGAACTCACAGAGATTCCCTGCCTCTGCCTCTGCCTCCCTGAGTGCTGGGATTACAGGCGTTGCCACCACGCCCAGCTTCATTTTCTTTCTTTTGACACATTTTTAATATGTGTCTGTGCATAGATATATACATGAGTACAGTGCTCATGGAGGCCAGAGGCTTCAGCTCCAGCCTGAGGCTTGAGCTGCAGGTGAATATGAGCCCTCTAGTGTGGGTGTGGGGATTCTGAATGCGAATATTCTGCAAGAGCAGTGTGTGCTTTTAACCAGTGAGCCATCTCCAGCTTCTTTATTAACTCTGCTGTGAACACAGCCCTACCAGATGAACTGGTCATCAAGTACTGCTCCTCTTACACCGAACTTCCTCTAGTGCCTGCCTTTTATTGTCTTAGTGACATTCATGGAGACCTCAGCTGGTGATAACTGAAGCTTTGTGATGATGCCCATGCTAGACCATGGGTACTGCTGTTGTCTGTATTGCCACTATCTCAGGGAAAGAGGGGTAATTATATTACTACATGTATTGGTTATTTTTCTATTGCTATGATAAAACACCATGACCAAGGCAACTTAAAAAGAATGTATTTGATTTTGGGGCTCATAGTTTCAGAGGGTTAGCATCTGTTACTGTTATGGTGGGGAACGTGGTGGCAAGTAGGTATGGTACTGGAGCAATACCTCAAAGCTACAACCTGATCCAGAAACAGGAAGCAGAGAGTTCTAACAGGGTTGGTGTGAGGTTGAAGCCTCCACCCCAGCCCACCCCCACCAGTGACACACCTCCAACAAGGCCATACCTCCTAACCCTTCCTGAATAGTTCCATCAACTGAGGACCAAGTATTTAAATATATGAGCCGATGGGAGCCATTCTCATTCAAACCACCACACTTAGTTTCTCTGTCTCCATGGTGGGTGCTCAGACTTGTCCTTTGCCCGTTTTGTTCACAACCTCACAAAGCCAGGCTATCAAAGGGTTCTTCATTCCTCAATTAAAAATTTTCCCTAGTTTACTCAGTTTGAATGCAGAATATTCTCTGATTGTCAGGTTCCTGACTGACTGCAGGGACCATTGTTTAGGTCCCTATCTGCCTGCTGTGTCGTGGTTTCACCTTCCTTTGGATTAAAGGTGGGACTTGAAAAGTATCTTTCAACATTTCTACTTTGCTCTGTCCTGCCTCTATGATTCTTCTCATGAGTTCTAAGTTCTTGGAATCAAGAGAGGGCTTTTTAGCACAGATCTAATGTGTACTCTTTTCATTACATCCTTCCAGCTGTGAGAAGGGGCAAGCCAACACCTCCATCTTACCTTTTCCCTTTTCCTACTTTTCTGCCAAATCAGAGGCTCATTCAATGGATCGCATCTCCATGCCTTTTTCTTGTTGGAATTCCTCCCTTACACAGGCAAGTTATTTTATTATCTGTTTTGGGACATTCCCATTTCACAGGATGGACCCCATTCATTAAGGAAGCATGCTATCCATCTCAAGTAGAAGATGGCCACCTGGAGAATCCCCAGGCATGCCCTGCTCTTCCGTGGCTTGACCCTGGTCACATGACCTGTCATCTGCCTTATGTAGCATGTAGCCACCAGAAAGCAAGGGGGCACATCACCCCATAGCAGTGGGGAAATGTGATTCTGTCAGAATTGCTGATAGAGGAGCCCCCATCCTCACCCAGATCAGCCTCAGTCACATGTCTCAGTATGTGCAGCCATCTCCCCTGTTCTCATCTTCCACTCTATTGGACTTGTTTGAGTGTCAGTTGCCTTGTGTGATTCTTCCTTGGGAGACATGAACAGCTTCTATTGGCCCTAGATAAGGCACTGAGGATGGACCAAAGGAACAGTCTCCTCCATGTCTAGCTTAGTAAACCAGTGAGTTTATTGGGGTTACTTACAGAGTATAGGTGAGGGTTTACTCACAGGAATATGGTCACTCGGAAGGCAGCTCTAGCTACAAGAATCTGCCTCCCTACAGCTCCCCAAACAATGTGCAGGCAGCTTGACTGGTCCTTAAGTCCTCTCTCCCTAGCAACTGCCAATTGCCTTTTACAGCCTTAGAGGTCTGTCTTGTGAATATTGTAACTCAGGAGCTTTCTGTGTCCTACAGGCCTTCTCCTTCCCTCTGGAGGGGATGCTTCATGATTGTCATGACCAGATGTTTCTTGTTGTTTGTTTTTAGTTATTTGTTTGTTTTCTTTGTTTTGAGATAAGGTTTCTTTCTAGATCCCAGATTGGACTCACTGTTGCCAAACTTAAACTGGAGGCAACCCTCCTGTGCTAGAATTACAAGTGTGAGGACCCTGCCTGTCATAATACAGTAAGATGAAGTAAGTCCACAGACTTACTATACATGTTAACCAAGCAATCTGGAAGGATGTATTAGCTTCTGTCTACTCCACAGCATAGCCTTTATTGAACAGGAACATACAATTTTCTAGACACTGTTCCAGTCCAGAGAACGAAAAATGAAAACTCATCCTTTCCTGCCTAGGAGTTCACCACTCAAGGTGATCGAATTCAGGCGTTGTATGTATGGCATAGTGGCTAAGAGAAGGATGCACTTATTTTTAAATAACTGTGACCAAGCCAAATCATTCATTTCTTCTTCTTCTTTATTACTATTATTATTATTATTATTATTATTATATTTGTTTATTTATGAGTAAGTGCTCTATTTGCATGTATGCCTACATGACAGACAAGGGCATCAGATCCCATTATAGATGGCTGTGAGCCACCATATGGTTGCTGGGAATTGAACTTATGACCTCTGGAAGAGCAGCCAGTGCTCTTAACCATGGAGTCATGTCTCCAGCCTCTAAATAACATTCATTTCTCATCTGTGAAACAAAAAAGGAAGTGTGTAACTTGCAGGGATAGTGATGAGATGTAGGTGCTGGCTCAAATTTATGTAATAGGTGTGCTGGGCATTGGCCTGGGGGAGAGGTAGGACTCCCCCAGGCAAGAAAAAGGAATGCCTGAATTGATACTTCCATGGTAAATTAGACACTGGACAGAATCCATTTCAGGCAGTAGCATATACAAAGTGTACTCTTGCTTCCTGTTAATTCTGTTTGTGAATGGGTAGATACTTTTGGGCTTGGAGGGTGTTTCTTTTCTTTTTTTCCTTTTTTTTTTTTTTTTTTTTTTTTTTTTTTTTTTTTTTGGTTAGTTTGATTTGTTTGCTTTTTTGGAGACAGGGTTTCTTTGTGTAACAGAGCCTCTGCCTCTTGAGTGCTGGGATTAAAGAGATGTTCCACTACACCTGGTGGGGATACCTTTTTTTTTTTTCTTTTTTTTAATGAAGACCTTAGGTGGAATTTGAAGATGTGAAAGATGTACTCAGACTGAGTATCATTTTGTTAGGAATTGACTTTATTCTGTATCTTAACAGGGTTTGATAATGAAGCAAATTACCCCATTTTGGTTCTCTTAATTTTGATTGATTTGACACAGTGTTTCTATCTTCTCCTTTCTTAGGCTTAAATGAGCTATGAAAATTAATGTTAAAATAGTTTAAATATCTCTTTTGATAATATTGTCTTTTAAATACTAAGAAATTTATCTAGGTATTGGCTAACATATGTTTAAAGATGATAAATACTGTTGCCTTTTATTCTTATAATTTACAAATAACGATGAGGCAGCCTTTCTGTCAAGACTTTAAAGTCTTTTTCCCCTTTCTTGTCTTCTTGTCTTGTGTCACTTACAATATAAAAAAGGTGAATTAGTCAGAAAGGACCCTAGCTAAGCAATTATGAGGACCTGTTATGGGCAAAAATGTAAAAAGCTGGGCCAGCTGCCAGGTTCATGGGAGACCCTGTCTTAAGAGAATAAAACAGAGAGTGTCAGAGCAGTTCTCCCCTAGCCCTCCACTCCCTGGCCAGCCTTGCCTACTCACTGAGCTCCAGCCCAGAGAGAGACACTCTTCCAAAGACCAAGGAAGATGGCTCCTGGAGAACAGCGCATAGATCAGAGCTAGGTACTCAGAAAGCTGCAGCTGCCCACTAAAGAGAAATTGAGATTTTCTTGGGTGTAGGTAGCAACTTACATCATTTTTCCTATTCTGGCCTTTAGCCAGAAAAAGCATCTCCCACTCTGATCCTTCTAGGAATGGGAGCAATTTCGTAAGTGCCTTCAGCCACAGGTTGAAGTGAGAGATTATTGTCCAACCTGGCCTGCTAAGAGGATGGGAAGCTGGAGAAATGCTGGATCACGTTTCCCGGCTACCTGTTTATTGTGTCCTCCATATTTTCTTCTAAGTTGTTGTTAGGTTTCTGTGTGCCATTGTTAGACAATCATCCCTGTAAAGGAGAACGTGCATGGCTCTTGCCATGTATAATCCCAGGACACTAGTTTCCAGTGCCTTCATGGGAGAACATTATTGGTTGGATAGGGTTTAGCTTAGCCAGCCAGCCAGTCCCAGAGAATCTCTGAAGTTGGGGCCATTTGACATCCTGGGGACAGCTGCTAGCTCCTTCCTGCAGTGAAAATAGTTACCGTGGTTACTGTGCAAAGTACCTTTGTTTTTCATACTCTGGAGCAGGCAGTGAGCTGCTTGAAAAATGGTCACTTTCCTGCAGTGCCTTTGAGCCAAAATAATTGTCTTAGCTTTAGGCCTGAGCAGCTTTTTTATGCTCATAGGGTGTATGACAAGACCACAACTGGGTAAAGCCCCACAGGAGGGACTCACAGTCCCTATAAGCTTCTGGTCACTGGCCATGTGACAGGCTAGAAGAGGGCTAGTCTTTCCTTTGTGGATAGCTCCTGAATAAGTAGCTGAGGACAGAATAGAAAGAGCAGTTGGTACAAAAGAGATGTTTTTTAAAAAGCCTAGCTATCCACCTGCATGTAAATACCCTTGCTGTGATGCTGTGCTCACCATAGGGAAGCTGGCTGCTAGCTTGAGAGACCACACATGGCATCAAATGACAATAAAGGTTTGGAGGGAGGGTGATTTTAATGTGCTTCTTTTAGATTATCTGGTTATTTTTTACCATGCTATGACATAGAGTTCCATGAAAATAGTTTTGGTAAGGCTTGTGGAAACATAGCTTTTGAAGAAAGCTTTAATGCTCTTTTTCCAAGCTGCCTTACATGTGGAAGGCATGCTTGTTTGAAAACCTCATCTGAGTATTGCTTCTTAGTTGCTTAAATACATATGAATCAAAAATTTTAACGTTCTCTGTCCATGTTTAAGGGCTCTGTAGTAGAATGGGTCCAGGTTTTTGCTTAACAAATTGCGTGTTCTGCAGGGCATTTTGAAAAAGAGGAGGTGTAAAGAATGAATAATTGTGCTCCATGTAGGCCAGTAATAGGCAGTGAATGGGCCAGTGTTCTCTCTTCTGCCCTAAATCCTGCATGTTCTGTTCATCTGCTTATATTAGGAAGGTACAAAACCTTAGGAGGGAGTATTCTGGGGCTGTCACAGTGTGGAGGAGTAGGGTCAAGTTACAAGTGAGTAGTTTTTCTGGCAGACTTGTGATTGCTATTTGAAGCTCTTTATAGTCAGTCATCCAGTCAGCCAGTCTATTTGAAGCTCTTTCCAGTCAGTCGGTCATCCATCCATCCATCCATCCATCCATCCATCCAACCAGTCAAGCAGCCAGCCAGTCTATCTGAAGCTCTTTATAGTCATCCACCATCCATCCATTCAGTCAGCCAGGGTGCTGGTTAATTTATTTTTTATTTTTGTCAATTTGACACATGCTAGAATCATCCAGGAAGAGAGACGGGCAATTGAGGAATTGCCTCTATCAGATTGGCTTATAGGCAAGTCTATAGGGACATTTTCTTGATTAATAATGGACCGGGGAAGTCACAGCCCACTGTGGGTAGTGCTATCCCTGGGCAGGTGGTCCTGGATTGTATAAGAAAGCAGGCTGAGCAAGACAGTAAGTCAGCAGAGTTCCTTTATGGCTCTCCTTCAGTCCCTGTCTCCTTATGCCCCTGCCATGGCTTCCTTTGATGATGGACTATACTGCAGAAGTGTAAACCAAATAAACCTCCCTCCTCCCTGACCCCTTGGTCTTTATCAAAACAATAGAAAACAAGCTAGCACAGCCAGTATCACAAATCTTAACACCTTTCTGCTGCATCCTCTTCACCGATAGAGAAGTCAAAAGGAATCACTTGTGTCTAGTATGACATTTTTTGTCCCTTTGGCAGTTGGAACTGTTCCAACAATTCTTCCAGGTTTGGTACACCTTTGGTTTTTTGGGGTGATACTTTGGTTACACCACAGGTATATGCTCTGTTTATATTTCCTCTTCTTTTCTTGAAATTCTGCCTTACACATTACTGGCTTAGAATTTACAATAGGCAGGTAGTGGAGGTGTCTATCCCAATCGCCTGATGCAGGTAACCTGGCCACTTGCATACAATCCAAGGCCTGCCCATGACTTAACTAGATGAACTTGACATCTTATAGTTCTCAGCTTGCTAAGTGTTACACATTTCTCTCACTTAGTAGGCTTGTAATGGAGCGTTCGTTGGTATCTTTTCCTGTCTGCTTATGAGAAAGCTGCATAGTTAATGTGCTATGACTGAATGACCCAAGAATATATAAGTACCATGGCACAGTGGGTGGTCTGTGGCAGCACTGAGGTTGGAACTTAGGTACTAGTCCCTCTACTCTGTGGCCCCATATCTTACATCCTGGAGCCTGGTGTTCTCCTATGAAAGTGAGCAAGGGAGGTTGTAGGCTTTCCTTTCTATTTCCTTTGCAGGGTTTAGTTAGTGGATGTGAGCTCGGGGATTGCTGAAGGAATCTAAGACTTGTAAGACCTTGACAGCAGGTTATATCAAGTGGAAAAGAAAAGAGGAACTTGTTGAGCAAAGGCCCTGAGAGAACTTTATGAAGAGTCTTGAAAGCCTGTTCAGGGAGGGAGAAAGACAACACACCATACACGTTTGACCAATTGGAAAGTCTAGAACCAAAGATGATGAGGAAGAGTTCTTGACTCTACACATGCGATAATGGGTGTGTGGAGGAGGTGGACTCTGTCAGCCTTAGAGAGGGCAGAAGTAAGAGGCGTTTCCAAGGGAAAAGAATGGAGATGGGGGGTGGGCTGCAGGGAAAGAAGCTGAGGGGTCACCGTGCTGTGCACACATCTCAGACTGTTGAAAGTGGAACCTGCTAATGTACACGTCTCTTCTAGGTATTGGTCACCACCACGTAAAAACAGTCTCTCTTCAAAACATGCCTGTTAGCCAGGCAGGGTGCAGGCCTGGAAGCCTAGCTACTCAGCAGGGAGGCAGGTGAATCCTGAGTGCTGGGGCAGCCTGAGTAACTTAGTAAGACTGTTTCAGAAATAAAAAGTAGGGGGCTGGAGAGATGATGGCTCGTTAGTTTAAAATGCTCTTAAGAAACTATTAAAACTCTGAGTTGTTTTAAATGTATTATCTCTCAAAATCTTAATCTCTTAACGTAAGAAATCAGATTTTTTTTCTTAAGGTTCACTGGATGTTTTAAAATTTTTCTTCAGGTAAGAGTGCAGTTTTAAAGTGTCTCCTGGATATTCACAAAATCTTTCGGGAAAATGACCCAGCCTATATTTTGAATGATCTCTACATCTCAGACTACTGTGTATGGATTCAGAAGGCCAAGTAAGTTTCATGTCCCTGGGTAATTTCTACATGCTTACATTTGTGAAACACCACTCACCTGGGAGGAAGAAAAAGAAATGTGTCAAGAGTAAGTCCTAATGTGAGAGAAACTCCTAGCCTTGGAACACCTTAGAAATGTCTGGATTCTAACAGGGGCCAGCACCTGGGCTACCTAGAAAGTCTGTTTCAGAGAGAGGGGAGGGGGAGGAGGAGGGACACACACGTATAGGGAGAGGGAGAGAGGGGAGGGCAAGTTCCATTAAGATAGGAAGCTTGATGAATTGCTTGGGGAGAGAGGTGTAGGTGAATAAAATTTGATTAGAAGAAATTTGTTTGATATATGCATATATCGTTGATATGTATGTATGATTTTTGGTGTGTGTTGTTATGACAGAGTATCTGACAGAAACAACTAAAGGGAGGAATGATTCAGTCTATTCACAGTTGGGCCCGAGAGACGGCTCAGAGGTTAAGAGCACAGACTTCTCTTCCAGAGGTCCTGAGTTCAATTCCCAGCAACCACATGGTGGCTCATAACCATCTGTAATAGGAGCTGATGCCCTCTTCTGGCCTGCACTTATATAAGCAGGCAGCACTGTATACATAATAATAAATAAATCTAAAAATAAAAGATACATCTCAAAAAACAACAACAAACAAACAAACCAAAAAACAAACCAAAACAAAACAAAAACAAAGGGAGCAGTCTGTTCACAGTTTAGAGTAGTGGTTGGTTCTCACTACCCTTTGGCATTTCATAGGGGTCGATTAAGGCCATTGGAAAACACAGATATTTACATTACAATTTATAACAGCAAAATTATAGTTATGAAGTAGCAATGAAGATAACTTTATGGTTGGGAGTCACTTCTATTAAAGGGACACAACATTAGGAAGGTTGAGAACCACTGGTTTAGAAGGTACATGGCAGGGAGAGCGTGGTGGCTGGGGTTAGTGTGGTGTGAACTTGCAACATGGCTTCCATGTCTTAACAGAGCGGAGAAAGTGGGGCCAGCCTGTACCTCTTAGAAGACCACTCCTAGTGGCCTGTGTCCAAAAGCTCTGCAGTTCCAAAGGCTCCACTGTCCCCAGGTGGTCCCTTAGCCATGACAAGTGTTCACAGATGAGGCTGTAGGGCCTACTGGATCCACACCCTAATGGGGTGTATACAGAATTGCTAACTTCCTAACTGTCTGGTAGGAAACCTCAAGACTGGGTATCTAGACCTGTACCTATGGTGGGGTTGTGTGTACATGCATGTGCGCTGGCATTTACATGTGTAAAAGTGACAAGATTTAAATCAAATGTAAACAAGAGCTGTGCCTTTGTTGACTGACCCCTGACTTACTGAGTTCATGTTTCCAAGTATAAGAAAATACAAACTTTACAGTCTTGCAGTGTAGGTAGTGAGGAGTCTGAGCACACCCAGATAGGCTCCCGCACTTGGTGAGTGATGTTTACTTGATTTGTGAAAGTGTTTAGTGTTGCCTCAATCAAGGAAGCATAGTCAGTTGACAGTTAACTTAAAAGGCAGGCCGGTGGTGCATGCCTTTAATCCCAGCATTTGGGAGGCAGAGGCAGGCAGATCACTGTGAGTTCAAGGCCAGCCTGGTCTACAAAGCGAGTCCAGCATAGCCAAGGCTACACAGAGAGACCCTGTCTGGAAAAACCAAAGTGGGGGGGGGGGGAGGCAGAGCATTTATATGTTGGGAAAGATGTGACTAGATCCGCTTCTCATCAGGCACAGCCAGTGATGCACTTCAGTAGCAAGGGGGTGTTTGCTGGGACATAGGAGCTCTTGATTGGAATAGTGCCTTGGTGCTGTAGAACAGGATGGCACAGTGGCTTGTCACTGCCGACCTAGAAGAGAAAGAAGCACAAGCCTTCTGTTACTGCTGTGGTTGCCTTTTACTACCTCTCTGAATGAACTGTGGTACGGAATTTATTTCTTATTTCTGTTGACGAGGAAGTAGTTGCATTAGAGTGCAGTGTGAAAGCCCCTTGGTTTCTGGAGGATGCTCAGGATTGCTGGAGATGACACCTGACTATACAGCATGTCAAGTCCACACCTGTGTGGAAATCTAGATTATGCCAGATGGAAAATTGAATCCTTAACCCCTGAGGTCATAATGGCAACCGATCCCTTCATTTGGTCCTCTTGCTAGTTGAGTTTGCCATTTCCTGTTGCTACTTTTGTTTTTATAATCAAATTAAATTGAAACAGTCTATGTGGGTTGTTCTGTTTCCTGAGAGTAAGGATTTTGTAAACATGTAATAAGTGTTGAGGTTTGTGCCAGAGCCCCATTTTTGTGAGTGCTCCTCTCCCATATTGTGATGTTCCTCATTAAATGCATTCCACAGACAGATGTAGCTGTGCAGGTTGCTGTGGAGCAAGACTTACTCCTGAGGTTTTGTTTTGTTTTTTAACATTTGTTTTAAGTCATAGGAAACAGCAGAATTCTTGAGTTCTCAGTAATTAATTATTCTTTTGGTGACGATTTTTAAAAAAGAAATTTATTTATTTATTTATTATGTATATAGTGTTTTGCCTGCATGTACATGTGCACGCCAGAAGATGGCACCAGATCTCATTGTAGATGGTTGTGTACCACCATGTGGCTGCTGGGAATTGAACTCAGGAGCTTTGGAAGAGCACCCAGTGCTTGTAACCTCTGAGCCATCTCTCTAGCCTGTGGTGATGACATTTTGTTGTTGTTGTTTCTTTTTGGTTTTTTTTTTTTGTAAAAGGATAGTGTAAGGAAGAGTAGGAAAGAAGAGCTTCAACTAGTTTGTAAACTACTTTTCTTCTTCAACTTCACCAATTTGAGCACAGCTTTTCTTTCCCTCAATGGGCTATGTTATTTTACTGTGACAAACTTATTGGTAACCTGACTATTTTTCCTCCTCCTTTGATGTAGCACACTTCTTTATGCATCTGATTTTTATTAAACTTTTAAATTTTGTCCTTGGATTTATAAGTACAGTTTAGATGGACTTTGTGATATTTTTCCTTTGAACCTTCTCAATTCAAAAGTAACTATGGCAGCCTCTTAACTATTTTGTCTTCATCTTTTGCTGTCTTACTTTATATAGTTAAATCACATATTTATGTTTTGCAATAGTTTATATTTTTTTTAGTCTATACTTGATATTTTTGATTGGAATAATAAAAGCTATGTAACATTTTATTGGAAGTTCTAGACAAGTATGAAATTCTGACCTGCCCAAAAACAGCATTCCATTTTTCCAGTCAGACATTTACTTTGGCAAACACTTATTGAAATACTGTCATTTTTACACAGAATCAATGAAGCTGTGAGGTTTGCTTCATGAGGGTGTTTTGCTTTTCTATGCTATCCACGTCTTGTAGCACATGTAGCCTTGGATTCTTACTATGAGTTGCAAGTCTGTAAATGAGTTTTTCTGGGGGAAAGCAAAAAGGCGTTCCTTGTTTCCTTCAGTGTACATGCACTGGGGTTCCCAGTGTGGTGCCTGCTGCAGCAAGCATTCCCTGAGTGGCAGCATGAGGATTGCTGGGGCTGTGTTTGCAGTGGTGATGATAACAGGTCTGTGACAGTGTCCTGCCCTGTGTGTTCAGGGATTTCCCCAGATATGCCAGCTGTTACAACATGTCGTTTTCACCCGTGGGCTGTAGAAGGGAACCCAAAGAAAGCTTGCTCCCTTTTGGAACTTTTCCTGGACGAAAGGAATTTTATGAACCATTTATGCTCCCATAGCACTTGGTTGAGAGATCACTGCACACATCTCATTCCTTCCCCATAGTGGGATAAACTAAGCCCTCATCTCCACTAAAACTTCCAGGGCCCTTTGAAGGAACACTCATCTGGGTCTATCACAGTTCCTGTGGACACAGCAAATTGTAGTTGAATTGAATGAGCCCTGTTAGTTGCAAAAGTTTTTCATTGCTTTAAAAAAAAAAGTATCTCTGGGCCTAGTGTACCTCCCTTATAACCCAACTAGCCTAAATAAGAGGAAAAGGAGATTAAGGAAAACAAGAATGAAACCTGGGTATCAGTTCCTAGGAACGATTCTCCTGGTGTAATCAGCAGGATTTAAGCAGACCATCAATTCTACCAGAGTTGCTGCTGGAACCTGGAGCAACTGGAACCTGAAGCCTCAGCTGGAGTCCAAAGCCTTGAAGCTTTCCCTGGAGCAGTTCTCTAGGAGCCCCTTGAAGTGCAGGGTTGAACAGCCAAAAACCAAGTCCCAACAAAAAGCCCGGCCTCCTGTTTTGGACTCATATATATGTCCTCTTATTCTGTTCAAGGATGTATTTTAGCTGGCAACAGCCAAGCTCTCCATGAAGTGGTTTGACTTCTAAGTAGAAAAACATCCTGCTCTCTCACATCTATGTGGTAAACATCCTGCTCTTTCCCCCATCCCAGTCTTGGGATTAAAACAAAAACAAGCTTATCTCCCCTTCAGACAGAGTTTCTCTGTTGTAGCCTTGGGTATCCTGTAATTCACTCTCAGAGATCTACCTGCCTCTGTCTCTGCCTTCTAAGGCTCTCTATTCATTCTTAAACCAGTGGAAATACATTGCACATACCCATTTGTAACCTGTTTTACACTAATAGTACTCAATATGTCTTTTTCCTTTATAATGTAGTTTCTATTAACTTTTTTTTTTAAAATAAAAAACTCCTCACTGTGAAAGGAGGTATATATGTCCAAGGCGGAGAATTGACAGTAAACTGAATGAGGTTAGCTTTGTGTGGGTTGTGCTGGTTTGAAACAGCATCTTAGGTAACCCCAGCATCCTTTTCTTCAGCTTCTGTAGTGCGGGGATTGCAGGCATGCTCCACATACCTGCCTTAAAACTTTTGTGGCTTTAATTCACAGTACATTTTGAAATGACAAGGTGACAAGTAAGGTATTATTTTTGTTCTGCATGTAAAACTTTGGGTATTTTAAAATCTAAATAAAATCCTGACTCTCTTCAGTATAACTCTCTGAGCGTGAAACTGATTGAGTCCTGTCCCCTCTCTAGGATGGCGGGGGTTTGTTGTTGTTTTTTTTTGTGGTTCTGAGGAATCATACCTTTGTCCCTGTATGTGTGAAGCAAGCCCTCTGCCTCTCAGCTAACTCTCTAGCTCACCTAGCATGGCATTTTGTTTTCAAGGTAGGAGTTGTGCAGAAAAAGAATTTTAAATTGTGTGCTTGAAATGCTGGGCCAATTTACATTAAGCTGATAGTTAACTAATTAATACTCTTGGTACTTAAATTTCCACTCCAGTTTAGGATACTTTCCCCCAAAGATACCGAAGCCAGAGTTAGTGGAAGGAAAACAGTTTTTTGTAAACACTTATCTTAAGGGTGAGAAGCCCTTGACCTCAACTCTGGCGATTATAAGTGAATTTAAATCATTGCTGTGCTGTCTCATAATAGCAGAAAACCTAAGACCTTACCACTCTGCCCCACTCTGCTGCTTCCAGGCCTGTACGCTTAGCAGGGTGAGGTGAGGTGTGTGCTGGGTTGCTGTGGAAGCAGAGGCTTTGTTTGTTTTGTCACTCTAACCCTCCCTCTTCGGTTTTTCAAGACAGAGTTTCTAGAAGACAGGGTTTTTTCACGACAGATAGCCTTGGCTGCCCTGGACTTGGTCAGTAGATCAGGCTGGACTCGAACTCACAGACATTCACCTGCCTCTGCCTCCCCAAGTGCTGAGATTACAGGTGTGGGCCACTGTGCCCAGCTGTTTTGCTACTCTTATTCCTGGCATATCTGCAGCAGGAGGGCGTAGGATTAACGCATGGGGAGGTGAATCATCAGTCCCGAATATCTTCTAGAATATTGTAGCCTTCAACATTGTTGAACCCCAAGATAAAACAGGTGCTAAGAGAGCTGTTGGGAATGCGCCAGTGAACAATTAAGGCAGTTGTCTAGCAGCACTGAGAAGTTATGGGCCTTCCCACTCCCCTGCCCAGGCCTATTTTCTTCTGATATTCCATCATTCCCAGGCCAGTGTGTGGCTCTCACTGCAAGATAAGCAGCTGTAATGCTGTGCTTTTAGACTTCTTGAACTGGGAACCAAATAAACCTCAAAGTACTCAGTCTGAGGTGTGCTGTAATAGCAACAGAAAGTGGATTAAGACACAAAGACATTTAGTTAAGATCTTAAGGATTGATGGCAGCTAGTTAAAGGACTGGGAATGTAATGTAGAGCTCGTGTGTCCTGTGTGTTCAGTTCTTAACACACACACACACACACACACACACACACACACACACAGTTAAAAATAGTGGCATGAGTCTGTGATACTAGCACTTGGCGCCTGAGGCAAGAGAGCTTGAGGCCCGTCCGAGCTATGCAGTGAGACGGTGTGTCAGAAAACCAGATGGGTGAGGAAGAAAGCAAAGCATCAGGCACAGCTCTACCGAAGGTCTCACAAGCTTGTGGCTAGATCACAGTGTGGGCATAGGAAGGAGAGAGGTGAGGCTGGAGGCCCCATGGAATCTGTGACCATTCATCTCGGAAGTGAGGAGCAGCTAGAGAGCCTGAAGCTAAGTGGTACCTGTGTGAGTGACGTCATCAGACCACATAAAGGAAGTTAACTGGTGTAGGGGGGGATCAAAGCTGAAAGACGGGCTTAGGGGTGTCATGATCCAGGCTAACTAACTGGAGCTTAAATGGTAGCAGTGAGAAGGGGGGCAGGCCAGTGCTCAGGGTCAGGTGATGAGGCAGGTGGAGTAAGGCTCAGAGAGGAGGGGAGTGAAGCTGAGAGCCAGGTTCTGATCTGGCCAGTGAACTTGACCACTGAAGGTGCCTTTGACAAAATTTACTAATACTGGAGAGGTTAAGTTGGGAGAGATAAAGAAGACAGTCTTGGAAATGCTGCCTCAGCTGCCTTGGCCTCTAAGGAACATGTGGAAAAAGATGCCAAGAACATTTGGACCACAGCTGGGCAAGATGTCTGGAGAAGAACTTGGACAGAGAAGGCATATGAATTAAACAGCAATGTAAGAATGCTGTCTGCTTGCCTGGGACTGTGATGCTCATGTGAATATAATAACAGTTGTTCCTGGCTGAGAAAATAACTGTGCAGGGAGACAAGGAAAACATGGGAGCAACATGCTGCACACATTGCCTGCTTGTAGCTGCAGTTGGAGGAAGAACAAGAACAGAATGAAGCTGCTTATATTTGGGTCACTTTATCCTGTAGTATACCTTTACTGCTGTACTAGAGGCTGAGCTACTAGCCTCAGTTTTAGTTATGGGGCCGTATGAGAAACTCTCAGCCCGCTAGTGGGCCCTGAAGTTGCTAGTTCTCTTGGATTGAGTCAGGTTATGGACAGTAAACTCACCTGGGCTTTGGCAGTAGAAACCAGTTTCTTAGAAGCCGGCAGATTGCCCTCTGGAGCCAGGTGCAAGAAAGTGGCTAGGCCTGGGGGACTCAAGCTGTGCAAAGTGAGGCAATGGCCTACTCTAGCCATCTGAGGCATCTAACCCCTGAGGCTGCTGCTTTCCATATTCAGCCTTGCTGTTCCAGAAGCTCCCAAAGGACCCAGAAACTCCACAGCCCGGAGTTTACATGCCCTTTCTTTAGTGTAGAGCCATTGGCTCGTAATTCCAGGAGATGAAGAAGGGGGTGGACCCAGTGGCCATTCTCTCTTCTGTCCAGTAACCTTGATCATAGCATAGTACTCGTGGAATGGTTTATTCCGCCCAGGGCCCAGAGTATACAGAGACATGCACCATCTCGTGAGGACAGAGCTATGGCTGGGGAGGGACAGGGTCTTCATGTAACTGATGTTTACAGTGAGTGTACAGTGCCAAGGACTTCCGGCTAAATTAAGGCCTGTACTTTGGAGGCAGAGGCAGGCAGGTTTCTGTGAGCTTAGTCTATGTAGCAAGTTCCACACAGCCAGGGTTACACACAGAGTTCTCATGTCAGTAAACTAAAAAATAAAATGAGATAAGGTGGAAAATGATTGAAAAATACACCAGATCCTGGCCTTAGGCCTTGATATACATATGTACCCACATGCAAAAAAACTCTGCAAGTAAACATGTATGCACAGACACAAACACACACACACTTATTTAAAGTAGGATAAAAGTACAAATGAAGAAAAGAAAGAAGAACAATAACAAAACTCTCTCCTGGGAGGCCTGCTCTCTTCTGAAGGGAAATGTAGGAGGGATGGAGGGGTGGGGCTCTGCAGCTGGGATGTATTGTGTGAGAGAACTGAAGCCTTCTCCTGAGCCAGTCACATTCTGATACATAATTTCTGAGTATACAGTCCGAGAGCACTGGTCTCTTCACAAAAGCTTGCAGTAGTCCTGAATCATAGGAACATCAGTAATCCTATGATATGACTTACTGTCACTCTGCTTGTATGAGAGGCCTAAGGAAGAGCAGCAGTCCCCAGTGCTCCCTTGAACTGCTGGTGATAAGGTAAAGGCCTGCTGAGCAGACCCCTTCTCTGTGACACCGTGCCGGGTGGGCACACGGGAGTCGGTATTGGCATTATAATAATCTTTCCTTACTAGAAAAATCCCACTTCCATCCAGAGTGAATTTGTGTGTTTAATTGAAAGCAAACAGTAAAGCTAAAGAGCAACCTGACATGCCAGCGTAAGCACCTCACCAGGAATGATTTCAATGCAAGGTTTAACATGCTTGAATTACACACATTTGTTTTTTTGAAATTTCTACGTTTGTCATTAGATGACAATGCAACACTCTACATTTTAACCATGTATCAGAGAAATAACTTCCCACACCAAGTTAACCGCCTGGAGTATGTGCCTATCACTTTGCAGGCCTTAATGTAGCCAGAAGTCCTTGTTGCTGTGGGCAGATTTTGTAGGGCGGGGGTGAGGGAGATGACGACCACTTGTCTCAAAAAAATAAGATGGAAAACCAGACTGGAATCTGTCGCTCATCAGTTGAGCTGAGCAAGCTGGGGATCTGACTGGCTCCATATATCCCCACCAGGTCCCCAGTGCTGGGGTTGCAGATGCAGGTCTGCTGTGCCTGACCTTTCATGTGGGTGTTGGCCATCTGAACTCGGGTCCTCATGCTTGTGCAGTGGGCGCTTCACCACCTGAGCGGTCTCAGCTCCCAGGTGATGTTTTATTTGAACATAGTTTAGACTTACAGAAGAATTGCAAAGATAATACAGAGTTCCCAAGTGCTCCCGTCACTTCCCCTTATTCACATCATACATTAAGTGGGGTGGTGCTAGTTAATGAGACAGCATTGGCACATTATCATTTTTTTCAGTTTTAACTTGATGTCTACCTTTTTTGTTGTTGTTGAGTCTGAAGCGGAGCCCAAGTCGATTCCTTGGGCTTTTGATTATCTAGGCTTTGAAAGGTACTGAAATACCGTGGAGATACCACTTATCTGCAGTCTGAATCATCACAGGTCTGAGCCTTGTAGAGGAGCGGTTAAGGATTTTCAGAAACTTCAAAACATAACTCTCATATCACTTGTGTGTACTCAAGTAGTGTCAGCATCAGTGTATTGATGCAGTGATAAAATAGTTTGAAAATGGCTTAGGCAAGACTGTGTGCCTTCCTGTTTTCTTAAGATGGTGGAGATGAGGGAAGAAGGTGTGGATGAGAGCCTTGTAGAAAGATAACAGCTCTCAGTGGTCCATGGGCTTGCGGGTGCCTTGCCTGTGTCTAAGGAGTAGTGTGTGCTTCCAGCCCATCTTGTGGCTCTGCTGGGTCCCCTTTGCCTCCGACTCTTCTCATGCCCCTGGTCCTGGGTGGCTCTGGCCCTCAGGCTCCTGGAGCCCTGATTTGCTTCCTTTTACCTTCTTGTTCTTTTGCATTTTTATGTCTTAAACTCCAGGTCAGGTAAGTGTGGGCGGCAGTGGATCCGGTGAGTTTGGTAAACCACATTCTGTAGCTCGCGGAGAGTTGCCCCTGCGCCTGAACGTCTTGATATCTTACTTGGGAAAGGAGGCTTACATTGATTAATGTGGCATGTGTGTGGTTATCATGCCCAGAAAGCGCTCTGTTTAAGGAGAGCTTTGTCAAGAGCAGTCTCTGAATGGAGTCACACACACACAAAAAAAGCTTTTTAAAAACTGACAACTTCAAGTACAATTTCCTTTTCTTCTGCCTATTATGATTGAAACCCAATCCTTGTTATAACATAATTATCTTAACCGAAGCCAGCAGGGAGTTGCTGCCTTATTGTAAGGGGTGTGAAGTCCCCTAAATAAATAGAGGATTAATTACATTCACAGCATGTTGTGAAGGTGATGAGATGGATTGTGGTCGTTTGACTTGTCCCATTTCCTGCTCTGACTATTTCTTGTATAAATAGAAGCTGGGGAAATGAGAACAAGAGCTCCCAAGCATGTCGCTGGCCATGGGCATTGGGAAAGGACCTTCTCGAGGCCAGTTTCCAGATTTTAAGTTTATGTGATGCATATTTTAGATAATTCTGTCATTGATTGCTCTTTTACTGTTTTCAATTTAAAGACTTTTTGCAGACACAATTTTTATTTCAAGGATACAGATAATAGTAGAATATTTGAAGGATTTGACCATTTGTTTGTTTTGAGACTGGGTCTCACTGGCACCGAGGCTGCCCTTGAACTCAGGCTCTCGTTTTAGACTCCTGAGAACTGAGATTACAGGTATGCACAGCATGCTGTGCATTGCATTTTAATGTTTGAGTTCTCTCCTCTTCCTGCCTCCCTCTCCTTTCTGTCCCTTACAGTTGTGGGGATCAAGCCAGGGCCTTACATGTGCTGTCAAGTACTCTTCCACTGGATGGCATCCCCAGCCCCAAGTCAACACAGTTATGGCCCATGTTTAGATATTTTCAACTAGTTGACCTAAAACTTAAAGAAAATATTGGTTATTAAGTTTTGTCCATTTTGCATAGGAGCTTATACACTTGTTAAACTTAATGAATTTGTATCTTTATGAAGTTGATCATATTCTCTGTTTTATGTTTGTTTTACCTTCTGTCTCTAGAAAAAAATTAAATGTTCTAAGTGGATTTATTGTATTTATTCTTTCTGTTTTTTACTACTGTGACTTCCTAGATGAGGTGTGCTTGCTATCACAGGGAGCTCATAAGCACAGCTGTCGTAGGCCTTCTCCACCCATGTTTATTAAGGACGATTAAGCTCCCCTCACACTGTGTATATGACAGAAAGCCTGTGTGGTGAGTGGTGCACCTTTTGGTTTTGGCTCCAGCTTCCTTTCTCAGGAAAAGCCACTGCTTCCTGGAACAGTTCTCCTTATTTTTAAGGAGAAGCATGGCCATTATTCCATTTTTCTGAGAGCCTGAAATATGGCCAAAGGAAGAGCTTGCTTTTCCTAGAAGATTAAGAATTGGTGTTAGAGAAGCGAGCGTGGTAGCACACACCTTTAATCCCAGCACTCGGGAAGCAGAGGCAAGTGTATCTCTGTGCGTTTGAGGCCAGCTTGGCCTATAAAGCAAGTCCAGGACGGCCAAGATAACATAGAGAAACCCTGTCTCAACAAACCAAAAAAAAAAAAAAAAACAAAAAAACAACACCCCCCCCCCCAAAAAAAAGAGTTGGGGTTAGGCAGCTCTTGGCACTTTGTTTCAGTTAAGTGGCAAGCATGGAAGCTGAGGTGCTGCAGCTAGATCCTCTCTAGCAGATATGCAGGGGCTGCCAGCTGTTACTCACATGTGGGCAGAATAGATTTCCAGAGTATCACAGCTTGGCTTTGCTTAACTTTCACCTGTTTGTTTGTTGTTTCAAGACAGGGTTCTCTGTGTAGACTTGGCTGTCCTGGACTCTCTCTGTAGACCAGGCTGGACCGGAACTTACAGAGATCTACGTGCCTCTGCTTCCCTGAGTGCTGGGATCAAAGGTGTATGCCACCATGCCTGGCCTACTTAACTTTTGCTTTGAGGATTCTTTTTTGTTTCTCACTTTGTATTTATTTATGTTTTAGGGAGGCGGAGGCACACACGGAGGTGACAGGACAGCTGGTGCAAGCAGTTCTCTCAGGGCTTGAACTCAGGTTGTCAGGCCGGGTTTTGCTGCCCTGCTTTGGGGATTCTTATGTATTAATTCAGGAGATAAAGGGCAAGAACCAAGTCATTTTGAGAAAAACAATATTTGAAATAGATGATTGTATTTTATTTCAGCGTGTTAATCTAAAGCATTAAGGAGCAAAAGCTGAGATTAAGGAGTGAGCTCAACTGGTAGATTGCTGTGCCAGTACAAGAACCTGAGGCGGACACCAGAACTCACGTAAACAAAGCCACGCGTGCTCTACAGGTCTAACCCTGCGGCTTCCTGGCCAGCCACTCTACCCGAATAGGCAATGGAGTAGCTTGAATGAAATGTCTCCTGTAAGTCTCTGCTGTTTGAATACTTGGTCCCCAGTTGGCAGCTGTTGGGGAAGGATTAGGCGGTTTGACCTTGTCGGCTTATGACTTCAGAAGGCTCCTGCCTTCCCATTGTGCGCTTTGGTTCCTGTTTGTGAGTGGGGGGATGTGAGCTCTCAGTGGCTGCTCCAGCTCCATGCCTGCCTGCCTGCATGAGGCCATGCTGATCCTGAAGGAAAGGGGCTGTACCTCTCTAGAACCGTCAACCCTCCCCAAACCCTTCTTTCTATAAGTCATCTCAGTCAAGGTGTTTTATCACAGCAATAGAAAAGGAACTAAGACAGGCAAACTCCAGGTTCAGTGAGAGAGGCTGTATTAAAAAGCAAACAGATAGCCAGTGTGGTGGCGCTCGCCTGTAATCCCACCAATCAGGAGACAAAAGCAAGTGAATCTCTATGAGTTCAAGGCCAGCCTGAGTGGTCCAGAGATACAGTGGAACTGAGTGGTACAGAGTGAGTCCAGGATAGCCAGGGCTCTGTTACACAGAAAAACCGTGTCTTGAAAAATAGAAAACCAAAACAGGCAGAAAACTATCTAGGAAGATACCTGGCATGGACCTTTGGCCTTCTCATACATGTACACATATATGAACACACATAATAGATTATAAAAAGAGCAATAGATAGGTAGCATCCTGAGGAGAAATGGACAGCCCCTAATGTGGTGAAACATGGGCTTAACTTCAAGATGTATGATCCCAGAGAGTGTGATTCTGTAATTCTGTGTTCTTGGGCCTAGTGAGCTCTGCACTGTGAGAGAGTCTCCTAAGGGAGGAAGGTTTTACTGAACTTGGTACTCCAGCATGAAGTAGAGCTCCTGACCTTTGTTAATAATGCTCAACAGATGATCAATGCATTGAAGAGTTCTAATGTAGTAAAACGCTTCAGTGAATCCAAGCAGTTTTGCTTTTTTCTGTAAGTCTTCTTTATAACTAGGCACAAAGACATTTGCATAATAGATAGATGGATGAATGGATGGTAGGTGTTATGTATCTAGGTAAATGTGCCCCCCAAAAAGAATAACTTAAGTGGGTGCTCCAACATTGCAGGGTAGCATAGAAGTGAAGGTGGAAAGTGTGGTGGTTTGTATAGAAGCCCAAATGAACAAATAAAAGAACAAAAAAAGAAAGCTGTTATTGCCCAAAGGAAGTACAGTAGATACAGCAATTAGATAGTTCCTCAGTGCCTGTCTGGGTATTCTGGCTACAAATGAAACACTTAAGCCACTGGTCCTTTGGCAGTGCAAATGTCAAGTTTCTGTCATTATTTTGATGCAGCAGTTTTATGATTTAAACAAAACTAACTAGCAGGAAAGGAGTCCACGCCATTTGACATATTTAATTGTGAATTTTGTGCTTATTTTACCAGATGATAGAATGTCCCCTGTGATGTCTGTAGTGTTGCCTGCCCTGAGTCCAAACTGAATGAGGTAGCTCTGTCACAGGCTACACACACACATATTATATACTATACATAATTATGTAGTGTCCCTTACCTGATGCAGAGACACAGGGAAAGTGATGCCTCTTCTAGTTTTGATCCTTCTAACTCCATCTTTAGGAGTTAGGATGGAGGTGTCATGGGTCAGGGCCACATACCATTTCTTTTTGTTTCTTTCAGGATCTAAAGGCACACCCTCTGAGAAAGGACTGCAGCAGCTTCTCACGTGTAGTTCTACATGTCCATGTGCCACTCAAGGGAGGGTGCCAACCCATTTAGATTTTATTTTTGTTCTTAGTGTATCCCAGTGTGTCAGGAAAAACGGCATGTAGTTCTTACTGGAAGAAATTGACTTCTCTTTCAACATGATGTGTAAAACTCCAGTTGTCAGCATATGTCCTGCGACTTGTCTTAATAGACTTCCATAATGGAAGTTAGAAAGGACTTCCATTATGCTGTGTAAGCTAAAGTGATGTGAGGTAAACTGCTGGCAAGGCTCTCCACTGGACTCACGGAACCCAGTGTCCCAGAGCACAGGTTTCTAGGCAGCTTTCTGAATGTACACCGTGTGCCCTGACATGGGCCCTCAGGTGGTAGATACTTCGCTGCAGTCATGTTTCCCATGCAGCTTCTGTCAACTCTACTTGGAAAGGCCCAGGCCCTCCTCAGCCTCCTGTCAGAAATGCTGGCTTAATTTCACATCTTTTGGAGTCTTGCTAGATTAAGCATGGTAGTCACACTTTTGAAATTGCTGTTGTATTTAGTGTGAGTATGTGTTCATCCACCTATTTATCCAACCAAGAGCTAAGAGTTGCTGCCATGGCAAGGTTCTCTGCTAAGGTCTTGAGCCTACGGTAGAAAATAAAGTGAAGCATGGCCACGGTGATCAGAACCATCTGTGTTACAGAACCATCACGAGAGGTGCTCATCAGAGTCACAAACTGTAAAAACTTTGTGCACAGAAAGTAAAAATCTGGGAGGTACACAGAGAGAGACAGAGACAGAGACAGAGACAGAGACAGAGACCTAGTCTGGTGAAAGGCATAGGAGGAAGAGCAAGTGTCTTAGGAGAGATGCCTTAGAGGAAATGTGTGATTTAAATACTTAAGTACAGGAAGGACTTCATGAGCCAGGAACTAGGGGGCTTCTGGAAACTACAGTAGATGCATGTGCAAAGGCCCAGTAGTAGAAGAGAATTCTGTGGGTGTTCAGAAGTTGTTAGATGCTCATCGTGGCAAAGAGCCAGAGGAAAGAGCACGTGAGCAGGGGGTCAAGGTGAGGCAGGCTGAGCCCACCACAGCACCTTCCAGTGTGAGGGACTTGATGGGAAGAAGGGCTTTGCAATGGGAAGTGCTTTTCAGGCAGGTGGGAGGGCTCCCGGCAGGACCCTCAGGGATGGGTGTGCCTTCATAGGGAGGGCAGATTTTGGAATTAAAAGGGATTCTGGGAAAGCCAGACGACAGTGCCTGGGTTTGTGGCTTATGCAGCTGGCGCAGGGATGACACTTCTCTGTTTGGAGCTAAGGCTTGGATATTGGCTTTTATTAGAGAAATTCTGCTGACTATAGAACATAGCCTCTTTTAGAATTCATAATCCTAAGGAGTGGCTACTTTTCTCCTTTACCTCTGTTATTGTTTCCTTCCTTATTTAAAATAGCTTTTAAGGCTGGGACAGTGGCTCGGGGTAAAGGTGCTTGCTGCCAAACCTGAGGACTTGACTTCAACCCCTGGGACCTACATGGCCAGGAAGAGAACACACTGACTCTCAAAAGTTGTCCTCTGACCTCATGCACAGCACCCAACCCAGCCAAATAAATAAATGTAATAAAAATGAATAAAATAACATTATGCAGAACCATCTACTTAATTGGCTTTTGTGTACCTTTTTGTGTGTGTATTTGTAGAGTGTAGCTGGTTTTTATGAAATAAAATGCAGTAATTTAGTGTGTGCATGCAGTTAAAGAACAATATCATTCCGCCTAGGTGTCTATCACCAGCCCTAAGTGACAGAATATTACCAGTTTCTCAGAGGCTGTCTGTGAGGCCATCCCTCATCTAGTTACTGGGTCTCCCGCCTCCATGTTCATCATTGTTTATGTTTCAGGCCCCAATTTGCTTTGTTGTTGTACTTTTTAAAAATCTTGCATGCATAGAATCGTCTTGTATGCACTCTTCTGTTACCTCACTCCTCCCCTTACTATTGGTGTTAGGTGAGGGAGCTGTAGTCACTTCTTTGTTTTTCTGCATTCATAGTGCCATTGTATGAGGGCTGTTGGGGCTGTTGGAAAGGCTGCCCTGATTGTCACCGTGTGCTTCTAGTGAGCTGGTGCGTTGTTCAGTGATGCTGGGTATGGAACCCAGGACCTTACACAAGCACTCCACCTCACATCCCCAGCACACAGTGTCTGTCTGGGGAAGCCTCGCCTTAGTAATGGAAGTGCTGGCATCTGAGGAGTAATCGTTGGGTAGACTTCCCTGGGTAAATCAAATTGTTAGACAAACTGATTGTGACAACTTAGACCCCATTCTAACAGTGTAGAATTGCCCTGGTTCTAATTTCATGCTAATAGTTACATTAAACTTAAGGTCTACAGTCTGACAAATGACATCAGGTGCTTTCAAGATGGTCTGGCTGTAGATAAGATTTGACAGTCTGAAGGAGTGTGATGCTATTTCTTTGTATTTGCTTAGTTATCAGTGAAACGAAGCACCTTTGTGTGTATTCTTTAGCCAGTGATGGATTTGTCCTGTGAAATACCCGTGTCTCATAATCCCCAATTTTCCCAAAAAGATTGTCTTTCATTTTGACTTACAGGATTCCTCCTATTGATTGCCTGCTAACCCTTTATTAGTTAAATATGCTGTGTGTTTCTCTCTGTTTGTAGTCTCTTTCAGTCTTGTTGTTGAGTCTTTATAAACCAAAGATTTTTATTTTAGTGTAGAGCTTGTCAGTATGTTC
The DNA here is from genome assembly GCF_964271855.1 of Acomys minous. Taxonomy (NCBI): domain Eukaryota; kingdom Metazoa; phylum Chordata; class Mammalia; order Rodentia; family Muridae; genus Acomys; species Acomys minous. The sequence continues at coordinate 43,630,669 of NC_140500.1, forward strand.
CTTTTGGCTCTTTTTTGTTTTGTTTCTTGTTTAAGAAAATCTATGATTTGAATATCATAAAGACACTCCAGCAGCATCAAACTTTTTATTCTTTTGTGATTAGCATTATAGGTTCTTAGTCCATCTGGAGTTGATTTTTGTATGTTATGAAATAGGGATCCCATTTCATTGTTTTCCCATATGGATTACCTTAACCCAGCTTCCTTTATTAAATAGTCTAGCCTTTTGTTGTCCTCTGTCATAAATCAAGTTTACATGCATGGATGGATCTGTTTCTAGGTTGTCTGTTCAGAGCCACGGGTTTATTTGTCTATCATGTGCTGATAACATACTTTCTTTCTTATAGCTTTGTGTCTTAGAATCAGCTTGTCAGAGTTCCATAAAAAACACTGGTGTGTTGCTTTAGGTCTGTTAATCAGTTCAGAAAGACTTAAACCTTTAGCCTCTTCAATAACATTGTATGACTCTTAAGTTTTCCTTGTTGTCTTTCAATAAAATTGTGGATTTTTTTTCTATAAAAGACTTACACGTATTCTTTAGATTTATTGTTTCATTTTGGGGTTGCTGTTATAAATAGGATCCTTTTTAAAACAAATACCTTCAAGCTGCCTATTTCAAATGCATGGAAATGTATCCCAATCCTTGCCATCTAGGTGTGCTTTTTTTTTTTTAAGATTTATTTAATATTTATACAGTACTCTGCCTGCCACAAGAAGGCACCAGATCTCATTACAGATGGTTGTGAGCCACCGTGTGGGTGCTGGGAATTGAACTCAGGACCTCTGGAAGAGTAGACATTGCTCTTAACCTCTGAGCCATCTCTCCAGCCCCTCTAGGTGCGCTTTAAGCATGCCCTTGCTCTGTAGTTTTCTTGTAGACAGTAGTGCTACACTGAAGTACAGTTGGGTGTTTTCTTTTTTTAATTTTTGGGTGTTTTCCATACTCTCTATCCTTTTTTTTTTTTTTCTTTAGAATTCATCTCACCTTATTGCTCTGGTCTTCTTGTGCAGTGTTAAGTAGACTTGGTGATGATGTATTTCTCCTTCACAGGGTGCTTCCATAGACTTCCAGTCTTCATCAACTGCGTGGGGCCCTGTTCTTAGTCCACAGAGCTTTGATTCTAAGTGGTTGTTCAATCATACTGCATAATTTCCTCATTTTTTTTTCCCCAGTGATTTTAACATTTTCTCCTTTAAGCTGTTAATGTAACAAATGGCTATGTGTGAAACTCCTAACTTAAATAGGCCTTGCACTCCTGTCTTAACTATAGTTCATTAATAAATTGTGATGTGGACTGAGCTTGCTGTAGATGTGCTCTTGCACTCTAGGATAGGTGAGCAAGAGGAGGGATTGGCCTGTGGTTTTCTCTTTCTTTCACAGTCTCAGCACTGGTATTAAGGTTAACCCAGACTGCTTTAAAAAAAATGGGAGCATTGAATTTTCTAGTTTGAGGACTAGTGTATATAGGATGGATATTGACTGTTGATTGAATCTTAAATATATATTTTTGTATGTAGAGAAAATTTTAACTGTTTGTTAAATTTTTCTAAGTAGTGTGGACCATTCTGGTTCTTCATTTCTTTTGGAGTCAGTTTATTTGAATTGATTTTTTAGGTTAGCACAGAAAGTAATAGATTTCCTCATGGCATTGCATACATAGGTGCCATGCTTTGTTCTCATTCATTTTCTGTTTCTGTTCCTTCCCTCTCTCCAGCTTGTTCCCTCTTTTCCTGCGGTGCGTTTCCTTTCTGCTTTGCTGTTACGTGTACTTTATTACCCTAGCTCCTACTACCTTTATGATCACCTGCTCCCTTCTGCTTCCCTTTCTGATTTCATGACAAACACATGTGTATATACATACATTCAGGTAATTTTAAGTTTCACATATATACAACATCTGAGTCTGCCTTATTTTGCTTAACATGATTTCTAGATGCATCGAGCCACTTCCTGTATCAGTTTTACTTACAGCTGCATACTATTCCATTGTGTACGTGTTAGCACATTTTCTTTATCTATTCATCTGTTTATAGACATCTAGATTGGTTACATTTCCTATAGTGAAGATGCAGCATAAACATGAATATGCAAGTGTCTGTGGTGTATGGACCTAGTGGGGTTTTTTGGTATATTTCTGGGAGATGTTTAGGTCAGAGGGCAGTTCTAGTTTCAGTTTTTTTGAGGAGCCTCTATAACTGATTGCCATAGTGGCTGCAAAAATTAACATTCCTAGTAGCAATGAATAAGAGTTCCCTTCCTCACATCCTCAGCAGCATTTGTTTCCTTGATTACAGTAATTCTGATTGGAGTGAGATGGAACCAGGAGCAGTTGTACTTTGCATTTCCCCATGGCCAAGGGAAGATACTAAGCACAGTTTCAAATATTTACTGTTTGTATTCTCTCCTGGAGGAACTGTTTTTTTCACTTCACTTGTCCATTTATTGGTTGTATGATTTTGTTTTTATATTTTGGGTTTTTGCTGTTCAACTGTTGTAGTTCTTTATATATCATGACTATTAATCCTCTGTCTGGTGTATAAAAATGGCGATCATTTTCTCCCATTCTGTAGAGTAGTCCTTAACTCTGGTGATTATTCCCATTGTGAAGCAGAAGCATCACAATTTCATGAAGTCTTGTTTGTCAGTTCTTTTTTTTTTTTTTTTTTGGTTTTTTGAGACAGGGTCTCTCTGTGTAGCCTTGGCTGTCCTGGACTCACTTTGTAGACCAGGCTGGCCTTGAACTCACAGCGATCCGCCTGCCCCTGCCTCCCGAGTGCTGGGATTAAAGGCGTGCGCCACCACGCCCGGCTTTGTTTGTCAGTTCTTGAGGTATTTTTCCTATGCTGTTATAATCCTGTTCATAAAATCCTTGCCTTGGCCTCCTTCTCGAAGTGACTTTCCTTTTGTACTTTCAGGTTCCAGGTCTTACATTCGGGTATTCCATTAAATTTTAATTGATTTGTGCAAAGTGAGAGGTTGGATCCACTTTCGTTTTCCTTTATTTGGAAATTCAGTTTTCTCAGTACCATTTGTTAAAGAGGTGGTCTCTTTTCTCTAATGTATGTTTTTGGCACCTTTGTCAAAAGTTCCATGGCTATAACTATAGACATATTCCTAGCTTTTTTATTTTTTTTGTCTGTATGTGCATAAACTATGAACATGAGAAAAAATTTCCATTTTCTGTTGTCTTCTTCAGTTTCTTTTTCAGTATTTAAATTTTTCATTTTAGTTTTCCCCCCACCTCTGTGGCTAGGCTTATCATAGGGTTTTCTATTCTTTTATTGTTTGAGAATTTCATACATGCATATAATGTGCTTTTTATCAGTTCCACTCTCCATATCCTTCCCTCTGTTTCCTCCCCTGTTCCCTCCCAATTTCATGTGTTGTTTGTTTGTTTTCAACCCACTTGGTCCACTTAGAGCTGCAACTGTGTGCATGGGCATAGGGCCACCTCCTGGAGCGTGGAGAGCTTCAGAGGGGTCACATCCTTAAAGAGAATTAACTCCCCTTTCCCAGCAGCCAAGAACTACTCAGCTGAAGGGTATTAGTTCATTACTACATCCTGTCCCATATGTAATCCCACCACCTGGACCCCTGCCCTTCCCCATGCTGGAGTTTTGCGTGGCTTTATACTGTACAGGTGTTATGTACACTGTCGCAGCTGCTGTGAGCTGATACATGCAGATGCCTTGGTGTGTCCAGAAGAGACTTGCTTTACTCTAGCCCTCCACTACTTCTGTGTCTTATAATCTTTCTACCCCCTCTTCCTTGGTGGTACCTAAGCGTTGGGGGATGGGGGTGTGATAAAAGATGTCCTGTTTAAGGCTGAGCATGCTACAGTCTTTTATTTCTGCATGTTGACTAGTTGTTGGCCTCTGTGTACATTGTCATCTCCTACAAAAAGAAGCTTCTCTAATGAGGGTTGAGAAGCACTAATTTGTGGGTATAATGACAGTGTTTAGAATTTGGTTTAATATAATGTGTCCATTTGCAGAACAATAATAGTAGGCTCTCCCTTAGGGACTATGACCTACCTAGCCATGGGTTCTTGGCCCTGGTGATGGTGCAAGATATGCGTTCCATCTTGCAGAACTAGCTTTAGTTCCAGCCACACTGATTGGTTACTCCAGAGCATCGTGCCACTATTGCACCCCTGGACATATCTTGCCAAGCTGTTCGTTACTGCAGTTTGTAGGGTTCACAGCTTGCTGAGGCTGATAGATGTTTTCTCTCCCAGTTGCATGCAAAGCACCTGCCAGCACTATAAAAGGCAGCCAGGAGGGATGAAACGTACTAGCTTGAGTTCTTCATGTTCAGTGACTTGTATTTGTAGTGTGTTCAGCAGTAGAATTGTACCATCAAGTGTGTACAGTAACCAAGAATTATGACATTATAGCCTGTAATGTTGGGAGGGGTCTACTGGTATGATAAAACACCATGACCAACAGCAATGTGGGGAGGAAAGGGTTTATTTTATCTTAGAACTCTCAGTTACACTCCATTAGTGAGGGAAGTCAAAGCAGGAACTCTAGGACCTAGGAGACAGGAATTGAAGCAGAGGCCACCGAGGAGTGCTGCTTACTAGCTTGTTCTCATGGCTTGCTCATCCTGCTTTCTTATGTAATTCAGGACCCCACCTTCTTCCCATGGCATGGGCCCTCCCACATCAGTTACTAACCAAGAAAAATACCCTATTGACCTATACACTATTGAGTATGAGTGGAAGGTGTAGGCACCCTAGTTCATTACAGACTTTAGTGAAAATGTGCTTGTTTTTTCCCCACTTACCATGGCATTGGCTGTAGGCGTGTTGTATGTAGCCTTTATCTTGTTGAGTTAGGTTCCATCTATTTCTAGTTTGTTCGGGGATGTCATATCATGAAGGGATGCTGAATTTTGTTGAAGGTCTTTTGTATATTCATTGAGATGATCATGTAGTTTCTTCCTTAAATCTGCATTGTTGAATTGTATATATTGAGCCAACTTTGTGAGACCACCTGGTCAGGGTGCGTGATCTTTTTAATGTGTTCTTGAATTCAATTTGCACCGATTTTGTTGAGAATGTTTGCATCTGTGTTCATCAGGGAAATTGGTCTTTTGTTTTCTATTTTTGTCCTTACCTAGTTTTGGTGTCCTTGTAATCCTGGCTTTGTAGGTTGGTTTTAATGGTGTTCTCTCCCTCTCTATTTCATGGAACAGTTTAAGGAACTTGGTATTGCTGTTTTTTTTAAAGGTTCAGTAAACATCCACCTGCTCCTGAACTTTGCATTGCTGGAGGCTGGTTTGTTACTACTGCCTCAGTCTTGTTGAGTGTTATGGATTTGTTCATCTATATTTTCTTAATTTTAGTAGGTCATATATACTAGGAAATTGCCCATTTATTCTAAACTTTCCAATTTTGGGACCATAAATTTTCAAAATACTTTCTAATGATTTTCTATGTTTTATTGGAATCGGTAGTAACCACTCTTTTTTTCATCTCTAGTTTTATTGAATCTTTCCATTTAATTGGCTATAGGGTTATCAGTCTTGGTTTTTTAAATTTTTTTTAAAGCTCTTTGTTTGATTCTGTTTATCTATTTATTTTCCTTTGGATAATTTCTGTTGTTCCTTGTCATCCACTACTTTGGGTTTAAATTGATCTTGTTTTCCATGACCTTGAAGTGAGGTGACTCCTCAGACTACTTGAGGTGTTCCTGGTTTGTTTTTTTTTAAACATAAGCTTTCATAACTAGAAACATTCCTTTAAAAAATGCCCTGCCTGGCCAGACCTGGTGGTGCCCACCTTTAATCCCAGCACTTGGGAGGCAGAGGCAGAGTGAGTTCTAGGATAGCTTCAGACCAGGATAAGCAGCTGAGGTACCTTTTCAACCAAGGAGGGACTGACCTCCAGATTTGCTCAGCATCCCTCCAATCCCTACCCGCTTCAGGGCGTGGCTGGCATACCCCACCCTCTACTCTGAACTTTCCAGCCCAGGGGCAGGGGCTTTTCCTTCTTCTTCGCTATGTAATCTAGACATTTTGGTTCCCCCGTCCTCTTTTTCTTTCCTTGCTAACTCTCTTTCCTTCTTCCTGTATTTCCTCTCCTCCCTTATCTCTCTCCTCTCCCTGCAGGTGCCTCCACCCCCTCTCCCTCTTCCTCCTTGCCCTCTTCCACTCCCCCTTCCTATCTCCCTCTCCACTCACTACCCCCACCCCTGCACCCCTCCCCTTTCCTTGCTTTACAGCAAGAGCTGCTTCTCCCAATAAACCTACATTTATATACTTAAACTTATCTTGCATTAACTCATATTGTCCCTTCAGTAAGGTCTATCACCAGATCTACACAGAGAAACCCTGTCTTTAAAAACTTAAAAAAAAAAAAAAAAGACAAGAAAAGAAAAAAGAAAGAGAGAAAGAAAATTAAAAAAAAAAAAAAGAAATGCCCTGTGTGTATATTGAAGAATTTAGAAAATGTTTTCATTTTCATTTGATTCTAGAACTTTCTGATGTCTATCCTGATTTCAGGACTGTATTGTTCAGACTCCATGTATTTGTGTAGTTTCTGAACATTTTCTTCCTATTTGGTTTGTAGTTTTACTGCATTGTGATCTGATAAGAGAAGTTGTCCTAATTTATTTTATTTTTATTTTATTTTATTTTATTTTTTTTATTGTTGTTGTTGCTGTTGTTTGGTTGGTTTTGGTTTTTGGAGACAGGGTTTTTCTATGTAGCCCTGGCTGTCCTGGACTCACTTTGTAGACCAGACTGGCCTCGAACTCACAGTGATCAGCCTGCCTCTGCCTCCCCAAGTGCCTGGATTACAGGTGTGGGGCACCTAGCCCAGTTTCTTTTGTAATTCCTAAGACTTGATTTGTGGCCTAAAATGTGGTCTGATGTTAGAAAGCTCATAGGCTTTCTGCTTCCAGTGGCTGGATTGTTTTGTAGATATCTGTTAAGCTCCTTTGCCCTATGCTGCAGTTGAACTCTGAGGCTTCCTTATTGATTTTTTTCAATTGGATGACCTATTCAGAGATTAGAGTTGGGTATTGAATCACTGCTACTATTCTGTTAGGATCTATCTGACCTTTTGTGTCCATTACTGTTTGTTTTATGAAATTGGGAGCCCCGACATTCAGTGCATATGCATTAATAATAACAGTATCTTCTCTATGAATAGCTCCCTTTGTTAATGTGTAGAGCTCTTCTTTCTGACTTCTGAATAATTTTGGTCCAAAATCTATTCTGTCCGATATCAGAATAGCCATGACAATTTTGTACATTATTTCCATTTACTTGACAAGTTGCTTGCCATTCTTTGACACTCAGTTTGTTTGTGTCTGTACCTGTAAAATTGTTTCTAGGAGGCAATGGAAGGATGTGCCCAGTTTTTAACCTACTTAGAAAGCCTCTGTCTCTCTGTTGGTGAGTTGAGGTCATTTGCATTTAAGGTCATTATGAAAAGATGCTAATAATTCCTATAACTTTGTTTTCTGGTTGAGTTATTGTTCTTTGCTTTCATCCCTATCAGTATCAGGTGTTTGTTGGCCATCTATATAGGATGTTATAGATTCCCTCCTACCTTTCCTTTATTCGGCCATTTCTTTTCTGAAATTTATTATTCCCTTGGTCTTGTGATTGAGACCATCTTTCTTCCTCCTCTGTGTATAGTATTCCGATATTTATTGCAGTGCTGACTTGGTGGTCTTTAGCTGCCTTAGGTTGTCCTTACCTTGAAATGCCCTTATTTTTTCTTTAATTTAAAAAAAAAATTGCTTTGCTGGATATAGAACTCTTGGCCAAAAGTTATTTACTTTCAGGCCTTGAAATATATTATTCCTTGCTGTCCTGGCTTCAAGAATTGTTGACCAGAGATCTGCTGCTTCTGCCTTTGTTGGTAAGTTTGGCATTCTCCTCTTACCACTTTGAATATTGTTTCTTGCTTTGTATTTTTGGCAAACTGGCTATATTGTGGAAGGGATCTTCTCTGACCACACATATGTGGTGTTCTTATTGCCTCCTGTTCGAATGTCTAGTTCTTGATTTGTGGGATTTTCTGTTATAATTATTGAGTAGGTTCTTTGCCTTTCATGTTTTATCTCAGGTTTTTCTTTTATTTATTTCTTTTATTATTTATTATTTATTATTTATTTATTTATTTATTTTATTAATTTATTCTTGTTATCTCAGGTTTTTCTATTCCATGGAGTCTTAACATTTCCACTCTGATTGTATCCCAGAGTTCCTGGGTGTGGTTATATTCCTTACTTACTTTTCTTCTTATCAGTGTTGAAACGCGGAATTTCATCACCTGTGTCCTCCATCCTGACATTATTTTTCCTGTTTGGTTCAGTCTGTTGGTGATCTTTTCTACTGCATCTTTTATTTGGTTCATTTTATTAATTTATTTCTGGCACTTTTTTTTTTTAAATCTGTTTCTTTGCAGGATTTTCCTATCCTGTTGCTGACTAAATTGCTGGTTTTCTAATTCTTTATGCTGACTTTTCCTCTGTGTTACTGGCTTTCCTCTCTGGGGCCTGAATCAATTCATCTCTTGTTTGTATCCTCTTTAGCTTTTTGTTGTCTTTGATACAGTAGCTGGGGGTTGCTGTCTTTTATGGGAGTCAGGTTGCCTTGTTTTTCCCTGTTTCTTGCATTGCTTACTGTGTGTGCCTTGCACATCTCTTGGTTTCAGTCTCTCTTCTGGACTTCTGGAGACAATCTTCTTATTGAGTGCTCTTGAAGGCTCAGTCTCCACCACCACTCAGCACAGAAGAAGTAAACTACTGTAGCAACGACAACCTCAAACCACCTAAGATAAATGTGCCCAAATTAAAATCCCAGAATATGTCACCAGTGACCATAGAACTAAAAATAGCAAAACCTATTGTAGAATGTGCTGTGAAATAAAAGACTGCCTAGGTGTGGAAATAATAAGTGAATGAAATATAAAAAGCAGACCAGGAAGGCTGAGTGTGCTTGTTTATAGAAAGATTTTCACACCACATAGCAGGTCTGAAAAAAAAAAAAGAGATTTATTGTGGGGAGAAGGGAGAAGAGGAGAGAGAAGAGGAGGGCACTCATGACAGAGAAAAATAGAGACAGACAGACAAGGGGAGAGAAACCAAGAGAGAGCAAAAGAGTGAGAGAGAGGTGGGGGTGGGGGATGAGGGGCTGGGTTCTTGTATCCCCAGCACACCTGACTGCAGCAGCAGGTGATGATGTCAGAGGTTGCTAGGCAACCTAAAACATGTTATTGGAATAACAGTGGTGGCACACACTTTTAATATCAGCACAGGAGGATTCTTGTGAATTTGATGCCTGCCTGGTCTACATAGCAAGTTCTAGGCCTGCCAGGGCCATGTAGTGAGATCATGTCTTTAGGAAGGAAGGAGACTAGGAGAAGAGAAAGAGGAGATTTAAAGTTAAGTATGTCAAAGGAGAAAAGAGGGGAGTGGAGAATGATAGTGAAAAAGTTTAGAAACAAAATTAGGTAAATATAACAAGGGGAATAAAAAGTTAAAAGACTATTAGAAAATAAACTTGTAAAGTGATAAGATAAAGATGCTGTTAAATATAAAGAGAGAGGGAAGGGTGTGGGAAAGAAACCTGCAGAACAGAAAAGTATTTCCTTAGATGGAAAAGAAGATTAGATGAGTATATGAAGAGAAATAATCCACAGGGTATCTTTTAGAATACAGTACAACAAACATCCTGCTGAACATTAGAAATGAGAGAAGTCAGAGTGGGAGTGCTGTGTTGGGGCTTCTTTCTGTACCCTCAAAACTGAGAGCCTGCTAGACACTTGCACAGAGTAGATGGGGTCAGCTGAACCCATGGGGTCTCATCGTTCCTGTGGTTTAGCTGTTGCCGAGTTTGCGTGAGACTAGTGTCTGGCATCCACCACAGCTGTCGTCACACTTGCACTTTCCCTTATGTGCTGGTTTGAATAAGAATGGCCCTTATGGCCAGGCATGGTGGCACACACCTTTAATCCCAGCACTCGGGAGGCAGAGGCAGGAGGATTGCTGTGAGTTCGAGGCCAACCTGGTCTACAAAGTGAGTCCATGACAGCCAAGACTACACAGAGAAACCCTGTCTTAAACAAACAAACAAACAAACAAACAAACCAGAATGGTCTCTGTTGCTCAGGAGTTTGAACACCCCATCCCCATTTGGTGGTGCTTGGTTGGGTAGATGTAGGAGGTGTAGCCTTGCTGGAGGAAGTATGTCACTGGGCATGGCTAGGGTATTAAAGCCATGTTCCATTACGAGTTCAATCTCTCTGCTTTCTGCTTGTATTTGGAGATGTGAGGCCTCAGCTCCCAGCTTCCAGCTCCACCTGTCCTGTCTGCTTCCTTCTGCCTGCTGCCTGCTGCCATGCTGGCCCCAACCCTCTGGGATTATAAGCCAAAAATAAACCTTGGTCTCAGCGTATAAAACAATAATAGAAATAGCAATAGTATACCTTGTTTGTGTGTTGGGTCCTCTGCTGGTCAAGCTTAGCTTTGCCTAGTGGGCTAGGAAGATTCTCTCATCCTCCAAGACTTCCCAGGTCATACCCCCTATTGTTTGGGAGGGATGTCTCTCAAACTAAGTGTGTTGAAAACATGCAAAGTAAGGTTGCGTTGAGGTTAGTAGAGGCAGAGGTCAGCACTGGCAGTGGAGAAATGACACTGTGGGTATCGTGCTAGGAACTTTAGAGTTCTTGGGCTATGTTGCAGTGTAGTAGTATCCTAAATGTGATCTCCCACAGGCCTCAGGCTCAGCGCTGCCAGGCTCCAGGGTAATTTTCAGTTGATGAGATCTGTTCCCAGCCACCAGAGCAGAATTATCGTTCTTTTTGATGCTTCAGCTTGCATACCCTGCGTGCACCTATAGCCTGGCAGAGTCTGGCTGGCCTATTCTTCACAGCTGCTTTCCTGGGACAGACTGAGGCTCCCCAACCTGTGATTCTTCCCTAATCTCAGGCTCTTGGGGAAATGCAAGTTTTAACAACACATTCTTTTTCATGGTGGTGCCTGGCTGCTGCCCTCAGAGACAGAATGGGATTCTCCCTGCTGCTAACCTGTCTCTTATTAAAACCTATGTGCTGGCTAGTTTTATGTCAGGAATTATCTGAAGAGAGGGAACCTCAATTGAGAAAATGCCTCCATAAGATATACATATAGGGCCTTTTTTTTAGTGATTGATGGGGGAGGGTTCAGTTTGTTATGGGTGGTGCCATCACTGGGTAATTCTGGGTTCTATAAATAGGCAGACTAAGCAAACCATGAGGAGCAAGCCAGTAAGCAGCACTCCTCCATGGATGGCCTCTGCTTTGGCTTCTGCCTCCAGGTTTCTGCCCTCTTTGCATTCCTGTCCTGCCTTACTTCAGGGATGGTCTATGATGTGTAAGTATAAACCAAATAAGCTCTTTCCTCCCAAGTTGATTTTGGTCATAGAGTTTCATCACAGCAATAGACACCCTGACTATGAGAGTCTGCAACTGGGAGGAGCTGTGGGTTTGTCAAGAGGCCACACTGCCTGGATTCTGTGACTGACCTCTGGAAGCATCGTCCGAGTGCCCTGCCTGGCCCATCCATTTCTGCTCCTTCCAGCATCCTTTCCCTTCCTCCTTGGTCTTCTGAGCTTTATTTCTGTTTCTGTCTTTGGGATAAGATTTGTTTCTTCCTATTCGTGACTTCTCCACTTGCCCTCACATAGGCTGCCTCTGCTCTTCCATCTTAACTGGAAGTCCCATTATAATCTTGCATTCAGTATTGATAGATTCTGTTTCTCTAGAAATTTGTCTGTTTCCCCTGATTTCCAAGTTTTCTGACATCAAGTTATTTTACCCTTTATATGTGTCTTTTCCCCCATGTCTGGAATTGTCTGGTTTTTCATTCAGGATGCCTGTACTTGCTCTCATTTTGTCCTCCTTGTTTGTAAGATAAGCTTTGAAAAGGAGAGAAGGGTGTTTGCCTCGTTTATCAGTACTTTTTTTGTTGATCCTGTCTATTTTTGTTTGTATTTGATGTAATTGTGTTCAGCTTTTACCTGTGTCATTCTGGTCATTGTTCTGCTTTATTTTCCTTAGCCTCTAATGTCAACATTTACTGACCAATTCTCAGGGAGCCTTTTTTTTTTTTAAAGACTGTTCGTTTCCTTCCAACTGTCTGCTTCATAGTTACCTCATAGGTTTTGAAATCACTGAATTTTCATTATTATTCAGTTCTAAATAACTTCTGGTTTTAGCCACACAGTGTGTGGGGATTCCCCTTCCCAAACATTTCAATTTTTAGAACACTGTTTCCTCTTGACTCTGGATGGTTCTGCTCCTGTCAAAGAATTGTGCTATTCTCTAGAAACTGGTTGAGATTAATTCTTATATGTAGCATCTAGTCACTGTTCATGACTTTTCAGCTTTATTCAAAACAATATTTATTTTCTGGTTGTTGGCTGCTATACCCTGTGTCTAACACACAAACGAGCTAGCTTGTCAGCTGCACGATTTGATTTCTTTTATCTTCACCAATTTGGCTGTTTCTTCTGTCATGAAAAGGTATGTGAAAACCTCCTACTATGCTGGCAGTCTTGTCGGTTTTTCCTTTGACTTGGCAGCCTTTACCTCATGGAGAGACGTGTTACTGGTGATAATAGTTTATAATTGTTACACTTCTATGATGAGCTCAGTGCCCATCATGTGGTGATCTTTCTATCACTAATAGCAGCATTTTGTCTCACTGTGTGTTTTGTCTGCTGTAGTGTGTCTGAATCCACTCTATTTTTTATTTTCTGGTTTTTCAGGCCGAGTCTGCAATGTAGCCCAAGCTGGCTTTGAACTTGTGATGCTCTCACCTTAGCCTCCTGGTCCAGAGATTCTAAACAGGTACATCATGTCCCATTCCAGTTCTTTTAAGTACTGTTTGCCTGAGGTATTTTCTTCCTGTTCTTAATGGATTTACTTTTTGTAAACATTGTTTCCATAAACTTTAGACAACTAATTTGTAGTAAATTCAAATATCATTATAAAATCTTACCTTTTCTGCATGTGAAAATTATACTCTGAGCATATGATGTAAAGCTGAAATCCATTAATAACTTGGGACTCTTAGATGTTCTGGGCTTTGGTCCTCGTTACATAGGTTATGGTGTTTGGCTCCTCTTGTCATGTGCTCCTGTCTTTGATTCCCAGCTCCATATTGAATCAATCACTACGTCTTTTCAATCCTTCCTATCCTCTCTTTCATGTAAATCCCTCCTTCAAGTCCCCATGCCTCTCCTTTAGTCCAGGCCTGTATTTCTTCTTCCTGCCATGGTGTCCTCTCTGTTTTTCTTTCTTCCGTAGTTTCTTCTGTTTGTCTTTACCATAGTTGCCTTGGTTTTTTAGGTATCTGCAATTCGTCTTGTTCCTAGTGTAAAAGCTTACTTGAGTTGCTCTTCTATGTGCATCACCCCATTTTCTAAGCCAGATGTGTCGACCTCACTGCCTACAGCAGCATGCGGTCAAGGCTGTCTGTGAGCATGGCCCAACAGAAAAACTCATGAAGCTACTTTTAAAAAAATCATTTATATAACTTGATTTCATGAACTTTGTAGATGACAACATCATGTTTCAATATCAAAGCTTAGATTCCAAGCTCTAGCCCTTGGTTCTGCTGGGCTCGCTCGTTGCTGCTCTAGAGATGCATTCAGCATCCCTCAGATTGGCCACAGCTTCTGCTGTTCATTGCCTTTGCATCTTCTATTCGCCTACCAGAAAGGTAGACGAGAGAGGGCGGCAGTTGCTCTCTATTATGGTGAACATCACTGTATTAGTGTAGACCAGGAGTCCTGTTTATGTTGCAAACTGTATCCTGTTAGTTCTTACTTTGCAGTTAGCCAAATTCCTAAAAATCACCCCACCCCCACCCCTTATAAGTTAGATACTGCTCTTGAACACAATCCCTCTGCTGTCCTGGCTGTTGGAGGGCTTTGCCTCTGTCCCTGTTATGTGTCCCTTGCTAGATCTGGGTTAGCATATCCATCCATTTAGTCTTTTTGGAAGTGGACTCTGTTGTCCTAGTGGGTCCTCTCTGGCGATCTACCAGTAATCATTTACAGAGCACCACTGTATAGGAGCTGTAGAGTCAGGCACTAGAAGACTGAAGAATTAGATGAGAGTTTGTTGTTTGAAGGAGTGAGAATGCACATCTGTTTTACTTAAGATGTGAGTGGAATAGTGAACGAGGAAAGCTGAGATTGGAACTGGGCTGCCTTCTGCCAAGCTAAATTCAATCTCACCAGTCAGTCAAATGTGAGTCTTGTCAACTTTGTGATCACATACCACATGCTCCAATCTTGCCCATCAAGAGACCATAGGAGATTGCCCCATGCAGAGTTCCTGGGTTTAGACTAGCCCAACAGGTGGCCTCACCTTTGTGACTTCCAACTGCTACTGGAGATCATCATTTCTGGTCTCATCGTTTCTTTGCCTCTCTGAAAGGCCAGACAAGGCACACCTCTTTGCTGCCTTCTTCATGGATACCAGGGATACACATCATTCTGATTCCTTTCCCATTGTTTCATGTATCAGCAAGACATCTTGATCATGAGTTACTCTCTATCACAATTTTTGCCCCTTTTAGCTGTAACTTTATGGTAGTTTCTGGATTTGCTTCCCTTTCCTTATCATTCTTAGTTTATCCAACAAACCAAGAACCCAAGTCAGACTGACAGAGAGGCAGACTCCTCCCTCCAGAGACTTCTGAGCTATGGTCAGACCTAGGGCAGCCCTTGAAGTAAGTTGTGGTCCACAAAGCCAGTCCTGCTTTCAGTTTGGGAAGACGGTGTTCACAGAGTTACACCCCCTGCCACTGTGAATGCTGTACCAAAGTCATGAGCATCATAGATAAGAGATGAGCTCTGAGCCAGCTTGTCAGTCCATAGACAAACCACTTAAACACTGCCCTTCAGCCATCCCTAAAACAGGGGCATTACACTTACAGTGTAAGTGGTCAGTAAATGCATGCTAACAACCAAGCTGTACTGATGCCATGCTGGCTTACCAGTGGGATCAGTCATAATGGAAGCAACTAACATTTATCAAGTGCTTACTGCATGCCAGGCATAGGGCTTGGTGCTTTACATCCTCTCTCTTTGTCTCATGGGATGCATAGGCATTTGGGTTATGTTGCATTTTATTATAGTAGCCCTAGGCTGCAAGTATAGGAACTAAGGCTTAGAGAGATCAAGCAACCCAGGCCTGTTTGATGTCAGGGCCTGAGGCCGTAGCTCCCACAGCCAGTCCCTGTGACATATTCCACAGCGCAAAGCCCCAGAACAAACTGCAATCTGTTGGTGGAGTATCTGATGCAGCTCTAGGACAGAGCATGTGTTCTAGCTGGAGAGACAAGATATACAGAGGGCAGAAGGAAAGAGCTGGTGGGTGACCCTGCTCAGTGCCCAGGTTAGGAGATAGTGATGCCAGTCATTCGGAGACAGGCACTCCACTTGCCCCTCAGGCTTAGTGGAGGAGGGTCTTGAAGAGAGAATTGAAGATAAGTGGGGTATGACCTAGCCCAGCAAGGGAAGGGGAGATGGGCTATACGGGGCCAGCACTTGCAGCACATTGTGAAAGTTAGTGCCATCCTGTCATGGCACACAGAAGCAGCAGGGAACTGAAAAGATGGAGCTAAGTAAATGTGAAAGTCATGAGTATAATTGCCTCGGGTCACATTTGGTAGCTCTCCCTATGTTTTTAAAAACTTTACATTGGTTTTAACGCTTAAAAATTGGAAGATTTTATGTAAAAGTCTGGCTTTATAACTGCTCTTGAATCATGGAGTCCTAGCAGTTGCTGGCACATCTTCACATGGTAGCAGTTGGCTGGATCTGGAGCCAGCTGTCTTTATTATGTGGTACAAGTGCTTTCCATTCTGTCCAGACCCCATGTGCCCACAAGACTCCATCTGTCTGGTTTCTGTGGGCCACAGTTTGTGGCCTTGGCCTGGTGGGTCAGAGCTCTGATACTGGACACAACTTCCTGTGATTAGGAAAGCCTCTGGCACTTCTGGATTGTCAGGACCCAGCAAATCCTGGGCACTTGGTCCTGTGGCACCTGGTTGGCAACAGTGACCATATTAGAGTGGAATGGGTTTGGAAGCCACAGCAGGCTGAAGGGAACCAGACCAGTGTTGCACCAGCCAGCCTGGTGGTTCATTTTGAGCTGTGTTGTAAAGGCACAATGTGTCTCAAAGAGGCTGCACACAGTTCATGGAACAATCTGAATGTATGTATGTATCATAGAAAAAAACTGTTGCTTGCCATTGCTCAGCATCCAGCTTGCTGGCCAAACATGGAGAGGTTCTGTCACTGTTCGATTCTTTGAATACATACTAAACAATAGGAATAACAACAACAACAACAAAGCTCAAGCAAGGCTTACAGTACATAGCTGCCTCACACAGCAGGACAGCAACATGACAAAGATCGCTGTGGGGGTTCCCAGCCCTGTGTGTTTCCGCAAAAGCCCCTTAAACCTAGCCGCCTTCGAATCATGCTATGATCTTCCTTCCTGGCTGCTGACAACTGCTTGCCTCTGCACTTAGCCTGTGTTCTTATTTTGCTTATTTATTTATTTCCCTTTCTTCTACACTTGGTATTCCTCCAGGCGCTGTCTGAATGTACCTTGCTGTTGGGAGCACTAGGCAAGAAGAAAGTCCTCCTGCCTCTCCCTCAGGCTCAGGCTTAGGAAAATCAAAGCCAAGCAGAGGCAGCTCTTCCCTGCCTGCAGCAGGGTCAGCAGTTTGTGTAATGTTTTCCCTGTCAGCTTATCGCAGCTGATTTCTTGTGGTTTTGAGCAAGGGAGTGGGAGCGCAGTGTGGTTGCTGCCTTTTGAAGCAGGTGGGGCCTGCAGCTGTGATCAAAGCCGAGCCCTGCGCTCCCTGCCAGCCACCGCATTCCCTACTTTTTTGTGAACTGCTCTGTGTGGGGCTAGCTTTCTCTGTGGAATGAGATGGCACCAAGAGAAAACCCACCTGGACTCTTAAGACCAGGCATAAAACGGGAGCAGCACTCAGACCCCCTCCTTCGCCCTCTGAGCCGCAAGCGTTTTGACACCATCTTTCGAGTCAAGCTGTAACCAGGTCTAGCGTCCAGTTCCTGTGGAAGCTTGCACTACAGAGCCACCATTGAGCTTGGCTATAAGCTCTCACTGTGTCGATTTTAAATTGCACTGTGCGTTCCTGGCTTAGTGAAATAATATATCAGCCACTCTCTCATTCTTATTCTTAGCAGCCAGTGATTTTGTAGATTCCCATTTGAGTCTGACTGGGACATGTTGGCAACTGCCCAGTTCTAATTATAGACGAGCCCTCTGTAAGTCTTGAAGAGTAAGTGAACATGGGGTTTTGATGAAGTGTCCGGCCAACTAGTGGGGTCCTAATCTTTGATGACCACATGATCACTGTGATAAAGTATGAGATTCAGAACTATTTTAGATAATTTGCATGATCTGTTGACAGGGTCTTGGACTGTGCTCATTTAACAGTAGTGTCGGTTTTTAAGGAGTTGGCCTTTGATGCCCCTCACAGACCTCTGCCAGTGCTTTGCATGTGCACATGCTGAACTCTTACTCCAGGAATCTTGGTAGCTGAGAACAAAGCCTTCCTTCGGTGTCTTTTATGCTCAGATATTTATTTCTTAGATTAGATAGTTGTGGACTGATACATTCCAGTGCCCTAAAATAGTTTTATCTAGTGTCAGACTCTGGAAACTCACT
Source organism: Acomys minous (assembly GCF_964271855.1). Taxonomy (NCBI): domain Eukaryota; kingdom Metazoa; phylum Chordata; class Mammalia; order Rodentia; family Muridae; genus Acomys; species Acomys minous. Next base: position 43,648,391 of record NC_140500.1, read on the forward strand.
GTGTCTGTTTCACATAAGGTATAGACAACCTTTAGCCAAATTTAGGGACTTATCTTGTTGTTCCAGAAGGCGTAGGCCTAGTGGTTATAGAGCAGAAGCAAGGGCATACTCTGATGGCGTGGCTCTGAGGGATTGCAGAGAGTATAAAAATGCTGTGAAGACGGAGCTCCAGAAGCAAGAGGCTGGAGAGGTGGCTCAGTGCTTTCGTGCCTCTGGCCTCTGTAGGTATCAGGCTCACAAGTGGCTAGAGACTCATAAACATAAAGCAAGCAAACAGTCTGATTAAGTGCTTCATTATAAATACATAAAAATATATGCTTGAGTCCGTATGTCTAGATAGGTGTACATCAGCGGGCAGCCTGGTAGATATTATTAGACAAAGTAACCCTTTGAATCTCAGAGTTTATATGGGAAGAAAATAAATCTAACTTGAATGGCTAATGCAACTATTTTTTTCAGAGACATGTGTAAGAGACCAGGCTCTTCTATGGGGAGCACTATAGATGTGCTGGATGAAAGGGAGGGGCCCAGCAGCTGAGGTCGGACAGATAGCTTTCGTCTTCTACTCCTTACAAGTGACACAAATGCCTGGGGATTTGCTAGAGTGGTCTTTGTTTGGAGAGATGCTTTTTGAAATAGCCTATCATTTATACCTTTGGGGGGCTGGCTGGACTGGGGAGATAGCTCTGTAGGTAAAATGCTTTGCCTTGGGAGCATGAGGACCTGAGCTGGATCCCTAGAATCCTTGTGAACAAAGTGGGGTGCTGAGGAAGCGGAGATGGCTGGCATCCTGGGGCTTGTTAGGTAGCCAGCCTGGACTACTTGGTAAGTTCCAGGCCAGTGAAGGCTTCTGTCTCAAAGACACAAGTGGCTGGAAAGATGGCTCAGCAGCTAAGAGAAAACCTAGATTCAGTTCCCAGCACCCACATGGTGGCTCACAACCATTCAAACTCCAGTACCAGGGTATCTGACACTTTTTTCTGACCTCTATGAACACCAGATGTTCGTGTGGTGCACAGACATAAACATAGACAAAACATTCATACACAGAAAATAAATCTTAAAAAAAATTTTTTAGAGTAAAACAAGATGCATGCAGCTGAGGAATGACAACCAAGGCTTTCTGGTCTCTGCACATAAATAGGGACACACATGTGCATAAGCATACACAAGCCACATGCGCACACACAAATATCTGTTTTGAGAAAGCAGGCTTTATTCTGTAGTACACAAATTTAATGATATTGTTCACTTTGGTTAAATACTTGTACAAGTGAAATGGTGATTCCTAATGACCCACATTTAGATTTTTGTTGGCTCAGAGAACTATTTGAGAATTTGAAACAGTATCAAAGTTATTAAAAAAATTTTTTTTTAGTTCAGAAAATACTAAAATGGCTTTGTAGGTCAAGAGTCCAGGGGCAGAGCCTTCAAGACACATCTAAAGTACCTGTGACAGTGCTGTAAATGACACTCAGGATACACTGGGTATGTACAAGCTGTGGGCTTGTCCAGAGAAAACCTTCCTGTTCCTCTGTACAGGTGGCCGAGTATGAAGATTCATGTTGGGTTTGGGAGCACACACCTTGTCTTTTAAAAAGGAGTTTGGTGTGAGGAACATGTCAGTAGAGGTCTGATGTTTACCCATGACTGCGGCCTGTGTCTAGGACTCTGACTCCAGCCCCTTCCTCCAGAAGCTTAGGCTCCCTTGTCAGGACTTAGAGTAGGAAGGTGTTCATGGGGGTGGAGTTAGGGGTACTTCCAGTTAATTTTTATTGAAGTCTGTGCAGACCTTGGTGTATATAATAAGCTTTTAAAGAGAGTGAAACATATAGCCACTATCCCAATCCCAGGATGTGAGTCAGAAACATCCAGAAGTCTTTCCTGTGTGGTCCCAGCACTACCCCGTCCTTGTGCCTGCATCGCTGTTTCTCATTAGCCTGGTTTTGCCCTTTCTGTAACTGAGATAATGAATAAGGAAACTTCCATTTTGCAAGTGACTTCCACTAGTCAGCATTATTTTGAGAGTATTCTGACTCTCAACATCAGCCCCTACTGATCTGTTTAGGGCGCCTTACAAAACAGCTTACAAGCTTGTGGCCATGGCAGCCATCTTGCAGTAACTCACCCAAATGACAAACGCAAAGGGAAAGAGGAAGGGCACTCACTATCTGTTCTGTAGGCCTTTTAGGGAACATGGAATTGTTCCTTTGGCCACATGTATGCGAATCTACAGAAAGGATGATACTGTAGACATCCAGGGAATGGTTACTGTTCAAAAAGGAATGGCCCATACGTATTACAGCAAAACTGAAAGAGTCTACAATGTCACCCAACATATCATGGGCATCATAGTGAAGAAGCAGGTTAAGGACAAGATTCTCACCAAGAGCATCAATGTGTGCAGAGCAGGGACAGCTTCCTGAAGTGTGTGAAGGAGAACGACCAGAAGAAGGAGGAGGAAGGCAAAGAGAAGGGCACCTGGCTTCAGCTGAAGCGCGAGCCTGCACCGCTTACAGAAGCACGCTTTGTGAGGACTAAGGGGATGGAGCCTGAGCTGCTGGAGCCCATTCCGTACGAACTCATGGCCTAACGTACAGAAAGACATAAAGGACCTGGACTATAAACAAGAAAAAAAAAAACCAGCTTACATGCAGCATGGCAGCATCAAGCCTTACACAGGAACACAGCTAGTAAAGCAGCTGGCAAGGCTTGTGAAGTGGGGGATACCGGGAAGAGTCGGGTACATGTTCCTCTGCCTTGCCTGTTGGTTATAAGATACAGTGAACAGAGCCTGTGAAGTCATTGAATTAGAGCCTCACCATAATGCACTGCGACCTCAGCCCTGCGACTTGATATCTGCAACAGCTATGTCTAAATAAGGTTCCATTCACAGGCTCCAGGTAAGGATGGTGCCATATCTTTGTGGGTGCTTCTCTGATGCCTTCTCCATTTTGTCAGTGCCACTTTTATAGTAACTGAATTCATACCACCATCATTAAGTACTTTAAGCCCCTTTTGTTAGATGAAATGTGAGGTGTTTTCAGAATTGTTCAAGTCTGGCATACCCACATGCTGTGCTTCATGGGCCATGGGTAGTTGCAGAGAGGAAAGGGAGCTGAAGAGCTGTCTTCTCTGTAGACATGTAAGACCCGTTCTGCCGTATCTTTTTCTAGCCTGCAAAGATAGGTGGGTTTTGTTTTTTTTAACTTGACCAGCTATTTGGTTTCACTCATAAATTGTTAACTGATTTTCTGCCTGATATGAGAAGTTGTTTTTAATCAGTCTGTCTTCCTCAGTGCCCCTGCCTCTCCCTGACCCCCGGTGCCCTTTGCTCTCTTGCTCAGTTCACGCTGCACGGGTCACTGAGCTCCCTCCCTGGCAGCCTGGAGCAGCTTACTCACTAGAGGCCGCTGCGAGGACTGATGGGTTGATGAGGCATATCGCTATGAACAGCCCCCAGCACAGGGCCCAGGAAACGACAGCCCTTGCGTAAGCTATGCAGAAGGAAGCCCCTTGGTGTGCTCCAGTCCGTGGTAGAGCTGCTTGCCCTCCTGAACTGCCTATATTATTAAAGGTTTTATTCCACTTCCCCACTTGAATCCATTGTACCAGATATATACAGAGTTAATGAACCTTCATTCATTATCATTTTTAAATACTAGAACCTTAAAGAAATAAAAATATAGCCAGGCATAGTGGTGCACTTCTTTAATCCCAGCACTTGGGAGGTAGAGGCAGTTGATCTCTGTGAGTTTGAGGCCAGCCTGGTCTACAAAGCAAGTCCAGGACAGCCAGGGCTACACAGAGAAACTCTGTCTTGGAATCCCTCCCCAAGCCCAAAGAAGAAAGAAAGAGAGAAAGAAAGAAAGAGTAGGTGGTTGTATACTTATGACTCTATGTGTGGGGTATGTAGGCCTGCCATTAATTTTTACGATCTTTCTGTACATTATTGCATTGCAAGAAGATGAAAGGTCTTTTCTGCCAGGACCTTGGAGAAGTGGTTCCGATCATGTCCGTAGAGAAAGGTTTGATCCTGGCTTCAGTCAATTCTCATGTTAGTTTTCCTAAGCTCATGACATAAATCAAGTCTTCATAGTACTGAAATGTGCCTACCCTGACATGGGTGTGTGGAGGCCAGACGTAAAGTTCAGGTGTTTTCCTCACTTATTCTCTACTTTGTTTTTTTGAGACAGGGTCTCTCACTGAACTTGGAGCTTTCTGGTTTTGTTTGGTTTTGGTTTTGGTTGGATTTTCAAGACAGGGTTTCTTTGTGTAGCCTTGGCTGTCCTGGAACTCACTCTGTAGACCAGGCTGGCTTTGAACTCACAGAAATCTGCCTGCCTCTGCCTTCTGAGTGCTGAGATTAAAGGCGTGTGCCAGCACACCCCACTGGACTTTTTTGTTGTCTAGACTTGCTAACTAGTAAAGCCCAGGCTTTGACAGTTTGTGCCTCCTACTTCGGGGTTATAGGTGCTTAAGGACACTCCCAGCTTTTTGACGTGGGTACTGGGAAGCTAAACCAAGGTACTTGTGTTTATGCACCAAGAACTGTATCCTCAGCCCCACGTTGACATTTTTTCCTCTCTTTCTCACACATTAAATAACTTTGATTACTACCACAACAAGCAGTTGAAAGAGAGCAAGTAAGAGGGGAGAGCCCTGCTCACTGAGGGCTGCAGGATTCCTGCCCAGAGGCAGCTCTTGCCTTGGAGGTTCATGCATGTGGCAGGAGCCCTCACACCAGCTTCGACTATTAGTGGTAGGGTGATGTGCAACCATTCTGTAGGACTGACTTCTCGGAGAGTCTGTCTTGTTAACCGACCTCTGTGTGTGCTGCAGCAAGTCCTGCTCTGCAGCTACTCAACCTTCATATTTGGAAAGAAGAAAGAAAGCAGTGGTGGTTACCCTGTGGTGAAGGGGGCTGAGCTCCCATATTTCCAGCCATGCCAGGGGCGAAGGGTAGCAGTAGGACTGCCCTCCCCTTAGCAAGATGTTCTCTCAATGCCTGCACTCCGCACTGCACCTGCAGCCTCCAGAACTGTGAAAGCACTGCTAGCCTGTGGGTGCTGACCAGGGCGGCTCCAGAGCAGGCAGCTCAGAGAACTACTAATCCATGCACTGCAAGTGTCTCGTTGTCATGCCACAGAGTGCCTTAAAGTCTGTGGGAACTGAACTGGAAGTTATTTCGTTGCCAGGCTGACACGACTTAAACATCTTCTACTTAGCATTGCCTTTGGGTTAAAGAAGTAGTTTTTTATTCAGAGGGCAGACATGGGCATTTGTGATGGGGCTGCAAATGGCTTCCACTCTGTAGGCATGGGTCTGTGTTCATAGTTCGGTGGTATTTGTCTTTTATGGTAATTGTCAGAAGCAAGATAGGATTTTTGCTGGCACCTTCTATTCTACTTAAAGCCTGTGTACTGCCTTTGAGATTACACTATAAAATAGGCTTAGGACAGGGCCAGTGAGATGGCTCAGCAGGTAAAGGCACTTAGCCCCGTACCTGACACACATTTTCAAACCCTGAAGTAAAGGATAGGACCAACTTCCTCAAGTTGTCCTGTAAACTCCTCACACACACCAAGGGACCTCCACCACCACATATACTAAGTAAGTAATGTAATTTAAAAGTAAAGTGTGTGTGTGTGTGTGTGTGTGTGTGTGTGTGTGTGTGTGTGTGTGTGTGTGTGTGTGAAGCTGAGAACCTCAATTAATTTCAGGAGAAAGGAATTCTGGCATGGCACTATCATGCCGTGCACCCTTAAAAAGTGTTGTTGCTTGCCTCTACATGGAGCCTAAGACTTTGTGTGGGGCTGAGGGGCAGAAGCCTATAAAAGGTGAGGTGTCCTGGCAGGGTTAGCCAGTGGTCTATCATCCGGTGTGAACTGGCTCAGAGTGCCTCACTGGAGTCCTGGCCTGCATTAGCAGGTGCTGGCTCCAGTCTCAGAGCATCCTGCCTGCAGGCCTGGGTTTGTACAGAGGAAATGAAAGCTGGTGGTTTCCTATGAGATTTACAGTAGACCTGCCATTGCAGGAAGTGGTGAAAAGTTGATTGATCGCTTAAGACACGGTTCTACAGCAAGAAACAGGATGTATGCCTTCATTTATGCCTGAGTCCCGCTCCCTAATACATGTTAGGCTCTTCCCGTACTTTGGCTATATCATGGGCTTGAATTCTTTTTAACACCCCCTGACCCAAAACTCAGTCACTAAACGTAAAATAATTGGGATCAATATCAGTTTAGCTGTGTCAGAGCTTGTAGCTGTTACTTTTACATTCTCACTGTAGTTAAATTTACTAAAACTTGTCAGCAATTTTTTAATTTTGTTGAAAATCCCCAATGGGATATTACTGATGTTACAACTGTACAAAGAATGTACAGTTACATAGTAGGATTATATTTGTAGCAACATCCAAGAAAATCTAGTTTGCAGTGTGCTTGTCAAGTCTCTGATGTACTGATTCGCTTCATTCTAACAAATGCATTCTTAGCATGTGAGATGTTCCTTATTTACACATAGAAGATATATGACTGCAGCCGAGAACCTGCGAGTGTTTACTAACGATACCAGAATGTGTGGTGCTTGTAAGAGTCTGGCTATTTAATGACACTGACAAAGCTACTGCTGCTGCTGTTTTCTCCGCCTCCTCCTCCTCCTCCCTCTTCTTCTGATCTTCCTCCTCCGCTTCCTCCCTCTTCTTCTGATCTTCCTCCTCCTCCTCCCTCTTCTTCTGGTCTTCCTCTTCTTCCTCTTCCTCCTCCTCCTCCCTCTTCTTCTGATCTTCCTCCTCCTCCTTGTCTCCCCCAGCCCCTTTAAATGTGACGAAAAGAATCACCAGCTCCCTTAGCTGGCCTGGTTTTTGAAATGGCTTCACCATTGTAGGGATGGAATCTAGAACCTACAAGGGACAGCAAATTAGAACCAATATTGATTGTTACTGTGCTTGTAAGAACAAAATGGCTGCCCTGTCATGACTTGATTCTTCTCCCCAAATAACTTCCAATTTTCCTTATTATCTGTATAAAACAATTGAGTAATGAGTCCCTTTTCATTTCTCTAAATCTTCTGTCACAGTCTGTGCCCATACTGTTTTGAATCTAATCACTTTTTATCCCAGCATTCTGAGCAGTAATGGGGAGAACCCAGAATGACGCTTGTACAGACTTTAGAGTGCCTGTTAGAACCTCAGTACTAACAGGCCATTAGTCAGCCTGAGCTAGTGGAAGTGGGATAAAGAAGTAATAGAGGCCAAACATGGTAGTGCACACTCTAAATCCCACCGCTCAGAAGCTAGAGGCAGGAAGAGAGTAAATCTGAGCCCAGAGAAGGTCAAGGCCACCCACCCTCTACTATAAAACATGACCATTTCTCAAAAAACAAGGGCTACAGTTGTAGCTCATTGGTGGAGTAACATGCATAAGGCCATGGGTTTAATTTCCAGGAAAACCTTCCCCATTAAAAACCAAACCAAACCAAACCAACCAAACAATCAATCAAACAACAACAACAACAACAAAAAACTACCTTAGTGACAGGTCAAAAGTAAAGGAGCATAGATTTTTCATTTTTATTTACTTACTTACTTACTTACTTACTTACTTATTGGTTTTTCTCTGCTCCCGGCTGAGCATAGAAATTTTTAAGTAAAAATTTTTTCCTGGAAAAAATACAGATTCACATAGATGATTCTAGACCAGATGTCATTCGGACTGTATGCTCTTGTACAGCTGCACTTTGTGTAAAGTACATAGTGGTGAGAGTCCAGCTGCAGTAACCAGCTCTAAGTCTCCAGCATCTGCCCTGTCATTTGCCCTTTTCTCTGTTGGATTCTCCTGTCTGAGAATTCTGGTTTTCAAAACCATAGCTCCTGTCCTGTGAGTGGTAGAAAGGCTTTCCTCATTTTGAAGTCATAGAGAGAACCCACACTTCCTTCTCTGCCTTCTCTTGTTCTCACACTTACATTTGTGACCTGCTTGGAGTTTGTCCCAGTCCTATGAGAGGGTGCCAACTTTGTGATGTCTTATATCCTGTTGTCATCAGTCTGATTAATGAGCAGACCTAATTTTTCTTCTTAATATAATTTTTAAGGTCCAAAAAATTGGCTGCCCTCGCAGAAGCCTTGAAATCAGTCTCCCTCAGTAAGGCCCAGCTGGGCTTCGAGCTGCTAGAACTGGAAGCCGCCGCACTTCTTGTCCAAGAGGAAGAAACTGCCAGAAAAGTAGCCCGGTGCAGTCCCACACAGCAGGCTTCAGATTCCAGTCCTGAGCCCAGTGACTCGGACAGTGCCTCATCGTCTGGCACAGAAGACTCAGCGTCGGAGGAAGAGGAGCTTGTTGGGACCCAGCCCTCGCTGCTCACTTCTCTGCAAGCCCCCCTTTTGGAAGAGGACACTGACCTGCTCATCAGGGATAGTGGCCCCTGCAGAAACCTGGCCAGCCAGGGATGTGCAGTCAGTCAAGGGCAGCCGCTGGCCTCTTCCCGGGCTCCTCTGATAGAGGAGATTGGAGATAGTGGGCCCTGCAGAAACCTGGCCAGCCAGGGATGCACAGTCAGTCAAGGGCAGCCGCTGGCCTCTTCCCATGATCATCTAACAGAGGAGGTTGAAGACAAACTGAGGACCATGCTTCGGGTTTCCACACCTCATGGTGTAAGTGCTGGGAGCCACAGCAATATACAGGATGGAGAGGAGAGGGTGCCGTGTGATGGACTCAAGTGATTGATTGGCTCATGGAGAACTAGGTCAGCTGTGCTTTCATACAGAAGTGGAATTTCTGATGTTCATTGTGTACTTTTTCTGTGTGGAAATAGCACATGGCTTTTCAGTGAGCAAACATTTAAAACCTTTTGAATTTTTTATTTTGCAACTTGAAAAATAAAGTCCTAAAGTATTCTTTCCAGGGTGTTAGTAATATTTAAAAATGAAGACCCCAGTTCTTCTAGACCAGTGGTTCTCAACCTTCCTAGTGCTGTGACCCTTTAACACCATAAAAACTGTAAAATTATTTCATTGCTACTTCATAACTGTAACTTCGGTACTGTTATGAAGTATAATGTAAATATTTGATATGCAGGATATCTAATATATGATCCCAAAAGGACTTTGACCCCCAGGTTGAGAACCACTGCTGTAGACAGCTGACAGGTAGTACTCACATTTGCAGTGTGCACTGTGAGAAGTACTAACAGGTGAATACACCAGGTGAGACGATCACTGCAATCAGTCAAGGTAATGAATTTCCCCATCATCTCCAGCTGTCCTTTCTTTGGGCCAGAGGCCACCCACCTGTGTCCCCTGAGCGACCACTGCTCATCTGTGTCGTAGCCCAGTAGCTTGCATTGCCTGCATTGTACATAAAGCGTGCAGTGTGCTCTTTGATGGGGCTCATTTCACTACACATAACTAGCGAGACTGATATGTGTGCTAATGTCATCTTCTCAATGTGGAGACCATTTCTTTGTATAAATTTGTCCGTTCACCCACTGACGGGCATTTGAGTTGCTGTGGTGTCTTGACTATTAATAAAATTATTGTGAGCATTTGGGAACAGGTCTCTGTGTGCACATATGCTCTCTCCTCCCTAGGTAAGTGTCAGTGTGGTGTGTCTTGAGTACATGTTAGGGATATGCCTAACATTTTGCCAGGTTGTGTAGCTGTTTTCCCTCATAGCTTGGATGGACCAGTACACGCCAGCAGTGGGGCAGTGGCTCCATTCTCTTCATTGCTCAATGCTATTTGGTGTTTTCACCTGTTTACATTTGGTTATTTAGTTATTGTGTGTGCGTGGGTGCATGCCTGAAGCAGTCAGAGGACAGCTTTCAGGAGTCAGTTCTTGCCTTCCACCATGTGGATTCCAGGGACTGAACTTAGGCCGTCAGGCTTGGTGCCAAGCACCCTTACCCACTAAGTCATTTTATCAGCCGTCTGAGTGCTTACCATCCCAGCAGGTGTGGGGTTGAGATCTGGCTTATGCTTACTGATTTAAGATCTACTCTGCTGAGCCTCTTTTCACATACTTGTTACTCCAATGTCCTCCTGAAGTGCCCAAATCTTTTGGTATTTTTAAAGAGTACTTTTTTTCACTTTGGGGTTTAAGAGTTCTTTATAAAGATTGGATTCAAGTTCTCACTATGAGTCATTTTCCTGCATTTTTGTCTTATCACCTTTGATCATCTGCCAAACTCGGTGTTTTATCTTGCTGGGTGTTGGGTTTGTATCCCTACGAAAATTTATTTATGTTTTTTATCTTTCATTAGGGATTCAGCTAGATGGCTTGTACTGGTTTGAATCTGTTTTCTGTATTTGTCCATTCTAGGGCCCATTATTGCCCTGTGTTTTTATTCCTGAAAATCGTTTCTCAGTCTGCGTGTGCGTGTGCATGTGCATGTGTGTCTGTCAGCCTTTGCAACCTACTCCTTTTTTGCATAGCTGTGACCAAACCCCTGGCAGAAGTAACTTAGGAAGGAAAGATTCATTTTGGCTCATAATTGCAAAGAGCTTTCAGTCCTTTCTGGTGGGAGAAGGGGAGGGTGGGAATAGTTCCATCTGTGAAGGTGGGAAATTTCAAGGGTGGCTTGTTCACACGATGGCAAGCAGAGAAAACTGGTAAGCATCAATAACAAAGGCCCACCCTTAGGGACATGCTTCCTCCAGCCAGGCCCCCTGCAAAGGCTCCACAGATGTCAAAATACTGCCACAAGTGGAAAGGAAATGCTCAATACATGAGATTGGGAACCTTTCGTTCGAATTACCACACTTTCCCTCTCTTTGACTTTCTTGCCATCGGAGACAGCCAATGGTCGGAAAGCCCTTGGCCTGTCTCCTGATGGCCACACCTCAAAGAGCTTTACCTGAATTGTCTCTCTCACACAGTGGGGCACTCTTAGAGCTCACCTGGTCTCTTTCCTGTCTTGCATCACCTGATGCCCATTGTCTTGAGAAATGATGGCTTCACACATGCTCCCATTTTCCTCTTTGCTTATGCTGCTCCCTCTGCCTCCATCTTAGTGGAAGTGGGATCTCAGTTAGTGTATTCTGTGTGTTTCCCAGCCTCCAGGTCAGTTGCCGGGGCAGTAGGGCTGGTCGGATCTTGTTACTTGTGAACACCACTGCTGTATTCTATGTGCTCCAGAGACACATGGTAGGTAAATGAACAAGTGAAATAAACCGATTTGCTATGGGTGGAAATGAAACGAAACCTGATACGTGTTCGTCTCAGGACTTTTTTATTCCAAGACTGTATGGTCCCCTTTCCTTTGGATTTGAAAGGCTGCAAGGATTTGTATTTCTAATATAAATTCCAGTTGTATTAACATGTTAGTTGGGGGTGACTGTGCCATTTGACATGCGTGTTAACTCTTAAACACTGTAACAGCTTGCTCTGGGTGTGTTGGAGCCTTTTCGCAGGCTCCTCAGGGAGCTGCAGAATTTCTGTGACCAGTGCGAATGCAGTTCTCCTCAGCAGCACATTACCTGAAGCCGCTTTCAAAAGGCTTTGGATCCGTTTAACTGCACGTTGAACAAATCCTCTCTCGTCTAAATGTTTAAAGCTGTGGACATTTTCTTCCTTTCATCAATTCCTGTCCTCAGGAGTCTGGGGCAGGATTGACTTCCGTGAGAATTGTCTTGGAAAAACTTCCTTCCCTAAAGATATGCAAACATAATCCTCTGACAGAATTAAAGCCACTGGCCCTGTGAACTCTCTCATGAGTATTAGAGGTGACATGCATGAGGGCCGCAGCTTCAGACTCTGAGTTCAGTGCGTGGCATTCCCTTTACCCTCCCTTTGTCCACGAGGCTTAAAGCTCAAGTATCACACCACCTGGGCTTTTTAAAAAAAAATGGCTGAGAACGCTATTGTGCCTCACCTGCAGCCCAGAAAGGGGCTGCCTTTTGGGGGTTTAGGCTAAACAGCTTTCTGACAACTTTAGGGACCTCCTGTAACCACAGGAGTTTCCCAGAAATGCTCGATAGCAACAGAAAAGGCAAGTTAGGGAAAGAACCAGAGGAAACCACGGTGGCTCCCAGTCACATTGACTCAAAGAAATTGATCAGACATGGAATCCCAGAGCTCAGGGGTGACCTGCCCTGGAGGGGAATGTCAAAGCTCCACCCCTTTTCATCTTCAGAATAGGACTGAAGGTATAGTGATCGGTCACCTAACAAGGGAGATGTGTTTTGAGAAGTACACCATTGAGTTATTTTGTCATTCAGTGTGTGCATATCAGAGAATCAGTTGTCTTACCGAAATTATGGTAACTGTGGTGTCATCAAGTAGAGTCTCTTGGGTTTGATTTTTGAATTTTGCAGTCTAGGCTGACTTGGAACTTAGCATCTTCCAGTGATAGCCTCACAAGTACAGGGATTATTACAGGCCTGTGCCATCAGGCCCAGCCTGGTGATACAGTCAATCTTAAGCGGCCTCTGTCGTATATGCAGTATGTGTGTGGTGGTTTGAATAGGAATGGCCCCCGTAGGCTCGTGTGTTTTGAGTACTTGGCCCATAGGGAGTGACACTATTAGAACATGTGGCCTTGTTAGAGTAGGTGTGGCTTTGTTGGAGGAAGTATATGTCACTGTGGGGGCAGGCTTTGAGATCTCCCATGCTCAACCCATGTCCAATGTGGCACACTGTCTCTCCTGCTGCTGCCTGTAGATCCAGATGTAGAACTCAGGACTCCTTCTCCAGCACCATGTCAGCCTGCACACTACCATACTTCTCACCATGAATGGTGAGTAATGGCCTAAACCTCCGAAACTGTAAGCCAGCCCCAGTTAAACGTTTTCTTTTCTAAGAGTTGCTGTGGTCATGGTGTTTTCACAGCAATGGAACCCCCACAGCAGTGGCTGCGACTGTAACAAAACGTGCAGACCTTATCTGTATGTTTGTTCCTTATCTTATAGGCCTGGGAGACTCGATGCTCAAAACACACGATGAAGTTGGTGTGTTAAACCAGCCTGAGGGCTCATCCTTGTTGCTTGACTTTCCCAAGCTAAGCAAGGCTCCATGTAGCTACCTAACAACAGGTTGCTATGGGGGAGTCAGCACTGTGAAATGACCTGGCTGGTGATCTAAGTCTGCAAGTTCAGCAGGTTTGGTAGAAATATTAATTATATCTGTGAGTCAGGAATGCCTTGTCTTCTGCCTTCCCATCATCACAGATTGGCCTTCCGGTGTTCTGTCTGTCCCAGTATCCTTAAAGAGTCTTGCCGTGGGCATGGTGGGGCATCGATGCTGTAACCTGGATGGTATCATCTTTCACTAGCACAAGGCTGCTCCCTACAACATGCTGAATATATTGGCAGCTGCTGGGTGGTTTTCACACTTGCCAATGGAAAATACACTTTCTTTGTGGGAAACAGATTCTGTTACTGTGTACCGGAGGGAGCTATTAGTTATAAAAGATTATTAAATTATTTTAAAACAGAGACCCCTTTATTTTGTTAAATTTTATAAAAAGTAACTGGAAATCAACTTACATAATGATGGGAACAGATATTACTAAAAAAAAAAAAGGAATGAAACGAAAAACATCATATTTTCAGAAATGTTAATTGCAAAAGATGTTATGTTGTAGAGGTCTCCCTAAATAACATGCCCTGTCATGTAATGTCATTGCATATCAGGTAAATTCACGTTGCGTTTCACAAACACATCTCCGAGTGTTTGGTGAGGGTTTAACGCGTAACTCCCAGGTGGAAGCGATCGGAGCCGGGCCTGCCTGTCTTCTGAGCATGCTCTCTAGTTTTTCAGCCCATAGCAAGTGAAGGAAGCATTGATTAGACTTGATTTAAAGCAGTGAGTGATAAATGCAGCTGGGAAATTGATTCATGTCTCTCAAGTGACTGGGGCACAGCCATCTACGGTTGACACAACTCCTGTCTCAAGGCTGGAAAACAAACAGGGAAACACGCGTCAGGCAGATAAATGATGGCTGGTTTCCGCTCCTGGGGAAACCATTTGTTTCTGAGATAAGGGAGGCTGCTCTCCAGTCATAAGAAGATAAGCCAGAGAAGGGGGGCTGTGGAATTGGTTGCCCACGAACTTCCTTTGGCAACTACAGAAGAGAGGGAAAGGATTCACCTCCCTGGGAACGTCATGCTGGGCGAGGCGCTGGGGATGCTGTCTTCCTGGACCGCTGTGAAAGGATCTCGGTGTCACACTGGTGTCTTTGAAGCCGTGTCCTGGGGAACATTCCCCCCGCTGTTCTTGGTGTGTTCATTCAGGACCAGTATCAGCAGGAATCACTAAACGATGATCTTTATGGTCCTCCCAACCAGGCACCTGAAATACTGATGCTCCTACCAAGCCTTAGAAGGCTTCTGAAAACCAGTCCCCTGCTGCCCGGCGCCTCTAAGGAGACAGGCGTCTCATGTTTAAACAGTTGCTGTGTTTCTGCTGCTGTGTGCCTCACCTCTCTTGTGTCCCCAAGTACTTCCCTGTCCCCTCTCACTTCCTATTCGTTTGTACACTGCCATTTCACCCCAGCTTCAAGACTTCTTCAACTACCACTTCCCACAGAATGTTAGCTCCCTGTACCTCTCCTTGACCCTGAAGAGCAAACACTTTCTGCTGTGTACTTGCTGCTCTCAACTGGGACTCAGAGCCGTATGCTGCCCCTTCCTCGCCTTCAGAGTCCTTTTACATTGGGTCTCTCAATGCAATTACACAGTGCCTGTCCATAGAGTATTTTCATATAACACTTGTTGAAAGAGAAACCAAAAAGCTAGAAGACCGGGTGGCTTCTGTGAGCACTGGCCTCAAATCCTGGTCGGCTGTTAATTCTGCAGATGCCCCTAGCTCCCATGACAAAGCCATCTGTTCATGTCTGTTCCCTACGCCTTGGTTCTGTGTTCAGTGTGTGTCGCTGCCAGCACTCTAATCAGGAAGATCAAGCTGATCAGCTGGGTCAGGAGCCCTCCTCTCCTGACTCCCAGCATTCTCTACCTGTGTATCTCTAAGTGCGTGGTCACCTAGCAGGGAACCTGCAAAGTCCCCTCTCTGCGTGGTGTGGGTGGACACCATCACAGTGACTCAGGACCAGGCAAGCTGGGGAGATGGGAGCCGAGGATAGGTTCCTCCCAGGCTGTCCCCTGGTGCAGTGGGCTCCAGAGCTGTGGTTTCAGACTTGGGCACAGTTAAATTAGGAAAAGACAAAATGGAACTGTGGGTACAGAACATGCTGGTGCCTCTTAGCTTTGCAAATACCCAGCCTAGCTACCAATCAGAAGCCATGTTTTCATACAAAAGTTTAAACTGAACACATCACCGGGCTTTCAGAAAAATTGTACCTGAGAACCAGTTGCCTTCTCAGCATTTTTTTTCAGTCTCCTATGGGGGAAAAAATCTTCACACGCTATTTAAATAGCATTGGGTTCCTGCACTATGTAAATTTTTACTTCTTTTTCTCTTTTTGTGTTTGGTTGGTTTTGAGACAGGGTCTCTCTTTGTAGTGCTGTCTGTTCTGGAGCTGACAGGATCTCAAACTCACTGAGATCCTCCTGCCTCTGCCTCCCGTGTGCTGGGATTACAGATGGTGTGCTGACACTTTGTCTCTTAATATGAAGTTGTAGTTACTTTCTCCTGCCACTGAAGAACCTTTCAAACTGTAGCTGCATAGCTGAATCCCCATTGCAACAGAAGCAATCCCGGGACACATGAGCCAGATGCCCCTGCTTCGCAGTGTTTCTGAAAGCAAGTATGTCACCTCAGGTTCAGCAGGGGCACCTAAGGGGACAGGAGCCGAGTTCATTAAATTCCTGCTCTCACAGATTTAAACTGGGAAGTAAAGAAGGAAAGGCTCAGGCCTTTGGTAGATGAAAAGAGTGAGACATCAAGGAAAGCCACAAAGGGGACCTGGAGTTTGCACACGGCTCAGGGAGGAGAGAAGCTAGAAGAATCCACGTACTGAAGACATCACTCCAGGGAATGTGCTCAGGCACTGGGGAGTCTTGGAAACGGGCCTGATATGAGAGAGGCAGACCCTGGGAGTCCTTAATTGGTGTCACTCTTAAGGTGGCACATTTCTGCCTAGGGCTCCCACACCGCCCTTCCACCCATCTCCATCAGTGTGGACCCTAAGCCTGTTTGCCTCCGTCACCCGTGATGTAATCAAAGGCTGTCCTAGCAAGTACAGTAGATAGTCCTTTATCCCGAGTTGCCCTGGGATTTGTTTCCCTACTGTAGTCAGCCTCGGTCTGAAGACATTAACAGAGAATCCCCAAGTTCTAAGTCTCAAGCTGCTGAGTCTGTGATAGATCCTGTGCTCTGCTTTGTCCTGCTGTGTGTGCGGCCTGCTGTCGGTCACTTTGCAGCTCCGTAGCTATCACATCTGCTCTTGTCTTGCCTTGCTGAGTTTCAAGTGACCCTTATTTTACTTAATAATGACCCCAAAACATAAGAGTTATGATGCTGGCCTTGCAAGAAGTCCCACAGAGAAGCTGCAGTGCGCTTCCTTATGTGAAGAAGAAAACTCACGAAGAAAGCCAACCGTGACATTCCTAAGACCTGTAGCACATCAGGACACTCAGAGCAGGAGAAACGCCATGCCCAGAACTTGGATTGCAGAGTACTGTTACAGCTGGTCTATTTTATTGTTGTTCCTCTTATTGTGTCTGACTGCTAATAATTTTAATCATAGGTGTGGGGGTGGGGGTGGGGAAAATATGTACAGGTTCAGTCCTGTCTGCGGTTTTGGGCATCAGTGAAGTCTTGGGGTGGACTCCAGAGAAGAGCAGGCTACAACTGGAACGCCAACGGTCTTGAGACGTTCAGCAGTTAGAATGGGTCTCAGGAGCATCTTGCCCGAGCGACTCTCATGTGGCAAACCTCCTGGGTTGTCTGGTCACTGCTCCAGCATGCTCAGTGTAGACACAACCCACTTAGATGCCTCTCTCAGTCATGATAGCTGCTAGCAGCCCCCCCCTCCACAGCTCCCTATTTTCTGATTACAAGAGCTGATTTGTCCAATCCAGCAAACTCCTCAGACTAGACCAAGTGCAGGTAAACAGATTCCTTTGTGGTTTGGCAGTTGAGATGGGCATATGGCCACTTGGGACAGAGTCAGCAACTCAGTAGGTGGAGGAGGGGGGACGTTGTGGGAGAGTAACTGACAAATATGAAACCCACCCCTTTCGTTTCACCAGTGATTCTCGACCTTCCTAATGCTGCGACCCTTTAACACAGTTCTTCATGTGTGATGACCCCCAACTATAAAATCATTCCGTTGCTACTTCATAACTGTAATTTTACTACCGTTTTAAATCATAATGTAAATATCTTAATATGCAGGATACCTGATATATGTCCCCTGTGAAAGAGTCATTTGACCCCAAAGGGGTCGCGACCCACATGTTGAGAAGCACTGTTGTAGATAGTCCTATGGGCCCTCGTGGTAAAGCCTGTTTCTGGCATGTGCACAATTAAATTAGGTTTCCACTCCCAGAGAGGGGGCCAGGGTGGGAGCAAAGACAGAACCCTGTAATTGTAAATGGGCAGTCTCCAGCTGTCACTCCTTGGCTTCCCCTTTCTCCTGAGTGTTCTGAGGCAAGCCACTGGGCGGTGCTAGAGCCGGGCGTAGCCTCTGCCAGGCAGGCGGGTTCTGGATGCCCCATCTTGTTGTGCCAACACTCCCCACACCCGCACCCCTGCGCTCTTCCCAGGCAGCACAGTGCATGACTGTCCCTCACGGGATCTGAGTTCCCTTCCTTTCTCCCTCCTGCCTTTGTAGCTGCACAAGCTTCTCCTCTCACCTCTTATCTGCCTTGACCTCTGCCCTCCCACATTCCCCCATCCGGGGTTATCCTAGATACCCTAAGCGAGGCTGCGGGCTTCCCAGGCTAGGCTGGCTCCAGCGCTGGCCTCGCACGCCCCAGAGACACAGAAAGCACCCTTGACACAGAAAAGGGGCGCCCTTCCAAGTCTAGTGCCTGGTTGGAGATCACCTTGCACTATCAGCCCGGATGTGCAGCTCCCTGCAGCGTGGTCGTTCTGCAGCACCGAGCTGCAGGTCCTTCGGGTTCCTGTAGAGCCGGGGGAGGTAACCCGAGTCATGCATATAGAACAGAGTAGACCTCGTTCCCGTGGGTGTCCTGGCTCACTCCCACGTGGGTCTAGAGGGCGAACGGTTGAAACCATCACCTTCGGTCCTGCACTGAGCGCTGACTCTCCGCTGGGTACCAGTCACCATGAAGGGCTCTGTTTGTCAATCATCTGGGCTCCCGGGGTGGCGGGGCGGGGCGGAAAGGGGGAATCCTTGCTGGTGACCGCCACGTGCCTGTTGGCGGGGAAGGCTCCAGTCGACAGTCCTCCCCGGCTAATCCACCGCATTGTCCGCTGACGTATCTAATTATGTGTCTTACAACCGCCGCGCGGTCCCCTGGAGCAGCGAGGGCCTTCTGGCGGAAAGACGAGAATGATTGCTCCATCTGTTACAGAGGCACCGCTTGGGGGGGTAGGGGGAGATGCGCGTGCGCGCAGGCAGGGCGGGCGGGGCAGCCACGCGGAGCGCAGGTGCCTCGGGAGCCCGGATCCTGTCTGCAGATGCAGGTGCCAAGCTCGTCCGGGCTGAGTAGATGCTTAATTACAGTCGACCGCAGGGGCTGTTTCACTCCTGAGTGACGGAGGGAGCTCCAAGTGAAGCTCAGAGCCGGGCTGGAGTAAGTAGCAGGCTGAAGACTGCTAGGAAGCCAGGAAGAGGTCTTTCCCTAATCACCAGGCCACGTCTCACCTCTAGGCAGATTAAAGCGTCCTTTGGGCTAAATTGATGCTCAGTCTACTGACACCCCCTTCTATTCTGGAACATTGTTTCCAAAGCTCTAGAGTCACGCCGGACAGGAATCCAGGCTATCAAGAGTAGGCTCGCCTTGGAGTCAAATGTCTGTAACAGCTCCTACACTACCTGCTAGGCAGGTAGGTGATCCTCTCTTTCCCAGTGTACTGGGGATCTGTACACGAGGGTTGGAGCGCAGGGCCTCCTTGGTGCTACAAGCACTGTAGCCTCTAATTCTGGTGCTCAAGTTTGGCCCTGCTCGGTGGGCACATGCGCAATGGGAGTTGCAGAGGATCAGAGTCAGCAGCACTATGTGGCACACAATGGAAGCTGTGGATGGTCTCCTGAAAAGAAGCGGAAAGGCACGGCAAGCGTGGAGGGAGCTGGCGGCTGTGCAGGCAGTTTTTCCTATGTGAGTGAATCCGATGGGTGAGAGAACCGGATTGCTCAAAGTGGATGGAACAATGGGGTGGGGACAACCTATAGAAAGCCACATTTGTTTGGAGCCCAGACAACATTATTGCATTATAGGGAAAGAGAAGCTCCATCAATTCGGGATCTACAGAAATGGAAAAGTAACGTGGACATGTGGTGTGGCTTAAGACATATTTCATTATTAAGGCCTAACAAGCATTTGCAAATCTCGCTGTCTTGGGATGAACATCAGCTTGCCACCAAGCCTGATGACCTGAATTATAGATCCCCACCACTAACCTGGACTTAAATGGTAGAGGTAGAAAACCAACTCCCAGGGGTGTTCTCTCTCTCTCTCTCTCTCTCTCTCTCTCTCTCTCTCTCTCTCTCTCTCTCTCATTTGTGTGTGTGTGCTGGCTTGTGCTGGTTTGAAGAGGGGGCACACATGCACACACAAAAGTAATAATAATTGTAATTTTTAATTAATTTATTTATTTATTACATATACAGTGTTCTACCTACATATAACTCCTGTAGGCCAGAAGAGGCCACCAGATCTCCTTATAGATGGTTATGAGTCACCATGTGGTTGCTGGGAATTGAACTCAGGACCTTTGCAAGAGCAGCCAGTGCTCTTAACCTCTGAGCCATCTCTCCAGCCCTTAAAATGTAATTTTAAAAGAGCCTTCTTGTGTCTCTCACTCTTGGCAACTCAGAGCCATTGTTCTCAAATTTCACTAGATGTGACTGGCTGTTTTCTCCTTATACGCAGTTGACCTCTGGCAAATGTTACTGAGGACAAACCATATTGTGGACAACACCACTACTAAGGGCTCAGAGACCTCCAGTCCCTGCTACAAACAAGGAGGTGGAGTTTGGCTTTATTTTGCAGTACAGAAATCAATACTGCATTGCAGCTTGGTCCATTGAAGAAGCCATACCTGGGATAAAGGCGTTTCTATATTTTACCTGCTTTACCGTGAGGTTCCTTTCCCACTTCTCAGCAGTTGTAGTAGGTTAAAATACCACACACTGGCTTCCTCCAGCTCCTAAGTCTGAACTTTGGGTAAAAGTTTACAACCACTATAAACAAAACACGTCACTCTACTATTTGAGCCCCGCTGTAGTACTTGACATAACAAAATGTCGAAGACTTTGAATGTTTCCCAAACCAAAGGATATTCACTTTAGACTCCAGTATCAAAATGGCATGAATTGTGTGTATCCGGCTCTTGAGCAGAGTCACAGAATCACAGAGGCAGAGGCAGGCAGATCTTTGTGAGTTTCAGGCCAGCCTGGTCTACAGAGTGAGTCCAGGACAGGCAGGGCTACACAGAGAAACCCTGTCTCAAAAAACCGGAAAACAAAAAACAAAAAAAACCAAAGACACAAGCACTATATCAAGTTCTCTATCAATATCTATCAATTTTTGTTCAGAACATCTCCTTCACTAGAAGGAGTCCAGTCTGGTTCAACTGAACAGAACCAACCGAGTCTGACTAGTCAGTCCATGCAAACAAGTTAATATGTGACATTAGAAATGCGCAGGGCAGGAGTATCCACGGGTGCCGCACTCTTCAGTCTCCGTTTTGATCATAAAAGCAGGCCTTACAATATTGTTTTCATACCATATACATTATTTGCCAGATTGTAAGTTTGTCCTAATTACATAATATGTACTGCCAGTCTCCTCCATAAACGTCACTCTTCTTGCACTTCTTTTCTTCAAAGTCAGACTCAGATCCTGTCATCCTCTTGTACATATCTTTAATGTTATCATAGGTTGTCTCAAAGTGAGTGGCAGCATCATAGGCATGGGGAATAAAGATCTGGCTTTCTATTCCCAAATCTTTAGGTATAAAGAGGTCACTGGTGAGGACACATTTCTCTTCAGTTGGCCCCAAGAGCCCCAAGGCGAATCTGATTTCTCTCTCTGGTTCCTTGGTGTCCACAAATGTGCTTACAATAGTAATATACTTGCCCTGTGCTGCCACGTTATGTGCAAAGGAGAGTGTGCAAACATAGCCATCTGACTTTGCGGTTGACTTGGTTCTGGGGATGATGGTCTGGCCCAGGTTAGCATCGTTGGTATGGTGATAGGGAGGCTAAGGATAAAGATTACTCTCATTACC
Organism: Acomys minous; assembly: GCF_964271855.1. Classification (NCBI taxonomy): domain Eukaryota; kingdom Metazoa; phylum Chordata; class Mammalia; order Rodentia; family Muridae; genus Acomys; species Acomys minous. Next base: position 43,669,711 of record NC_140500.1, read on the forward strand.
TGGCCCCATTTTTTCAACTGATCTTTTACATAGCTAGAATCACAGATGAGCTGCTTATGGCGAGCATTCTCTCCTTCAGATTTTCACCAGTCTCTTTTCCATTTTGCACAATGATTTCTTCGATTGATTTATTCAACATGTAGATGCCTCTACATATAGCACGTAGCCTTACAAGTCCTTGTGACTATTCTCCCAGGCCATAGAACAGATAAAGGTACGGGCTCGCTGTGAAGTGTAATTCTATTAATGGTATCACAGCACAGCTGATCTAAATAGTCATCTGGTCTGTACAGTGCAAGAGAGGGGCCAGTAAAGTCTAACATCTTCACCCACCCAAATCAAACTAATTGTACACATCTCTTATGGAGGTCTTCTTAGGATCAATATCCTCAAAAGTTCTAGGACTTTTTCATCCAAGTTGGCAATAGAAACTAGGAACTTCCTGAAGTGGCGTTTCCCAAACAGTCCCACTAAGCTAGATGCCATGGCTTCTGCTTCGGTGGAAGGAACCTCCCTCATAGACAAAGCCCCCTTCAGTCGCTTTGAATTCCGTTTAGCGAGTAGCCTCTGCGTGTAGCAGCATCTTCACCAACTGACCACTGGCCCAGTCTCTTCCTCTCCCATTGATGCTGGTGGTTCTCCTGGTAATTTAAATCTTTGTATAAACCTTCCTGCGATGTTATAGATGCAGTTTCTCCTCCATAGTGCTCGTCATGGTTAGTGTGAAGAACCTTCTTTTCATTCACTGACATTATACCTGACAGGATACATTCTGACAGTCCAGTGCCCAGCACGATCATGTTGTATTCTTCATTCATGGCAGGGGGTGGGGGCACATGCTGGGGCTGGGGGACACCCACCCATCCTATGGAATGGATGGAGAAGTCCAGCCTCTCTGGGCCGGGGTGGGACGGGGAACTGAAGAAAGGGAAAACTGAGCTGACGAGGACAGGAAGAGAAGAGCCGGGAGGGCAAGGTGGACTATCTTCATCCCTGTCTACAGATAAGAAAACTAAATCCTTTGCCTAAATTCACCACTGTAGTAGATGTTTGTATTAGCAGATGTCTCTATGTTAATTTTTAAAACAGCTATAGATATACAGGTGTTTTGACTGCATGCATGTCTGTGTACCACATGTGCCCAGTGCCCACACAGGCAAGAATAGGGCATTGGATCCCCTGGGACTAGAGTTACAGTAAGCTGCCACGTGGATGCTGGGACCCAACCCCACATGCTCCAGAAGAGCAAACAGTGCTCTTAACTGCGGAGCCATCTCTCCAGCCCTACTTTAAATTCTTTTTCTTTAAATTGCATTTACTTAGATCTATACCCCCCCACCCCCTCTCACATGCACACATGTGAAAGTAAAAGAATAACTTACAGGAGTCTGTTCCCTCTTTCCAGCTTGATGGACTCAGGTGTGGCAGCAAGCACCCTTACCACCGAGCCTTCACCTATGTCCCAGTTATTTCTATTTCAAAAGAAAGGAATGTGGGGGAGATGCAGAGGCTTCATGAAGGATACACCTTGAAAATAGCCTGACATTTCCTGCTTGCTGCCTCTGTGTCTTTGGACCTTGGACCACAGACGACTTTTCTGTTGTTGTTGTTGTTGTTGCTGTTGTCGTCGTTTTCTCATATGTGTGGGTACATGTTGGCGAATATGTGGGTATCTTCCTTGATCACTCTTCATCTTAGCTATTGAGGCAGGGTCTCTCAGTAAACCCGGCTAATGCTCACTAACTAGCTAGCTTGCTGCAGGGGTTCTGTTTTCACTCTCCAACCGAGATTACAAGAGGCCACTCTGCCCAGCTGGCATCTACTGGAGTTCTGAAGATCTGAGCACTCTGGTCCTCAGTGCTTGTGCCGAGCCATCTTCCCAGCGCTGGACTTATTAAACTTGTCTAGGCTACAGCTTTTAAACTAGCTACCATAGGGTGATAGTCTCACCTCTCCAGTTGGTTGGGACTGAATGAAGATGTAGCATCGTCGTCACCACGGTCTGGCCCACCCTGGACGCCGAATCATTTGCCACTTGTCCACACTGTGTTTGTTTCTAGAGACCGAGTGCAACAGAACATGTGCTCTGTGCACAGCAGGCTTGTAGTTCTTTGCTTTATGCTTTTCCCCCTGACCCAGAACCGCCAGGCACGTCATGGACACTCAGTATTTCTGGACCTGAGTGTCTGTGAGATGGTGGCTCTGTGAGGCCTCCTGACAAATAAAGAGGGCTCCCAGGAACCAACCTTCACAAAGAAGAAACGAGACAGCCACTTTCATTCCCACCATCAGCAGGTCAGGGTCCAAACCATGTAGCTTGTATCTTGTTGACCATGGCCCAGTATGGGACAGCAACTAAGGAACTGCTAGGGATGCCAGATGAGTGTCCTCTGGAGTCCGCTCCTATCTCCCTCCTGTCATCCCTGTTCCCACAGAGCACAGCTGGAAAAGATCCACTGGGCTGGCTCAGGTGTGGATTGCCCACTAGCAGCCCCGGCACCCGTCCATCACTCTTTGGTACTCGTTGGCTTCTCTCCAGCCATTGAAGCCTGGCCTGGGTGCCTCCAGCCCTGGCCTAGCTTCCTGAAAGTGAAGCCATGGCTGCCTCCAGTCACTCATCTTAACTGGAGAGGTCATGGAGAGTTGGAATTCCACATTTGGAGTCAGCTTGCTCCTTGAAATGTGTAAAATATGTCTAATGGCCTCCTTCTACCCCTGACTCCTGAGAAGCTAGGCTGGAGGTGGGAAGTGGCTTTGGGCGAGAGCCTTCGAAGATTTCACCTATGGTCTTGAGAGGCAGGTTGGAAGGTGGGGCTGGGTGTGATGACACAAATGCGGCTGTGTTGACTCACACATGGTGGCCATTGGGGAAGGCCCCTGAGCTCACATGCTCCTGTAAAGAAGCCAGAGGCTTGAAACAGAGGTTAGGGAACTGGGGAGACAGCTCATCTTGCAAGCATGAGGCTCTTTCTTTAATCCACTGAACCCACATAAAGCAAGCCAGGTATAGGAGCTCACACTTGTAATCCCAGCACTGAGGAAGTAGGGACAGCTGGGTCCTTTGGGCATGCTGGCCAATCAGTGTAGCCTATTCAGTCATTTCTAGGCCAAGGAGAACATGTCTCAAAATAAAAAACCAAAAATGGTGGATGGCACCTGTTTTAGAACACCCAAGGCTGACCTCTGGCTTCCACATGCTGCATACACATACACACTCACACACACTCACACACCCTCTAGCTTCCATATGCTGCATACACACACACACACACACACACACACACACACACACACACACACACCCCTATGCATGCACTCACGTGCATGACCACCTCCATACACATGTTCATGCATGCTTGCATACAAAAGGAAGAAAAAGAGGTAGCTTGTCAGGCCAGCGCTCTGAAATCCTGACGAGATTGGTATATCAGCAGATCTGTAGGACAAGAGGCTAAAGGAGGATTTGAGGGCAGGACAGGACGGGATAGCCTCAGTTCTAATGAGCCATTCTCTTCCACTGACTAGTGCTTTGTGCTGGCAACTGCCTAAGGAATGAGCATCTCCAAGAAAGTGTCAGGACTTCTCCTGAGGCGTGCACCTTTATATGAAGCACACTGGCACCCAGAGAAATTGTGCCTGTTGATGTGCAGCAGGGGGACCCTCTCCTCCACTCCCAGAAGCCTCTTCTGGCACCTGTGTTGGGCACCACAATGCCCCATCGTGTGTGAGTGTACATACATCCTTGAGGAACTTGCAGGATGCTGCTTTTGAACGTATGTGTCTATGCTAGTGGTGGATGGATACCACTTTCTCAGCAGTTGCCACTCACACCCAGAACTGCCTGCCAGCCAGAGTAGCCAATGCGCAGATTATTTTTAGTAAAACTTCTTTGAGGCAGAATCTCACTGTGTTGCCTGGATGGATTTGTGTAGCTAACCTAGCCTGGCCTGGAACTCTAAGTCTCCTGCCTCAGTCTCCTGAATGCTAGGATTCCAGGTGTGCATCACCACACCTGCTATAATAACAATGAACAAAATGGCGGCACATCCTATGGACATCTAGTGAAATAGTCATGCTGGCGTTCTTAGTATCCTTCTAGCATTTTGTTTCTCTTGAGCTGTAGTGTATTCGTGAGACTAGAAAATGCTGTGTGTGCATATGTGTGTCTGTGTGTGATGATGGTATGTATGTGTGTCTGTGTGTGTGTGCTACTGAGAGTTAAACACCTTTCCTAGGCTGGGCAGTGGGAGCCTGGAGCCAGCACAACAGTGGCTCAGAGCATGGAGAGTCACATTTCTCCCTGTCACACTTCCTTTTCCCCTGGATGAAGGCATGAGCCTGGCAGGGACTGTGTGTATAGGAGGCCTGTGACTCATATGCAAACCAGCTCCCCAGGTGAGGAAAGTGTAAGGTGGCTGAAAGCCCAACAGGGTCAGCTCCAGTCAGTGCCAACCTGGACAGTTCCCCTCTGGTATGCCAAACAGAGCAGGCTGGCTGGCTATTTCCTGCAGTGTAACAGGTGTGTGTGTGTGTGTGTGTGTGTGTGTGTGTGTGTGTGTGTGTGTGTGTGTGTGTGTGTGTTCAGGCATCAGTGTAACAGGGTGTGTGTGTGTGTGTGTGTGTGTGTGTGTGTTCAGGCATCAGTGTAACAGGGTGTGTGTGTGTGTGTGTGTGTGTGTGTGCGCGCGCGCGCGTGCGCGCGTGTTTTCAGGCATCAGTTTACTCAGCCAGAAGTAGCCAGGGAGTGGTTCTGGTGCCCAGCTTGAAGCAAAGGGAGGGAAGAACAGATGGGATCTGAGCTTTGTCACAGTGCCTGGCTGCCTTCCCTTCCGCATTAGCATTTTATACATTGGCTCTCAGCAGTAAAGAGCAGCCAGCAGCAGTGTGCCTGTTGCCAGCGGCAAGGAGTCAGCCTCAGGAGGCCCTGACCCTGCCGTGACCCCAGCAGGCACTGGGTGGCCAGGCTGCACCTGCACTGTGCCTTCTCTCCAGCCACAATGTTCCCCTTCCCAGCTGACAACACTCCAGAGAAACGAAGCCATCTTCCCAGAGTCAGTGGGCAACCAGGCACAGAGGAGATCTAACTTGGAAGATACACCCCAAGCCACACCCTGTGGCCTTCCACACCTAGGAAGGTTCAGACTCAAAGGATGTCCCTGTAATTTTCTGCCAGGCCTCAAAAATAGACTCCTTCTCCATTCTAGAGTCTCTCTTCCTTTCCACTGAAGGGAGAAGTGGGGTGTGTCTGACTGCCCTAGGACCTCAGTCTAGGACATAGATGCTATACAGAGGAGCTATAAGTGTGGGGGTGGAAGCTGAAGCCCAGCCTTGTGTCACAAGCCAGTTGGTGGCCTCGTGTTAGCTTCTGTGAGACAAGGGAAAGGTGGCCTGGCACCAATAGGACTGTATTACCTGTGTTCCGCTGCCAAATCTGAGGCTGAGTGCTTACAGAAGGTAGTGGCACATTTGAGGTTCGGAGTATATGGTGCTAATCTGCTTGGCTCTGCTGACGGCCTTCCGATTGCATCATAGTAGGAACGGGTCCAAGAATGAGAGCTCTTAAGAAGGATGTGAAACAATAGAAACTCAGGGGAGGTGTCAGGCTCTCTCACGGCCCCTTGGCAACGCCACTAGGGAACAGTGGGAATCCGTCCCTAATCGCCCCTTGAGCCACAGGTGACAGCTACTTCCAGGCTCCCATAGCCAGAAGAATATTCTCCTAAAAGGGTCATATCTGTCCCATGGGCTGCCCGGGTCAAAGGCATATGCCAGGGTCTCCCAGCAGAGGTCCTTTGGAGCCCCCTGACACCCTTGCGGGACCATCCTACTCCTCATGACTTCAAGACAGTCCAGTGTGGTCGGTCTTTCCTCAGCCCTGGCTGAGGGAGGAACTGAGGCACTCACCTGACAGCCTCCCACCTGTGCCTGGCCCTAGATGGATCCCAGTGCTCACATCATCCCAGTGCTGTTCTCAGGGGCAGCCGTCCAGCAGGGCTTCACCCGCCCTTCCCCGTGACCACAGCCTTTGGCCTGGCCTATCTCCTGCCCTTTTTTCCACATCTCCCCTTCAGCTTGGGAAGCCTATGACTGAAGAAGGCCTGTTTTCTTGCTCCCCGCCTTCCTGTTTTCTATCTTAGAGGTCTCTCAGGGCCATTGCTATCATTGTTGGGCAGAGCAGAGGTGGCTATGAGCTGAGCAGGACTGGCTGGAGGGCTCCAGGCCACAAGTCTTGTTTTGAAGGCTTTTCTTGTCCCTTACTGACGAGGGATGGGGGTGGAAGGTGGAGTGGTGGTGACTACTGTCACTACTCTCCTCACAAACCTCAGAATGGACCCCTCATCTGCTGCCCTCCCAGAAGCACCTGCGTGTGGTCAGCTGGGGAGTGTCTGCGTGTTCGCTGCTGTGGAGGGAAACCAGTGGCCTCACTAAGACCCAGAGTCTGCATTGGTACATGAGGGAGCGCTGACTCCAGTGGTAACCTACAAAGCCGAGTTCTTCCTGTTGGAGTGTCTCCTTCCCAGAAGCTGTCCTGCTGCTGCCCCTGGGGTAGTTCTGATCAAATGCTCTTGTTCTCCCTCTCCTGTTTCAGTTTTGTTTTTGTTTTGTTTTTTGTCTATAATACAACCATCTCTGAAAGGAGGGGCCAGCGGAACTCTGGAGCTGCCTTTCACACAGAGGATGTAATGAGATAAAGACCCTGCAGGCACACTCTGGTTCTCTAATGGACACCAAACCCTGTGGGCCTAGAGTCAGCCACCTGGGGACCTCACAGAGTCTGCCATGATTTGTCCTGGTCCCCAGCACACAGCTTCTCTCTCCATTTTGCTGGGGTGTCTGTGCTGTCCTGAGTCTGCTGCAAAGCTCCCATGAGGCTGAGGCAACACACACACACATACAGACACACACAGACACACACACATAGACAGACAGACAGACAGACACACACACACACACACACACACACACACACACACACACACAGTCACTTTACCCAGGGAGTCAGGACATGGGCTTCTCCAGTGTTCAGGGAGGCTTCCTGGTCACAGATAGAGACCATTTGCTTTCTGCTCACCCTAGAAGGCCTTAGAGGTACGTGTCTGCCAGCAAGACGGAGTTAAAAAGAGAGAGGGGGAACTTCTTCCTGAAGTTAAGGTAGGACTTCCTGGGTTTAGAGAACATTTATTCATTCAATAGTTATCTATCAAGCACCTACTGTATATGAGGCTGTGTATGATCCTGGGCTCATAGGTGTGACCTGGTACCACCTGCACTTGAGTAGATTCACAAGTAACTCCAGAGCCACAAATGTGGGGAAGAGAACCAACAGGAAAGGGAGGGCTATTGGTGGGCGGGACTTCCTGTAGAGTGACCAGGAAAGGGAAGAGGAATCGCTGCAGAGGCAGCAGTGTGAGCATAGATCCTGGGGCACAAGGGGCCTCAGAGATTTGGGTGATCAGTAGATAGTGCTGTTAATGTAAGATGTAAACGAAGAAGGGGAGGAAAGAGCAGGAAGACCCCTGGTAGGCCGGAGCTAGGGGATCTGAGCAGGTAAGTGGTCGCTCGCCTTTAGAAATGGGATAATTGGAAGCCCACACAAGGGTTAAAGCAAGGAGGATGTTACTAGAAGACAGCAGAGCTCATGCACGTGCGTGTGTGTGTGTGTGTGTGTGTGTGTGTGTGTGTGTGTGTGTGTGTGTGGCAGGCCCCATTTAGGGCCATGATGTAGCTAGGATTTCTGTACTCTCTGCACCCCAGGCCTCAAGGAGAAGAGCATGGCAGCCACCCGCTGTCCACATCCTCGACTTCTGTGGTCCATCATCTCAAGGTGTTGAATCTTCCATGACTCTTATCTAATGGACCTTGAGCCAGGAGCTCATTCTGGGACACATAGCTACCATAGAGTGGAGCAGGGTCACAGCAGACATCCCAGCTGCTATTGGGTAAGGATGGGCCCCTATGCAGGAAGATGTAAATCAGTGAGATAATGGGAATGGGATGAGAGTTGCCAGAAAACCAGAGGCTAAAGAATGTACCTCTTCTGCTCGTGGTGCTCACCTGTGGTCCCACCAATTATGAAGCTGAGGTGAGAGGATGGCAAGTTCCCAGTCAGCTTAGGTAACAGAATGAGATGCTGTCTCAATAAAATAAGAAGGCGGGGGTAGGTTAAGGAGATGGCCCAGCGAGTAAGAGTACTTGCTGAGTAAGTGTGAGGCCCCAAGTTGAATCGTGTTAAAAAAGTGTTGCATGGCACATCTGTAACCCCAGTGCCACAGGGCAGGGGTGAGACAAGGGAAGATCACTGGAGTTTGCTGGCTGCCAGCCTCACCCCAGGTTCTTAAAGAGATCCTTCTCAGGGGGAGTAAGAGTGACAGAGCAGGACGTGGCATCCTTCACACACACAGGTGCTTGAACTCACTCACATTCAACCACAGGAAAAAATCTGAAGGGGAGGAAGGAAAGAAGAAAGGAGAGGGTAGAAGCAAGTTCAGAGTTTAAGCTCAGTTTTCTAGGAGCCAAATCAAAAAGGAACACGACCGTCAGAGTTGTCATCGGCTAGCAGAGTCAGATGGAGCAGATGACAAAGTGGGGGAGCATGTTCTCACGCTACAGCTAAGAGGGTGTTCTGGAGAGCACCTCTGTAGAAGGCAAACCAGGACGTGCCATAGACAATCCACTCCTCAAGGGTTTTATTTAGATTTCTGGAAAACTGAGGTTTCCCAAGGAGGGGACTGTCCTGTGACCTCTGCAAATAAAGGGACATTATTGAATCCCAGCCATGGAGATGGCATGGCATCTGGTGGAGGGGCCAAAGCCATGCCCCGCAGTGGTTCCTTCTGATCCCACCTACAGGAGATTGGTGGTGAGCGCTGCAGGAGAGGACAGGACAGAAGACCAGAGAGCAGGCCATCCCTCAGACCGCCACCCCTTGGTGTTACCCTCTTGGGCTAAAGGGTTGCCATGAGGCACTGGAGGCTTGAGGTGGTAAACCCTGAGTGCTTGCCAGCAGAGGTGGCGCGGGCCTCTGATCCTAACATTAGGTGGGTGGGGGGGGCAGATGGATGGGCATAACTATGAGCTAGAGGCAATCCGAACTGTACTGCAAAGTGTGACCTTGTCTCAAAACAAAACAAACAAACAAAACCTTGAGTGTTGACCGTTAATTTAAGACTATTCAAAATCGTTCTCAAAACTCAGAAAGGGGAGTATAGTCCCACCCCACTCTGGGTGTGTGGCTCCTGGCTTGGCATCCAAGCTTCCTGAATAACCCAGAAGGGCTCAGCCAGGTGCTAGGCTGGCTTTGGGCCCAGAGAGAAGCCAAGATGCCAAGACCCTACCTTGCAGAGCCAGTGATCTCCAAAACCAAGAATGTCATGGCCTGCCCTTCTCACCTCCATGCTTTGGTTTTCATGCTTTGTGTCTGGCCTGGACTCCAATGAAACCGGCCAGCCGTTTCCCTCAGGGAGATTCTATACCAGCCAGGCTGGAACAGCTAGGCACATTAAGGTTGGGAGGTAGCTCCCACTGCCATCTGGGAGTTGCCACTAAGGATATACCTGGCCCAGGGGATTTGAAAAATGACTGCAGCTGAGCTCTTTCTTAAGGTATTAGAAGAGAGGCCTGGCAAGGACCATGGTTCCAGAGAGAGGAAGCTGAAGTGTCTGGGAGTTGGGGGTGGAATTTGCCACATTTCACTTGTTGCCATGTTATCAGAGTTATTAAGGTGAGGCTAGGGGCAGAGGAAGGACCCTGGCCGGGCTTGTCAGTCATATAAAAAACAAAACAAACCCCACAAAAACAAAACCCTCCATACTGTTCAGAAAGATTGCCTGAAAGCTAGCAATCGCCTGAAAGGCAGGCTGCAGGCTCTAGCATTGAGTTAGAGCAGTGCGCCAGGTAACCCCAAAGATCCCTTCATTCTCTGTGGGAATTGTACCCAATTTTTACTAGTTTACTAGTTGGGCCTGTCTGTAACAGAGTATGGGGGAAGCTGTAAAGCCGCTGTCTGAGGGAGGCAGATGGACCCTGCACAGCAGGGGAAATATTCAAAGATGATGGCTTTATTTATTATTCAAGGACACCAATTACTTTTATCTTTAACTTTGCGGGTACACATGTATATGTTGGGGGTGTATACATACATGTCTCTGTCTCTCTGCCTTAGTCTCTCCTATCTCTCTCTCTCTCTCTCTCTCTCTCTCTCTCTCTCTCTCTCTCTCTCTCTCTCTGTGTGTGTGTGTGTGTGTGTGTGTGTGTGTGTGTGTGAGAGAGAGAGAGAGAGAGAGAGAGAGAGAGAGAGAGAGAGAGAGAGAGAGAGAGCGCACATATGCACATGTAACTGTAGTGGCAGACTCAGGTGTTGTCTCTCAGGCTCTCAGGTTATGTGATTACATTGTTTTATTTCACTGAGCCCCAGGAATTCACCTAACTCCATCTCCCCAGTGCTCAGATTAAGGGCTATGCCACCACTCCCAGCTTAAACAAAACAAAACAAAACAAAACAAAAAACAACCTCAGAGTCCCACCTGCTGCTAAGCAACAAAGTGAAGGAGAAGGAAGACATCCAGAGATCCATCCCCTGACATGCCACAAGGTGAGGATGGGGAAAGATACCCAGAGACCCACCTGCCTTTATGACACTCAGTGGAGGACACCCAGGATCCAACCTGTTGGGGACAATAGGCCCTATGGCCAGTGTTCAGCCATCTTGTCCGAGCCTGCACCTTTAAGTTTCTGTTTTTCCCAGAGCTTGCCTTTCACCAGAAACTAACTGGCCCTGTTGTGGGTCAGCAGTTAGACTAAAGACAGATAGAGATGGAGCAACCCTGTTATGGTTTAGCAGTTAGAGTAGACAAAGGTGGAGTCAGATATTCTGTGTGGCAGAATGTTATAAGAATTCTATGTGGTAGAATCTGCTCCCGAGCTTTCGTCGAACCCCCGCAGGCCGGGGCACTAACCCACCACCACACAGCACTGGTGGGCTGTAGACACACAGGGGCCCACCCACAGCCACGCCACACAGCAAGGGAGGGCGGAGGGCACCCAGAGGCCCACTTGCCATGCTGCCTGCCCTCCGTGGAAGCCACTACCATGTGCAGGTATAGGATGCACAGATGTGAGAGGAAGAGAAGTGGAACAGCTTGAGCATTATGGAGAGAGGTGGAAGTGGAGACTCCAGGGTGGAGAGGAACAGCCTGTTGTGGGTGGCCAGCCCCACCACCTGAGGCCATGGTAGAGTCTCAGGCCATGCTGCCACTGAGGGCCATGTCTGAGTCTGTAGCAATTGTCCCTGGCTCATATTACCACTAAGGACCAGGCAAAGGTTGCTGATCTGGGAAGCCTCCCGGGACCATGTTGAGAGCCAAGGGCTGTGTAGAGCCGGCCCTAACCCTCACTGGCTGCAGCGCTCAGGAGAGTGGGCCCTGCACAATACAGCTGGCCCTGGTGATGGGAGTATGACAGAGCTCGGTCTGCCATGAGGTGGCTTGGGCATCAGAGTGATGCCCTCTGCCCCCTCACCGCTTAACACCTATGGCAGTCGGGAGAGCTGGCGCCCAAGATCATGAGAGTGGGAGAGCTGGCCCTGTCCCTCACCAGCTGGAGCACTCAGGAGAGTGGGCCCTACACCTCACCCAGGCGACATAGTAGAGCTGCTCCTGATGACATAGGTGAATCAGCCACAATGGTGGGAGAGTGGGAGAGCTATTCCCGCCTCTCACCAGCTGCAGCATTGGGTGAGCTAGCCAGGGCAGTGCTTGGAGAGCTGACCTGGGGGTGCAGGTGGAGGAGAGCTGGTAGGCTGACCAACTCAGCTACCACCCAGGCCTAGATCCAGGGCTTTGAATTGGTCCATCCCAAAAACCTCATCTATGATCTGCTGGAGCGTGTAAAAAGGCTGGTCCTGCCGGCCCAAAGCTGCAGGATCTCCAGGGCACAGGGCAGCGATAGGATAGCCAGCAGCATAACCAGTGAGGACCCAGAATTGATTGTGGAGCAGACCCTGGAGGCCTCAAAGTAGACCAAGGACCCATTGTGATGTACATTTGCAAGTAAAGACGTGTGGACAAAAAGATATGCTCTGTGACACACGACAGCTTCCACAGTGAGACGTTATCTATGTTTATTGTTTTCTGCTTTCTTTTGCAGGGAGAGGTTGCAGGGCAGAGGGTGGATACAAAGGGACGAGGAGATGAGTGGAACTAGGGTAAATGATGTGAAACTCACAAAGAATCAAAAAAAAAATTTTTTTAAAGAAAAAAATATTTGTGTGTGTGTGTGTGTGAATGAGTGTGGGCATACTTGTGTGGTTTTTGTTATGCGCACCATAAAACACCTGTGGAGGTCAGAGGGCAGCTCTTTGCAATTGGGTCTCTCCTTCAACTTTTATGTGGGCTCAGGGATCAAACTTAGGTCCCCAGGCATATACAGCAAGTACTACTTTACCCAAGGGACTGTCTCAATGTCCCCAAACCAGCTTTTCTTACGGGGGTCCAGGGATCAAACTCAGATCCTTCTGCTTACAAGGCAAGCACTTTGCCAACTGAGCCATCCTTCAGACCCTTTGTTTTTTGTTTTTTTGTTTTTTTGTTTTTTAAATTTTTATTTTAAAACCAACAAACGGATCATAACGCCCTCAATAACTCTTGCTGGGGGCATAGAAACCCTTCCTGAGAGGCTCCGTGGACCATCTCTAGCACACGGCTGCTTCTCTCATTAGCCGGTTAAATAAACGCTTGACACATGTTTATCCTCTATTAGTTTAGGAGTCATTTTTCCTCTTCTCGCTGTTATTTGACAGAGCTCTCTCCTAAATGTGATGAAAAAGTGCAGAGGGGTTTCAGCAGGCAGCTGCCATAATTGAATTTGCCTGTGGACGTCAATGTTAATATTCTTCCGCAAGACCCGCACTCCTATTTTTACCTCCAGACTGAGGTTTTACCTCTTGGGGAAAATAACTGGTTTGGTGGAGGACCAATTTGCCCCTGTTATCCAGTGTGGCTTTATTACAGGGTCCTTCTCTAGATGCAGGGACGCCAATCACCACACTGTCCATTTTGCTAAGATACGTGGCTGTGGACCAGTGATTTATTGTAATGGTATCTAAACTAATGAACTCCACTTACAATTAAAGCGTTTTAGAAAGCTTGCTCTTCTCCCAGGTCTCCCCAGGAGGCCCAGCACTGACAAAAGTGGAATGGCTGTGCCTCTGTGGGGGAGGGGGAGGAATGGCCCATCAACTGTGTCAAGTGTCAGTGATGTTCTTTAAAGCACTTTAAAGAGCGGGTGGGGAGCCAGCATTCGTGCCTATAAATTCATGAATATCAATTTAAAAATCATCTGTTTGGAGAAGTGTGGAAATGGCATATGCTAATTGGGAAGACTGTGTTAGGGTGACAGAGAGGAACCCTCTAATTGTTCTCTAGTTTTCCATAGTTGGAATGACAGTGACATGCTGCTGTAGTTGGTATAAGGCTCCCCAGTCACATCCCTCGACACACACCCCATGTTTGTTAAAGGCCAAGTCCCCAGCTCAGGGCAACCTGGAGCTGGTGGTTGCACCTTTAAGGTGCAGGGCCTAGCAGGAGGTTTTTAGCTAATGGGGCATTGCTGCTTCTGCTTTCTATATTTTAAATTCAAGCCACAAAGTGGGTGTTTTTATTCTATCATAGCCATCATGACATGTACTGTTCACCATGGGTCCAAAACCAACAAAAGCCAACTAACCACAGAGTGAAGTGAAGAAACGGCAGCTTAAAATAAACCTTTTCTCTTTGCAAGTTGGTTTGTATCAGGTTATTTGCCATAGTAACAGAATGCTGACTAACACATGCACACACCTTACAAATCTAAAAAAGGACTTGGGTTAGAGAAGCAACAGTTGGGTTTGTGCTAAAAATGCTGCCACGCTCTTTCCTTTAGCCCCTACCCTGCTCTAAAGGAGCCATTGTCATCTTGCCTCAGGTAAGGAACTGAGGCTGTGAAAGGTAGGGTGACTTCCCTGAGGTCACACAGCTAATAAGGCCAGGTCACTTCTGACTATGCAGGGATTTGGAGGGTCAGTGTGGCTTCCAGGCTTTCTTCACTTGTCTTGTGTTTCTGCTCTAATGAAATCATTCAAATGGATGCTGTCGACAAAGTGGGTGATCCTCCCCCTGCAGGGTTCATTTGGCTTTTCAGAAACTGTGTGCCCTCTCTCTCTGGCTGCTTTCCTTCTCTCCGGTGTTGCGTACACTTCTTCAGGTTCCTCCTAAAATGCTGTTCCTTTGTACAGCCCAAAGCCCCATTATGTCCCTCTACTTTATTTCTTCTGGTCTGAATGGGAAATGCCCCTATAGGCCCGTGTGTTTGAACAGTTGATTCCCACCTGAAGGCACTGCTGCCATGGACAGTTGTGGATACTCTCGGAGGTGGAGCTTCGCTGGAGGAAGTAAAGTCACAGGTCACTGAGGGCAGCTGAGGGTTTCTAGTCTCTCTTCGTGCCCTCACTGCTTCCGACTTCCTGTTCTGCTAAGACTGAGGAAGGGAGGGCGCCCAGCTACACAGTCCCGCTGCCATGCTTTCTCCATGGTGATAACTATATCCTTTCAAACTGCGAGCCAAAGTCAGCCCTTCGTCCCTTAGGTTGCTCCTTGTCAGGTAGGTCATAGCACTGAGAAAAATAACGAGGCCTTCCAAACTCTTAGTAGCATCTGTCTTAGTTAGGATTTCCATTGCTGAGATAAAGCACCATAACCAAAACCAGCAACTTGCGGTGGGGGAAGGAGGTTGCCGGGGGAGGAGAGGGCTTGTTTCATCCTACAGCTTTTCGTCCATCAATCAGAGAAGTCAGGGCAGGAACTCAAGGCAGGAACCTGGAGGCAAGAACTGGTGCAGAGGCTATGAATGCTGCTTACTGGCTTGCTCCTTCCCGCTTGCTCAGCCCGCTTTCTTTCTTTCTTTCTTTCTTTTTTTTAAAGATTTATTTATTTATTTTTATTATGCATACAGTGTTCTGTCTGCATGTACACCTACAGGCCAGAAGAGGGCATTAGATTACATTATAGATGGTTGTGATGCACCATGTGGTTGCTGGGAATTGAACTCAGGCCCTCTGGAAGAGGAGGCGGTGCTCTTAATCACTGAGCCATCTCTCTAGCCCCAGCCTGCTTTCTTATAGGCCCAGGGATGGCACCACCCACAGTGGGCTGGATCATTAATTAAGAAGAGGTCCCACAGGCTTGCCCACAGGTTGATCTGGATGGAGCGTTTTCTCAGTTGGGCTTTCCCTCTTCTCAGACTACTCTAGTTGTGTCAAGGTGACACAAAACTGACCAGCACACTCTCTACTATGCTACATCATCTACTGTATTAGCTGTATAATTTATCTAATCCAAGTAGCACGAACTCACCAAGAAAGCTGCCGTCTCTCCTCTTCTGTTTGTTGGGGTATCACAGATGCCAGAGATGTTCTCGGTGCATGGATCCCCATTTGGAGACCAAATATAACTTGGCCTGTAGGGAAGACAAACTGGTGTTGTGCATGCCATGTCCCAGGCCCTGCGCTAAGGGTTGGCAGCTGCAGAGCACAGCAGTTATTATGACACTTTGGAGAACAGAACATTAGGAGAGCTTGCCCAAGCTTGTGCAATTCAACATTTTTAAACATCTCTGTGAGGCATAGACATCCCATGATAAATTGACCCATCCTTAATACACAATCTTGACAATGGGACGCACATATAGCCGCCACTGAATACCAGGTGATATTCATCACCCCAACAAAACACTCCCTCCCCTCATGCCACACTTTGTTCTCCTCCTGTTCCTGACATCTACTAATCCGTGTGGATGTTCTGGAATGTTCTATAAAATGGAGCTACACAGCATATGATTGAGCATAATTATTTGAGAATCATGTGTGTTGTCGTGTGCATCAACAGTTCTTTCATTTTCATTGCTGAATAGTATTCTCTGATAAGGACATACCACAGTCTGTTTACCCAATTGCCAGTTTGGGGCTTCTGATAATTTAGTCTTCATTGCCAGCTTGACAGGATTTAGGATTACCATGAAAACAAACCTTTGGGTGTGTCTATGGGGGAGCTTCCAGAAAAGTCAACAAGGAAGACCCTGAGTGTGGGCAGGCCCATCCCTTTGGTTCGGGTTCTGGACTAAATACAAAAGAAAAGTTGGTCCTGGGAATAAAGTATGCTTTCTCCCGGGAGGGGGGGGGGCGGGGAACAGGGGCTTTTGGGACTAACCCAAGTGAAAGGAGACTTTGCTGCTAAATTCAGTGATTTCCCCCCTTGACAAAGGATACTACTACAGTCCTGTGGTAGAACTTGCTAAAGAGGAGAGGTCAACTGGGAGCCCAAGAAACCCCAGCTCTTAAAAAAAAAAAACATTTATTTATTATTATATATACAGTGTCTGTCTGCATGCACACCTGCAGCACAAAAAAGGGCATTATATCATGTTACAGATGGCTGTAAGCCACCGTGTGGTTGCTGGGAATTGAACTCAGGACTTCTGAAAGAGCAGGCAGTGCTCTTAACCTCTGAGCTATGTCTCCAGCCCCAAACCCCAGCTCTTGAAGACTGTGTAGAGATGGAGAAAACTGAGTCTACAGATGCAGTCATCCGTCAGTTCACCAACATGTATGGTGGGAGGAAACCCAGTCCTGGCCAGATCCCTGCTGGCCCGCACTCCAGAAACTTCTGCAGAAGATCAAGCAGCCACTGGCCATGAGTCCACACCGTCTCCCACCAGGCACCAAAGAACTGTGATCCTGCAGCTGGGCCAGTACCATCCTCACAGACTCCATCCCATCAAGCCCCTGTGCCCTGAGCTGATGGCTGCCTGCTTCCTGGCCCCATGGAAGATGACGGAGTAACTGTGAGAGAGAATACACCCTGGTGGATGCTGACACCAGAGCCATTGAAGGCTTTTCCTGACAGGGACTTACACTGAGGCCCTGGCCTCACCTTCTTGGAGAGAAAGCAGCAGATCTTGGAGATTTCTTCCAGCCACCACTGGCCCAGGCTTCTCTCCCTCAGCTTTTGGTGTAGCTTTGGATGCTGGGAAAGGAAGAAGTTTTGGTTAGAGAAAGATTTAGAAAACTCCTCTCCCTCTCTCAAGCTGCTGAGATAGTACAGAAAGTAAAGGTGCCTGCCCAGCCTCATGGCCGGACTTCAATCCTTGGGATCAACATGGTAGATATATGCACATGAAAGCTGTGTCAGGTGTGTAACACCCACACACACCCCCACACACACACAATTAGTTCACAAAATTAATAAGTGTAGGAGTAAGGAAAAGAAAAACAGCCAGATGTGGTGGTGCACACCTTTAATCCCTTCACTAGGGAGGCAGAGGCAAGTAGGTCAATCTTTCTGAGTCCGAGGCCAGCCTGGTCTACAAAGTGAGTCCAGGACAGCAAGGGCTATTACACAGAGAAACCCTGTCTCAAAAAATGAACAAAAGAAAAGAATAACATTGCCCCAGCCTCATGAGGTATGGGATACTGTACTGTTCACATTGAAATTGAGGAGGAAGAGGAGGATGAACGAAGAAGAGGAGGAAGAATGAGGGAATGTTAGGTCTGAAACCCAGGACAGCCAACTGAGGTGGCTATTAACGTATCAAAGCTGTTGCTGCCCACCGGGTTCTCCCAGCATCCCTCAGTCCCTACCTGCTGTAGAGTCCTCCTGGCTGGCTTACCCTGCCCCCTACCCTAACTTCTCCAGGGTAGGGACTAGCCTTGACCTTTTCCCCAGCACCCCTTCCCCCTATAGCCCGGCCATTTTGGCTAAGCTGGTCCTTTAACCCTTTTGGCCTCTTGTCCTCTTGGCTGCTGCTCCTGGTCCATCCCCCAACACCTTCTCATTTTCTCTTCTCCCCTACCCCCCTTCTCCTCACATGGCCCAATTCAGTCAGTCAGTGCTGCTCAGTCTGGGCCCTTCCAGAACTCTCTGCCTCATCTCTGCTCTCCCTTTTATCTACAATAAACTTTCTCCTCCACCATATTAGAAGCAGTCATGTCCTCTTCTTTCCTTTTTTTTTTTTTCCCATTCAGAGACGAGAGGACGGATGGTGGGGGTCGGGTGGGTGGTGAGGGTTGGGTGGGTGGTGGGGGTCGGGGGGGGGGTGGGAGGTGAGCTACGCACCAGCATTATTCTCTCTCTCTCTGCTTCCTGACCCTGACCCTGGATCCAGTATGGCCAGCTGCCTCGTGCTCCTGATCCCATGTCTTCCCTAAGATATATCGTAAATATAAGATGAAAGAAACTCTTCCTGTGTCAGCAGTTTTGTCACAGCAATGGGAAAGCCATGGACCAGGGCTGTTAGGGAGCAACCTGCTGTGGATGTTGAGTGGTTCTGTGTGGACTAAGGTTATCACTGGGTGTGGAACTGCTGGGTCCTGGGGCCACCCAGGGTTAGTGTCACTAGAACCTGTGTCTCAGCTACTTGCATCATGCCTAGAGGATTTGGGGAACAAGTTCAAGAAATGCAAACCCAGAGGTATTTCCTGTCTTCCCCACCTGTCTCTCTGCTGCTGGGAAAGCAGGAAGAGATCACAGTAGCAGTGTCTGGGACTGGAGGGGCTGGGACATCTGTAGCCCTAAACCTGTGACTTGGGGCAGGCATATCTGCGGTCAAGCTGAATGCGAGCAGGGTAGTGGATGGTAGTTTAGTGAACACTTTTTCAATAAAGGACACACACATATATGTGTGTAAGCATGTATTCTCACATATGTTTATTATATATTGCACTGACATAAATAATGTAAACTGTTTGAAAATAATCATATGATAATCATATGAAAATAATCATGGGGCCATAACCCCAACTGACTTCTGCAAAATGTTTTTATCGGCTCTGCCCATCCAATAGCTAACTCGACATGAGTGCAAACCTCCATGAACGTTGGCAGCTAGCTTTGTTTATATTGGAGGGTGAGGCTGTGAGGGCATAATGTCACAGCTTCACACATTGGCCAGTGGCCCGTGCCCTGTAACTGTGGCAGGCACAGTACGTGCATTGTTAACAGTCTTTCTCTCTTCTTAAAGTCTGGACAGTTAATACCCGATCAAGCTGTCATTCGTCATTTGCGGTGCGTGCCGATCTCTGTGGTGTGGACACCCCTGCATGATCTGTTTAAGGCTGCCCATGTCCAGTCAGTGAGTGGGGTTTGTGGAGAGGTGGCCAGTTGTGCACCATTCTCTGCAGGTACAGCGGACCGTAAAGGATGGATAGATGTAGAAGAACACTTGTGTGCATTGTCTCCTGTGTCTGTCACCTTCATTCTCGAGTGCTCATAGAATGCTTCTGTTTAATTCACACCAACAGTCGTACCTCATAACCAGCTTGCAAGATTTCTGAATATGTTACATGCAGCCTCAGGAAGGTATGCACCATGTCACACAAGCAGTGGCCTGGAGAGGCCCTTCACCCTGCCTGGTGCCCACTGAGGTGGGTTCCCGGAAGAGAACGCATCTCAAAAACTTTAAAAATTTGCTAGCCAGGCGCAGTGACACATGCCTGCAATCCCAGCACTCAGGGAGGCAGAGGCAAGTAGATCTCTGTGAGTTCGAGGCCAGCCTAGTCTACAAAGTGAGTCCATGACAGCAAAGGCTACACAGAAACCCTGCCTCAAAACAAAACAAAAAGCTTACTGATATAATTTTATTGTGTGTGCACGTTCATGTGTGTGCATGTGTGTGTTTTCTTATGTGTATGTGAAATATATATGTGTGTGTAGTGTGTGTGGTGCAGTTGCCCATGGAGTCCAGAAGAGGGCACTGGAGCCCCTGGAACTGTAGTTACAGGCAGTTGTAGGAACTTGGGCCCTCTGTGAGAGCCGTAATTGCTCCTAGCTGCTGAGCCAGGCTGAACCCCTAGCCCCCTTGTTTCATTGCTTCTGCTGCCAGCACAGTGCCTGCTACAAACTGCATGGTTTCCTTTTGGGCCTGAGAGACTTTTACACAAACCAGAATACACGGGTCTATTAACTAGGGATCCAAAGCAAGCGCTGGTAATAAATCACGAAGAAGTGTGCTTTGAAACAGCTCTTGAGTATGCGTAGAGTCGCATCACTTAATAAAGAGAAAGCGGATTTGCATGCCGAAGGGACAGCTTGTTTGTCTAACAATGCAATCCAAAGCTACACAAGTTGACACATGTCAAAGACTGGTGGTAGGAAGTTGTCTCTTAGCCACTGAGCCATCGCTCCTGCTCTGGGAAGGTGTCTCTATAATAAACCGCTATGTCCCTAAAACAGCAGAAAACTTTGGGTAGTGAGAGCCCTTGCAGTTCATAACCTTCCATAGTCCAGGATCAAAGGTCAGGTGTTTCTAGGCTGCTTGCTTTGGCCTTACCCGGTGTGACAGTATGTGACAGAGTGTGTAGCACATGAAGGATGTGGGTTCAGAACCATGGCTGCCATGCAGTCGCTTGACCCAGTGTGGGTACACACTGTCTGAGAACTCAGATTCACCATGTGCTTGACTTTGCACTCTTTTGACTGAGATTTCAGGAGCATTTACTGCCACCAGGTTTCCTCCATCCCTACATTCAGTTACATGGCCTCATACATAAAAGAAATGTATCTCTCAGTTGAATGTCACAGGAGTGGTCTCACCTGACACCGCTTGCCTCCCTCTCTCCTTGTCTCGCTCTGTCACTCTCTACCATATTTCTTTGAGGCAAGGTCTCTCTGGAGCTAGGCTGCGGATCCTCGGGTCTCCTATCCCAGGCACTGGAGTGACAGGCACACGCACGGCCACATGTGGCATTTTACATGGTGCTGAGATCTGAACTCAGCAAGCACTCTTGCCACTGAGCCATTTCTTAAAGGGCTGAGGACTGCACACAGGCCTTAGGACTAGGTAAGCGCTCTTCCCTGGCCTGCATCCTCGTGTGGTGGCCTCCCAGTGCACAAGCCCTGTGGCATTCCTTGCTTTTCAATAAGGACATGTGTGCTATGCAATTAAGGCCCTGTGCTCATGACTTCATGAATTACACCTGTGGAGGACCTGGCTCTGAACCCAAGCACAGCGAGAGAGGGCTTTGGCATGTGCATTTAGAGTGACATCCTTCAGTCTGTAATGAGTGGTAGCATTTCTGCTTGGCTTTGAGAGACAAGACTGAGGGTGCTTCAGATGAGGGGCCTCTGAAATGCGGTCAAAGCCAAAGGCTGGTCAGACGAGGAGAGGTGAGAGAGAAGGGGAGGAAATGGGAGCTGTGGGGTCACACTGTAGTGGGGACACCCACCCTTCAATCCCCATGCCCCCGCTGTAGCTGAGACCCCATGCCACCGGAACACGTGATCTCAGCAAAGAAGAAACCCACAATAGCCAAAGCTGTGGGCCCTAGAGCTGTGTTTTCTGAACCTCAAGCCCCAGAATACTATTTACTTCTTTACTGTGTGATCTTAGGTGAGTTACCGACCCTCTCTGTGCATTAGTTTTCCTATCTAAAGGAGAACAATCAAGTCATTATTTCCCTTAAAGGTTGGTGTGAAGAGTAAGTAAAAATACATCTATGTGTTGTGTTAGTTTATTTTTCTGTTGCTGTGACAAAACACCACGGCCAAGGCAACTTGTAGAAGAGTTTATGGTTCCAGGGAGTTGGCGACCTAATGGTGTAGACAGCATGGCTGCAGGCAGCAGGCCTGGTAGTAGAAGCAGGATGCTGAGAACTCACAGCTTGAACCATAAAAGCAGAGAGAGAACCGGACGTGGGAGAGGCTTTTCTTCTCAAAGCCCCCCCCAAGTGACAGACTTCCTCCAGCAAGGCCACACCTCCTGTATCTCCCCAAACAGTGCCACTAACTGGGGGCCAAATGTTCAGATAGCAGAAACTATAGGGACATTCTAACTGAAACGTGCACATTTGTAACTAAAACCAAGACCATTCTTACTGTGGCTAGCAGTTATGATGCATGTGTTAGTTATTATAACTCTGTTTGCCGTCTGTTTCCTTCCCCCCAAGAGTGAAGCCCGAGAGGACAGATGCCTTGTCTTCTATGTCCTGAGCACAGCACATAGAACTTAATAGGTATCCAACAAATGTGTTGAACTAAATTAAGGTACAAGTAAGTACCAAGGGCTATCTGTGCGATTAAACAGGAATGTGTGCGCATCCACAGGATCACCCAGTTATCATATTAAATTATCGCAATAAATCATTTTAATGCTTTATTGAAATATAATTCACATAGCATTTCTTGAAATAAAATCTACCCATTTAAAGCCTGCGACTCGGTGGTTTTTAGTGGACTCTCAGCGCCATGGAGCTCTCATCATGGGTGTAGAAATGCTCCAGCAGCCTGGACAGAACCCCACCCACAGCACCGCTCTCCCTCCCCTCCCCACGGCTAGCTGAGTGACCCGAGCTGCGCTCTGCCCTTGAGGGTTAGCCCGTTCTGGACACTTTGGGTAAGTAGAGTCACACTGTTGATGGTTCGTGTGTGTGTGTGTGTGTGTGTGTGTGTGTGTGTGTGTGTGTGTGAAGTGTTTGCACACCATGTGGGAAGCTGATAGATAAAGATCACACATTCAAGATCAAGCCTGGGCCATATGATGACACCCTTACTTTAAAAAGGAAGGGTTGGGGGTTGAGGATATAGCTCAGTGGCCAAGTCTTTGTGCAAGGCCCAATGTGTGGTCCCCAGATCTTCATGACAATGCCTGTGGCTGCCTCCAGCAGCACAAAGTTAGAACCACTCCTGGCACCATCAACTGCAAATGGCCCATCCATGCAATGGAATAGTATGCAGCACCATAAAGGACCAGCAGGCAAGTTGCAGTGACATTATGAATGGGTTCCAGAGAGAAATACCAAGTGCCGGAACTCAAACACAAGAGGGAAGAGGATCCTACCTGTGAGACTTTCTCACAAAAGGCAAAACCACAGGGGAAGAATAGGGGGCTGCTGGGTCTGAGCCAGAGAGGGGCTCAGCTGCAAACATGCCTGAGGAACCCAGGGCAAGAAGTTGCCGTGTGTCTTGACTGGGATGTAGAACACACCACTTATACACACACAGCCATCGCATTCTGCAGAGAAACAGGCAACTGGATTGTGTTCCATCAGTAGAGGATAACAGCAAAATGTAGAACCAGCAGTTGCTACGTGCTGCTGTGTGTTCGCTGGCACTCACCACGGGACAGTGCTGCTGAGGCTTTATATACAGTATTGCCTCTCAGCGTTCACACTGACTGACTGAGGTAGATGCCATCTGCTTCAGAGAGAATTGTGTCCTTGCAAAATTCAAGTCTTGTGGTCCTTTTCTTCAGGATGACAGGGACCTCTGGGAGATATTAGCATCAGATGAGGTCATGAGGGTCGGGTTTGTGGACTAGTGCCCCCACAAAGGAGAAACTGGTATAGAAGACCGTGTTTATGCATTCCAAGGGAGGCCATTTGTGGACACAGGCCTGCAAGTGCGGAGCAGAATTCTCCTGATCTACAGCTCTCAGAACCATGGGGAACCTGTCAGCTGGTTATTTGAGTAACTCAAGCTGTAGTGTTTTGTCACAGCTCCAGAGAGGACCAAACCATGGTGGAGACCCATTTCACAGAAGCAGAAACTGTGGGCTTGGGTAGTAACTGTTTGCCACATGCATCTGTAGTGCTTTCAGACTAAGCTTTCCTTACCCAGTTATAGCTGGAACCGCACCCCGAGGGCTCAGTCCTCAGCTGGTGGAGCTATTTGGGGAGTGGAGGAAACCCTTTGGGAGTAAATGTTTCCATGACCCCTGCCCTCTTCAGCCCTGCCATGCATGACCTTAAACTTCTCTATCCCGTGTTCCCACTGTCATCATGGGACCAAACGACCATGATTAAAAATAATCCTTCTCTTTACCTGTTTTTTTATCAGCTATTTTGTCCCAGAGATGAGAAAACTAATACAAGCCCAGAGAAACTACCCTCCCAACACACACACACACACACACACACACACACACACACACACACACACACACACATGTGTTAATGGTGGCCCAAGCTCCAACTCAGGGATAAAGCTTGAGACCTAGTGCACATAATCCACTCAGTGATCCTTTGACCCTAAGGGCCACTTCAGGGTTGGGACAATTTCACCATCAGAGCCACTGAAACCCTGTTATTGCTGGGAATGCTGGGACCAAGCTCTTTCCTGATGGGCAGGAGCTGCGGCAGCCAAGTTGCCACTATGAGGAGAAAATGCATCTAGAAAGAAGCGATGTTCTTGAATCATCAGAGAGGAAGAAACGGATCGGAGCCCGTGAATTGCTTTGTCCTGTTGCTACTGTGCAAGGACGTTCAATTACACGAACTGGCAGGACCGGGGCATGGCCTTGACTTGAATAATAAGGAAGAACCTGAGGTTCATCCACAGCATTGTCCAACGGCACTGCTCAAACCAAGGTTGATTCTACTGTAACGTGTGTGTGTGTGTGTGTGTGTGTGTGTGTGTGTGTGTGTGTCCCACAGCATACACATGGAGGTCAGAGAACAACTCTGTGAAGTCCATTATTTTCTCCCACCTTCGTGTGGCCTCTGGGGATTAAAGGCTGGTATGCCGGCTTGCATGGCAAGCCTCTCTACCCACTGAGCCCTCTCACTGGCTCTTTCTATAAACGCTGGAGATAAAGCTCAGGTCTTTGTGCTTACATGGCAGTTACTTTCCCTACCCAACTATCTATCTACTTAGTTCCGCTGCCCACTCTGAGTGCTTATCTCTGGAGAGGAAGCAAGGACCGTGGTGCATAAAACGGAAAGATTGTGACGCTTTGGGGGAGCTACAGCAAGGGTGGCCACACTGGACCTGTAGTCCGGAGACCTGGCTGGCCCTCCCCCAGGCCAGGTCTGTGACCTACATCTGCCCACTCTGTCTTTCTTCCCACATAAAGTGGAAATAAAACAAAAGCCATCCCCACCAACAGGTGCCACGGAGGTTAATCAAGATAAGAAAGAAAAAGTCCTGAGCGCAGCATCTAGGAAAGAGTCCAAAACAGTAACTATTTTATTGACTGAAAATATTGACACAGAGTGTGGGGAACTCCCTCGGCCACCCATGCCTGTCTGAGCTCACTCTAAGTACTTTGTCTTGGTTAGTTTCGCCTCCGAATATTTTTGCTTGCTGTAATGATTTTAGGAACGCCAGGCTCCTCGGGGAACACTTAGAATCAAACGCAGGCAAGATCAAAGAGCAAGACTGTCCACACCTTATCTGCCTCCAAGTGTCACGCTGTCCTCAAGCACTGGGCTCCGACCACTCTAAAGACATGTGGAAACTTACCAGACACGTCCAGACAAGGGAGATGACTCAGAGGAAAGCACTTACTGCTCTTCAAGAGGACCCAGCATCCATGTCAGGTGGCTCATGACTGACTGTAACTTCAGGGGCTCTAACGCCCTCTTCTAGATTCTTTAGACAAACTGCAAACACACACACTTGAATGCATAGTTTAAAACAATAAAAGTAAGTCCTTTTAAAAGCCTGGATGTTTGGCATCCATCCTGGAGGCTCATTAAGCAGGAGAAAAGCCACTCAGAGCCAGCTGGAGTCAGCGTGCCTCCCTTCCCTACTTGCCGGGAGTGCCCCTATCTCAGGGGGACAGAGTGGGACTGTGGGTCCTTGGGCATCAATAGGAGTGAGAGCCAGAGGGCAGGAAGGCTGCTGTGGACAAGCTGCCCTGTCCATCAGTTACCCTGTGAGCTGGTCTCCACCCTGGGCCACAGCTCAGGGACTTCAAAGTGAGAGGCTCTGCCATGGGAGCTTTTCCCTACAGAGATGAACAGATGTGTATCTACTCCAGATAGGGAACCACTGATGCACTGAAGAATAGATTCCACCCAGTGTGGCGAACCAATGCATTTCATTGTAGGTACTTATATAGCTCCATGGGCTTACATGCAGGAGCATGGTCAACTTACAAGCTGTTATACTACTGAAAAAACCGTGTAACCATGTAACCATGATTGTCCCCAGTAACCATGAGGTGCCTATAAATGCTCATGGAGGGGTGGGGTATCAGAAAACTATCTATCTATCTATCTATCTATCTATCTATCTATCTATCTATCATCTATCTTTCCATATCTATCATCTACCATCCATCTATTATTTAACTGTCTGTCTATCTATCTATCTATCTATCTATCTATCTATCTATCTACCTATCTATCTATGTACCTATTTACCTCCCATCCATGGTGGAGAGTTAATGGTTAATGACCAATTTTATGCAGGGACCCTAGAAGTACTCACAGCTGTTGAGAGTTCTAGATGGCAATTGCCGTGACATGCCTACTCCACAGCAGGCTGTTTCTCTAGGAGGTGCAGGGACACTGGGCCCATGTGCTGCAATCCTCCTTAGCGGCAAGATACCTCTGTGAACAATGGGGAGCCCCCTAGATGGGAGTGCTGGACCCAGAGCTCTTGGTGGCTGCCGGTGGCATCTGCCATTGGTGGTCTCTCTATTGACCATTAAGATTAGGGCTCCTGTGAGCCCCAGCCTGCCTTCACCTCCTGCCTCTACCCGTTGGAATCCTGTGCTGAACTGGTTCACCACTCTCAGTCTGTTTTATCATGTTGGCTATTGTTGGCTTTGGGAGCCAGGGTGCTTGTGTGTGGTGGCCACTGGGCTTGTGATTGCTACTGGAGCCTGGCTCCCCTGAGCCCCTTGCCCAGTACTGTTCCTTGACACAGCATCAGCCCCTCACATCAGCAGCACAACACCGGGATGCTGCCAGGAGGGCAGTACAGACTTCACCACCCTTCTTCGAGCCTCAGACCCTGTGGTTGGGGCCTCACAGCCTGGCTTTAACCTGTCCCAAGGGGACACTGGGACACTCAACAAGTGTGAAAACTGGGAGCTTCTCATCTTACCTTGGCAGTTGCTTATGGAGAGAGTTCTTTTCCGGCTCCTAGACCTGCCCCCAATAGCTAGTACCTTACTTTAAGAACATTGTCCTCTAACTTCTAATTGATTTTTATTTTAATATTTGCTAAGCAAATAAGTTTATGGTAATTTCTTTAGACAGGGATTCATGTAACTCACGCTGATCTCCAGCTAGCTCTGTGGCTGAAGATGACGTTGAACTTCTCACCCTTCTGCTTCCATCTCCCCAAAGCTGAGACTATAAGAGTGTGAACCCCGGGTGTTGAAGGGGCTTGGTGCTTGCTAGGCAAGCGCTCTACTGACTAAGCTACACCTCCAACCCAAGTCTCTGATACTTTATAAACCCAACACCTCACTTTGTGATCATGTGCTGAGGTTCCAGTGTGTGGCCCCTGGCTCTGCTGTGTCTCCACTGTGGCCTCTCTCAGCCTGCATTTTCATAGCAGCAAAGTGAAGCTGAGAGAAGGAAATTGGCCAATCTGTGGGATGAACTTAGTGTAGGGCGAGATAGGTTTCGTAACTGAGTGAGGGCCTGTGCCAGCATTTACAGCCTGCTCTTGACTTCTTCAAGCTTCATACTGAGGTAGCCATTTCTATTTGCCTGTTTTGCAGATGGGGAAATCAAGGCTCCATTAGGTATGTAGGTATTGCTTAAAGTTCCCATGGAGCAGGGCTGAATCCAAACCCAAATCTGGCTGCGCTATTTTTGTTGTAGAGGAAAGATAGTTATAAGACACCAATGGTTACACACCCATCTCCATGTAACAGGTGATTGTTGGTCCTGGCAGGGCCCAGAGTTTCACAGTGTGTGTGAGGTAAAGGTCATCTGAAGGCAGAACCGGGGTCACCTTCAGAGCCTCTTGCCATCAAAACCAAGGCTGGGAAGTCAAGGTCAGTGCTGCGACTTTGGTAGACAGGCTGGCTGGGGATGGAAATTGATGGATTTTTAACTATGGGCATTATGGAGCCACAAGAGACAAACCAACAGTGATTTTCTTTCAGTTTGCAGACATCAGAGAGGCAACACGTCAAGGCAAATGGCGAGGAGATGTTTACCTTGTAATTCATTTGAGGCAGAGCAGGTCTTCAGAGGCCTGTGGGTCCAGAAACACAGACTGGGCATCACATCGGGATGCCCTGAGCCAACATACAGAGTGGGGGAGGGCAGTGGCCAGGCACCCACCACACACTTAGCCCCTCATAGGCCCTGAACTCATCTGTCCTTTGAGACTGGCACCTTTTAGTAAGGAAACTGAGGCTTGGAGAGCAAAGTGACATGCTTAAACTCCAACAGCTGGCGGGTGGCTAAGCTAGTTGTGACCTACATAATCTGGCTTCCAAGTCAACACCATGTGACTCACTGACTGAGAAACTGCCAGCCGATGAGACTTTCGTCACTCAATGAACCACATGCTAGGTTAAGAATCTAATCCCAACCTAGAGGAAGGTTTTGTTTGGCCTGAATAGTGGGCCTCTTGAAATGTTTGACTTCATTACCAACTTTTAAAAATAGAGGGTTTCACACAGAAATTCCATCTTCTGGGGTTGGGGGAGGGCAGTCATTGGTGACTCCAAGGCCTCAGGGGAATTGATTGCAGTGCAGTCTGGAGAGGTCTGTGGGCACCACTGTAAGAACACAAAGCCAGCGGATTGTCATCAGCATGCCAGCTAGTCAGCTAGGACTGTGGGATGAGACAAGCTTAGAGGCTGTCTAGCCTCTGAGCGTAAGCAGAGCTTGGGTCTCTGCAGCCTTTTCCATCAGCTCATGGGTGGAGCCCTGCCCCCTGTGTCAGGGTAAAGCTGGCCCTCCATGGGCATGCCCTAATGTCTTCTTACAAGGCCGTTCACATTGCATGACGGTTCACCCCCAGTGATGGCATCTCACATTAATGGCCTTATCCACCCACTTATGTTCTGTGGTTCTAAGAATTTAGGTAGGGAGAACTGGGGTAGAGAGGCCACACAGGCCCATAGGAGTTGGGTTTTGACTGCCCTCCCCATTGGATAGACCTGTTTCATGAAGTCAAAGGCCTTCAGAGGTTTCCTCTTACAAAACAGGAAGGCAGCACGGAATGAGAAACACAACACGGTCAGCACCTACCCAGATTCATGGGGTCAAGCACTTCAGCTGCCAAGCTCTGCAGCCCACTCCAACCTCGTGCCCACCACCAGGAAGTGCCCCCCGACTCCCTAACCTGAAGGTTGCAAACCCTCAGCCCTAAGGTGAATGTTTCACCTACATTGACCATGTTTCTGGTGACTACATTGTTTTCACATCTTTAGGACCCTGGATGGATAGTTCCTTCCAGGCGCCCCTAGGGCCAGCTAACTCCTGAGGAAGTCAAACCCTTTGCTCAGTAGTATATGATAGGAACCAGGCAAGCCAGAACCTCCTTCATGGGGTTCGGACACTTTGGGTCACTCTCTACCTGTTTTGATCACCTTAGGTAATGCAGCAGACACAGAGGATAGCCCAATACCACAGAACCTTCTAGGTAATTCCTAGCTCACCCCCACTTCTGCCTTAGCAAGGCCTGGTTAGTGCTTTTGTGTTTTAGGCCTCTGCCCTGCTTCCCCACATGGCCAGTGTGTGATATAGTCTGGCCTGCTCCTCTTGGGAACTGTGGGTACCAAGCTAGTTTTTCAGTGAGTGCTGCCTCCAGATACACCGCCTTACCATCTATACATTACACATACATCTATACATTAGAACAATGTGTCGCCCCATGGGTGTAAGCTGTAGTCACCAACAGTGGGAGCCTTTGCTAGCTGTCCTTGCCACCACTTCTGTCCCTATCTGCTTGCCAGTGTACCTCCCAAATACACTGACCATATTCCAATACTTGTCCCAGGGGTGCTTCTGAGGGAACAAAATTAAGTAGGCATAAAATTGAATCTTTTTTTAAATACAGAGAGGAAATAAAAGTGGAGACGGGGGACTTAACTGATGGCCGTTGAAATACCTTACACTGCTGAATTTCTAAAGGCGTGTGAGCACATAAGTGTGCTATGAGGAGGGCTCTTGGCCAGAGTCCAGGACCTGATGCGTAGTAAATCTGCCTCCATCTTCCTTCCTGACCAGCATCGGCTCCGTGGGTGCCAAGCAATGGCCCACACCAAGGCTGACAATCAATAGGTGGCCGTAAGTAATAATTTAGGGAGTTATAGTCTCACAGAGAAACCACAGCCAGGCACAGTAGGCTCTGTAGCCCTCTCCCACACCTAGGTAGTGTAGGTTGGCCTCCTTTGTGAGTCAAGTCATTTTCAGATGGACAGAATTTTCCCCTCTTTAAATAAATCTTTGTTCTTACCGGCCTGGGAACCAGCATGTGTCCTCAGAGACTCTTGCTGTTTCCTGCTCTGAGGCACTTTTCACTGTGTGGCGTGGGCCCTAGATACTAACTCGGGCTGAGGTGACCTCTGGCGTGGATGAATGCATGAGATGGGATGGCATAGACCCAGGGAAGGCTCTTCCACTCCCCGAGGAGAAATCTTAGGTGAGTTGCTTTTGCTCCTCAAGCCTCAGTTTACCCACATGAGAAACAGTGATGGTGATGAGAATGAGAACAGTCAATGAGGTAACCCTAGGCATCACCAGTGACCGTAGCTCATTTTCAGTCAGCAGAATCTGTCCTGTAGTAACACTCCCCCAAACTGTTAGCCCATGTGGCTTGCTTATTCAGGGCAACTCATAGACCTCGGCTAGGATGGAGTTAAATCTAAAACTGACCGTATCCCAGGTTCTGGAAGCTTGCAGAATGTTTTAGAGAATGCTTTAACGCGACTAAAGAAACATAAGTGATGTGTTTTGTTTCCTGTGGCGGTAGCTTCCTAGTGACTCTCAGAAAGCAGGTCCCCCTTGGGCCAAACAGTGGGACTTCCTGAGGAGCACAGTCCTTCCGGTGTCAGTCAGTCATAAATGCTGGCCCCCAGGGAATGCTGTTGACCAACAGCTTGTAGAAGAGATAAAAAGCATCAACTGTGAGCTTGCAGAGGAAGACGGAGAAGGAGCTGATGGCTGTGAGGGCGTGTGCATGAGTGAGTCCCCTCAGCAAGATTTCTGAGATTTCCAGAGAGAATAAGCACACAGTGAAAGATAGAGAAACTAGCAGAGCAAGAGGGAGAAAGAGGAATAAAGGGTAGCAGAAGAGCTTGGATCCAGGAGAGGCTATCCAAAGGGCAGCCCAAACCTGGAAATGGCCTAAACTACAGACCTATGAGGTATACACAACTGCCCACCATGCCTATGTCTATGGCAGACATCATTAATCCATCACCACATTCTTTCAACTAGATTCAAATAGCCTTGACTTCTACTAATGCCTTTTCATTACTGATCTTTCAGGCTATGTTTGGGTTGAAACCACACCAGCTACTGAGAGATTAGAGTAGAACTGTAAGACAGACAGATTGTCGCCCGAACCCAGACTTCCAGCCTCCTTGCTCTACTGCTGCCAACAAATGAAAATCTTAACCAGGAAAAAAAAAGCAAAAAAACCTGTGCTTCTAAGACTGAACCAAAGGGGATTAAATAATCACATTAACAGTGATTTTGAGAGCCCCAAATTAAACTAAATTCACATTTTTTTTTTTTGTGCACGTGTGTGAGTTCTTGTCAAGAAGGAAAAAAAATGAGGGAATTAAAACGTCTTGAAAAGATTCCTTTTTATAATTAAGCCGTCCTTGCCTGCGTTCTGTTACCCACGCTGACACATTATAGCAATAAACAGCCTGGGAAGGCAGCGCTCCTGCACTGTGTCAGCCAGTGAAGGATGGGGGTCTGCCCAAGGCCGCCCGAGCTGTAGTGAAGGCACTTCTGGGGCCTGTGTGCTGGTCTTGGAAGCCATCCCCCAGCCCAGCCCAGCACTGGCGAGTACCAGATTCATGCAGGTCCCTGTTCAGAAGGGCATCTGAGCTTTAATGTCACCAGAGCATTTTGAAGGAAATTGGACCTTCAGGGTGGCCAGGAGGAGGAAGAGGAGGGGCTCCGCGGCTGTGGGGAGCTGATTCCTGTGACTGTGAGACTCCCTTTGAACAAATCAGAGGTGCCCCCCAGCAAAGGGAAACTTAAGTACCTGGGGGGGAGGGGGTCTGGAAGCTGGGGTCTCTAAGCAAGTACCAAGGGGCACTCTTCCTATACCAGGACTGTTGTGGGACCTGGGAAAAGTGTAGGACAGGCTTTCCAGAGGGAAGGGTGATGGGTCCAGGGGAAGGAAGCATGAGCATCCCCAGGTTTCGTTTCAGCCTTGCTAGTTAGCTGGTCTTGGACGGGCTCTTCAGTTCTACGGGCCTCAATTTTCTCATCTGGAAAATG
The DNA here is from genome assembly GCF_964271855.1 of Acomys minous. Lineage (NCBI taxonomy): Eukaryota > Metazoa > Chordata > Mammalia > Rodentia > Muridae > Acomys > Acomys minous. The sequence goes on from NC_140500.1 coordinate 43,701,893, forward strand.
GGGAGAAATGTATGAGCCACAAGCGACTTTCTTTTCCTTGTTTCCTTAGGGGTCACCTCCCGTTTTCTCTTTCCCTTCCCTCTCTCTCCCTTTCTCTTTACCTCTGATCCTCCCTCATCCCCTCCCACTCCTTCCTCCCCTTTCTCTTAGGAATAAAAGAAACCGGTGTGTCGATGTGTCAGATGCCTAGCACAACGGTCACCGGGACAGGGTGAGCTCCTGGGTGAGATGAAGGCCTCACGGATCAGGAAAACTCACTGTACGAAGATGGCAGAGGGCTCTTCTCTTTGCAGGGCCTCCCTCCTCAGTCCCAGTCTCCTCCTCCTCTCTTAGCACAGTCCTTAAGTGTGCCCAGTCTGTGGGCCAGAGGTGGGTCCAGGCCTGAGGCAGCCCCATTTGCTCTCTCTCACAGAACTTCTCTGAGGTTCTGCACTGCTTTAAGGAAACTCATCGCTGCCTGTGCCACATGGGTGAGCTTGCCCTTGGAAACAGACCCAGCCAAACTCCTACCCTCCCTGCCAAAGAACCAGTCCAGACGAAGGTCCCCTTGAAGAAAAATCCCTCTTCCAGCTGAGGTCCATGTGGTGAGTGACCTCAGTCAGTGCCTCATGGAGCCTCCTCTGGCCACAGAAACACTGTTTTAAGTTTGGGGTAATATGTGACAAATTCACCTTCTGCCCTGGGGCCCTGAGACCACACCTCTCCTCCCCTTTGCTGGTAAGAACATCTCCTTCCTTTCAGAATGTTACTGGCAATTCCAGAACAGTGCCTGGGGCAGGCTGACTATACAATAAGCACTTGAGAATACTGTAACTGACCGCAGTTGCTTTCCTCAGCTCTGGTGACAGGAAGGGGGGTGGTTGTGAGAGGGTAAAGGGAAGATGGCTGTTGGGCCGTGTCCATAGAGGGCACTGAGCCCTGGGAATCTCTGTCCCAGTGAATGGAAAACATCTTGATTAGACTTAATCCTGTTCTGAGCGCACTTAAAATTGGATTTAAATGTATTTGATTTCCTCTGAAAATGTTGCCCTGGTGAACCGGTATAGTTGGGAAGGGACTTAAGAGGCCTGGCCTGTGAGTTGCAGTCACAGCGGCTTTCTCTGTCCTAGAGGCTGCAGTGCCCATGCACTACAGGGCACAGCTTTCTTACTTGCTTTCCTCTTTGTCTCTGCCCAGCATTAAAGACTCTGCTAGCCTGTTGGGTGGCCATACCTCCACTCAAAGGAACATTCACTGCCAACCTTCTGGGCTTTTTGCCTTATCCTGCAGACCATGGCTCTATGCCCAATCTGTGGCCCCTGAATCAACTCGTGACTCACCTTGCTTTCCTTCTCCTACTAATAGCCAAGTGTTTACCCCAGCACCAAACTTAAACGCTAAAGCCTGTTTCCCTCATATAGTACCAGTGTCAGGCATTTTGGTATAGCAGTAGAAAACAGGCAAGGGTGGTGGATAAAGAGATCGGGAGGCATTGCATTGGGAGTTAGTGAGTGGGAAAAGGTAGGAAGTGGGCCTCTGGGTCACACATGAGCCTTCCTGATGGAGGTTTTACTCACATGCCCAACAGTTTACTTATCATATACATATTTTCTGGGATTGCTTAACGGAGAAGTAGGAGAAGAGCATTTAAGTTCAATGGAGTTGTTCTGCCAAATAAGATTGGACTTTAAAATGTTTTTTATCTTATGTGTATGTGCCTGGGTGTATGTCTGTGCAGCACATGCTTACAGTTGCCCACAGAAGCCAGAAGAGGACATCAGATCCCTTGGAACTGGTACAGTGGTTGTGAGCCATCTTCCGGGTGCTGTGATAGAACTTGGGTCCCCTGGAAGAACAGCTAGTTCTCTTAACCACTGAGCCATGTCTCTGGCCTGATATTGGCTTTTTGTTTTTGTTTCTTATTTTTTATCTTTTTTGAGACAACATCTCTCTACATAGGCTGTCCTGGAACTCACTGTGTAGACCACACTAGCCTGAGACTCACAGAAATCTGCCTGCTTCTGCTTCCTGAGTGCTGGGATGAAAGGCCTGGTCAATAAATTTTTAACGTGTGAAATATTTCTAGTATTCCCTTAGCCCTATAGATGTTATTATTTATAATGTGAACATTGCTGTGCTCTACCCAAACCAGGTTGGAAACTTCATAAATGATGACTGGAATTACTATTGCTAATATTTTTTGATAATTACTGTTCTTAGATTTCTGTGAATACTTAATACAGAGAAAGACAAAGAAAAGAAAGGAAAGGAAAAAAAGACCAGGGCTTAGAGGGGTGGGGTGGGGCAAGAGGGTCACAAGTTTGAAGTCAATCTTGGCTATATATCGAGAATCTGTCTTAAAATGAATAAAAGGTGGCTTTTGATTTTTAGTTTAAAACTTGGGAGGGAATGTCATGACTTCTCAAATGAGAAAGAAAATGCCCCTTTAAAAGGCCTTTCTGGGGGTTTGAGTGTGGAAAATGAAAAATGACTGCCACTTTTGAAAATGCTCATTTTTCTTCTATGATCCCCCAGTCCCCTCCCCTAATTGCACTCTGAGGCCCAGGCTATGGGGAGAGAGTATAACACCTCACAGAAGAAATAGATCCCCCTGTCCTTTCTCCACACCGTCAGGATACGTGACCGAAGATGGGTTTCCCAGTTCTTGGGGGAACCTGAGATGTGCAATACAGTCTGCCCCTCTCTTCTCAGGGGCCTCAAATCAGGACAGGGTTGGAGCTGCAGCCCCACAGTCTGACTGTGAAGCTGGTCCCATGTGAGCTTGGAGCAAGGCTGAAGCCTTCATGCTCTGTATTACATTTCAGAGACTGGAAGAGTAGCCATTGGCAGCTGTGAACCAGGCACAGCTGGGCACAGCTGGGCGTAGCTGAGAAAGAAGTCAAGACTCCAAGAGACCCCTGTTTCAGGTTACTGGGAGACCCAGTGCCAATACGGGTGGCCCCCAAGGGATGTCATCCTGTCTAAGGGGAAACAATTCAGGCCCATCTTACTTTAGTGACTTCAAGCAATGGCTCTGTGGTCTGCAAGCCCTTCCCCCGCCCCCACCAAAGTCTAAGACAGTGAGACCAGAACCACTAGAAATAGAAAAAGTGGCAGGGTTTTTTTTTGTTTTTTGGGTTGTTTTTTTGTTTTGTTTTGTTTTGTTTTTGGAGGTGGGGGTAGAGTCTCATGCATCCCAGGCTGGCCTAGAACTCTACAGCTAAGGCCAACTTTGAACTTTCCACTTTCTAGCTTCACCTCCGAAGAGCTGGGACTACCAGTGTGTGCTACCACATCTGGTTTATGTGGTGCTAGGTCCAGCCCAGGTCCTTGTGCATGCTAGGCAGGCAATCCCCCGGTAGAGCAACACCCTCTCCTCCAGCATCCTAGTGTGAGGTGCATGGAGTTTCTGGGCAATGTTTGCTATGATTTAAATCATTCAGAAGTTGCACAAGATAAAGTCGCTTCAACCCCAGAACTCCCGTGGGTGAGGCAGGAGGATTGTGAGTTCAAAGCCACCCCTCAGCTACACAGCAAGATCCTGTCCCAAGAATTACATGACTTTTACAAGTCTTGAGCCAGTCACCTTTCTGGACTTCCATGTTGACCCTAAGGAATTCTGACTAAATTGCAAATCCACTTATAATTTAGTTCACTGGATGTTCGACTTACTGTGTAACCCTCATTCTACTAACACCTCAGGACTTAAGGAGACTTGTGGCATGCCTCTCACCACCCACATTTTACAGATGAGGAAACTGATACCCTGACATGGGCTGGCAGCTATCCAAGTGACCAAGGGAACTGGCAGAGAGGATGATGGATCTTTCCCTAGGTGCAGACGCCTGTGGGATCCTAACCCCTGTCCCCATAATGGCTCAGGGCCAGATTTTGCAGGCTGGGCCCTACCTTCCCCCCCTTTCAGTGAGTGAGAACTTCTCATCTTTACTGCTACTAAAAGAAGGATGCAGGGCACCAAGGAACGCACGGCTCCACTCCAGAGCTGCCCCAGAGCCGTCGCCGATCAGCCCAGCAAGAAAGGAAATAAGCAAAACGCCTGCTTGTTAGACTTAGCCAAATCAGTGGATAATGTCCGAACTTTGAAACAATGACATCATGGTAAATGGCACAGGGCCAGCTGTAGACATAGTTAGGTGGTGTGGAGTGTTTAAGGCCCTGGATTCAAACCTTGTCAAAAAAGAGAAGGGACTTACTGATAGGGGTGATGTTCTTTCACATGTTTTAAAGATCTATCTATCTATCTATCTATCTATCTATCTATCTATCTACCTACCTACCTATCTACAGCTGAGGCCAACTTTGAATTTTTTACCTTCTAGCTTCACCTCCCAAGAGCTGGGATTACCACTGTATACCACCCATCCATCCATTTATCTATCTATCTATCTATCTATCTATCTATCTATCTATCTATCTATCGTCTATCTATCTATGTCTATGGAGTTTTGCCTGCATGTGTATCTGTGAGCAACACTCATTCAGTGCCTGTGGAGGCCAGAAGAGGGCAGGAGGTTCCCTGGACCTGGAGTCACTTATGGTTCAGAACCACCATGTGGGTGCTGGGAATTAAACCCAGGCTCCCTGAAACGGCAGTCAATGCTCTTAGTCCCTATGCAATCTCTCTGGCCCATTCTGTGACATATTTAAAGGGAACAAGGTGATTACAGGTAAAAAACAAAACAAAACTGTCTTTAAGTACTTCCAAGGCTATGTGTGTGCATACATATTTATAAAATACGTCCCTGGCTGTTTCTTCTAGCTTGGGATTATCTGTAGGTATCTTTCCTTTCTGTCTGTCTGACCTTTCTAAGTTGGGGCTAACAAGTATCTATGCTGCGCTCAGACACCAAACTGTTTCTGCTTGCAGAGCGACCTGGGAGGCACTCAGCCGGGTAATGAACATGCTGCACAAACATGAGGACTGAGTTCTGACCCCCAGCACCTAGGGGTACTAAGCACATCTGTAACATGCTTACATTATCATTGACATTAGAGAGGAGTGGCAGGAGTCCCCAAATCCCCTTAAGGCCATATCTCTGCCATGCATGGTGAGTGCAAAGCCAGGCAGAGTCACTGTGTTAATAGGCCATGTTACAAGTGCCCTTTCCTGTGCACAGAGAAGACTGTGGGTGGGAAATGGTAGCTTCTAGACCAGTAGAGCTCAAGGACTCTCTGAAGCACCTCAAGTCCAGAGCCAAGGTGACGTGGCACCCTGCTACGGTTAAAATTTCCCTACAAAAACTGAGGTTGAGGCTCACTGCTTCAAGGCAGCCATTTTGGGAGGTGGGGCTTAGAGGAAGGGGTTTATATTATAGAACCCTGGATGCCGGTCTCTCTGGACCAGTTGGTGGTGACAGCAAGCTTACCCCATTCTTTTCCCTTTCATCTACTTATCCTTTCACTTGTTCTCCATGGATGAAGTAGGGTGGGGCCCTTCCTGAAACCAAACGCGCAGAGGCACGTCCATCAGCCCAGCATGATGTGGGCCAAAACCCTCCTTTCTCACGAGCCATCAGCGTATTTACTAGCAAAGGCACTCAGATGTCCCACATCTGCTGAGGCAAAAGGCTTGGAGTTCACTCTTCTTACAGCACAGGTGAGGAAGTTGAGGACCAGACACTGGTTTGAGACTCCTGCCTAGGATGCACAGGGGTAGCCCGGGCACCTCTGAGCCTGGAAGTTGTCCTCCCTCAGAGTCCTCGGAAGGTGTGTGAGAACCCACACCCCTGGCTCAGGCCAAGGGAGTGCCGGGGCCTCCTCTCTGGGGAGGGGCTTGCTCCCCTCATCCTGGTCTCCTCCTGCACTTCCCACTGCATCTCCACAGCAGGCTTGGAGGCATGACTTCACTTCTGCTTGTCTCCTCAAGACCTCAATTGAGTCGCACAAGGAGTGACATGACAGCTTTACCAAGAGCTGGGACAAAGAGCTGATGGCTCTTGGCAACCTCTGGACACATGCTAGGAGTGAGAACTGCTTGGGAGAAAAAGGGACCTTTTAGGACAGTGAGTGGGCCTAAAATACTATGCAGTCTCCCCAGGGAGGAGTCCTTCCCTTTGCCCCGTCTCGGGAGGCTTGAGGGAGGCTTGATAGCCCAGTTCCTGTGGCTTCAGGTGGGCCAAACTGTGAGTTCTACTTCACACCGCCCAACTCCCCACAGGATCTGGCTGAGCCTGCACTTTGATGTCACCCTTGCTTGAAGTTCTTCTCTTCCCTTCTCTACCCTGCTCTCCCTCCCCCCCCCCCAAGCATATGCACTGCCTGCCAGCCACTCCAGGAGTGCTTTCTTAATCAATGTCTCCCACAGGTCCTTCTGGGGACCTGTGTGGCACCAGGGCCCGTCCAGCACAGCTGCTCTGTAAATATTTGTTGTGTGAAGAGGTGAGCAAGCAGGGGAATCACAGGCAGGTGGATCTTCACAGGTTATTATGCTAATTACAGCCTCGCCTTCTAAGCCCTTTGCCTGGGTGAAACAGGTGGGTCCCTTGGGGAAGCCTCCAGAGCTTTGGAAGGAAGGACAAGTGCCTTCTGGGAGGGCTCTCACACTTCCCAATTGAGCAGGCCATTAAAAGGTGAGGTCATCTCCCCAGAGAAGGAGGGACCTTTATCACTTAGGATGCAGTCCCAGGGTGGGGACAACAGTGCCCCTACACCTGCAGTGTCTCATCATTGGAGAGGCTGGAAGGAATGGCAGTCTGGAATGAAGTAACCTAACCTTTGACCTGGACTCCAGTTTAATTCACTCTTTCCCGTCCATTAGCTAGAGAGAGGGAGGGGGGCGAAGAGGGGAGGGATGGCATATTTTATTTTTATGGCAGTTTTATTCTCTGTGACCTGCTGGGTCAAACCCAGTCTCCGCTCATGAATTATGCATCTGGGGAGGCTTTCTGCACTCTTAATGGCTCTTGTTTAGTTTACCTTCTAGAAAAAGATGGGGGGTGGGGGTGGGGGAATCCAGCATTTTAGTTAAAAACTTCACCTCTTGCCATTTCAATTGGCACGTTCTTAATTGGGTGATTCATTCCATAGAGCACATTGGCAGAACTTGTAAGCTTCTCCAGGTCTTAGAAAGTATCCCGCCAGGGCTGGGGAGAGATGGCTCAATGGATGAAGTCACTTGCTGCCAAGCCCAAAGACTTGAGTTCGATCCCCAGTTGACTCCCAAAAGTTTGTCCTCTCTCTCTCTCTCTCTCTCTCTCTCTCTCTCTCTCTCTCTCTCTCTCTCTGTCTCTCTCTCTCTCTCTCTCTCACACACACACACACACACACACACACACACACACACTTAGGAAATAAATGTTAATACACGATTAAATAAATCAGCCCTGTCCCTTAGTTTTATATTTGGGGAGACTAAGAACCTGGAGAGCAGCAATAACATGCTGAAGGTCACAGGTCATGCAGCTGCTGAGGGCCCAGCCACGGTTAAGGACTGACTGAGAAGGGAATAGAAAACTGGGCATGAGAGCTGCTCTGAACGCTGAAGTGAGGGACTCCTAAGCTCCAGGCCAACCTGTGCCACATGTATGTGGGAATGTATTTGCCTTGTGAACACCTTTCCATTACTTTATTTCAACCACAGGGTTCCTCTTGGCAAGGGAGCCCAACAACTCACTCCAAAGTCCAGTGTAGTAAGACAACCACTCGGGGGTCTGCGTTCCTGAATCATAAGATGTGGTACACCAGAAGTAGCTTCTTTCTTCCCCCAGTGTATTCCCAAATTCCACAGAGTTCCACTGAAGATTTGTTTGTACCTGAGACTTAGGCCATCTATACTCATCTTCTCTGTATGGATGTGGCTTCCTCACAACATGGCGGCTGGCTTCCAAAGAACTGAATCTGAGAAAACAAGAGTTAGAGAGAGAAAGAAAGATTAAAGGAAACATCTGTGGACTCCAAAGTCACATGGTGTCCATCCCTGCTTCTATTAGTTTCTTTCTGTTGCTGTGATAGACACCATGACCAAAGGCAACTTAAAGAACAGTGTTTATTTGGGCTTACAGTTCCATAGGGAGAGTCCAACATGGTGGAGGAAGCGTGGCAGCAGACAGCTGACCCATGACATCTTCAACCACAACACAAATAGAGAAGATGCACCGGAAGGGAGGTGAGATCATAGACCCTGGAAGCCAGCCTCCAGTGGCATATTTCCTCCAGCGAGCTTGTACCTCCTGAAGGTTCCATAATCATCCCAGACAGCACCACCAACTGGGTGCAGCTTGTCCCAAGAGTCAGGGTTTGGACCCAGGCAAATTCAGCTAATGTGGTTATTTGGTATCCCTCTTGCATGCTAGGTTATAATTCTCAAGGGCCAGTTCTTCTGTGGCTGAATCAGGTAGAAGCTAAGGACTTTAGCTCGGAGTCTGTATTGGTTTAAAACAACAACAACACTCAGTCGGGCATGGTGGCATACGCCTTTAATCCCAGCACTCAGGAGGCAGAGGCAGGCGGATCACTGTGAGTTCAGGGCCAGCCTGGTCTACAAAATGAGTCCAGGACAGCTAAAGCTTACACAGAGAAACCCTGACTCGAAAAAACGAAAAACGAAAAACAAAAAAAACAAGCAACAAAATAAAACAAAACAAAGAAAGCCCTCATTTTTCTCTCCTGTGTGAATTTCCTGTTCTCTAGGAATTTGCTTCCCTGGAGTTGGTTGAGTCATTCATTCCTTCATCCACTCACTCCCTCTCCAATAGGAGTGCAGTTTCACTTAATTGTGGGCTAGCCAGGGAAGGCATCCTGTAAGAGGAGACCTAGAGTGTTCAGGGAAGCTGGCAAGGTGAAGGCTGGAGGTACAGTTCTCAGGTGGAGGAAAGCGCCCTGTGCAAAGACAGGAGATTGCAGGTCAGTGTGGCAGGCGCATGTCTGAGAGATGCATACCACAAGGTGATGCACAGCTTCAGGGTCAAGCAGGGCCTGCTAATAGCTAGGTCTAAATGTCACCTTACAGAGGTTAGCCTATGCCCAAGTGTGATGGGAAGCTAGCTGGGAAGTGATGTGATCAGAAGAGAATGGAGAAAGACCTGAGGGTTGTAGAGGTGAGACATAGTGGGACACAGTGGGACATCATGGGAGAGTGCTAGTTGAAATTGTGGCAGCAGATGATATGGCCCAAGTGGCAAATGTACAGTAGGGCTGGCATAAAGTGGGCTTTATGAGTGCATGAGGGCCTGGCTGGCCACCTCTCAGTCTCTGGTACAGTAAGTAGGGATCAAGGACTGAGCCAGCAATCCTGGAGGAGAGGCTTGGAGGGCAAGGGATTACGAGGTCATTTTCTTACTCAAGTGTCCCAAATCCTCTGATTAGGAGACTCTAGTGCCTAGTTAGATCTATAGACTAGAACTCAGCCTGGAGACTGGCTGTATTCTGAAAGGGATTTCACAGTATGCAGCTGTGCAGAATGGGGAGAGAACAGGAACATCTTCTGAGAGACTGAGAAGGACAGAAGCAGAGTGACCCCAGCACTAGCTACAGGTGAAGCACAAGCTTCAAAGAACTGACACATGGAAGAAGCCAGTCAACAGAGAGCCAAGAAATGAATAGGAGGTTGGCAATGGAGGGATGGGTTGGGTGATGGATGGATGGATAAATAGGTGGGTGGTGGATAGATGAAGGGACAGATAGAGAGCCAGTTGGCTGGCTAACTATATGTATGTATGGCCAGATAGAGGGATGGATGGATGGTCAGATAGCCAGATGGCTGACTAGTATGTATGTATGTATGTATGTATGTATGTATGTATGTATGTCCATATGGATGGATGGGTGGATGGAAGGATGGGTAGTCAGATAGCCAGATAGGTAGGTGACTGTGTGTGTATGGCCAGTTGGATGGGTGGGTTGATGGCTGGATCACTAGATGGACAGATAGCATTCTAGCAAAGTCTTGACACACCTCTTCCTGAGTCTGATCTTGTGATACTAGATGTCAAGAAAACCCCCACAGAAGAGCATCCAGGAAGGGTCTTTTCCACCCAGCTTTGTGGGAGGGTTTCCTTAGCAACCAGATCCATATTAAAGGATTGGATGTGGCTATGAGTACAGCTGTAGTGATCATAGCTCATGTTTTGTCAACATGGAAGCCTATGTCATCATTTGGCTAAAAGCACCCACATCTGGGTGGGTCCCAGGGATGACATGTGTTCCAAACCTGGCCAGTAAATTGCAGGCCTAAGATATTTAGAAACTATCAAGGAGAAGGCATGTTTTAGGGGACCCATGCTTTTAGCACCTCCCCAGCCCCACAACTGTCCCACCAGGAGTAAGGACATTTTGCCAGCATAGAGGAAGGCATATCTAAGAGATTAGAGACAGCAGTCTGGGGAGGGCCCTTGAAGGTCTGGACTCTGCTTTCCCTAAAGCCACCTATTTCCTGGATGTAAGCCAATACTTCCTCATTTTGTCTGTCAGAAATAGCTGTGGAGGACTGATAAAATGGATCGGTAGGCAAAGGTGCCTGCCACTGAGCCTGAAGATGTGAGTTCAATCCCTGGTACCCCCATGCTGGAAACAGAATTAACCTCCTTCAAGTTGTCTTATGACCTCTACACCCTTGTGTGCATGTGTGCGCATACACATACCTACCTGCATACATACATACATACATACATACATACATACATACATACATACATACGTAAATACACACACATACACACACACACACACAGAGAGAGAGAGAGAGAGAGAGAGACAGACAGACAGACAGACAGACAGACAGACAGACAGACAGACACACAGAGAGAATAAATAAAATAGAGAAAGAAAGAGTGACTGTAGAGATCTGACGATGAGTGGCCAAGCATCAAGGCATGAGGCCATAGGATGGAGGTGAGGCAGAATCCCCATCACGTCCCAGACACTTCTCCAGCCATCTCACTCATATGTTTCTGGGGCTGGAATCTTTTCTCTTCACATGTCTTTTCCATCATTTTCCTGGCTGTTCCTATGCTCTCTAAAATGCTCCTTACAAAACACCAGTATCTGAGATGGACACTGCCTGGAAATACACTGCCCATGCTTGTGCGCGCGCGTGTGTGTATATGTGTGTGTGTGTGTGTGTGTGTGTGTGTGTGTGTGTGTGTGTGTGTAGAGCAAAGCTTCTTTGATTCAGAAACAGCTTTGCTGAGTGGTTCTGGATCAAGGTTTCTCTTAAGGGCAGAGGCATCACCCAGGGCTTGTCACCTGTAGGCTGAGGCTAGGAACTCACTGCCAAAATGGAGGCAGTGGGAGAAGATTTGAGATCTTGGCCATGGGGTCCTCTCTAGGAGCTGCTGAGAATTCCTACATAGCAACCGCCTCTGTGATTTAAGAGCAGGGAGGATAGTTGATGCCGTGCTTTTGATGAGCCAACCTCCAAGGTCACACTGTGCCCTTCCTGCAGGGCTCTTCTGACTAACATATGCTCTCTATGAATGGGAGGGGTGGCACTATGTCACTTAATAGAGGGTTGTTTCATGACTTCTGGGCCAACTACAAAAAAAGGACCACATTTCTTTGCGTCTACACAGAAGTGACTATTTGCACAGATAGGAAATGCACCAAAAGACCAAGCAGGATTCCATTAAATTCATCTTTGGTGAAGTCACTTGCAGGATCATGGGCGACTCAAAGACAGCTGAGCTGAGAAGTCACCTAGTAACTCAGGACCACTAGACCACTGAAAAGTCCCCTGAAAAACTTCTGGGCAGATACACTACCTAAAGGGCCAACCTTCTGGGCCTTCCACCTCTGATAGAACCTCAGAGAGGGGAGGCTTTGGGGAGGGTATGTGAAGGCTCCTGAGCCCTGGTGCTCTGCCTCCTTCCACTAGAGACTGTTAATAGGTGAGGGTCCCTCAGCTGCTTGCAACTGCTCTGATTCAAGACATGGGTCACGTCCAACACTGAGGAAACAGACAAAGCCAGGGGACAGTGCAAAGGGTGGCTTCTTCCCCAGGGGACTGCTGGCGCTCTCACCATCAGGTAGGCAGGTGGTTTCCTCCTAGTGTGGTGGAGAGGCCTTTAGATGCGCGGGATGACTTGCCACCCCCACCTCCCCACCCACCCTGCCCCCACCGGGCGTCGGGAAAGCACCCCTTTCTTCAGTGTTTGCTTGCAGGGGCTGTTGCCAAGCTCACCAAGAGCTCCTTAAATAAACTAGTGAACTGACTAAACTAATTTGCTGGTCTGCAGCTTCTGGCGTGCCTTGGGATTTCCTAATAAATACTGACTCCGGTTTGGCGACTCGCCAGTATCACAGCCCTCTCCGGAGCTGAGCACAGCAAGAGTGACAGCACCCTAAGGGGTGGGGAGGGGGCCTGCAGGAGGCCTGGTTTTGCTATGTCTCTGCCTCGGCCACTAGAGCATTTTTCCAGGAACCTCTTTGTTCTCTGTGCCTCAGTTTCTCTCACTTGAAAGATGATAAGTAGATTCCCCTAACTGGCAGGGCTGTCACCATGTTTGGATGAAGTGATGTGACATTTTCTAAAGACTAGCCCATGGGACTCTGGCTCATTCATGTCTAACTGCTCCATGACAGACTCTGCGCAAGCGAGGATGTGGGGAGCAGAGCTGGGAGCCTCAGGCCAGCCTTCTCTTGCTTCCTCCACTGCAGACTGGGCCAGCCTCTTAGGCATCTGCCATGCAGCTGTCCCAAATTCCCACCCTTGGCCTTTCATGCTGGCATCAGCTTCTTGAGATCCCCTGTGTTACCTTAAAGCTGTGCTTTGCAAGTGAGCTCGGCTGGGACAGTGGAGCCCGTGTCCTGGGCTTATAGTCTCAACTTGCATGCAGCTCCCACCTGCCTCCTTGGGACAAACTCTTGGCTCCGTGATTTCCTCTTCTTGGTCCCACAGACCCTGCTGGCTACCCTTACCCTGGGAACAGGCTACTCATGGCACCCAGGAAAGAACTAGTTTGTGTCTTGAGGCCTGTTTGAGTCTATTCTCAGCCTCCTGCAGGGGCGTGCAACCAATACTCCTAAGGGCATCTCAGGGCTAGGCAAGGGGGCACCTATTCAGAAGCGGGCCTGACAGGACCATGCAGGATTGGCAGGCAACTCTCACCTGGATCACAAAGAATTTGGAACCCCTGGCCGTGATGTTGGCCACGACAAAAGGTCCTCAGGAGGCAGCTTGGCTTTTTGCCCCTGTCAAGGGCCCTGGGGACCATGTTGCGAGCCTGAGTGTCCCGAGAAGGCACTGCCGGCTTCCTCACCTCCGTCTGGGGCCCCACATTCTCAGCCATTCCCATTCACCTCATGGAACCATCTAGCCCATCCTGCCCGCCGCACTTGTCAGATCCTTTAGTGGAAAAGCCAGAAGAACGGGTCACGATGCCCTTGACAATGGAACTGTCTGGGTTTGGGCCATGGTTCCACTGTTATTGTGTCCTTGTTGCCCACTTAACCACTCCGAGGGCTCTGGCTGTAAATTTTCATCTGGCAGCCCTGCCTCTGTAAGTGGAGGTAAGGGTGTAGTGTGGGACTGCAGACTTGGCTCACTATGCAGTGGCAGTGGGCTAATAATGCCAAGGTACCTTCTTCCTCCCTCCATCCCTCCCTCCATTTGTCCCTCCCTCCTCCTTCCTTCACTCCCTCTCTTCCCCACCTTCTTCCTGTTCCTCTTTCTTCTCCCTTCCTTTCTCTCCTTTCCTTCCCCTTCCCTACTCCTCTCTCATCTTCCCTCCTCCCTCTTCTGTCTCCCTCCCTCCGTCTCATTGTGTGGCCCAGGTTAGTGTAGAACCCAGGGTGCTCTCACTCAGCTTCCCTGACGCTAAGATTACAGCTGTGCACCACACCTGGCACAAGAGTTCAGGGTTCCTGAAAGGTAGAGGTGTCCTCTGCCCACCCATGGCCAGTCACCCTGGTGCCCAGCACAAATGACTAGAAGACTCCAGGTGCTCAGTAAAACCCGGTTCCTCTCCCGCCCCCCCCCCTCCACCCCCAGTCCCATAGATAGCACATTTAGGAAAGCAGTATGCAGGGCAGCCAGCAGGCGCAGACAGGGTGCAGATACATACAGCCTTTGCCTCATTCTTTCCCTGTCTGTGTCTCTTGGGACTGGGTGTCTCTTCTCTTCTGGGAAGGGCTCTGTGGACCCCCCACAGGCCCAGCCACAAAGCCATAACTCATTCTCCCCCCACCCCAGCTCCCCCGGCCGTAATTGGGCCAATCTGTCCGCCTGACACCCTGCGTTCTGGTTCATTTTCTTCACAAAGCCCTCTCTTGTCACTTGACAGATTCTCAGCTGTCGTGAGCACATTTTTCAACGTGTGTTCTTCACATATTTCCCAACCAGGTTTCTGCTCTTCTTAAACCCACCGCACTTTATAATTTCTGAGTGATCTTCCTCTTGGGCCATTACTCTTCTCCATTCCTTTCTACAACTTCCCCTTAAAAGCCACTAGGCCTTTGGAGGATGCTTGGGTTCCCAGGTCCGTGATAGCAGCTATGTGGAGGAGCAAGGTACTACTGGTCCCAAGACCATAGTTTGGGGTAAGCATCTATCTGATAAGCAATCCCAGAAACAGAGGTGGCAAGGAAAAAAGGAGGAGAGAGAACCTAGCTTTTGCACTGCTCCCCACTGGGCACCACACATGGAAACTGTAGCCTGGAGTACGGACTGGGGCATTCAGCCAGGGATGCTATCTCCAGGTAGACCCTGGACTCTGCTTCTAGTGGAGTCCGTATGACCAAGAAGCCTTTGTTGGCTTTGGAGAAACCCTCTGTAAGGGCTTAAGGCAGGACTCTGGAAATTTCTACAGAGTTCCCCATCAGCTTCACTGAAGTCAGATGGCCACAGGGAGGTTACATGCAGTGTCCAGATGTCCATACTGGCCTGGCACACAGATGTGGGGCTATGTAAATTAGAAACTGGCATCCCTTGTGTTCACAGTACCCCTGCCTGAGAAGGGTTTCTGTGCATTTGGGGGCAGCCTCCAGTTTCTGCCAGGCCCCCAGAAAAAAAGGGATACCCAGCTGGGCTTCTGTCTCTGGTAATTAGCTCAGAGAGGAAGGGGGCTGACACTCCGCATGCAAAGGAATGAGTTTCTTGCACTGTGAGTCATTCAAATGGGATCCTAAAGGCACGCGTTGCGAACCCCATTTGCATCTGCGAATGACAAGAGGTAAACAAGGGTTGGATCATTTTCCTTTCATCTGTCACTCTGTGCCTGTTGCCCCTTCCTAGTTTCCTGGGTGGGTCCTAGAAATGCCTATGCACTTTGAATAGGGAAAGGCCATTTTTATTTTACCTTCTCTCTCTGCCCACCTCACAGTCCCACAAGTGACTCCCCAAGGCGGGGGGGGGGGGGGGACTTCCTATAGGATCAGCATCCCATGAACAGTACATTTAGGAAGCTCTGTGCAGGGAAGGTAGCAGTTGCAAAGCACCTTTGCAAACTTCTGTTCTCCCCTCTGCTGTGTTCTTGGGGACTGGGTGTGTCTCATCCTTGCTGGAAATTTCTCTGTGAATCTCAGACCCTGGCCCTGGGAGTAGGAAGTGGGCAGGAGCAGGGTCTGCTCTAATGAAGGCTCCTCCTCCCCCCTCCTCCTCTTCCTCCTCCTCTCCTTCTCTTCCTCCTCGCTTCTTCCTCCTCCTCCTCCAGCACCTCCTTCTCCATCTTCTCCTCCGTGTTCCTTTCTTCCCATGTGATAGAGCAGGGAGTACCGTTTCCTCCAGGCTCCACCCCCTCCACCCCCACCCCCACAAGGACAAGCTTCTTCCAGAAGACAAAATGAACAGCAGTGGTTCCTAGAGAAACAGCAGCCCTGACCTGGGCAGGGACAAGGGACCTGAGAGGAGGAATGGAAGGAGGAGGTCCCTTTTGACTCCTGGCCAGATTGTAGCCTTCAGGTAGCACTGTGCTCTCTCCAAGGAAGAGTGGGGAAGGGAAGACAGACTGGCCTTGGGTGGGATGCAGATGCCTAGAGGCCTCAAGGTTGGAATCTGGAGCTCTATAGACAGACAAGAACACCGAGATGTTTGCTCAAGAATTTGGAGACATATGGGATGCTCTCATAAGGAATCCCCAGATACTCCCTTTTGGGGGCTTAGTATCATTTGTTTGTTTGTTTCTTTATTGTGTATGGGTGTTTCTCATCTGCATGTATCTACGTGCACCACATGCGTGCAGTACCCAAGAAGTTAGAAAAGGACAAAGATCTCCTTGGAGCTGGAAGTAGGGTCAGGTGTGAGTGGCTATGTAGGTGCTGGAAATTGAACCCAGATCCTCCAGAAGAGCAGCCAGTGCTCTTATCCCCTGAGCCATCTCTCCAGCCCTTACAAATTTCTTTTGATCTGATACAGCTAGATTTCTCTTTCTTCTTATAGATGTAAGAAGTAGCAAGCCAGGCAATGGTGGTGTACACCTTTATTCCCAGAACTCAGGAGGTAGAACAGGTGGATCTCTGAATTTGAAACCAGCCTGATCTACAGAATGAGTTCCAGGACAGCCAGGGTTACACAGAGAGCATCTTTATTGTTTAAAAGCAGATATGACAAAGCAGCTGAGAAGATAAAAGAGGCAAAACAAAAACAAAACAAAAAAATCTGTTGATATCTTGGTGTACATCTTTCAGGATTTTCTCATCTTGATTTCTTTTTTTTTTTTTCCACTTCTCTATAGTTTCCAACCAGAGCTAAAATATCTACCGCATTTTAGGCACTTTTAAAAACTATATAGATACAGTGCAAAAACAATTTGCATGCATTGGCTCACTAAGTGTCTATCTTGTAGGGATGCATTGAAAGGTTAAGTGAATTATCCCAAGTCACATAACTAGTCAGTGGGAGAGTTGGACTGCAGAAAGCTGAATCTAGAACCCACACTTCTTTGCCAGTTTGTGGGTCCTAAGTGAGGTGGGGAGAGCCAAAGCAATCTCACCATGGCAGTCTACACTTTTCAGGTACTGGCCTTTAATTTCAGCCCTTGGAAGGCAGAAGCAGAGGCAGATGGATCTCTATGAGTTTGAAGCTAACCTAGTCTACGTAATGAGACCAGGCCAGCCAGGGATACAAAGTGAGAAGTTGATACCAGGAGTGGGGTACTGCTGTGTCAGGCCTGCCCATGCTGCTTGTTGACAGAATGTGGACCTTGGGATTTTGGACTAGGAGAGCAGTTGATCTCTTTAAGTGGGGCTTAACGGGCCATACGAGTTGTTGCAAAGAAGACAGTGGTGCTGAGAGAAATGTAGATTATGACAACCTGGCTCAAGAAGTTTCAGAGAAGAAGAATATTAGTATGTGACCTAGAGATTGTTCTTATGATATTTTGGTGGAGAATGTGGCTGCCTTCTGCCCTAGTTCAAAAAAAATCTGCCTGAGGCTAGAATTTTGGATTAATAACATTGGCAGATGAGATTTCAAGACAGCCTAGAATTGACTGTGTTGCTTGGTTATTAGTGGCCACGTTTATGTAGACCTATAATTAAAAGGAGCAAGCTGAGACACTGGCCCTAAATTTTCTTTAATTCCTTTTCACAAATTAGAAGCTTAGCTGGATAGGGTCTTGCCCCAAGGCCACCACTCCCTTTATTCCATTTAGGATCAGGCCTTTAAAAAAAAAACTTTTTATTTTCTTGGGCACTGGACTTAGTTCCATTACACTTCCTGGTGCTCTTTTTCTTCTCAAACTGTACATGTTGTATTTTTCCTTGCTGTGGCACATGCCTTTAATCCCAGGACCCAGGAGATGGAA
The DNA here is from genome assembly GCF_964271855.1 of Acomys minous. Taxonomy (NCBI): domain Eukaryota; kingdom Metazoa; phylum Chordata; class Mammalia; order Rodentia; family Muridae; genus Acomys; species Acomys minous. The sequence goes on from NC_140500.1 coordinate 43,719,568, forward strand.
GCAAGGGGATCTATGACTTCCAGGTCAGCCTGATCCACAGAGAGAGTTCCAGGAGATCAAAGCTTAGGCAGTGAAGGAACCCATCAAAAGCAGAACCCTGATGCAGATGCTGTGTTCCAGCACTGATGCAGATGCCATGCTCCAGCACTGATGTGGATGCTGTGCTCCAGCACTGATGCAGATGCTGTGCTCCAGCACTGATGCAGATGCCATGTTCTAGCACTGATGCAGATGTCGTGCTCCAGCACTGATGCAGATGCCATGCTCCAGCGCCAATGCGGATGCCGTGCTCCGGCGCTGATGCGGATGCCGTCCTCCAGCACTAATGCGGATGCCGTGCTCTAGCACACTGATGCGGATGCTGTGCTCCGGCACTGATGCGGATGCCGTGCTCCAGCCGCAGCAAGTGGAAGAGCTTGGCAGTTCCGCCATGTGATCCTGGCTTTAGAGTCAAGAACACAAGAAAGGAGTTGCGGAATCTCCACGCTGTGACTAAGGGAGGCTTCTGAGGGCAGGCATGTGTCAGGGGTGTCCCCGCATGGAGGCCCAGAAAGGCCATTGTGTGAAGCTGTGAAGATGAAGCCTGGATTGCCTTGGAGACCCCAAGGTGTTGGAGATGCCAGAGCTGTGTGATAGCTGCCAAGGAGAGCTGCTGACAGGGAGTAGAACCAGCCCAAGAGAAGGCAATGTGCTGCAGTCAACCAAGCTGAAAGGTTGCCAGTCTGAAGAGCCCTTTGACGTCAGACATGGAGATGCAGAGTTTGGAGTTTGCCCAGCTAGTTTTAGGCTGGGGCAGTGGCTTTTCAGTATCTCCACTGAGATAAGAGCATTGAGCCATAGTGCCCCCTTCTTATAGGGCCATATTGACATACAGTAGGACTGGCTACTTCAACTCCAGAGAAGCATACAGCAGGCACGTGTGTGCTGAGTTGTCTGTTAGCCCCTGGGGCTTCCTAGGAGAATAAGGCAGTGCTGGGGATACAGCTCATCTGGCTGACTGCATGCTGAGCGTGTGCAAAGTCCTGGGTTTAAACCCTAGAACCACATGACTCCAGTGTGCTGGCACATGCCCGGAACCCCAGCACTTGGCAAGTGGGAGCAAGAGGATCAGTGGTTCAAGGTCATCTTTGGCTACATAGAGAGATCAAGACCAGCTGACTATAATACATGAAACTTTGTCTCAAAAAATGAGGAAGGTAGAAGGAAATACTGCTTTTGGCTTCTTTCTGTTCTCTCCAGGTCAGGAGAGACGCCCGGACTTACAGCCCATGAACACCTGTTCCCTGATGGGGGTCAGAGTCTGTTGGCGACTGCAGGGGAGAGAGTTTTCAGATCAAGAGCAGGCCAGGTCTGTGCCCCTCTACAGTGCTGCTATTATGGGATCCACCTGGCCCAGGTTAGGGCTGGACTGCCTTGGCCATCCTTTCTCCAAGACAGACTTATCTGCCTGTCTCTTCCTGCAGTGTAGTCCAAGGTGGTGGCCTACCTAGTCTTAGAAGCTCGTTCAAAGTGTAGGGCTAGGGACTCCCACATTTTAACGTGAGCTCTCAGTGCAGTAAGCCAGGGCTTGACGCAAATAGCCGCAAGTCACACGATGATGACGACGATGACAACGCAGAGCTCAGCAGAGCAGAATCTGCACAGCAACCCTAGGCGAGCGTTCCGAACTCCCACGTGGACTTAGACTCTGGTGTGGTTTGTTCGGAAACACATTGCCTCTGGGTACGTCTTTTTGTTTTAATTCGCTTTCAATAAATATTAAATACAGATAATAAATATGACTCCCGAAGGAGGAAAACCACAGCTGCGCATGGCGATAATTGCTAGGAATCACCTGGAACCAATGAGCCTGGGAACTCTGGCTCCAGACTTTGGTCTTAAGACAGGATCTTATATATGCTAGGCTGGCCTTGAACTTTCTATGTAGCTGATAAAGTCCTTGAACTGCTAACCCTCCTGTTTCCCTTTGCCTCCCAAGTGCTGGCATCACAAGTGTCTACTACTATGTCAGCTATTATTCAGTGCTGGGGCGCAAATCCAGGGCCTTAGACATGCTAGCCAAGCGCTGTACCAACTGTCATCCCTAGCCCCTAAACGGTTCCCTTGGGAGGTAACTCACGGAAGTGGTAGCAGGTGCACAAGGGCATGCTTGAGGGGATTAACCTGTCTCCGGGTAACTGCTATTCAAATTCTGGGAGCCGGTGCCCAGCCTATGCTTCAGCCACACATAGAAGGACAGTGGACCTGCGACGCTTAATGTCATCTTCCATTGGCTGCTGTTGGAGTTTTGGAAGTACTCAGGTAGTATTTTTGTCCTTTTATTCTCTGGTCTGTCATGCTTGTACCCAAGGAGTCTCCGGGGTCCTCAGTCCTTGGAAGTCCAGCTACGAGGCTCTGGAATACCAAGGTTCCTCCTCACAACAGCATCGGCCTCAGGTGATAATCATGGTAACCAAGGTGTTATTTATAAGCAACACATTTGCCACATTCCAAGGGAGAATGCAGGCCCACTGGCCAGTTCTTTGGACCTCTCAGGAGAAGCCAGGCAGTCCCACTTTGGTGTGGACTTTCTCCATTTGCAAATGTTGGAAATGGTTAGGGTCCCCCGCCCCCTTTTCTTTCTTTCTTCTTCTTCTTCTTCTTCTTCTTCTTCTTCTTCTTCTTCTTCTTCTTCTTCTTCTTCTTCTTCTTCTCTCTCTCTCTCTCTCTTTTTTTTTTGTCAACGTGACACAAACTAGAGTTATCTGGAAGGAGTGAACCTCAATTGGGGAACTGTCTCCATCAGACTGACCTGTGGGCAAGTCTGTGTGGGCATTTTCTTGAGTAATAATTGAGGTGAGAGGCCCTGCCCACTGTGGGCAATGCCACCCCTGGGTAGTGGTCCTGTGTTGTATAAAAAAGCAAGCTGAGTAAGGCGTAGAGAGCAAGCCAGTAAGCAGTGCTCCTGTGTGGTTCCTGTCTCTGCTTCTGCTTCCTGTCTGACTTCCCTCAGTGACGGATTGTGGGACAGGTAAGCCAACTAAACCTTTTCCTCTCACAAGTCGCTTTGTGTCATGGTGTTTGTCATAGCAAATGAAAGAAAACTAGAGAAACTCCTAATTTGACACTGCTCCCATGCCATCTGAGAATAACCAAATACTGTGGGCTAGAACTGGTTTCTAAGCTGCCGTGTTCTGAAACATGATCTATACTGAAAAGCTGATTGATCTTGGTTCCAGAAGGTTCTTGGTAAAGACAAACTCCAAAGAGAAATTCTGATAAGGCGGAAGTGAACAGATTAGTTAGAAATGGATTTATGTATTCATGAATTAATGAAACCCCAAAGTGTTGGTAACTGGAGAGAAAGGGCCTCTTTCCCCTGCAGAGGTGGTAGAACAGACCAGGATAACGCCAGGCAGGAGTCCTTTAGGGAGCCTGCATCCCTCTACCTTGTTGCTCAGTGTTGTCTCCACCCATGGGTCAAAACTGGCTTCTAAGCTTATTGTCTACATTCTAGCCAGTAAGAGAGAAGCTCGGTTCACGTCCCTTAGTGAGAACTTAGTCACGTAGTCATATCTAGCTGAAAGAGATGCTGGAAAAGACTCTCCTCTCTCCTTCCCTGCAATTTACATCTGGCAGTCACACTTGCATAGAGTTAGTGAAGGGTGGGTCCATACTATTAGACAGCAGAAGCTTCATAGTGGAAGGGTTGAAAAGGAAGACGATGGCCCAGCAGGCCCTGCCTGAGAGAGGTTTGGTTTTTGTAATGATGAAAGTTTGGCTTTGCTCGTGGGTTCTCTTGGTTAACATGCTGGTACTAATGGTATAGAAATAAACACAATGGACCCCTACTGGGTCCAAGATACTTTTCACATCTATTCTCAGCTGCTCTCTGTGTAATACAGTGAGGGAGGGTTTATTAATTCATGATTTTTTAAAGAAAAAAAAAATGAAGGTCAGTAGTTCTTAAACTCTTGAAGATTTGGGGATTTCTCTCTCTCTCTCTCTCTCTCTCTCTCTCTCTCTCTCTCTCTCTCTCTCTCTCTCTGTGTGTGTGTGTGTGTGTGTGTGTGTGTGTGTGTGTGTGTGCAGGACATGTGTGTAGGATGCATGTGCATGTGGAAGCCACAGGACAACCTTTGGTGTTGTTCTTTGGGCACTTTTCACACACACACACACACACACACACACACACACACACACACACACACACACCTTTTCTTTTGAGATAAGATGGTTCACTGGTCTGGATCTCTCGTCCTGGCTGGGCAGCCAACTCCAGGAATCTGCCTGTCTTATCTCCTCCTCAGCACCGAGATTACAAGTTTGCATCACCACACCTGGCTTTTTATGTAACTTCTGAGGTTCAAACTGAGGAGAGGCCCTGGTGCATGTGTGGTTACTAGCTCACCTCCCCCACCCCATAATCCCCATTTTTGAAACAAGATCTCATATATTGTGCATACTAGCTTTGAACTCTGGGGCTTAAGTGATCCTCCTGCCTCAGCCTGTCAGCCTATAAAGACTACAGGTGCGTGCCTGGCAGTTCCAGGCTCTTAATTAGGCAGATAGCCCGGGTCCTGGTGCATCAGAGCTGCCATGCAGGGTTGACACATCAGTGAAGTCAAGAACCTGGGCTGGGATTTGAAATGAGGCCTATATGACTGCAAAGCTCGAATTCTTTTCACCACAATCTGATTTCTATACACCCACTGCTTCCCTGGGGACAGCGACAGCAAATCTATTGGGTTGTTGAGAGGGTAAACAATCCGTGATGAATGGACCTCCTCTCCTACTATGAATGCCTTATTGTTGTTATTCTTCATGCCCTGACAGCATGCACAGCCTCTGCTACTGCTTGCCTGTCTGGTGGGTTAAGGCATCAGAGCTCTCAGCTCTAATGGAAAGTCACGACTGAGACCAGAGTTAATGAAAAGTAGGGGACTCAGCCAGTGGCACGTGCTCCCCACTAACCGGGACAAGGCCATTAGTGCTCCTGTAGTTCACTGGATGGTTCCATCCCATGGCACACTGTTCTCCCAGGAATACCCATCTGGGTGTGTCCCACATGACACAAACCCACTCTATGGAAACTGAGACCTGTTGAAAAGATGTACGAGAGATAATTATTTAATTAACCACAAGAGACGTTGTTTTGCACAAGCAGAATTGCAGCAGAGTTGCGAAATCTTCATTCTTGAAGGAAGCCTGGATGTGCAAGTTCCCTTCCAGTCCACTTAGGAATGTTATGGAACAAATTAGATGAGGAACATTGTGGAGCCAAGTGCCCCGGGACTGTCTGATGCCTGAATTGGGTTGGGGATTTGTTCAAAGTGGATATTATGGGGGTGCTGGGCAAACCCTTATCCAGCTGTGAAGAGGACAGACGCCCGGAAACTGTTGTAGGAGGCTGATCTAAACTGCCATGCTTAGGCTGTGTCACCCCCACATCCCCGTTCATCATCAGTCCCTGAGCTACCTACGCAGATGCCTCCGCCCCTCTCTCCTGTTCTGAGCACTGCTTCTAGGGACACACACACACACACACACACACACACACACACACACACACACACACACACACACATGGGACAAGCACTCTACCAGTGAGCTTTTTTATTTTGAGGCCTGGGCTATCCTTGCATTCACTCAGTAGCCCAGGCAGTCTGGGGCTTGTAGTTCTCCAGAGGCAAGAGACAATACCTTCCGGCTTGCAGAAGGACCAGGGGAAGGAGTGTACAATAAAGACAGCGATAGGACCTGGCAAGCTTCATGTCCCAACATTGGGTGTCCTTGGAGTAGTCACTCCAAGATTTTCCTTGGCGGCCGCAGCTTCTAGCCTGACAGAAATGAGATCTGGGTTGTTGGCTGCTCTCACTGGGTATAGTGGTCTCAGGGAGACCCTTTTGTCTTGGCCACTGGACAAGGTAAAGGTGTCGTCCATGGGGACACATTCCAGAAGGCTAAATAATGGTAGTCTGTGATGGGCATCATACCTGCTTTGATACTGGTTCAAGTAAAGCTGGGTCTGGAGCAAGCTCAGCAGGGGCTGCCGTCTTGCTCCCACGTGCACTGGCCTTGAGGTCATGTATTTGTTTTTCTAGAGAGCAACTGGCCCATTTTTTTTAACACTGAGTCAGTTGGAGGTGAGGGTGCTGGAGAGAGATCCTCAAGATCTGACTAAGACGTTAGATGAGGGCAGGAGGGCAGAGTGAACCCACCCCGAAGCCTCCTTCACCACAGGAGCTTGGACACAGTTTTCTTTTTTGCAACCAAACTATGTACACCAAGCCCATATGCTGCTTCTCTCAGCCCTCCTTTCCCTCTCAAGTTTCACCAGGAAGGAGAAACCCTGGCTGGCTACCTGAGAGCCTTGGGTTTACTATAGCGTCGGATGGAGATGCATAGTGGCCAGGCATTAAGCAATTAATTGTGCTTGGTTCATTCCAAGGCCATTCATATAAACAACCAATTTGCATTCCAATATCATGAGAGTCATCCTAGAAGGGGTTTGCCGTCTCTCTCTCCGACCTCTTCTCCATGCTCCTCCTTAAATGCCGTCTGGCTGGGCCACCTCTTCCTGCCGAGCATTTCCCTGTGGGTTAATAGTATCCCTTGCGTGGGCCTCATGGTGCCTCTGGAGGCCAGCCCTTGTGCTGAGCACTTCCCAAGCAACATGCTGTGTGACCCTGTCACTGTCACAATCTCCATGTGACTATGTGACTCTCTCTACTTCACACATAGGGAACCCGAGAGGCTGGGTCATCCACCTGACGCTACAGCAAGAGATCTGGACCACTCTGCTTTCTCGGGGGCCTCTGGCTTCCATGCATCTTCCCCCCTTCACCCCCCAGCTGCTACCCTCACATGCCACCTTCAGGGCTTGGAGGGGTGAAGGCTCAGGTGGCACACCTGGCAGGAAGGCCACCCCCCCCCAACCCCCCGGAACTTGGCTTTTCTCTCTCCTCCTCCTCCTCCTCCTCCTCCTCCGCCTCCATGAGCACAGTTGCCAATCTGGAATGTGGCCCTTGCTAAGAAAGCCCAGGACGGAGGCCAAATGTTGACTCACCTGCCAGACTCAGCCCAGCCCCTGCCAAGATGCCTCAGGCTTGAGCGGGAGGCCTGGCAGGGATGGCCCATCAAGGGGCCTGTGGCAGCTCTCGGGGAGCAGCTTCAAAGGGCCAGGCCTTCTCTCTTTATGCTTCAGGTTCCAGGGGCTAAAAAGATCCAGATGGTGCCCTCCTGCTCCTGCCTCCTCCCATCCTTCAGCCTGGAAGTTTCTCAGGGAGACCGTTTCCTCTGTGTTGCTCTGTGTGTGGCGGGCATATTTCTGAGAACCCTCCTGACGTCTGCCCTCCTGCCTACCCCCAGCACACCCCCGGCACTCCAGATTCCCAGGACTGTAGGTGTCGTGGATATTGCCTGTCACAGGGGACCTTAATCAAAGGAGGCAATTTTAGAGGGGCCTAACCCAACCCCAAGGATGGAAGTGTGCCAACAAAGAGGACAACCTTCCACACAGAGTCTGTCCCAGAGGCTACACACACACTTCCAGCCCCCACTATCACTGTGAATTCAGCCTTCTGACATCCCAGCAGGGGTGAAAACAGCACTGCTTTTATGCCGAAGTGTGCTGTGTTCAGCAGGAACAGGAAATGAATAGACTAGCAACAGGTCCACTTTCTCCCCACCATGACCCTCCCAGTCTACTCCAGAGGGTCAAAGCAGCACTGGTTTGTTCTTGCCTCAAGCCAAAACTGTCAAAGTTAGCCTGGAGGCTCCTCTTTCTTGTAGATATTTTCTGAATCCACCAGCAAATTCTTTCAACTCTATATTCATTAGATAGTGGGGTCCTGTGGTGGACCCGTCCTTTCTTCTTTTCTGTTCTGACTACTGTGTGGTCCACTGTAGTGATGCTTTAGTCTTGGTAGCTCCCAGGCAGGAGGAGAATCCTCAGGGCACTGGGGAGACGAGGGATGTTGCTGACCTACTTTAAGCACAGACACAGGTCAGAATGGAGAAGAGAGGTTTCCATTGGGAGGCCCCATAGGAAGCAGGGGCCATTCTGCTGTAGGTCCCCCCCCCCCATGGGCATAGCAGACTCTCAGAGCCACTGTGCTGTGCATTTCCAGAGAGAACCCAGTTGTCTCACAGAGGCGTTCCCGAGGCTGCCTCAGAATCAATTATGCTCAGAAGTCATGCTGTGAAATCTTTCCCAAAGAACAGGATTTTATTTATCGTTCAAAGTTTTGAGCCAAGAGTGAGAAATGGTCGATGCTGATGGCTGAGGAATTCCCAGGAGGTCTCCGGGACTTGCAGTCAACCAGCCACTGGAGTGGTTAAAATGGATAGTTCTCTGGGCAGCCGCAACTCCAGGGCCGGCTCACAACTTCCTCAAAGGCTTTTCCAGGGCCTCGGCTTCTTCTCTGAGGCTTAAGTGAGATAATTTTGCTATTTTGGTCATTCAGCGCACTACCAGATGCACCAGGAGATCTCAGTAAACACTGGCTATTACAGCAGATATGTTGTCTGTAATTTACTTCTCAAATGGAAGCATATGTTGTGTGTGTGTATGTGTGTGTGTGCACGCGTGCACTTGCATGTGTGTATATGCATGTACGGACACACTCACATTCATCTTCATTGTCAGAGCAGTTAATGTTGGGGAAAAAAATCACAGCCCTACAACTCCAGAGGAAGTTGCCTAAGTGCTCCAATTATCTGCCATAGCTCAGCACCCACCTGTGTGCTAATTAGCATAATGGATTTCTAAAATGGTTTTTCATTGATGAAAAAAAAAAGGGCGATTTAGAAAGGTAGATGGTTAGACGGGTTTCGAACATTGCCTTGTCTGAACACTGCAAGCAATGGAGTCAGGCCAGTCACTTCTTCTCATCAAAAGGCGCAGACCTGGGAGTCTGACCAGTCCCGAGTCTAGACAACAAGTCCATTTGATTGCTCAACTTGGCTCAATTTAATTACCGGGTTAGTTCAGTATGAACCATGTTGCTTCACTTACTTCCGGTGGAAGGGGTTGTCAAAATAAAGGAAAGAAAAGTGAGCAAAGAGCTGGGAGATGCATCCTTTTGGAGCATTTGCCTTGCACTCACACCACGGTGTGGGTTTGCTCCCAAGCACCTCAGAGACCTGGCATGTTGGTGCTTTCCTGTGGTCTTAGTATTAGGGAGGCGGAAGTTAATCAGAAGTTAAAGGACACCCTCGCCTGAATAGAGAGTTCCTGGCCAGCTTGGTCTATATTGAGACCCTGTCTCAAAAAGAGTGAGTGAGCTGAGAGTGGGCAGAGTGACAGCTGACGTGCCTGGGCAGGCCTCATCCCAGTGTGTTGGAGATTGCTCTGAGAGAGGCCATCTTTGTGACGTGCCATCAAATTAAGCGGTGAGAAGAAACCGCTAACTGTCACAGGCTTCTTACCACTGCTAGGCAAAGAATCCACTGGGAGGCAGACTTAGAAGGTGTTAGTGTGTGTGTGTGTGTGTGTGTGTGTGTCGTACATGTTTGTATGTGTCACGCATGTTTGTATGTGTCACAGTACTCATACAGATGTCTGAGAACAACTCTCAGGAGTAGGTTTTCTCCTTCCACCTGGGTTGAGGCAGGGTCTCTTGTCTCTGCCACACTGTGTACTCCAGGCTAGCTAGCCTGCAAGCTTCTAGCTAATTTTCCTGTCTCCACCTCTCTCCTCCTTTGGGAGTCCTGGATTTCAAATGAGTGCCACTGCATCTGGCTTCTTACAGCATTCTTACAATTCAGGCCATCAGGCTTATGTATGGAGCACTTTTACCCAATGAACTATCTCCCTGGTTCCAGGGAGAGAATTTAGATTTCATTTTCTCCCAGTGAGGGAAACATAAAGCCATAGATCTTTCTAGAAGCAGCATGGTGAGTATGAGTTGGAGTATGGAACTTAGACCAGGATTTGAATGTTGCTCCTCTTTCTTCACTACTTAGTGACCATGATTGAGTCTCTTCACTTTGCTATGACAGTTCCATCATTTATAAAACGTGTCTAAGGATATTTTTTCTGTGAGTTATGACTCAAGCAGATGGGCTTGAAGCCACATAACAAAATGTCCCACACAGAGTGAACCTTCAGTACATCCTAGTCAGCCTCTCCAATTTCATGCAGATCACCAGAGACTCCGGTGCAGCAGGCAACAGGCCATGTAGGTTTCCTCCTGTGCACAACCTAGCAGTGACCAGGAACTTGCATGGAGATACAGGAAACCCTAGAAGGTTTATGAACACACACCCTAGCTACCAGCTCAGACCTCTTGGAGGACAGTAGATGGGACCAGGAGTCAGTAAGCTTACCATTCAGTCTGATGCTCAGCAAGCTAAGAAGCCTGTGAGTGTTTGGCTCTGTACAGCCTCAGGCTTGATATGTCTGACTCTCTCTGTATATACTACATCTGAGTCAACAGCACCTGCTTATGTGGGAGGCACTGGCTTCTCTACCCCTGAGCCGTTTCACCACAGCGAGGAAGAAGGGTCACCCACATCTCGTTGATGCTGCTGACAGGCCTCCTACCTTGTTATCAGAAACACCGATGACTTGGCTGAGCACCAGAGTGATGGATAAGCCATCACTTGAGTTACTAAGTCTCCCACAGCTGACTCCTCTCACCCCAAGAAAGGCCTTTGCATTAGTCACTTGCCTAAATGCTATGACAAAATACCTTGGCAGAAGCCACTTACAGGAATAAAAGTTTATTTCCTCTCACAGCTTCAGGGTTTTCAGTCCATCCTGGTGGAAGCCACAGAGCAGAGTTCACAGCCTGGGAATGTGAGGCTCGGTTTCTCACATCACAGGGCAGCCTGGAAGCAAGCCCAACGAGCCCTCCAATAGGTCGCCACGAGTGACCTATTTTACCAGTGAGGCCCTCGCACCCAAAAGCTCCTCAACCTCTCAAACAGCACCACCAGCTGGGGACTGAATGATCAAATACCCGGGTCAGCAGAGGTCATTTCACATTCAGGTCATACTGGCCCTTGCACCTCCACAGAGTCTTGGAAAGATGGACAGGTAGACCAGATGCCACAGCTGCCTGCTCCAGGCCCCGTTCTTTTCATTTAGTAATGAGTTTAAAGCGTAACATCAGGAAGAATGAACGCATACATTCACACCTGTAATCCCTCTCTGTGGTTGGAGAAAAGGAGTTCAGGTCATTCTTCATGAAGAGTTGCACACAGTCTGGGATGAAAGAGTCTCTTGTGCTGTCTGATGGCTTTATTACCAGTCAGCTGGCTGGGGGCTCCTTTGCTCTGTCTGAAGGGAAGTCACCCAAGACAAAGCCTGGTCTCTGCCATGTTCCCAGTTCCAGGCCTCTGGGTGTGAAGAAGGCCTTGTAGATCAACAGCCCCAGCAATGGCTCCAAGCTCTCTCTACATGCCAGAGACTGGTAGCTTTAGGTGACAGCTATGCTGCTCTGGGTCCTGACTGGCAGTGGCCCTGCACTTAGTAACCTTCATAACACAGAGCAGTAGCTCACACAATGGTGACAACGGGTAATGGCCAGTGTGACAGCTCTCTGGAGCCCTCTGACCTTAATAGCAACTCGTATTACAACTCCTCACCTTTGGCTCCGTGTGGCCTTCTGTCTCCACCCCATTTAGGTCTCAGCCTTCACTATCCAATTCCTCAAGTGCCTTCTGGATCTCGTCAGTCGCTGCCACCTCTGATTACCAGGGACAAGTAGATAAAAGACCACTACCCAGAAAAGCCTTTCATTGGACCTGACATTGGTCCCAAGGGTCAGCATAGACGAAGGTCTCCCGAGGGACCACAAGAGGGAGTTGACCAGCAAAGCTATATAACTTTAGGCAAGAGAGCATACAAAGATGATTGTTAACCCTGAGCTATCACAGCACAGCGTCCTGCTTTATAAGGACCAATCACAGCGTGTGTAGGTACAGCTTTCCCACCTGATGCTCACAAACTGAGGGAGAGTGGTCTTCCTCTTCCAGACCTGATTGAAGACAGCTTCTGCAAGCTTCTAGAGCACAAGAGATGGGCTCTGGGGGTGGTGGGGCACTCAGTGGGGGGTCTTCTCATGTGTACCAAGGCTTGCTTGCCTGGAATGGAGGTTTCCTGAACTGGTGCAGGCTGTGACTCAAACGATGTCTCCTGAAGCTAGGTTGTGTTCCAGTAGCCATGGTTACAGGGTCCCTTCCAGCTGGAGTGCAGCTCTCTCTGGGTCGCCTCTTGTTTCAGGTCGCCAAGCATAAGGGAAGAGCCTGTCAAATGGCCCATTCCCAACAGCTTTGTTCATTCACAGAAAAAAAAAAAGTCAAAGGGCAAAGGGCACTTGCAGGAAAGGGCTTACCAAAGGCTGAGCTAACATGCTCAAAGCCATATAGGGATCAGCAGAACACGGCCGGTTCAGTCCTTGTCCCGATAGCCTAGGAAGAGCTGGGCTTTTCTGAATGTCTACAGTGGTGAAGACAGAAAAGAAGGCTGGAGAGGAAGCAGATAGATGGGGTGCCAGGTCTCTGAGCTCTGCTTCCAGCACAGCAACTCCTCCTCCAGAGCTATCTGGATATAACTGGGATCACTTAGCCTTCTAGCAAGATGGGACCGTCCTAAATTGTCACTTAAAAACTTTTAAACCTAGTGCCTTTCCTTCTTTAAACGAATCTTAGTTGGAATGACACTTTGTGATGTGACATTCTAAAAGAAATACTTTCTGGTTTTTTTTTTTTTAGCCCACGTTTACTATATTTTTTATAAAGATGAATGACATGTATTCCTTGTTTGTTTGTTTTTTTTCTAATTCCAGCCAAGTTTGACAGAAAACTCTTCCCTCTTGCCTCAAATACTCAAGGAGCCCAATCAGAGGGCTCAGTTCACTAACCAGTTACTAGCCAAACAGTTTCGATGGTCTGTCCAGCCCTGCCTGAGCTTCCTGGAGGCTACTCCTGAGACTGCTCTGGGTGTGAGATGTGATGGCCAAGAGGTCAGTCAGCCTGTGGCAGGAGGCAGTCCAGAATACACTGGTCACACACATTAAAGCAAAATCAAATACAATAAAAGGAAGAAGAAAAAGATTTGGGAGAGGGAAAGAGGGAGGAAGATAGAGAAAATGAAGAGAGAAAGAAGAGGGAGGGGAGAGAGGGAGGGAAAAGGAAAAGGAGATATTGCTGATGCCTCGGCTTAGTTCCACTTATGACCTCTAGGGGGCACTCTAGAATGCCCCACCCAAGGAACACTTTCTTTTTTAAATTTAATTTACATCCAGATCACAATTTCCTCCCTCCCCACCCCCCATCCACTCCTCCTCCATTTCCCTTCAGAAAAGCGCCAGCCTCAAAGGATATCAACCAGCCAAAGGCGTATCAAGTTGCTGTAAGACTAGGAACCTTCTTGTCTATTGAGGCTAGAGACAAGGCAACCCAGAAGAGGGGAAAGGTCCCAAAGGCAGGCAGCTGAGTCAGAGACAGCCCCTGATGCTACTGTTAGGCGTCCCATAAGAAGACCAATCTACACAACTGTTACACATGTGCAGAGGACCTAGGTTAGGCCCATGGCCAAGGAACACTTTCTAAGGTGGTACCTGCCTGGTTGAGAGCTGCTATGAGCACACAGGACAAATAAAGCCACCTAGATAGGACCACAGCACCAGCCACAGTTTCTGTGAGGATTTTCTGTATATAATGCACACATATATTTTATTTGGGGTGGACATTGGCATTGGGGATTGAATCCAAAGCCTTGTGCACACTAGACAAGACTGTACCACTGTCTGTCCGAGCCCTACATTTTATTTTAATATGGGTCTCACTGTTACCTAAGCTAGCCTTGGATTTGGTCTAAAAGCCAGGCTTTTAAATTTTTGTTTGGTTTTGGGTTTGGCTGGGTTGGAGTGTAGCCCAGGTTGGCCTCCAACCCCTGCTGTTCTTCCTGCCTCAGCTTTTCATGTAGCTGGGATTCCAAGGCCTCCACCTCTGAACTCGATTTTTGTTTCCTCCTCCTCCTCCTCCTCCTCCTCCTCCTCCTCCTCCTCCTCCTCCTCCTTCTTCTTCTTCTTCTTCTTCTTCTTCTTCTCCTCTTCCTCCTCCTCCTCCTCCTCCTCCTCTTCCTCCTCCTCCTCCTCCTTCTCCTCTTCCTCCTCCTCCTCCTCCTCTTCCTCTTCCTCCTCCTCCTCATCAAATGTTTTTTTGAGATAGTGTTTTTTCTCTGTAACCCTGGCTGTCCTGGAACTCACTCTGTAGACCAGGCTAGCCTCAAACTCAGATATTCACCTGCCTTTGCCTCCTGAGTGCTGGAGTTAAAGGCATGCACCACCATGCCTGGCTGATTTTATTGTTTTTAGTCTGGACAAATATGAGTTTGTTTGGGCACAGATGAACGTGAGGGGGTCAGAGGTCAACTTGGAGTCAGTTCTCTTCCTCCCATCATGGAAGGTGCAGAAATCCAAACTCAAGGTCGTCTGGCTTGGTGGAAAGTGTCTGCTCTGAACCATCTTGCTGACTCAAACCCAGTTATTTTTAAACACAGGACCATCTTTCTTGAGCCTCTTGTACCTTGATTTATGAGGGTGTCTAACTGAAGAGCCTGTGTTCACACCAGGGGAGCAGGCACAGAATTGTCCTGGGGTTCATCAAATCATGAGGTTCATCATGTAAATGAGCAAGGTTGAAACCAGATGAAATAATACCAGAATAAAGCACACTTCAGATGTGTTCTCTGTTGAAGTCATCCTAGAGCGGTCGGCTGAGCAGTTGGAGACAGCTAAGGAGGAAAGCCTGGCTCTCCGAGTTGTCTTGGCGCTGCGGCCAGCCCAGCTCCTGTCAGGAGCCCACGTGCTAATCCTGGGTGCTGACAACCTAGAGCCCTGTGTGGGCGACAGTCAGGTGTGCACGTCCCAGGCGGCCTGCCTCCCTTTCTGCACAGCGGCTGCAGGATTGCTCTGTCTAAACAGCAGGAATAAGTTCCCTTTGTCACCGCGTCTCCATGGTAATCGGACACGTGATCGTCTTTTTGGAGTTCTTGGCAAACCCTTGACTATTGGGTTTGGCTTTTACATTCCAGACTGTGAAGGAAACCGGAGGGAAGGAATTACTCTTCCCAAGAGCCTTGGGGCTGTTTCCTAAAACAATTTGGGAGGCGCATCCCCTACCCTAGTGGTTTGGGGGAGCCCCAATCCTGACTTTTCAGAACGCATGCTGAGGAAAATACGAGTTGCCACGGCTTTCAGCCAGTGAAGAGTTTATGGAAAGACCTGGGTTTGCTGAAAGTTAGGGTAACTGTGTTTTGTAAGCAGAGATACAGATGAAATGATCTCTGAGATGCACATAGGAATGTGTGGGTAGGGATGGACAGGAAGCTGGACCCCTCATAGGCTTCTTCACGCGTATTTATGGTCCTGCTCTGTTGGCTTTTGTAAATTTGAAGTTTCCCACGAGACAAAAAGGAAAAAAAAATTGTAAAAAAAAAAAAAATCCTGACACCGCCCCCCCCCCCCCCAGAGGCATTACAGGTGTGGCTGCTGTGTCACATGTGCATCAGTAGGTGGCAGAAAGCAGAGAGACTACGGCTATGCTCGGTGTTCTGACCTGTGAACATCTGAATAATTAGTAGCCTAACATTCCCTGAAAAAGTGAACCTGATGCTACCACCAGTCCAATGCCCAGAGGCCCAGATAGGGAGCCTGAGACGACCACCAGCCCAGTGCTGTGCAGTCCTGGGGGGAGGGGAGCAGGAGGCAGGCCGCATCGGAGATGATCCCTGCCTGGTTCCATAATGCACCATCAGGGCCCTAGCACCCCTGAGATGCTGAGACCCTGAGCGCCACTAAGATGAGCAAGGAAGTGGTGGAGAAATGGAAGAGAAAGAGAAACAAAAAGATGTGGGCACAATGAAAAGAGGTGGAGCTACAGCTTGATGTGAGTAGCTTGTGATGCCACCTAGGACCATGGCGGGGTCCTGGCCAGTAGTTACGTCTGAGTCCGTGGCCCTGCAGCAGCAGGGATTTGTTATACCGAAGACCAAGGCAGATGTCCCTGGTTTGAATTGCAGTGAGAGGGACATGTTGATGTCTGAGGGCTGTGCAGAACTGGCCCCACCCCTCACCGGGGCATCTGGGAGAGCTGGCCCCGGGGACATGAGAGCAGAAAAGCTGACCCCACCCCTATCCAGATACAGTACTCAGGTAAGTAGTCTCTGCATGGTTCAGGAGTAGTCTGTGAGCCAGCCCCAAGGATATGAGTGAGAGAGATGGCCCTGCCACTTATCTAGTGCCATGGATGACGGAGCGATACCTTCCCCACCACTACCACCTGGGTCAGATGGGAGACCTCGCCCTGGGGTCATGAGAGGAGGAGAGCTTCCCTACCCCTCACTAGCTGCAATACTCTGGAGAGGTGGCCCTGCACCTCACCTAGCAGCACAATAGAGCTGACCCTGGTGGTGAGGGCCTGGGGGCAAGCCAGCCCAAGTGTGAGTGTGGGAGAGCTGGCCTTGCCATTTGTCGGCCCTGCAGTGACATGGGTGAGGGAGAGATGCTACACCCCACCCCCGCACCCCTTGACATCTACAGCAGGCAGAAGATCTATCTGACCCTGAGGTCATCAGAGTGAGAGACCAGGTGGTGCTCACCTGGGCAGCACAGTAGAGCTGACCCTGGACGTGGGAGTTGTGAGCGAGTCAGCTCTGAGATCAGGAGTGTGGGAGAGCCAGCCCCACCTTTTGTCAGTGTTATGGATGAGGAAGAGACACCCTTGTCCCTTCCCTCATCCTTCAACATCTATGGCAGGTGAGAGAGCTGGCCCCCGGCTCATGAGAGTGGGAAAACTGGCAACACTCAGGATGGCAAGGCCCGCACCTCGCCTGACTAACAGAGGAGTTGGCCCTGGTTTCTGGGTTTGCTGGTGAGCCAGCCTTGAGGGAGTGAGAGTGGGAGAGCAGGCCAGCTGAGCAGCTCAGATACCTCTCAGGCCTGGATCCAGGCTTTGAGTTGGCCCACCTCAACATCTATCCCATTGATAAACTGCTGGAGTACTTGAAGGGGGCCGGTCCTACAGATCCAAAACTACAGAATCCTTCGTGACACAGGGCAACAACAGAGTATCTGAGGGGAGTCCCAGTGAGGATCCAGTATTGGTAGAGTGACAGAAGCCAGAGGCCTCATATCAGACCAAGGAACCATTGCAGTGAACACTTGCAAGCAGAAAGTGTGGACAAAAGAGTGCACTGTGGGGCACGCTGTGACACACCACAGATTCCACAGCAAGATTTTTTTTTTCCTCTCTGTTGTGGGGGAGGTTATGAGGGTGGAGGGCAGGGAAGAGAGAGATGAGTGGGACTGGCTGGGGTACATGATGTGAAATTCACAAAGAGTCAATAAAAAGTTGGTTTTTTTTTTTTTTAAAGGCATGGTGATTCTGTGAACGAATGCGGCTTTAAGGTAAGCAGAGTTCAAAGATAATTATATGCCAGAAAGTTCTGGCCTGTAGGCAGTGATGACGCAGGTTTCGGTGTGGGATTAATGGGAGGGGCACTCCTGCAGCTCAGCTCTTAGGGCCTCAAACAAATACTGTATGTCTGTGGCGACTAGAATTCTGCCATCTTAGCCACATCCCAGCCCAGAACTCCTTGCTTTGTCAAGTCAGGTTGCCTGGCCTATCCAGGGGAACAAGGTGTAACAAAATCCAGGGACGGAGAGGTTAACGTTCTGATGTCCTGAAGTCCAACGAGGGAGGATTTGTGGTATAAAACCAGTACTTGGGAGGTGGGAGCAGGAGGTTCAGAAGTTTGGGTCCATCCTTGGCTACATATTGACTTCAAGGCAAGCCTGGGCTACACGAGACTCCATATGGTAAAGGGTCTTTGTTTCTCTTTGATGTAAGTAACTCAAGTGCCACAAATGCTCCAAGCCTCAGGAGGGCTGTGACCTCTTCTGCTCCCGGGCACAGGTACCCAAAATTTGACCTCAACCTGGGAGGATGATCAGGGAAACACCTAAAGAAAAGCAATTTTGGTTCTCGGGGCCCACCATTTCCTCGCTTCACGCCTTCGCCTTCTAACGTCTGTGCTGGAACTGAAAAGGATCCTGCAGCTGGTCGCGCAGGGAGAGTCCCGCCAAGATGTCTGTTGGTGTGCCGAGTAAAGCCTTGCACGAGGCTGAGGGCCACATGCTAGCGTGTGAAACCAACACTGGCGAGGTGTACCGAGGGAAGCTCACTGAAGCAGAGGACAGCATGAACTGCCAGGTATCCAGCATCACAGTCACGGACAGAGATGGCCCCAGTGGCACAGCTGGAACAGGTGTACATACGTGCCAGCAAGATCGGATTTCTGACATGTTGACAGAATGTTGAAAAATGCACCCATGTTAAAGAACATGAAAAATAAAAACCAAGGCTCAGGGGCTGGCCGAGGAAGTTGTAGAGATCAATGACAGTGGTTAGGACCTAACTTATCAAAGGACAATGTGTAAGCCCTCATTATTTTAGTTAATTACATTATTTTAACGCAAACTCTGATGTATTTTTTTTTTTGCCTCTTTTTTTCCTCCTTCTAGTTTTAAAAGCAGGGGAGGAGATTACATCAGAGGGCTACACCTGAATTTCCCTGCCATGCTTTCAAAGGCTTCACTTCCTTATTTTGTTTCAGGGATGCTGGGGGCGGGGGCGGGGGGGGGGGCAGGTGAGAGTAGAAAGCTGAGGCAGGAGGATCACTATGAATTGGAAGCCAGCCTGGGTTACATAGTGACTTCTAGGCCAACCTAGACCATATATTGAAACTTAGGAGGAGGAGGAGGAGGAGGAGGAGGAGGAGGAGGAGGAGGAGGAGGAGGGTCTGTTTAGTACGTATCCCTGTTGAGCCTGGAGAGGCCACTTCCTTCAATTTACCTTCAATCACTCTTAGCTCATTGGTTTAATGATGTATAAGTAAAGATACTGGTGATCTTACTAAACCTTGGTGAGAATTTCCCTTTTCAGATCTGATTCATGATTTTGATATTAACATTTTATAACACTGGGTTCTCAATCACAACATCATAAGGGGCTTAACTGATTTGAAACAATCGAGTCCTGTAGTGTGAACTTGTCAGCTTGACTCAAGTTGATCCAGGGGCTTAGGCAGAGCTCAGGCCAGAGAGTGCTGAGACACCTGAGAGAATTTTCTGAAGCTTTTGACTTGTGTGACTCCATTATGCTGCTGGAAATTATCAGGCGCCTCCTTACACCACTTACCACAGGATGAGAAGCTAGGACAATTCAAAGGTGGGGAAAAGCCGTTGGGAAAATTAGGCAAGGGTGACGGTCTCTATAACTCTTCCTTCAGCCCTCGGGTCCTGGGGGCAGGCGGCTTTGAAATGCCCATGTTTACAAGTTGTGGTCCAGAAGCGCAGCATGCTAAGCTCCAGTTGAAACTATTGCAAGTGATGATGATAGAAGATGCTGGAAAATGCAAGACTCCTTTGAAAAGTTTTATTATCTCTCTCTCTCTCTCTCTCTCTCTCTCTCTCTCTCTCTCTCTCTCTCTGCTGTGCATGGAAATGTTAGGACTACTTGCAGGATTTAATTCTCTCCTTCCAAGTGGGGCCTGGGTATACAATTTGAATCATTAGGACTGGCACCAAATATCTTTATCTACTGAGCCATCTTGCCAACTTGGCTTGTCTTTCCCCTTCCTCCTCCTCCTCCTCCTCTTCCTCCTCCTTCTCTTTCTCCCCTCTTCCTCCTCCTCCCCTCCTTCTTCCCCTCCTCTTCCCCCTCCTTCTTCAAATTCAGGAGTGACCAATACCAGTATCTCCCCATGGAATTTGTTCCCTAAGCGGATGATGAACTCCTGAGCGACGTGCACAGTTTCCCGGGACACAGGAGTTCCATTATCTACTGCTGCCAAATGATGGCTGAATTCGGTTTTAATTGGCCCTAATTGGTACCTGGTCCCCTGAGACACAGCGTTTATCACCTGCCTCACAAAAGTGTGACATTCCTTTTTCTCCCTTTGAAAAATATCATTCCTGATATCAGACCCAGCAAATGAACTGGCAGCTGGGCTGGGCTGGGCTCCAGGAAAGATGCAATTCCCAGGACACCTGCGCTGCTGAGGGTCAGCACGCAGCAGTCACATGTGACTCTGTCCAAAGCCATCGCTCTCTGCTGGCAGTCCTACCTGCTCTGGACTGCCTTTCATACCTCTAGATACCATTTCTCCCAAGTCAGCTTTGTGTTTTCTGTTGTTCTGAGACAGAGGTGTCTGCAGTCCAGGCTGGCTTTGAACTCCCTATGTAGCCAAGGTTGACCTTGAACCTCTGCTTCCATGGCCCTCACCTCCTGCATGCTAGGATTACAGGCATGCACTACCATGCTTGGTTTGTGTGCATTCTTGTGCACATGTATGCTGTACGCATGTATGTGTGTGCTCTTGTGTGTACATGCATGTGAAGCTGTGCTTGTCTGTGCATGCCTTTGTGGAGGCGAGAAGCTGATGTCAGATGTCTTTTTCTATCATTACCCACCTTGGTTTACGTAGGGCCGGGAATTAAAGGCCTTAACCACTGAGCCATCTCTCCAGCCCCTTGTTTTACTCTTTTAAAACATCTTTTTAGCATTTACTTATTTATTTGTTCTTTTTCTCTCCCTCTTTTCCCCCACCCTCTGTGTGTGTGTGTGTGTGTGTCTGTGTGTGTGTGTGTGTGTGCGTGCGCGTGCGCGCATGCATGTGCACTAGTACAGAGATCTGAGGACAACTTAAAAGAATTGAATCTCTCTCCACTGTGTGAGTACTGGGCATCAAACACAGGCTGTCAGGCTTGGTAGGAGGTACCTTTGTAGCCTGTTATTTCGCTCTCT
The DNA here is from genome assembly GCF_964271855.1 of Acomys minous. Classification (NCBI taxonomy): domain Eukaryota; kingdom Metazoa; phylum Chordata; class Mammalia; order Rodentia; family Muridae; genus Acomys; species Acomys minous. The sequence continues at coordinate 43,740,370 of NC_140500.1, forward strand.
TTTAGAGCAGTTCAGGGCATGTCTCTTGGACTTGAACGCTTGGGCAGAAGTGTTCCTGTCTCCCTCACTGTGTTGTATCCCTGTGCTAGCTTCTGAATAGGCCTCCTTGCCTTGGCCTGCATTGGCTGCTTCTGTCTCGTTGTGTGCCCAGCATGGAACATACATCTTCTATGGGGTTCACAGCCACTGGAGGCTCAAGATGTGCCAACTTGAGGTGACACCTGGAAGATTTTCCTGTGGGTCTTCACCACCTGCAGCAAAGCACAGTGTAGGGCTTCTGGGGACATGCGGGCCTCCTGTTTGGGCAACTGGACTAAGGATGTCTCACTGGGCTGGCTGACCTTTCTCAAAGCTGTGACCCCTGGCATTTTCATCTTCCACTTTGTGTCTTCCGTGGCAATAGAGCTACATCGTAGTCCACAGTTTGACAGGCCCCACCTGTCCTGTCCTGTCACCTACCCCTTTCCTTCCCAGGCATTGTTTTTGCTTTTCTTCCCTCTGAGCCTTGCTTCCCCAACTCTCTCCTCTGCACACTCAGCAGAAGGCCTACCTAACGTAATCGGCAAACCTTGCATTTCCTGGGAGACTCTGCAGTCAGGTGAAGGCACTCCAGCAAGTGCCCCAGAGGCAGATCGCAGACCCCAACACAAACCCACAGGCTCACTTGCATGGGATTGCTTCATTCTTCCCATGTGTGCAGGTCAGGACACTGGGTTCTGTGAAAGTATAGTGTCCCAGGAGGAGATGAAACCAAGGTGTGCTTCATTTAAAGCTGGGCCCCAATCGTTAGAGTGCGGCAGGACAAGACAGTGCAGAGGTTTCTCTGTCTTGCATTCTTGCTGAGGCCGTTTCAGGTTTAATGAGAATTTGATCTCCTTGACAGAGAATCCCATGGAAAACCACCCAACTCTATTCTAGGGACCTGAGATCAAGATTCTCCTGCTGGTTTATCTTGGCTTCTGTTAAGCTGCTTGCTTGCTCAAAACCTCCTCTCTAGCTGCCAAGTGAATACCAGGGTATAGCTTTTGTCAAAAAACAAAGAACAACAACAACAACAACAAAAAACCCAGCTCTAAGCCCTGGAACTAGCCTTAGGTCCCAATACTTGGGTGTAGTCCCGGGAGGCTGGAATGAAGACTTTCAGTTGACTATAACTTGTGAGTGAGTGGTCATCTCTGGTGGGCTCCCCAAAACAGGAGGAGCCACTTTTATAGTGGAGAGGAGCTGAGTAGCCTCTGGAGAGAAGCAAAGTGTTCTACCCAGCTGACCTGGGAGTTTCTAAAAGGCTTTCATAACGGCTTAGAGGTGCAACTCCACAGGAGGCACTTGGGAGATCTTGGTTCCAGTCTAGCACCAGACCAAAGCAATCCATCACCGAAAGCCTTATGAATCCATGAAACCTATTTTGCAGGGTGTGGAGGTTTTTTCTCAGGTGGTGGGAGTGAAACAGACCACAGTCAGCTCTGTCTGGGACATTTGGAGCAGGGGTTAAATACCAAATATTGTAAGCTGCTTTCAAGCACTGTCCAGTACTGCAGAAGCGTTGATGATGTTACCGACAGGTCTTTATTATGACCCATTTACTGCTTCATTTTTTTTTTCCTTTAAAGAAATTGGGGTGTTAGAAGCTGACTTGAGAAGCATAAATGTATGCTAGCACATACATATAATTCTAGCAGTTGGAAGGCAGAAGCAGGTGGTTCTCTGCGAGTTCAAGATCAGCCTGGGCTAGGTAAGAAGAAACCAGAGGAGGGAGAGAAGGCGGCAGCAGAGATAGCAGCTGAAGAGTTAACATTAAAAAAAGGGGGGGGGGGATGTTAGACTGTTCCCTGCTGCTTGGCTGCCTTCAACAGAGGGTGGTCAGCCAAGCAGCCCAGCCACTCTGAACACTCTAGGGACTGACTCCCCAAGGGAGCAATCACAGGGCCTTGCTGGAGGCCTGCAAGCCTCAGAAGGTGCTGCCTCAGGGGTGAGTGAGTTTAGTTACATAGAGCAGTATGGACAACTTAAAATCAGCTACATCGCGGAGGACACAATCTCTCTCCCTGGACACCTTTAACTGCCTGTGAATATTCAGGGAGATGTGGGTCCCGGGGAACCACATATTCTGTCTACAAAGCTAGAGGAGGGGCCAAGCTACTGTTACCTATCTGTGAATCCGTGGGAAGGTATGGGGCTCCATCACTACCTCCTCACCTCCATAATGGAAAGTTAACATGCCAAGTCTTGTGCAGGTCTCCCTGGGTAATCACAGCCAATGTCAGTTCAAGAGGGCAACAGACACATAACGCCAGAAGGACAGCGCTCCCCACCAACAGCCAAAGCACATGATATCTTGCCAAAGCACATGACATCTTGGAGGCTGCAATGGATTGGGATACATCTGGCATTGGTAAAAATACTTGGTCCAAATCCCAGATCTGTCAGCTACTAGCTGTGTAGCCTGTGTTTAAGTTGAAAAAAACCAAAAGAACCCAGAAAACCTTGTGTGCCTCAGTTTACTTGTTTGTAAAGCAGGCACAGCAGCAGTTGCCCTTGTGAGAGTGTGCTGGGAGGGGTGAGGTGAACTGACACAGCCTCACTGGCTGACCTGCAGTCTGGATTCAGTACTCAGCAAGCAGTTAGCATGGGTCCTTGCTCCCTCCAGGTCACGATGAGAACAGAGGAAACAGCCTTGGGTTCTCTCTGGCCTTAGGTAAGAAAGCTGGAGGTGCTGGGGCCTGGTGGCGCTCCGTTCCCAGCAGTGACAGCATGAATCATGCTTGATGCAAGGTCTTGGAGTCTGAGCCTGCCTGCATCAGCGAAATTGAGATAGGAGCGAGGCCATAAAAAGAATCAGTGCTCTCACCTAAGTACCTGATTGCAAATATTTGGCTTCAGCAGATAGCTCTGGCGTTTCCTCCAGGGAGAAGCCTGGAGGTTGCTTTCTGGGATGAGTCACACAGCCCACTACCCTTTCCAGTCACTAATAAGACCCCAAAGCTTGGCCCCCTGGGGTAGGGGAAGTCAGAAGAAAGGAAGCAGTCATCTTTTTTTTTTTTTAAAGTGCATGCTTCCCCTGCGGTTGAGCCAGCTGGAATGTGGTCAACAGCCGCTGTCAGGGCCTGAGATACCTCAGCCCTCCCTCTATGCACCCACTGCATGTTCCTAAGAGGTTAGTGCAGAACCGTTGCTGCCTGCGTCTGCTGAGCCCCCTGTTCCCGGCTGGCCCTCATCTCCCCCAGGAGAGCTAAGGAGAACTGAGTCCATATGTTTGGATTCCCTCACTCATCAAAATGCAATTTTCCAAGAGTCATTTGATCTCCAAGATGTTATGTGAGTGTCTTTTTATATTTTATATTTTCCTTTAGAAAAGAAAAGCTGATGGTTTGCCAAAAGAAAATGAACTCCAAACCCTTGGGGTCTGAACGGGGCTCAAACATCAGGTCCCAGGCAGCCAGGCAGAGGATGTTGCTTAGTTCAGCCTTGAAAGTTCTGCCCAGAAGCCAGGTGAATACAAGCAAAGTGAAAAAATTCTTTTACCTCTGTCTCCCCCCTCCCCCCAATTGAAAACTACTCAAACACCTCTTAAGCACTCCATACTTTGTAAGAGCTGTGTGCTTTTGCAAACGCTCTAGAGTGTTTGGAAGGAGGATTTTGGGGGGCGGGTGGATACAAGACCTCATGTACCACAGGCTGGTCTTGAACTCACTGAATTGCTGAGGATGACCTTGAACCCCTGACCCTCTTACATGCACCTTCAGTGTGCTGGGGTTTCAAGCATTTGCCACCACACCCTGATTATACAGTGCTGGGGGATTGAATTCAAGTCCCGCCTGCATTTTCTCATGCTAGATAAGCACTCTGACAGCTGAGCACCCCCACCCCCCGGCACTCATGGATCCTCTATGACACAGTTACCCTTTGACCTTTGACGGGTGTGCTGAGTCCTTCGTGCCCTTCCTCCCTGCTCTCCTTCCTTTCACATCTCTTTCCTTCCTCTTCTCCTTCTCTCCTTCATTCATCAAACACTGAGCGCTTTATTACGTCCTGTCGGGGAGACACACTGGAGGGAGAAGACGGACACCATCCCCGCTTTGTGTGTCTTACGTTTTAGCGACCATGTCCTTAGGCATGCGCGTCAGGCTTCCAGCTGTCAATCCCAAGCACCAAGAAGGCAGAAGCACAAAGCAACAGGCAGCCGGGGTTCTGCTTAACCTTGGGTGGCAGGCAGGGAATGTCTCCTGGCCTAAGAATCTAAAAGGCACCAAGAAATGAGTTGCAAAGACTCAAGGGCGGACTGCGCTGCTCCAGGAACAGCAGGGGCAAGGGCTCAAGGTGGAAATTCCCATGGGCGCTTTGAGGAACAAAACACCAGTCTGCTGGAGTAGACTGAGGGGGAAGCAGTGAGTGGGCCATGCCTCTGTGGGCCACATGAAGGGCCCTGCAGATTTGGCTGGGAGGTCAGGGCCAGGCGCTGAGTTTACACAGCTCTGGGTGTAGGTAGAGGAGACTGGAGGGGCCAAAGACCAGAAATAGAAGTATGAAACTAATATGGAAGCAGGTACCAGCCTCAAGACCCAAGAGACTCCAGTCACGGAGGGAGGCTTTGCTGCCCCTTTGTTAGCCTTCGTCCATTTACCATCACTGAGCTCCTACCCCAAGTGGACTCTCAGAGATGAGCATGGTAAGGGCAGCCTCAGACAGCTTCCTGTCTGGGTAGGAGTGAGCGATAACGGGAGGGTAAGGGTCAACTGTGACGGATTGATGTACGCTACGATGGATTGAGGTACTGATGCTGTGTGCGCACCACTTCCTGTGAGCCCATGTAGTTGGGGAGGTTTGGAGTTTAGTATAGACAGCTTGTAGGGGAAGGTCACCTTCAAATTCAGATGTAGCAACAGCGTGAAATGCTGAAGGTGCTTGAGTGGGATTGAGTTAGGGCATGCCTTCCACCTTTGGGAACCCCCTGAGGGGATAGGAGATGGGGGTCTCTCTCACTGTAGCATTGGAGGCTGGGAAGTCCTGCGGGTTTCCGGCTGCCTGTGGTCTGTCTTACAGCCTGAGGAGTTTCCTTTTAGGGACCTCCACTTAGCTAAAGCCAGATTGTTGACTTTATGAAAGTAGAAAAGAATTTGAGGATGAGTTAATAAATAAAAAGAGAGGCACTTGGGGGGGGGATTACGCAGTGTGGACAAGGGCTTCTCTCGGAGAGTTGTTATTGTATTTTTAAAAATATTTATTTATTTACATATTTTATGTATGTGGGTACTTTGTGTGCATGTACATCTGCAGATGGCATCAGGCAGTAGTTTTGAGCTGCCATGTGGGTATGGGGCTTCTACTCAGGAGCTCTGGAAGAGCAGGGAGTGGTTTTAACCACTCAGCCGTCTCTCTAGCCCCGTTAGTGTCTTTCTGGTACCTACAAATGTTGTTTTGGAGGTTCCTGAAGTCACACCTCAAAACTTAAATGCGACCACAGGGCAGTTCCTCAGGAGTGCTGAGCAGGAGCACGGCTGATTAAGGTAAAATCCCAGGTCTCAGGGTTGCAGGGCTGCAGGGAAGTTTGTGTGGTGGGGTGGCTGTTAGCAAGCCACCAGGAGCAAGCCAGTAAGCCACACCCCTCCCAGTCCTCTGCATCAGCTCCGCCTCCAGGTTCCTGCTTGGTTTCAGTTCTGCCTTAGCTTCCCTCAATGGACTGTGACTCCAGATATGTAAGCCAAATAAACCTTTTCTTTTCTAAGTTGCTTTAGGTCATGGTCTTTCATCACAGCAGTAGTAACCCTAACTAAGACAGGAGTTGTTTTATTTTAACTGTTTGTGAGATTCTCAGAAAATAGGATCAGGCCATCCCTGAAGGTCACATAAGCTTAAGGCTTAAGCACAATCCTTTGCTATTTTAACACACTTTAGCTTAGAGGAATATTGTGTCAGCAACCTTCAGAGCTAATGTTCCTGTGCTGAAATTCCTGCTCTCCGCTGGTGAGAGGCTTAGCCAGACTACAGAGTGAAGCGCCTATCCCTCAGCCCCTAACCGCTAGCCCCCTACTCTCCCCACCCTGTCAGCATAGAGTTCCCTCCCTCCTGTCCTGCACTGCTGAAGAAGCAGAGTTCTGCTGTGAATCTCGCTGGACCTAAGCAGAAGTGTGACCCAATGGCTGTGTAGCCCTCATGCCCACAGGTAAAGCTGAGGTTGGCACCACAGTCCGGCCGAGTGGAGTCAAGATGGAGAGGGAAGCTGCATGTCATGGTGACATCCTCTGGGTCTGAGTCAATTGATACCCAAAGCCAGGCTTTCCCTGATACATGGCCTATTTGCCTTTTGCATTTTAGCCAGCGAAGCCCGGATTTCCTGTGGCTTGTTCCAACAGAGTCCCCACAAACTCATGGCCTATGGCACTGAGAGACACCATGGCTCCTGGATGCCTTTCCCTTTCTCCCCAGGAAACCTTAATCTTAGAACACAAAGGCAGGACAAAGTTGGCATTTTCAAAAGATGTGATGATGGAGAATGTGACCTCGAGGGGCCCAAGTGGGTGCCACTGATTGTTTTTATTTTTGGTGTGTGCTATTCTTGCCAAAGTCAATCACCTTGATATCACTCAGTGGCGAGTTCCCGACATGGTTTAGTTCAGTGGAAAGAGTTTTGTTATTTTAGCACACATTTTCATTGTAGGTGGTGGGGACATTTTCTGGTTTTGTTTTGACAAATCAAAAGTAGAGATTTAAGTCATCCACGAAATCAGACCATAGTTAGGCATTCACTGCCTCTCTGTTTCAGTCAACAAGGGCCCAAACACACAGACTTCAGTGCACCCTATAGCCTCAGTGTGCAGGGGGCTATATCATCCAGGTGTGTAAAACACAGTCTGTGACGTTTGCACGGTAGCAAAATTGCCAGATGTCACCTGTTCTTGTTATCAGGTGGTACGTGCCTGCTTTGGTTCTCACGCTGACTAGTTCAGCTCCATCAATACCCTGCTTCTTCTACAGTAAAGTAATGAGGGTCATCAGGGTGTGCACCTCCCATGGACCAGAGCCAGCTTGGCTGCTGAGATCTTATGGAGATGAGCACTCAAGTGTCACTGGAAACTGTTCCCCTGGGGCTAGCAGTGTACTTCAGTTGTTAGAGTGCTTGCCTAGCATGCATGAAGTCCTGGGTTCAGGCCCAGAGACCACATGAATCATGGACGATGGCACATAACCATGATTGTCACACTTGAGAGGTGGAGGCAGGAAGATCAGAAGAACGTGGTCATCTTTGGCTACACAGGAAATTTCAAAGCCAGCCTGTGCTTCATGAGACTCAGCTTTGAGAGAAACAAAACCATTAGACATTTCTTACCAAATCAGCTCTGGCAAAACAACAACCAACCAACCTATCTCGTACTAGAGAAGTCAAGTTGTGTTACTTTACAAAATGATGTGTTTCCAGTATATGAGTGGTTCCGTCTCTCTCCCTGGGCCTCTGTTTCTTCATTTGTAACCATGAGGGTTAGCCGAGCGTGGTGGCACATGCCTTTAATCCTTGCACTCGGGAGGCAGAGGCAAGTGGATCTCTGTGAGTTCGAGACCAGCTTGGTCTACAAAGTGAGTCCAGAATAGCCAAGGCTATACAGAGAAACCCTGTTGCAACTTCATCCCCAAAACAAAACAAAACAAACAAGCAAAAAAGCCAAAACCCCATGAGGATTATAATCATAGAAGCTATTTCAAAAGGAGGTTTCAAAGATGAACCCTAGAAAGCCTGAAGCCCAAAGCTCTGCAGAGTCACTGTCTGTGCTTCTGGCTGACGCTCTGGAAGGTTGGCAGTTGAGAGCCACAGCCCTGGCCTTAATGGCCTTTGGTTAGCCACAGAAGCACGGGAAGAGAATAGAAGCTGGTTCCCTCCGTGGGGTCACCATGAGCTGCTGGGTCTTCCACAGGCCTAGGTGACAACCAATGTGGAGCTGGGCTTGTCCTTTTTGTCCACATCACCCTCCCTCCATCTTCCACACCTTCCCAAGCTTTCCTGTGAGCCTCCAGTTTGAGCTACCCTCTGTTTCTGCTGAGTCATTCCTAGTACATGGCTGGCTACACCCCTCTTACACACACACACACACACACACACACACACACACACACACACACACTGTTGCCTTTGTGACACAGTTGTCTTCCTAGCAGAGGATCATATGTGTAATGGGTGTGACCAGAGTGTCCCACTCACTCCTGAGGTCTTCTCTTCATCCTTGAATGACTAGTGGCTTTTTTGCTAGACTTTTAAAAAGATCTATTTTAAGTATCTGTGTGTACGTGTGCACTCATAAGTGCCACTCATGTGAACGTTAGGGTTTAACCTCATATGCCGTCTTCTAGATGACTTCCCTTATGGCCACTCTAGGTGCTCCCCCCTGTCCCCCCCCCCACTGTTCTTTCCTGTCCCCTAATTCACCTTCACTCTTCTCTGCTCCAGCCCAGTCATGGCAGCTCTATTTTTCACCGTCTTCAGGCATTGTGGTCATTCCCCTTCCGTGTCTCCCTTCCCTGGCATGGTCTTGGCTCTCCTGGGTGGTTACTTTCAAACCGTTATCACCTAGTCTTGTGCCCGGGCACTTCTGGTATGTGGGTATGTGCACTTTTGTGTAGGTGCCTACAAAGGTAAGAGGTGTCAGATCCCCCTGAATTCTGGGTGTCTGTGAGCCACCTAAGGTGAAGGCTGGGAAAAGAACTTGGGTCCCCTGCAGGACCTGTGCGTAGTCTGTAACTACTGAGCCATCAGTGCAACCTCCTGAAGAGAGGCTTTGATGAATGATGGTCCCTGCAGTCACACACCCACAGGCAGCCAGGTTCACGGATTCAGCCTCCAGCCCCATCACTACGTTTGCCTTTAATGTTCTAATGTCCTGGTCTCGGAATCTCAGGGTATCAGACCCAAATCCAGGCGGGCTGCCTAGAGGCTCATCCAGTTTGAACTAACTCAAATGTGTGCAGTGTTTCCAATTGCACCCCTGAGCTTTTATGTTTCTCTTAAGCACATGTGTGTTGAAACCCAAACCCCAATGTGATGGGGCTTGGAGACAGGGCCTTTGAGAGGAAGAGTTAGACAGGATGTTGGGGTCCTGTTCCCCAAGATGGGATTAATAACTTTATAAGAAGAGGGGGAAAGAGATATCTGATAATGCACCCCTGAAATTCCAACACTTAGAAGGTAGAGGCAGGAGGGTCAGGAGTTCAAAGTCCGCTTCAGCAATCTAAGACCCTCATCTCAAAATGTGAGTGAAAGAGAAAGAGAGAGAAGAAGGAGGAAAAGTGAAAACTGAAAAGAAAGGAATGAGCTGATGGGCTTCATCCTGGTAGGCAAATGCTAAGCAGAATGAGGGAGAGGATTCTGAGTTAAAGACCACCATAGGCTAACCGTAGGACCTGGGGTGTACCTCAGTTACAGTGCTTTTCTGCCATGCGTATAGCCCTGCGTTTCATCCCTGGCATCACATTAGTGGGTAAAGGTGGTGCACGCTGGCCATCCCAGGACTTAATAGGTAGAAGCAGGAGTCCAGGGGCAGCCTTAATTAACTATGAGGTAGACGCAAGACTGCAAAAGAGAGAGAAATGGAAGAGAGGCCAGTATTTTCTTTCTGCTCACCGTGTGAGGACAGACACATCCATCAACAAGCCCAGAAGATAGCTCTACCAAAGGAAAACAAGCCGGCATCTTGATCTTGGGTGTCTAGGGCATAGAGGCATTGAGTGGCTGCTATTTGTGTTAGGCTCAGAGCTGTGACAGCTGCCACAGTGATGAAGACAATTAGAAGTGTCTTGTGTGAGTGAGGGCAGTGGAGAACCTGCCCAGAAACTCTGTGGGCCACATGCTGAGCCGAACCCCACACAGGAATAACCTCATTTACCCTAGGAGCCCCTGGATGTCCAAAGATGCCAGCCAATTTGACTTCCAGGCAAGAGCTCTTGTTCTGGTTGGCTGATGGCCAGTTTCTCACCATGTCCTTCCATGGGGGACAGAAAGACAAGAAGAGAAAGTCTGAAAGTCTTAAAGTGCCACTTTGATAATTCCTCCTTTATTCACATTCTTAGAAACCCCCACAACCACTTTGCTTTCACCTCATTGGCCAGAGACTGAAGTCATGGCCAGACTTAGCTACAGGGGAGCTAGCTGCCCAAGGCAGTCTGTTCCTCAGGCTCCCTGCAGCAATTAGTACTGCCTGGCTCAGAAAAGGAAGAAGCAGAGACTGTTTGTTGGGGTGGGGTGGCGGGTGGGGGGGTCTCATCCATGGTGGCGCTTTTGTCATTTTACCAGCAACGACACTCAGGCTCTGAGAGTCAGAGGCTCGGGCATCCTGCCCAAGATGACATCAATGGCAAAGACTGGGCCAGCACTTGGGGTGAGGTCTGCTGACTCTGGCATGCGTATTCCTGGTTTGCTGAGAAGAAAGGCAGGGACTAAAGGAAGCAAGAACAAGGTGGACACTGAACTGTCTTGGCTGCTGTTTTCCTTGCCCTATCGAGTGAGTCCAGGATTGTGTGGAGCGAAGTACCACAGAGCTACCCCCCAGGCCCTGGGCAGGGTCTCCAGGAGCTGGCCCTGAATGAACAAAGTTGGCAGGTGAATGGATATACTTGGGCACGGATGAGCATCTCGGAAGCAAGCCGAGGGGTGCTTCCCAGACAGTGTCTACCCTTAGCTGAAAGACCATTGAAGCCAACTATTCAGACAGAAAGTCTCTCAAATAGATAAACACATAACCATCCACAGGTCCCCAGAATAGCATCTGTGCCCCCATTGGATTCTCATTTTTTTTTCCTAGTAAATTTCTGAATATCCTTTTTATCCCTTCAGGCCTGTACTCCTAGCACTCAGGAGGCAGAGGCAGGGGGATCTTAAATTCAAGGACAACCTAGGCTGTATAGCAAGGCTCCCACCAAAAACAGAGCCTTCCCCCCTCCTTCCCCGAGGGGCCTCTCAGAGGCCCTGAGTAATTATGCTAACAGTGGAGCATCTCTAGCTCCTCACTGAGAGACGGATTTTTTTTTCAAAAGCAAAACCAGTTCTAATTCTATGTCTCCTTGACATTTTCCCTTTCAAGCCCATGGAAGCTGCTCTGAGGATAGAGGGCTGGGGAATCCTGTCACAGACCTTCACGCCTGGCTGGAGTTGCTCAGCATGCTGCCTTTCAGTTAGAAGTAAATATTAGGAGGCAGAGCTGCAGAGGTCTCAGCACTGGAAGAGATCAGGCTGGTCTTTGGGGCTGTGACACTCCCTTCATAGCGCTGAGCGTCCCTGCTTTGCCGTGTGGCTTCTGATTGGCTCTAATGTACATGGGTTTACCTTTAATACCTTCCCACCTGGTTATGCAGCGTCCCCTGTCACCTGTCCTGCTGGCTTTGAAGAGGTTACTAGCCTGGAGCCAGCTGGAATGGTCAGGGAAGTGTCTTCTCTCCACACACAGGGGGCTCTGAATTGAATTCTCTAGGGGAACATCAGACCTTCTTAGAACCAAGTGCTGGAGTCTTTGATTTTTCCTCCCTCTCTGATGATAGTTCCATTTGGAAGGAGAGCAAGTGGGAGCCCGTCTCCCCTCTGACCGCCGCGTTCTGAGGCACGGTTGAAGTGGTTGAGGATCCTGAGCTGAAGAGCAGCTCTGCTTGTTAAAGCTGCTACAAGGCCATTCTGCCTGGACTTTAGGATTATGGTGAGTCAGAAGGTTGCAGGCTGCAGCCAAATTATCTCAGCTATTTTTGGTCCCTTTGAAAGCCATTCATTGTCCATCCCTGTGTCTGACCTAACAGTGTGTGACTGTCGAAGCCTTTAAAATATATTCCTAGCAGACTCCTAGCATCTATCCATCCAAATGCTAAGAGTGCCATCAGGTAGCATTTGAAACCTACAGCACAGCTGCACTCATCTCCTGTAGCCTACCTTTAGTCCCATCAGTGGACTTGGTAAGCGCCGTGATTTATAACTTCCGTTTTTCTGTAGCTAAGACAGTCTCACGTATCCACCGCTACCATGGACTGTGTCCTTCTGAATGACCCAAATCTGTGTTCTTAGGCCATGATCTCTTATGGGTGCACTGTCTCCGTACTGGCTAGTGTTACGTCAACCTGATACAAGCCAGAGTCATCAGAGAGGAAGGAGCCTCAATTGAGAGATGCCTCTTCTGGGGTTGGAGAGATGGCTCAGCGGTTAAGAGCACTGTCTGTTCTTCCAGAGGTCCTGAGTTCATGTCCCAGCAACCACGTGGTGGCTCATAGCCATCTATAATGTGATCTAATGCCCTCTTCTGCTGTGCAGGAGTACATGCAGGCAAAACACTGTATATGTAATACGCAAATAAATCTTTAAAAAAAAGATTCAATAATCTTAAAAAAAAACAAATCTAGCTGTAAGGCATTTTTAAATTAGTGATTGATGAAGAAGGGACCAGCCCATTGTGGGTGGTGCCTTCCCTGGGCTGGTGGTCCTGGGTTGTATAAGAAAGCAGGCTGGGGCCTGGTGTGGTGGCGCATGCCCACCCAGCACTCGGAGGCAGAGGCAGGCAGATTGCTGTGAGTTCGAGGCCAGCCTGGTCTACAAAGCGAGTCTAGGATAGCCATGGCTACATAGAGAAACCTTGTCTCAAAAAACTAAAAGAAAAAAGAAAGCAGGCTGAAACTGGGCTGAAGCTGGGCATGATGGCACACGCCTTTCATCCCAGCACTCGGGAGGCAGAGACAGACAGACTGATGTGAGTTCAAGGCCAGCTTGGCCTACCAAGTTAGTCCAGGACAGCCAAGGCTGTGTACAGAGAAACCCTGTCTCAAAAAGCAAAAAAGAAAAACAGAAAAAAGAAAGAAAGAAAGAAAGAAAGAAAGAAAGAAAGAAAGAAAGGCTGAGCAAGCCATGGGAAGCAAGCTAGTAAGCAGCACCCTCCACGGTCTCTGCCTCAGCTCTGCCTCCAGCTTCCTGCCCTGCTTGAGTTCCTGCCCTGACTCCCTTTGGTGAACAGCAGTGTGGAAGTGTAAGCTGAATAAACCGTACCCTCAGTTTGCTTTTTTGATCACGGTGTTTTGTTTCAGCTGTAGTAATCCTACCTAAGACAGTCTCTTATTCCCTTTGAGGTGACAACTGTATTTTTGCGCCAGTGGGATGGTGCATTTTCTGAGAAGGATGTCTCCTTGTGTCATTTCTCCACATCTTGACACCTGTGGGGATGGTCTTGGTGTCATACAGATACCACCCCCCCACCCCCCCCACCCCCCCACCCCCCCACCCCCCCACCCCCCCCACCCCCCCCCCACCCCCCCCACCCCCCCACCCCCCCCAGCCCCCCCACCCCCCCCCACCCCGGTAAAGTATCTCACTGAGTGGCTGCTTTGTAATGTGAACTGAAGTTGGAGGGGAGCCACACCTGTTACTCCTTCTCCTGTGCTGCTGGCTGCTCAGAACTTCCATGACTGTTCAGCGCCTTCCGAATATTATGGGTTGGGAGCCAGTATGTCTTGACTTTAGCTCCTGTGATGACCATCTATTCTCCTCTGTCTTTGACCTAACATCCTACGGACTATCTTGAAGATCCTTTAGGGGATGTGCATATAAACCTTGTGGTGGTCTGAGTGAGAATGGCCCCCATAGGCTCATATATTTGAATGTTTGGTCCCCAGTTGATGGAACTGTTTGTGAGGGATTAGGAAGTGTGGCTTTGTTGGAGGAGGTGTGTCACTGCGGGTGGGATTTGAGGTTTTCAAAGCCCACGTCATCCCAGTTAGCCCTCACTTTGCCTCTTGTACTTGTGGATCAGAGGTTAGCTCTCAACTACCGTTCCAGCGCCATGCCTGCCTGCCTGCCTGCCTGCCTGCTGGTGTGCTTCCCACTACGATGGTCATGAACTCACACTCTGGAACAGTGAGCCCCAAAATAAACGCTTGGTATAAGTTGCTTTGGTCATGGTGTTTTTTTTTGTTGTTGTTGTTGGTTTTTTTTTCACAGCGATAGAAAAGTAGCTAAGGCAGACCTACCTTCCACCAACCCAAAGATGATGGGTGGTGACAGAAGTGGGTGGGTGGCTGAGGCTCAGAGCACAAATTCCCCGGCCTTACTGAAACCACCAGGAAGTTCCGCTAATGCGTTTGAAAGAACACTTTGACTCCTCACCAGCTTTGTCCTATTACTATAAAAGCTTCCTGAAACGCGGTGTTTGGAAGAGCCTGGATCTGTCTTCCCTGGCCATGGCTGCCTCCAGAATGAACCATCTCTGGCTGCATTTGAGGTGAGAGCTGTGGGTCTTTGACCATTTGCATCAATAATAGCAATCCTCTGTGGATTTGGTGGCCTGAGAGAGTGCCACCTCTTAGTTCAGCTTTGTGGTCAGCAGGTCAGGCCTCAGCTGTGCGCTCTTCCTGGTGTGGCTGGTTTCAGATGGGCATGGCCAAATGCTCGCTTGGTGATCTCAGCTCAGATGGCCCAGGCTATGTAGGCTCCTGTCACACAGCATGCCGGCCTGGTGGCCCACAGCCATTAGTGGATGGCTTCCAGAAACCAGAAGGGAAGAGAACAGCCTAGTTTTGAGGCCTAAACTTAGGATTTTCTTAAAGTCATTTTTTCTGTGTTCTGAAGTCAAAGCCAATTCTGTTCCTAGGTGTGGAGGAGGAGGATTTGACTCATGGCAGGAAGACCGGCAGTGGGGCTCAGCCACCTTCATCATTGATGATGTAGAGCCATTTTCTAAATCTGCTTTTCAAGACTTAGGGCATCCTTGGGGGGGGCCTTTTGGGCCACTGTAGTATCAGAGTGTGGATTTCTCTCCACATGCTCAACCAGGGGTGAAAGTTTTTTCTGCTTCCCGGCTCTCACTTCATAGCTCAAACGTAGCTGGCCTCAAACTCAAGACCTTTGTTTCAGTGTCCTTGGTTCTGGGACACAGGTGGGCACTACCATGCCTGGCACCTTAGATCTACGGAATGTGCTGAGGTTTTGAATGATGCTTTCTCAGCTTAAGTCTGTAGAAGGAACTGGAAGGCAGTTAGCTATGGTCTAGACTTGAAAGTGTGTGTGTGTGTGTTGTGTGTGTGTGTGTGTGTGTGTGAGAGAGAGAGAGAGAGAGAGAGAGAGAGAGAGAGAGAGATGGATTAACAGGCCATTGTGAGCTCCCCAATGTGGGTGCTGGGAACTGAACTCTGACCCTCTAGAAGAGCAGCAGCCAGTGCTCTTAACCACAGGGCCACGTCTCTAGACCCCAAAGCTGTGATTTAGGTGAGAACCTGGTTCCCAGTTGCAAGCTATCCTGCTTTTAAGGTTTTCTTACGAGGGCATAAAGTAAGGAAAAACATCTCTCTGCCCACTGCCCTGTCTCCAAAAGGTAACATTTCACCACTGATGTTTCATTCCTCAGGCTAAATGCATTACGGTGCCCCTGTTGATTGGCGCTTAGTGTGAAATGGTTCATTGGCTCCTCCTGTGTAGATCAAGTTAATCCCTAGGCACAGGAAAATGGGGGTTTTGTGGGACGCTTTTTAGATGGAGAAAAGATAATATGTGTGTAGGAAGAGGAGAGGGGACAGGCCTGGGCTAGCCATGGCCGGGGGAAGAGGGGAGACATGAGCAGGCGAGGTCTGGATGAAAGGGATGGTGAAGCCTAGTGGGTGGTGAGAGTTTATCCATGAGCCTTGTGACTTGTGGCTCAGGATCTGTGTCTGGCACAGGGGGAAAGATGGGGTGTTTTCTGGCTCCCTCCATTCTGCCGCTCACATGACTTGACCCTCCCCTGCTCCCCCATGGAGTACTCACAGCAACTGTGACATCTGCATCCCCTCAGTCCTGGGAGCAAGAATTTATTAAACTCTCCTGGACTGTGGACTTTCAGTGCTGTGGAACCTGTTCTGCCCTGAAAGTTGACAAGGGCAGGTCACCCGCTTTGTTGTCCTTGTATAAACTAACGACATGACCACTTGATGGTATGGTTAAGGGACCAGTCTTATAGTAGGTATGAGAGAGAGAATAGCCGGAGGCATCTGGAAAAGGGAGAGAGAGAGAGAGAGAGAGAGAGAGAGAGAGAGAGAGAGAGAGGGAGAATGTAATAGTCTGAACATGGCCAGCAGACTGGACCTGGCCATGAGAGAACCAGGAGATCAGAGAAAGAGTGAGACTGAAAAGAAGACAGAGAATAGGCCAAAGAGTAGGCAAGGTGTGCAGGGGTGGAGGGAGGGGTGGGCTGGGGGGGGGGGCACAGGTGAAATAGCAGGGTTATAAGGAGAGTGAGTAGGTGACTGGGAGGGAAGCCAATAAACTGGAGAAGCTTAGGGTAGGGGGGAGGTGAGAAGAGCTAGGATGTTAGCATGGACTCCGGAATGTGGAACAGGACTCGTGGAATAGGGGTGGGGGGGATGCGGGTATGGGGGAGGGGAGCCTGGAGGCCAGCATGGACTTTGATATGCTAATACACATCCTTCTGCCAGCTTCCTGAGGAATGCTGGCTTTTGTCTTACTGCCAGAATCTGAGGAAACGGGAGTTTCCTTTGGATCTGATGGTCCTGTCCAGAATGGCCTGCCACACTTTCTTGATAGAGCATAGCCCTCTGCCAGGAAGCTTTGGAGGACAAGCTCAGCTTGTTCCAAGCTGCGGGCCTGTTGAGAGAGACAAGACACAGAGCCCTGACTTGTTAGAAGTTACAGATGCACTGAAGTGGGGCACCTCGTTTTGGTGGCTTGGAGAGCGACTTGCTCTCTCTGGGAACAGGAGATAGAAGTTTGGCTACCAATCAACTGTTTACACAGAAATCTCCCCCAGCCCCTCTAAAATGGTACACGCCTACACTTCAAGAGCCTGAGGTGAGCGAGTTCAGGGTCATCCTTGGCTACAGGTAGAAAAGCCTGAGGTGAGCGAATTCAGGGTTATCCTTGGCTACAGGTAGAAGAGCCTGAGGTGAGTGAATTCAGGGTCATCCTTGGCTACAGGTAGGTTCAAGGCCACTTGGGCTACATTAGTCCTGGCCTCAAAAAGAAAAAGTTATTTTTGTACTAAAGATAAACTAGTCAGCCATGTAGCCTTTATTACAGGGCCTTTGTGTTTTCAGGAGGATCTACCTTAGAGTTTCCTTATCTAGCTTGCCTACCCAAGCCACAATTTTGCTTCTGAGAAGTTGTTGCATGTGTGTCATTTACGAGGTCCCCTCTTGTTGGACATGCAGGGTGTGGCTTTACAGGCACCAGAGAAACCCCCTGTGGGGCGAGTGCCAGCTGTTTGCAGGGGCGCTGCTGGTAACTCACCCTCCAGAGCCCATGTGTCTTGACTCTCTACTTACTCATGCAGGGATCTGTCACCTTCCAAATAAGCTGTTTGCTTGCCTTCCTTCCCCATCCCACCTTCCACCAGGCCCCCCTCTATTTCCCTTCTCCCCTCCCAGACTTTTCCCTTCCATTTATCTCCCCTTCCCTTCTCCCTCCCCAACCCCTTCCCATGAAGACCAGAGTAGCCTTTCAGTGTCTGTTTCTCCGCTTAGGGTCACCCCGTAGGGGTGGGGGTTGGGAGGCCTGGATGATTTTGTTAATACTTGTGTAGTATGTAAGAGGATGGTTGGCTCAGAGTAACCTTTTAAAACGTGTTTGCCTTGGGGCTGGAGAGAGAACGAGTGGTTAAGGGTCCTGGCTGCTCTTGCAGAGGACCCTGGTTCGGTTCCCAGCACCCACTTGGCATCTCACAAGCCTCTGTAATTCCAGTTCCAGGGAAGCTAACACCCTCTTCTGACCTCTGTGGGCACCACATAATTAGGTGAGTAAGCAAATCTTTACACTAAACAAAACCAAAAACAAAACCATGAATTCATTTAGGAATAAACAGAGACCCCACCCCCACCCACTTGCATGCAGGTCCATGAGCCATAGAGTGGACAGAGTCCAGAGTGTCCAGGGACAGAGAGCTGAGGCAGCACCTGGACACCTGACTCCAGGTGGAAGCCACAGGGTCAGTCTCTTTCTTTAGGTATTGAGAAAGGGTTCCATGTTAGGCAAGGGCCACGCCTCAGGAAGCTGCCATGGTCAGAGGTTAGGATGTGCTGTCTCCACCTAAGGCATGAACAGAGGGTGGCAGTGCGAGGCTTCTGGTGGCCTGTATAGTGGCCATCCAGGCAAGAGATATGGGTAAAACAGGTGTCAGGATGGCATGGGCTCTGGGTGGGCACCTGTGGAAGGTCCTGATCATGTGGCATGAACAGGGGAGGAGCCAGAAGGGTCACAGGTAGGTTCAGGCCTCACTAGAAGCCACAAGCCTTCCCTATAGCAGTGCCACTGCTGGGCTCAGAGTCTAGGCTCCAGAGCCTGACCACAGGCCTTCCCTGCCACCAGCTAGTACTGCCACTTGGATCCTTTAGAGGTGTCCTAGCTCTTCATCCATTCTTTCAAGTGTGGCTAGTGCTCTGTTCAGCCAATGGGTATCTCAGGTCCAATTGAGTCCAACCATTGAGTCCAAATGCTGTTTGTCATGGCTCAGGCCACAGGAGCATGGCTGAGTAATGGAGTGACCCCCAAGGTTTGCCACAGGAAGAGCTGGATCTGCTGAGGTCACTTGCCTTGGGGAAGCCAGGTGCTATATTAGAAGAAAGCTGAGGCTTATGGAGAGGAGTCTGTGTTGACTTTTAGCTCAGCCTCTACCAGGCTCTCAGACATGACTCACCTCATGTCTGAGAGAGGTTGCCTAGAGCACAAGAGTGAGGCCATAAGCATAGGGAATAGCTCAGAAACCTAGGGCGCTGCTTGACCTGGACCATGTATACTGAACAGTGTACCTAGCAACCTGTTAGCAGCTTCGGACTCCTACCTGCTTCAAGCCCCAGTACATCTGCTTTAAATGATGGAAATAGTTACTCACCATAGCAGCCCTGTGATGGAGCCCCACTTCTATGCAAACACACAATCCAGAAACTGTGGGCAAGGGGCTTATGGTGCAAACACAATAAAGGCAAAGCTGCCTCCAAAAAAGAAAAAAGAAAAAAGAAAAAAAAAAAAAAGCAAAGCTGCCTCTTCAAGTAAACTTTTAGGGAGCGTTCCCTAATTACCATCTTATGCCTATGCATAACTGTGTGTGCATATGATTAAAATCTGATGCCTCATGGGAAGGGACATGTCCAGTAGAGGAATGACAATATGACCTAATCTGTTAGTCATAATAGAGAACCACCCGGACTCCATACTTTAGTAACCAACCATCCCCCCTCTCTTGAGCCCTACAAAATGAAGCACCCTCACTCATGTGGCCCACTGTCAATCTGTCCTATGACTTTGCTTCAAATAAAGCTCCCTTGCTAGTTTTACAAATCAATGTGGCTTTTACTTCCTTCTGAAAAAACACCAAGAACTGGGAAACACTGGGTAGAGACAGTGACCCCAACCACTGACCACTGGTGACAATAGCTCAGAGTGAGTGCTGTGTGGGCATAAATCTCTGTTGTCTTTTTACTACCACAAGTGTGTCAGCTGAGCTGTAGGTGTTCCCATCACAAGAAGGCTTCCCCAGGGCTGGCTGCTGTCTTAGCTACTTCTCTATTGCTCTGCTAAGGCACCATGACCTAGACCACTTATAGAGGAAAAACTTTATTGGAAACTTACAGTTTTTAAGAGTCCATGACAATCATGGTGGGATTCATGGCAGTGAGAAACTGTAATATTGTAAAATACAAGATGCTTGTTCGCTTATCCAGCCTTGCTCGCATCTCCCAGTTCTCGTTATTGCTAACTTCAAAAGTTCCACCCTAGTTCCCAGAATAGTTACATGTAAGTTTCCATATATCAGATGTCCCCATACAGCTTTCAGTAACTGCTCTAGAGACCTACACCCAAGCCCCCACAAGGAGCTTCCCAATGCCAGATGTCCTAATGTCCATATGGTCTAACTTGATAAGCAACCTCACCTGCTTTGCGGTTTTAGCCTTTAAAACTAGCCTGTAACAGCTACTCGGGGTCCTTCACCTCCCGAGTGCTGAGGGACCCTGACACATTGACAATTGGGACTTCTGATGTGTCAGTAATAAATTTTACATATACCTCCAGCCTGTGTGACTTGAGTGGTCTCTCGCGGCGACCCCCTTCCTGAATTGGACTCCAGGGTCCAACATTAGCAGGCTGGCATGGTGCTAGCATGGTAGCTGAAAGCTCACATCTTGGTCCACATGCACAAAGCAAAGAGAAAGCTGATTGGGAATGCCGTGGGCTTTTGAAACATCAAAGCACAGCCCCGGTGACACACCTCTTCCAAAACGGCCACACCTCCTAATCCTTCCCAAACAGTCCCACCAACTAGAGACCAGGCATTCAAATAAATGGGCCTGTGGGGGGACATTCTTGTTCAAATTATTCCATGTGTTTTTGGCTAGTGACACAGACCCTGACACATTGGAAAGGAACAGGTAAGCTTGGCACTACTGTGCCCCCAGGTCACCCAGAGCCACAGAGGATCCCCAGGTGTATAGCAGAGGACACAGGTGCGGGGCTAGTATGTAATGGCTTGCTCTTGTGTTGTAGGAGTTGAGCAGATGGCAGGGCCTGAGACTCACACAGGAGGCACAGAACAATCTGAGCATGGGGTGCTAGGCATCTCTAAGACAGGCTTTCCGTGAAGCCTTAGGATGTCTGAAGAGGGTGGATGGGAAAGCAGGTACTGGCAGAGGGGACTATGCAAAGGAAAGCTGGCAGGGAGACAGCACTTCATTTCTGAGGACTTGAATCTGAGGGCAGAGAGAACACAGAATACAGAATTCAAGGCATCCAGTGAACTTCGGGTCTGTGCCTTTCAAAATATCACCATCGCAAAGGAAAAAGATTCCCAAACTGTTGCAGAGAAGGAAACAGCACAAGTACTCATTAAATAAATTCTTGACCTGGGCTGGCCCTCCCTGGGAATGGCACCACAACCCAAAATGTCAGTGAGCCAAGTGGTGATATTTGAAGGTGGACTGTGTAGTCTGTGCTGGTGGTGTGACATATTGTGTATGGCTCTAGTTTCTCTCATGTAAGAAAACATCCTTTAGTGAATTCATAATGGGCTATGAGGAACAAAGTGCTCTGATGTCTATGATGACTTGCCAAATGTTTTGGGTGAAGGTGGACTTTGTTTAAAGGTGGACATCAGAAAACAAAGATAGTAGAATGTAAATTGCTGAGTCCCAGTGAAGGACAGTCTTAGGAATCTTCTCTGGGGCTAAAATTGCATGTAAATATTTAATTAAAAGGTTGGGGGTTTTTGTTGTTTGTTTTTAATGAACAAAAATAAAGTGTAGTCTAAGAGACAGGGAAGGGAGAACAGGGGATCTAGAGTGTTCTGTTTTATTGGAAAGGACGTGGAGTTGTAGAAAGGCTAACTGACCAGGCAGAGGTTTGGTGAGTAGTGTGAGCCCTGTGCGCCTGACTGTGGCTGTTCAGGTCGCTGGAGCTTCTGGGAGGGAGCGTGTGCACTGATGGATGGCCTCTAAAGAGCAGCTCCTGCTGGCCCTGAAGGCTACGTCCGCGGAGCCCCTGTGATCTCACGTGGCCTTTAATGTGAGCTATGGCACGAGGTCCTAAAATATGCCCCAAGTGTTTGTAAAGGTTCATAGCATCTTTGGGACCTGTTCCTACCGTGAGCAGAAGCTGTAAAGTTTCAATTGTGCAGCTTGTGAGGCCCAAGTGTCTTTTCTGAAGTGCCATAAAAAGGCTACAGCTGATGGCTGACGTCAAACGAGCCTGCACTTGATGATCTGTGGATGTCCGTGACAGAAATACGGTTGTTTCTTAGATGGAAAGCTAGAAGCAAAACTTTCTCCATCTGAGAGAGAGCGAGCAGCTCATTAAAGTCAGAGAGACGGTGGCCACCTGTGGGAGCCACACTCACAGAGGGGCCAAGGCTGAGGGAGTATTTCAGGGTTAGAGCATTTAGCCAGCATTCATGAGGCTGTGGATTCTATCCCCAGTGTGGGTGTACACACATATACACAGACAGAGAAAGGGGAGGGAGGGAGAAGGAAAAAGAGGTATCATATGTGGTGACACATGTCTGCCATCCCATCACTTGGGAGGCTGAGACAAGTGGATTGCAAGTCCAAGACCAGCCTGAGCCCCATGGGTGGGAACTACTTGGGAAAGCTGTTGGAGGTAGATAAAGCACATCCATACTTGATTATTTCGTCCCAGAGAGGTGAGTGCTCATGTCCCCATTTCTCTCCCCCCTCCCCCACCCTCTTCCCCACCCTCATCCCCACAGCCCAGTTCAGGCCTGATATTCACATGAGATTTAGGAATAGCACAAAAACATAAGCAACCCACATGCCTGTCAACCTAGAATGGGCAAGTGGATGTACGCACACATGTGGGGTGCCTCTGTGCAAGGAAAACAGCACAAAGCCTCTAAAAAGCAGGGAGGGGTAGGGAACACGTACGAAACAGGACCCAGGAGGATTGTGGGTTCGAGATAAGCCTGGGCTACATGAAGAGACCTTATTTCAATCACCAGTCAATCAGGCCAGGCATAGTGGTCCACAGTTTTAATCCCAGTGCTTAGGAGGCAGAGGCAGGAGGATTTCTGTGAGTTCAAGGCCACCCTGGTCTAAACTGTGAGTTCCAGGTTAGTCTGGGCTACATGGTGAGATCCTGTCTCAAAAACTAAAATCCAGGGCTAGAGAGATGGCTCAGCAGTTAAGAGCACTGGCTGCTCTTCCAGAGGTCATGAGTTCAATTCCCAGCAACCACATGGTGGCTCACAACCATCTATAATGAGATCTGATGCCCTCCTCTGGTCTGCAGATGTACATGCAGGCAGAGCTCTGTATACATAATAATAAATAATAAATCTTTTTTAAAAAACTAAAATCCATCAAATATTGAAATATGGAACAACAGCGATGGATGCCATAGTCATAGACATGGACGAATATATTTGTGTGAGCACTGGTATGTATGGGATGGATTGAATTTTAATGGAGATTCTTGATGAATCTTACAGTGAATACTGGGGTGCTCATGAGGATGGCTGGGGTTGGGTTAGGATTACGTGCATTAAGCACTGAGCATTAAGCAGCGTGTGGATTAGACAGTAATTGAAAACTGGAGGAAGCCAGGCAGATGTCCTCTTGTGCCCGACAAGGGACAGCTTGGCTACAGGGCTGTATCCCCACCTCTGCTCTATTTCCTGGTATGGGGCTTCCTGGAGACTGGAGGTTAAGGCAGGGTCTCCTGACAGGTCTAGGCAGCTCTTCCTTCAGACTACCCAAGCCTCTGTGCCTGGTCCCTGAGGCTGCAGGGCTGGGGAGGTGCTTTCTTCAAGAACTGAACTGAGTCGTCACAGAGGGGAGAGTAAGAAGTATTTGGTTTGGTTTGGTTTGCAGGGTAACTAGCCTGGCCCGGGTTCTGGGAGCCTCTCATGAGTTTGATTGGAGTCAGGCAAGCCGGGGCTGCCAAACCCCAAGTCTGGTTTGATTTGATTCTAAAATGCAATGTTTGCTTTGAGCAGGTGCCAGGCAACAGACAAGGTAGAGATGGTTCAAAAATAGCTAAGGCCTTGCCATGAGGGGAGACATGCTGAGATAGGGGTGCCCTACATCACCTGGGCTGGCGTAGAGGAAAAGTGGAGGTGGAAAGGGGAGGACAGGAAAGAGAAACAAGAGGAAGTGCCTTGGACAGGCCACAAAGGAAGTCATCTGAAGAGTAACATGTGAGGTTGACCCTAACCTCTGCATACACGTACACTTACGAACACACACACACACACACACACACACACACACACACACACACACACACATTCTTGGGTCCAGAGCAGAGACACTGATCTGTCTGTACTGAAGAGATTGATTATCTGTGTTCCCACTAGAACCGAATGGAAGTAACCCACCATGATACCAGAGCTGTCACACAGGAGTGAGCTAGGTGAGGGCTCCACACTGGGAGGGCACCCAGCACCTCGTGAAGTCACCCCCAGGAGACACGCAGTAACAGCTCACAAGCCACTTCCCCATGGATTCAGCGGGCCCAGGCAGGTGTGGGCTGACCTATCAAGGCAAAACACAGAGAAAAGCAAACCACACAGCTCTCACCTTCAAAGGGAATGAGAGAATTTATTCTGGGGCCATTTTGAGTTACCATGGCCTGGGAACATGGATTTAGGTTACTGCAAATTCCATCTCCCAATGTGGAAGCAATTTCACGAAGTTTTATAGAAGAAAGTCATAAATCAAGGCAGGTTTAAAATCTGAGAGACTGTTGCCGTGGAATGGAACCTTCTCTGCGGGGACAGGATGCATCTGACGACATTATTAACTTTCCAGATTGGTGCTAGTGCTTTGCTAAGTAAATAAATTCCAAAAGGTTTTTTTTTTCTTTATCTACTAGTCAAAGGATGTTAGTTCACACACAGAAATGGGCAGGGGATGGCTATTCAGGGAGCTAAAAGTAGCCCGAGAGAAGGCAATTAGCCTGTGGACCTGCAACATTCCAACCTCTCTACACCATTCCGATCAGGATCATCCAATCGATCTTTACAGACCCAGCTTCTTTCCAAATCTTCTCCTTGAGACCACCAGGAGATAAGTAGAGCCCTATAAGCCACTTGCCTACTCTTCTCAGCTGGCCACAGGCAGGTATGTGCAGAGAGCCCTGTGGCGGGCCTGGTAACTACAAGCATGGACAGGCCTCACTCGGGAAGGCCCTGCTCAGCTCACAGCCCTGCCTGTCATAGTAGACAACCATTATTTGTTGCAGTTTCAGCTCTTGCACCTGGGGCAGTTGGTACTCAGTGATTGACAGGAAACCCCCAGGCCGGGGAGGGGCTTGGGGGAGTGGTGGGGGCGAGGGGGGAAGCAGGCTGCCAGAGGGGAGGGGCACTTCATCGATAGGGACAGCTTGGAAAACTATGTAGAAAAGAAAAGCAGAATGCTAGCCACTGGAGACTTGGAGGCAGTTAAATATTAACAGAGAACAGAAGGCCAGTGGTAGAGGAGAGGAGGGAGGAGAGGGTGAGGCCAGAACTTAAGAGCCTGCAGGAGGGCAGGCAGCGAGGAGGCTTCTGTCTGAGCCTGGTGTTCACCCTCAGTGTGGAGAGGTACAGACATGACCTTGTCTTGGAAATCTCTCCTGGCTACAGCTATTGTCCTCAGCAACTAACACAAAAGCCACTCCAATCACCAGAGCCTGTGTGGGAACAAAGGCAAAATGGCCTCAGAGGCTCAGGGGAAGAAGGGAGAGGCGGGGGGCCCTAGGCTCTTCAGTTGTTCTCCCCAAGTCTGACACGCCATAGTCTGCACCCCAGAAACTGCCTTCTTGGAGTTGGGGGATGAGCCACTGATAACCTGCCTCCCCCCCCCCCCCAGAGCTGGGGCCAGTGGCTCAGGGTCTACAACTGCCACCAAGCCAGACCTCTGTTATGATTATGACTCCCGTAGCCTTGCCTTAGAGAGGAAAGAGGCAGAGAGGCCATCCCAGCACGGCCGCTCCTCTTCAGAGCCGTCTGTCTTCCCTCTATAGCTTCTGCCATGGATACTGCAAAATATTGCAAGCTTAATACCACATGCACTGGAGGCGGGCAGTGGTGGCGCACATCTTTAATCCCAGCATTCCGGAGGCAGAGGCAGGCGGATCGCTGTGAGTTCGAGGCCATCCTGGTCTACACAGAGAGATCCTGTCTCGAAGAAAAAAATACCACATGCACTCACGATATTTGCAGGCCAGCCTCTGACAGATCACTGAGACTACAGGAGGTCATCAGGGTGAGGCCTCCATTTTTTTTTTTTTTTTTAATATTAGTGGCTTTCTAAGAAGAGGGCCAGGGGTCCAAGATGGCATGCTTGTTCTTTCTCCATGTGACAATTCCCCACCACATTATGATGCAGCATAAGGCCTCCACTGGACGCTGTCTTCATGCCCTCAGACTTTCCAGGACCATGAACTCCAAAGCCTCTGTCGTTTATAAGCTACTTAGTTTCAGATGTCGTCTTACAGCAACAACAACAACAAACAGATTCCACCGGCCTCCAGATTCTCCTTTGTAGCTTGAGAAGAGTGAAGCTGACTTGAGAAAATGAAGTGAACCGTCCTGAGTCAAGTATCAGTAAGGAAACTTCGCAGGCTAAGGTTAGGGTCATGATGCAGCACTGAGAGTGTAGCTCGGTGGTAGAGTGCTTGCCTGGCATACACGAAGCCCTGAGTTCAATCCCCAACACCACATGTAAGACTGTCATGCTTGCTCCAGTGTGCCCGCCTCCCCCTGAGCCTGCTCTTGGAGTGGTAGATACAGAATGAACGAGTTCTCGGTGTCAGCCATATAACGGTCAGGTTGTTCTGCCCAGCGTGCAGACTCGGCCCTGTAGTCTCTGGCAGCCAGTGATATTAATTAATAGCTGGTGTTTCTTGAGGTCTCACCAGGCTGCAAATGAGATTTCTCCTCTAACCCTCATAAAAGCTCCCGGGTGCCGGAACATTTCACATGTGAGGAAGTAGAGACTTAGGGCTGGTAATGTGTCCAAGCTAAGAATCCAGGAAGGCACAGGCTGGAAACTGAACGTTCCAGAACGTGCTCCGTGACTACTGCCTGGCACTGCCTCCTAAGGAGTGGGGGTCCTAGCAAGGAAAATGATGAAAACACACAACACTGCCTATGTTTCAGCACTTCAGATCAACCTCCCTGTGTTGTCACTTAGACAATACCTCTCCCATTAGCAGGCCAGTGTCTTTTTCTTCTCCTACTACATCCTAGTGTGAAAGAAACAAAGGGAAAAAGAAAAGAAAGAAACAAAGAAACAAAGGAAGGCTCTTTTGATTCCCAAAAGTCCTTGTATAATCCAGAACCTTGTTCCGTGGCTTTCGAAGGCTCTGGAACTCACTCTGACGAGATCACCAAGGACAGGGCCTGCTCCCTCCCTCTACTCTGTACTCACCACAGCACTCAAGCAAAGCAAATGCTCGATAAATATTTATCAACTGGCTGGGTGCAGGCCCCACTTCACACAGTCACTAGGGCCCAGAGTCTGTCAGGGGCTGTGATAATGCCATGTCTCTAAGTTCTTCTGAAAACAGCAAAACAGCCAAAGGAAAATGGGAAATACGCAGTTGTGAATCCAGGCTATCATGCTGATACAGTCATAAGATGTAAATTTATTCAGCTGAGAAGTGGCTCATGGGAATTCTCACAGTCCTGAATGAGAGAGGATTACATGGAGATGCTGGAGCTCGGGAAGGGTGGCCTTAGTCAAGGTCGTTTCCTTCCATCTGTAGCTTTAGAAACTCAAGAGCAGGGGCTGAGGAGACTGCTCGGTGGATAAATCAGTGCTTGGGCACATCAGGACTGGAGTTTGGATCCAGAACACCCACATAAAAATCCAGGTGTGCATGGTGGTCCTGTGATCTCAGTGCTTGGGAGCCAGAGGCTGGGGATCCCCAAAGAAAACTGGCCAGCTAGCCTATGAGTTCTGGATTCAAGGGAGACCATTCCTCAGGAAATGAAGTGGAGAGGGATTAAAGACATTCAGTGTCAACCTCAGCCTCCACATGCACATTCTCACATGTGCGCACACACACACACACACACACATACACACATACACACACATATACACATATATACACATATATACACACACACATATACACATATATACACACACATATACACATATATACACACACACATATACACATATATATACACACACATATACACATATATACACACACAATACACATATACACACACATACACATATACAATACACATATATACACACATACACATATACAATACACATATACACATATACATACATATACATACATACACACATACACATACACACATTAAATTTATTTATAATAAATAATAAAACTAAATATAATACATACATAAATAAAATAAATCTTAAAAATGGTTACACAGAGAAACCTTGTCTCAAAAAAGGAAGAAAAAAAAAAAAGAACAGAAGTGCAAATAACTGAAAAAAAGATGAATGATCATTCCCAGAGTTTGTGTCACCACATGACACAGCAACCCCAACCTATCATGACTCCAGTCTGTCAACCACCAAGGGCCTTCCTGGGCTGGCTAGGCTAGAGGGTGCCCTTGATTAGGGACAGTCAAAAGGAGGGAGCGCCTTGGGGCACGTGGTTGTTGGGCAGGAATGGCCGTGTCCAAGGCATGCTATGTGAGAAACGGCCAACGCACTGCATCACAGCCTGAGACAGGAAGAAGGCCTGGGTAGCCGAGAGAAGACAGACGCAGGCAGCCTACTGAGCTGTGGGAAACGGGAGGCGGAGCTCATGGTGGTGGGGACTGCTGCAAAAACTAAACCCCGCCCCACCTGTGCTCCTCAATAAACAGCACCTGTTGTTTGAAGGCCCTGGGGAAGTGGTTTGTGTGCAGGTCCCCACCATTTGCCCCTAAGAGGTGGTGTTATCGTCATCCTTTTCCCAAACGGGGACAGGAAATGTCACTCTCAGCTTGTGAGTGGGAGAGCCAGATCTTACACCTCACCTGGACTCCAAAGTCTACATTTTAGCAAAAACAAACAAACACCACCCTCTTTGCTAGGTCCCAGAGTCTGCTGCCCAGAGACTGGGCAGACTCAATAGCAGGCTCCACAATTAGCTTCCTGGGCTCCCTGCAAGATCCTCATCTTCCAATGGAACACATGTCATCGCACCCCAAGTCCTCCTTTCCCAGGGCTGGTGGTTGTCTGAGGGCCCCGTCTTTCTCTGCAAGGCCACCAATAGTCATGAGAAAACCAAGGACAATGTAGCCAGCAGGCAGGGGCGGTGTGCAGAGAGGCCCAGGTAAGCTGTGTGTCGTCACAAGAAGCAGCCTCGAGGCCAGCAGAGCATGTGGGATCAAGGTGGCACTTCCTTCTCCCCAGAGACCAAGAGCTTCATCAGGAAGAAGCGCCAGGAAGGCAGAGCTGGAGGTGCTTTCCCTGAGGGCTTACCCAGCACAGGCCTGCCTCAGAGATGAAAGAGACAGTTTCTGCAACCACAGAAAATTGGACTTCTGGGAACAGACATCGTAGGTGGGGAGTGGGAACACTGCAAAACCTATTTAGGAGATTAGATCTCCTCAGAGAGGAATCTGAGAGGAGGGGATACCTTCATGATACTGCCCAGATGAGCACCCCGAATGCCTGGATGACCAAATAACAGAGCAGCATGGCTTCCCCATCCTTCTGTCCCCTGTTCTTAAATAGAAAAGCTCAAAGCCCAGCTTCCCAGGCCAGCACCGCATCCGTCAGGCTCCCTTGCAGTTGAATGTGCTGCTGAGTCCCTCTCCTACACTGGGGACCCCGTGTCCATCTCCTACACTGGGGACCCCGCTGGGCTCAATTATTGGCTGAGGGCAGCCATGGTCACAGGATGCTTGTGGATGTGGGCCGTTAGCCTCTTAGCTCCCCCAAGGCAGGATATTTGGAGCCGCTGGTTTTCAAAGCTGTTGTGTGGTTGCTCCCCATGTCTCCCCTCACTTTGTCCCTTCTGCATCCAGTTCCCTGTTCATACAACCTCTCCTTAGGCCCAGGTTCCGTGCCTCACCCCACTGGGGCAATGCTGGGAGAAGCATTTCCACTTTTTCCCAGCAGGCCCTTTAATGTGCCTCGCCGGTTCTTGTTTTGTTGGAGACAGGGTTTCAGCTACGTAGATATGGCTAGTCCAAAACTTCGCTACCTAGACTAGGCTGGCCTCACACTCCCACAGAGATCTGCCTGTCTCTGCCTCCTGAGTGCTGGAATTAAAGGCATGCGTCACCATGCTTGGCCTCTGGTTCTGACTAGATCTCTTGCTCCCTCCAAACCAGCCACTGTGACTAAGCAGACAAAAACACTGTTGGTTGAGGCATAGGCCATGGTCTCCACTCCTGGAAGGTGGAAGGCTCCATGGCCTTCTGTGGCTTGTAGTTGCATTGCTCAAATGGAAGAGGCCACCTCCCCGTTTTCTTCGCTTCTTGGTGTCTTCCTTTTCTTCTTAAAAAAACAAAAACAAAGCATGTGTGTTATATAAATGTTTGCACACGTGTGAGTGCAGTTGTGTGCGTGCCAGGGTATGTGAAATGTAAGGTCAGAGGAAAGCCTGAGGTCACTGGTTGTCGCCTTCCACCTTGTCGTATGGCGAGGTCTCATGCTCACCATTGTGTCTGCCAGCCTGGCTGGCCTGTGAGCTTGGGTTCTGTGGAGCTAGACGCTGGCCCCTGTGCTTGCCCACCCAGCCACCTCTGCAGCTCTCTTCCTTTGCTTCCAATGACAGCAGCCATTGAGTTCAGGGCTCACCCAATTCATCGAGATGCTATTTCCAATACCGTTACTATTACGTATGAAAAATAAGATTCCAGGCAACCGATATGATATGGAGAAGTGTATTAGAGAAGCGCGGGAGAGTAGGGAATGGGGAGGGGCACCCCAGGAAGAAAGAAAGGAGAGAGAGAGAGAGAGAGAGAGAGAGAGAGAGAGAGAGAGAGAGAGAACAGGAGGAACAAGAAAGGTAAGAGAAGGAGATGAGGTAAATTTGCCTTTTTTATATCCTGAGCAGCTGGCCCACCTAAGGGCAGGCAGGTAATGATGTCATAGGTTGCTAGGCAGACTGGGGGGCAGTATGCTAACAGTTACACGCTCAGGTTCCAGACACAAATTTGGGGGGAATTTCTTCAGTGCTCTACAGCTGAGTGGATTTCAAACCAGAATCTAATGAACTCTGCACCTTCTGCACCCACATCTGATTTTCTTTGTGTGTGTGTGTGTGTGTGTGTGTGTGTGTGTGTGTGTGCTGGCTACATAGAAGGAATGGAAGATAAGAATTACAGCCACGTTCCCATCCTTTCATGCATGGCCACCCCACTAATCTAGAACTAACCAGATTGGTGTGGCTTGGTGGTAAAGAACCAGAAGGTGCGGGCGGGGTAGCCAAGGTTCATTTCCTGGTATGGGCGTCTGATAACCCTTTGTGCCCCAACTTCTGCATCCACCCGCAGAGTTGTGTTGATGATAAAAGTGTCGTTTCGTTTTAGTAATGAACATGACATGAGAGCCTGGAACAACGTAAGCACAGACAAGATATGGCTTTTAATAACCCAGAACTTCCCAAGGGAGCGGGGAGGGAAGTAAGGCTCGAAGTGACCCTTCTGTGGGAAGGCTCTATCTACATCACTTTCTCCCCCCCCCACCCACCCCCACCCCCCCCCCCCGCCCATCTTTACCACTTCCTCCTCCTCCTTCCCAGAATATTAAGAGGCTGGATATAGAAACCTCAGGATAGGACTCAAGGCCATGGCGGGGACTTCAGCTGCGGTGCACATTAGCCAACCACTGCTGTGCACTGAGCAGGTTCACCTTGATTCCTACAGTGGTTCACAAAGAAAATTTGCGAACCCTGCCCTACCCCCACACCCGGGTTTATTGGGTAGTTCCCTTCCTTGCTTACACTTGAGCGGGGAGAGGCAATGTTGTCCCCTTGAGTTCTATCTTGGGTGATAGGGCCTTTACCAATGTCTCTCACACTAGTGGATCTCAGCCTAATTAATGGATAGCCAGGCTGGATACAAAGCCTCAGGACAGAGTTCCCCGACAAAATACTCCAAAACAGTCAAACCTTTGTTACTGCTCAGCAGGCTTCGTTTTCCCTTAGGGTAGGTCTCCCCCAGAGGCCCTGTGAAGCCCAGCATACCCAGACAGCCTAAAGTGCAAGTGGGGGTCACGGCTATGACAGCTGTTGACAGGGCAGCCATCTCTGGGGCTGAGGGCATCCAGCTGGGCCACCTGAGGCAGAGTTGATCCCTGAGGCTCTACTAAGGGTGGGGGCGTCCTTAGAGGGAGGCCCAGGTACTCTGGCCTCGTCAGAGGGGTGGCAAATGCCACAACCTTCTCTACAGTGGCCTGAGGCTGGCCAGGGGCCAAACCACTATTGATTTTTGTTACTGAGACAAGAGACTGCTGCTTGCTTCAGCTGTGTGAGCCAATTCGGGGAGGGGAAGTGAGGAGGGGAATGAGGGGGCGGGGAATGAATTGAAAGAGCTCCTCCCACCCTATGCCCTCAAAGTCCAATGTAGAAAGAAGAGAGGGCACTTGTCACAAACAGGATGACAACTTTCTGCGGCCATCCTGTGTCAGCGAAGGGTGACTCCAAGGAAGCAGCCTTATTTGAATCCCAACTAAGGACCCCAGGAGGTTTTTGGCCTTTTAGTCATTTGTAGAAACATCTGATTCCACAGCGGGGAGAGTGTGACACCTCCACCTGCCGTTCCTGTTCCTGCCAGGATGATGGAAGCTGAGCAGAGCGGAACACAAGGTCGCATTCAGGCCAGGCCCAGCCACTGCATAGTCTTCTGCACGAGTTCAAGCGGATGCCTGCCTGAGCCGTGTCGAGTATTTTAAAACTACCAACAGCACTAACAAAACGTTAAGCGGACAATATTCTGCCTTCCAACCTTGACCAATGTGCCTTCCTAATGGCCCGTGGTCCCAGGGATGGCCTTTAATTTCTAAGGCTTCTCCATATTCTCAACAGGAGTGCAGCCTTGAGGGAGGTAACAGTCTCTTCTCTGTCAAGGATGATTGCTACTGATCCTGTTACGCTTACTGCGCATGCTCCCCGCCCCCCCCCGCCCCCCACCCCCTCTCCCTCGCCCCAGCCCCTGCCCCCCGCCCCCCCTTCTGGCCTGTGGCCGTTCATTGGTCAGTTTGCAGACTTAAGTAGGCAATAGATACCCACATATCCTGAAAACAGGATGGTAGCCATAGGACAGGGAGTTGGGAATTCCAGATACCCAGGGTGGAGTCGAGAAGGAGGAAAGGGAGTGGCCATGTGGGTGCTAACCCTTTGTCTCATGGCCTCCTGAGGTTCCTGCTCTCTTTGAGGGGCACAAAGTCAGAGGAGCACCAGTGGGGGGCGGTGGAAACAGGAGGCTAGCACAAGACTTCCTACCATGGTCAAAGGCAACTCCAGCATTAAAACAGTCCTCTGTGAGTCCTGTTGGGATGGGATGTTGGGCCTTTCTTTCTTTCTTTCTTTCTTTCTTTCTTTCTTTCTTTCTTTGAGACAGGGTTTGTCTGTGTCCCTGGCCATCCCGGAACTTGCATGCATCACCACACCTGGCAAAAAGAAGACATTTAATTGGGGCTGGCTTACAGGTTCAGAGGGTTAGCCCGTTTTCATCATGGTGGGAAGCTGGCAGCATGCAGGCAGACATGGTGCTGGGAGAGCCAAGAGTTCCACATCTTGATCTGCAGGCAGCAGAAGGAGACTGTATTTGTTTGACCCTGGGAGTAGCTTGAATGTGTATATGAGACCTCAAAGCCCGACTCCACAGTGACACACTTCCTCTAACAAGGTCATGGCCCCTCCAACAAGGCCACATCTCCTAATAGCGCCACTCCGGATGGGCTAAGCATTAACCACCTGAGTCTATGGGGGCCAAACCTATTCAAACCACCACAGGCAGTTTGGAAGACATGAGTGGTGGGCTTCCCTTTCCACCAAAAAAAAAAAAAGAAAAGAAAAAAAAGAAAAAAAGAAAAAGAAAAGAAAAAGATCTTCCAGCCTTGACAAAGACCGCCTGGAAACCAAGGAAATGAAGGAAGCAGAAGCTCTTCCCTGGCTCAGGCCTTTGGTTTCCCACTTCCTCTGTGGGTCCTCCTCCGAGGACAGCCACGGTGTGCATTTCTTCGCGCTAGCCTGGAAGTCGCACCCAGGGCAGAGCATCTGCATTTTTGTCTGCTCTTTTGGCTTCCTATGTCTCTGAGCCAGGATCATGAGCCTGGGAGATGAAGCTCTGGCCTCTTCACAAAAAGCTCCATCGCCTGCACTGAGAAAGCTTTTACAGCCTTCATTTTTCTTCCGTGGCCTGCCATCTCCCCTTTCTCTGGGTCCTAGAGCATACTTTTTCAGCAGCCTTAGTGTTCCCCACATTTTTTGAAGCCTTAAGATGTGATGATTTTGTAACAGTACCACAGCCTGCCCACAGGAGCTAAGGGGTGTGTTGCTATAACTACGGCTGCCATCCAGGTTAGCCCTTTTCAAGACTCTACCAGTGGAGACTCAAGGGTCAAGCTAATTGGATTTTTAACCATAATCTTTGTGTCGAGATCTCCCCCAAATCTGTGCTGTTGACATATGAAATGTTTTTTAAAGGGGTCCTGGGTCTCTATTCATTTCTGCACATTCTAAAGGGGATTTGATTCTTTCATTTTCAGTTATGTGTATGTTGGTCAGTCTTCAGGCTCAGGTGGGCAAGAGACACACACACACATCCTGGAACAGGATAGAAGCCAAGGGACCAGAGTCTGAGTCTCAGAACCCATGGGAAGCCAGGTGTGGTAGCTTCAGTATGTGCTTCTGAGGGTAGCCATCCCTGGAGACCATGACTGTATAACCATCCTGGAGGTGGAGTTACAGGCAGTTCTGAGCTTCTTTCTCAACATGGATTCCAGCAACCAAACTGGGGTCCTCTGCAGGGTGTGACCTTAACCACTGGGCCATCTGTTTAGCCCCTAATGGAGAAATTTATTTCTGCATCTGAAACCAGAGGTTCTCTACGCCTCAGGAAAGAAGAGGCCTACAAGAAGCAAGATCAAGAGAGTGGAAACAGGGAACATTTGTAATTTCAGACTGGCCAAGGGCTAGCTTTCTTGTCCCATTGGTCTTCCCTGCTCTGCCTTGGGCTTCTGGTTTGGCCTCTTGCCCTAGATTTCAGCCATGTAAGAGAGGGGCTTAGTCGACCTTGCAGATTGGTAGTAAGGTAATTGTTACTAAGTTCTTTTAAAGAAGAAGAAGAAGAAGAAGAAGAAGAAGAAGAAGAAGAAGAAGAAGAAGAAGAAGTCGTCGTCTGGCTACTGTTTCAGGAACTGGCAACTACTCATGTCCTGGTTAGTTTTGGTCAACTTGACACAACCTGGCAAGGGGGGACCTTAACTGAAGAATTAATTTAGTCATGTTTACCTATGGCCATGTGTATAAGAGATTATCTTGCTTGATAATTGATGTGAGAAAGCCCAGCCCACCGTGGGCAGCACCATCCCTACACAAGTGGGCCTAGGTTGTATGAGAAAGACAGCTGAGCATGAGCCAAAGAACAAGCCAGTAAGCATCGTTCCTCCATGGCCTTTGCTACAGTTCATGCCTTCATTTCCTGCCCTGACTTCCCTCAGTGATGAGCTATGACCTGGAAGTGTAAGCTGAAATCAACCCTTTCTTCTCCCATGCTGCTTTTGGTTATGGTGTATATCACAGCAACAGAAAGCAAACTTGTACAGGTAACATGGGCTAAGAGAGTCTCTTGTACCCTGGCCATAGACTTGAAGTCCCATCGTCTCTGCTATGCCTTATCTGAGGCGGTGGTTGTTTTTATTTGAAAAACATCTCACTGCATAGTCCAGACTGTCTTCCAATTTCATATCCCCCTACCGCTGAATCTCAAGTATAAGAATTATTGACATGTGCCTCCATATCCATGAGAAGCCAGCTTATCCTATCACTGTAGTTTGCAGTCCTGGCCTCAGCCACACTTACCATCCCCCAATGCTAGGCTTTTCAGTGACACCAGACAATAACCATCTCCCCTGTTTTAACTGAAGCCTACTTCCACTGAGTTTTCCCATCCCTTGGAACCAAAAGAGAATATTCTAATATAGTAGGCTTCTATAAATATTTGATGAGTGGATTCAAAAGAAGTGCTGAAGAATTGATAAGCAATTTTAGAACTCCGAATGTGCAGAGGCCCAGAAATAACACCCATGGGTTGGCAAACTTTTTCTGTAAACAGCCGGCTAGTAAATATTTTAGGCTCTACAGACCACACAGTCTCTGTTGCAGCTAGCCAACTCTGCCAGTTTGAGAGTGGCCATAGACAACACAGCAGTGAGTGTGGCTATGTACCAATAAAGCTTTATCAACAAAGCCAATGATTTGGCCTACACGTCATGGCTTGCTGGTCTCTGCTCTAGGGTTCTGGTTATGTGGGGAGCATTGTTTTCCATTTTCACATGTTTCAAATAGGTGAGAAGACAGGAGGCTTTGCGGGTGTCACTGCAAGGTCAGGTTGGGTTTCTTCTCAGTGCTGTCTGTTTTCCTGGCCCATCAGTGTCTGAGGAGCTTCTGGAAAAGCAAGCACTCATACAGATTCTTGGTGCCCTTACCTTCTCTCACCCTCTGTTGCTGAGTTGGCCCCAGTGCTCAGCCCTTCCCTGCTTCTCGTGCTTCTATCACCCTCGACTTTTTTCATCCTAGTCTCTCTCTTTTTTTAAAAATGTGTGCACGTATGTGTGTGCATGTTTGGGTATATGCATGCCATGGTATATGTATGGCAGTCAGAGGACAACCTTGAGTAGTCTTCTACTTCCATCTTGTTTGAGGCAGGGTCTCTTCTTCACCACTGTCTACCCCAGGCTAGCTAGCCTATGAAGGTCTGCGACTCTCCTCTTTTCACCTCCATTTCACTGTAGGCTAACTCCAGCCTACAGTGAGGTTAGCATCTATAATCCCACAGGTGCTACCATATCTGGCTTTATATGGGTTCTGAGGATCTCTGGTCCTTACACTTGTACAAAAAGTATCCTCAACCCACTATCCTATCTTCTTTATTTACATTTTATTCTATTTTCTCCTCCTCCTTCTTCCATAGATGTAGAAGGGACAGAGCTTAGAAGGAGGAAAGGGAACTGTTAGTTATTCAGACATTGACATGACCATAACTTCTGACAGAAACACTTAAGAGAGGAAGGCTTTATGTTGGCTTGCGGTTGCAGAGGGGTTCAGTCCATCATGGTGGGCAAGGCATGGGGGAACAGCTGTGCTTGGCTTACTGTTGTAGAGGAGTCCAGTCCATCATGGTGGGGAAGGCATGGGGGAGCAGCTGTGCTTGGCTTACTGTTGTAGAGGAGTCCAGTCCATCATGATGGGGAAGGCATGGGGGAGCAGCTGTGCTTGGCTTACTGTTGTAGAGGAGTCCAGTCCATCATGGTGGGGAAGGCATGGGGGAGCATCTGTGCTTGGCTTACTGTTGCAGAGGAGTCCAGTCCAACATGGTGGGGAAGGCATGGGGGAGCATCTGTGCTTGGCTTACTGTTGTAGAGGAGCCCAGTCCATCATGGTGGGGAAGGCATGGGGGAGCAGCTGTGCTTGGCTTACTGTTGTAGAGGAGTCCAGTCCAACATGGTGGGGAAGGCATGGGGGAGCATCTGTGCTTGGCTTACTGTTGTAGAGGAGTCCAGTCCAACATGGTGGGGAAGGCATGAGGGAGCAGCTGTGCTTGGCTTACTGTTGTAGAGGAGTCCAGTCCAACATGGTGGGGAAGGCATGAGGGAGCAGCTGTGCTTGGCTTACTGTTGTAGAGGAGTCCAGTCCAACATGGTGGGGAAGGCATGGGGGAGCATCTGTGCTTGGCTTACTGTTGCAGAGGAGTCCAGTCCAACATGGTGGGGAAGGCATGGGGGAGCATCTGTGCTTGGCTTACTGTTGTAGAGGAGCCCAGTCCATCATGGTGGGGAAGGCATGGGGGAGCAGCTGTGCTTGGCTTACTGTTGTAGAGGAGTCCAGTCCAACATGGTGGGGAAGGCATGGGGGAGCATCTGTGCTTGGCTTACTGTTGTAGAGGAGTCCAGTCCAACATGGTGGGGAAGGCATGAGGGAGCAGCTGTGCTTGGCTTACTGTTGTAGAGGAGTCCAGTCCAACATGGTGGGGAAGGCATGAGGGAGCAGCTGTGCTTGGCTTACTGTTGTAGAGGAGTCCAGTCCAACATGGTGGGGAAGGCATGAGGGAGCAGCTGTGCTTGGCTTACTGTTGCAGAGGAGTCCAGTCCATCATGGCCGGGAAGGCATGGGGGAGCAGCTGTGCTTGGCTTACTATTGCAGAGGAGTTCAGTCCATGGTGGGAAAGCACAGTGAAGCAGCTGTGCTTGTGGCAGAAGCATGTGGTAGAGACTGTTCACGTCACTTCAGATTATGAAGAAGAGAGCAAGGCAGGAGCTGTAGTCTGGGCATAACTTTCCAAGGCCTACCTGGGACCAGTGAGTCACTTCTTCTGGCTATGCTCCACCTTCTAAAGCCTCCAGAACCATCCCACTGGCTGGGGAGTAAGTGTTCAAAACATAAGCCTGTGGGGGGAGCAGAGCCAAGCCTTAATGGAAGCCAAAGACAAAAATGAAGGAACACAGAGAGGCTCCTTTCCTGTGAAGAGGTGTCTTGCTGCCCTTCAGGGTACCCCACTTCAGAGAGAAGCAGGCAACAAGCTGGGGGTTCTTTGGAGGAGGAGGAGGAGGCTTTCTCCAAGAGTGTGAGATTCAAAAGAAACCTGATTGGCCCGGTCTTGCCTGAGGACCCTGTGCAGCCCCACCCAGTCCCAGGAGACATTTGGCCCACTGTAGTAGGAATGCTCCTGCGACCTCCACAGCTCATTTCATCTTCAGCCTGCTCACAGCTCTGCTTCCTTTGCTACCAAACCAGAGAGAGAGCTAGAGGCAAGAGGGGCCTGAGCTGCCCTACGGAACCGTTGGCTGTCTCTAGCATCTTTTCAAAGCAGAACCAGGCAGCCACTGCCACTGCCAGCAGAGACCTGCTGAGGCTGGATGGAAGGGTAGGCATGTCTCCCTTGTGAGGGTGCTGCAGCTCTGTCCTAAGGATGACACCCAGGGTGCGCCTTCTCTCTTCAGGGCCCTGTGTGGCCTTTCAGTTGGAAGCACTGTTCTGATGGCTGTAAGGCCTGGGGTCATACTCCTGCTGTCCTCTCCAATTAGCTGTGTGACCTTGATTGAGCTACAACCCCTCTCTGTGCCTATGTATTGAAACACTGAGACTATACTACAGACTGCCCCTCTCTCTCTTTCTCTCTCTCTCTGTTACTTTTTTCTTTTCTTTTTCTGAGATAGTCTTATGTAATTATGGCTGTCCTGGAACTCACTATGTAAAGTAGGCTAACCTTGAACTTACAAATATCCTCCTGAATGCTGAGATTAAAGCTGGGGCCCATTACAAACTTACTTTTAATTTTAAATTTTGTCTTATTTTGTTTTTGTGTATGCTTATGTGAGTATGTGAACCACTGGCTTGGGTGCTGGGTATTGAATTCAGATCCTCTGGAAGAGCAGCACGTGCTCTTAACTGCATCGCTATCTCCCCCAAGCCCTAGATTTACTTTTTAACACAGGGATGGATTCTAAAGTCACCTACAACTCATGTATAGTTCAAAATATACTTCAAAAGGCCCCAAATTATGACAAAACTCTGTCAGTGGGATTTTGTTTTTTATATGTACTATAAAAATATTTTTATAGCCCATAGGTGCTGGCCAAAAACTCACAATGTAGTCAAGGATCATCTGAGGGCTAGAATTATAGGTAGGTACCTATAATCCTATGCCTGATCTTATGCAAGGTGGGGAAACCAACAAGCCAGGGCTTCATGCCTGATCGGCAAGGATTCTCTGACTGAGATACATCCTAGCCCAACTTCAGGGTCCCAAAAAGACTTAGTGGGCCAGCGGGATGTCTGCGCTAAGAATCTGGAAGGTCCCATCTGTCTACCTTCAAGGAGGTCAATAGTAGGTCCCTGGGGCTCTCTTCCCATTCTGCATGCCTAGCTTCTGTAATCACACAAATCAGCAGTCGCTTTACCTGTAATTGGAAAGATCAAAGAAGTATTAGTACTTCATGGTCTGGGGCTAAAGGGGTTAGGAAAGTGGGGAGCAGCACGGCCACCTGTCACTGAACGAGAAGGTCCGCAGTCGATCTGAGGGCGGCGCTTGGCGCAAAGTGCGCGCTAAAGCATAGGTGTCAGTCCAGGGTTATTACTGTTATTATGTCTTAGGAGCCTCTGTTCACTCTGGCCTGTGATCATCTGGAGAGTGTAGAGGATGCTGTCAGCTCCCCGCCCTTCGTCACCTGCACTCCTTTGTCCCCATGTTTTGGGAGCCAGCTGGATGTGCCTGGGAAATCACAGCCCTTTTGGCTCCCTCGCTGATTGTCTGGCAGATAGGGGTGGTTATGATACTGGAGCCACTACTAGAGTTCTGTGTCTCCTCTGCAGGAGGGAGTCAAGGGGACCCTCTCCTCGCCACTTACCAGTTCCTCACAAGTCACTTTCACATGACTCCTCAGTTCCTCATCTGTTCCTGGCAACCTGCTCTAGAGTCAGAGTTCTTGGAATTTTTCATGCCGTGGAGATGGAAGCCCTCCCCACCCCCCCAACCCCCACTCCACCCCAGTGTCTGGACCAAACAAATGCCCAAAATAGATTGGATAAGTTGAGAGGGTAAGTGGCTGAGAACTGCATTCCAGGCCTTCAGTCAGCAGGCTCAACTGTGGCTTCTGGGACAGCTGATCCTGCAACACCTGCCTTCCAGGTGCCTGATGCACCCTTCAGATCACTTCCTGCTTCCCACACATCTGGGGCTTCTGATTCTAGACGGCAGCCTAACAAAGCGCCAGTGCAGGTACACTTATAGGCCCTGGTTGTGGACCCAAATAAATAGCAAAGTTGTGTTTTCTGCTCTCCTTTCTTTGTTGGAAGATTTTCCCCCCCAAGACAGGGTTTCTCTGTGTAAAAGCACTGGCCATCCTGGAACTCACTCTGTAGACCAGGCTGGCTCCAACTCACAGAGATCTGCCTGCCTCTGCCTCCCGAGTGCTGGCATTAAAGGTGTGTGTCACCATGCACAGCACCAGAAGACTTTTTTAAAAATTAATTTGTGAGCCAGGTGAGGTGGCACACACCTTTAGTCTTAGTACTCAGGGAGGCAGAGGCAAATGGATCATTGCGAGTTCGAGGCCAGCCTGGTCTACAGAATGAGTCCAGGACAGCCAACAACACTACAGGGAGAAATCTTGTCATTAAACAAAACAAAATAATAATAATTTATGGGGCTAGAGGGATGGCTCAGCATTTAAGAGAATTTGGGAGCTCCTCCTGAGCACTTGAGTTTGGTTCCTAGCACCATTCTGGCCAGCCCACGGCCTCTAACTCCAGCTCTAGGGAATCTGACACCTTCATCTGGCCTTCACAAGCAACTGCATATGTATGCACACACATACTCAGCCACATACAAATACACTTAAAGATTTTAAATTTATCTTCTGTGTTTGTGTGTGCATGTTGGCATCTGTGCATGTGCATGTGGGTACACATGTAGAGGCCAGAAGTCAACACTGCTTTCTTTTTCTTTTCTTTCTTTCTTTTCTTTTTCTTTCTTTTTTCCTTTTTTTCTTTTGGTTTTTGGAGACAGGGTTTCTCCGTGTAGCTTTGGCTATCCTACACTCACTTTGTAGACCAGGTTGGCCTCGAACTCACAGTGATCTGCCTGCCTCTGCTTCCCAAGTGCTGGGATTATAGGCATACGCCACCATTGCCTGGCCATTGCTTTCTTTTTCAGTCAGTCCTTGGCTATAATTTTTTGAGGCTGGGTCTCTCACTGAACTCGGAGCTCACTGACTGCCTAGACTGACTGGCCAGTAAGCCAGGGCTCTCTTCCCCTATTGCGCCACACCAGGCTTTTAATATAGGTGCTGGGGACCCAAACTCAGCTGTTTGTTCTGCCACAGCAAGCACTTTATCAATGAGCCATCTCCTTCTGCGCCTGCAGAAAGGCATTCTTCAGGGAGATCAAAGACCCTCCATCCTGAGTGCCTCTATCTTTGATGGGCTGTGAATTTCCTGGTGGTTCAATACAGATGCTGGTCTGTGGCCAGTGTGCAGGTTGTACAGGTTTGCAGGTGAAAGATGTAACTTGGTCACCAACCACTGTGGGTACAGTGAAGGTGCTATGGGTGTGCCTTTGTCTGTCATGTACCCTCTTTCCAACAAGACCATTTGCCCTTACCCATCCTTTAAGGCTTAGCTAAAATGTCACTCAAAGCTCCCTCCCCTCCCAGTCTTCCTCATCCTTTCCTTCTGATATTCCAATTTTTTTTCTGTTTTCCTGTTTCTTCCAGAACATTTAATGGATGCCCTTTCTATGTTGTGGTTGCATACTTTCTTATCAGGCTGTGTGGTTGCTTTGCAGAGCCCTTCTGCTACCTGGCACACAGGACAAACGCTTTCGAGCACTCCCCAGGCTCTGAGCTCGGTCTCGACTGGGCACTATTTTTAATTATCCTTAGACAGCCTTGAGTGGCAGGAGTAAGCATCCCGAGGCTCAGAGAAGGGAGGGGACCTGCCTGCAATCACATAGCTAGGGAATGCCAAAGCCACTGAATCTGTCAGCTCAAAGCTGTCAGAGCTCAAGCTCGCTCTTATTTTGCAGTCGCTGATGGGTGGGTGGATGGATGGATGGATGGATAAATTAGTGGATGGATGGATGGGTGGGTAGGTAGGTGGGTGGTTAAGTATGTTGAATGAAAGAGCTGATTCAGTCTGAAAGACTTTACCCCCTAAGCTTTGATTTGGGGGTGAGATGGAGTCTCTTCAACTCTCTCTCCTTCCAACCCCAAGATTTCTATGAAGTCTTTATTTACAGCTGAGACCCCACCCACGAAGAACAGGAAACTGATGTGTGTGCAGCATGGCTATTGTACTTTCCCACCGCCCTCAGGTTCAGTCCCCAGGAGGAATCTCATCTGTCACTGAAGGAGCTCTCCCTCCCCAAGAGTGTGGGGGAAGCTCCCTCTTCCTCCCTCCTCCCGGGTTACTGGGTTACTGATGGGGAGGGAGCTGAACCGCAGAGCAGCCTGTACTGCTGCCACTGACGTGGAACCAGCAGCTGTTGGCCTTTTTTTTTTTTCCACTGGAGCAGCTTATCTCAGATCATCTCCTCAATCACAGGCCCTTAAACAGCTCCTGACAATCAATTCATAGAGTGCTGGCTGCTCTTGTGGCTGCTATTGCTGGAAGTGGTGGGAAAGAATTACCGTATGTGCCTGTGTAGAAGCCCATTGCTTCTGTTCCCTGAGGTAAGCTAGCCATCTGCTCTGCAAGCTAGCCTACTATCTCCTTCACCTTCCCATGGTCCCTCCCATTCTCTCTGCTCAGCACATTCTAGCCCCGCTAACCTTTCAGTACCTAACATGAGCTTTCTTTCAGCCACTTCGCTCAGGGCTCTGAGCCATATGCTCTGGCCAGAGTCTTCCTATTGCCTTCAAAGCTCTTTCCCTTCCTGACTGGATAGGAGATCCTGGGTTACCTCTTCAGACAGCCCTCCTTGAACAACTCATCATGCACAGCTCCTTCCTCCCTTCCTCGTTGTCCTGTTTTATTTTATTTACCCTAATTATTCTATTTGGAAGTTTGACTGTACGTGAGTGTCTGCAAAAGTGCACATTGGTGTGCATTTCCCTGATAGAATATACTCGACTCCCCATGCCCATCGGCCCATCAGGTTTGTTTTGCTTATATCCCTGTCCCCTCAACACTAGGCCTGGCAAACAGCAGGTATTCAGTATGGCTTGCCGAGTTGGTGGCTTCGGGCCACTTATCATGGTCTCTGTGTTTAAGATGGAGAAACTATGTTCAGAGAAATTTAAAGACACCCCCCAGGTCACTGGGCAGATAGTCCAACCCAGAGGGGTCTGGCTGCAGAGAGAGAGGGAGCCAGCAGCCAAACGCCCTCCCTATCTGTGAAGAAAGATTGTACCTAGAGGCCCTGAGAGACCTGAGCTCGAGTCTGTTTTCTTTTTAAAAATTTTTAAAGATTTATTTTATATAAGTGTTTTGCCCATATGTATGTATGTGGACCGTGTGTGTGTGTGTGTGTGTGTGTGTGTGTGTGTGTGTGTGTGTGTAGGTCAGAGAACAGCATCAGATCCCCTGGAACTAGTGTTAATAGATGGTTGTGAGCCACCAAATGGGTGCTGAGAATGGAACCTTCTAGAAGAGCAACAAGTGCTCTGAACTACGGAGTCATCTCTCCAGCTCCTGTTCTGTTTATCTCATCTTCTCAAACACAGAAGGTGACGTAATGATTCACGTTTATTAACTTATTGTGGACTTGCCCCTGCCCCTGCCTTGTGCTAACGGCTTCCTGTGTAGTTAGTTCTAGTTAGTGTCCCTAGGTATCCCACTCCACTCTATGTAGAGCAATGGACAGGGGGAGGGAGGCAGGTCATTTACCATTGTCACGAATCATGCAGTGGCCAGGAGCAGCCAGGCAAGACCTGTGACTTCTCTGGTCCAAAAGCCGCGTGGTCCCAAGGGGTTATGAGAAGGATAGAACATCAAGCCCAGGCCAGGCCTTCTGTAGTGGTTAGTGTGGGGGCAGCTGCTGGCTAGCACAGCATGGGAAAAGCAATGGTAACCAGAGCGTCCAAGAGGCCGGCTCTGGTGCTCGCAAGCTATGTGACTCCCTGCTGAACTGCAGTGTCTACACAGATGCTCCATGCAGGGCAGTGGCAGGAGAGAAGAAAGGAAGTGCAGAGGCGGTGGACCGGTGCTCAGCACCCAGGAAGCACTGAGCAAATGGGGCATTGATTCAGGCCACATAGGGCACATCCAGACTGACAGCCCCAGCTTGGGATGACAGCTCCATAGCAGGGCTCATTAAAGTCGGAGCCCTTAACCCTAGACCCTCACACCTCCTCTTCCTCCTCCTCCTCCTCCTCCTCCTCCTCCTCCTCCTCCAGGAGTCTTCCTCCTAACAGTTCAAGCTGGGTTTGAGTGCCTGTCTGTCTGTCTGTCTCTGTCAGAATGTCTCTATCAGAGAGTTCATAGCCTTGCAGTCTCTCCCTCCCCTCACACCAAGATAGCCTCTGAGGCATAGCGGGCCTCCACAGATATTTGGTAAGGGTCAGATAGAGGGAAGAGTTTGGGCAAGGACAGAGAAGCAGGAAGAAGAATATACCACATACATTATTCAAGCAAGTGGTGAGGAATAGGGGGAGAGAGAGAGAGAGAGAGAGAGAGAGAGAGAGAGAGAGAGAGGGAGAGAGCAGGCTAAAAGAG
Source organism: Acomys minous (assembly GCF_964271855.1). Lineage (NCBI taxonomy): Eukaryota > Metazoa > Chordata > Mammalia > Rodentia > Muridae > Acomys > Acomys minous. The sequence goes on from NC_140500.1 coordinate 43,785,155, forward strand.
GCCTGAACTGGGGGAGGAATTGGAATTTGATGTGGCAAGGATGGAGGTCAGTGAGGAGGTCAGGGCCATAGAAAGTGGACTCTGCTGCTAAATGAAGGATGGGCTGTGGTGGCCAGGACAGTGTGGCTGGAGGATGGAAAGGAAGATGTGCTGGCATCAGGGTGACATTCAAAAGATCAGCGAAGCAACCTGGAAGGCAGGAGCATCACCCTGTTAGCAGAGGCTGGACGGACCTGAGACTTGCACTGTGTTCAGCGATAAGCATCAGTGACTAAATCTTGGAAAGAGATGGGGGTGGGGGTGGGGGGGGGGAGTGGGGGGTGTCTGGGTACCAAGGAACAAGGGTGAGAGAGCAATGCAAAGGGTAAAGGGATGGGGAAGGTGGGATGCTGCATGGCTGGCATCTGTGGTCCCTGCACTTGCATGAACCTGTTGCAGTACCCAACTGACTCTCTTTATATGCCCTTCCAAGGAATTTACTTATCTTTGGGAATTGAGTTATTTTCCCCTCCTTGCCCCCAAGTGATTCACAGCCAGCTAGTATAGCAACTGATTCTATTGCAAAGGTTACAACAACAACAACAACAACAAGAAACAAAAACCAAAAAACACATAACAAAAACAACAGCTGAGATAATGCCATGGAAGACAGGAGAGGCGACCCAGATATTAAGCCTTTTTATGTAGCTATAGCCTGCTACAAGCACAGGCCAAAAGTCCAGGCGGCTGAAGTTGGACAAGTCGCTCCTATGGTCTATGCACGTGTGTTCAGAAGGCCATGGCTAGCACCTGGCCTGGAGAATAAAGGTTCTAACTGTTGTGGCCCCAGTGGGCTTTCTTGAGGGCGCTGTCTTCTGTTCAGTAGCTCTCCCTGCCTCCTCACCATCTGCACCCATCACTCACCGCACACTCACAGCCTCTCCCAGGCTCGACTATAACCCATCACCTCTTTCCTTCCCTACTAAGTCCTCGCTTGTCTCTCTAGTTAAGGAGCCCACCCTGGGTCAGACTGATATAGCCTCAGGGCCGGGCCCTGCCATTTCTCCTCTGGCTTCCAGCCAGTCCTTTCCACAGCCAACAGCTTTCTTTTTAACTGCCACACCAGATCACTTCCAACCTCTGCTCTTCATTCTTCTTGGGCAAAGTCCAAACACTTATTTAGGTGGCAAGAGTTAGCCTGCTGGGACTAGACATGGTGGTGCAAGCCTATAATCACAGCCCTGGAGAGACGGGGGCAGGAAGAGCACTAAATCAAGGTGATCCTGGTCTAGATAAAGCATTCAAAGACAGCCTGAGCTACATACTCAGCCCCTTCCCTTTGAGGTTTTACCCTTCACCTCCCTGTCCTCACTTCCCACCCTATTCTCTCAAGTCCAGTGATGCACCATCGTCGGCTTGCCAGGCTGGCCTTCAGTCCAGCCTGAGCTATTCCATATCATTGAGTTTTCTTTCTTTCTTTCTTTTTCTTTCTTTCTTCCTTCCTTCCTTCCTTCCTTTCTTTCTTCCTTTCTTTCTTTCTCTTTCTCTCTCTCTCTCTTTCTTTTTTTCTTCCCCCAGTACCTTAACCTGGCTCATATATGTTCCAGTCTTAGTTTCGCTAAAAACTAACTCCACCTTCCTGATGGCAACCATAGTGAGGACTTACATTCCACAGCGCTGCCCTCTGTGTGTCTGCACACTTTGCACCTGCCTTTCCCACTCTGAGGCGTTTCTGTTCACTCAGTTGCTTTTGCCTCTGGGGCTGTGTTTTTCATCCCTGGGAGCCTTTCTTGCACCTGGCCAGTCACATCTGAATCACTAAGGTTGCCGGTGTTGGAGCCCAGGTCTCTGCACGTGCTAAGCAAGTGCACTGCCACTGAATTAGACTCCTTGACCCTTGTCTTGACACTTCTTTGGAAGAGGGATATGTGTATGTATGCTGTGTGTGTGTGTGTGTGTGTGTGTGTGTAGGTTGGAAGTTGACACATGATGTCTTCCCAATCCCCTGCCACTTTAGTTTTTCATTTATTTTTACGTATATGTGTAGGTACCGGCATAGGCATGGGTACCACATACCTTTGAGCCATCTTTCCAGACCCATCTCCACTTTACTTTTGAGACAAGACGTCTCGCCAAACCTAGAGCTCATCACTGAGGTGACACCAGCTGGCCAGCAAGCCCCCCTTCTGCACAGCGCATGCGCACTGCCCTGTGTGCTGCCCTTTAGACTGCTCCCTGTGCCATTCTGAAGCACAACCCTGGCAAGGCTCACCCCGACACTGTTAGCCTGCCGAGGGCAGGGGCTACGGCTCAGTTATTCTCCAGGCCCCCACGTGAAGAAGAGAGTCTCTGTATAAATGTTGGCTGTAAAGATAAATAGTAGCAACTCACAAGCCATTCTGTTCCAGGAGCCATTCTCAGGGCGTGGGTGAACAAAAGAGATGGATGGATGGATGGCTCACTCGTGTGCAGGTGGGGACTGGGGCTCCAGAGAAGCCTTCCCCTGGAGGTACGTGACTGAAGAGCCTGAGTATCCAGGTTACAGCAAGTCACCCCAGAATCAGCCACAGTTCAGAAACCTGAGGAAGCTGGACTGTGTGGCCAAGGCGTTGCTCATTTATAAGTGAAAAGAAGAGCTTAAAACACTCATGTCTGCAGTTTCCTAGTAATGTGTAGTTGACAGGACTGGGGAGAAGGGTGGGGGGTCGGGGTGAGGGGTACCACTGGAACCTGCAGGTTCTGGGTGCACAGACTTTCTAGTGCAGGAGATTCCAACAAGGAACCCAAAAATCCTTTCCCAGCTCCTCCGGCAAGAATGAAAACATATGGTTTAGTGACAACGGCTGATTCAATTTCAAACAAATGGCTCCTACCCACCTCCAAGAAGCTGCTGTGAAAACCCAGACTCAAGGTTTCCGTTTGAAAAGGCCTATTTTGTGGGGGAGGGGAAACCGGTCTTTAGTAAGACCCAGGCTCAGTCTGAGGGTCTTGAATGGACTCAGAGCAAGGGCTTGATGTTACTTTCATGTCTCCCCTAAATGCCATTAGCTGTCATGAGCAGCCCCTGGGACCTGAGGTAGGAGCCTGGGGTGCGGGGGTAGGGGAAGAAGTACAGAGTTCCCTATAGGACTGGCCCCGCCCCCAGCCACTGTCCTGACCTATCAGTGAAGCCTCTGCTCACCATTGTTCGGCCCCCAAGGCCAGATCTGCCTGGGCCAACAAGCAGGGAGGTCGGAGCTGGCCCAACCCCAGCTGCCAGTTCCCTGGTTATCTGAATTGAAGAGGTCAGAGGTTAAGTGAGAGATCAGAGTACCCCGGTCAGAGAAAGAAAAACAAATCCCCAGGGCCTTCGCCCGTGCTTTCTGAGCATGTAGGCCATGCCCTCTGCCTCAGACGGGAGGGGGTGGGGGTATTTTATATGCAGTCCTGTCTCTTTCTGTTACCGTGTAAATTGATTGATTTTTGTACCCTCTTTAATTGAGTTAGGGGAATTTCTTGGAGCAGGAAAAAAAAAAAAGGATTGGAGGGGCTTTTGGATTTTGTTGGCAGGTCTACGGTTGTAAATACAGCTGTGGCCTCAGCTTCCTGAGAGGCTCTGACCTAATATGTGTCTCGGTTTCACTGTGGTCGAAGTGGCCAAGAGATGACAGGGTCAGTGGCGCTGCGAACTTCACACAGTGACTCCGAAGCCAGATGAGAGACTGCTCTTTAGCAAAAAGGCCAACTTCAGAGCTTGGTATTGTGCGTTTTGCTAGCCTTTATATTTTGTAAACAAGGTGGCACACTTCGAATTTGCTATGTAGCCAAGAGTAAACCTGAACGTCTCATCTGTCTGCATCTGCTTCCTGAGCGCTAGAGTTACAGGCATGCGACACTATGCCCTGGTTATGGAGCACTGTGGGCAGAACCCAGGGCTCTGAGCATGCTAGGCAGGCAACTCTAGCAACCGAACTTCCTTCCCAGCCTAGTATTCTGTGATTCTAACACACTACTTGTTGGTTTGTTCATTTGAGACAGGCTATCAGGTAGCCCAGGGTGGCCTTGAACTCCTGAGTCAGCTGTCTGCAGCCTCCAGGTTCCTTGGGTAGGAAATCCTTGCGACAGCTCTGCAGGCGCTCTACCTTGTACAGTTCTATGAAGGAAACAGTGCAACGAGGCATCTGCTGCAGCAAGCAGTCTGCCATACTCCAACTGGGGACGTTCTATGTCACCTTGGCTCTGGTACTGTCTAGTTGCTGGCTTTTGGGCCTGTTTCTCCAGGCCTTCCTTTCCTTGTCCTTGTCTGTTCTGTGGACGTTTGGTGGGCCTTCTGTCCTTGTCGTGCTATTTGCAACTTAGTACCTGTATGCAGCCAGCGTGGTCCAGACACGCAATCTCAGCCGGTGTCGAAGAACTCCTTCATCCCTTGCCACATGTGGTTCTGTAATGTGTGCCCTATGCCATTTCCCAGAATTCCCAAGTGCCTATGGGGTTCACTGGCTCGGTTTTTATTTACACCTGCCCTACTCCAACCTCCCTATCATAAGCCTGGTGCAGTTTCGATCCCAAACAAACTCCCTGCTGTCCCATCTCTCTGGGCTTGGCTTGTAGTGGCTTGAAGACAGTAAGAAAAAGGGCTGTTCTGGGCTTCCTGTCATGACTGAGTGGCAGGTAAGTCCTCAAGTCCATAGCTGTCGTCCATAAAACACGTACTTAGAAGGAACACCAGTTTCCTAGAAAGGCAAGGACAGGTGAGGTTGAGTGGCTTGTGCAGTGCTCACATCTTCCCCGAGCAGAAATGCTCACCCCGTCCCCATGAAGGAAGCAGGTGGTCAAGAAGGTCAACAGCTGACAGGGGCAGTCAGTCACATCCAGAGCCCTGTGTCTCAGAGTTTCTCTCTCTGTAATGAAACACCATGACCAAAACCAACTCACTATTCATGAGGGAAGGCAGTCAGGGCAGGAGCCTGGAGGCAGGAGCTAGCGCAGTGGCCATCATGGCTTGCCCCGTCGGCTTCCTTATAGACCCCATGAGCACCCACCCAGGGTGGCACCGCCCATAATGCTCAATCGCTAATGAAGAAAATGCTCTGCAGGCTCGCGTACAGCCTGATCTTACAGAGGCGTTTTCTGGATCGAGGTTCCCTCCTCTGAGATGGCTCTAGGTTGACTCAGACTGTCAGCCAGCACACCCTGGAAGGGGCCTGGCTTACAGCCCATTCACAGGACCCTGTGGAGAACTAAAGAAAGTGTACCTTCCTAACACTAAGCTGGAATGAAATGACTATTTGTCAGGTCTGAGTAACATTCATCCCTCTTGTTAGAACATCAGAGTCTTCGGGGGGAAGGACAGGCCATGTCTGTTGAGTGCTGTATCCCCAGGGCTGAGCGCACAGCCTTGCATATATAGAGTCTGAGTATTGGATACATGAATGAAGAGTGAAAGGCGAAGAGCTCAGGCCACTGAGCACAGCTTATTTGGAAGCAGGCTGCCTTTGCCCAGAGTGAAGCCCCCGTGATGACACCGGTTTGGCCAGAGAGGAAAAGAACGAATGTAAAGAGGTCTCGGACCCAGATGGCAGTGGGTCTCACACGCACAGTTACTTAGGAGGATGGGCTTGCGTTGTGACATTCTTCGTGATGTCTTTGAGCCAAGAAGACATCTTTGTGGCATGGTAGAACTCATGTTTGGGGGCTTTTTTTTTTTTTTTGTCATGTTCCCTTGGCTGTAGAGTGGAGTTTGAACACCTCCTGTGTCTCGCTAGGCCTCTGTGAGCTTGTGCCAGGCAGTGCTTTGCCAGTGCATAGTGCTGGCATTCACCCACAGTACTTGCCCAGCAAATGCCAACTACTGATCCCCCCGTTCTTCTTTAAAGAAAGGAATGGTTTATTTTGACTCATGTTTTGGGGAACAGTCCATCAGAGCTGGGACATCATAGCTGCTTCAGGCAAGTAGTCACATTGCACCCACAGTCACGGGAGACCTGATGGTTGGCATACGAGGGGCCTTGGGTTCAATCCTGGCACAGGAAGGAAGAAAAGAAAAGAAAAGTCCAGCCCCTCACACGCTGCTGAGAGGAATGAAAAACGGCAGAAGCACTCAGGCAGGTAGGAACCAAAAGGGTGTCTGGGGACGGGATGGGGGTCTCCCAGGAAATACACAGGGCAGAGAAAGCCAAGGAATCTGTCCCATGTTGCACCAGTCTGGACTGTGGGGTAAAAGGAGAGACTCCAAGGGAACTGCTCTCATTGGTTTCAATAAATACCTGTGGAATTAATAATGTTGAGGGAAACTGAGAAAGAAAAGGCTGGGGCCGGGTGCCAGGAAGCAGTCTGGCAGTGTCTCAGAACCTTAGTCATAAGCATAGAATCCAGCCCCTCTCCTCCTAGGCACTCACCCAGCCGAGAGTCAAATGTATGTGTGCACAAAGAGCTGTGAGCAAATGTTCACAGCAGCCTTGGGTATCATAGCCCTAAACTGGAAACAGCAGTGTCCATCAGCCAACAGGCGTGTAAACAGAATATGGGACATCTGTGTGTGGAAATACAGCTGAGGGATCACCATATTAGGTGATATAAAAAGAATATGTATGAGAGCTGGCAACAATAAAAGACTGTAGAAGATGCGAACTAACCTATAGCAATAGGAGGCAGGTCTGTTTTCTAGGCAGGGGGAGGGGGGTGGCTATAGTCATCTTGGCTGTGGCTATAGTTACATGGGTATGTAAATGCATTCAAAACTCTCCATGTTATGGCCTCTAAATACGTGTAGAACATTATCTGCCAAATATACCTTAATAAAGCCACTCAAGAAACATCCTCGAGCATGAGGCCATGATGGCTTAGCACATTAGCGCGAGCTAGGAATCTGAGTATCTGAGTATCTGAGAATCACAGCCACTGTTTGAAACATTCGATGGGCATGTTCTGAAACAGCTAGCAAAAAAAAAAAAAAAAAAGGTTAAGGAAACAGGTTTGATGAAGCAAATGCATAGTGTGGTGAGTCTGTGTGTGTGTGTGTGTGTGTGTTTGTGTGTGTGTGTGTGTGTGTGTGGTGTGGTGTGTGTAGACAGGGATGTTCATATGTATCGATGTGGGTGTGGAGGCCAAAGGTCGTCTTCTGGTGTCATATGTCAGGAGCCTTCCACTGTATGTTTTGAGACAAGGTCTCTCATTGGTCTGCCATGGAGGATGCCAAGCTAGGCTGGCCAGCGAATACCAGCAATCCGTTTACCCGTCTCTGTTGGCATTACAAGTGCATGCCACCTTGCCCAGCTCTTTAAAGTGGTGTCTGAGGATCTCACTCAGATCCTTATGCTTGTACAACAAGCGCTTTATTGCCTGAGCCATCGCCTTAGCCCTGTGTGTGTGTGACTTTAAGAGGAAAGAACGTTTCCTTGCTGGTCAGAGCCCTGGAGCTTGCTGTGTGGTCATAAGTAATTGGGCTAATTGGCATCTGTAACTATTTTTAAATGTTTAGAAAAGCTCATTTCTCCCTTTCAGAAGCGTCTAAGGATGTCAGTCTTGATGTACACATGGTGTTCGTTGTGCCAATGACCCAGAGTTTATTTAGGTTTCTTTGGTGACCCTCTGGGGGGGGGGTCAGGTTATCTCCAATGCTCTAGTGTATAAATCACAGCAGACAATTTGGTCAAGAGCAATTTGGCCAGAGGCAAATTGATTAAGCTGTCAGTGTGGTTGAAATGTTGAGTTCATCAATAATAAAACCTTTGAGTTACTATGTTTATACAAAAATTTTTATGTTCTAAGGGGAAATTTTGCCTGGAATGATTTTCCTTTTCTTTCTTTCTTTCTTTCTTTTTTTTTCTTTTTTTTTTGGTTTTTCTTTCTTTTCTTTTCCCTAGTGATAGAGATCAAAACCAAGGCTTCGAAAGTTAGGTAAGTGCACTACTGTCAAGCTACACTCCCCAATCAATTTTCCAACCTCTTATGCAACTTCAAGCAAGCTCATCTTTGTTTCCTTTTCTTTTAGGTTTTTTCTCAGTTTTAAACATCACTGTTTTTCTCATCACTTATAACCTGTTTACAATTAGATTAGGAAGGAAGAAACCCAAGCAAATGTCACTCAGAAGATGGCAGGGAACCCAGCGTTCATTTTTCCATACCTCATCTACTGATTTCAAGATGCGTGGTGCCTGCAACGGTGACTGATGAATCTTGCTTCAGTGTGCTAAACAAAACCTTTTAGGAGGGTGTGATTAAACAAATAGACGGCTCTGCTACTGAAAATAAAGTGGGTTAGTGTGTGTGTGTGTGTGTGTGTGTGTGTGTGTGTGTGTGTGTGTGTGTTGGGGAGGGGTGGTCCTGGCAATGGAGCCCACAATCTTGGGCATGCTAGGCAAACGTTCTGCCACCGAGCCATACACACAGCCCAGAGTGACTTCTTTAGAGGTGCAAACCAAGCTCTTCCTCTTATTGCTGCACAGAGAAGGAGTCGCAGTGACACATGACATGGGAGCTCTCTCGCTCAGTGATGCTGTAGCATCCTCTTCAATAGACAGCCCCACAAAGCAGGCGAAACCAGATAAAGGAAGCCGTCAAACCAGGTCACCTCCCCAACTACGCCGAGGGCCTGCTGTTTGTCAGGGTGTTTTATTTTGTTTTACTCTGCTTTGCGTGTAGGTGAGCTTCATGATGATAATCCTATCTTTAAACTCTTCACTTTCCCACAGCAGACCGTCTCCATGGAGCCAACACCCTTACGCCATCCTTCGCCACCCAAACTAAGCCAAGGGCAGGATCGGCCCCATACTTGACTTTTCCGACACTAAGATGGTCCTGCACACTGTCACTTCTGACAGCAACAAGTGGTCACCTATTTTGTAGTAGAGTGATTGTGTGATGCTCTCATTCAATTCTCAGCTCCAGAAAGAGAAATAATAATAATAATAATAATAATAATAATAATAATAATAATAATAAACCAATTTGTGAATCAACAGTTACATTTCTAGATATTTGTTACCTGGAGGGCATTAATGATTCATTTCTTTAATCTATTGTGGAATTACTTATTATTTATGTGTGTGTTCCTATTGGCTCAGTTGCACATGTGTGGAGGCCACACTTCCAGTGTTATTCCTCAGTGAAGTCATCTACCCACTTCTGCCCTCATTTGGGGGGTAGAGTTCACACGAAGACTCCTCCTGACTCCACCCACTGAGTCTTGGGATTACAATTAGAGCTACCATGCCACGAGTTTTTACATGGATTCTGGGTGTTGAACTTCTTATGTTTGTTCAGCAAGCACTTAGCTGAGTCATTTCCCCAGACTTTTTGTTTGTTTGTTTATTAGTGCTGGGAAGACACCCAGATCCTCCCACCTGCTAGGCAGGTGCTCCACCACTGAGCCTCATCCTTAACCCTGTTAGTGAGCTTTGTTTTCATAGCGAAAGGTTTTTATTTTCTCCATAGTTTCCTTTGCAGGCAAAATAGAAAAACTAGACAAGCCAGGGGTGGTGGTAGTGGCAGCGGTGATGGCGCACCCCTTTAATCCCAGCACTCGGGAGGCAGAGGCAGGTGGATCTCTGAGTTAGAGGCCAGCTTGGTCTACAAAGCAAGTCCTGGACAGCCAAGGCTACACAGAGAAACTCTGTCTCAAAAAACCAGGAAAAAGAAAAGAAAGAAGAATAGAAAAGAAAGGCAGCAAAGTGGTACTTGTCACATATGACAGACTACCTGAGCTTAATTCTCAGAATCTGTGTAAAAGGTAAAAAGAGAGTCAACTCCTGAAAGTGGTCATGGCCCCTGTACACCATCAGCGCACCCCCCCCCACACACACACACACACTGTTAGGGTTCTGCTTCAGTCTGCCTACCTGTGATGTCACTGCTTACCTACCATGGGGGCGTGGCCCTGCCCAGGGCCATATAAAAGACAGGCCCTCCATGTGGCTCTCTCTCTATCCTCCCTCTCTTCTCTACTTCTCTCTCTACCTCTCCTCTCTAACCTCTTCTCCCTCTCTCTCTCTCTCCCTCTCTCTCTCTCTCTCTCTCTCTCTCTCTCTCTCTCTCTCTCATACCCCCTTCCCCCTTTCCTTCTCCCTCCATGCTCATTTAATAAACCCTGTATAACATCCGTTGCCTGGTACCTTGTATTCTATCATTGCTTTAATTTTTATATATAACCCACACTAATAACACTAACTTCAAACAAAACAAGGTGGGAGAGATCACCAAGCTGCTTCTACAAAAGGGAACATGAAGGTGCTAACATGAAGGTGGATATCTTTTCTGACTTCTTTTGTGTTTGTATGCCATTATCTCTATGTTTTAGGGTCCAAATACCATTTAACCAACGCGTGTCAACAGACATAGCATGCTGCTTCTCCACAGCAAGCCAGGGCATACTTAATTGGATGAAAGGAAGTTTACTTACAATTACTGTGCATGTATGTATTAAGGGGGGGGGGCAAGCACACATATACCACAACATACATGTAGAGATCAGGTGACAATTTTTTTTTTTTTTCAGGTGACAATTTTAAAGAAATCTCCTTCCACTTCCATGTGTGTTTTCAGGGATTGAACTCAAGACATTTTTAAAGTAGAGCAAATAAATTTTCAAAAAAAAATAATTAAGCTAATTGTATTGCTTTCTTGTCTCATTGCTGAGACAAAACACCAGACAAGAGCAACCTCAGAAAGGAAAGTTTAGTTTTGCTCACAGCTGAAGAGCACAGTCCGTCACGGTGGTGGGGTAGCTGAGGCACCAGGAGCACCTGGGGTCAGGAAGCAGAGGGCCTGATGGGTAGCCACGCCTTTCCGTAAGGCAGGAGAGGAGGGGGCTTAAGGGAGGAACACCCCCCCCCGCCCCCCCCCCCCCCCCCCCCCCCGGTCTCAGCTCGCTTTCTCCCTTTCAGTCAGGGATCCCAGCCTAGGATCAGTGCCACAGGATGAGGGCGAGTCCTCTTGCACCTACTAACGGAATCTGGAAGTTTCCTCACAGGCATGCCCAGAGGCTCGTCTCTGGTGACTTTCCAGATCCTGTCAGGCTGATGTTACTAGCCATCACAGTAGCTGAATATTTTGTGGCAGACAACTAAACTGCTCCATGCTGGACCAGAATTGCCTGTACCCAGGACTGGCAAGATTATTTTTCACCAAATAAGGGGCTCTCAGACCTACCGTCTTTTGAGCCAAAGCAAACGAGGCCACCATAAGTGAGGCAATGAGAGGACATCCTCACAATTAAATTTCTTTCTTACTTTAAAAAAAATTTTTTTTTCACACATCCAGAAAATATTTCCTTCAATTAAATTCTGAGAATGGAACTGCTGAGTCAGTCTGCACTTTTAAAAGCCCGGATTCGGTAATCGTCCCCTGGGGATTTATTCCAGTCCGTGTTTTTATTAGATGTAAAGTTTCTGAGTGGGGCCCAGGCTAGAGTAAGCTCCACCCTTAGCTTCGGGGACTGCATGGCCTCCTTCTGTGACCTTTATGTTAAACATCGTGAGCCAACTGGAGCTACCCAGTATTTCATTTGGGGGGATTTGAAGGTGAAGGATGCTGGGAATTGAAATCGGGGTGGGGTGGGGGTGGGGTGGGGTGGTGGGGGTCCTACAGGCTAGGCGACCATGCCGCTACTGAACCACACCCCTAACCCTCTTCTTACTTTTTATCTTGTGACAGTGTCTTACTAATTTGCCCAGGCTGGCTTTGAACTCACTCTGCAGCTCAGGCAGGCCTTGACCTTGGCATCTTCGTGTCTCAGCCTCCTGGGTGACTGAGCTGACTGGCCTGTACCACCTGCCAAGGCTCAATAAACATTTGTTAAACGTACAAATGGGATGAATAAATTAGCAAAGACAAAGTGATGGCTAAGTAGTGTAACCAGCTTCAGTTTTTTACTCTCAGAAGCCAGGGAAGGCTGGGTTTACAAAGGAAAAAAAAAATTTTTTTTAAAGGCTGAAGAAAGCGGAACCGGGTAGCCTGGTCATTTTGGAGCTGTTTTCCTCGTGAAGCAGGGAAGGGAGATAGACAATAAAAACACCAGGTTATTTCCAGGTAAGTGAGTCAGGATTAAACCCTGGGAACTTCGCCATGGTAACAATTGACGCGGTCCTCGGTGGGATATCTGGCTGTACTCCCTCTAATTCTGCTTTCTCAGAGGGTAGGATAAACAACATGGCTTCAGCTTGGTGACATGGGCCTTTAGTAAATACTCACATTTTGATTTTTTTATAGTGGCAAGGGTGGGGTGGGGGATGTATTAGTTATTTCTCTGTCACTGTGATAAAATGTCATGACCAGAAGCAACTTAAGAAATAAAGTTTTAAGCCAGCGTGGTGGTGCGTGCCTTTAATCCCAGCACTCAGGAGGCAGAGGCAGGTGGATCACTGTGAGTTCAAAGCCAGCCTGGTCTACAAAGTGAGTACAGGGCAGCAAGGCTACACAGAGAAACCCTGCCTTGAACCGCTTCCCAAAGAAAAGAAAAGAAAAGGAATAAAGCTTTGATAATAAAAATGTATATGTAAAACTTTTTTTTTTAAAGAAAGTTTATTTTACTTATGGTTCCAGAGGGCTGGAGTCCACAATGGCAGGTAGTGGTGGGAAGAAAAAACTAGCTGATCCCATCTGCTGGTGCCCAGGAGACAGAAAACATGAACTGGAAGTAGGGCAAGGCTATAAACTCTCAAAGCCCTACCCCAGTGACTTCCTCCAGCAAGGCTCCTAGCCCTAAAGGTTCCCTAACCTCTCCCAAGGACACCGCCAGCTGGGAACCACGTGTTCAAATACAGGAGCCTATGAGGGACATTTCTCATTCAGGCACCCTGGGGGATCTAGCGGAAGAGTTTAGCTCAAAAACAAATCCAGGCCCAATAAAGTCAGTGTACTTGTGGATTGCATCATCTGGGCTTTGCTAAACACCAAACAGGGGCCTGGAAAATGTCTCAGTACATTTCATGCCTTGCATGCGTGAAGGCTTAAATTCAATCCCCAGAGCCTCATGAAAGAAAGAAAGAGAGAGAGAGCGAGAGAAAGCCAGGTGAGCAGGGCGTGGCTTTAATGCCAGCACTTGTCAGGGAGAGGCAGGTGGGTCTCTGTGAGGACAGCCTGGTCTGCAGAGCGAGTTCGCAAACAGCCAGAGCTACACACACTGTGTTGGTGTATGTTTAAGCTCTCAGGATGGGGAAGCAGAGACAGGTAGACCCCCGGACCTCCGGGGCCAGCCAACCTAGCCCAATCTCTAGGCCAACCAATTAAAAACTGTCTCAAGTGATAAGGTGGACAAAATAAGAGAGACAGCTCAGCAGGCCAAGGTGCTTGTCACCAAGCCTGATAAAACCTGAGTCCAATCCCCGGGACTCACACGGTAGAAGGAGAGAACTGGCAAGACATTCACAGGTGTCCTCTGACCTCTACATGTATGCTATGGTACATGTATCACACACACACACACACACACACACACACACACTCACTCACATAAATGTAATAAGAAATAAAATCAAGGAGGACTTCATTTTTTAAGGAATGACACCTGAGGTTGTTCTCCACAAGCACACATGGGCACACACATGTAAACCCATGCATCATACATACACACAAACCATGAATGTTATTTTTCATGACTGGGTAGTTAGTTAAGAGGTCTATGTCTGGCCTCTGAGAACTGTATGGTCATCTGGTGGGTCGACTGGGAATGCACAGTTTAACATGCGAGTCTAACATCAAGTGGGCTCGTTGGCCCTGAAAGGCTCCAGCTGGGACAGCTCCTATCTACTGCATGTGGCCTCTCATCCTCTGGGACGGTAGCCCAGGCTTGCTCATGAAGTTGCCCTGTAGGCTCCGAGGAGCTGGAACAAGTCCACTCGGCGACAAATATCCTCACGTCTTTGGGAGTCGCCTCTGCCATCTCATGCTGAGCAAATCCGGGGTCACAGTGGAGAGCAGAGCTGGCAGTCCGCTCTGTGAGGAACAGGATAGCTGCTTGTTCTAAACTCACTGCCTGGGGCTGCTTACCTAAATGCTGGCATTGTAGCTGTATTCCAAAGTTTCTGAAGTTATCATTCGGACCCTGAACTTTTGTACTGCTATGTGTTCAGCTCTGTCTTAAAAAAAAAAAAAAAAAAAAAAACAACCAACCAACCTAATAGCTACAAAAACCACTTCTGGGGAGAAGCTGAACGTGACTGGGAATTTGTGATCACCACCTTTTTTTGACCTTTTTCTGAACAAGTGCGGAGAATCCTAACTCGGGGCTGCTGGGGCTTCGGGCAGCTTGTCTGTCCTTTCCTCACACACTCAGATAAAGTTCAGCAACTCCCGCTTGCCCATCACAGCTGCTCAGGGCTCGGCAAGCCGCCTTTTCCCTCCTTGCTCAGCACTTGTGAGGTGATTTAATGGCAAAGCCTTTAGCATGAATTAAACATCGCTCCAGGCTAGCACCTGGAGAGACCACCTGGGGAGACGGGAGTGTGTTTCATTAAGAAAGCTTTGTTAAAGGGCTGGGGGTGCCAGAGGTAAGGGCCCTTGTCTAGCCCAGGGTTGGAACCCAGCCCTGAAGAGAAAAGGCTTTGTGCTGATTTTCAAAGAACAGTGGCTGAAATGATCCCCTCTCTCTGCCACTCCCAGCCTGGAAGTCTCTGCCTCCTGCAGACACACATGCCTGTTGGATATAGAAGGGGAGAAAAAAAAAAGGCCTGGTGGAAATCTCTGGAATTCCTCACTTGAGAGGGCACAGAGGTTAATTTGGGAAATAGTTCTCTAATAGAAGCCAGATTTGGGGAAAGTTAGGCAACAGATTTAGAAGTCATGTCTGGTGGGGGTAAGAGGGACGCACTTGGATGGTGCCGTGGTGCGGGGCCCCTGCGTGTGAAGGCTGTAGGGGTCATTTGGGCGAATAGGATGATCTTAATAGCTGCAATTTATTTTCCCTCTGGGGCTCTGCATTGAGAAGGCTGCCTAAGCAGCTGCTGACTTCACTCTAGCTTGCTAGATTCTGAGAAAGGTTTGGGCAGGGTTATTTATTGTTATTATTATTTTAATAGGCCCATCAGGAAAAGCATTCCTTGGAAACATAGACTCATCTGCGCATATCTGCCTAGTCTTCCCTGTCCTGTTGTGTTTCCACAATAGCACACGCACATAACGCATCACACACGTATGGTGTTGTTCTTCCGATGAGGAGGTACGGACAGTGCTCCTCAAATTATGTGCCTAATGGGCCAGCTTTTAAGTTTTCTAATCCACTGCAGACCAACGCTTTAATAAATGTCATAAAAAAATAAAGTAATAGAAAAAAAATAAGGCAACGGCATAGAAAAATACAAGCTCAACATTTTTATTATTAGATTCAGCAGACATGAAAGTGCCCAGTTAAACAAGGCTAGAATCTCTCTACAGTCACTTTCTGGACTCTGTTCTATAATTCATGTAGGGATGTATGGACAAACTTCTGCATGCCTAACAGATTTACCCATCCATCCATCCATCCATCCATCCATCCATCCATCCATCTATCCATTTGTCTTCTACACATCAAGCTGCTGTTCCAACAAGGAGCCCCTGAAATGATGTTGTTCCAGCCACAGGCTCTGTGACACGTTAGGCACTGGGAGTTTGAGTCACTTGAAGAGCTAGCTAAGGAAGACTAGCTAAACCACAGAGATTGCTAAAAGTAGGATCTGGAGGACAGAGAAGGGGTTACAGGAAAAGTCGCTGAGGAAGATGGGAGGGCCTGGAAGTGGCAAGGCTAACCAGGTGAAGGGCGGAGTCAGGTCTCAGCAAATGATGATGAAGCCAGTGGATGCTCCCTCTGCCTGGGGGCAATGTTAGAGGTGGGTGGACCTAGAGACTGGAGCTCTGGGGAGTATGAGGCTGTGCCATAGGCTAGTTTCATTCTAAGGAGACTGCCTCAGGCAGGGACACTCCTCTCAAGCATATCCTGAGACTGCTTTTGGAGAGTCTGGGAGTAAAGCCAACAGGGGCTAGTGCTATCAGCCAGCCTGGGGAAAAAAAATAGGGCCTGGGTCAGCTCCTTGAAGGGTGAGGAACCCTGAGAAATTCCAGGGTCCAAGCCTGGACCAAATGCAAAGGACAGAGGAGGATTCCAGCCCAATTGCAGTGTTGGATGTGAGCTGTCAGGTCAGCTCACTGAAGGGTGATGGGCAGCCAACTGCAGGTCAAAGCTACCTCATCATGCTCACTGTGCTCAGCCACCTTACTTCCAGGAGAGAGAGAGAGAGAGAGAGAGAGAGAGAGAGAGAGAGAGAGAGAGAGAGAGAGAGAAAACCTCAGCTTTCTATTAGAAAAGCAAGGAGTTTCCCCTCAAGCAACAGGAAAGCAATTAAGATCTGAGAGAAAGAGAAGCCTTCATTCTACACCCTGCTGACAAAGGAAGGCTGAGCAAAAGGCCAATAATCCTCCAAGCTCTAATTCTGTTTGTCTTTAAACAATAGCAGTTACCACACCCGAGCCTAATTGTTGTGGTCTGAATGTGAAACACACACACACACACTGCATACATGCACACACATGCACATATGCAGGCACATACGTGTGCACACACATACACAATGCATACATGCACATGCATTCACATATGTAGACACATACACACACTGCATACATGCACACACCTGCACATATGCAGGCACATACATGTGCACACATATACACAGTGCATACATGCACATACATACACATATGCAGACACACACACACCATGAGCTCATGGACACTTGACTCCCAGCTGGTGACACTGTTTAGGGAGATTGCAGAACCCTTTGGTCAGAGCCTAGCTAGAAGAAGCAAATTGCTAAGGGGTGAGAACTAGAGACAGCAGCTCCATTTCTGGCCCTGTCCAACTTGCTTGCTTCCTCTTCCACCCAGGTGTGTGAACATGTCTCATCCTCAGACAGGAGCTAGTCTACTGTCAGGCCTTCTGTGCCTTGATGCTCTAACCCTTTTCAAACTATACATGCTTCTCCCATGAAGGTGCTTCTGTCATAAGAAAAAGTAACTAGCATAGCTGTACCTGCCTGTGGTGGCAGCCATGCATCCCCTCTGCCTTGGATACCTGATGGACCAGATGACTGGCCAGTAATGTGTTTAATGTTGAAATCACACAAAATGTCACTCTCCTAGAAACAGTTCATCTTACATTCAGGGGTGACTTGAGCCAGATTTTGTGGATGTCTCTATTTTACCCTGATAAAGGGTCATTATCTAACAGTATCTGGGGATGTTGGAGCTGACCAGACATGAAGGCTCCATGGTCCCCATATGGGTAGATTCAAGGTTCACCCCCTAGGGAACATCAGGGCTCATACAGGTGCCACAAAACACTGACGAGCCTGGGGCCTGAGAATGGAGCCTGTGTGCCCCGTCTGCTACAGTTACCCTAGGAATGTAAGTTCTATTTTCTGAGACTTTCGCCAGCCCAGGTCACAGGCCAGGGTCAGTCCCCTCAGGAGGTCTGGGGACAGGAGAACTCCTCTGGTTAAATGTGAAGAGTTGACTTGGCAGCTCCTTGCTCTACCTCACCCATCTAGACCTGTAGAGAATGGGGTTAGAGCACTTACCCGTAAGCCATGCATAGTTGCTTGAAGGACTACAGTTCTTATTTGATTTGTTTCTTTACATTGTTTCGTCCTGCATGTGCCCTGTGTCTAGAACTCCGGCCCCCACACACTAAGTGCTAAGTAAGAGTGTGAACACCAGATACACTGGTATAGTGCACTCCCGCCATTTTCTTGTTTATTGGGTTTTGTTTGTTACCCAACTTGTTCTTGGTCTCCTATGGCGATAGGGGTTGTTTTCTCTTTAGTATAGGTTTCCAGCACCCAGACAGGGCTTGTCCTTGTGCTAGGTGAAATAACACGAGTGATTGCATGGAAGGATGGGGAGGCACATTCCAGGCCTTTCCATGGGGAGCCCTGCCCAGTCACCCATTGCTTTGGGGTCAGGAGGGTGGGTGGGGGAGTTTTTTTTCTGACTACCACAATCCAGGATCTGCCCCCAGGCTCTAAGCAAAATTACAACCACAACTGTCATATGAGAAGCTTCAGCTGCCTCCAGCTTTGGGGTATCTGTGTGTGAGGAGCCCTTTCACTCTCAGAGATGGTGGCAACTGGATGGTACTTGATAGATCACCCCCAAAAGACACAAGTTGTGGATCTGGGATATGGCTCGGCTGGTAGAATGCCTGTCTGGTATGAACGGGCCTCAGGTTCAGTCCCTTAACCCGTATAACTAGTCATGGTGCTGCACACCTGTGATCCTAGCACTCAGGAAGTGGAAGCAGGCTGCTGCTGCTGAAGGCTGTCTTCAGCTACATCGGTGGTTTGAGGCTGGCATGGGCTACACAAGACCCTGTGGGAGAAAGTGGCGAGAGAAAAGAAAGGAAAAGCAAATGAAGTCTGCTTTAATTTCTACCTCCAGATCTGCTTCTGGAGGAAGGTTCCCAAACTAAGATGGCCAGTGTCTTGTCTCCCGGGGGTTGACAACCTCATGGAGAGGGATGGCGCACTCCCCCAGCATTCCAAAGAAAAGTGGAAAGCATGAACACCGTCAGTCAGTTTCCCAAGTGGATGTTGTTTGCCCACAACTCTTTTATCTTGCCCTCACCTTAGAGATGGTTACAATCATACAGAGAAATATAGTTTATACATAGTTCATAGACTGTAGTTTAGGAATCTTAAGTTCTCAAAATAAAACAGTATGTATAAAAAAAAAAAGAAAAGAAAAATACAAGGACTAGGGAAATAGGTCTGTCAGTAAAGTGCTTCCCGCACAAGTGGGAGGTGTCCAGAAATTACACTAAAAAGGCTGGATCCAGTGGTGTGGGCTTCTATCCCAGCACTGAGAAGGCAGTGATGGCCAGATCTCTGGAACTCACAGGTCAGCTAGCCTTGTAGAGGGATTTTGATTCAGCAAGTTAGTTTCTTTGACTGAAATTCAGATGTGCCCTTAGCATACATCTTTAATGCCAAACAATGAAGGTAAAGTTATCTTGTAGAAGGAAGCACTCGTGTTTGAAAGTAACATCTAATTGAGAGGCAGACAAAGTGACAAATTAGAGAATGATTTGACAGAATAGGATATGCCCAGGTCTCATGAGAATGGCGAGGAGAGAGAGGCTACTGAAGGGAGAACAGCCCAGGGAGGGAGGGAGAGTGGGGCACAGGCGGAGGCAGTTTTACTAGAAGAGGTTTTTTTGTTTTTGTTTTTGTTGTTTGGTTTTCCGAGACAGGGTTTCTCTGTGTAGGCTTGGCTGTCCTAGACTCACACTGTAGACCAGGCTGGCCTTGAACTCACAAGGATCCACCTGCCTCTGCCTCCTGAGTGCTGGGATTAAAGGTGTGCGCCACCACTGCCCGGCGTTCTAGAAGAGTTTTACAGAAACAGTTGAAGAGAGAATAAGCTAGACATAGGTGAAGACAGAAGGAGTCAGAAGATTAGAACAAATTGCTAGAGTTAGTTTGAAGCCAAGCAGAGCAATTCAGTCAGAAGCTAAGAGAAGCCAGTTTGAATCAGTCAGCTTGGAGAGGAGTTTGACCCAGAACAGCTGAGTTGAACCAGCTAGCCCGAGTTCAGAAAGAACTGGAAGGGGTGAGGCTATTCAGCAGTAAGTCTGGGAGGCTGAAAACATTCTAGGCCTAGATTAGATTGTACAGAGGATAGAAGCTTCCAGGACTAGGCCTAGGTAAACAGACAGAGGCAGTAAACCTCTGAGACAACAATTGCAACAGACGAATAATTACTTTTACACAGCCTAGCTTAAGGGAGCTACTCCAGGCAAATGAGAGAACCTGTCCCAAAAAGTGAGATGGATGGCTCCTACAAACCACACCTGATGTCCTCTAGTCTCCCCATGCACCTATGCAAGTGTATACACACACTACATGAATGTGTGTGTGCACATGTTCCCCCGGATGGTGTGAAAGTAAAATGTCACCTGTAAAGCATTTCATCTGTGTCTACAGGAATAAGGAACATTATTATGTCATTGAGATGGCTTGGTGGGTAAAGATGTTTGCCACCAAATTCACCCGACAATGTGAATTTGATTCCTGAGACCCACATGATGGAAAGAAAGAACCAACTTCCACAAGTTGTCCTTTGACCTTCATATGTGTGACACACACACACACACACACACACACACACACACACACACACACACACAGCATAAATAAAAATTAAAGAAGGAGCATTCGCCTATGTTGTACAGATTCCATGAGCATACCTGAGGAAACTGGTTTTGATATAATCCTGTCTCCCTAGCTGTCCCAGTGATGGACTCTGTGGTCCCTCCGTCACACTGCCAAGAATAACATCTTTGGAAAAGTGAACACCTTGAATTTGGAGCAAACTGAACAGAAGAGAATGGCTGCCCTAATGCTATGCCTCTGCTTGAGGGACAGATCTCCCCACCCTCAGTATGGCTGAACTTCCTTAGGCAGGCTTCCTGGCTCCTGCTTAAAGTAGCTGAAGGTGCAAAGCTTGCTCCCCTCTTCCAACCCAGCATCCCTACCCCTACCCAGATATGTGTGTGTGTATATATATATATATATATGTTGATATATTGGTATATTGATATATTGATATATATTGTTCAGAATGTCCTGTGTAGGGAGGGGACCATTCCTTCAAGCAGACCAAGCTTGCAACCATTAGCTCAATTCTCAATTCTCTCTCTGCTTCTCTCTGTGTGTCTCTCTGTCTCTTTCTCTTTCTCTGTATCTCTGTCTCTGTCATACACACACACACACACACACACACACACACACACACACACACACACACTGCAATTGAAGGCAGTACATGTACATGCTAGTAGGTTGCCCTTCTAGTTCCTACTTTATTTTTGTCGATACTGGAGACTGACCCTAGAGCATCATCGTCATGGCTGTGAGGTAGGCCTGCTACCTTCAACCCCACCCAACTCCCTAGCTTCTCATGGTTCTGCCATTGCCAGGAAAAGACTTGGAGTTTTGTTTTTGTTGGAAGGAGAAAGACTGTGAGTTCCTAGAACCCTGCTGCTCATCCCTGGTATCCAGGACCAGCTGTAATATAGTGTGCCCAGTGCAGAAAAGCGTCCCTGCTCAAGTACTAATGAGAGTTCAAAGTAGTGACAGCAGAATGTGCCAGCAACTGTGGGTCCTTTGGAGCATGGGCCCAGTTCAGTGGTGAGAGTCTCACTTTCACGGAGCTGGCTCTATGGGAAGGTGTGTGTTGCCTAGATTCACTGATAGCCTTTTCAAGCCTAAAGGCTTACATGGAAAGCAGAGAGGTGTCATGGCATAGTAGAAAGAATTAAAAATATATGACTTAACACAGTGTCTTACTCACCAGCAATAGTACCCAGCCATGTCCTCAGGGTGATGCCATTGACAGTTCTTGGAAAGGCGCTTGCAGCAAGCACAGCTGTAGTCTTACCTCATGACCTCACGTTAAGTGTGAGAGGTGTCTTTCTGCACCAAGCCATCTGATTTCTGCGCCCTTGCTTACTATAGTCACCGTTGGCTAATATTGACTGTCAGTGCGACAGGCCCTACAGCAGACAAACCTCTGTGTGTTGCCAGCGAGGATGTTTCTAGGTTGAGTTCATAGAAAGACGCATCCTAAATGTGGGCAGCAGCATTTCATGGGCTGTGGTCCTAGGCTGAGTGAAAAGGAGGAAGGAAGCTAGCAGAAGACCAGCATTCATCTCTCTCTACCTCCTGACTGTAGAAGTCATGTGACCAGCAGCCTCCTCTCACTTTTGACTGTGAGCTAAGGTGTCAGGGTTGCCCTATATTTGGTATCTTGTCACAATAAATGGGAAACTGATTCTGGTCTCTCCCACCAGGCTGTTTCAGTTCTCTGTCACTCAAGGTAAACCACATCCTGTTTCATCCCACAGTGTGCCGCCCTTCAGCGCGGAGCAGCAGTGATCATGGCAGAAGTGGCATGTGCAGAGTGTTGTATCCTCCACCTCCTGTTCCTTCTCCACACAGCTGCAATTCCCAGCAAAGGACACTGAGGACAGGTTTCCTAATAATGTATCAAAGTTGTATAAGAGAGAAACCGGTTGGCCTGGCATATCTAGCACTCTCTGGGGACTAAATGGAATTCTGGCCACATTTTTCAGTAAGGCATTAGGACTCTGCGGGTGGGGAGGTACCAGAATGATACAGCGACCATGACAGGATCAGGAATAGATAGACCAAGGCAGCCAGAACCACCAGTTCCCAACGCCTGCATGTTTGTTCTGTCCTCTGGTCTCTGCATCCAAGGGTAAAATGGCCTTCTGCTTAATATCCTATATGAAAATTCTCTTGCAGTGACCCTTGACATAACTAAGAGGCTAGGCTAAAGCTCCAACCTTAAGCCTAAATAGATGCTTTGCTATGGCTGGGATTTGCTGGCTCTCATGATGGTGCTGGCGGATTAGCAAGTGTGAGTTTGGAGGATGCTTTGGCCTCCTCAGGAAGGAGGAGTACCAAGGAGAGATTTCAGCCACTGTGTGGAAAAAGCAAACGTGGCCACAGGCAGAGACTAGAAGCTTCTTCCTGTCAACAGGAAACCTTTCCCTTTTGGTATGTCTGACCCACAAACAGCAGTGTTTGCTGAACGTGCGGTGCCCTGGCTTTTCTTTTCCTGGGATGGAGTAAAAATAGCCCGACAGTTTATATTCACGGAAACCAGGGATTCTGCAGACCTGGAGTCCCTTCCCAGGTCAGCTGTGAAGGAGAGACATGAGGTCAGCCTCCCTGTTGAGAGGGTGCTAACACAACCACTCCTGTGAGCTCCCCTGAGAATGTGCTAGAATGCAGGCTCTCGGGTCTGACCCCAGCTAAGTGCATTTTCCCAAGATCCTCTGTGATTTGAGTGTACAGTGTCCAAGACCTGCTGCTTTGGAGCAGAGGGTTAGCAGTTGGGAAGGCAGGTTGTGTGGAACAGGGGATCTCCCACAAGGCCTCGCCGAGCCTCAGTATGCGCACCTGTAAAATGGCTATAAAAAGATAACCTGTGAAGGCTAAGGGGACTGTCTTCAGAGTTGCCTGAAGGATCCATGTGCAGCTCCTAACACAGGATCCCCAGGGGACATGCTTAAGCCGGGTGTGGCAGTACATGCAAGGTAAACTATGGTTTGCTGTCACTGCTGTCCGCAGGGGACCCTTTCCTTTCCTTTCAGTTTTCTCTAGGAAAACTATCTACAAAGAACCAGATACATAGCATTAGCTGTTGTGTTTCTGGGATTGAGTGGTAAACACGGGGGGGGGGGGGGGTTGGGGAGGGGGGGGCACTTGTATTTTAGCTTTTTGTGCCATACAGGCGTATTTATTCTCTTTCTCTCTCCCTCTGTTCATCAAATTCTGCACATTCAATTTTTAAGAAAAAGGGGGGGGGGGAGGGACAGGGAGAGGGAGAGAGGAGGAAAGAAAGATTCTTACAATTGTTCAATTACAACAACCCCGAGTGGCTCAAGGCAGAAAGGAGGCAGTTGAGCAGATAAACACTCAAGAGGCTGCAATAGAATAGTTGTGAATTTGGGGCCAGCCGAGGCTACATCGCAAGACCTAGAGTGAAAAGAAAGACAGAATAAAATAAACAGACAACACACATGCACACTTGCGCATACACAATGGGCTTATAAGAACAGAAACAAAATATAAGAAACCCAACCAGGACTTAACTCTAAGGTCAGAACTCAGAGCACCAGGAAGGTCAGACACAACAGGAATAGAAAAGAGAGGGGCTGTGGGGATGGAAGGGTGGCTTGACCAGAAAGCACTTGCTGCACAAGTGTGAGGAACTACGTTTAGCTCCCCAGCACCATGTAGAAGCTGGGTATTGAGGTGCATACCTATAGTCCCAGCACCACAGAGGCAGGAATGGGATGGTTGCTGGCTTGGCGGCCACCAACTCTAATCAAATAGGTGAGCTTCAGATTTAGTGGGAGACCCTGTCTCAAAGAATAAGATGGAGGAGAATGACTGAGGAAAGCGCCCCTGATTTTGACCTCTTGCCTCAACGTTGTACACACGTGTACAAGCATATGGATGAGCTAGGCCAAGAACATTCTTTGGTCTCACAGCCCCGGTTAGGATATGTAGTTTGGCTGTGTCTCTTTCATGGATTCCTCAGGACAGCAGTGAAAACCATGTAAGACTGTGTTACTGAACTTAATTTATGACTGGGAATTTGGAAACCACCTGAACCCACCCATATGGGTGCCTACAAATGGTGGAGCGCTATTCAAAGTATTTTCAAATGGTGGCACAGAGCTGGGAGAGGTGGTGCACACCTGTGATCCCCAAACTTGGATGGTGGAGGCAGAAGGCTATCCTGGGGCACAGAGTGAATCTGTTGCTAGCCTGGGCTACATAAGTCCCTCTCTCAAAGCAAATCTATGATAGAGATTATGCCAGTGATGTTAATCCAGGCTGGTAAGATGACTCAGGGGCTAAAGTGCACTTGTCACCAAACCTGATGACCTGAGTTCGATGCTTGGGATCTACATGGTGGAAGGAGAGACCCAATTCCTCCAAGTTGTCCTATGACCTCCACATGTGTGCTTTGGCACACACACACACACACACACACACACACACACACACACACACGTTCTCTTTCTGTTTCTTTTGTATGTGTGCAACACACACACACGTAATTATAATTTAAATTATGTAAGGGAAGGGAAGAATATGATCAAAATATATTGTATGAAAAAATTTAACTGGGCATTGTGGCACACACCTTTAATCCTAGCACTTGGGAGGCAGAGGCCGGTGGATCCCCTATGAAGTGAGTCCAGGACAGCTAAGGGTACACAGGTAAACTGTCTCAAAAACCTAAAAAAATGAAAGAAAGAAAGAAAGAAAGAAAGAAAGAAAGAAAGAGAAAAAAGAAAAAAATAACAAATCTGGGGAAGGTAAGGCATCCTTGTGATCCCAGCACTAGGCTAGGCAAAGGCAGGGGGGGATCTCTGTGAGTGGTAGGCTAGCCTGGTCTACAAAGTGAGTCCAAAACAGCCAAGGTTACACAGAGAAACCCTGTCTCGAAAAACCAAAAGGAAAGGAAGGAAGGAAGAAAGGAAGGAAGAAAGACATAATGAAAAGTAAAAATAGTTGGGCATAATGGCACATGCCTTTAATCCAAGTACTTCAGAGGCAGAGGTAGGCTGATCCCTGTGAATTCAAGGCAAACCTGGTCTAAATAACAAGTTCCCAGACAGCCAATGAAAGACTCTGTCTCAATAAAACAAAACAAAACAAAACAAAGAAACAAAAAGATAAAATGAAATGTAGACCATTTACCTAGTATTTAAAAGAGAAGCTGTAGTCCCAGCAGTAGCACTCTGTGGCAAGTGGCACGCTCACTAAGCTTACAGTGCTGCTGTACACTAGTAACTAATGCTCAGAATCCATCACCATGTGGTTATAAGGGCAGCCAGGGAGGGGCCTCTGGTATCTAGTGGGTGAAGGCCAGAGAGGCAGCTAAACATCTTCAAGGCACAGGGCAGGCTCTTATACTTAAGAATTTCTCACCAAAATGTCAAATTGCCAGGTTGGAAACCCTAATTATATATAAATGTATATGCCTATATAATTTAAAAATTTAGCTATGCAATTTTCTTTTCCCCTCTCACACTTAATCATGGTTCTTGTTGGATGTGAATCCTTCGAGACTTCTGAAGTATGCCTTCCAGACTTTTCTGTTTCCCTTTGTCTGTGTATGCACATAAAGTCTAGGGGGAATATTTCAGAATATTAACATGGAATTTTAAGCTCCACTTGTAGAGATGTTTTCAACAAGAAGCCAGCTGCACCCCTGTAATCCAGTACCTGAAAGACTGAGACAGAGGATTGCCATGAGTTTCAGGTCAGCCTGGGGTCCTGGGGGAAGTTCCAGGATTGTCTGGATTGTACAGCAAGACCCAATGTTTGTTTTCAAGAAGGGAAGGAGGAAGGTGGGTGGGTGTGGAGAGAGAAGAAAGGAAGGAAGGAAGTGTTCAATGAAAAAGCAGCAAGGAGCAGAAGGAAGAAGGCTAGATAAGGTTCTACAGAGTCCAGCTGATGCCTTGTCAACCTGTTGGGACCCACAGCTTGGGGGGAACTGAGGCCAGGAACCATCTGAGGGAACGTTCCTGAGGCCTCAGGTACCTTGAAAGAACACACACACACACACACACACACACACACACACACACACACACACACACACACACACTTTGGTCTGGTTCCCATGTCCCAGCAGCAGTGATGAGCCCACGGGATGTGCACATGGCCATGTTGCTGGCACTAATGGACCAGTAGATTGATGGCTACCACAGCAGCGCTGATTGGTCCCTCACTCTGTTTGAGGCTATGTGTGCACTTTGTGCTTTTCCAGGCTATTGACACTGACGCCTGGGCCACAGCTGTAACCACCAAGGTCATGGTCCCTCATGAGGAACAGAGACAATATCATCTCAGTTACAACAGGGAAGCCCCAGCCGCTGCTCAACAACTCTTGTCCACAGAGTTGTTTGCCTGCCAGGGCAGGCAAAATACACCATTCCATAAACAGGGATCCGGAGGGGCCCAGACAATGGCTGGGAACTCAGAGAGACTAAACAGAAGGCCACTTCCTGGGCCACACCTACCTAAATTTTGTTCCCCAATAGAGGTATAGATGGGCCTTGGTGCTGAGCCTATTAACAAAGTGTCCTAACTTAGGAGCCAGACCGAAGGTTCCACGAGATGAGTATTGGACAAGGGCCCTTCCCACCCACCAAGCCCCACCTGGCTTCCTATGGTGTCCTACCTAATTGTGGAAGAGATGAGTCTGGTGTCCTACCCTCCCTAAGGCATGCTTTTCCAGTGGTGTCATGTGTCAACGCTAGCAGCTTCCAGACTGGGGCCTTGGATCACAGACAGCAGATGGGTTCCTTCTTGCATCTGCTGTGAGCCGTGAGGAGGTACAGAGCGCTGTGTGGTGTGCTGTATTCAGAACTTTCTGGGGGCTTTGACGAGGAGTTGAGGCTGACAGGCTGTATCCATCATGGATCTAGCATGGACTGTGAACCAAGCGCTACCCATTCCTGTCTTGGCCCCCCAAAAAATTTATACATTTGGGTTTCCCCATTTGGATCAGTATTTTTGACACTGTAACTGGTAACTGCTGCCAATTTCAGAGGGAGTACTTGTTTGTATGCACACATGTGTGCTGTGTGTGTGCAAAGTTGGATTTGCCTGGTGTGTGAGTGTGTATGTGTGCATGTGTGTACATCAAAGGCTGACACTTGACATCAGGTGCCTTCTACCTTGTTTTTAGGGTTTTTGTTTTTGTTTTTTGAGACCAGATCTTGCTATGTAGCTCTGGCTATCCTGGAAGTCACTCTGTAGACCAGGCTGGCCTCAAACCCATAGAGATCCAGGTGTCTCTGCCTCCTGACTCCTGGGATTAAAGAGGTGTGCCACCATGCCTGACTCTACCTTGGCTTTGGGGGGCGGAGGGCAACAAGTTGTTTTGTTTTTTGCCTTTAAGATAGTGTTTCTCTTTGTAGCCCTGGCTGTCTTGTAATTCCCTCTGTAGATCATACTGGCCTCAGACTCACAGAGATCCACCTGCCTCTGCCTCCCAAGTGCTGGGATTATAGGCGTGCGCCACCATGCCTGGCAACTCTACATTGTTTTTTCTGTTGTTGCTTTTGTTTTTTTGTTGTTGTTGTTTTGTTTTTTGGTTTTTTGTTTTGTTTTGTTTTGTTTTGTTTTTAGACAGGCCTGGAACTCATCATTTTGGCTAGACTGACTGGCCAAGAGCCCCCAGGAACTGTCTCTACTCCCCAGGGCTGGGATTGCAGATGCATGCTCTGATGCTGCCTTTTGCATGGCTGCTAGGATCTGAACTCAGGTCCTCTGTGGGGAGTGGCCAGTACTTGACTAACCAAGCCATCTCCATTACCATGGTCTTGGCTTTAGAAAAGTTCCATCCTGTTCCTGCTATTTCTCTCCTTCCCTGTGCCCCAGGCTCTGACCTAAATGTGAATCTCTGGTTGTTTTTTGTTTGTTTTTTCCTTCTAATAATACGCATTTGACAGCCTTGAAAACTTAGCAAAATGCATTTTCTGGGAGGTAGCATGATGCTGGGGTGGACATGGGAATCCTCTTCTAAGATCCCTTTCTTAACCTGTGGGTCTCGGTTTCTTTGGCAAACCTCTACTTGCAAAAAATTTTTTTACATTACAATTCTGAACAGTAGCAAAATTATAGTTATGAAGTAGCGACGAAAATAATTTTATGGTTGGTGGGGGGTCACCACAACATAAGGAAGGGTCGCAGCATTAGGAAGGTTGAGAACCACTGTCCTAGGTGACTCATTGCTGCTGTGTTGTCTGTCACACCTGAGATGACTGTTAAAATTGCTGTTCTATCCAGGCAGTGGTGGTGCATGCTTGTAATCCCAGCACTCAACGAGGCAGAGGAAGGCAAATTGCTGTGAGATCTAGGCCAGTCTGGTCTTCTACAAAAGTGAGTCTAGGACAGCCAGGGCTGCACAGATGAACCCTGTCCCAGAAAAACAGCAATAAAAATTACTGCTCTCGATGAAGTTATGGGGGTTTCCAGATTCATGCAATGTCCTGTGGTATTATGGAAATATGAGCAGGACTTGACTTAGACACAGTAAACACAGCGTGAAAGGTTTGACAGTGTGTGGGATCAGGGTCAGCGCGTAAAGGTGGCCTCATTCTTCCTTAGGTCACCTGAGGAGATCAGCTGTGTGGTTAAGGACCCTCAAGCAGCCCTATGTAGAAAGCCACGTGGGGGATAAACAGCTAGGAGGTGAATAGGGAGCATCTAGGAAGTCTAGGCCCAGCCTTAGGGGTGATTGTATCCCAGTTGACATATGATTTTGACTGTATAAGAGCTCTTGAGCTACTAGCCCTCAGGTAAGTAGCTCCAGATGCCGGGGTAGGGGGGGTAGGGGTGGGGGATGGGGTGTTCTCAGCGTGCTGTTTGAAGCCATTATGCAGCTGTAGATAGCCAGTTTACAAAGAAGAGGTTAATTCATGTTGATTTCTCCCAGGCTACCCTATTTAACGCAGTAAGCCACCCTCGGATGGCACTAGCTTGGCCTCTTTGCAGAGAAGCCTTTGTTTCCTGCAGCCTAGAATTCTGGGCCGAATGGTAGGAAACATGTGGGAGGCTGCAGGCAAGCTATCACTGACCCTGCCAGGCTGCCCCCCCCCCACTTTTTTTTTTTCTTGAGGCCCCGGGGCTGTTTGTCCTGGCAGCTTTGTTTGCAGTCCCACCTGTGTGTATCTACCCTTCACCCTGCCTGTAGCTCACAGGCTCCAAGCCCTCCACAAAGCTCAGAAAGTCCGAAACATTCTGCCTCAGGCCTCTCCATAGCCTCACTTGCTATATGAGCTACCTTTGTCTCTGTGACAACGTGCCTGACAGAAACAACGTAAGGGATGCCAGATTTATTTTAGGCATGGTTTCAGAGGAGTCAGTCTGTACTTGTTTGACCCCGTGCCCTTGGACAGAGCATCATGGTGGTGGGGGTATGTGGAGGCAGCTGGTCACCTCACAACAGCCAGGAAACAGAGGCAAGAAGGGTCTGGGGATGGGGTGTCAGCTTTAAAGGCAAGCCTTGGGAACTTACTCTCTTCAACTAGGCTCCACTTTCCAAAGTTTCTAGCAGTTTCCAAAATAGCACCAGGAGCTAAGCATCCAATATGTGGGCCTGCTGTGGCTATTCCTTACTCACACTATACCTCTACCTCTCCTTCCCAGCCACCAAGCTCTGACTGGTCCTCAATCTCCCAGCAGCCCCTCCCCCAACTCTGTGCCTCCCTGCCTATCCACACCGAGAGGGCACTCACCATGCCTGTCCCAGCTCCTTACTGGAAGAAACAGTTGCTGCCCCTCTGTACCACCATCCCCGTGCACTCTAGGAAAGATGGGCCTCCTGCACAGAGTGATGTTTGGCTGGGGCACAGGGGATAGCTGTTTTTAAGTGAAGGGCCAGAGCACCCTCTGTTTCTTGTTGTCCAGCCCAGTGGCTCTCAAATGTCACCATGCCTAAGAATTCCCATGCACAGCAATATGTGCAGTCTGAGTTTCGACACAGCTCTGAGTTGTGTGTTCACGTGATCTTGGGGGAGTGTTGCTGTTGGAAAAGAAGTGTCTTTTAGGGTAGTTGTACTTTTTTTTTAAAAGTTAAAACCAAACATTTTAAAGGCAAAATGTCTTAAACCACAAAATAGATTTATTAACAAGAATCCAAAAGTGGATTAAACTTCAGGAACAGTGTGATTAAGGACACAGTTAAGTTTATGAGAATTTTTCTCTCTTCTGCTCTTAAGCATAGGAATGTCTTGCTCAGATCCCTGAGAAAAGTCTTCACAGTCGTTCTTTGTTGTTGGGTTTTTTCCGTGTGTGTGTGTGTGTGTGTGTGTGTGTGTGTGTGTGTGTGTGTGTGTGTTTCAAGACAGGTTTTCCCTGTGTACCCCTGGCTGTCCTGGAACTTGTTTTGTAGACCAGGCTGGCCTTGAACTCAGAGAGATCTGTCCAAGTTCTGGGATTACATCTTTAAAATCTCCTTTGCTATATGAGGTAGCATCTTCACAGGTTCTAGAATTTGGGTGGAGACATTTTTTGAGACCAGGATGCAGAAGAGAACACACTATTGTGTTTCTTGTGGTGGTGCACGCCTTTAATTCCAGCACTCAGGAGGCAAAGGCAGGTGGATCGCTGTGAGTTCGAGGCCAGCCTGGTCTACAAAGAGAGTTCCAGGACAGCCAGAACTATTACACACAGAAACCCTCTGTCTTGAACCCTTTCCCCCCGCCACAAAAGTACACAGCCTAATGGGTATATAGGAAGCATTCTACAAATGTCTCCACTACCATTTAGGCCCCACTGGTTAGTGCCTGGCACTGGGCTGAACACTGAGGGTGTCACAGCTATGGAAACAGACACATCTGCCTGTTTCATGTG
Source organism: Acomys minous (assembly GCF_964271855.1). Taxonomy (NCBI): domain Eukaryota; kingdom Metazoa; phylum Chordata; class Mammalia; order Rodentia; family Muridae; genus Acomys; species Acomys minous. Next base: position 43,816,057 of record NC_140500.1, read on the forward strand.
GCTAGGTTGGTCTTTTAAGTGTGAAACTCAGAATCTCAAAGTTACACACGTGCTGTGCTTAACTCCATTTCACAGCTGCCTGGCCAGGCTTCAGCTGGCTTTCCCCAGGTAGCAAACCACCCCATAGCTCACTGACAGCAACTCACAGCTGTTTCCCATTTGGATCTTGGTTTTGTAAGTGATCGATTTGGGTTCTTGGGTCTTGATTGAGCTTAGCTGGTATGTGTGGTTCTCCCTATGGTTAGCTGGAATGCTGGCTTGGTTGGAGTGAATGGGGCTTCTCTCCAGATGCTTTCTCATCACCCAACAGGCCAGCCTGGATGCTGGGCTCTGACTCTGATGCTGCCCCACCACGCTGGCCTTGGTCTACAGAGAATCCCCTGCCTCTGCCTCCCAAGAGCTGGGATTAAAGGGGTGTGCCACCACCGCCTGGGAACCTTTGTCTCTCTATGGAAGAAATCCCATTCTAACAATAGTGTATTGCAGGCATGAGAAAGGAGGCTGGAGGCCCCAGCCCAGGGTCACAGTTGCCAGGCGGTGAGTGCCCCCCTGGAAACTTGCCCAGGCTGCTTCCTGGTTAGTAGTGGCCAATGGAGAATTTGCTAGTCTGTTCCCTCCTTCCACAGTGTGAGTTCCTGGGATCAAACCCAGGTGCCAGGCTTAGCAGCAATCACTTTTAACCAACCCACTTGTTTGCAAACAAAGTCTCATGTAGCCCAGGCTGGCTTTGGCCTCCTGTTCCTTCTGCCTTCACCTCCCAAGTGCTAAGATGATGTATGAGCCAGCATGGCAGGCATTTGGATATCTTAGTTTGGGTGGTTGTTTCTATTTATCTGAAATTTCTCTATTTTCTATTAGAAACCTAATTTGCCTTTAGCAATCAGAATAAGGTAAAACCCTACAACGGATTCTAATTGCTTCAACATTTAAAAACAAATCTCTGTGTTATTTGGCATGTTGTTAATAGTATGTGATGGAATTGGGGCCTTCTGGTTTTTGGGTTTTTTTTTGTTTTTTCCTCTATAATTGTCCCAGGCACTAATTTGCACACTAAGGTCCTGAACTCCTTTTGAGTTTATAAAATGTATTAATTAGTGTAAATTCCTTCCATTTGCATCCCATCTCTCCCTTCTATGGATCAGGAGCTTGAAGCTTTCTCAAGTGACACACCCGGGGGCAGTGACGCTGGCTTCTTTCCGCAGAGCTATGATTTAATGTCTTGCTCTAGGCTCCTGTCAGAGGTCAAAACACAGAGCCTTCAAAGAGTGCCTCTGCACCCCTATAAAACAGCAGCTAAAGATGGCGTCTGCTTCTTGGTGTGTGGTCCTTTCTGAGTGAGTTTGGTTTCCATGGTGCCCGAGCGCACTTCCTGTCGGGAGGCTGACTGCTGCTGTGAACCTCCACCCTGGGAATGTGACTTCCTTTAACCAGCGTTTTAGTCCACTTCCTTGATGCTGTGATCAGACGCCCGACAAGAAACGAGCATGGTGGAAAGGTCCAGCGTGGCTCACAGTTTGACTACTGTACGGTTGGTCCGTCATGGTTGGAATGTCATGGCGTCAGGAGCGAAAGGCGTCTGGTCACATTGCATCCAATGTCGGGACGCAGAAGAACGAATGCTCATGTTCAGCTCCCGTTCAATGCTGATGTTCCGCTCCCTTTCTCCTTTTTACTCAGTCCAGGACCCCAAGCCACAGAGGGTACCGCCCACAATCAGAATAGACCTTCCCTCCTCTGTTAAACCTTTTTGGAAACGCCGTCAGAGACACACCCGTAGATGTGATTCCGTGATGGTTTTAAATCTCCCTGTGCTAACAATCGAAATTAACCCTCACACTAGACAGTTTTTTTTTCCCTCATGCTGAACAGTAACCTCTTCTATCTTGCTGAAGTCAGAAACGGCAATAGCACCCTATAATGTTCTGTCTCCTCACACTTAACAAAAGAAGGTGTTTAGGAAATGCTCCCTTGAAATAGGAGGCCTTGGCATATTGAGGACTTTGCACTAGGCCCTTGAGGATACAGATACGGGCAGAGGCTTACCTTGGATGCCCCCAGTCTCCCCAAGAAAGGATATTCCAAAAGGGACTCAGTTTCCACAAATCTTGCCGGGGATCTCACAGCACAGGGGGCGTCCCTTGATTGTGTTGCTGCAGTGGGTTGAGTGAGAATGGCCGTCATGGATGGCCATCACGGGTGCCCGTGTTTGAATACTTGGTCCCAAGCTGGTAGCCCTGTTTGGAAAGGATTAGAGGCTGTGGCTTATTGGAGGAAGTGTGTCATTGTTGGCAGGGGCATGGCCCTGGGGGTGTGCTTTGACATTTCAAAAGACTAGCATCATTCCCACTGTGCCTCGGTCATCAACTTGCTGTTTGAGGTGTGAGCTCTCAGCTGTTTCTGCCACCATGCCTTCATCCCACCATCATGGACTCCAGCCCTCTGAAACCATAAACCCAGGTAAGCACGTTCTAAGCGGCCTTGGTCAGGGTATTTTGTCACAGCAATAGAAAGTAACAAAACAACAGGAGAGGAGACAGCAGGAGTCAGCGCCTTACCCAGACTTTGTCATGGCTGTCTCCTTCTAGTTCATGGTTCTTTGAGACAGGGTTTCTCTGGGTAGCCTTGGCTGCCCTGGACTTGATTCCTAGACCAGTCTGGCCTAGAACTCACAGAGATCTGCCTGTGTCTGTCTCCCCAGTGCTGGGGTTACAGGTGTGCGTCACTGTGCCCGGCTTCTTTTAAAAACTACCTGCCCCCAAGTTCCTCACTTCCTTTCCTAGCCCTAAGAAATGATGCATAAAAGGCCCCAGATCAGCTCAGTTAGTAAATTACTTGACTTGCAAGCATGGAATCTGAGTTTGAGCCTCAGAACCCATAAAAAGCTGGTTGTGCTGCCATATAGTTGTGATCAAGGGCTGAGGTTGTGGGAGGCAGAGGCACTGACCGGCCAGCGAGCCTACTTTAACCCGTGACTTCCAGCCCAAGTAAGAGACCCTCGCTACAAACCCATGGTGAACGGCTCCTGAGGAGTGATGCCATGGCTGACCTCTGGCCTCTACACGAGCACGCGTGTGCATCTGCACATATGTGAACACACACAGTGTGCACAATGGTTAGGGAAGGCCTTATTAGCAAGCGCACATTTGCAGGAAGTCTTTGAGGAGAAGGGAGCCAGCCATTCAGGTACCCTGATAAAGAGAACTGAGAGTCACGCAGCTGGGATGGGGTTATGTGCAAGGAGCAGTAGGAGAAGCAGAAGGAAGGAAGGCTTGTTCATTGGCAGCCAGTGAGGGGTGTGTATGTGCGCACGCGCGTGCGTGTGCGTGTGTGTGTGTGTGTGTGTGTGTGTGTGTGTGTGCACGAGTGTATGTGTGTGCACATGCATGTGTGTGCATGCGTGTATGTATGTGTGTATGCGTGTGCACGTGTGTGTGTGTGCGTGTATGTGTGTGTGTGTATGTGTGCATGTGTGCACGTGTGTGTGTGTGTGTGTGTGTGTGCACATGTGTATGTGTGTGTGTGTTTCAGTGCTGAGAATTGAACCCAAAGCCGCACATGCTAAGCTACATCCCCCTACCCCCATTCATTCCCGCCCCCCTCCAAGTTCTTACTATATAAGCCAGGCCAGCCTGCAACTGGAGATTTTCTTGCATCCATCTTGAAAATGCTGGGGTTACAAGTGTGCACACACCTATTCGAGGGAGAGTTTTGAGCGTAGAGGTAAAGCCTGCGGTCTGACCGGCACACGTTTGGTACAGAATTAGCCTGGCTAATGGAAGAGACTCAGAGAAGATGGTGATTTTCCGAGTGGTCAGCAGTGTGTCTGTCTGCAGACAGGCAAGGCTGCCCTGGGGAATGCAGGTGCATGCTCACTTCAGTCCCAAGAAGATACAAGGGGTGGGGGTGGGATGGGGGCTCTCTATAGTGGAGAGGAGCTCCCTCGTGCATCTTGGTGTGTACAGCGCCCGGCACTGAGTTGAGTGTGCAGAGGGGAAAGCTGTTGGGGCAGCTGGAGAAAGAGAGAGTTCTTTCTCCCTCTTGAGGTTTCACAGAGATCGTTGGTACACCGCGTGGTGATGGTGTCACCTGAGGTCAGCTGCCAGGAAAGACTGCACAGGTGCCAACAAGCCACTCGGGCCAAGCCAGTGGAACAGCCAGCCCCACTCTGAGGCGCAAGTTAAGCTCTGAAACAATAAAACCCCATGCTTAGGAGCTCCGGCTGAGAGTGACTGCAAGATGCTGCAATGCTCAATCTCAAAGGCAGGAGCAGTGGGGGTGGGTGGGCTGCGAAGATGCCTCGGTTGGTAAAGTGCTTTGAGTGTGGACCCAAGAACCTGAGTTTTATCCCTCCGAATTCAAGTAAGAAAAGGAAGCCAGGCATGGGGACCTCAATATATTCCTAGTGTTGGGGAGGTAGAGACAAAAGGGTGCCCGAAGCCTTCTGTTCAACCTTTGGTGCTCTCCAGGCCATTGAGAGACCTTGCCTCAAAAGCGATGTGGGGACACCCGAGGAATGACAGCTAGGAATTTTTTTTATGATTTCTACATGCATGAGCACATGTACCCTTACGTGTGTGTGCACCTGCATATACACACATACACATTCCCCCTCTCTGTGTCTCTGTCTCTCTCTGTCTCTCTGTCTCTTTCTCTGTCTGTCTGTCTGTCTGTCTGTCTGTCTGTCTGTCTCTCTCTCTCTCTCTCTCTCTCTCTCTCTCACACACACACACACACACACACACACACACACACACACACACACACTGTGTGTTGGGGGTGGTGATTCAGCAGGAATACCTGCCATCAAACTTATGAGTTCAATCCCCTGAACCCACATGGTGGAAGAAGAGAACCAACTCCCGTAAAGTGGTCCTCTGACCTCACCTGTGTGCCATGGCACGAGTGTGCCCACATACGTACACACACAAAATAAATGAGTAATATACAATTAAAAATCGTCTTTTTTTGAAAAAGGAAGAACAACTTGGGAGGCTGGTATGGGCCCCGGCCTCACTGAGGGCTCGGTGTGGCTTCAGTTGGAGGTAAGGTATGGCACGCTGGGCAGGGCCAATGTCTCAGGTTCTGCAGTAGCTCAGGGAGTCTGGTGTTGAGTTTCACATTTTGAGAATGGTGAGGAGCTGAGTTCTGGAAGAGAAAAGGGGTGAAGGCAAGGCAAAGCAAGAGAGGTGATGGGCATGGTGCCCACGAGACAGGTAGAGCGTGGACCAGAGAATGATCGAGAATACTGTCACCTTGACAGGACTGAGAGTCACATAGGCAGCGGAGCTCTAGGCTCAGGTGTCAGGATGCCATTTTGGGTAGCTCCATGCCATGGGCTGAGGTTTGCACTGAGTAAGGAGAAAGGCAGCTGAGTACCAGCATCCCCCCCCCCTCTAGTTCCTGACTACAAACGTGCTACAACCAGCAGCCTCATGGTCCTTCTGGCCTGCCTGTCCCCATCATGAACTCTGAGCCAGAACAAACCCTTCCTTCCTTTAAGTTGCCTTTGGTCATGTGTTTTGTCCCATCAACGGGAAAAGTAACTTAACAGAAAGAACTGATGTGACTTCATGTATGCCCTCAGCTGCTGGAGAGGGCCATGGCTTCTGAGTGGACCAGTGCAGCACTCACTACTTCCTGTTCTCCACCTTTCTGCATGGCACTACTTCCTGTTGTCTACCTATCAGCATAGCACTTCTTCCTGTTGTCTATCTTTTAGCATGGCACTTCCTGTTGTCCACCTATCACCATGCCACTTTTTCCTGTCGTCTGCCTATCAGCATGGCACTACTTCCTGTTGTCTACTCATCAGCATGGCACTTCTTCCTGTTGCCCAGCTATTTAAGCTCCCAACCAGGCTGGACCACATTAGGGACTAAAATGGGTCAAGGATGATGCTCACGCAGGCTCCACCAGTGTAGAGGAGTGTGGTCCTAGACAGATCTAGGTGTGAGAGCAGTTTCTGAAGCCCAGTGGGACTCAGCCCTGCTCAGAGTCACACAGGTGATGGTGTCATCCCCACCTGAGCTTTCCTTTCTCTCTACCTCATAATCCCAGTTATTTACCCTGTGGACTGAAAATACAAGCGCCTGTCTTGTCAGCCCTAGTAGAGGGTAATTGGCGTGTATAGGCACCTTTCAAAGTTGGGCAAGCTCTATGGAATTAGAATTGGAACTCATTTTCCTGTCTTGAGTGGGAGTGACCATAGCTGTTTGAATAGTAAATTATAAGTGGGGCTAATTAGCAAAATAACCTCCACAAAGGGAAAAAAAAAATAGCAGAGAGATAAGAATCAAAACCGGCACTTAATACTGGCGTGCTATTCTCTGGATCCTGGCTGAGCAGGGGCCAGCTCCTCTGGCAGAGGAAGATACGAATCTCAGAGTGGCCCACAAGCTAAATGGAAATCAATAACGTTGTCTCTAAAAATAAAGAAGTTACTGGGATACGTAAATAGAAGCCTGGTGTATCTCAAGCATGAGGTCATCCGTCAGCCTGAGCCAGGAAGCTCTGAGCCTGGGGTCTCTATGCAGAGAGCAAGATGTGCCCTTGGAATATAACCTGTCAAAGGGGGTGAGTCTAAGAGTGGGGATGGTGAACAACATCGCTCAGCACACTGTGCAGATGGGAATACTGAGGCCATGGTTTGCTGAGTAATGACGTAACAACAACGAGGCTTTGAGTGGCAGAGCTGAGGCAAGGCACAGGGCATTGCAACAGTCTGTGCACTGTCATGATGCCAAAAGATATTCTGGGTTGGGGCTGCAGAGGTGGTTTGGTCAGGGAGGGTCTGAGGCACAAGCATGAGGACCTGGTAGGACTGAGGGTGCAGAGACCAGCACATCCCTGGGGTGTGGCAGTACAGGCCCTGGGTGCAGAGGCAGGAGGGTCACTGAAAGTTTGAGGCCAGCCTGGGCTACCTATAGGGAGACCCTGACTCAAGATGAAAGAGGACAGAGCAGAAGATGGGAACGTCTCTCCCTACCCCCACAGTGCATTTGGTATCTAAGTCTCTTGGTTGTTTTTAGTCTGTAATAGTCTTACTCTATCTTGGTCCACGTGGTGCTGCTATAACAAAAGACCTGAGGCTAGGTAATGTATAAAGGACAAAAGGTGTTCCTTCCGAGATGGACACTCAGCAAGTTTAGTGTCTGGTAAGGCAGCTTTGCATCTAAGATGGTACCCGAAGGCTGCATCCTCCAGAAGGGAGGACTTATGATATCACATGGCAAAATCAGAAGAACACAAAGGGACCAAGTCCCTTTACACAGCCCCATTGTAGGGGTGATGGCAGAGCCAGTCACTCACGGGCCTCTGTTCTCAGTACTGTCACAGTAGGCTGAAGTTTCAACCCAAAAATTTGGAGAGAACAAAGACACAAAAACCCTTATTTTTTTTTTTAAATACCATTTATTTGCTGATAAGAGGAACCCCAAGTCTCCTGTCCTGTGATTTCGAACTCAGCCCCCTGCTCCCCCACATTCCCTATCTGCAAGGCTCCAAGGCCTGGTGGGGTTGGAGTTCAGGATCAGAAGGGCTGTGTCTCATTGGGAGACACGTGACGTGTCTCTGACGGTATGTTGCTGTCGTGCTTAAGAACAAAACGACTCACTGCTGTACACGTTTGTCCAGACCCATGGAGGGAACTCAGCTGTAAACCACCAGCTTTGGGAAATGCTGCTGTGGTTCACTGGGGGGGGTGGGGGGGGAGGAGGGTGCTACAAACAGGGAGACTGGGCTGCGTGGGGGGGGAGGGTGTCTGGGAATCTGTATGCTTTGCGCTCCGATTTGCAGTGAATGCAAAAATGGTTCTAAAAACTAAAAATCTATTTTTAAAAAGTTAAACAAGAGCTTTTAATGACTCAAGAATTGGGGAAGGTGGCAGAGCGTGGAACGAGGGTGGTGGCAGATGGTTGTCAAAGCTGGCTCTGACTAAATGGGTCCTTGCTACTATTATCTCGTGCAATGCGCGTGGAAGACCCCGTAATAAAAAGGCAGCGAGAGAAAACGCCACCAGGCCTGCCCTGGAGAAGACAGATAGACAGCTAGCTGCTGCCCAACACAGGATTCCTCAGTACCCAGCCCCGGCACTGCGTTCACTAATGTACCTCAAAGAACCTCGGCCTTCTGCAAGTGGGCTCACCCAGAGGTGGAGGCTGGCCCCAGGCAGGCCTGGGGACCCTGGAACACAGCTGGCTGTCCTGCCTGCCAGTCAGTCATCCTGCCTGTCACCCTGCCACAGATGCCATCTGCTGTGCTGAAGTCTTATGGCGCGACCCACTCAAGCTTGCAGTAAGAACATGCTCAATGAACATGTCTTGCTTTCTCCACTGTCTTTGATCTTTGCAAGGATCCCATGGGGATGGATAGCTTCCCCCCCCCCCCCCATGCACACACTGTCCACGTGGCTATGAGGCTCAGGGCTCTACTGCCCCAGGGCACTGAGGGATGGCTTAGGTCTATGGAGCAGCAAGTCCAAAGCCACTGGGCCTTGCTTCCAGGCACAGTGCCAGGCATTTGTTACAGTCTTCCCTCCAGGCTCCTGGAAGATCAGCAGAAACCTGTAATTGAAGGACAGCCTTGTTGGAAGCAGTGAGGCAACACTGTATACTGGAGAAACCCTGTGTCCCATGGGGATGCCCTCCCCCATTTCCCTTATAATTTGAAGCACCTAGGGGGAGCCAGGCACCCTAAGTACACACACACACACACACACACACACACACACACACACACACTTGGAGACTAGAGACAAAAGGACCAGGAGTTTAAGGTTCTTCTTAGTTGCATAACAACTTCAAGGTCAGTCTGGCTTACAGGAGCCCCTGAGACAAAAATAAGCAAAAAAGAAAAAAGAAAAAAGAAAAAAGAAAAAAAGAAAGAAGGAAAGAAAAACTAAGAATGTCCTGGGATGTATGCTAAAAAGTACAGTCTAGGCAAATGATCTACACTTTTAACCATGAATGATTTCACAAGTCCAGAGGACTTCACAGTACCGATGCCTTTTGGCACTGGACACCGAGGAAGAACGGAATGGCTGAAATCAAGTGGAGAAAGTTATCTTGAAGTTCCTCCAGTGCTTGTCACTTGTGGCCATAGCATGGCATGTCTGGAGAACACATCGAGACATCAACACATTTAGAGGAGGGTCCTGTGGGGACACCAACCGCAGCCTCCACAGGGCCAGACCGTCCTGCAGCAGGCGAGCTGATCTTGCCCTTGACCCCCTGCTGACTGCACCTGACTAGATTGTTCCCCCGAGAACTTTGCAGTTCTCAGTCCTACAGTCAGCCTTAGTGACATCTCCCTTGAAGCGCCTGCGCTGTAAAGTGCAGGATGAGGCAGAGGTCCAAGTAAGCTAGCTTGTACATGCTAGGGAGGCTGCAAGGGCAGAAATAAGGAATGCTGGGGGCTGGCGTGCTGTTGGCGTGCTGTTGGCAGATCCTCTCAGTGAGTCTGGATCCTTCCATCTGATTGCCAGGACCACTTCTGAGAGACTGCCTTGCTTACAACCAAAACAGGCCCCGCTGGCTCTCTTTCCCGGACCTATGGCGTTCTTGCCATAGCCATGTGTAACGTGGTTTTTTTTTTAAATCTATTTTGCTGACTCAGTTCAAGAATAAAAATTTTAAAAGAACTTTACTGTGTCAAAAGTCTAAAATTCTAGAACCATGTGCTGCCGGGCACCAGAAGTAGAATTTCTTGTGGGTTGGCCAACACAACCTAAGTTAGGGGCAGGGCAGAACAGAAGTGTTATGAAAGGAATCAGTTAGAGAGGAGAAGAGGAAATGAAGGGAAGAGGTGGGAGAAGGAAAGGAATGGAAGGGGTAGAGGGAAGAGGGGAAACCCAGCGGAAATAGCGAAATGCGAGAAGAAAGAGAAGTTAGAGGCGTAAGTAGCCCTCGCCTCACCCCAAGGGTACGTTCACTCAGAACCTCAGTGTCTGACCTCGTTCAGACAAGGAGTCTGCAGATGAACGTGAGCGAAGGCTCTAGAGAAGGGCGAGTCTTGCGTTCCAGGTGGACGTAAACATATGTTCCTGTACATAGGAAGAGGGGACTCAGGCACGAGAGCCAGGGAGGGGTCCAATGGGAACACAGAGCAGAGACTGGGCGGGGGTGTGAGCTGAGGACATGGCTTGCTTTGGGCATAGAAGCTAGGAGAGAGGTTGGCGGATAGGAGAGTTCCTCCTCAGGGCCTCAGGGGCCATCAGTCCTAGTCAAGGGACCATGAAAGAAAAGATTCCTTGGTTTCTGGTAGGCATATTTCTAGTGTATTTGTCACAGGAGCTCTTAGGAATGCGGTCTGCCAGGGAAGAGAGGAGACGAGGAGGGAGGGACAGAAGGAAAGCCGGAGCAGAAACAGAGTGAGGGAGCTGCTGTGTCAGTGCCTTTCTTGACGCTGTGACAAAAATTCTTGACAAAAGCAACTTAAGGGGGAAGGGCTTCTTCTGGGTCACAGTTTGAGGGTCCACGGTCCATCATGGCAGGGAAGGAGTGCTTGGGAACCTGCGGCAGCTGGTCACATTGCATCCACAGTCAGGAGCAGAGAGAGATGGACGCTTCCACTCAACTCCTTTCTCCTTTGTCTTCAGCTAGGACCCCGGGCAGTGGAATGTGCCGTCCACATTCAGGATGGCTCTTCCCACCTCTGTTAAACCCTCCTGGAAACACTTTCGTAGGCAGAAATGTGTCTCCCAGGTGATTGCAAGTGCGGTAGAATTGACGAGGTTAACTATCACACAGTCGCCTTCCCCTCCCTCACATCTGTGCCCCCGCCCCCCCCCCACCTCAGTCGTCCTAGTTCGCCTCCCTTGCGGACCTGCTTGGTGACACTGTCTCCCCACCCCTACCCTTTTTGTCTGAAGTGGTGTGCGCTGCACATCCTGCCCTAGCAGGCTTTCTCGTGAAGGTCTGAAGTCACATTTGAGTGTTGTTTACCTGGGCAGCCCTGGGATGCTACTAGAAATAGGAACAGGGGCTGGGGGGTGGGGTGGGTAGCAGTGTCCACGAGCCCCTGTGCAGGTGACTGCAGCAGGCCGTACACACGAGACACATGGGGAGGCTGTAAGGATTCTGACAAGTGAAGGCATTCCAGCGGCTGAGAGAGATCCCTGTGCTTTCGTTGGACTCGTTGGCTACGAGGCTATTAAGTGACGGTTCCGCAAGGAATTAGAATTTCTCCCAGTTACATCAAAGCCGAGAGAAGAAAAAAGCTGAAGCCAGTCAGACGGGGAACTTGTCTCTTGGGAAGATTTTTCATGTGTGTGAGACAAGTTATGAGACTGTCTCAGGGCTGAGACAGGGGGGACCAAGGATGGGTGGTGGAACTACATACACCTTGATCAGGGCTCCCTGCCCTCTGTTGAACCCCAAACCTCATGTCAGTTCCCCAAGGTGGACTTCGGAGCACAGTAGACTGTTCCTCTCCCCACTGTGGCCATTGAAAATTTTCCTTTATTTTCCACTGACTTCTATGCTCATTACTTTTTATTGTCAAGTTGACAGAAACATTGGGAGAAGAAACTTCAGGAAGAGTTGCCTTGATCAGATTGGCCTGTGGCCATGGCTCTGAGGGATTGGTCGTGATTTGTGGGCACAAAATCCCTAGGCAGGTGGTTCTGGGCTATTAAAAAAACAAACAAACAAGCAAACAAAAAAACAAAAACGTGGCTGACTGTGCACCAGGGAAAGAACTACAGAGTGAACCATGATGCAGCATTCCCCCCCCCCTACCCCCACACTGTTTTTGCCCCAGTTCCCACTTGATTTCCTGCCCTGACTTCCCTCCATGGCACTGTGAGCAGCAGTATGTGCTGAAATAAACCCTTGCCTCGCCTAAGTCGCTTTTGGTCACGGTGTGTATCACTAAGATAGAAAGCAAATAGGAGCATTTGTCTCCATTTCGTCTGTTGAGCCTGAGCAGCCAAGCCTAGCGTGGTAGGACTTTCAGGGCTCAGGCTCTGACCTCGACCAACCACAGTCACACGATGGGTGGGTGACACACTGCTTATCAACCTTCACTTCATTTTAGTGGTAACATGGCTCCCAAGATCCCTTCCCTGCCCCCCACCCCAGTACTGCTAAGTCACATGTATCCTGTCCTGCTACACAGCCCTACCTCTGCAGCTGGTACCCTTGGTCTCAGAGGCTTGGCTAGGTGGCAGCTCTGATTTCTCCATGGTTTCCAGGACGCCTCAGAACATGGACAGCTAAACATTCTTGGGTGGTTTTATTTAAAAAAACAAAACAAACAAACAAAAAAACCAAGCCAGGCGTGGTGGCGCACGCCTTTAATCCCAGCACTTGGGAGGCAGAGGCAGAGGCAGGTGGATGTGTGTTCCAAGGGCAGCCTGGCTTACATAGCGAGTCCAGGACAGACAAGGCTACACAGAGGAACCTTGTCTCAAAACAAAACAAACCCAAAACCCAAAACCCAAAACCAAAACAAAACTAACCAAACGGGGGAAAAAAAAACACTTCCCCGTCATGTAGAGCTATTTTTAACTCAGGATTATGGTTAAGATGTTTGCTGTGGTTTGAGACAAGTCTCACCATGTGACCCAGGCTGCCTCCAATTCACAGCTCTCCCTCAGCCTCTTGGGTGACAGAATTGCAGGTTTGCACCACCGCGCTTAGCTATAGCTACCACTTGTGAAAAAGCCTTCCATATGCCAGGCATGATGCTAAGTGCTCTATGGGCACTGTCCTTGTGGAGTCTTCCGTCACCCCTTGGAGCATGGCGTGCAGTGTCACTAGAAGGAGAAACAGGCGCATCAGACTGAGGAACCTGGGGAGGAAGAATATGGAACAGGGCAGGAGACCCTCTGGAGGTCTCCACACAGCGCAGGGATTTACTGTTCTGCACGCCCCTTTCTCCTCCCACAGCCTCTCATCTGGTCTGGATTGGGCTTTTCCGGGATGCCTGGTCTTCCTAAGTCTCTCCACCATCACTCCCCCCACCCCATCCCCCCCCCACTCCCCTCACCCCATCCCCCACCTCCCTATCCCCCCCCCCCATCCCCTCTGTCTGGTCAACACTGCACTAGAGTCATGTGATTTCCCACAAGCACTTTAAGTTTATGAAACCAGGTTGGGCCCCGCAGGCAGAAGCTGCTCTCCTTGCAGCATGTAGGCCTCCGATCTTCACCTGACAGACAACTCAATATTGACCCCCACCCTCCCCCAAACCCCACATTTACCATCTGCGTTGTTTATCCTGTGACAGTCATCCCTCAGTCGGATCTTCAGGGGCACAATGCCCTATTGTTCTAGGATGCTGGCTTAGGTACCTTCCACAGAACCGGAAGTGACTGCTGTGGGAAGAGGGAGGAGGCTGTGGCCTAGAAAGGAAAAGGAGCTCCTGGCGTGTGGAGACGCTGCCTTGGGGATGGTAGAACAGATGTTAGTAGCTAATGTTCTGTTTACGGGTCTAGTGTTTGTCTACACAAATGTTATGAGTTACAACTTTAAAAGCCAGTGAAATTTACCTCCCGGAGTTGGTGACATTCTCAGACAAAGATATTTGACAGCCTTCTATATAAAAAGTGTTCAATGGGGCTGGAGAGATGGCTCGGTGGTTAAGAGCACTGACTGCTCTTCCAGAGGTCCTGAGTTCAATTCCCAGGAACCACATGATGGCTCACAACCATCTATAATGTGCTCTGATGCATACTGTATACATAATAAATAAGTCTTTTTTTTAAAAAAAGTGTTCAAGAGGGGGTTGAGGTGGTGAGTCTCTGCTTAGTTGGGGGCCAAGCCAAGACCCTAAGAATCTTAAAAGAGAAAAGATGGGGAAGTGTGTGTGTGGGGGGAACAGTGGGGGAGGGGAGAGATAAGTAATTGGTAAGTTCACAGGAAAGGTAGAGCTGCCCTCATCCCAGCGTGAAGCAGTCTCAAGAAGCTACTTTTCAGTTTGTTTGTTTCTTTTTTTTTTCAAGACAGGGTTTCTCTGTGTAGCCTTGGTTGTCCTGGACTAACTTTGTAGACCAGGCTGGCCTCAAACTCACAGCAATCGTCCTGCCTCTGCCTCCCGAGTGCTGGGATTAAAGGTGTGTGCCACCACCGCCTGTAGTTTCTCAAAAGTCTGATAGCCAAGGTGGAGGAGACACAAGTCTCTTTTTAGAATACTTTTATTCCCAAATATTACACAAAGGCCTCCTCTGCCCTGGTCAGGCATTGAGTTACTGCCCTAGAAGTAATGGAAAGCCACTGGGAGGAGAGGGGCGGCGGGTTATTCTGTGTCAGGTTTGGTTTTTGGAAGAAGTATGTTGGGTGCTGTAGCTAAGGAAACAGATGGTTAACCCCAGTGAACAACACTGGCCTCCGCTTCTGGAACAGGAAATGCCCTCCTGTGTAGAACTCCCTTCACCCTCCATCTAAGACCCTTTGTTTTGTCAAACTACCAAGAAGCCCATTGCCTAATTCCTTAGTTACTATAACAAAATACATGAGGCTGGACAATTTATATTAGGGAAAAAAGTTTGTTGGTCATAGGTCTGGAGGCTGAAGTCCAAGACCAGGACATTAGTAGGTTTAGGGTCTGGTAAGAGTTTATATCTGCTTAAGACAGTGTGCTGCTACCATGTCCTGTGGAGGGGACACATGGCAGAAGGGATGGGAGAACACAGAACTGATCCCTGTTTCCTCTCTCTGCCCTTCCATCCCTAAGAGTTACTTTCAAAAGCGGAAGCTTATCCTAGTCACAGGAAGTCTTGTCCTAAAGGCTCTGCCATGGGGACTTCATCACCTTCTAGAGATGCGACTTTTTAACAGCACCACATTGGCTATTATTTCTCAACATGTGAGTGTGGGGCTCAAGGGACATATTCAGACCATATCAACACCCAAATCTGAAGGACAAACATCCTGGTCATCCAGGAACTGTGAGGTGACAGTCCTTAGAGGCACAGGAGCTTGCCTGCAGGGTCTGGCCTAGAGCCCCCTTGGAACAGAAACTGGAACAGTATTTCCTGACAAGCTTCCACCTCCAGCTAGCTCTGGCTTTCCTTAATTTCTGGGAGCGTAGTGGAGCCAAGGCATAAGATTCCTGCTCACACAGAACACTCCCCAGCTCCTGAAACCTGAAACCCTTAAGTGTCCAGTTGATCTGCAGCCAGCGTTTGGCTTTCTGGCTGGTGGAAATCTCAAACAGACATTGAGTCGTCAATAGATATCCACGGAGAACTGGTTGTGGGGCTCCTTGAGGGTACCATCAATCTGCAGGTGCTCCGGGCCTTCAACAGTATCCCGTGTGAGCATCACCTGCCCACCGTGCTGTTAAGTCGGCCCTGGATGGTGTGTAATGCCATTCGAGTGCTGTCAGTCGTTGCTGTATTAAACTGTCCAGAGAGAACAAGCAGAGCTCTGTATAAGCTCAGTACAGACACCATGTTTGTCCTGAATCTTTTTCTATGCAAAGGCTGGTTAGATCTGAGGTTGGGAAGCCTAAGACTACAGAAGGGCTGATGATACCTATTCCTTTGCTTGGATGTTACTAATGAATGGGGTTCCTACGGGGAGAAACTATGCAAGGGCTCTGCTCCCTCCGTTGAAGCGTTTACTCAGGCGGCATATCAGTCAGCTACTGTGCAGTTATGTGACAGTAACAAAAATCTCCCCCAAATATCGGCAGCTTACCATAGGAAGGGTTTTTGTTTCTTACCCATGGTGCATGTTGTCAGACAGAAGGATCAGCCTTCAGAGGGTGTTTCCTCTCCTCTTCCCCTGTCCCTCTGTGTCCTTCTCTCTGTCTCTTTCTGTGTCTCTGTCTCTCTGTTGCCCCCTCCCCCACTCACTCTTTCCATGTGCGTATGTACGTGTGTGTAAAGGCCAGAGGCTGATGTTTCTCCATCCCTCTCCACCTTATATTTTGAGGCAGGGTTTCTCACTGATTCTGGAATTCCCTAAGCTGGCCACGCAACATCTGTCCCAGCCTGTGCCCACGCCCCAGTGCTGTGATTACAGGTACGCACTCTTGTGCCTGGCTTTTGCTCCGGTGTTAGAGACCTGAGCTCGGGGTCATCGAGGGCCTTACCAACTGAATTCTCTCCCTAGCCCCAGGGACAGTAACTCCCCGTACCAAAGATATATGACCGTTTTATAAAAACTAAAATGTGAAAGGTTGGGGACCATGGCACAGTGCACGGAGGTCAGGCAGGGCCTGGGCCTCCCAGGTCTTCAGGCCACACTTTGAAGACACCTGTGCTACTGTGCGTGAAGCCGAGGGAGGGCGTGGGTTCTCCGGGTGCAGAGTCAGTCCTTCCCTGCTTTTTCTGACACCCCTGTGTTTGCTTTCAGTACTTCATTCCCCCTTTGACTCGTCAGAAGCAGTCAGGGCCCGGCTGTTCCACATTTGTGCCCTGTGTCTCAGATCATTTTACGGCACCTCCAGCTCTGTTTTCTGCTAAGTAGCACAAATTATCTGGTCTCAAAACTAATGCATGGAAATAGACATTACGTGTTCGCCCTGCCTGAGGAGGTATTTACATTTTAACCAGGCTGTTTTCTGACCCAGAACCCGCTACAGAAGGAGACTGTCAGGCACCTAACAGTGGTAATGGATGTAAGGTAAGAGCCCTGCACTGTGGCTCTTCACTCCCTCCCCACGGCTTATCTCTGACCCTGGATTTCCACCTGATGTTTTAAAGGTCTGTTCATGCCTGTCTCCCTGGCCAGAGTCAGAGGCCCTTCCTGGCTATGGCCTTCATGGAAAAAAAAAATGCTGCTTGGTAAATGAGTTCCTGCTATCTGGGCAATATAGCAACCCACTCTTGAAATGTTCAAAGTAAAAAAAATTTTCTTTTCTTTTAAACAAGGATTTGACAGAGCCCAGGGTGATCTCAAATTCACAATATAGCCAAGGATGACCCTGAAGTCTGGTCCTCCTGACTCCACCTCTTGAATGCTGGCTTAGAGAGGTACATCACCTTACCCAGTTTGTACAGTGCTGGGGACCAAACTCAGGGCTCTGTTTATTCTAGTCAAGCACTGAGCCACATACCCAGTCCCCTTAAAATGTGTTTAAGTTGAGATTTTTAATTTATTTTTGGTCTTTGGCAACCAGGACCCTTGCTTCTGGCCTGGTACAAGTGGCCTTTGGCTACAGTAGTGCTTAGTCTGGGATGTGGTATGATGACAGTCCTCCCTCCACAAGAGAAATCAGAAGGAAAAAAAATAAACAACAACAACAACAACTTTATTTGTCTGGGTGGTAGTGGGTGCACGCCTTTAATCCCAGAGCTCAGGAGGCAGAAGGAGGCAGACCTCTGTGAGTTTGAAGCCAGCCTCGTCTACAAAGCAAGTCCAGGACAGCCAGGGCTACACAGAGAAGCCCTGTCTCGAAAAACAGAGAGAGAGAGAGAGAGAGAGAGAGAGAGAGAGAGAGAGAGAGAGAGAGAGAGAGCGCTTACCTAACATACATGATGCCCGATATTCAATCCCCAGCACTACGTACACTGGCCGTGATGGCGCACACCTGTATTCCCAGCACTCTGGAGGCAGAGGCAGGAGGATCAGAAGTTCAAGGACAGCTTTAACCAAACAAGGAGTGTTGAAGTCAGCCCCAAATACCTGAGAGTTTATCTCAAAAAGAGAATAAATTAAAGTTAAAATGGTGGATATGAAACATTGGACTTCAGAGGATTAATACTAAAAGAAACCGAAATGTTTCATTGTATTTAAATCTCTCATTAATTCTGCATTCATCATTCTATATTGACAATAAGCTAAGAGAGTATTTCATATAAATTAAATATGCTATTAAAATTAAATTATTGTTCTTTAGTATTTAATTATTAAAGCCTATTTTCTTTTACTTTTGTGTATGTAGTGGCCAGAAAATTAAACACTGTATGCTGTGGTCTGTGGTGTATGTCTGTGAAGAAGAGAGATGTTGGAGGATTCGAACAGCTTGTCCGTCGTACCTGGGAGACGTCCTTAGTCCCCAGGATCGCTTCCTCTGGGAGTGGAACTAGAGCTTTAGCTCAAGAACAGGCGAGTGCATGAGAGGCTCCTCTTCTCCCCAAGTCTTCATTCTCTGCAGCAGAGGTCTTTTTCGTCCAATTTGTCTGATGGGGGATGAAATCTATTAACACACTTCAGGGATTCCACCCACACGAGCCACAGCTTCATTTCTGTCAGGCCCAGGGCGGGGCGCGAAGGCGCTTTGTGGTTCTAGCTGGCTGAGCAGCCCGTCTTCGTAAGTCTGTCCTTACTCCTTGTGGTGCTTTGAATAAAAATGGCCCCCATAGGCTCGTAGGGAGCGGCGCTATTGGGGGGTGTGGCTTTGCTGGAAGAAGTATGTCCCTAGGGGGTTCAGGAGCCCGAGCCTGGCCCAGCCGCATGCTTCCTGTTGCCTACCAACCAGGATGCAGAACTCTCAGCTCCTTCTCCAGCAGCAGCAGCTGCCAGCCTGCAGCCATACTTCCCTCCATGACCAGGATGGACGAACCCTCCGAGGCTCGAGGCCAGCCCCAATTACGTGTTTTCCTTTCTATGACTTGCCTCGGTCACGTGTCTCTTCACAGCAATAAAACCCTGACTAAGACACTCTTGGATGAAGTCAGAAGGGGGATTGGCAGGCGTGAAGAAACTGGAGGAGGAAGCGAAGAATGGAGATGAGACAGCCTTTCAGGATAGCAGGAGTTCTAGGCAGGGTCTTGGGGGGACAGAGTGCACAGGGCCTTCGTGGGGCTTTTCTGGGGGACAGGTATGTCCAGAATCTTGATCTGGGTCCTGGTCAAGTGGTGTGGTCATGGATGAGTGGTTTATCAAGCTGCGTACTCATGGTTTCTTCTCTCTGCCTGTGTATGCCACGCATCACTGCCTAGTGAGTTGGGCGTGGTGGCGCGCGCCTTTAATCCCACCTTTAATCCTAGTACTCAGGAGGCAGAGGCAGGCAGATTGCTGTGAGTTCGAGGCCAGCCTGGTTTACTGAGCGATTTCAGGACAGCCAGGGCTACACAGACAGATGCTGTTTCGAAAAGAAAAAAAGAAAAAAAGAAAAGTGTACCTAGTAAAGTAAACAGAAAACAAGTGGGAGGAGCTGGAGTGATGACACTGTAGTTAAGAGAGTACACTGCTCTTCCTGAGGACCTGGTTCCCAACATCCACGTGGCAGCTCACAACAATTCCAGGGGATTCTGCACCCTCTCCTCGCCTCCTGAAGCACTACACACATGTGGTGCATATACGCACATGCATGCAAGCATTCATGTACATAAAACAAAAATATACGAATCATTTTCTTTTTCCAAAGATAAAGGGTATGTTTGGGAATCACATAAAAAGGGAGATAATTTTCCTGCTTTATAAAAAACCAGTCTCCATGACAGAGCATGAAAAAAAAAAAGTTTTGTCTTGAGTTTTATTTTATTCCATCTTTTGAGACAGAATCTCTAGCCCAGAGTGTCCTCAAATTCACCACGCACCTGGAAATGGCCTTAAGCCTCTGATCTTCCTGCCAGAATCACAGGGATGGACCACTGTGCCCACCTTATGCACTGCTCTCTCTTTTCAGAGGTGAGTTATCTCGAGAGCTGACCGTGAAGACTATCTTCATCACGGCAAGCCTCCATAAGATGACAGCCCTGCAAACTCCTTGTTTACATTCGTGAGACCCCCAACAAAAGTCCCACAAAGGCCTCCTGGAGAAGCCTAAGCCTGGCCTCCCAACACAAGGAAACCATAAAGAGGGAATGCGTGCTGGTGTAAGGTGCCAAGTGCGTGACAATATTGTTAGACAGCACCAAAAACTCTATGGCAGAGATAGAGAAATGCAGCTTAGCGCCTTTCTCAATGTGTCACCTCCCCCTCATAGGCACAAACATAAACATGGCATTTATAGAAATGATTCAAATGCAAGGTTGAACTCATTTTGAAATAACTTTTAAAACTGAAGCTAATACACATTCATTGCAGAAGTCGTACCAAGTACAGGTTAGCAAAAAGAATTTAAACCCATGTCTCATCATATACGTGTAATGCTCATGCTGACTGTTGTTGCAGGGTTGGGTGCCTTTAAGAAAGTAAGCATCACTTACTCGTACAAAATGGAGAGAACAGAAAAAATAGAAGAAGGATCTAAACAAAGAGTCATAGTGTATCCCAATTATAATGACAGTTCCCAGGACTCAGCAGCAGAATGCTGGCCCGGCAGGCACAAGGGCCTGGGATCCAGCCCCAGTATTACCCAAAGAAAAACAAGGTTACAGCTCACCATTGCAACGAAGTGAAAGTGGAGAACCTCCGGTTAGTTAGGAGCACGTGAGAGAGCAGGACAAGATGGGGAGACGGTGGTCCTGCGTGGAAGAGCGTACACGCAGAAAGGTAGAAATGGCCGGTGTCTGTTCTATTCCTGCTCAGCCACATGGAATGAGGAGACAAGGAGAGGCCCCTGTCCTGTCATGTGCTCGGGTGCTTCATCTCACTGAACCTCTCTGCCTTTGGAGGAGAGTAGCCATTAGAGCCTTTGAGTTCCACTCCTTGCTCCATCCTTGATGGGGTGGCATGGAAAGACGCCACAAGATATACTCAGCCAAGTTTTGTGGCCAAGAGGCCAGACCAGAGCACTGGGCATAGCCTGACCTTCTTACCCTTTAAGAGGGGTGACATATGCCAGAGACGTCCAACTGGTGACTCAGTTTCTTGGCCCCTGATACTTTTTCTATTGTGTCTCTCATCTTCCTCTTTCCCCTCACCCTGTGTTCCCCCTGAGAAGTGAATACCAACCTGGGCTACTGGCCACTGACTAGCTCACAGCGTCTTGTCTGGCCAGAGTATTTGCACCCAGTCCCTTCACCTACTGCCAGGTCCTTTGATGCCCATGTGATGCCCATGTGTGGCACTTAGGGTCTAAGAAGTCTGGTCAGACTATCATTGGCATAGCAGGGTGGCTACATAACCCAACCAACATCGGGCAACTCAGATAAAATGATACCTGCCTTCTTCCCTCTACTTAGCAAACTCTAAGAAGATTCTAGAACCTCTGTCCTGGATGGTTTCTCCCAGCCTGGGTTGGGAGAATATGTAATCTCCCAAGCATCTACAACCATGCAAATACAGAGCATCTGACCCACCTCCTTTCCCCCACACATTCTCATGCCCCCTCTTCCTCTCTGCCCTTTTCTTTTTCAAGGGTCTGATTGTATGAGGCAGAGTGTGTTGCCTAGGCAACAGGTGTTTCCATCCGGCTCAGCTTCTCTCCAGCCCGCACAGGCAGGACCTGGTCCTGGAAGGCTGGCTACCAGCCAACAGTGTACGGCTCACACCGGCTAAATGACACGCTTGCAGGAGGCTGGGCGCTGACCTCTCTCTGTCATCTAAGACCCCGAGGAAGAGTCTTCTTGTCACCCTGGCTGGCAGGACGATATGTAACTCCCTTTGTTAGATCAGTTTTGTGTTTATAGAGTTGATTCATATAGTCCACCAGGGAAGACAACACTTGGGACAGGCGCATACTCAGCCCTGGCTCCAGAATCAGGGCCTCTGAAGCCCTGGGACGAGCCCTGCACTCCGTTCTATCAAGTCTCCTGAGGAATGGTGTTCATTAGCTGGTGGCTGACAGCATGCTATGCATGGTTTGAGACCACAGACAGAAAAGTCTCCCCAGCAGCGAATGTGAACCACAACTCTGTGAACCCGGCTGAGTCCACGACTAAGCTGAGCTTTTATTTGTTTAATTAATTAATTAAGCAGTTAATTAATTAATTAATTAAATCTCATCCAGTTCCGGGATTCTCACCTTAACTGGATGTTGGAACCAGTGTAGATCTTTTGAAAAACTGGGATGCTTGGATCCAGTTCCAAACAGAATCCAGATGTCCTGTTGTGCAATAGCAACGTTTTAAAAGCTCCCCTGGGCTGGGAATGCGGCTAGGTTGGGAGAGTGCTTGGCTTGCGTATGCATAAAACCCTGGGTTCCCTCTTCCGCACCTTATAAACTGAGTATGGTGACTGTCATAGGCAGTTTCCTGCCAGGTGAAGCATCCCCTCCAGGACTAGGAAGAGGCTCCTGGGCAAGCAAAAGATCCAAGGCGGGAAAGTGAAAACTTGGAAGGTTTTCAAAGGCCCCTCCCATCTTTATAGAAGGAGTGCACAGCTGCCGGCCCGAGCAAAGTAACCAACCAGGCTCCCAAGAGGAGATTCTTGGACTGCTGAGCCACCTACAAGCTGTGGGAAAAGGTCCGGGGCTGCAGCTTTTGTGGGTCTTCACCTGAGGTGGAGGGGGGCCTTTTAGTACTATAGTGGCTTTTCTGAGTCACTGCTGCTCCTGTAAGTACCCCTCATTCATACCCCTGTTGGTAACCCCCAAATCTCATTGGTTTACCAAGTTCGACATCGGTAGAATCAATGTCTGCTGTGAGTTCCCGTTCTAGAGTGAG
Source organism: Acomys minous (assembly GCF_964271855.1). Lineage (NCBI taxonomy): Eukaryota > Metazoa > Chordata > Mammalia > Rodentia > Muridae > Acomys > Acomys minous. The sequence goes on from NC_140500.1 coordinate 43,838,441, forward strand.
TAGACTATATATTTGGGGGTGGCCTTCCCAAGAATAGGCTCTCACACAACAGTGACAGCCCCCCCTCCCCCGGGATCCCAGAATATAGTTGCTGGAAGTTAGGAAGATCAGAAATTCAGGGCTGTCCATCCTTGGTCACATAACTGCATTTGAGACCAGCATTGGCTACATGAGACCCTATCTCGAAACAAGTGATAAAATAAATTAAAAGCTAAAATAAGCTGTGAGGACAAGCTGTGGGTCAGGGATGTTGGTTCCTTTAAGGACCAGAGGCAAAGGTGCAGCAGCCATGACAGCTCAGGCCATCAGGGCACCAGGGTCTTAAGAGGATCACCTCCCCCGCCCCTACCCCCTGGCCCGCTCTCCAGTTTAATACCAGACTTGGCTATGTTCAAAGTTTGAGGCTAACCTGGGTCCTGTCTTCATCTACTACAACACAACACAGTTTCTCAGGTGATTCTGGTTCACACAGAGGATGGAGAGGCACACAGGCCCAGCCGCACACACCCAGCCCCAACCCCACACAGCCAACCCCCATCCCATCTCCACATAGTCAGTCCTACCCTCATTCACCCATCCCCATCCCTACAGTCAGCCCCATCGCCACACAGTCAGTCCACATGTCTGGTACCTTTTAGCTCTAAGGCTGTGGGAACATTCCACTGCCCTTAGCCTTGACTTCTCACCTATAAAAGGGGTGGTGACTCCTGATCTGTCACCTGCCAAGGTCACCTAGAACAAATGGAACAAAAGATGTAAGAGCTTCCTATCGGTCCTCATAGAATCTAACAAAGGAGGGGCTGGCACCCCTGCCTCAAGTACAGTGAGCATCTCTGTGAGAATACAGCAGGGTCTCATTGTTAAAACTCAGCTCTTCACAGCCTTGGCAGAAAGTCAAAATGGAGTCACTCGTGCTAAACGTCACCCAGCTAAAACCAAAGCTGTTTAGCTCAGTCTTCCAAGAAACCAAGACTAAAGAAATAACAGATGAACTTCCCCAACAGGCCAGGTTCCCTTGCCGCTGCGTCCCCTGGGATGTCACAGATCTGTTGCTTTCTACTCTCCATTTCCCAGTCTTGCAAAGGAAACAACCATTTGCTCTTTGCTTTGTCTTTTCTTAAGCCAGTCTACAAATCCAACATGTGTGTGTCTATCTGAGCACTCCTACCTTTTGGAAGAAGTACCCCATCCTAGAACTGAAAAATAAAGCTAATTAAGACTTCCTTTTGGGGAGTCTCATACCATAGCCTATGGTGGCTTTGAACTCCTGGAGATCTTTCTCTCTAGGTTCTCAAGAGCTAGGCTCACAGGCTGGAGACATCACATTAAAGGTAGCACAGAGTTTTTTGGTTTTTTTTTTTTAATTTAATTGTTTAATTTATATGCATGTATTGGTGTAGCGGTGTCAGATCTTGGAGTTACAGTCAGTTGTGAGCTGCCATGTGGGTGCTGGGAATTGAACCAGGGTCCTTTGGAAAAGCAGGCAGTGCTCTTAACCGCTGAGCCATCTCTCCAGCCCCAGTAGCACAGAGTTTTAAGTTAGGTTAGAGACACTCCCTCTCTGTATGTGCCTCCTTCAGATACTGTTCATGTAACTGAATCCCTTCTCTCCCTGAAGTTCTAATGATCAGTGCTGCGTGTGTAACAGGTTTTGCTGAGGTGTCTGGACAGCAGTACACACAAGCACCCCACAGCTGACACCCTGAACCTTAAAGCAGCTTCTACACCCTCCTGACCTCCAGTGAACGCTGAAGGTCTCCAGGCAGCGCTCCAGCCAGGTACCGTTATGCCCCTCCCCCATCATCTTGCCCCTCCCCCACCATCTTGCCCCTCCCCTACCACCTCAGTCCCCTCCATCTTGCTCCTTCCCTGCCATCTCAGCCCCACATCTTGCTGCTGCTGCTGCTCCTCCTCCTCCTTCTCCTCCTCCTCCATTTTGCCACTCCTCATCATATTGCTTTTCCCCAGTCTCTCCAGCTTTCAGCCCCAGAGTTACAGGTGCCTTTCTAGGCAAGATTCTTTGGCTAGTTCTTTCTCGCTCCCCTCTTATATCTGTGTTGGCTGGAGGGATTACTTTCCACAGCCACGCATCTCATTAAGGGGTATTGCTAAACAAAAAAACCCCCGTCTCTCAGAAAAGGAACTCCACCCCAGTATGTGTGTTTGTGTTTCCTTCTCCTGCCTCTGAGAGAAAGCATTCCACATAGAAATCCTGGATTCTCCCCTTGCTGCTACTTGCCCCTGGCAGCTCATCCCTGCTTTGCTACCCTGGTGTGACTCACCCGCATCAGCTGGAAGCCATCCCTAGATGCAGAAGCTGGGGCCAGCCCTGGACCGCTGCAACTGCACAGCTCCCCCAGGCAAATCAGTCCTTAAAAGCTTCCAGAGCTCATTGACCTCTCTGAATCTCAGTTTCCTAGTTTCAAAATGGAGATAATACCTCACCAGGAGGCTGTGAAAACAAGAGATAATGTATGTGAGCAGCAAGCCTAGTGTCTGGTAGGAAGAGCCTTCCAGAAAGCCTAGCTAATATTATTATTAGCTATTGAGCTGTAATGGCTCTCTGCCTGCCTTAGGGATTGTTATTCCACTCCAAACAGCATCTCTCTCCCTCTCTCTCTCTCTCTCTCTCTCTCTCTCTCTCTCAGGGGCATTCGGCCCTTTCAGGTTCTGTGATTCCTGGGTGCTGGGTGCTGGGGGGGGAGGGGCGGGTGGCGTGAGCAGGCCCTGAGGTTGGAGGACTGCAGAATGTGTGAAGGGAGGAGGGAGCAGTCTGGTATTTCTTCGATTTTGGAAACTCAGGTCTGCATGTTCCGGGCTTGCTTTGAAAGATACATAGTCAGTGGATCAAGGCAGTGTGTCTTCTCAGAGTGACGTGTTTACTCATGGCAAATAATTGAAAACATCATTTGCATGTTAAAGCGGATAGGGAGTCGGTACGTGCCGTATGGTTCCGTTTATAGCCTGTTCCAGGACAGAGGAAACTAAATGAGGGTGGTGGGAATTCGAATGGTGGTTGTTTGTGGCAGGGTGAGGGGATTAACTAGGCAGAGCCCTGTGCTTCTTTCTAAGGGGTGGGAATAGTCTTGATGAGGGCAGTGGTGTTTGTCAAAGCTCACTGAACTGGATACCATAATGAATTAGTCAAACATAATTCATTTTAAAGCATCTGAAAAATAGAGCTTGGAAACAGAAGGGAAGGACCACAGCCCCTCCATTTACGCAGAATTAACCAAACGCCCAATAGTGACGCCCCCACGCCTGCACTAAGCCCTACCCTTAGACTGTCATCATGGACTTGGAAGCAGAAGAGAAAATGCCTGAGCCAGTTGAGACACAATATGGACTGTGTGTGTGTGTGTGTGTGTGTGTGTGTGTGTGAAACTCCAAAGGGCCTAGGGGCACAAAAGCTAATCGACCTGACTCTGGCCCTCCATGTCAGCACATGCCTTAGTCTCTTTTCTAGGGCCGCTTCGTGTTCCAGACCACTGCAGCCTGTAGCTGCTGCCGCTGCTTCCCAGATGCCTGTAGCCAACATTGGCTTGTGGTGTACACAAGTGCACATCCCCTCAGCCTCCCTATATCACTCCTCTGAGCAACGCCCTCTTTGGGTACAGTCCCTCCTGCTTGTCCTTTCCGGGCTGCTGACCCTGCCTCATCACCCCATCAACTTGGCCTGAGCTGTGCTGACCTCCTGGCTGCATCTTCCTCACTGCAAAGCAGTAGTAAGCGCCCTGCCATCCCTCCCCTGTGGCCTAGGCTGAGTCTATCTCCTCAGACACCTCAGGGAACTGTGCTTCAATAAAAAACTCTAGAAGCCACTCAGGCCAGGCCTTTATTCCCAGGCCAGAAAATGTTCTTTTCTTTCTTTCTTTTCTTTCTTTCTTTCTTTCTTTCTTTCTTTCGTTTTTTCTTTCTACCTTCCTTCTCTCTGTCTGTCTGTCTCTCTCTCTCTATATATATATTTTTTTTCTTTCATCACTTTTTAGCCTGATCCCAGCTCCCTCTCTCCTCTCCTCCCAGTCTCACTTTCATGGTCCCCTCCCACCCCCTCATCTTCTTTTTCTCAGATAAGGCAAGGCCCCCAAGAAGTACTAACCCTCCCCTCCAAAAAAGCACTAACCCACCCTGACACCTCAAGTCACAGTAGGACTAAGTGTATCCTCTCCTATGTGAGGCCTGACAAGGCAGCCCAGCGAGGGGAAAGAGATCCAGATGCAGGCAACAGAATCAGGGACAGGCCATTACTCCCATTGTTAGGGGTCCTGTGTGTTGGCCAAGCTGCACATCTGCTACATATGTGCAGGGGGACTAGGACCAGCCCATGTATGCTCTTTGGTTGGTGATTCAGACTCTTTGAGCTCCTATGAGCCCAGATTAGTTTACTCTGTAGGTTTTCTTGTGGTGTTCTTGACCCTTCTGGCTCTCTCAATCCTCTCTCCCACTCTTCTAGGAGACTCCCTGAGCTCTTCCTATTGTTTGGGTGTGGGTCTCTGCATCTGTTTCCAATACCTGCTGGATGAAGCCTCTCAGAAGCCGGTTGTGCTAGGCATAGCAGAGCAGAGTATCATTAATAGTGGTAGGGGTTGACTTTTTCCCATGGGCCAGTCATTGATTTGCCATTCCCTCAATCTCTGCTTCATCTACACTTCTTGTAGGCAAGACAAATTTTGGGTTGAAGGTTTTATAGGTGGGTTGGTGTCTCCCTCCCCTCCCTCCACTGGAAATCCCACCTGGCTACCAAAGGTGGAGACTTCAGGCTTAACACACACACACACACACACACACACACACACATACTGCTAGGGTCACCCCCATAGACGTGTGGGAGCCTCTCTGACTCAGAGATGCCCCCTACCAATGTCTGTTCTCCCCACCCCAGTGTCTTATGCTGATGGCCTGTTACCCCATGTAGCACAAGCCCAGGATGGTTTTGAACTTACAGCAATCCTCCTGCCTCAACCTTCCAAACCATGAGATTACAGGCATGAACCACCACCCCTGGCTTCCTTTAAATCTTTGTTTCCTGGGATCTGGACAGATGGCTATATGGTTAGGAGCACTAACTGCTCTTCCAGAGGACCCAGGTCAATTGGGTTCAATTTCCAGCACCCATATGGTGACTCACAATCGTCTGTAACTCCAGCTCCAGGGGACCTGAGACCCTCTTCTGGCCCCACAGACACCGCACACTCACATATACAGACATACATACAGGCAAAATGACCACATATCTAAAACAATAATAATGATAAAATTTTTTTTAAATAGATGTTTGCTTCCCACGTTAAGATTGGCTCTGTCCCAGAACAATCAGCAGCACCTATGCAACACACTTGTACATGTGTGTGCACCTATGTATGTGTGTGTATGTGAGGGTGAGAGGGGCGGGAGAGTCAGGGGGAGAGGAAGAGTATCTATGTTCTTTCAGGGAAAATGTCATATTCACCATCAGGAGGAAAGCCCCAGAGAGGGTAGGTTATTTGAATAACATACAACCACACCGCCTCCTCCCTCCACTCTCACTGCCCCTGGCACAGGCACAGAAAGAACAAGTGATTATTGGCAGAGCTGTCACCAGAACATGGATCTTCCGACTTCCAGGCCAGTTCTGGTGTGTGACCGTGGCTGCAATTCTTCCTCCAGGAGCCAACTTGCTCTGCCCACAACTCCACTTCACGGATCTGGCAAGCCACTTAATGTCACCACCACTCAGCTTTTTGACAGTAATTGGAGACAATAATAGTTACCTACTTTGTAGGGATATTCAGCGCTCAATTAGTAAAAGCTTCTAAAGTACTCGGGTCCCGTCATTAGCTGTAATGGAGTACTTCTGCCAGTGTTGACCCATCTGTTGGCTCTTGGTGGGAAATGCTCTTCCAAGGAAAAAAATTATAAACACAAACCCTAAGGGCCTGGGAAAACAGGGACTGGGGCCAGTACGCTCAGGTATTATGAAATCCTAGATACTACCTCACTCTCCTACTTGTTGATGTCATGAAACTCCCAACAGAAGCAGTTTAGGGGAGCAGGGATGCATTTTTAGCTTATGGCTTCAGAAAGTTGCCTAGTTTCATGTCGTTGGGCGGAGTACCATGTGACTGTCCTGGCAACAGAGGTATTCTAAAGAGATGCTCGCTTATGCTCCTCCTTCTGGCCATCAGACTATTGAGACAATGGTACCCAAAGAAGTGGACCCTGTCTCAGGAATCACATGCGACAGAAAGGAAAGGGTTAGGACTCGGGTGGCCACCAGAAGGGTACTCATCTCCTAGAAATGGATTTCAAACAATTTCGACTGTTTGTCAGGTCACCCTGTCTTGAGAGATTGGCGCCAAGATAAGAGCAGGGCAGTAACGGGCAGGGCCGAAGCTTGACCAGGGCTCTCAGTTATCCTTATCTCTTGCTTTCTATTTAAATCTAAACCTGTCAGGACCCTGATGATAGGCTTTGGACAGGGGTCAGGATGGTCACTGGACTATTTATTTGTTCTTCCCAATGTAGCCACACTGAATAAATCTGCTTTTCTGCTTTGTCTGATGGTGGTTAAGCCTAGCTTATGAGGGCTGCAGGAATCCAGAGCCAGGCTCTGACCCTAACCATCACAGTGGTGAGATTGTGTGGTGGATTTTGCTTCCTGGTAGACAGGAGGCAGAGCCGGTGACTGGAAGGCTTGAAATTTTGGGTTTTAGAAGGTGAAGGGAGTTGGCTAAGGAACAGTTCTTTCAGTTGGGAGCCTGGGATGTAGTCTAATTGATAGAATGCTTGGCTAGCATGCAGGAAGCCCCGGGTGCTATTACTAACATGGCATAAACTGATGTAATAGCACATACTCTCTCTCACTCAGAACCCCAAGTAGAGGCAGGAAGGCCAGAAATTTGGGGTCATCCTCAGCAATATTACAAGTTCAAAACCAGAACTTAGAAAAAGCACCAGCTGCTTGCCTGAAGAAGAGTTTCTCTGCATGTTGCTACCAAAAGGAGAAAGCAGAAGATGACAGAGGAGGGATGTTTCAAAGTTCTCCAGTCTGGGGATGGGAGATAGTTCCATTGGTAAAGTTCTTGCCACACAAAGCTAGGGCCTAAGTTCAGATCCTCTTCGAGCACCCATTTGAAAAGCTGGGCACAGCAGCATTGGCTCCTAATCCTAGTACTGGGCAGAGGAGACAGGAGGCTCCCTGGGGCTCTCTAGGCAGTCAGCTAGCTTTAGAGAGAAACTGTCTTCAAAAGTAAGATGGGCATTGCTTGAGGAAGACACCCAGTATCCACTGCTGGCCTCGTACACACACACACACACACACACACACACACACACACACACACACACACACACGTACACTAATCTGATCTATGAATTTCCAGAATGTTGCAACTTGCTTGTTCTTTAAGAATCCGGGCAGGGGTGGTGCATGCCTTTAATGCCAATGCTGTGGAGGTAGAGGCAGGCGGATCTCTGTAACTTCGTGGTCAGCCTGGTCTACAGAGTGAGTCCAGGACAGCCAGGCTACACAGAGAAACCCTGTCTCAAACAAACAAACAAACCAAAACCAAAATGAGAATCAACCCCCCCTACCCCTCCCCACTCCCCAAGAATCAGGTTGGTAGGTGAGGATATCCTGAGAAGAGAGGAAGCCTCCACAGACGGGGAGGGTTTAGACTCTCTGGCTGCTGCCCATGGGAAGCATGCCACTTAAAGTCCTGACTGAGCCTGGTGTGGTGGTGCACGTCTGTAATCCCAGCACTCCGGGAGGTTGAGGCAGGTGGATCACTATGAGTTCCAGGCCAGCCTGGTCTACAAAGTGAATCCAGGACAGCCAAGGCTACACAGAGAAACCCTGCCTTGAAAAACAAACAAATCAAGTCCCAGAGACTGTGCCCTTTCACCTGTCAAAATTAGAGCAGAAATGGCCAAAAGCGGACAGCTGAGCTGGGCAAGAAAGCAAGACTCAGTCAGCAGGAGGAATGTGTTACTGGGAAGTGCAGCCCATGTGTGAGCGGCCCAGCGCTGACAGTGATGATGCATGGCTAACAATAAGAAGTGAGTGCATGGAGAAAGGGCCAAATATTGAAGACTCTCCCCAGCTGCCCTGGGGATTATTAGCCTTGATGGTGTGTGTGTGTGTGTGTGTGTGTGTGTGTGTGTGTGTGTGTGTGTGTGTGTCCGTGTGTATGTGGTTGTTCTTATTGAGGAAGGAGCCTGTTTTGGTTTGGGTCAGTTTTTAAAGATGGGATATTATATAGATTAGGTTAGCCTCCAATTCACCATGTGGCTAAGGATGACTGTGGTCTGGTTGATACCTCCTAAGGGCTGAGATTACAGGTGTGTACCACCACACCCAATTTATCGGTGCCAGGGATCAAACCCAGGGCTTCATGAACAATATTCAAGCACTCTACCAACTGAGCTACATCCCCACCCATAGTTTAGTTTCTTTTAAATCTATTTAAAAATGGACTTTACTTTTGTAGAACAGCTGTTGGACAAAAGTACAAAGTACACACACACACACACATACACACACACACACACACAGAGTCAAAGCAAAAACCACAGCTCTCTCTGTATCTGTCTCTGTCTCTGTCTCTGTCTCTGTCTCTGTCTCTGTCTCTCTCTCTCTCTCTCTCTCTCTCTCTCTCTCTCTCTCTCGTGTTTTGTTTTGTTTTGTTTTTTGAAACAGGGTTTCTCTGTATAGCCCTGGCTGTCCTGGAACTCAATCTGTAGACCAGGCTGGCCTTGAACTCCACCTGCCTCTGCCTTCCAAGTGCTTGGATCAAAGGCACACACCACCATCACCCAGCCACACAGCTCTCATTTTGAGTGAGCCTAGCCTGGGAACACAGACTTAGGTTACCCCAAATTCCATGTTCCAACCTAGAAGCAGTTTCATGAAGTTCTTACAGCTTTACAGAACAGAGAAAGTCATAAATCTAGACAAGCATAAGATGCGTTGCTGTATACATCAGAGATGCTGGAACAGTGAGATGAGGGAAGCTTTTCTAAAGGCCCAAGAAGCTAACTGATGTTATTTCCCTACTACCACCATCCCAACAGTAATATCTTTGCTACAGTTAGTGAATTTACATCGACACATTGTTACCACCTCAATGCCTTAAGTGTACCTCAGGTTTGTCTTGGAGATGTTTACTCTGTGGCTTTGGACAAGGGTGTAGTGACATGTATGTACCAATGCATCATATAGAATATTTCACTGCCATCAAAATCCTCTGTGTCTTGCCTGGTCATCCCTCCATCCTTCCAATAACACTCATTTTTCATTTTCACCTTTTACTGTCTCCCTAGTTTTTCCCTAGCCAATATGTCGGCTTCCTTTGCTTGACAACACACAGCCAGGCGTGGTGGCACATGCCTTTAATCTCAGCACTTGGGAGGCAGAGGCAGGCAGATCTCTGTGAGTTCGAAGCCAGCCTGGTCTACAAAGTGAATCCAGGACACCCAAGGCTGCCCAGAGAAACCCTGTCTTGAAAAATCAAAAAACAAAAAACACTCATGTCAGTTCCCCCTCTTTTTTTCATAATTTGATTGCCTTTTGTTTTTGTCTTATTTTCATTTTTTGAGACAAGCTCTCACTGTGTAACCCTGGCTGTCCTGGAAGTCACTTTGTAGACCAGGCTAACCTTGAACTCACAGAGCTCTGTCTGCCTCTGTCTCTGGGTGCTGGTGTATGACATCACACACAACATGGGTACCATGTTAGCACTGAATGAATGAGATTGTGCCTTATTCATCCATTCATCTTGGTTGCTACAGAGCATTGGTAGTTTTGAATGGAGCTGTTACACATGCAAATTTGCAAGGCTTCAAGGGCCATGAGTTTCAGTTCCTCTGAGTAAACAGCAGTGAGCAATGTGTCTGCATCAGGAAGCAAGAGTGTGTGCAGTCCTGTAAGAAACCCCTCAAGGTCAGGAGATGTATTTCAAACTTTTCATCTGTGCACGTGTGTGTGTGTGTGTGTGTGTGTGTGTGTGTGTGTGTGTGTATTGTGCATGTGCGCATGTGTGTGTGCATCCCTCTGTGTGAATGTGGGCCCATGGCTGCCATGGTGTGCATGTGAAGTGCATCTTAGGTTTTGGTTTTCAGCTTCCATTTTGAGTCAGGGTCTCCCTGCCTTCACTGTTCCTCACCTTGTTGATCACTTTGTATGCCAGGCTAGCTGTTGTGCAGGCTCCTTGGGGACTCTGGCGTCGTCACTTCCCATCTCTCCATAGGAGTATAGACCAGTGTGACCATGTTCAGCGCTGCATGGTTCTGGGGTCTGCATTCAGGTCTTCACACTTGTGGGGAGAAGCACTTTCCAACCGAGCCCCACATTTTAAATCTCAATGACAATAATCAACTTTCATGTGCTGAAAGTTTGCTCTGGACTAAGAATTTCACATGTATGGATGCCTTTAACATACCAACCTCAAAGCAGAGGTTTGGGGCCTTTATTTATTGCTGCTAGAGGTTGGATCTGGGGTCATCTACATGCTAGACAAGTGCTGTCCCAGCCCTTTCCTTTGGGTTTACTTTGTGTTGGTTGATTGTTTGTTTTGCTTTTTGCTTTGTTTCGTTTTTGGATTTGGGATTTGTTGTTTGGTTGGCAGGCTGTCTGTTTTTTGTTTTTGTTTTTGTTTTTGTTTTCTTGCAGCTGGGTTACCTACTATAAGCCAAGCTGGCCTAGAATTCATAGAGTAACCTAGGCTGGTCTGAAACTTGGAACAATCCTCTTGCCTCAGCCTCCTGAACACAAAGATCATAAGCAAAAGCAACCATGCTGACTAACATGCATCTCTCTGATCTCACTTTACAGACAAGTGAATGGAAGCTCCAAGCAACAGTGCCCAGGTCCATGGCCCCTGGGTCCAAGAGATCCAACCCAGTCTGTCTTTCTCTAATACTCTGGGTCATGACTGCTACCCAACCCAAAGCCTGGGGGCTCGTACAACTTTGAAAAGGTGTCACTGACAGCTCTCTTTGTACACCTCTGCAGGTCCATTGCAAAAAGGGAGCTGTCATGGTAGATGACTCCTCCAGAGCAAAGGTAAATGTATAGGGTCATGGACTAGACAGCTGCAAGGAGACAGTGTTGGAGCAAAATTACAGTGATGGACCGAGGCAATGGTGGTGGAGAGAAATGATGAGGAGAGGTGAGAGTGATGGACAGAAGTGACAGACAGTGATGACGGTGACAGAGAGAGATGGTGGTAATGGAGAAAGATAACAGCGATAAAGAGAGATAACTGTGATTGAGAGAATTGATGGTCATGGTCAGAGGTGACACTGATGGAGAGAGATGATGCTGACAGGGGGGAAAGGGTGGAAAGAGACCTAGTGACAAAAAGAGTATGTTAATGGCACATTTTCCCTCTTCCCCTGTACTGGGCGCCCTCTGCACACTTCTTCTTCTTCTTCTTGTTCTTAGCACTTATCTCTCTTCCTCAGTGCCTTCCCAGCCCACTGCTGGCTGGCCTGAGACCACTCTTCCTTTCCGAAGCCTTGAAGCCAGTGTCTGCCTCTGAACCAGCCCTGCTCAGCCCCCCTGTGCTGTTTGCTCTCTCCCTTGCTGCTTTAGATACTGTTCTTCCTGTCTGCCTACTGCCAGCCTTGAGCCCATTCTGGACCTGGCACATGTTTCTTAGGGCTCAGATCACTTTCCCCTTTGCATTTGGTGCAGAAGCCCAGCTCACAGAATCCCACATCTGGGATTAATTATCAATCTACACAGTCCTTGACAGGCACACCAGAGGTTTGTCTCCTGGGTCATTCAAGGTCCTGTCCAGCTGGCAGTGTTAATCATCTGGGATGTTTAGCTTTGGTGACAGCAATGTCCTCCAGACCCATCCTTTACTCTAGGCTCCTGTGTCCTATTGCCCTCCTTGGGCATCTTGCACTTGGCATCTCTGAGATACCTCCCTTCCTCTGTATAAGAATACTCAAGGGTTGCAGGGGCAGATGAATCAATGTGAGTTCAAGGCCAGCCTGGTCTACAAAGTGAGTCCAGGACAGCGAAGGCATAACACCCACATCCCTCTTACCAGGGTCTTTACTACAACTGTGTTTCGGGGGAAAGGATGTTTTACATTGATTAATAAAAATGTTGAGGCTCCAAGAGACTAAAACTCATGCCACAAGGATGGTTAATGGCAGGGTCAGGATTTGAGCTCAGTCTGGAGAGTGTCACACGGGTAGAGAAAGGGCTGACTGTGTTTCTCACTGTGTTACTTGGTCCTCAGAATGGACCTCACCATTGCGGGGAGCTCAGCAAAGACTCAGGGTGAAGAACAAGTGAACCATGCACGAATGAATGTGTACATGCATGAGTGGAGGTGCCTGAACCCTCTGCTTCCTCTCCTGGGTTCTCAGCCTGGCTGCTCCACTGCTGGCTGTACGCTGGGAAGATGTGGGTTAGCCAGAGCGTCTTTCTGCACACCAGAGTACTGAGCACTGCTCTGCCGATTAAGTCAGACCTAGGTACCCTCCCTCTGTTTGTCTGATTCATTTTTAAAATTTGAGAGCATAGGAGACAAGGCTGGATGCTTTCCTTTTGTCTGTCTGTCTGTCTGTCTGGGATAGCCAAGTGGAGCGTATGGGTAAGCGGGCTAGGTCCTGGTTATATCTTCCAACAAATTCGCAGATAAGGCCCTGCAGCTCTTCTTCAGGGGACAAACAAGCTGCCTCCTCCCCTGGACAGGGAAAGAGGAAGCCACTGGCCTCATTTACCTAACACAGAGAAAGGCAGACAAGCTGTGAGAGGCACAATTGCCCACACAGGGCCTCCAACCTAAACTAAAGCCAGGTGGGTGACAGGAAAAGCACAAGGAACTGGAAACCAGGGGCTTGGGTCTGGGTCTGCCTCACCTCTCTTACACAAGCCCCTTCCCAGTTTGCAGCTTCCAGTTTCTTGCCTGTAAAGGAAATATCACAGGCTGCATCAAGGGACCTGGAGCTGTAGATATAAGGAGTATTTGGGGTGTCCATATGATTGTGAGCAGCGATGTCACACATTTTATTTATTTATTTTTGTTTTTTGAGACAGGGTCTCTCTGTGTAGCCTTGGCTGTCCTGGACTCACTTTGTAGACCAGGATGGCCTCGAACTCACAGCGATCCGCCAGCCTCTGCCTCCCGAGTGCTGGGATTAAAGGCATGTGCCAACCGCACCCGGCCCCCTTGTCACACATTTTCAATGCCTCGGACCTCACAATGAGAAACTGTCCCACTTAGAATTTAGAGCAATTCATTGGAAAGCCTTTTCTTTGGTAAACTACTGGTCATGCTAGTTCAAACCCCTACACGACGAAAAGGAAAAGAATAACAAAAGCCCGCTAGACACTCTCTGCCTAAAGGACGTGGAAAAGGGTGGGGAGGCAAAGATATAATAGATTTTAATGTTCTTTCCAGCGTGTCTTTCTTCTATATGTGTTGATAGTTTCTTGTCCTAAGGCCCTTTACCTGTAGTAGTCTCACGGTATGGGAAGCCAGGCTCCAGACTGGAAACTTCTAGGCGGTTATCAGACTTCACTGCTAGGCCTGCAAAGACAGCCCCTCCCCCACACAGCCCCAGCTCCACAGTTCCTGGGCTTGATGGCAGTAGAAGTGGCTGAGAGAGGACTCGGGATGAGTGAGGACCTGAAACAGGAGACTTTGTTCAGGCTATGGGGGTTTCCCAGCTAGTAGTAGCAAGGGTTTGAGGTGTGAGAAAAAGAAGGGAACAGAAGTCTAGAGAGCTACTCTAGGAGAGCCTCCATCAGTGGGCTCTTACAAGACCTCAAAGGGAGCCGGGCAGTGGTGGCACACGCCTTTAATCACAGCACTCGGGAAGCAGAGGCAGGTGTATCTTTGTGAGTTCGAGGCCAGCCTGGTCTACAAAGTGAGTCCGGGATAGTCAAGGCTACCCAGAGAAACCCTGTCTCCAAAAACCAACCAACCAACAAAAAAAAAAAAAACCTCGAAGGGGAGCTGGGCAGATGGCTCAGGTTAATAAAGTGTTTGCCATAAGTATGAGTGCATGAGCCCACATACAAAAGCTGAGAATGGAGGCACGGGCTTGCAATCCCAACTCTGGGGACATGAGGATAGGAGGAGCCCTGAAGCTTACTCGCCAGCCTAGCCTATACCTAAAGCATCAAGCCATTGAAAGATCCTGTCTCAAAAATGAAACAAAAACAAAAAACAAACAAAGAAAAAAACCAAAGACCAAAAACAAAAACAAAACAAAAAAAACAAGGAGACAATGTGACGAATGACAACCAAGGTAAATGTGCACACACGCGCGCGCGAGACTACATGCTCACATCCCAGAGCTAAGTGAATTTGTGCAGGTAAAATGGTTTCTTTCCCACTACCCAAGCTTTTCCCCATACCCCTAGGGCATCCTATGGGTGCTGCTGTTTTATCAAGATACAGTGTGTACATAGAGGCATACCTCACTGCTAAATCAAAGTTTTGCCTGTGTAGACACCTGGGTGCCCATCACTTCACTTAGGTCGGTATACAGAGGGCTCTCTTGTATTCCTACAAAAAGAACCCTCTGTAGTGCTGGCAATACCCCTGCCAAAGAGAACCTCATTGTCGACGCAGGTTAGTTTTGTTTTTGTTTTTGTTTTGTTGTTGTTGTTGTCGGTGGTGGTGGTGGTGGTGGTTTTTCGAGACAGGGTTTCTCTGTGTTAGCCTTGCCTGTCCTGGACTCAGTTTGTAGACCACGCTGGCCTCGAACTCACAGCGATCCGCCTGCCTCTGCCTCCCGAGTGCTGGCATTAAAGGCGCAAGCCACATGCCTGGCAATGCAGGTTAGTTTTTAACTCTGCATCCACAAGATCATGTTGTGCGGACTTTTTCTGGTCTGACCCTCGTCGCTCAGACTATGTCTCTGACACTCACCCGTGGCATGGTGGGTAGCGGGCGAACTCTCCAGCTGGGCAGTATTTTGCAGTAGTGTTGGTGGACATGACTACTGCTCAGAGATGGCATCTTGAGAAAGCACCGAGTATGGAAACTCCCTTACAGTCTGAGGGATGGCCTCCATGGGAATTTGCCTGTAACAGACTACAGGAAAGAGATCATTTATAAGCCCAAAGGAGTCCAGTGACCTCATGTCAGCTTTACATTTTCCCCACCATTAGCAGAAACGGGGACCCCAGAGCTAAATGAGGCCAGTTAATGGAAGATTTCTTCTTAAGTGAGATTTTTTTTTTTTTTTTTGCACATCTAAATTTTGTTCCTGCTACACAGGCAATGAGGCAATGTAACTTCCTAATAAGAAAAATGGCACACTATAGGCTTCCCGAGACAACAGTACCATTGTCACCTCACTGTTAAAAATGCCAACAACCTGGAAGCGATACCTGGGAGAGATGATATAGGAACCAGAGTGAGCTTCAGGGGCAGATAGTCAGATGTGAAAAATCTGAGTAAATCACTGTAATTAGGGAGCATTGCTGGGGCTGTGGGGCGGAGGGGGGAGGGGTGTTCTGGAGGAAAATCTGAGTGAGTAGAGCAACAATTGTCAAAGAAAACACCGCCTCATTCAGAAAGCTGCACAATTAGTCACCAGCGGGGCTGGAGGCTGTTCAAACTGCTCTGACTAATTTCAGCATGTTTGTCTGAGGAGCCCCAGGAGGCACCTGGGGTATTTCTAGAACAATCTTTGTGGCTTGGAGGTCAAAGAGTCCAAGGTAAAAATGTTAACAGAGTTAGGGCTGCTATTGCTTTACAAAAAGAAAAAAAGAAAAAGTGAGAGGCATGCGGCTGGGGAGATGCGGCTTGCATGAGAACCCGAGTTTACATCCCCAGGACCCATGTGAAAACGGGGCACCAGGGAGGTGGAGACAGCAGGATCCCAGGGACTTACTGGCTGGCCATCCTAGCCAACTCAGTGAGCTTCAGATTCAATGAGGGAGGCTGTCTCAAAAAATAAGGTGGAGGTTGTGTGTGCATAGCTTTAATCCCAGCACTTGGGAGGTAGAGACAGCTATATCTCACAGACCAGCCAGGGCTACAGAGTGAGACCTTGCCATCCATCTGTCCGTCTGTCCATCCCCCAGCTCTCCACCACCACCACCACCCCCACCCTGTCACCAAAAGAAAGAGGAAATCGAGTAAGGAAGATACCAGACATTACTCCTGGCCCCCACACACATATATGTGTGATGGCGTAATGGCTCAGTAGGTAAAGGTGCTTGCTACCAACCGTGATGACTTGAGTTTGACGTCCGGAAACCACATGCTAGAAGGACAAAGCTGACTCTTCTGACCACAGCCTCCTCTCAACACAGGGCGCTGTGAGAATGCCCCCTACCACTAGAAGAACAAATATAATTACAAAATTCTAAGACTCCCTATATACAATATGTATATAAGAAGGAGGAAAAGGAAGAGAGAGACAAAGACGAAAAGAGATCTTCCACCTTACAACGAGTGTTTGGCTCAAGAAAAAAGTGATTGTGTTCTTTCCTTAAAGCACTCAACAGAGCCAGGTGGTGGTGGTGGTGCTTTTAATCCCAACACTCAGGAAGCAGAGCAGGCAGATCTCTGTGAGTTCAAGACCAGCCTGGTCTACAGAGGGGGTTCTGGGACAGCCAGGACTATACAGAGAAACTCTGTCTCAAAACAAAACAACAACAACAACAACAACAAAAAAGCCAATGTGATACCTCTCCAGAATCATCTGTTCCTGATGTGGTTCCAGGTGGAGGTGGCTGCAGAGGACTGAGCTCCAGAGCAGAAGAGATCCTTAACAAACCGTTAGTGACTGTTCGAAGGTGTGAAAACTGCTGTGGCACTGAACCGTCATCACTGAGGACCATCTGTAACTGTATCACAGCTGGGTTAATCCTGACTGAGGGATTTCACTCTGAAAATGGCTGTGATGTAGTCTAGGACCTTGGTCCATGATGTCCTATCCCATGCCTGCCAAAGCCCAGCCTAGTAACTCTATCTCAAACATTTGAACCCTAAGGAACACAGACATTTGTCCCTCTATGATAAAAACTTATAGCCAAGAGGTCATAGAGGAGAGTGGGCAGCCATGTTGGGTCTAGGGCAAGAAGACCCATCAGGAGGAAGTGGGAGGAAGGGAAAGAAAGGGAAATCTTCAAATAGCCTTGATCATGACCCACCCACCCCCTTCCCTTCTAGCTGCACTTATTTTCCTCTTTTAGCATCTTCGAAACCCCCATATCCAGTACTAACGCCCTAGCACACGCACATCTTGCATTCAGGCTTGTCCTAGATGCTTGTGTACTTGGAACCACAGGAGCCTAAGGCAAGCTTCCTGCGTGCCAGTTTGGTTAGGTCTCTAAATCAAGAGGAGCTGCTGGTATTAATATTTCCCATAGCCTCTCTTTTATAGACTCTATCAACACTGGCTTCCCGAATGGCTGAATCCTAGCACAGCTGAGCCTCCAATAGGATGCCATGGCCCATTCTCGCTGACTCATTTGATCATTCTGATTGGTGAGCGTTCAGCTTGGCTGCCTGTTGGCTATTCTTAAAACCACCGTGGTCAAAGATCACCTTCAAATCATTGTTTGTTGACAGACCGCAGGGCCAGAGAGACACCACCAGACTATTAATGATAAATTCTGGGGCCCAATTTTCTGATTTTTTTTTTAAATGAAAGGGAGGTCTGATGACATATGCCTGTTAATC
The DNA here is from genome assembly GCF_964271855.1 of Acomys minous. NCBI lineage: Eukaryota > Metazoa > Chordata > Mammalia > Rodentia > Muridae > Acomys > Acomys minous. The sequence continues at coordinate 43,856,089 of NC_140500.1, forward strand.
TAGCATTTAGGAGGTAGAGGCAAGAGGATGGAAGTAAGTTTGAGGCCAGCATGACCTATATAGTGAATCCTGTCATAAGGAAAGTAAGAAAAAATGGAAAGGGAAAAAAGGAAGAAAGAAGTGGAAAAAAAAAATGGGAGGAGTTGATGCTATAGGCCTGTAATCCCAGGTTTAAGAGGAAGAGGCCACAGGATCAGGGGTTCAACTTTATAGTGAGTTTGAGACCAGCCTGCACTATATGAAGCCCTGCCTCAGAAAAATAAAATAAATAAGAATTATTAATTTTAAATGGAATGGGCATTTAATTCATTTATCTTGGGGGCCTTCAAAATATCCCCTGCAGCAGTTTTTGCTTAAAATACCAAGAGTAAGCCAGGAGCAGTGGTGCATGCCTTTAAACCCAGCCCTTGGGAGGCAGAGGCAGGTGGATCACTGTGAGTTCGAGGCCAGCCTGGTCTACAAAGCAGCCAACGCTACACAGAGAAACTCTGTCTCAAAAAAACAAAACAATAAATAAATAAATAAAATCTCAAGAGTGAAGCGTAGATAAATAGAGGCACAGGAAGAAGTGACTAGTTACTGAGTATCTCCTGGTTACTGGTCATTTAGTGTGCATGATTTCCAACCATGACATGAACAGGGTCTGGAGGGATGGTTCAGAAGCTAAGAGCAGAGGACCTGGATCCCAGCACTCATATTTGGTAGCTCACAACTGCCTGTAACTCCAGTTTCAGGAAATCCAATGCCCACCGTCTTCCACAGGCATCTGCATACACATAAACGCACGCAGGCACGCATACAGAAACACAAAACACTAGGTGGGAGAAGGGCAGAGAAAATCTGATCCCTGGAGCTCACTGGCCATGTAGCCTAGCCAGTCAGTGAGCTACAAGTTCATGGAGAGACCTTGTCCCCTAAAATAAGGTGGGGAGCCACAGAGTAAGACACCCCATGCCTACTGATGGTCCATGTGCACTCAGGTACATGTGCACACAACCACATGCAGCACATACAAGACGCGGGGGAAGAAGGAGGAGAAAGATGATGATGATGATGATGATGATGATGATGATGATGATGATGATGATGATGATGAAGAAGAAGAAGAAGAAGAAGAAGAAGAAGAAGAAGAAGGCGGGGCAGTGAGGAATCATGACTCCCCCTGGGTACCACAACAGACCAAATACATTTCAACCAGGCCTAGCTTAGCGGTGCGGTGAGTTTAATGCCACTGCTTATGGCACTAGAGGGTGGTCACTCAAGGATATCTGTCTCACCCAAAGTCCAGTCCCAGCAGAGGTGATACAGCTGTGTTTGAGTCACATGTGAAAGCTGCTTTCTGCTCGCTGATCAGCATCCAGGCAGCTCCACCAGGTCTCCTTCCCTCACAGCAATTTTCTGCTGATGCCTTAGGGAGAGGCAGTGCAAGTCTTGTAACTATCTTGGCCTCCTGAACCCAGAAAGTCTCATTAGCTCCCATAAAATGTTGGGGTTTTTTAGAGTTTTTTTAAAAGCCTTTTTTCACCACCCCTCTCCTCCCCTGAAGGAATCCTTCAATCCTGAGGAAAGAGCTATGCATTAATGAGTAACAACAAGGAACAAGAGGCCAATGCTTTCAGAGGGGGGCACTAGGACCTGCCAAGTGGTGCAATACCTGTGCTGAGGTTCCTCACGGTTCCATTTGAGCTTGGAAGGGCACCGGCATGGTTGCTAGGAGTCAGCTTGCCCATCCATCCCTGGAGGCTGAGAATGAAGCCAACATAGCAGAAGAAGAGAGGAGGAGAGAGACAACTTACCTCATGATGTCACTGAGCCCCTGAGTCACCCCGTATTTGCCTCGCCTGAGTTTTTGTGTAGATAAGACCATCAACTCTTACATGTGCTTGAGGTGGCACAGAAAGAACCTGACTTACATTGCAGCCATTGCCAGGCATATGTGCCTCTCCTGCTCCCAGCAGGTGTGTGTAGATTTTAGACAGTTAAACAGAGCACTGAATAAATAGATGATAATTAGATAGCTCAGTAGGCTGGCTGATACAGAATAATGAAAGTAAATGTTTGTCCGTGACTGGAGAAGGGACACACACATCCAATCCACTGCAGCTAAGGCTCTTAAGATGACAGCAAGAGGGATTCATGGCTGTTTGTTTCTTTGTTGGCTTTTGGGTTTAGGTTGTTTGTTTGTTTGTTTGTTTTGAGATAGGGTTTCTTTGTGTAGACTGGCTGTCCTGGAACTCATTCTTAGGGACAGAAGAAAGACTCAAAACAAAACAAAACCCTGGGAACTAATGAGACTTGGCAAGTTCAGGAGGCTGAGACAGTTACAAGACTCACACTGCCTCTCCCCAAGGCATCAACAGAAATTTGCTATGAGAGGAAGGACAGCCAGGCTGGCCTGGAACTCAGAGATCCACCTCCCTCTTGCCTCCCAAGAAACGGTGTTTGCTACCACTGCCTGCTGGAATTCATGTCTCAGTGATTAGCTTCTATAATGTTTGTGCTTAAAAGCAAATATTAGCATGACAGGATGGCTCAGTACGCTTGCCACCAGGGCTAAAGATCTGAGTTCTTAGGAGTTGGGCGTGCTGGTGCATGCCTTTAATCCCAGCACTTGGGAGGCAGAGGCCAGCCTGGTCAACAAAGTGAGTCTGGGACAGCCAAGGCTACACAGAGAGACCCTGTGATCTAAGGTCTTTCCCCAAGACCAGGACCCATGGACTAGAAGATAAGAACTGACTCTTGCAAGCTATTCCCCTTACCTCCACATGTGCTGTATGACATGTGCACACATGCATACAACATGGATAAATCTCTTTAATATTTATTTATTATGTATATGGTGTTCTGCCTACATGTGTGCCTGCACACCGGAAGAGGGCGCCAGAGCTCATCATAGATGGTTGTGAGCCACCATGTGGTTGCTGGGAATTGAACTCAGGACCTTTGGAAGAGCAGCCACTGCTGCTAACCTCTGAGCCATCTCTCCAGGCCCTCTTTAAATAGTAATAAAGAGTGTGGATACAGACCTAGAGATGATATTTGGCAATGTTTCCACAGCACCCTGGGTCAAACACAACAAGACGACAGAAGCCATTATTCAAAGTTGCTCCCAGCTCCTGAGCTCCCTCACTAGCTCACTGTCTTGCTTAGGGTTTCTATTGCAGTGATAAAACGCCATGACCAACACACATTTGGAGAGGAAAGGTTTATTTCATTTTACACCGTGTAGTTCATCACCTAGAGAGGTCAGGTCAGGAGCTCAAGGCAGGAAGGAATCCAGAGGCAGGAACTGGTGAAGGGTCCGTGGCGGGTGCTGCTTACTGCCCTGCTCCCCATCGTTTGCTCAGCCTACTTTCTTATAGCACCCTGGACCACCTGCCTAGGGGTGGCACTGTACACAGTGTGCCGGGCTCTCTCCCACCAATCATCAATCAGAAAAGTAAAAATAAAAACCACCACAGGCTTGCCCACAAGGCGTTCTGGTGGGAACTTTTTTTTTTTTTCAATTGAGGTTCCTCTTTCAAAATGACTCTAGCTTGTGTCAAGTTGACATAAAACCAGCACAGCTTCCAAAGCCAAAGCAAATCTTCCTCAAAGCTCAGAAACCCACGCTGCATTCCCGGAGGTTTAAATTTAGATTTAAGGATCCATGGGACTCAGGGTATGCGGCTGTGACTTGGTCTGGCTTGCATCTTTCATTTGGAGGACTTTCCGGTTTTGAAGACTGCCCTGGCGATGAGTTTGGCACCCCCTTTTCTCTGGACTAACCCTGTGATCTCTGTGATCATTCCTGAGCCTAATCCTAGATGAATACTGTTTGCTCAGGTTAAAGTCCCAAAAGCTTTGGCTTTGCTGTTGTTTACAGAGGAACAGAGTTGGGGATGTGGCTGAGGTAGAGTGCCTACCTAGCATGCACATGCCTGAGGCCCTGTGTTCTGCTCCAGCATTGCAGAAAGACAGAGTGTGGTGCAATGTTCCTATGCTCCTAGCTCTTGGGAGGTGAAGTCAGGAGCATCAGAAGTTCAACGCCATCTTCTATAAGATAGAAAGTTTGAGGCTGGCCTAGGCTACATGAGACACCGTCAAAAATAATAAAAACAAAATTGTATGGTAATTTTGAGAGAAAAGATCCCTGAAGTTTCTTGAAGATTCTGTAATAGAAAAGGTTTTCGTCTTGGCTCTTTTCAATCTAAAGGGGGTAAAATATTACCTCTATGTAGCAGATTCCATTTGGACCCCCAATAGACTATTGTGACAAAACTCCTGAAGCTGCCGCTACTGAAATATTCTTCTTGCAGTCTGGCGGCTGTATTTAATCATTTTGCCCAAAAAAAAAGAAAAGAAAGGAAAACAAACAAACAAACAAACAAAACCAAAACCCTATCTTCAGCCTGGGATGGGTTAGTTAACAGTCAAAGATTTCAACTATCCGGAATTTTAGTTGGAGAGACTTTCCTGGTATTTCTAGCCAGTAACAACAGCCCCCAACCCAACCCACCCCCCCCCAAAGGATTGGGAAACTTTCAACTTTACTCACAGGCTCACAAAAGCATTTCCTAGGGGAGGAATTCTGGCCAGGCTTTAATTAGAAATTTTCTAGGAGGCATGCCACTCATTGTTTGCAAACACCCAGAGCTAAAGAAAGAAAGCACGCAGGAGATCACAGGTGTCTGTAGAGCAAAGGTTTGTCACTAGTAGAATTTTCTGGAGTTTTAGAAGGCACATTCCCCAAACACAAAGTCCACAACCTGAATTGGGTGTGGTGGCACATGCCGTTACTCCCCACGCTGGCAAGGCAGAGGCAGGAGGATTCTGAGGGCAGACCCTATCTGGAAAAAGTAAAGACCAAGAGATTAGCTGGGGGAGAGAGTGCTTGCCCGTGTGTGTGTGTGTGTGTGTGTGTGTGTGTGTGTGTGTGTGTGTGTGTGTGTGTAAGGCCCCAGGTTCAATCCCAGCCCTGTAAAAGATCAAAGAAAAAATTTTAAATTCCGCAAAAGAAAAAGAAGGTGTACAGCCTAGAAAATAACACTGAGTGATAGACATTAAAAACAACAACAACAACAACAACAACAAATCATCCAGTGAGGAGTATCTGTCCTGCCTGGGCTACACAGTGAACCCTTATCTCAAGAGAAAAAGAATCAGCTATAGTTTTCTCTATAGGCTGGAAAGAGAGGTGGTACTGAGAGAAATTTTACTTTAAAGAAAAATGTTGCTGTGGATTCTGGTCAGGCTGTTTGAGGAAACTAATACACATTTCTTATGCTTCTAAAATTTCCTATCAGTCTTCTTGAAATTACTTTATTTTATGACAGAGAGACAGACACACAGAGCATGCCACAGCGAGAGTGTCGAGGTCAGGGGACAATTTCAGGAGTCAGCTCTTTCTACTTTGTTTTGAGGCAGAATGTCTCTGTTGTCTCTGTCATGCTGCATGCCCCAAGGTAGCTAGCCTTCAGACTTCTAGTAGATTCTCTTCTGTCTCCTATCTCATAGGACTGCCAGGATGACAGATATGTATCACCATATCTGGCTTTTCATGTGGGTCCTAGAGACTGAACTCATGTTGTCAGCCTAAGCCACAAGTACCTGTGCTTGCTGAACCATTTTCCCAGCCCTATCAGAGTGTGAGTGTGAGTGTGTGTGTGTGTGTGTGTGTGTGTGTGTGTGTGTATGTGTATGTACATGTACATGTATGTGTGTGTATGTATGTATATGCGTGTATGTGTATATGTGTGTATGTTTGTTTGAATATGTGTGTATGTTTGTGTGTGCATGTATATATGTGTATATGTGTATGTGTGTGTGCATATGTGTATGTATGTTGCTGGAAAATGAAGGCTGAATTTGAATGTAAGGCCTTAAACAGGTTTGGCAAGCACCCTACCACTGAGCTATACGCTCAGTCACTTATTTTTAGCTTGAAACAGGGTCTCACTAAGTTGCTGAGGCTGGCTTTGAATTTGCGATTCTCTTGCTTCTGCCCCAGAGTTGCTGCAGCCTGTGCCACCCTCTGGGCATAGCTCCCATGAGTCTGAACACCCTCTGGAAACTCACTTTCTGAGCCTCTCTTGTAATTAGGTGTGTTAATCAGAATTCTCCAGAAAGGAGAATCAACAGGTATGCATATACGGACAGGGAGGTTTATTTTAAGTAACTGGTTCACAGAAGAATGGTGATCAAGGAAGGGCCAGTATTGCAGGTCAGGTTAAAGGCAGCCTGCTAGCAGATTTCCCTCTTGTTTCAAAGGAACTGGTCTTTGTGCTATTAAGGCCTTCGACTGATTAGGTGAAATCCATCAGGGGTGGCACAGGCCTTTAATCCCAGCACTCGGGAGGCAGAGGCAGGCAGATCACTGTGAGTTCTGAGGCCAGCCTGGTTTACAAAAGAAGTCCAGGACAGCCAAGGCTACATAGAAAAACCCTGTCTTGGAGGAAAAAAAAAGAAAAGAAAAAGAAAGAAAGAAATGCGTTCACATTTAGAAGAACAATCTCCTATAGTCAAATGCTACTTTATTGTTATGTATACAGTGTTCTGTGTGCATGTCCACCTGCATCAGATCACATTCTAGATGGTTGTGAGCTACCATGTGATTGCTGGGAACTGAACTCAGGACCTTTGGAAGAGCAGGTGGCGCTCTTAACCTCTGAGCTATCTCTCCAGCCCCAACAAATGCTACTTTCATCCAATACACCTATATGGAAAACTTCAGAATAATAGTTGATTAAATACCTGGGCACCATGGCCCAGCCACCTTGACACATAAAACCAACCATTGTACCAGGGTGAGCTGTGAGCCCATGCCAGGAGTGGTGGTGCACGCTTGTCGTCTCAGTACTCAGGAAGGCAGAGCTGGCGGATCCCCTGGGCCACCAGGCCGGGCTCCACGATCTAATCTTTACACAAGGGTTTGGTGTGGAACTGAGTACCCTTTGAGAAAAATAGTGATAGGAATATTGATTTTAAATACACAAAATGGCAGCAATGCTGGTGGCAGCACCCGTCACTAAGGTCCATGCCTAGCAATGGAAGCCTTCTGCCTTTGTAGCTGCAAACTTCATTCTTAAGTCTTCCTGGGACTTCAGTGTCCCGCTCCGCTCCCTCAGCACATTTCCTGTCTGCTTGAAAGAACTGAAGCAGACTCTGTCATCTGCAACTAAAATCGCTGTAATCCGGGCAGCACGGCGGGCTCCTTACGTACCACTGCAAGCTAAATTACCCAAACGAGGTGCCTTAACCATCACCATACGCAGCTACAATGTGTGTGTGAGAAAGAAAGAGGGTTAGGGTTGGGGCGGGGCAGGATGTTTGCTTGTTTGTCTTCTGTTAAAGACTTTAGGATCAGTTCAGCCAGGGAACTGATGGTGTGTTTCTGTCAGTGCTGGCTCTTGGCTCTCCTCGCGGCTATTCGCTTCCTCACAACAAATACAGAGGCTTTCTTTCAGCGGTGACCCAAGAGACAAAAGTGGACATCACAAATTGTTGTTTCTGCCCGTGTGAGGTCATACATCACTGCTGCCTCCACAACTGTAATTCCCAATAGAGAAACCACTAAGCCTTGCTCCTATGTCAAAGGGGAAAATTCCCACTTCCCTGCCACCATATATACAAGGTTGGAACCCAGAGACCCACAGTACTGGGTTGGCACCTAGGGCCTTGCCCTTGCAATGGCAAATTCTCCATCTGAACTTCATCTCTAACCCTCAAATAAGATAGGATCTCACTATGTAGCCCAGGCTGCTTCAACCTTGGGACCCTCTTGTCTCAGGCTCCAAGCTGAGTTTATACACATACACCAGCACCATTCTTGGCTAGGGTAGCCTTTTCTTAACTGGAGAAATGGGGAAAGACTTGTAGGCACATTTTAAAACTTCCTTTGGTGGCCAGTCTCCTTTGAGGTCATCATCAGATAATCATAGCTTTGTGCCGCCCCCGCCCCTGCCCCACCCTGCCCCGCCCCGCCCCCTTGTGCTGTCTCACAGTGTGACCAGCAGCCTTTGGACAAGTGGTGGTGTTTCTCCAAAATCAGGTTAGAAATACTACCTCTCTCTGCTCCTTCTGTCTGTCTTTGCCTGTTTGCCTACTCTCTGGGAGGGGCAAGCAGCCAGTGTGGCCACCTTGAGAATAAGCTATAATGGAAAGAGAAACCTCTTCCAGTGACAGCCAGCAAAAACCACCCCATCATTAGCACAGAGTTTGGAAATGGATCCCGCAGGCCCAGGCAAGCTATAATAAGCCTGCACCCTTGGCTGGGTTTGCACTCTTCACATATCAAGGCTTGTGAAACCTTAAGCCAGAGACACTCAACAAATGACTCCAGCACTTCTGTTCCTCTCAGCCTGCAGATAATAAGTATCTGTTGCAGATAACTAGATACTTCTATATTTTGTTTCCCAAAGAGATACGAGCGTGCACGCGAGCTACACGTGCTCAGGAGTGAGTCCTGGTCCATGACTCGAGATAATAAAGAAATAAGATCCTTAATCTACTTAAGGCATTAAGGATAACGTGACCATCTTTCAACCCTCCCATGATAGCGATTTCCAGCTTTCGGTGTCTTTACTGTACTTCTAGAAACTCTCAACCAAGTCTCAAATAGAAATTTGTTTGGAGGCTGGAGATTCTGGCTTGCCAAGTTGTACATAACTTTCCCCGTGCGGATGCCAGGAGCTGGAGGATGGCTCAGGCCGTAGAGTGCTTGCCACATCAGAATTAGGACTTGAGTTCCACCTCAGAACCCCTGCTTTTTTTGTTTGTTTGTTTGTTTGTTTGCTGTTGTTTTCCTTTTGTAAGAAGAGAGAAAGAAAGGGAGGAAGGCAGATGTGTTGCTACACACTGTAATCTCAGAGCTAGGGAAAAGGAGACAAGTACAGGTCTGACCTGGCCCACCCCTGGAGAATTCCAGACCAGGGAGAGACCCTATCTCAATAAATAAGATAAGTGATGACAGAGGAATGACATTCAAAGTTGTCCTGTAGCCTCCGCATATGCAGCATTCCAGGCTCACGCCCTATGGTGAGGAGGCAGGCTTTCCCCATACTTCTTGTCCATGGCTCGTTCTGGCTGTCCACAGCCATTACTGCCTCACCAAGTGTCTGCAGTGGCAGACTCTAGCAAGCAACTTTTGAGGGAATCAACTGTGTGTGTTTAGGGGTTTTTGGTTTGTTTGGGGTTTTTTGTTGTTGTTGTTGTTGTTTGTTTTTTTTTCAAGACAATCTATAGTTTATCACTTACCACAAGTAGCACACTTATTTATTTAGTAAATCCAGTGCCAGGCCCGTCCTAGGCATTGGAACACTGACTCTAAGTGTCCTAAGCACTGCCCAAGACCACAGATTCCATATTGCTGAAGAAATGGAATTACCAAGACTTGAAGCCCCTTTTCTGCACCTGGAGAAAAATCTAGAAGGCTACTTCCCACGAACCCTCACCTGCAATCTCATGTGGGTGCCAGCTTTGGCCAAGTACTTTGAGGGCTTAAGAATGCTGACCAGGCAGTATTCAGAAAACAGCTACACCCCAGGGAAATCTGCTAATCTTACCCACACTCATGTGACTGTTGCATAAAGCTGGGAGGTGAGGGTATTCGCTGCCAGTGAGAACTGTAACTATGCCAGGGACCAGAATGTTCAGATACGCATGGACTATCCCTGCCTTCCGTTTTCCCTGGCCCCTCTCTGCCCTAATTCTTCATGACCCTCTGAAACTTCCGGTCAGTGGAGAGCAGAGTTACCCAGACTTGCCCAAGCTCCCAGGTGCCTCTCGAGGCCACGGCTTCAAACTACCTTTTCCAAGAGCATCAGAAATCGACAGACAATAGACACAGGCTCCCCCAAGACCCTCAGCACCCACTCTTTCCTCTCTCTCTCTCTCCACAGCAGGAATACGCAAGGATTTCCTTGAAAGAATCACTTAGTAAATATTTTATGCCACTTTTGCAACTTCAGTACTTAATGCTACCATAAGAAAAACCACATATATGAAACATGAAGGAGTTGTGGCTATGTTCCAGGGAGGTCTTCTATCTGAACACACTGGCCTGAAAACATGGACCTGGCCCATGGGTGTGACCATGAACCCCCATACCAGGTGCTGCCTGTCATAGAAGAAGCGGGGCCTCTAAGAGACTGGACGTTCACCCTTCTGAAGATGGTGAAGGCTCTAATGAAGCCCGTTCTCTACTTGGCTATTGCGCCTTCTGCTCTGTTTGTTTGTTTGTTTGTTTATTATGCACCTCAAATCACATTATAGATGGTTGTGAGCCACCATATGGTTGCTGGGAATTGAACTCAGGACCTCTGGAAAAACAGTTGGTGCTCTTAACCGCTGAGCCATCTCTGCAGACCAGTGCCTTCTGCTCTTAGTCAGGGTTTCTATTGCTGTGACGAAATGCCATGGCCAAAAAACAAGTTTAGGAAGAAAGGGTTTATTTGGCTTGCACTTCCGTATTTGCTGCTCATCATCAAAGGAAGACAGGACAGGAAACTAGAGGGAGAAAGCGAGAGAGAGAGAGAGAGAGAGAGAGAGAGAGAGAGAGAGAGAGAGAGAGATATTCTATGGAAACAGCAAATGGCAGACAGTTATCATCTAGAAAGTCCCCATGTCCTAAATGCTGAACCTCTGTCACATGACTAGGGAAGAGCTATCACCTGAACCTGGGGAAGCTATAAGAATGCTTAACACGGGGTACAGAAAGTTCTAACAAGGTATGGTCTCATACAACCTAGGGCAGCCTTGAACTTTCTATGCAGCAGAGAATGACTTGGACGCCCAGCACCCCCTGTCCCCGAGCTCCTGTGTTGGATTACAGAAGTGGCTCACCGTGTGGTGCTGCGGACAGAGCCTGGGCCACGCTCATGCTAGACCAGTACTCTCCCCTGTGCCCCATCCCCAGCTCTAAGAGTTTGATGGTGTTAACCACAGCACAATGTCTATTGCGTGTCACTCTTCATTACCTCAGCGCTGGGTGACCTATCTGCTTCTGCCACTATCTAGCAGTGTGATCTCACTGTAAGGCTCAGTCGCCATCTGCTAAGCAGGTACGTGGGGTAACTTATGAAAGGTACTCAACACAGCACCTGGGTCTGTCTGAGGGCTCAGGGCGGCTTAGGTCTTATTCTAATTCCAGGAAAGAGCTGGTATCTCCATTGGCTTTCTGTTGCACTAACAAAATACTCGAGGCTGAGAAACTTAGAACAAAAAATTAGGTTTATTTAGCTAAGTTCTGGAGGTTTGCGAACACAGTGCTGGCTTCTGCTCCTTTCTGGTGAGGGCTTCATGACAGATGGTGTCACAATAGTGACAGGGTGTGCAGGATGAAGAAGTCACATGACAAGGCAGGAAGCTAGAGTCTGAAGAGGAGGCAGACTTGCTTCTTTTATACACTCTCAAGAAAACTAAGTTCAAGGCCGGCCTGGTCTACAAAGTGAGTCTAGGACAGCCAAGGCTGTTACATAGAGAAACCCTATCTCAAAAAAAAAAAAAAATCTGAAGAAGAAGAAGAAGAAAGAAAGAAAGAAAGAAAGAAAGAAAGAAAGAAAGAAAAAGAAAACTAACTCAGGCCAGGTGTGGTGATGGCACACCTTTAGTCCCAGGACAGCTAGGGCTCTGTATAACAGAGAAGCCTTGTCTTGAAAAAACCAGAAAGAAAAAAACAAGAAAAAAAGAGAGAAAAGAAAAAACAAACCTAATTCATACTGAAAGAACAGCTTTAGTCTTTTCTCCTGTGTAATGTCTTCCATGACCTAACGTACCCTCCACCACTGCATCACTGAGAATCACGTTTCCTGATGTGGACCATGCCAGACATAGTCAAGCTACATGCAACCCACAGCAAGAGTGCCCTTCTTTATCTCCCGGTCCTAGAAACACCAGTGGGTGGAACCTCAGAAATCGTGATTTCAAATCCAAGGAAAACAACCTGACTTGGCACTGCCACACACTACAAGGTAATGGCAGACAGTTCTTAAAGCGTTCTGTAGTGAGGTAAATCTGGACATTCTCAGCTAAGCAATGTGAAACAAGGTTTTCTTTCTTTCTTTTCTTTTCTTTCTCTCTCTCTCTCTCTCTCTCTCTCTCTCTCTCTCTCTCTCTCTCTCTCTCTCTCTGTGTGTGTGTGTGTGTGTTTCTCTGTGTAGCCTTGACTGTCCTGGACTCCCTTTGTAGACCAGGCTGGCCTCGAACTCACAGCGATCCGCCTACCTTTGCCTCCTGAGTGCTGGGATTAAAGGCGTGTGCAATGGCTGGATTTATGAGTTCAAAATACACTGTTGTGATACAGATCTCCAAGATGCTATCACTGGTGCTTTTACCGAACGTTCTTATCTACTCTCCCCACCTCCAAGCCTCCAGAGCATCTTAGGAAACTAACCTCCACAAAGGGTCGCTTGGAACACACAGAGGGTCTGGGGAAATAGCTCAATGGGTAAAATACTTGCTCTTGCAAACATGAGAATCCGAGTTCAGAGCCCCAGTCAGAGACCCCTCCCCCCAGCACTTACATAAAAAGCTAGGTCTGGGGCAGCAGAGACAGGAGGACCCCAGAGGCTAGCCAGCCAACCGGTCTGGACGACATGATGGAGCTTCAGGTTAGAGACCCTGCTTCAAAAAACAATAGGAAGAGGCATAGAAATCGATCTCTGGCATCCAAGCATGCATATACAGTTGGGTGCGCCTGTCTATGCACCTGCACACACATGCATATAGTACACATGCCTGTGTGCACACATAGACACTGAAAACATGGAGTTGTTAGAAAAAGGAATAAGGACCCTAGCTTCTAATTTCTTCTTTGTTTGTTTTGGTTTTTTTGTTTTTGTTTTTGTTTTTGTTTTTTTTTTTTTTTTTGAGACAGGGTTTCTCTGTGTAACAGTCCTGGCTCTCCTGCACTCACTTTGTAGCCCAGGCTGGCCTTGAACTCACAGAGAACTGCCTCCCAAGTACTGGGATTAAAGGTGTATGCCACCACGCCTGGCTAGCTTCTAATTTTTTGTGTGGGTTTATGTGGGTGTGGGTATAGGTCATGAAACTACAAAGGCAATAGGAGGGGAAACAGGGTTTTTAAAAAGGGAGGGAAGAGAACAAAACAGTGACATGAAAGTAGAAATGGAGCCGGGCATGGTGGGGCGTGGTGGCGTCCGCCTTTAATCCCAGCACTCTGGAGGCAGAGGCAAGCAGATCTCTGTGTTCAAGGCCAGCCTAGTCTACAAAGTCCAGAACAGCCAAGGCTATATAGAGAAATCCTGTCTTGAAAAAAAAAAATAAATAGAAAATGTATAAATGAAAGTTGCTGGGGATTCTGGAATGGGGAAAGGAGAGGCAGGGGAGAAGCAACTAAAAGAGGGTATGGATGAAAATGACAGAGCGAAAAGCAGTGCTCTGCAAGAGAATTTAAACAAATGGAAAGGAAAAGAAGGGAAGGGAGGGAGGGAGGAGAAAGGGTATCTTGTGATAATCAGCCCCTTCCTGGGAATTCCCTCAGGGTGTGAAACAGCAGTTCAAGATGTGTCCTACGTGCATTCAACCCAGGCATTTGACACAAATGTCACTGGTCAAGAGTAGACATTCTTCCCCGCCCCGCCCTGCCCTGCCCCCTTCCCCGGAATTCTTTTCTGGCTGCACCACTGGGCAGGGGTGGCTGGGAAGAGAGGTGTCCTTATGCCTCTGATTCCTCATCTCTGTTGTCACCTTTTTCTTTTGAGGTAAGGTCTCATGTAGCCCGGGTTGGCTTAAACTCCACTGGCAGCCAAAGATGATCTGCTGCTTCTACCTCCCAAATGCTGGGCTTACAGCTGTTGATCCACACCTGGCTTACGCAGTGTTGAGACTGAACCCAGGCCGTTGTGCATGCTAGACAGGCATTCTACCCACTGAACAACGCGCCAGCCCTTTCCTTTTTTCCTTCTTTTCTTTATCTCTTCCCATTCCTAATTTGTTTACTGAGAAAAATATATATATACACAGAGAATTTTATACATTTATACAACATATTTTGATCATATATAACATCATCTCTCCTCCAACTCTACAACATGTTTCCCTCCCTTTTTAAAAAATAACCCATGAAATCTAGTTAGTGCTGTTCATACATTCATGGGTGTTGGGGCCATCCACTGGAACATGGACAACTTACCAGGGACCATATCCCCAAAGAAAAAAGACTCTTCCTCCTCTATCAACTGCCAAATAGCTCCTCAGATGATGGGCCCTCAAGAGCCTCTCCCATCCAAGCTAAGTGTTGATTGGCTAGGTCTTGTGTAAGTCGTGTGCAGGTAACCAGAGCCGCTATGAGTTCATGAGTGCAAGCACCATGTCCAAAGACAGCCTCGCCCAGCACTCCACCCTAGACTCTGGTTCGTTTTCATTTTTTGTTTTTTTCTGTCTCTCTTGCTCAGTGCTCTCAAAGCCTTGCAGGAGGGTCAGTACAGATGTCCCATTTACGACTGAGTGGGATGCTCTTTGCTTTTGTTATCGGTTTGCTTTTGTTTTGAGACAGTCTCGCTGTGCAGCGCAGGCTGGCTTCTAAGTCCTGACCCTTCTGCCTCTGCCTCCTAAGAGCTGAGCTAAGGCTATAGGAATGTGCCTCCACTGCTGGCTCTCCTTTTCCTCTTCCCTTCCTCTTCCTCCCTCTTGTTCTCTTCCTCCCACTTCTCCTTTTCTTTTTTCTTGGTGTGTGTGATATAGGCATGCGCATGCGTGTGTGCACCCATATGCGGGGACACACACACACACACACACACACACACACACACACACTCAAGATGTGTCTTTTATGAATTCAACCTGAGCACTTCACACAAATGTCATTGGTTAAGAGCAGACAGCCCCCAGCCCTGTAGGACTGTACACCCTAAGATGTGTGTGAGTGTGTGTCTGTGTGCGTGTCTGCATGCACACATGACTGGGCATATATGCTGAGACCAGAGAGGACATCATGTATCCTGTTCTCTCACCTTCCACTTTCTCTTATTCCTTTGAGACAGTTTTTCACTAGAGCGACCACAAGCCCTAATGACCCTCCTGTCTCCATCCCACACAGTACTGGGTTTACAGGCTTTTATGTGGGAGACTGTGATCCAAATTCAAATCTTTGTGCTTGATCAACAAGCAGTCTCCCACCTGGCATTCTGCCAGCCTCCTCTCCCCATTTATAATAGGGAAAAAAAGAAAAGCTTCTTCTTCTGTGGAAGCAAGTGTAACCCCTAGTTCTCAGACTGTCTATGCTACAGCTAAGTAGGAGATGCCACAAACTCAGGGGACAAAGCCTTAGAGCTCTAAGCCTTGGACCTTCATATGCCCAACTCCCCTGGTCCTTGGGATAGACACACTTTGGAGGTATTCTGACTGTGGACAAGGGCAAGAGCTCCTGACCACACTTGGGACAGTGAAGAGCAGGACCAGTGTCCAAGATCAGAGGCAGTGGGGGCTAAACATGGTGTTTAGCAGTAATGGGGGCGTTTGATGCTCATTTTGTGAGCAGTTGTTGGGAAGAGTGGGCAATAACACTTTCAGTGCCTGGCGCCTTCTACTACGCTGACAACTCTGTCTCCTGCACAATTAGTCAAGATTTCCTACTGGCTCCAGTTATTAAATGCCTCCTGCACTGTGAATCACCCAGTAGTTTGGGAGTATCTTGTTAAGTATCCACAACACACTTCAGTCACCCTGGGGCCTCCCCAGAAGCCAGAGCCCACTTTGCATTGCTCTCTCTGTTCCTCCTCCTGCCTCTGAAGCACGCAGTGAGGTGATGCTACACTGGTGGGGACCCAGGCTCACAGCTGGCCTGCCCCTCTCTGTTCTGCTGAGTACCTTGCTGGTAAATTAGAATGAACTTTCCCATAATAGAAGGTGGCCTACAAATTCTCTCCTGATCTAGTTCAGAAAGCAATGACGACAGATTTGTCATCTAAGATACAGCCAAAAGGGGCTGGAGAGATGGCTCAGTGCTTAAAAACATTGGGTTGCTCTTCCTAAAGACCCAGGGTTCAATTCCTAGCACTCAAATGGCGGCTCACAACCATCTAACTCCCGTCCTCAGGGATTTGATACTGTCTTCTGTCCTCTACTGGCACTAGGCACACAAGTGGTACATGCATGCAGACAAAACATTTGTCCACGTAAAATAAAACACATTTTTTTTTAAAGTAAAGCCAGGAAACTGGCTTTGTGACTGTATCACTGAGGTGCTTTGGAAGAGGTAGGGAAACCTGAGATTGGCTTCTGTAATAGTTACTTGCTATGTGTTGTGACTTAGCTGTCCTGGGTCTCCATTTCTTTAATATCGTAAATAAAGCATTCTGTACTGTGTAGTTTGTTACCGTATGGTCAGCTGGCTTTTACCCAGAATGATTCCATCTTTGGGTAGCAGTATGTTCCCAGTCATAGCAATGTGCATGATCAACACGCATACACACATGCACGCGCGCGCACACACACACATGCATTCAATCCCTTTTATAAGCTTGGGCCTGGCCACCAAGCTGGACTTGGGAACCTGCCTGGTCCTCCTTAAGAAGATACGCACTCATCTACACTAGTGCCTCTGCTTTAACTCTGAGAAACTGAGCCGACAGCAGCCTGAAGTTCTAAATGGCAACGGCCCTCCCATCGCATTCACTGCCCTTCCCTGAGGAAAGCTACTACTGAGGAGAGGAAGGGAAATCTCAACAGCAGCCATTGTCGCTAAAGTGAGGTTTTCCTTTAATTTTTGTATGTTATCTTTTCCTTCTGAGGGTTCTTTTCTGTGTATAGGTGTGGTGTGTGTGTGTGTGTATGTTCTTATGTATGTGTGTGCAGGTGTGTATTCATTTGCATCTGAGATGGGTGTTGGGCATCTTTCTACACTACTCTTTAAAAAAAAAAGATTGATTTATTTATTATGTATACAGTGTTCTGCCTACATGTAAACCTGCAGGCCAGAAATGGCACCAGATCTCATTATAGATGGTTGTGAGCCACCATGTGGTTCCTAGGAATTGAACTCAAGACCTTTGGAAAGAGCAGCCATTGCTCTTAACCTCTGAGCCATCTCTCCACCCCCACCTCCCAGATTATTCTTTACCTTGTTTGTTAAAATATTAGTGAGGAAGCCAGTCCCAGTGACACAGGCCTGTAATCTCAGCACTCAGGGAGACAGAGGCAGGCTGATCAATGTGAATTCAAGGCCAGCCTGGTCTACAAAGTGAGTCTAGGACAACCAAGGCTACACAGAGAAACCCTGTCTTGAAAAACCTAAATAAATATTAATGGGGGTGGGAAGGTTTCTCTGTATAGCCCTGGTGGTCCTGAAACTCACTATATAGAGCAGGCTGGCCGTGAACTCACAGATATCCACCTGCCTTTGTCTCCCAAGTGCTGGAATTAAAGGTGTGAGCCTCCATGCCTGGCTACGTTTTTGTATTATTACTAACTGTGAGTATGTATGCCTGTGTGTGGGTTTGTGCACATGGATGCAGGTGCCTATGGTGACTAGGGACATCAGATCCCCTGGAGTTGTGTTTACAGGTGGTTGTGAGACACATGACAGGGTGTTAGGAACTGAGCTCAGGTCCTCTACAAGAACTCAGATCTTTGGCCTCTCTCAGCCTCCCCAGTTCTAGGATTACAAATGGATGCTGCATGCTGGGCTCTTTTTCTTTTTTAAACATGGGTGCTCTGGTTCAAACTCGGGTCTTTATAATTACACAGCAAACATCTTACCAGCTGGGCCATCTCCTCAGCCTTGTTTCTGGATGTTCTGCTTGATTCTTAGATTTATTGGAGGCTTTGATCACTTCCTACCCTTTGTGGCTGTGCTTGCCCTGGACTGCTCTTCCTATAGACATATGAAGCAGACCTCGGTGTGATCTATGAGCTCTTTATGATCTGTGTCTGTGTGTTTCAATATGAAGTCTGAGCAGGACTGCTTCTGTTGGGGTTGGTTTTTTGCATGCTCTTAGTAATAGTACCTTATTTCTTTGTACCTCTCATTACCTTCAGTTGTATGCAGCAGAATCATTTAAAGTCTAGGATTGATGGGCGTTTCTCCAAAGAAAGCAAATGCCTGTTCTTTCCTGGTGCCTCAGAACCCCTCTAAGGCAAGGTTCAGGGCTGAGGTGCCCTGTACCCAAAGCCTGGCCTTAAATCTAATACGCAAAGCTCCCTTCACTTCTGGTTCAGTTTTTCTCCAAGAGCCTTGGGATCCTATTATCAGAGAAGGGGATACGGTGAGACAGCCCTTTCTGCCTCACTTCTCCCCTAGAGCCATCAAAACAAAGATTCATTCAGCCAATGTCTTTAGCTCCCAAGTGACTTTATGCTATTTGTTTGCAGCATGGCCCCTCCCCTCCTCTCTTGAAGCCTCCTGGCTACCCATCTGGCCTTTCTATGTCACAAGAGTTTCCTTCTTCCAGCAGAGCCTTGGCATTACCTCCAGGTTCTCAGCACCAAGGACTGTCTGAAGAAGGTTTTTTTTTTTCTTTTCTTTTCTTTTTCCGAGACTGGGTTTCTCTGTGTAGCATTAACTATCCTGGACTCCCTTTGTAGACCAGGCTGGCCTAGAACTCACAGCAATCCACCTGTCTCTGCCTCCCAAGTGTTGGGATTAAAGGTGTGAGCCACCACCTCCTGGCCTGAGGAAGGTTTTTTTCATCAATGGCTTTAAGACTGAGTCAATTCCATTATCTTTGTTGAATGCAGGATCTCATTGCAGAACACCATGCTTGTTTATTACGATAAGGCATTTGTAAATTTTAAATATGTAATCCAACACAGAAAAACATCCAAAGCTTACAACAAAAGAAGGAAAGAAGGAAGGAAGCAAACAGATAAATAAACTGGGGGCTAGAGTTACAGGTCAAGGAAGAAAGGAAGGAAGCAAACAGACAAACTGGGGGCTGGAGTTACGGTTCAGTTGTTAAAGTGTTTGCTTACATGTGGAGGAATGTTAATTCAGAACATGGATGTTCTGGCAAGAGATCACATCCAAAGATCTAGGTCTGTGTAATCTAGCTGGAATACAGACATGCCTTTAATCCAGGAAACAGAGGCAAATAGATCTGAGTTCAAGGCCAGCCTAGTGTAGAGCAAGTATCAAGTAAAGAAAAGCTTAGATCCAGGCATAGTGATACATGCCTTTAATTAATCCCAAATGAAAGTTAAAGTAGTTTGTAGAAGGAAGTACAAATGTTTGAAAATGATGTCTAGATGGGCGTGGTGGCGCACGCCTTTAATCCCAGCACTCAGGAGGCAGAGGCAGGTGGATCGCTGTGAGTTCAAGGCCAGCCTGGTCTACAAACCGAGTCCAGGACAGCCAAGGCTACACAGAGAAACCCTGTCTCAAAAAACAAACCCAAAAAACAAAAAAAAAAAGGAAGTGGTGTCTAATTGAGTGGCAAAAAAGGTGACGAATCAGAGATGTGGCAGAATACAGCACACCCAATGCTCACAAGAAGAGAGTGGAAAGGGAAGCTACTTAAGAGGCAGTTTTTCAGAGAGAGGAGGCAGTTTTTACCAGGACAGTAGAGAGATGGGTTGCAGAGAGAGAGAACTCAGGTGAATATGGAGCAGGCTAGAAAATGAGAAGAAGCCATAAAATTCGAGCAGATTTCTGAATTAGATTGAGGCTAAGCAGATCAATTCCAGAATATCCAGGGCTATGAAGAAAAACCCTGTCTCAGAAAAAAATAAATAATAATAAATTTTAAAAAGGTGCAGGCCCACATGGGGCAGGTCTGTGAGGGTGTTTCCAGGAGCTGAGCAGGGAGATCCTCCTACAGAGGCAGACAGCTTCCTGCAGTGGCCACCTAGCTAGAAGGAAAATGAAAAGACAGCATTGCCTTCCCGCCCACCTCTGTTCCTTGCTGTTTGCTGGCGTTGCTACCCAGCTTCTTCTGCCTCCAGCATAGATGAAGATCAGAGGTTCTCCCCAGAAGCTTAGATAGGGACTGTCAAGGTGCCCAGCCTTGAGGACTGGGCGTCAATAGAGTTCCCAGCCTTTCTAGCATGCAGACAGCCATTGTTGGACTAGGTAAGGCCAAGCCAGTGCATCTCTTTCTGTAGCATACATTCTATTGGTTATATCCTCCAGTGAACCCTAATACAACACTCAGAAAGTAAAGGGGAGCCAAGCACGGCAGTGCATGCCTATACTGCTGTCTTCTGGGGGAAGCTGAGGCAGGGGACTTTTGAGTTTGAAGCTAGCCTGAGCTACATAGTGAGCCCTCTTCATCTCAACAAACAAACAACAAAACAAACAAACCAAAAACAATAACAAAAGCCCAAACAGGAAAAAGTAATCCCCTTTACTTTGATGTGGTCTACTTGTTTCAAGTAAATGGCATGTGATGCAATGGCTTATTTTTAATTCTGTATATGTCTGTATGTGAGTATTTGCTTATGATTGCCAGCTCCCATGGAGGTCAGAGGCATCGGATCCCCTCCCCCGCTCCCCTGGAGCTAGGGTTACAGGAGGTCGTGAGCTGCCTGGTTTGGGTGTTGGGAACAGAACTCAGGTCCTCTGCCAGAGCAGTACGTGCTCTTAGACACTGAGCCAGCTCTCCAGCCCTCCAGCCTAATCCTTAATGGCCACGCAGTAGTGTGTTGCCCTGTGAAGCCTCTCATCCAATACTGGGTAATTTTATACAAGGAGTGATAACTCTGGGCTCCTTTTTTTTTTTTAAGGGGGTGGGGGGTGTTCGAGACAGGGTTTCTATGTGTTAGCCTTGGCTATCCTGGACTCACTTTGTAGACCAGCCTGGCCTCAAACTCACAGCAATTCTGCCTGCCTCTGCCTCCTGAGTGCTGAGGTTAAAGGTCTGAGCCACTGTGCCCGGCTTGACTCTGGGCTCCTTAACCCAAGACACAAAACCTCAAAGCCAACTGGGGCCAGGCAGATGACGAGTGACAGAAGCCAAGAAGAGGAGGAGACTCCGCATCCCCTCCCCTGCCCTCCCCCCCCACCTCCACTTACTGCAAGTCCAACAAGTGTGATAACAGGGTCAAGGAGACAAAAGGACAGATAGAGACCCTGAAAACAGGGCACACAGGACCCATCTGAACCCCCTCTAGCTGTGGTCTATGGATATGAAGGGGCAGAGGCCCCCTCTAGCTGTGGTCCATGGATGTGTCCACTGGTGGGGCTTGTGCCTGGCAGCTGTTCTGATGGAATTGCCCCAGGCCTCCCTGTGTTAAAGACTTTCAACCCTGTGCTGTCAAATCTGATCTTCCAAGGATCCAGAGAGCTGAAATTTTATGTGAAAGACTTGGCTTTTACATTTTAACCCACCTTTAATCCCAGCACTTGGGAGGCAGAGGCAGGTGGATTCCTGTGAGTTCAAGGCCAGCTTGGTCTGCAAAATGAGTCCAAGACAGCCAGATATACACACAGAGAAACCCTGTCTCGAAAAATCAAGACCAAAAAAAAAAAAAAAACCACCTTAGTTCCTAAAGAAGAATATAGAAGAATATGTGTGTATGTAATATATAGAGAATATATTATATATAATAGAATATATATTATATATAAGAATATATATGGAGCTGGAGAGACATGTTCTCTCTATGTAGCCCAGGTCACTTAGAGCTCTCTATGTAAACCAGACTGACTTTGAACTCAGAGATCTACCTGCCTCAGCGTCCCAAATGCTGAGAATTAAGGCGCATGTGTGCGTGCGTGCGTGCGTGCGAGTGTGCGTGCGTGCGTGCGTGCGTGCGTGCGTGCGTGTGTGGGTGTGTGTATTTCCATTTTAGAAGCTAAACCTGAAACAGAGGTAATAATTATAATGTCTGCCCTGAACTGGGGAGGAAGACCTTGGCTGCTCACTGTTTTTTGATCAGTTGTTAGCTAAAATAGGACAAAAACAAACAGGAAAGGAGAAGAGAAAGGAAGGGAGAGGAAGAGGTTCCTTGGCCTTTTGAATCTCCAACAGTCACTAAGGTGGAAGACAAGCAGACGGCTTTCAGCAGGAAGAAGAAAGGAGGGGCCTCAGTGGCTAATTGTCCCAAGGCGCAGGAGCCACCAACTGGGAGCCCCTGTCACCTCCCAGTGCTGCCATAGGCTACCTCGGCTAATCAACTTTTTATTTTATTTTTCCTAAGCACCTTGGAGACCCTCTCCATCTTTGTTCAGCAGTAATCTTTCTTAATTAGATAATTGAAATAATCACCCAATTAAGTTGGTTCCCCTCACCCTCCTCCTTACCAAGTTCTTGCCGGATCCAGCTGGCTCCCTCATTTCCGCTGACTCGTTCTCTGCCCCATGCGGGGCCTGACACGGGTCTCAAGCTGTTCGCTTTCCTCCTTTTGCAGTTTGCCGTTTCAGTTCAGAGGCGCTACAACTAAATTTCAGTTCTGGTCATGTCAAAACAGACTCCATAGGCGACTAAAAACCGGAGCTGCAGCTGGCACAGTCACTGTGCTGCTGAGGAGTTTCCAATCTCTGGGGCTCGAATCCCAGGTCTGGTATTGACTAACTGGCTGTCCCAGTTTATGCCATTCGGTCTATCAGAAAGAATCTGGACTTTTTGGGGGCTGCAGTTTCCTCATCTGTGAAATGGGGATCAAAACCAGGATCTGTCTCTGGGCTTCTGGGATAAGTAAGTAAGGCTGACTGCTGGTGTTTTGCCTTGTGTGCTAAAATAGCACAGTAAAGAGTTGGAAAGAGAACAGGAGGGAGGTGAGAAGGAGAAAAGGAAGGAAGGAAGGAAGGAAGGAAGGAAGGAAGGAAGGAAAGAAAGAGCCTGGATTTCTTGCCCCCACCTCCTGAGTGCTGAGATTACAGGTATGCACCACCACACCCAGTTCAATCCAGTTCATGGTGACGCTGAGGATCCACCCAGGGCTTAGTCTATGCAGAACATAGACTATGCATTAGCTGAGGCCGGTGCTCTTCTTCCTCCGCCTCCTCCTCTTCTTCCTCTGCCTCCTCCTCTTTATTTTGATATAGATCTTACTATGTAGGCCAGGCTTACCTAGAACTTGTGATCCTCCGGCCTCAGTTTCCTAAACCCTGGGATCACAGTTGTATGCCACCGTACCTGGCTCAAGATGACATATTTGTTGTGCCTGTCCAGGAGAGAAAGACAGAGAAAAGAGACAGAGACAGAGATCACAGAGATATGCAAGATGGCAAGATGTGGTTGGTTCTGGGCATGTGTCAGCTGGTCAGAGTGAATGGGCGAGTCTATCTGCTACTTCACTGTCTCCGTCCAGCCCTCCTGGTTTACTCTAAGCCCACACGAGAGACTTAAAGATAACTTGCTCTCCTTTAGATGGATTCTCGTCAATGAAATTTTAAGTCAGTATTGATTCCATGTTGGCCCGAATGCAAGGTCCATGTAGGAGGGCTGAGTGGGTCGCAGGGTCTGGGGATTTACTGGGGAATATGTGGTTGCATGTGCAGCACTGTTCTCTAAAGGCCCATCTGAGCCACTTTCAAGTGATGAGCCTAAAACGTTCGGGTCAGTTGTGGCGGTATAAAACCTGTGATCCCCGCACTTGAGAGGTGGAGGCAAGAGGATCAGGAATTCAAGACCTACCCTTGGCTACATAGCCAGTTGGAGGCCAGCCTGGGCTGTTAGAGGCCCTATTTCAAAAATAAACACACCGTTGAAAACAAGTCCCTGTTCAGATCTAGCCAATGGACAGCTCATTCTCCACGGTTGTGGGGAGAGTGGGGACTGCCTCTGACATGAACTCTGGTGCCCCCCTCCCCCATTTGTTCACTTTCCCTTGGGTGGGAGGCCCAGCGGGGACACAGAGGAAAGGGAAGCAGGCTATCTGGATAAGACCTGATTTCCTGTGGTCATATGGTGGGAGAGGTGGTCCTCTTCTGTCAGAGATCTAGGGAGGGGAATAGAGTGAAAGAGAGAGAGCGCTCCACTCTGGAGGCAGAGGCAGGTGGATCTCTGAGTTTGAGGCCAGCCTGGCCTACAGAATGAGTTCCAGGACAGGCAGGGCTACACGGAGAAACCCTGCTTTGAAAGAAAAGCCAGGTGACACACACCTTTAATTCCAGGACTTGGGAGGCAGAGGCAGGCAGATCCCTGTAAATTCAAGGCCAGCCTGGTCTACAAAGTGAGTCAAGAAAAAGAAAAAGAAAAAAAAAGAAAGAAAATCAGTTGTAACTCAGAAGTACAGCTGCCCTGAGGGATAGATAGTCTATCCTTGTGGAAAGGCTGAGCTGGCCCAGGCTCTGTGGCCTTTCATTGTCTGCCAGTAACCCAGCTCCCAGCTCAGCACCATTCTCCTTTGGTGCTGGGGAGTTGGGTGTTAGACAAGAAAACTGGCAACGCTGGGCTGAAGCTGGCGTTTCTGACTTTTAGAAACTATGCGAGCCATGAATCACTTTTAAAATGAAAGGGGGAAAACATAAAACAACCACACACACACACACACACACACACACACACACACACACACACACACACAAAGAGGGATGGGGGTTGGGGAGCCTGGCAAGTAAAAAAAGAAAATGAATTTTCCAAAATTGTCTTTTAATGGTGGTTTTCTTTTCTGGAATATGCTTTTTAAATGTAATCTTACAGTCCTAGATAAAATGGCACTCACTGGAGAGGGGCTAGTGAGATGGCTCAGGTCCAGTTCAAGGGGATCACACTGTCTTCTGATTTGGGCATCTGGCATGCATGGGGTACACACACATGCCTACATGCAAGCAAAACGTTCATACACATTAAATAAGATAAATATGTCTTTAAAAAGAGGGGTAGAGAGATGCCTCCATGGGTGAAGTGCTTGCTGTGCAAGCATAAGGGCTTGAGGTCCAACCAAAAGGACAAGCTCCAGGTTCAGTGAGAGACCCTGCACATTTCATACCCCCTAGTTCTGCCTCTGGGTTTTCAGACACTCAAGTCACTCCAAGGCAATCCCAGTCCCTTGGTATCCATGTGTGCATGTATAGGGCTGATTATTAAAATCAGTACGGGAAATCCCAGCTCTCAGAAGGCAGAGGCAGGTGGATTGCTGTGAGTTCGAGGCCAGTCTGGTCTACAAGGTGAGTCCAGGACAACCAAGGCTATACAGAAAAACCCTGTCTCAAAAAAAAAAAAAAAATCAGTAGGGGAGGGCATGGTGGTGCATGCCTTTAATCCCAGCACTGGGGGTGGGGGTAAGGGCGGCGGGGGGGGGGGGGGGGGGGGGAGGGCAGAAGGTGCTGCAGAGGCAGGTGGATCTCTGAGTTCGAGGTTAGCCTGGTCTACAAAGTAAGTCCAGGACAGCCAGGACTACAAGAAAAACCCTGTTTTGAAAAAACCAAAATAAATAAATAAATCAATAGGGGACCATGGGCATTGTTGGTGTCCTCTATTAGTTCCTGAACTTAGGAGGCAGAGGCAGGGATCTCTGTGGGTTTGAGGTCAGTCTGGTCTACAGAACAAGTTCAGGACAGACAGGGCTACACAGAGAAACCATGTCTTGAAAAACCAAAGAAAGAAAGAAAGAAAGAAAGATAGATCAGCAGAGGACTATAGAGTGATGGAGGGTGACTTCAAGCCTAGGTCACTCAGGTTAACGTCACTATTATGCTGCCCTGTCTTGGATCACTCTGACAGATACCAGGTGCCAGGTTTGAAGGCCCTCAGCTACCTAGCTACAGCAAGCTTAGTCATAGTAGAAACAGGCCCCTTCTCTGGCCTGTTGTTAATTTACCCATACGGCCTAATGATAATTATTATTACGGCAGTATTTTCTAACCCGCTAGTATTCAATCAAGACACAAACACCTGCTATATTTTAAAATAGCCTTAGTTAACCTGGGATGGGACAGTCTTTCTTCTGCTCATACAGGGAGCAGAGAACCAGCCTTAATTGTTCTGTGCATCCTGCACACCTCATACATTCATAGTTGTAGGACTCTATAACGCTTGTGAGAAGTTATATGCTTTCAAAATAAAAGAACCGGATACTGACGCCGGATCAGACGTGACAGGATTCATTCCTCCAGCATGCTGAGATGCTGACATCCTGCATCCTTCATGTTCCAGGCCCAAGTGCTTCGGTTGCTGTTCCTCATCAGAAAAGGACACCTCAATTCAGTCAAAAATCAAGCAGGGAAACAAGAAAATTCCAAGTCTTGGGTTGGCTGTGCCAATATAGGCTTCAGTTAGTAAAGCCCTGTCCACCATTCCTTGGAATTTAGTTATTGCTATCTCTTTTTGGTGGACCCTTTGTAGAAAGAGCTGACAAACACCTTGCAGGTAAGGAGCTCTGAATTCCAGCCGCTATCAACTCTATGAAAAAGAGTTTGGTTCCTTCTTCTCTTTTTGTGGCCAGTGACTTAACCTCACATCTCTCGGCTCTCTGCCCTTTTCCCTGAACTTTTTTTGAGAGGGCATGGAGAAGTGTATGTCTAAGCCCACTGTAAACAAATCCATAACCATCAAAGCAAAACCAAAACAGATCCAGGAGCCTTCTGCCATGGCGCCTTGGAGAGGGACCATAGCAAGTCTCTATTTTATTCTTTTTCTAGACGGTTAACTCCATTTCCCAGGCCACTTTAGAAGACTGACAGCCTCCTAGTTCCACCTCTCCAACCAGCCATGTGTCTGCAACCATCTCTGCTCTGTGAGAGTTGAGTCCACAGGCAGCTAGGAGCAGTGTCTGTGAAATGCTCTGGCCCATGGATGCTCTCTGGAGCTATTTCCCTCTGCCAGACTATGACAAAATATGATTTTCAAAGGTGTGGATACCTGAATTCTATCAAGCTACCTCCCATCCATAATCCCATATACTTGCTAATGTTCTTCATCTGGGCCAAGTCTCCATCCACGCCGGCCATGTACTTCTCCTCCACTTAACCCGTGATGGCCTCCTTCTTCCTCTTCTCCTCTGGTTTCTCTTCCTCCCCAGATTCTCTCTGTCTCTCCACGCCTATCTCATTTGCCCTGCCCAGGTGTGATGGCCTTTTATTAATTAGTATCAAAATAGATCAGACCAACACAAGCTCCTGTGATGCCCAGAGCTACAATCACCTAACCAAGCCAATGGCAGGCTCCTGGCCCCACACAACGGAGGTAAGTCATGTTTACTTTTGTTTGAGATAGCTGAATATTGAAGTGATTTGTTGACTGCAATAAGATAATTAATACATATGCCCTCCAGTCTACAAAGCTGACTCTTCTCCTCCGGAATTCACGAGCCCTCCTTGCTCAAGCCATTTTGTTTCTTCTACTATACTCCCCAGCCCACAGGGATCTCTTTTCCCTCAGCTGCCTTCATCTATTTCCCTGTCCTAGGACAGGGAGGACAAGCAGCTCGGCAAGGACTGAACATCGTCTGTGTGTCTTTATGAACAGGTCACCAGACATGGGAATATATGAAGGTGCTCTGAATATGAGGCTGGAAATCAGACAAGTCCATGAGAGTTCTAGAGTAAATGGTCATGTTATCAGAGTTTCTGGGCTCTGAGTCTGGGCTCTGGCAGCTGTAATACGTGAGAGTAGGCCACCAAGCCTCAATTAAACACATAAAAAAAAAAAAAAAGCAGAGAAAGGAGAAGTACTCAGTGTTACCACATTGGGAAGAAGGACAAATAAAGCATTTAAATGATATACATACCTGCCCCCATCACATGAGGTTTCAGCCTAATTAGAAGGCAGAAGTTACATATAGCTAAGCAGTCCTGGTCAGAGTGTGTGGCCCTGCCCATCAGTGACCTGTCCTTGTCACAGTTCAAGGTCTGTCCTTCTGAGTTGTCGGAACTGTACAAAATCTCTTTCCAAAGATTGGCACCAGTATTGTTCTTTTCCCAGTGGGGTGCTCCTGGGGGAAATGCCATTATGTTGAGGCTCATTTCTTCAGTAGTCTGGTAGTGAGAGGAAAGGAGTCTGTTCCTTCCTGCCAGGATGGTTATAGTAATGCTTAGCTACCTGTCTCTAAGAGGCGCTGGTGCCTACCCACAGAGGCGGCATGAGGTAGACACTCAAAGCATTTCTTAGCTGGTGCTTGGATATGTTAAAAAAATAAAAATAAAACTTGCCAGGCGTGGTGATGCACACCTTTAATCCCAGCACTCGGGAGGCAGAGGCAGGCAGATTCTGTGAGTTCGAGGCCAGCCTGGTCTACAAAATGAGTCCGGGACAGCCAAGGCTACACAGAGAAACCCTGTCTTGAAAACACACACACACACACACACACACACACACACACACACACACACACACACCAACAAAACAAAACAAGGAACAGTTTTCTTTTTCTCACCATAGATCTCTCTCCAATCATGTCTCTTCCTGGTTAGAGAGTAGACAGGGGAATAAATTTTCCTGCCCGCCTAATCTCAACCATTTCTGAGGTGGTTTAGTCACTATGTAGTTAAAGAAAGAAACACAGAGTTCTGGGTCCCACCTCCCCATCCTGACTCCCCAACACATCTCTACCCCTCAAGATGGTTTATAGGAAAGGTACCCATACAGGGGAAGAGTAGGAAGTGAGCATCTTCCTACATTGAGTACTCCTAAGGGACACTTGGCTGCCGTTGCTTCCTGCAGCTACGTTGGGAGATGGAAATCATCTGTAATAGGTGCAGGGTTATGCTCTGTACACAGGCTTCCAATTAGAAGCTGAACTCTAGACATCCCCGCCCCCACATCCCCACCCCCATCCACCAGCATCCCCCCCCACACACACGCACGCACGCGCGCGCGCGCACACACACACACACACACACACGCACGCACACACACACACGCGCACACACACACGCACGTGCACACACACACACACGCACGCACGCGCACACACACACACACGCACGCACGCGCACGCACACACACACACACACACGCATGCACGCACGCACACACACACTCCCCAGGGACTGAGCACGTGAGTCAGGGGAGCAGCCTTCTAAGTCACTCACAGGCATTTGTGGGTCTGGTGCAAGCCCTGGCCAGCATTCAGATTCCAGGTTCTTTGGCCCCAGCCTTACATTCTTTGCCTGTGGGAGCCTGTTGGTTCTCATGACAGGCCAGAGCTCCGGGCAACCGCCTAGCCCCAGGCCCAGGAGAAATTCACGATACCCTATGTGCCACATGAGGCCATATAACACCATCAATTTTCTGGGACTCCTGTATTCACAATCCGGGTACCACCTGTACACCAATGCACAGGAGTCAGAGTACCGAAGTCAGAGACCAGGTCTTCCAGGAACCACCAGTTTTCTCATGCTTGCAAGGAAATGGAATTCATTTTTCCTGATCCTTCTCCCATCATTTTCTGGATGGTTTCTAGATCTCCACTCTCTGGAATTTGAACTTGGTCTTGGGAATTTATTTATTTTCTTTTTACCATCCTCCCAGTATAGTATGAGCCTGTTTTGTGGACCTCTGACATTGATGTACACATGTGGAGATGAGCACATCCTGTGTACACACATGTGTGCACAGTTATACATTATCACACACACTTGCAAAGAACAACATGCAGTGGCAAAAGCTGCCCCCTCCCACTCCTCATGGGATAGCACCCACAGGAAACATCTGTGTGATGGCTGGAGGGCCTGGAGAGATTTGAAACGCAACCCCCCCCTCCCCAGGGCTGACTATAAAGAGTAATGGGCTCCAAAGATCCCAGATCCCACCAGGCAGCTGTGGGGACAGAGGGAATCAATGTTCCAGAGGTGTTGAGTGGCTGATTAGGAACTCTTCCTGAGAGCTTTCCATCCAACGACGCTGAGAGAAGAAATGAGCAGTTGAGAAATACCTTTCCTTCTCCATTAAAGCCTAGCTTTCAAGGGCCTTGTCCCCGGCAGAGGTCAAGAAAGGCAGCTCGGCGACTTTCGTGCCAATCAATGGCCTCTTTATTCTCAGCTCTTTCCCTTTCACTGGGACAATGAGCCTCCTGGCTCAGCCCTCCAGCTAGGAAGTGACGGGGAAGCACAATTTAAAGTGGACCGCCAAAGCACCCGGACAAAGCACCGGTGAGAGGGGATCCTCCAGACGCTGGAAGCTGAAACCCCCACTGGCGCAGAGGTGGGTGGGACGGGGATTGGCAACGGGACCCCAGGGTTGCAGCTCATAAACTCAACCTAAACTGCAGTCCGCGAAGCCAGGTTCAAGTTACCTACCCGACCTTTGTTTTTGCTGAGTGACTTATGCAAATGTGCCACTAGCCTGGTCGCACAGAGGTGAGTGGAGGCGGCTACTGGGCTCCCCCACCCCGCTTCCCAGCCTTTGTGCTACATTACCTCTGACGGGCTCAGCCAGGTCGCTGGGTAGTAACAGGGTGGTCATCCTCACATAGCTGTTTTCTTTGAACAAAACACCCTCAGTTTCTCCCTCCCACACTTTATTTGTAGCATATTCTTCTGAATTACCACATTTCAAAAATCAGCAACGAGGCCCGCGGTCCTGCCTTCTGTGGGCACCCATCTCTCTGGTCAGGTGGGCTTTTCCACGGTTCTTTAACACTCCGCTTTAAAAAAAAAAAAAAAAGTCTTTCCGTCCTGAAAAATGGAGCATTGGAAAGTGCAAAGTTTTCAGAAAGCTGCCAGCAAGGTCTACTCCGTAACACCCCTGCTTTTTTCTCCCACTGAGAACATGGTGAGTGGGGCTGAGAATGCAGCTCAGTAGTGGCGAGTGCCTGTCTAATATGCACAGAGCCCTGAGTTTCAATCCCTCCAGTACTTACCAACCGCCCCCCCGCCCCCCCCCCCGCGCGCGCGACAACGGTTGACAAAACATACCTGTAATCCTGTCACTTGAGAGTGGTGGCCCGAGGAGCAAAACTTCTTGGTCAGATAGTCTGAGGCCAGGCCAGGTTCCACGCCTTAGTCGCTGTTTGATTTCTGTGAAGAAACACCATGACCAAGGCAATTCTTACAAAAGAAAGCATTTAGCTGGTGGTATGGGGGGGCGGGGATTATGTGGTGGTTTGGACGGGAATAGCCCCCACAAACACATACGGAGTGGCACTACTAGGAGGTGTGGCCTTGTTGGAGTAGGTGTGACCTTGTTGGAGGAAGTGCGTCACTGGGGGGGGTGGGCTTTGAGTTCTCTTATGCTGGAGCTCTGCCCATTGTGAGACACAGTCTCCTTCTGCTGCCTGTGGATCAAGATGTGGAACTCTTGGCTCCTCCAGCACCACGTCTGCCTACACGCTGCCATGCTTCTCACCATGATGAAAAAACGGTCTAAGCCTCTGAAACTGTAAGCCAGCTCCAATGAAGTGTCTTCCTTTATAAGAGTTGTGGCGCTCATGGTGTCTCCTCACAGCAATGAAACCCTATCTAAGACAGCTTGCTCATCATCTCAGAGGCTCAGTCCCTCATCATCATGGCAGAAGGGACCACGGCAGCAGGCAAGCATCGTCCTGGACAAGTGGATAAAAGCTACATCCTGCTCCATAGGTGTAGAGAGAGTCTAGGCCTAGCGTGGGCTTTTGACACCTCAAAGCCCACCTCCAGTGACGTTTCATCCAACAAGGCCACATGTCCTAATTCTTCTAATCCCTTTGAAGATTTTCACTCCCTAGTGACCAAGCATTCAAACAAATGAGGCTGTGGAGGCTGTCATACCCAAACTAGCCCAACACATGAGGCTCCGTCTCCAAAACAAACAAACAAACAAACAAACAAACACCACCATGACACCATGAACGTTTTTTTTAACATCATCCATGTGGAAGGGCCTGTGTTTATTTTTTGCTTCTTTTGGCCTCTTTCTTGCAGAGGAGCCAGTAAGAGTTGTAACTGGCTCTAGAGTTTGCCCAGGAAAACCCTAGAAACAACTAGCCACACATCTCATAGTCTACAACCCTAGAACAGGACAGATACAAGCTAGGAAAGTGCTGGGAGAAGGCAGAGGCTTCTACCAAGGCTGAACTGTCGCAAATGACCCAACCCAACAAGGTGTGCAAATTGAAAAGCACAGGAGAGACAGGCAGATTGGCACATGCCTGTATTCCCAGCACTCAGAGAGGAGGAGGCGAAGCAGATTGCTGTGAGTTTGAGGCTAGCCTGGTCTATAAAGCGAATCCAGGACAGCCAAGGCTACACAGAGAAACCCTGTTTCAAAAAAATCAAAAAACAAAACTAAACAACAACAACAACAAAAAACCCCACAGAAGACAGAGGTTGTAAAGGGAAGTATGTGATGATCTTAGAAAGCACTTGGTCTACAAAGTGAGTCCAGGATAGCCAAGACTACACAGAGAAACTCTGTCTCGAAAGAAAGAAAGAAAGAAAGAAAGAAAGAAAGAAAGAAAGAAAGAAAGAAAGAAAGAAGAGCCAGGTGTGGTGGCACATGCCTTTAATCCCAGCACTTGGGAGGCAGAGGGAGGCAGATCTCCATGAGTTCGAGGCCAGCCTAGTCTACAAAGTGAGTCCAGGACAGTCAGGACTACGCAAAGAAACCCTGTCATAAAAAACAAAACTAAAAATAAAAAAGAAAGAAAAAAAGAAAGAAAGATCACTAGAGCTACTGAACGTGGCTGGGACTGGGCACCCTGCACTCAAACTGCTACCCTAAGTGGATTCAGTTAGATCTACCATCTACCAGTTAATAAATTTTTTTATTAATTTATTCATATTACATCTCAGTTGTTAGCCCATCCCTTGTATCCTCCCATTCCTCCCTTCCTCCCACTTCCCCCCTACTCCCCTCCCCTATGTCTGTGTCTGAGGGGGACCTCCTCCCCCTGTATATGCTCATAGGGTATCAAGTCTCTCCTTGGTGACCTATTGTCCTTCCTCTGAGTGCCACCAGGCATCTCCATCCAAGGGACATGGTCAAATATGGGGCACCAGAGTTTGTGTGAAAGTCAGATCTCCTTCTCCACTCAACAGTGGAGAATGTCCTGTCCATCGGCTAGTCTGGGTAGGGGTTCGAGGTTTACTGCCTATATTTTCCTTGGCTGTTGCCATAGTTTGCGGAGGACCCCAGGGCCCAGACTCGCCTGTAGTTTTCCAGGACCTGCTGGATCCTTCTATTTCCTCATTCTCCCAGGCTTCTCACACCTAAAGTCTCAATAGGATGTCCTCCCCTCTTACCCACTTTCCTGGTAGGTACAGTTTTTCATAGGGACATACAACTTGGACTAGTGTCTCGATATAAGTGAGTATATACCATTTAGCTCTTTTTGCTTCTGTGTGAACTCACTCATTATGACAATTTCTAGTTCAATCCATTTGTCCACAAATTTTGGAAATTCCTTGTTTTTAATAGCTGAGTAGTATTCCATAGTGTAGATGTACCACAGTTTCTTTATCCATCCTTCTACTGAGGGACACATAGGTTGTTTCCAAGTTCTGGCTATTATGAATAAGGCAGCTATGAACGTGGTTGAGCATATGTCCCTGTTGTGTGGTAGTGCATCTTACCGGTTAATAAAATTTTAACATAGAAAATTCTAGGGCACAGAGAGCTGCCAGCCACCCATGCCTTCTCTCCTCCCTTCATTGCAGATGTGGGTGTCTGTCCTCAATCTTGTGTGCATGTTCATTTTTGTTCATTATCTTTGATCATAAGCCTAGGTGTCTTCACATGCATGTCCGTGTGTGCATGTGTGTGTTTGCACATGTGTGTGCTACCAGGGACTGAATCTAGAGCCTCTCAAATGCTAGCACTGGAGGCAAACACTCTACAACGGAGTTATAGCCCAGGCCCAAATCTAGGTGTCTTAAAGTGGTCCTCTCTCTCCCGCATGCTCTCTTCTGTTAGGTGGGGTCAATGGTAAAGTCTGCCTCTCATCCCAGGTACCTCAGGCACCCGGACCTGATGGCTCTTTGCCCGCCTTGAGCATTACTGCATGTTTAGTCCCATCCTTGGCCTCCTCCACCTGTTGAATGCCAGAGCATCACCTGCATGTTCTGAGGCTTGTGTCCCACTGAGAACTCCTGTGGGTACCACACGAGAGAACCTGCCTCCTTGGAAGACCTCCACTGTGTACATTTATGGAGAGATCTCAAATGCTGTGGGGCTAGGCTCAGGCTGCGTTCATACCCTACTTGTTTAGTTAGTTGATCATTATTCCTTTTTAAAACCGAGAGTCTTGTCTTCTTGAAGTGCCCTGGTTGTAAAAGGCTTTTTTTTTTTTTTTGAAAAGGAGAGGTGCCTTTCTCTAAAGGTACAAGTGTCAGAAATAAAACTTACAGGTACTGGCATTTACGAGTGGCTTTTGAAACCGGAGAATGCTGCGGAAATGTAATTCATTTGCCTCTTGCAGGAGCACAAGAGTGTGTCTTTTCCTGGAGGCTTTCACAACCATTAACTCCTTGGCCACCAACCAAGTATTTGGCTGCAGCTCTGAAACCCAATTCTGAGCATCCCTGTTTGGAAGAGCGGGGGCCAGGGCTGGTATTTCTCTGGCTTCTGGCTGATGGGCAGGAAAAGACCACTCTGTGAACAGGAAGCCTGAGGAGGCAGATGACAGGGTGGTGGCCGGTCCCCCTGTGTTGCTAGAGGGGTTTGAACAGTGGGGAAGGGGTGGGGTGGGGTGAGGTTGTAGGAAGATAACTGCCACCAGACTGGGGGGGGGGGCTCCCAGCACTCATCCGGGGCCCAGGTCTCCTCTAGACAAAAAGGTACAGGTGGCTTCAGGTCTGGGGCTGCAGAGATGGCTCAGAGGTGAAAGAGCATTGGCTGCTCTTCCAGACATCCTGAGTTCAATTCCCAGCAACCATGGTGGCTCACACAGGTGGCTTCAGTCACCCTTGTGCTGGACCTTCCTAGCACCCACATCAACACAAACCACGCAGGTGTGTGACTGAGACCTCTTCCCTGATCTTTTCCCAGGGTCCTCAGGGGCCATGGCTGAAGGAGGTCCTTCCAATCAGTGCTTTTGCTGTGTTTTTCCCCCCGGCTCTGCCTAAAGCTGTATACATGCTTGACCACTAGGAACACAGTCCTTCGTGGTCATTGAGATGAGGCCCGGGTAGTGATGCTTCATGTTTCCTCTGTGAGGTTCCTGGCCATGCCTAGAGCCCCTCGCTACAACTCTTAGTGATCCCTTGGTCAGGGCCATTGTGCTCTGTCAAAAGCAGACAAGCAGCCCTCCAGTGCTGGCAGTTCTGGGCTCCTTCCTGTTCAAGGCTGAAAGGCTGGGCAGGCAGACCCTGAAGCTTACAGCTCTGAGCCCTGAGAGCTAGTAGTGGCCCGTTGCTCCAAGCCTCAGCCGCCAAAGGCTTACAGCTCTAGGTTCTCGGAGGCAGAGGTCCAGATTGCTCTGGGCTTAAGCTACCAGCATCTTTAGCACAGGCAGCCACTGTAATCCTTGGCTTCCAGAAGTGGCGGGAGGTGCCTATAGTGTCACAGCTTTCAATGGGCCTTGGGTGTTGGGACCTTCATTTCCCACAGAGTCCAGACCATTGGTCCTTGGTAGTTATGGAACTCCTAATGTTGTGTGAAACGTTGGCCCCTGAGGCTTAGTTAGCATCCTCTTGAGACTCATAGAGCAATCATGGCTCCCTATTTCCTATCTCTAGCTTCACAAAAGCCTGGCTTTCCCCAGCCTTAGCTCTCTGCCCCCCCCTCCCTCCCTCCCTCCCTCCCTCCCTTCCTCCTCCACTTCCATCATTCCTCATTCCCTCTGTCCTCTGTCTCCTCTACTCCTTTTGTTTCTGCCCTAGCTGCTTTCTAGACCTCCTCAGTGACTCTCCTGTCCCCACGGGCTGCTGCCACTGCCCCTGTGGCCACTCCACCAGCTTCTACCATCTCTGCTGTATCAGCACCTCAGTCTAATATCAAAACTGTGTCTAAAAGGCCAATCAGGAGAAGCCTTTCGCTAGACTAACACTGTTACACTGAAAGGAGGCTCTCTCCAACCAGCAAGTGACAACAGTGGCTCACAGAGCCAGAAGGGGAGGTGGCAAGACTGGCCAGGGCAGTCTTTCACAAAAAGGAAGGACAGCATTTGTACCAATCATGGACCTTCCCATAGGCTCCTAGGAGAAGGGCTTCCTCTCTGGCCTGGATGAAAACAGTTCCTAGACTTTGCCAATGTGTAAGATAGTAAAAAGAAGGTTTGGAAGCTAGGTGGTGACATCTCTCTCACACCTCTGCCCTCTGTGGGCACTTGCATTTATGCGCACATACCACACCCCCATACACAGAATTAAAATAATAAAAATGATCTTCTTAATAACAAAAAGACCAGTACAAGCTATGTCAAAGGGTTGTAACTGGGATGGTGCCTCCTGTAGCCAGACTGGCACTTCAGTTGCAGTAGATTTCTTCAAGGTGTTTGTGGGGTACTCAAAGTATGTTGTAGGGGGTAGGAGGGTTGGTGGGGGGTGGGGGGGTGGGGGGGTGGGGGGCGGTGAGAAGACTGCCATGAAGATATCTCCGTTGGCTAACAGGCCTCAGCTCAGGACAGGGGGCAGCAGGGAAGAGTCTAGCAACTGTCAGGGAGTCTCTTCATCATCTTAGCTTACTTAAGGGGAAAATAAACATTAGAAAGAAGTGTTTGCAATAAAGGTTCTTCCCTATCAGAGCAGCCTCTAGTAAAGCTTTAACAGTGTTTAAGTCCTGCCCCAGGGAAAGGCTGGGTCCTTCCCAGCTGTCTCACAGCCACACCCACTGCAGCAGCTAAAGCCACAATCTGTCACTGGCTACAATCACTCCCACACAGCCACACCCCTGCCTCTGGCCTCAAGCATTGACATTCCTTCTCAAAGCTGCCTTCCGCCAAGTAGCTGCCACCAAGTTCCTGAGAAATGACTCAAGAGAGACTGCTGACATGGGGGAAAGCCGCTCTGCTTGCGTAATGAGGAGAGGATTGGGACCTAGACTCAAGTTCTCAAAAGTCTATATCCCAGGGCTGGGAATGTAACTCAGTTGTTAGAGGGCTTGTCTAGCATGCTCAAGGAACAGGGTTCGATCCCAAGCACTGCAAAAACCTGAGTATGGTGGCACACACCTACAAATGGAAGACAGGAGGGTCGGTCAGCAGGTCATCCTCAGCTTGAGACCAGAAATCTTTACATTTCCAGTGATCCCAAGCCCTGTCTGCTTCCAGAGGGCAAAGTGTCTCTGAGGACCTGGACACCCCTCTGAATTTAAGCAGGGAGTTCGAGATGACGCTGGACACTGGAAGTCGCATTTTTGTCAGCTCAGTAAAACTTCCATTTTCTTTTCCCTCTACCATGGATGCCTTGTCAGACTAAGCTGTAGGAGAGCCATGTGACCTTCAGAAGCCCTCCGTGTCCGTTTAGACTTCTTCACCTCAGCCCACTCCTCCTGCCACGGGGCTTCCCAAGGACACAGCCCGAGTCTGCTTCGGTCTTGTTTACACTTCAGAAATCATTAGTCTGGAAGTTTCCTCTGTGCTTCTGTCTGGAAGTTTCCTCTGTGCTTCTGTCTCACCCCACCCCAGAGAGCCTTGAATCCAGCTCCTTCCTCCCTCAGGCTGGAGGGTTCCTTGAGGTGGCTTGAGAATAGGAATGGGCCAATTGGTATAATAAAGAGACAGACAGACGGGCTGGCAAGACGGTTTCATGGATAAAGATGCCTACAGGCCTAGTGACCTGAATCCCACACCTTGTAAAGGTGGGAAGACAGAACCAGTTTTGGACAGGCGGGCAGGGAAGAGGGCTTAGTGGTGAAGAGTGGTATTTCTCTACTGGAGTTCAGGTCCTAGCGTTCACATCAGACAGTAGTAACTCCATCCGGGGCCATTTGGGGAGTGGGAGATGTGGATCTAACACCTCTGCTCTACTCAGGGCACCCAGGCACAGACACACAATTAAAAATTTAAAAATAAAGCCAGGCAGTGGTAGCACATGCCTGTAAATCCCAGCACTCAGGAGGCAGAGGCAGGAGGATCGCTGTGAGTTCAAGGCCAGCCTGGTCTACAAAGCGAGTCCAGGACAGCCAAGGCTACACATGGAAACCCTGTCTTGAAAAAAAAAAAACAAAAAGAAAAGAGGGGGGGGGAGATTCTTCAGCTTCAAGTGCATTAGAAGCACCTGGGTCTTGCTGCAGTACAGACTGGTTCCTCCGTCCGTGGTGCAACCCACAGTTCTAGAAAGTGTCCAGGTAGGGTAAAAGCCGCTGGTGCTTGCACTAACCTTTACAAAGAGACGGTGTACAGGACTTTCGTGTCCAAGAAATCTGCAATGCCGGGAGCTGCTTCAACATTGAGAGAAATGGATGGGAAGGAGATTTTAGACTAACGGTTGTTTGACCCGTAGTATTTAGCTCTTTATTCTCCAAAAGCACAAGGATCTGGGCTGGGCATCTAGCCCAGTGGCAAGTGTGCTTGCCCAGTCTCAAGTTCATCTCTGGCTGTCAATTGCTATCTAATACTGTCTGGTGAGCCAGGTGAGGCCTCTTCGTGTCCCAGCATGTGATACTCACAGGCCAGTGGGAGCTACTGCCCTGACTGACAGCTGACTCATTACTCCTGGACTCCACCCAAGCAGAGAGCAGAGAGTGTTCTCATTCCAGCCAACTGAGAGACCCTGATGAGCACATTCTGGTGCCAAGAATGTTCTGGAACTGTTGGGTGCCACATGGCTCTTGGCCTGACCCTTTAGGCTTCCTTTGATCTAGTGTATGACCCAACATCTTTCCATGAATTTCCTTTTGCCTAGATTGGCTCAAATCCTTTTCTGTTGCCTACAGTGTCAAACATCCCTACCAAAGACAGCTACCCTTTTGGTTTTTTGGCTTTTTTGTTTTTTTTTTTAAGATTTTTATTGTTGTTATTGAGACAAGGTCTCACTATATAGCTTTGGTTGGCCTGGAACTTGCTAAGTATGCCAGGCTGGCCTTGAACTCACAAAGATCCACCTACCTCTGCCTCCAGAGTGCTAAGATTAAAGGTGTGTGCCACTATGCCCAGCTTCAAGGTTTATTTGTATTGTTTATTTATATTTATGTGGCTGTGTGAGTATATGCCATGTGTGAGTGTAGTGCCCATTGATGCCAGAAGAGGGCATTATATTCCCTAGAACTGGAATCAGTTGTAGCCATCTAATGTGGGTGCTGGAAACTGAACTCCAGGAAAAGCAGCAAGCACCTTTAACAGCTGAGCCATCTCTTCAATCCTCATTTGGAACTATTTAAAAGTGTTCTTGCCCTCTCTCTCTCTCACCCTCCTTTCCTCTCCTCCCTGCCCCATCCTTCTCCCTCCCTCCCTCCCTCTCTCCCTTCCTGTGTCTTGGTTTGTCTTTCTCTCTAAATTATGCCACTATTTTACCCCTTTGAAACTGACTTCATGGGTGCTAACATTGTACAAGTTACGTGGGAGAGCAAAGGAGGCCATGCCAAGCCCTATGCCTAAGAGCCAGTGTACAAGTGTTCAGTTAATGGGATGGACTTAGGCTTAGCATTGTAGTATGTACATGTAGCCTGTGAGAGAGACAGATACAGGAGGACCTTAGGTTCAGGGCCAACCTAGGCTTCAGAGCAAGACCCTATCTTTGAAATGAAAAGCAAACCGGATTAAGAAAGTATGGCTGGACAGGGTGGCATGGTGGCCCACATCTTTAATCCCAGCACTCAGCACTCAGAAGGCAGAGGCAGATGGATCTCCATGAGTTCGAGGCCAGCCTGGTCTACAAAGAGAGTTCCAGGACAGCCAGGACTACACAGAGAAACCCTGTCTCCAAAAACCAAAAAAAAAAAAAAAGAAAAAAAGAAAGAAAGAAAGTATGAACAAGCCCTTAATCCCAGCACTCAGGGGGCAGAGGCTTGTGAATCTTTGTGAGTTTGCGGCCAGCCTGGTGTACGGAGCTAGTTCCAGGACAGCCAGGGCTACACAGAGAAACCTTGTCTTGTCTTTGAAACCAAAAAAGGAAAGAGTGAGAGAGAGAGAGAGAGAGAGAGAGAGAGAGAGAGAGAGAGAGAGAGAGAATGAAGATCTGCAGCTGCAGTTGCCTCTCTGCACAAGGACGCCTCGGATGACCTTTAAGCTCTGAAACAGCAGCAGTTCCCAGGCAAGCCTGGGGCAGTGCTTGCTAGACGTACATTTTTGACCTCTTCCTTCTGTTTCCTTTCTCCCTACATTAAAAAAAAAAAAAAGCAAAATGGTACAGGAGGTCAGAAGGGGATGAGATCCTTTCTTCCATGACTATATTCTGGTTTGATTAAAATATTCCTGCTTAGCCAGGCATGGTGATTCAAGCTTTTAGTCCCAGCCACTCCAAAAAAGAGAAAAAGACAAAGAAAGACAAAAAGGAAGGAAGGAAGGAAAGAAAGGAGAAAAGGCCCGGTAAGGAACTTCCATTTAAGGAAGAGCCAGACTCCATCTATGACGTCAAGGCTGACAACGCCAGCAATGTAGGCAGGAAGCCATTCAAACAACACATCCTGCTGCTCTGTGAGTGAGCTATCCTTTTTTGTTCCCCCTCTTGGTTTTTCGAGTTAGAGTTTCTCTGTGTAGCCTTGGCTATCCTGAACCCGTTGTAGACCAGGCTGGCCTCAAACTCACAGTGATCTGCCTGCCTCTGCCTCCCGAGTGCTGGGATTATAGGCGTGCAAAACCACACCTGGCTTGAGCTGTTCTTGTTAACATGTCATTTAACTTCTTGAAGCCTTGGCGTCCCCTTTGTAAAACAGCATGCTACTAATATCTCCCACGATGGGTTGTTTAAAGGATTCCATGTGCCAAAGCCAGTGAGTCACAACATTCCTCCAGTGAGCATTCAGTTAAGCACCTAGAGGTTAGAGATCTGTCTTCCAGGAAGGGTTAGAAATCAAAATTGCCTTCATTAAGCCAAATGGGATTGTTCCTTCCACCCCTTTTCCTTCCTTCCTTCCTTCCTTCCTTCCTTCCTTCCTTCCTTCCTTCCTTCCTTTTCTTAAACAAACAAACAAACAAACAAACAAACAGAGCCTCAGTCAGTAGCCCTGGCTACCCTAACACTCACTATGTAGACCAGCCATGATCTCAACCTCCTTCTGCCTCTGCCTCACTAATGCTATCTGCCTTTGCCTCACTAATGCTACACTTACATTCATGTGAGCCACTGTGCCCAGCACACCTTCACACTCTTAAACAAAAGACTTTAGAGAACTTCTTTATATAAATATGATTTTAAAAATATGAACTGAGCATGGTGGCACATGCCTTTAACCTCAGCTCTTGGAAGCCTGAAGCAGAGGATCACTGTGAATTCGAGGCCAGCCTGGTCTATATAGTGAGTTTTAGACCAGCCAAAGCTATAAATATAGACCTTGTCAAAAAAAAAAAAAATTCAAAGCAGGGCAGTGGTGGTGCACACCTTTAATCCCAGCACTTGGGAGGCAGAGGCAGGTGGATCATTGTGAGTTTGAGGCCAGCCTGGTTTA
This sequence comes from Acomys minous, assembly GCF_964271855.1. NCBI lineage: Eukaryota > Metazoa > Chordata > Mammalia > Rodentia > Muridae > Acomys > Acomys minous. Next base: position 43,897,311 of record NC_140500.1, read on the forward strand.
CAAAGTGAGTCCTGCATAGCCAAGGCTACACAGAGAAACCCTGTCTTGAAAAACCAAAACAAACCAAAAAGACAAGGTTTCTCTGTGTATCCTTGGCTGTCCTGGACTTGATTTCAGGCAGGTCTCAAGCTCACAGAGATCCACCTGCCTCTGCCTCCCTGAATGCTGGAAATACAGGCATGCACCACCACGCCTGGCGTACAGGCTGATTTTATCACTATAAAATAAATCCAAACAAATGCTACCTTTGTTGTTGTTTGTTTGTTTAAATGGTATTTTATGTGTGGGAGTATTTTGTATGCATGCACCCCTTGCATGCCTGGTGCCCTTGGAGTACAGAAGAGGGTGCTGGGTTCCTTGAGTCTGAAGTGTCAAACAGTTGTGAGCTGCCATGTTGGTGCTAAAAACCTGTGTCCACTGGAGGAGCAGTCTGTGCTCTTAACTGCTGAGCCACCTCTCTAGCACTCAAATGCCACCTGTAGAAGAAATGAACACCTTGGTGCAGACTGTGACCTGATTTTTGTATGGAACCAGATTGGGGGAAAAAAAAAAACCTTCCAGTGAGATGAAGAATTGTATGTTTTTTGGTCAAGAGTTCCTTGAATGAGAAATTGGGTTCTCATTGGCTCTCTAGACAAATCATAAAGAAAAATGAAAGTCCAATTGGGTAGGGTAAGGGACTTTGCCTGGTGAATCATCTACCTGGAAATGACCCCAGGAGAGGGTTGGTGGCCCTGCCCCCTCTCCCTGAACTTCAGGAAGGCCGCCCTGCAGCTGTTCAGGGCAGTGAGCCATGCTCCTATTCATAAGTCCTCTAGAAAACTAACTCTACATGCATTTCCTTCCTCCTAAACTTTGGTCAAGCTTGATTTAGCGTTTGCCGGGGCCTAGTTCTACACATAGGAGGCCTGGGAGATATCCCAGATCTTTCCACTGGCCCTGGGTCCCTGGACAAAACCCAAAGAATGCCCTTGGATGTTGCTTTTGTTGCTCACACAGCAGGGGTAGGAAGAATTGGAAGAGCCCAGGAGGGCCTGGAGGTTAGCTTCTGGGCTGCCCCCTGTGCATGGCTGTTCCCTGGTGGGAAAGGCAAGGCTGAGTGATGTGGACCCACCTGCACAGAGAGCAACAGGAATTGGGGTTAGGATGGGAAAATCTGTGAGGAGGAAGCAGGGAACTTGGGAATGGGATTGAGCGTCCAGAGGACACAGCTTGGGAGAACGGGAGCCAGTGGTGGTGACAAGGAGTTGGGTGAGGCCTGCTGTCACCTTGAGCTTAGGAACTTGGCCTGGAGCTGTGTCCTGTTGCAACATGTCTGCTTCCCCATCATCCAGATGCATCCTGAAACAAGTCTCCTGTATGTTGGTGTTTTGCAACGCGGAGGGTGTAAGGAGATCCAGGGTGGCAGCGACGGAGTGGACAGCAGTCTCAAGGGCTGCAGATACTGTCTACAAGCCAGGTGACTGGTGACTGGAAGGAGGCAGACCTTTCTGGAAATCTGTAGAATCATTGCAGGAGGTAGGTCAAAAAGTGCTGCTGGGGGCCAGCAGTGAGGACACTTAGACTTGGAAGGTTGTTTATTAGAAAAAAAGATGATGACTGAATTCTGGAGAACTGGGGTTCTCCAGGGGAGAGTTGAGGTAAAGTAGCAATGGTAGTACTGATATTGGTGGCGTGCTCGTTATCTGTCTTCATCTGTTTGTATTACAAGAATAAAATGTCTCAAACCAGGCTATTTATACACACGGGAGCTTATTTCTCACACATCTTGTGTCTGCAAAGTTCAACTTCAAGGTGCTGAAAGATCCAAAGGCTGGTGAAGACGCAGAAGGAGCTACAGCTAAGGGCCAGATGGAAGTCCTCTTAGCCTGTTGTCAGTCCATCCGTAAGGGCAGAGCCTCCATGCCCTCCTCCCAAAGCACCTTCCAAAGGCACCACTTCTCAAACTTACATTGAGAAGGATATTTCTGGAACATGAATTTGGGGGTGCCACGTTCCAGCCATAACAGCAAGCCCTTGCTTGTTCTGACTCCCTGGAGTCCTGAATTAGCTCCTGAATCCGTTCTCCCAGGGCCAAATCAATGAACCGCTGCTCAGCCCCTACCTCCCTGCATGTTGATGAGAGTGGCATGTGGTATCAAATTAAAAGCCCTCCGGAGGCGGGAGATACACTTATGACTCCCTTATCCACGCGCCAGGCCACTTCATCATGAAAGGAAATTAAATTGGCTTAGAGTAAATTGCTCCTCCCAAAGCCAGGCTGGTCCCCAAGCCTTCCTAGATGGCTGCAAAGCTGAAGGGTGGATTATCACTGCGTAACAGATTGTTCCTAGTCGCTGCACAGTTTCTATGGGTCAGGAAATGGAGAGTGTCTTGAGTGGGCAGGTGTGGCTTGGAGCCGCTCCTGAGGTGGGGGGGGGGGGGTCACCGAGTCCCCTGGGGCTGCAGCCACCTGAAGCTTCGTAGCTTCTTCAAGGCTTAAACACATGGCTAGCAAGTCTGCAGGAGTGTCTGTTCCTGGCTCTGAGGACTTCTCCATAAGGCCACTTGAGTGTCCTCATGACATGGCAGCTGGCTTCCTCTGGAATGATCCAAGAATAAATAAGCAGAACCAAGTGTGTGGTGGTGGCAGAAGTCACCTCTGTCACTGAACAATATTCTACTGGTAACCCAGGCTATCCATGCGCACTGTGGGAGGGGACTGGCCAAGGCCATGCATACCCTGGAAGTCATTATCATCTGGAGTCATCAAACTGGTGCTAAACTGGCACTGACCTCACAATGAGTTTCAAGAGCTGTCGGCTTTCTTCTCTCTATTGGTCAGTTTTCAAGCCTTTCATCTTGCTTACCAATTTCATCTACTAGCAATTGTTACTGCCCCATGCTACAGATGAAAAAAATAATAATAAAGGCTTCAGAGATGTTAAATGACTTGTCCAGTAACCAAAGGTTATAGAGTCCTACAGGGCCGGGAACTGAACCGTGAGTGGTTTCTTCAAACTGAGTTGCCACCAAGCCTTAAAGATACTCTGTGCTGCCTTCTCTTCCAAAACAATGTCAGTTAGGAAGGCTGCTGGTGCAAAGCGCGTGTACTCTCTCTCTCTCCCTTTCTCTCTGAGTGAGAGACAGGGCCGAGTGTAGCCCAGGATAACCTTGAGCTCCTGGGTCTCTTACCTCCACATCCCAAGTTCTAAGATTACCAGCGGGCTTCACCATGCCCTACTTTAGGTGGTGCTGGGAACTGAACCAGAGCTTTGTAAATGCTGAGCTGTGTCCCTAACCCCTCCCCCGAGCTTGGCTATAAATGTTGCATTGCACATGTGGACCCAGGGTCATTTTGGAAAGACTGCAAAGTAGACTAATTAAAGAGAGGGAAAGGAAAGAAAAAGAAGGAAAGAAAAAAAAGGGGAAAATATTTCCTTATAATTCTACCACCCAGATTGTCCACTGTTAATATCTCAGTGTATTCCCCTAAGAACTAAAGAAATGGATTTAAAATGCATTATATTAACAGCATCTCTCAGGCACTCTCTGAAGGAAACCTCATCCACTCAGCTTCCCCCATAGGGAGGAAGGCTGTGAAATTGGACCTTGTGAATGCAGCCAGCTGTGTGTGTGCTGTGCTGCACAAGTGTGTGTGTGTGTGTGTGTGTGTGTGTGTGTGTGTGTGTGTGTGTGTATAAGCAGTGGCTCCAGGTGGCAGGAATGACTCGCCCTCTGGCTCAGTTCAAGTACCTCCAGGCAGGGGAAGGTTGATTGAGTTTAATTCAATCCATTTGGCCTTTTAAAACTGCCTACTGAGCTTGGGGTTTTTTGTGTGATTCCAGGATACCCTGAAGCCCCATCTCATCATGGTCTTTACCTATTGAAATGACTTATGACCAGCTCCTCTCCTCCAAGAATATCAGCCCTGGAGAGGACTCACCTGCCTTCCCCTGCACCTGCTACAGGCTCTGGCAGGTTGCAGTTGTCAACGTGTGTTGGAAAAGAACTGCAGAGTTTGGGAGCTGTCCACAGTTTTTATCTAAAAGGAGCCAAACCCCATTTAATTGGTACTTGGAGTTCAAGGCACTTTTATTTTTTCCTCCTCTGCTACCCTCTTCTCTTTCCTCTTTCTTCCCCTCCTCTCCCTCCTTCTTCTCCTTGTATTCTTTTTTGGTTTTTGTTTTTGTTTTTGTTTTTCGAGACAGGGTTTCTCTGTGTAGCCTTGGTTGTCCTGGACTCGCTTTGTAGACCAGGCTGGCCTCGAACTCACAGCAATCCACCTGCCTCTGCCTCCTAAGTGCTGGAATTAAAGGTGTGCACCACCACCGCCTGGCTCCCAATCTTATTTTTTGAGGGGAGCTCTTACACTGTAGCCCAGGCTGGCCCAGAACTCCTGCTTCTGCTTCTGACTCCCAATTTTTGGGATTACAGACATGAGCTTCTATGCTGGGCTCACAAGGCGCCTTTCCTGTTATCTGTCAGGACCCCCAAGGTCATACTATCTCCACCACATCATGCTTCTTCCAAGAACTGCAAGAATTGTTTGAGTAATGATGCAGCTTGCGATCCCAACCCTTGAAAACTGAAATAAGAGGATCATGATCTTTAGGCCAACTTGTGCTATGGGAGGGAAGAAGGAAGGAAGGAAGGAAGGAAGGAAGGAAGGAAGGAAGGAAGGAAGAAGGGAAAGAGGGAGGGAGGGAGGGAGGGAGGAAGGGAGGGAGGGAGGAGCAAACTATCTCAATGTTTTATGTCCTGACCTTGGAGACCCTGCAGTAGTGTTCTGAATTTCAGTGTCAAAGGAGCTGAGAGCCAAGGGCAAAGGCCATCTGTATCTTCACAGTGTGAGCTGAGGAAGTTGTATGATGTCAATAAACCTCACCTTGCTCATCCGTCAGATGAGATCAAAGTGGGCATCCTGGGGCCATGTAGCCTGTCCCTAATGTGTGTGCTCTGCCCTTGGAGAACCTCCCTTCACCTTGAAGACCCCGGTGCCCTGTGGCCTCATGACCCCCAGGTGTTGGGATGCTTTTAATGAGTTCTGCCTGGGAACAGCTCTTGCCCAGCAGTGTCTCTGTTCAATAACAGGGACCCATGTGAAAAGAGGATATGCTGGAGCAGAGCTTTAAACCATGGCACCTGGTGACCAGTCAGGCCCAGAGAGGGCTACAAAGGATACTTCAGTGGCAAGGTGAGATGTGGCCAGAGCCACACTCTGCTCCATGGGCCTCCTTTCTTTGTCGCCTTGGGTTGGACAGGGGATCGCCTCTCTAGTAGGAATCCACATGTAGAGGCTGAAGCTGTAACTGTAGGAAGGCTGAGGTTTCAGATGACATCCAAGACCACCACGTTATCTAAGTGGGTGAAGGTTGTCTCAAAACAAAACCAAACAAATGCCAAAATTGGGGTGCTTTCTGAAGATACCATCTGCATTTGGTATGTTCCCAAACTAGACATTGTTCTCATCCTGTCTCCAGGATCCTGTATCTTTCTGGAAGCCCTTGGGAACAGGATTGCATAAGACCATGTCAGCTCTACACTAATTATCCGCTCCCCACCCTATGCTATAGAGAATTCTGTGACTCTAAGAGATGAAGTACCTTTTCCAGGGCCTCAAAATAACTTGAGGCATTACCTGAGGAAGAGGGGGAGACATATCTGTCCCCTTAACTACTACATGGCTCTAATTCCAGAACCTTCTAGATCACAAGGTTATCAGTAGACTAGCAGCATAGATATCTCCTGGCAGCTCTTAGTTAAAAATGTAGGTGGATCCCTGTGAGTTTCAGGCCAGCCTGGTCTACAATGTGAATCCAGGACAGCCAAGGCTACACAGAGAAACACTGTGCCCCCCAAACAAACAAACAAACAAACAAATAAACAAAAAATGCAGACCTGGAGCCAGGTGTGGTAGCACACACCTGTAATCCCAGCACTCGGGAGACAGAGGCAGGTGGATCACTGTGAGTTTGAGGCTAGCCTGGTCTACAAAGTGAGTTCAGGACATCCAGGCCTACCCAGAGAAACTCTGTCTCAGTGGGGGTCCGGGAGGGGGTAGGTGGGAGAAGCAGACCTGGGCTGCCAAGTGAAATCACTTGCCACCAAGCCAGAGAACTCCAGGTTGACCTCCAAAACCCACTTGGTAGAAGGAAAACACTGACTCCAACAAGTTGTCTTCTGACCCCCCCACCACACACACATATATTGCACAGCCACATATACATAAATTAATACAAATAAATAAAAATAAATATACTAGCAGGCATTGTGGCCCACGCCTGTAATCCCAGCACTTAGGGAGGCAGAGGCAGATGGATCACTGTGAGTTTGAGGCCAGCCTGGTCTACAAAGTGAGTCTAGGACAGCCAAGGCTACACAGAGAAACCCCGTCTCAAAAAAACCAAAATAAATAAAGAAAATAAAATAAAACTGACAGTTTTAAAGAATGCAGACCCTCAGATCCAGCCCAAGCCCTATACAGAAATGATCTGCATTTTAGCCACCTTTTTATTAATGCACATATGATTCAGAATCCAAGGAACACTGGTCTAGAACTTTCTTTCTTTCTTTTTTTAGGTTTTTCGAAACAGGGTTTCTCTGTAGAACTTTCTTCATCTCTTGTTCTTACAGCAATCCCAAGAGTCCCTGGGTCTCCCAGGCTGTATTTAGCCCCCATCCCAGCACACGATGTTCAAGGCATCCTCATGACATCAGTACAGTGCAAGAAAAGACTTTCTCTACTGTGTTCTGACAGTTTCTGGTTTTCCTAATTTAAAATGGTCAAAAGAAAGTGATCATGGGTGGAATCTTCTTCTAGCAGAAAACTGTATTAAGAGACTCCTTCTACAATCATAACCGGGTAAGGAAGTGTGTGGGAGGGTGCTTTGTAAATCATAAGGCCAGCGCAAATATTTCTTATAGTTCCCAGGTTATTGGAACGACAGAATGATGTCCTTTGTGTGCCCATTCCCAGTAAAATGTTTCTTGGGAATAGAACGTGACATTTAAAGTTTTCCAATTACTCTCACTAGAACAAACATCTAAGACACAGGAAGAGTGGCTGTCAACCTTGTCTCTACATAAATGGGGGAAGTTGACTTTAAAATGCAGGAGCGTGAGCTCTGGCCCTGGATGCTATGTCTTCAGGTATTGGGGGTGGGGCTGGGGGGTCAGGGTTGTTTTTAAACACTCCTGGTGATTCTAAAACAGAGTGAGACTGGGGAGCCACTGAGCTGGAAAGTTATTATTTTCCAGGCTTACTTAAAATATGTGGTTAGGGGGCTGGAGAGATGGCTAGGGCTGGAGAGATGGCTCAGTGGTTAAGAACACTAGCTGCTCTTCCAGAGGACCTAGGTTCAATTCCCAGCACCAACACGGCAGCTCACAACAGTCTGCAACTCAAATTCCAGGAGATCTGGCACCCTCACACAGACATACATGCAGGCAAAACATTAATGCACATAAAATAAAAATAAATCTTTAAAGTACGTGGTTAGAAATTTATCTGTATTTATCATATGTGTGAAGCCCACATTTTCTTCTTCTTCTTCTTCTTCTTCTTCTTCTTCTTCTTCTTCTTCTTCTTCTTCTTCTTCTTCTTTTCTCTCTCTCTCTCTCTCTCTCTCTCTTGCCTTTTCCTCTATTTTTCTCTTTTCTTTCTTAACACATCTTAGTCTTAGTAATATTCTATACTGCCAGGAGGTATCACTGGAGCTGATTCCAAATGGTATAGACTTGACAATGACATTTCTGTTCATTGTTCTTTCTTTTAGAATTTAACATTGCCCAAATAACTTTCATGATACCTAAGCTCCCTTCCTCCCTGACAGGATGTCAAATGCCATATGAAGCCTTGAGTTCTCAGGAGTGTTCCCCCCTTGAGTTGTTTGGCATCAGGCTGATTTCCTGCTCTTAACAAATGAAGACAAGAGCAGGTTGGTGGTAGCTCATACCTTTGAGCCCAGCACTCAGGAGACAGAGGCAGGCAGATGAATGTCTGTGACTTTGATGCCAACCTGGTCTACATAGTGAGATCTAGAACATTAGGAACTACACAGTGAGACCTTATCTCAAAAGAGAGAGAGAGAGAGAGAGAGAGAGAGAGAGAGAGAGAGAGAGAGAGAAGAAAAGAGAGAGAGAGGGAGCCAAGAGTGGTGGTGCACATCTTTAATCCCAGCACTCAGGAGGCAGAGGTAGGAGGATCTCTGTGAGTTTGAGGTCAGCCTGGTCTACAGAGTGAGTCCAGGACAGCCAGGACTAAAAGAGAAACTCTGTCTCAAAAAAACAAAAATGAGGAGAAGGAGAAGGAGGAGAAGGAGGAGGAGGAGGAGGAGGAGGAGGAGGAGGAAGAAGAAGAAGAAGAAGAAGAAGAAGAAGAAGAAGAAGAAGAAGAAGAAGAAGAAGAAGGAGAAGAGGGAATGCCAGGTGTATTGATATGCCAGTAAACCTAAGTACTTAGGAATTAAAAGCAAGAAAATCATGGGTGTGAGGCTAACTTTGGCTACATAGAGACTCAAATGTAATAAATAAACAATTTTTTAAAAAATCTCACATATAAAGAAACTGAAAGAAAAGAGAGGGAAAAAAAAAAAGGACAAGACAGGCATCTTCATCCTTGATGCCTCCCACATGGACCTTGAGACTTGACATCACACAGCCACTGTCCAGGCTTTCCATCGTTGTCCTGTTCCTAAGTCTTCAGTGCTGGTTCACCATTTTACCCTTGAAGCCTGTTGGCATGTTATCCCTTAGGAACAGGGTTTTTACAGGTAATTAGCACTTGCCTTGGGCTCACCATACCTCCTTCTGCCCAGTGTTCACTGTGAAGAAGAATCACATTATTTTTTCTGAGACAGGGTTTCTCTGTGTAGCCCTGACTGTCCTAGACTCACTTTGTAGACCAGGCTGGTCTCGAACTCATGGAGATCTGCCTGCCTCTGCCTCCGGAGTGCTGGGATTAAAGGCATGCACCACCACACCTGACGAGACCTAGTCTTAAAAACCTTTATTATGTCTATCCATTTGGGTAGGGGGCAGGTGGGCATTGTATGTGTGATGCTCATGTAGAGGTCAGAGGACCACTCACAGGAGTCTGCTGTCTCCTCCCACCATGTGAGTCCAAGTCCCAAGGCCTGGTGGCATGTGTCTTTAGTCCACTGAGCCATTTTACTACCTCTAAAGGGATGCATCTTCTCGAATGTGAATTATACCTTAATTTATTTCTAGAAGAAAGGATAAATACTCTAGCTGTTTGTCTTAAAAGCACTTTTGGTGTTCAAGGTTTATGGCTGCCGTGGAGGAAGCTAGGTATCTATTATAAATAAACTCCCCAAGTGAGCACTCTTTTTTTTTTTTTTTTAAATTGTTGTTTGTCCATTTGGCTGGTTGGTTTGATTTTCGAAGCAGAGACTCGTGTAGCCCAGGCCGGCCTGGGAGTTCACTATGTAGCTGAAGATGACTTTGAATTCCTGCCTCCCCTTCCCAAGGGATCACAGACATATACCACCAGACCTGATGTAAGGGTGTGTGTGTGTGTGTGTGTGTGTGTGTGTGTGTGTGTGTGTGTGTGTGCGTTTGTGTGTGCGCGCGCGCGCGCGCGCGCGTGCGATCAGAGGTCAAAAGACTGTTGGATGTCAGTCTTTATTGTGCCCCTTGCTTGAGTCCTTTGTTTTCTTTGCTGGCTAGGCTAGGCTAGCTGGCCCACCAGCTTCTTGGTGGACTTAGCCCGGCTCCTCCTACCATGTCCTTTTAAGATCACCAGGCTCACCACCACTCTTAATGCCTTCTAGGGATTCAAACTCAGGTCTTTACACTTTTACTCCTAGAGCCATCTGCTTGGACCCGACTGTTTCTTTTTTGAGACAAGGTCTCACTGGGCCTCTCAGGCTGACCTCCAGCTGACTCCGAGCCTCAGCCTCCCTACTGCTAGGAGTACAGGCATGCAGCATCATGCCTGGCTTCCCATGACTCTTTTGTTGTGGTGGGTGGTGGTTGTTTAAAACAGGATCTCTTGGGGCTAGAGAGATGGCTCAGTGGTTAAGAGCACTGTCTGCTCTTCCAAAGGACCCGGGTTCAATTCCTAGCGCCCACATGGCAGCTGACACCTGTCTCTCCGATTCCAAGAGATCTGACACTTTCACAACAATGCACATAAAATAAAAAAGTAAAACAAATTATTAAAAACAAAACAAACAAACAAAAAACCAAAACAAACAAACAAACAAACAAACCACCAGGGTCTCTCTATGTAGTCCTGGCTGTCCTGGAACTCACTGTATAGACCAGGTTGGCTTTGAACCCAGGGATTTGCCTGCCTCTGCATGCTGGGATTAAAGGCATGTGCCACCACACCCCTGTGACTTTGAATAAAAAGACTAGGGAAGGCTTGCTGGTTCACTGAGGCTTCTGCAGGGACCCTCGCCTCCCACCCTTGGCCAGTGGCCTCTAAGGATCCTGCTGTGACCCCTGCCTTCCAGCATTCCCTGCTGACTCAGTTCTGATTACTTTAATCACTTCCAACATTACGATTTTGAAAAATTGCAGTTTCTACCTTGAGAACATCCACAAATGACTCACGTGTGAGAAAGCTCTCAGTGCCCGCATCATTGCGGAGACTCAGATCAAAACCGCAGTGAGTCATCTCTTCAGCCTGCTGGAAGAGCACGTCACAAAACAACCCGCCCCCCCACCCCACCCCCGGCAGCACTGGGGACTGAGTCTACCTTGGGCAAGTGTTCTACCACTGGGCTACATCCCCAGGCCTAATTTTTTTCTTTTTTCTTTCTTTTCTTTCTTTCTTTCTTTCTTTTTTTTTTTTTTAAGATCAATGAAAATCCACTGAGGAGGCAAAGACAAGTGAATCTCTGTGAGTTAGAGGCCAGCCTGGTCTACAAATCTAGTTTCAGGGCTACATAGAAAAACCTGGTCTTGGAAAAACCAAAACCAAAATTAACAAAACAAACAAACAAGAGAGAGAGAGAGAGAGAGAGAGAGAGAGAGAGAGAGAGAGAGAGAGAGAAGAAAAGAAAAAAAGACCAATGAAAACCAAACCCAAAAGCAAACTATAAAATAAAACAAGGCAAACATGGCGGAGGCTCTCGCTGGTAACCCCAGGACTACAGGGGCAGTGGAGGGAAAGGACATAATAAATTCCAGTCTAGCTAGGGTTAGGATGAGACCCTGTCTCAAAGAAAAAGGTAAGATAACTTAAGGAGGGAGGAAGGGATGAATGGGCAATGACGTGTACCTTTGCTCACCATTGTCAAGGCAAAATAGTGCAACAACTGTGGAAAATAGTATGGTAAAGCTGGAAAAATCATGGCACGGTGAGTAAAAGTGCCAGCTACCAAGACTGAAGACCTGAGTTCGATCCCCAGTACCTACATAGGAGGCAAGAACAGATTCTCTCGAGTTGTCCTCTGACTCTCAAATGCATGCATGCTGTGGTGCATGCAGCCCTTCTCCCCCAATAAAAAAAAAAGCAAAAAGGAAAAGGAAATGAGAGGAAAGGAAAAGGAAAGCATATGGTAGTTCTTTAGAAAAGTAAGCATAGTCAGGTATGTAGCTCAGTGGCAGGGTACTTTCACAATAGGCCTGAGGCCCTGGCTTCAATACCTCACAGTAAGTAAATGTGTAAACAAGTACATAATCCAGTTAAGCACTAAATTACCCATGATCCTTCTCCTCGATGTACACCTCAAAGAGTTGACAGGCAACCTCATTAGAGCGATACTGTCTTTAAGCCCCATGTGGCAATCCCCTACACACTACTGTGATGCCCCGGGAAGACAGGGCAGTTTCCAAGTCCAGCTGCTTCCTTAAGACCATCCAACTTTGGGCTGCTGATAAAAAATGCTTCACTGTGGGAGCAGACAGTTGGCGCTCCAAGCCCATCAGCAGAGCCACACATCCCTTCGAGGGAAGACCATGGTGCTGACGGGCAAGAACACCACCGCAGCCAACAAGAGCTAGTTAGGGCAGGAAGAGTCCGTTGTGGCTTGCAGTTCAAGGGGAGTGTGAGGGGGGAAGGGAGCGGGAGCAGGGGGCAGCTGTTCATAGTGCGTACACTATCAGGAAACAGCGAATGCCTGAGCTCAGCTCGCTTCCTCCTCTTTTCGTTTTCATTCAGTTTGGGGCCTCTACCCCTGAAATGATGCCACCCAGATTCAGGTTAGATCCTCCCTCTTTGGTTGAAATTCTCTAGAAATACCCTCACAGACACCGGCAGCGGTGTTTCCTCTCATGGGACTTCCAATCCACTCTAGTGGACAGTGAAGCCTAACCAGCATAGCAGGTGGACCTAAGGGTGCTACCTTTAAAATAGATTACTTGGGGCTGGAGAGATGGCTCAGAGGTTAAGAGCACAGTCTGCTCTTCCAAAGGTTTTGAGTTCAATTCCCAGCATCCACATGGTGCCTAACAACTACTTGCAATGAGAACCGGTGCCTTCTTGTGGTGGGCAGGCACACATGTGCGCAGAATCCTGTAGAAATAGTAAAAAAAAAAAAAAAAAAAAAAAAAAAAAAAAAAAAAAAAATCTTAAAAAAAAAATTAAATAGACTACTTTACGTGGTCGGAGTATGCTCAGTCTAAGTGCTTGATGAGTCTTTGAAAAGAGAGCTCCTGCACATGGCAGATTTAGACAGGGAGAGGCCTCTGCCTGTCTGCAGAGCCTGAAGGTGACATGAGATCTTGGGGACCCTGCGTGACCGCCATAAAGGAAATGGGGACCTGTAAATGAAAGAGTATGGCTAATGAGCCAGAAGACTTGAGAGTAAGTCAACCCCAGAGGAAGATACACAGCCCTGCTGACCCCTGGATGGTGACCTTATGAAGCTCAAGAGTAATAAATGGATCCAACTGATAGAGGTGCGAGATAAATAAGTCCGTCTCATTTGTCAGTCACTGAGTTTGGGGTGATCTGTTACGGCAGCAACAGAAAACTAATATAAATATATATGTATATGATATTTATTGGTTTTTCAGTGCTTTCCTAGCGAGAGTCATTGCTATGCAGATGTTGCATGATGCTATTTATCACTTTCCACTTACCCTGCTGAAGCAATCTGTCACTATCTGAGAGCCTCTCTGCAGCTCGGGCTTGAGTGTCCCAGGCATTGTTTCTGAGGCTCTCTGGGAAACACTCTTCCACAGGAGCTTGGCGTCTGGCTGGAGAAAGACCCAGTGCCTGTGGGTTGCTTTCAGAGGCGCCAATCAATACTCACCATTAGGACAACTCCACGCATCACTAAACTTTGACCTCTATGCCCCAGAGACGTCCCAAGATGCCAATGGATGCACAGGCTGTATCCATAGTCCATGAATGCAATGCCTTCATAGACTCCCATGAATTAAATCATAGAGACTTTGGTAATGGCAAAATGATGTTGTTAATGTACTAGCAGGCCTGGACCATGTAGAGAGGACACCTGGATTAAAGTAGTCCTGCTTGTGTCTTAAGATGGATCTTGAAGATGGATTCTGGTCAACCGGAATGTTGACCAGATGTCACTGACCTCTACACGACCCGGTGGTGTTGGCATAAAATGTCTTGTAAGCCAGCCATGAAATATGCACATGTGTACAGCGTCGAAACCTGACAACAAGCTTGCACACAACACCCTTCCTGGAAATCAGAAGACAGACTGAAAAGACCTTTAAGTGTGTTTCTCTCTTACATGCAACCTTGGGGGTTTTATTTCCCTAGAAACATGTGTTTTAGGGGACTTCCTCATACTGGTCTATCATCACTTAAGTTGTGGCATTCACAGAAAAAAAAAAAAAGGTGATGAAACCCCGTATTCCAGTTTGAGTGAGATCCATTGCCAAACATCTGTCTAGGCTAAAACCAAGTGGCTAATTCAATCAGGCTTTCAAGTGTAGTCATTTTGACGAAGGGTGTCATGTCTGAATGACCTGTTTTAGCTTCTTCAGAGTGGCTCATGTGTGTGCCCATGCACCAACAGAGGTAGGCCACGGGTGCCTCCTATCACAGAGGGCCAGCAGGAGAGAAGACGTGAAGTTCATTGGAAAAGTTACACTTCAGCTACACTAAAAGCCACTGGGAACCAAAGCAAGCTTCCCCTCCCCCCCCTCTCCTCCCCTCCCCTCCCCTCCCCTCCCCTCTCCTCCTCTCCTCCCCTCCCCTCCCCTCCCCTCTCCTCCCCTCCCCTCCCCTCCCCTCCCCTCCCCTCCCCTCCCCTCTCTCCTGCTCCTTAACTTTTCTTGCTACTTTCTTCTGGAATTTTTTGACTCTTGATAATTGCTGTGCCTAAGGTTACAAGTGCAATGTGCTTTGAGTCCATTTCTTTTTCTTTTCTTTCTTTCTTTTCTTTTTTTTTTTTTCTCTGAGACAGGGTTTCTCTGTGTAGCCTTGGCTGTCTTAGACTCGCTTTGTAGACCAGGCTGGCCTCGAACTCACAGTGATCCACCTGCCTCCCGAGTGCTGGGATTAAAGGTGTGTGCCACCACCCGGCTCTCAACTTCTAATTCTGTTGCCTTCATTTCCCCTGTGTGGCATGCATGCCAGGTTCACACAGTGCTGAAGATGGGACCCAGGGCCTCACGAGTACTACATGAGCATTGCCCAAGGGAGCAGCCATGCAATAATGTTCACCAGAAGCCATCAGGGTGCTAAGAACAAAAGCAAGGATGGGGACCAAGCCTGCTCCTGGATCCCTCCCACAGTACATGAGTTCATGATAATGATCCCTTACTGCCTATTTCCCATAGGTAAAATGTAAAGTGCTTTATACATTATTATCTCATTTCCCCACTACAATAACCCTGTGGGGGAAAGTGGCACTCAGAGAAGCTAAGCAACTTGCTTAAGGACACACAGTTTGAAGCCTCAGTCACAGCTCACATGTTAACCCCTCAGCTTGTCCTTCCTCCTCGGCCGTGAGGAGCTGTGAGTGACACAGTTAGATGATGGTAAGAGGACAGGTACTGCCTGGGTCAATACCGATCTTGTGGAACTAAACAAAATTGTTCCATGCTAACAGCTGTTGAGAGCTTTCAGAACATGGCCTTGGGCCTTTCATGGTTGTGAGGCTTTCCTACAAATGCCTCTTTATTGAATCTTTCCGGGCTGAGCTACAGGATTTAAGCAGTTCAACAACAGCTAGTTCTCAGAGATTCCCCCTGAAAACTCCCTTTTAGCTGGGTGAGAATGTGCCTCCCAGCTCTCTTCGTCTAACCACAGAGAATCACCCTGGGAGTGAAAGGCGAGTGCTAGGTCACGGCTGCCATTTCTCACTGAGCCTTCACAGTGAAGACTGAAGTAGGTGGTTGGTCTTGACCCCGGCACAAGCTGGGTTAACCAGGGCAAGAGGTGTATTGTGTTCATATTCAACTCCTAGTGCCCTATGGTACCCCATGGGCCAGGGACAGCCTTCACGTTTACTCTGCATTCTTTTTTCTTTTTTCTTTTTTCTTTTTTTTTTTTTTTTGAGACAGGGTCTCTCTGTCTTAGCCTTGGCAGTCCTGGACTCACTTTTGTAGACCAGGCTGGCCTCGAATTCACAGTGATCCGCCTGCCTCTGCCTCCCAAGTGCTGGGATTAAAGGCGTGTGCCACCATGCCCAGCTACTCTACATTCTTACTTACCCTTTAGAATTAACATTTTCTTTCTTTCTTTCTCTCTCTTTCCTTTCTCCCTCCCTTCCTTCTCTTTCTTTTTCTTTTTTGTCCTTGTTGTTTGTTCTACACATGGTTTCTCAGTGTAGACCAGACTGGCCTTGAACTCAGAAACCTACCTTCCTCTGCCTCAGGAGTGCCAGGATTAAAGGCATGAGCCACCACTACCCAGCTGGGGCTCATGTTTTCATTTCTAGATAATAATTCCCATCTCTGCCTCAGCCAAAGGAAAGCACACTCTGGAAGAAGTCATAACTCAAGGCAGAGAAAGGTTCGTGTTGGTCCCTAGAATTGGCCTTTCCATGTATTGGAAGGAGAATTTTCTCCTTGTTACACCCACACCCCTAGTCCTGCTACAGGTGGATAACCTCAGGAACAATGGGGGGAAGGAAACTGGAATTTAGTGTTAAAAAACAAAAACAAGCAAACAAACAAAACACCTCATGGTCTACAAAGTGAATTCCAAGACAGCCAAGGCTACACAGAGAAACTCTGTCTCAAAAAGCAAAACAAACAAAGAAACACTCCAAACCACAACCAAAAAAAACTTCTGAACACATTCAAAGATGGTCAGTATTATCCCCAAAAGGATGACATATTTTTTGGGAGGATTTGAGACAGAATTTCTCTGTATAATAGCTGTGGTTGTCCTGGAGCTCTCTTTGTAGACCAGGCTGGCCTTGAACTCACAGAGATCTGCCTGCCTCTGCCTCCTGAGTGCTGGGATTAAAGGTGTGCACCACCATACCTGGCAAGAATGACATATCTTTTTTTCCCCTTGAAACAGGATTTCTCTGTGTAATAGTCCTGGCTGTCATGGACTCACTTTGTATACCAGGCTGGCCTTGAACTCACAGAGATCCACCTGCCTCTGCCTCTACCTCCCTCTGGAAAAGGCAGTTGTGACCTGGTGTGGCTGTCAAGAACTAAACCCCGGTTCCCCTCTAGAGCAAGTAATCCCTCTCAACGACCTAGTTGCAACTCCAGAGCTAGCATTTTAATGGCACAGGATCCTGAATTTCTAAAGCTCTGTCTCTTCCCTGATTTCCAAGGGCAATGTGAACATATGAAAACCCATGCAATGCCTGAAATTATTTAAGTAGCCCGTGCAGACACAGGTGGTAATGTGAGGAGTCAAAGGGACCAACGGAGGTTGGCTCTAGGCTCATCTCTGTCTAGTAATATTCAAATTGCATAGGCACTTCAAAACTCCTTTTCTTCCTCATTCATCCTAACCTTGTCCTGAGTTTCTTTCTTTCTTTTCTTTTCTTTCTTTGTTTTTGTTGTTGTTGTTGTTGTTGTTTTTTGAGATAGGGTTTTTCTGTGCAGCCTTGGCTGTCCTAGACTTACTATGTAGACCGGGCTGGCCTCAAACTCACAGAGATCTGCCTGCCTCTGCCTTCCAAGTGCTGGGATTAAAGGTGTGCACCACCACGCCTGGCTTGTCCTGAGTTTCTAAGCTAGCAGAATGGTCAGCATGGAGCCAGGAGCACAGCTGGGGCTCACAGATGCTGGGTCCTCTTTCCACAGCTCAAGACATGAGCCCAGCTTCCTGCTGGGAACTTACTGAACACCCAAGATGTTCTTTTGTCATCTTCTATTGGAGGCTTGCTCTTTCCTGAGTCCCCTGAGAGATGATCACTGCCGACCAGATCCTGTCCATGTGGTGTGTACAGATCCCGTGAGCCTGGTCCCAGGGGCTATGGTGTATGACTGGTTTTTTGAGACAGGGTTTCTCTGTGTAGCCTTGGCTGTCCTAGACTCACTTTGTAGACCAGGCTGGCCATGAACTCACAGCAATCTGCCTGCCTCTGCCTCCCGATGCTGGGATTACAGGCGTGTGCAACCATGCCTGGCTCGCTGCATGTATTTTTAATGTGAGCACATGAGAGAATCTAGTCAGTTGGTGGGCAGAAGCTGGCTGGAGATGGCCACAGATGGGATGCTGATATGAGAGATATTGGGCACACACCTCAGTTTTCCTCATCTGCTAAAGGGAAACACAGACAGCATCTACCGCCTTGGGTTGTGAGGTCATACTGAGATCTTGAATCTAAAGCGCAGAGTACGAAGTCAGCACACAGTTCATCACCAGCACTCCTGACGTGATTCCTGTCTACCAAGTCTACCTCTTGGTGTTCCTGAGTATAGGGTTCAGCATCTGCCAGTCAATCAGCCATTGCCCGAGGTGGATATACCACAGCTAGCAGATGGCAGATGTTTCTTTTCTGCCTAGCAATGGAGAGAAGTCAATTGTTTTAATAGCTCTTCAAAGACCCCTGTGTTGCCCCTAGGGCTGTGCTTGCCTGTGGAAATATAGATTCTTCCTCCTCCTCCTCCTCCTCCTCCTCCTCTTCTTCCTCTTCTTCTTCTTCATTTTTCTTTTTTCTTTTTCTTTCTTTTTCTTTTTTGGTTTTTCGAGACAAGGTTTCTCTGTGAAGCCTTGGCTGTCCTAGACTTGCTTTGTAGACCAGGCTGGCCTCGAACTCACAATGATCCATCTGCCTCTGCCTCCCTAGTGCTGGGATTAAAGGCGTGGTGGCCCAGCTCTTTTTGGTTTTTCAAGACAGGGTTTCTTGCTGGGCAGGGGTGGCACATGCCCTTAATCCCTGCACCCGGGAGGCAGAGGCAGGCAGATATCTTTGAGTTTGAGGCCAGGCTGGTCTACAATGTGAGTCCAGGACAGTCAAAGCAACACAGAGAAACCCTGTCTCAAAAAACAAAAAACAAAAACAAGTTTCGCTATATAGCCCTGGCTGTCCCTAGATAGACTCTCTTTGTAGACCAAGCTGTCCTCAAACTCACAGAGATCTGCCTGCTTCTGTTTCCTGAGTGCTGGGGTTAGAGGCGTGCACCACCACACCCAGCTAAAGTATAGCTTCTTATGGCAGACAGTATAACCATCTCAACTATCAGACTTCCTCCTCCTCCTCTTCCTTCTCCTCCTCCTCCTCTTCCTTTTCCTCCTCCTCCTCTTCCTCTTCCTTCTGTTCTGGAGATTGACCCAGGGGCTCAATGAGACAAAGTGCTCTATCTCAGCCGCTCCATTTTTATGTCCACTTTTTAGTTATCTCTTTATGTATTTGTGTATGTGTCACATGCATGGAGGTGGCACAGCACATGGGTGGTGGGTAGAAGACAACTTCCAGAAGTCAGTTCTCTCCTCCTACACTGTGGGTCCTGGGGATTGAACCGAGGTTGGAATTGAGCAGCATTACCCTGAGCCATGTCAACAGCCCTAAGCAGTTTATATGTGTGTATTTATTGAGGCAGGGTCTCATGTATCTCTTTATTGGCCTCCAGTGCATCATGCCATAGAAAGTGACCTCATAATCCTGATCCTCCTACCCCGACCTCCCAAATGCTGAGAGTACGCTTTGTTTGGTTGGTTGGTTTTTCGAGACAGAGTTTCTCTGTGTAGCTTTGGCTGTCCTGGACTTGCTTTGTAGACCAGGCTGGCTTCGAATTCAGAAATCCATCTGCCTCTGCCTCCCTAAGTGCTGGGATTAAATGTGTACACCAACAAGCCTGGCTCTGTTTTAGAAATTAAAACAAAGCTATGAGTTTGTTGCCAGCCTGGTCTACAGAGTGAGCCCAGGAGAGCCAAGGCTACACAGAGAAACCCTGTCTCAAAACACTAAAAAAAAATTTTTTTTCTGAAACCAGAAATTTTATAAATTTCCCAAAATGGATTTGAATTTGCCTTTCTCCTGTCTCAGCCTCAAGAGCAGCCATAATTACAGGCCTGAGGCAATGAGGCCAGGTTTCTTTCTTCCTGTACTGAGAGCCAGAGCCTTGCCCTAGGGTGGGAATTGTAGTCTCTGCAAGCCGCTCCAGTCCCTCCGGTTTACGTGGGAATGGTGACTGGCTAGTGAGGTAAAGTGTCACTGAGGAAGAGGGGAGTGGAGGACGAAGGAGCACCCGTCCTCTTCCTGCTTCAGGCCCAGTCATGTGAGCACAGGATGCTCGGAGCTGGAGCAGCTATTTTGTGACAATGACGACGAGTACAAGGACAAAAGGCAGTATAGTTAGGATTGTGTGACAGAAAAAGACAAGTCCAGATACTTAAAGCTCTTGCTGAGCTGTCAGAGGGGCTCTGAGGCCGCCTGTCTTCAGAACACGGTCACTCCATTCTCACTGTTGTTGTGTTTTGCACTATTGCTCATCCAGTTTTCTCCTACACGGCTACACTCCCTGTCCATTGGCCAAGCCTAGAAGAGGACTGTACTATTCAAATTCTGCCTAGTAATAAAGACATCCCATCCCCATTTTTCTTCCTGTACATTTGAGTAATTGAGTATCTTTAAATAAATTCCATCCTCACCATAGTGAATCTGCCCTCGAAAAGGTCACTGATGGCCTCGTGATTGACACGTCCAACATCTTCATTGACGTTTGTATCCAAGCTGTTCTACTGGACAGTGTGAGCATGCTTCCTGCCACCCCCTTCCCTCCCCCCCTCCCCCCCCCGCCCCCGGAACTGAACCCAGAGTCTCATGTGTACTAGGCAAGGTCTATACTGCTGAGCGACCTCCTCACCTGTTTTAAGGTAAAATTTGAGATGAGAGTCTCTAAATCCTCCAGCCGCGCCTCAAACTCCTTCTGCCTCAGCTCTCTGAGTATCTGCCTGTGCCATTGTGTTTAGCCTGGTAATTGTTATGTTTTTAGTTTGTTTTCTATATTAGTGTGGGTTTCTGTGCATGTGTACACATGTGCACGTTTGTGGGGGCAGACGGAGATGCATGTGTGCGGGGAGTGAATGTGGGTATGTGTCATTGCTGTCATTGTCCTTTGTGACAGTCCTTACGCACTGTCCATCTTTTTCTTTATTTCTTTTTGTTCTGTTCATAGACAGTCTCTCTCTCTCTCTCTCTCTCTCTCTCTCTCTCTCTCTCTCTCTCTCTCTCTCTCTCTCTCTCTCATTGACCTGGTAGAAATCACCTCTGGCTGGTCAGAGAGCTCCAGGGATCAGCCCATATCTGTCTCCTCAGGCTGGGATTACAAATGCAAGCCACCACATCTGTTTTTTGTTTGGTTAATTGGTTTTGTTGTTGTTGTTGTTGTTTGAGACAGGGTTTCTCTGTGTCTCTCTAGCTGTCGTGGAACTAACTCTGTAGACCAAGATGACAGAAATCTTCCTGCTTCTGGTTCCCAAGTGCTGGGATTAAAGGCGTATACTACCCAGCTTGTCTTTTGTTTGTTTACTCACTATTTTGTTGTTTTGGATTTTTTAAGACAAGGGTTTCCCTGTGTAGCCTTGGCTGTCCTAGAACTTACTCTGTGGACCATGCTGGCCTTGAACTCAAAGAGCCACCACACCTGACCTTTGTTTTTCTTTTTTAACCATAAATGGATTCCAGGGGTCAGCTCAGGCCCTTATTCTATGAGGTAAGGGTTTTATCAGTGGAGCTATTTTATCTCTCCATCCTTTTTCTTACTATATATCTCAGACTGAGCTCTGGAAACTCTATAGCAGTCCTTCTGCCTCAGCTTTCCAAGTTCACAGCTTTTCACATTTACATACTCATTTTTTGTGCGTATCATATGCATACAAGCATGTGAACACAGTGTGCACGTGTGTGGAGGTCAGAGAACATCTCGTAGGAATCAGCTTTCCCCTTGCATCATGAGGATTCTGGCACAGAATTCCAGTCATCAGGCTTGGTGGCAAGTACCTTCACTCACTGTTCCGTCCTCTGCAGCCCCTGTGCTCCCGTCTTTACAGTGAACTTCCCATTAAGTGAGCACAGTTATTTTTTTCTTTCTAGCTCACTGGCTCCTCCTCTGTGTCCCTTCATTTTCTGCCCTCGTAGCCACACACAAACCCTAACCTTTGACCTTTGCCCCTTATTAAATGCTTTCTCTGCATGTTCCCTTCCAGTCTGAGACTTTGGTGACGGTCTGTGGATGTTAGTGGCCTCTGTCCTTATTTTTTCTCTCTCTCCCTTTTCCCCCCTACGTTTGTATGACTTGCGTGTGTGCATGCATCTTTACAAGTGTTGTGGACATGTGTGCATGCGTGTATGGGGGGGTCGGGGTACATGAATGTGGAAGCCGAAAGGTGATGTCAGGTAATCCTCAATCACTCTTCCCCCTTTTTTCATTGAGTCAATGTCTCTCAGTTAACCCTGGAGCTCATCAGTATGGCCAGGGTCCCTGAAGATTCTGGAGGGTCCCTGTCTTCCCCCTTTAAGGCTGGAAATTACAGGCCTACCACCATGCCCCCACTAGGCTTTTGACAGCATCTCCTTGTTCTCTGCCACGGCCTTGATCGGTCAGTTCTCAACTGTGAAAGTTCTCATGTTTTTTTATCCCCCACTGTCAGCCATCTGCATCACCACTCGAGTGGATTTGCTAAACTCAAATGGATCCAAGCACTCACTGCCTTTTAAGATCGCCACGAGGGGAGAGGTGTGAGAGAGCCATCGGTGTGGAAACGGAAGTCGCCATGATGCCCTCCCCATGGAGCACAGACCCAGTGCCAGTGTTGCTTTCCAGCTCTCCTAGCGCCTCATGCCAGGCTCATGACTGGATGCGTTCTGAGCATACTCCAGGTCTCAAATCCAAATCACACTGTGTTTCCGCACAGTGCCTGCTAGCCTAGACCTAAGGTTCCTAGCCTGAGCTACTGACTCTTGCTAAACGTCCCTTGGGGAGTGGACTTGGGCATCACCATAACATATGTGACTCACTTCAGAAGTGATCACTGTCAACCTATTGTCTCTTTTGCCTTGATAGCCTGTGGGTTACATAATGATTTTGAGGGCTTGATCTTGGGAGCCGCCTTGTCTTTCGCTGGTGAAGCCTTCGTCTCACCACGGAAGGTGTGTAGGTGTACCGGTTGCTCCAAACTTGGTTTTAAGTGAGGGAAGCCTTGCTCTTATTTGATTATTTTTCCCCCTCTGACCTCAGCCCCTTAGTTTAGAGCCAGGGATTCTCAATCTTGCTAATGCTTCAGCCCTTTGATACAGTTTCTCCTGTTGTGCTGACCCCCAGCTATGAAATCGTTTTCACTGCCACTTTATAATTAACAAATTTCGCTACTGTTATGAATCCTAAATATCTGATATGCAAGATATCTCACATTTGACTCCTGAAAAGGGGTTGCCACCCACTGGTTGGGAGCCACTATCTTAGAAACAGTCTCACATAACCCAGGCTGGCCTCAAAGTCACTGTCTAGCCAAGGATGATCTCAGACTTTGGATTTTCCTGCCTCTACATCCTCAGTCCGGCGATTGTAGGCTGGCACTACACACCTAGTTTGTGCAGCACTGCAGATTATGTGGTACCCAGGGCTTCGCACATGCTAGGTAGGCACTCTACCAACTGAGCTACGTCTCTATTCTTACTACAAAACTTTTATTAAGCATTCTAGTCAAATCTTCTATTTTTTTTCCCATAATAGTCTACACAGGGCCCCACCCACTAACACTCAGAACATTGTGTGTCAGTGCCATCAAGACACTACCTTAATAAATACCTGTCAGATAGAATCAAACTCGTTCTATCTTGAAGCCTCTTCTAGAATCAGAAGGATCAGCCCCAGGCCTGTGCCCAGGAATCGGGTGGTTTAATTTACCCCTATATTACCATACCAGGCCAGCTCTGTCTTCTATCAACCACACCCAACATACCCACCCACCCACCCAAGAAGAGGCTGTGACCCAAGAGCTGGTGACACCTGAGAACTCACTTCTCTTCCTGTATGCCACATTGCTTTCCTCTCCCAATTTTGGGCACAGAATCCTGAGATGGACTAAGGACAAGATGCCATCTCCTTCGCCTCTCCCAGTATGAGAAATCACCTCCGTAGCATGTCTACCACTGTAAGCAGGGATGCAAGGGATAGCCTGGATCCTATGGATCCTATTCAAAGATCCTATTGGATCCAGAAAAAGTGTGCATGCTGGGGAGAAGGGCACAGTGTTTAAGGAGTTGGTTTGCCAGTGGTTAATATGCATCCTGTTAGTCCCAGCAGGCTGTTAGAGGATGTCAAATCCATATTCATATTTGACATCCAACCCTCTGCCTGAATACCAGATTAAGGGCCCAGTGCTGGGTTTTAAGGTCAGCTTCATTTGAATACCCAAGCCAGGTGCAGACACATCCAGGATAGATAGACCTTTGGACCATGCATGTTGCAATCCAGATGCTCTGCAAAGGTCACTGATGGTGAGAGAGAATGTGCTGCTTCCTTCTAGCATCTTCCATAGGGAGCCTTGGACAGTAGACCTGGCCCCAAGCCCACATTCCCCACCAGAGTCAGGAAACAGTAGCAGCTGCAGTTGTTGCTAGGGATGAAGGGTCAGGCACTGGGGAGCTAAAAGAGATCAGAGGGGGTGGGGTGGCAGGAAGGAGGTCGTAAAATTGACCTTACTTAGGCTCTGCCTGCACTTGGATTGCCCAGAGACAATTCTGCAAAAGGCAAACTATCAGGCTTTTCCCGACAGCCCTGATCAACATGCTCCATATTACCAAAGGAACTGTTGTCATTTATTAAAAGAGGATTTGCCAGACTCCATGGTTTTCTAGCTTTCCTAGATTCCACTGTTTCTACAGTTTTTCTAGTCCCACAACTTTGCCTCCAACAGTATCCAGAGGGAAGGGCTGGAGCACATATGTTGTTTGAAATCTCTTTTTGTTTGCTTCTTTGCTATTTATTTTTGAGGAATTTGTCAGACAGAAAAGGAGCCACATAGCAATAAAATGTTAGTGCAAACAGAAACTCTCCACAATGTTGTGACACAGAACCTGGAAATATGACTTCTCAGTTAAAGGCCAAAAGACAAAAGGTAAGGAAACAGCTACATTTTCTTTATTCACAAAAAAAAATCCTGCTGTTCAGTTTTCTGAACTCCCTCCCCTCCCTCCCCTCCCCCTCCCTCCCTCCCCTCCCTCCCCTCCCTCCCCTCCCTCCTTTCCCTCCCTCCCCTCCTCTCTGTTCCCCTTTTCTCTCTTTTCCCTTTCTTCTCTTCCCATCCTTTCCCCTCTCCTCCTCTCTCCTCTCTTCTTTTCTCCTCTCCTCACCTCCCTTCTCCATTCTTTTCTCTTCCCTCCTGTCTCCTCCCTTCTCCTCTCCTCCAATCTTATGCATCCAGACCCACATCACTCACTGTGTAACAGAAGATGTCCTTTCAACACCAGATCCTCGGTCTCTACTTCCCTTGTGCCAGGGTTATGAGCAAGCACCATTCAGCACTAAGCCCAGGCCTTTATTCATGAACGCCTTTAATCCCAGCACTCAGGAGGCAGAGGCAGGTGGATCGCTGTGAGTTCGAGGCTAGCCTGGTTTACAAAGTGAATCCAGGACAGCCAAGGCTACACAGAGAAACTCTGTCTCAAAAAACAAAACAACAACAACAACAGAACTACCAATGTAGTCCCAAATGAGTGCTTCTGAGGCATCATATAGAGGGGAATTGTCAGAACAGAGCCCTTGCTGCCAGCCAGGCATCTTGGATTTGAGTCCTGCTGGATGATCCTTCTTATAAGCTCCCTAGTCCAGAACTCCAGTCCAAGGTCAAGAGAGGACAATGGCTTTCTAGTGGCTCACTCCAGGGGACATTTTTTTTTTCAGTCCTCTTCTGCTCCATCCAATGATGGGTCCTCTGGTGACTTGGCGTCAGTGTCCTTTTGTCTTGGTCATCTCCAGCTTTACATTTCCTTTCTAGAGCTTTCTGGGTGGCACCCTTTTGCTCCATTAGCCACGGAGTAGCTGCCTTGGCCAAGATTGTGTGATTGTATGGGAGCTTTGTGTGCCTGCCCTTTCCCGGTAGCCCTCTGTCATCCCTGGAGGGTGGGCTTTCTGACCTGTCCATTCAGCCAAGGCCATGAGTAGTTAAGAAGCCTCCACTGAAGTCCACAGAAAGAGTGAGTAGCAAGGCTGGAATTCGAGTGCAGGCCTCTGGATCCAAAACCAACATTCTGTAATTAAGCTAGACCTTCTCTGGAGATCCTCCCTTGCATAGAATGTTCTGTAGGGTCTGTATGTTTGGCTCATTTTCCTTCTTTGTGCTTGAATCCCTGCTGTAGTTCAGGCACAGAACTTGCCCTCAGTTAACTTTTGTATATCATCAACCCAGTCTGTCCTATTGTCCTTATTGACTAAGTTTATCCATTTATTTTTTAAAGTTTTTCAAGACAGGGTTTCTTTATGTAGCCTTGGCAGTCCTCAACTCACTTTGTTGATCAGGCTGGCCTCGAACACACAGCAATCCACCTGCCTGCCTCCTGCATGCTGGGACTAAAGGTGTGCGCAACCACGCCTGGCAATAGTGTTCTGTTTTTATGTGCCAGCATGTGCACAGCATCTTGTAGAAATGGAGCCGCCCGTGGGCTCCAGGGCTGTTGTTAAATTCTTGATAATTGACATACGACTCTTCCGATAAGACGCAAGGGGGGAATTTTTCTGCGCCTAATTAGAGAAGTTTTCCCCTCTCCTAAAAGGACATATGGAAGGTAGTCAGCCTCTTGTTTCTTACCGGATGTTCCTTGTGGCAAAGGGCTGGTGGCACTGTTTGCATCCTCAAGTTGCCACAAACAAGAGAAAAGGATGGGGCTTGCGGTCTTCACTGAGAGCATGATAAGTAATGCATTCTCTCATGGTTTGCACAGGGCTTTTTTGTGCATGGGTGGGGTCAGCAGGCTCATCTTTGTCAATGTTATTATCATCCTGTTGTCACTTGAATTCTAAATGACATATCAAAACTGTGTGGTGTGGTGTGCCTTCCATTTGAGCCCAGGGCTTTATTATGTCAGACAAATACTCTCCTGCAGCCCCTCGGCCCTAATCAAAATTGTCATCCCAACAATTCAACTCATAGACTCCGCCTCTGAACATCTTCTCTTGATTCCATCTCTGCTAATACCGCTATCAGTCACCCCTCTTTTCCCTTTGCTTTCCCCTGAAACCCAATCTCCCATCAACCCAAGAGAGTTTCAGCATGAACCCTTCACCTTCCTTTTCGGTTCTTTGCTGTTTCTTTCTTTACTGATTTTCTGCTCCCTTTCACATGCTGACCCCCAAACCACGTGCATCTGTTCACGGTGTTGTCCAAGGGACTTTAAAAACTCAGCGTGAGTCCTGCATCTTCAACTGATTATAACAGTGAATCATCTGCTACTGTGTTCAAAGTGGGATCAACCTTGTATTATGGTTCATAAGATGCTCTGGGGGTGGTGGTGGTGGTGAAGAGATAGCTCAGTGGTTAAGAGCACTGACTCTTTTTCCAGAGGACCCAGGTTCAATTCCCAGCACCCACATGGCAGCTCACAACTGTCTGTAACTCCAACAAAACACCAATGCACATAAACTAAAAATAAATATGCTCTAGGGCCAGACTGAGAGTGCTCTGCTCTCTTGTCTCTGCCACTCCACACGTGTACCAGGTTTTAGCACATGGATTGCCTTGCAATGCCGAGCCAGCGCTCCATGTCACCATGCTGTATGTGCAGTTGGGCTCCTCCTGCTGACATGCCTCTGTGGGTCACTGTGTGGGTCACCCCACCTAGTCCTGACTTCTCATTCACATTCAGATCCTCTGATACAACAAGTAGCTCCACTTGCTAGAAATTTCTCTCCTTATTGTCCTCTTGCTTCTTGGTGTGACCTCAATTCTGGTTCAGTCCCAGGGTGGAGAGGAGTGTCTACCTGGCCTCGGGGGCGTCTGCTCACCACTCGTTGCCGTAGAGATATTACTGGTGTGTTTCTTGGTCGCTAAGAGCCAGACAGTGGTCTTGGCAGAGCCCCACCCCCAGGGCAGAGCCTTCTGCAAGCTCTGAGTCAGCAGCCTTTGGCTTCTTCTACATAAACTGCTTCCTCCAGGGTCTTGCTGTTTGCCCGCCCCTCTCCTCCCCAACGCCTCTGCACTCCCCACCTTCCCTCCTTCCCCAGTGCCTGGGGATTGTTTTCTTGTCTGGAAAAAGGCCTTCCTTCTTCCCAGAACTTGTTGACCCCCCCCCCACCCCCTTCTGTCCTGTGACTGGGAACAGGCCAGTCTGCTAAGTCAGGGGTGATGAGAGGAGAGTTGCAACCACCTTCACCTGGTGGTCACCCAGCTGCCTCTGTCTGCTCCCAGGCCAGCTTGACCTCTCACTGCTGGATCCAGCCACCCAAGCCTACACATCATCTGCAGCACGCTTTATCCCAGTACTGCCAGTCCCTGGCATGGGACACACAGCAGGGACTTCAAGCATGCCTGTGAACTCTCAAATTAAAAGTGAGAAGGAAGTGAGTTACACTCAGTTTGAATGAGTCTCTGCTTGTGTGTGATCTTGGGCTGGACTTTATTGTCTGTTTCTTGGCATGAAGAGGGACTGTAGAGGGAGCAAACAGCAAGGCGCCCTTCAAAGTCCTGTGCTTGGCACCTTCTCCTCTTTTAAAGCCTTCCCAGATTCAGGCTCAGTTGTACCAGCTCCTCTCCTAGCTCAGGTTCCTCTTTCCCCTGTAAACCTGTCCCATGGCTTCAGAGAGAGAGAGAGAGAGAGAGAGAGAGAGAGAGAGAGAGAGAGAGAGAGAGACAGACAGACAGACAGACAGACAGTGTGTGTGTGTGTGTGTGTGTGTGTGTGTGTGTGTGTGTTCGTTCTGGGGATCAAACTCAGGTCATCAGACCTGCATGTCAAGTGCCTTTTACCCACTGAGCCATCTGGCCAGCCCCTGATTCATAGATTTTTTTTTTTTTTTTTTTGCCCTTGCTCCTTCAAATTGGGCCTTTCGCCTTCCTCTAGCTAACCATTCAGCATTCTTAAAGAGTTCCAGGCCTCTGGTGTGTGGTGACTTCAGAGAACTTGAAATTCTGGTTTCACCATAAGCTGGCTGGCTGCGTGGATGTGGGACACCAAGAGTGTGTGCCCTCCAGTTCCTCCTTTGAGCTACGATCAGGGATTGACCACAGCTGACTTCCGAGAACCTTCAGAGCCCAGGCAACGGGATTCAGCCCCTGGCCTAGTTACTTTCAGCATATGTGACTCAGGACAAATGATCCATTCTCCTTTCTCCCTCCCTCCTCATCTCCCATTTATTTTGGCTTTAGTTTCTTTATTTATAACAAGGGCATCGTGATAGAATCTGCCTCACAGGGTTATTGTCAGTATCCACTGTGATAAAAACACACTAAGTATGCAGGGCTTAGTAGTGATACGGATTCCACCACTAGAGAACCCAAGGCAGGAGGGTGACATTTCCTTTTCTGTTTGTTTGTTTTGGGGGGGAGGGGTTGAGACAGGGTCTCTCTGTGTAGCCTTGGCTGTCCCAGATTCACTCTGTAGACCAGGCTGGCCTCGAACTCATATCTGCCTGCCTCTGCCTCCCAAGTGCTGGGATTAAAGGTGTGTGCCACCACGCCCACGCCCAAGTTTTCTTTTCCTTCCTTTCTTCTTCTTTCTTTCTTTCTTTTTTTTTTCTTTTAACTTAAAACATTTTTTTTCTTTTTTTAAAGACAGCATAGCCCTAATTGTCCTGGAACTCAGAGATCCACCTGCATCTGCCTCTCAAGTGCTGAGATTAAAATCATCACCACCTCAGTTTAAGCCCAGGGGCTGGAGGTTTGGCGCAACAGCTAAGAGCACTTGGTCACAAGGACTAGAGGGATCCTAAGACCTACCTCAGGTGGCTCACAAGTCCCATTTGCCCCAGCGCCAAGGGGTAGGAAGCCCTCTTCTGACCTCTGTGGGTGCCCGCACACGTATGCACATTCACAGACTCATGTGCACATACACAAAGATTTAAAAAAAATCAAGATGGCTCAGTTGGTAAAGATACTTGCTGATAAACCTAAAAATTCAAGGTCCTTCCCCAGAACCCGCAAGGTAGACAGAGAGAATGCATTCCTGCAAGTTCTTCTGTGACCTCCACGTGCAACCCTTAGCACACCTGGACCCATATACGCCACACACAGACAGACACAGTTAACTTTTTAAAAGGGAGTTGGAGCCCGGCTCGGACTACACAGAGAGAGTCTGCCAAAATAAAACGAAACCTCATGTGCTTAGCACCTGCCTGAGCAAACCCTGTCATCTTTGAGGGTTACTGACCCCAGGGGCATGTCTACCCACAAACTCAGAACTGTAACAAAACACCACAGAGCAAACACTTAAGGAACAGAAATGGGTTCTC
The DNA here is from genome assembly GCF_964271855.1 of Acomys minous. Lineage (NCBI taxonomy): Eukaryota > Metazoa > Chordata > Mammalia > Rodentia > Muridae > Acomys > Acomys minous. The sequence goes on from NC_140500.1 coordinate 43,927,050, forward strand.
ACAGCGGGAAGTCTAGATTGAAGGTGTTTGGCAGCTGCGGCCTCTCATGACAGAAACACCCTCGGAAGGCCATTCCTTCACGGGTAGACTTTTGAGATCTCTGAGTGTGTCCAGATGTTTCCTCTTCTTCCATACAGTCCTCCCCCTCCTCCTTTTATCCTCTTCATTGTCCTCCCCCCTTTTATCCTCTTCATTGTCCTCCCCCCTTTTATCCTCTTCATTGTCCTCCCCTCCTCCTCCTTTTATCCTCTTCATTGTCCTCCCCTCCTCCTCCTTTTATCCTCTTCATTGTCCTCCCCTCCTCCTCCTTTTATCCTCTTCATTGTCCTCCCCCTCCTCCTCCTTTTATCCTCTTCATTGTCCTCCCCCTCCTCCTCCTTTTATCCTCTTCATTGTCCTCCCCCTCCTCCTCCTTTTATCCTCTTCATTGTCCTCCCCCTCCTCCTCCTTTTATCCTCTTCATTGTCTTCCCCCTCCTCCTTCTCATCTTCTTCCTTGTCTTTCTCCTCAATCACTTCCTTCTCTCTCTCTCACCTTCTCTCTTTCCTTTTTGGTTTTGTTTTCTTGAAACAGGCTCTTGTTTTGTTACCCAGGCCTGGAATTCAGTGTATGATGGGATTTCAGGCATGTGCTACCATGCTTGACTCTGTGTGTGTGTGTGTGTGTGTGTGTGTGTGTGTGTGTGTGTTGTACATGCGTGAAGAGCATATGATGAACATGTGTCTACACCTTTGATCCCAGCACGCAGGAAGCAGAGGCAAGCAGATCTCAATGAGTTCAAGGCCAGCTTGGTCTACATAGCAAGTTCCAGGCCAGCCAAAGCTACACAATGAGACCTTGACTCAAAATAATAATAATAATAATAATAATAATAATAATAATAATAATAATAATAATAATAATAATAACATAAATTAACGGCAGTGGGGGAGCTTGCTTGTTCTACCTTATTGGCTTTATATTAATTTAATTACTTCTAAAGATGCCACCCCCAAATGCATCACATTCTAAGGTGGCAAGAGTGAGGTCTTCAACACAACTATATGGAGATGAAAGCCCCATACCATGTAAATAGACCCCAATATTATATGCTTTGTTTTATTTATTTATGGATTTTTCTTTCTTTTCTGTTTTTGTTTTTGTTTTTTATTTGTTTGTTTGTTTGTTTTTTCGAGACATGGTTTCTTTGTATAATAGCCTTGGATGCCTGGACTCACTTTGTAGACCAGACTGGCCTCGAATTCACAAAAATCCACCTGCCTCTTCTTTCTGAGTGCTTGGGATTAAAGGCATGTGCCACCATGCCCAGCTACTTGTGGCTTTTTTGAGACAGAGTTTCTCTGTGTAGCCTTGGATGTCCTGGACTAACTTTGTAGACCAGGCTGGACGTGAGCTCACAGCAATCCACCTGTCTCTGCCTTCCAGAGTGCGGGGCTTACAGGTTTGCGACAACATGCCTGGCTCTTTTTTTGTTTTTTTCCAGACAGATTTCTCTGTGTTGCCTTGGCTGTCCTAGACTCACTTTGTAGACCAGGCTGGCCTCAAACTCACAGAGATCTGCCTCCCGAGTACTGGGATTAAAGGTGGGTGCCACTACACTCAACTTAATTTTTATATTTTATTGCTGTGTATACTGTGCATGATGGAGGCGGAGCACGGGACAGGCATACTACAGTACACACGTGGAAGCCAGCACAACTTGGGGTCAGTTCCCATTTTCCACCTCAGGTTGGCTTCAGGGCTTGAGCTCAGGTCACCAGACTTGCACAGAAAGGCCCTTTACTTGCTGAGCCATCTCACTGGCCCAACAGCAGCGATTGTAATGAGCACGGTGCACTATTGGCTGGAAGGATGTTTGATTTATAGGGTTTCCATTCTGTTGTGGTAGGAAGAGTCAGCAAGCAGAAAGCAGGATGTTGTGGGCCTGGCTATAAACTCAGGTCAGTGGGAAGTTCCTTGCTTATGTCACATACCCTGCTGGAGCCAGCTGTCTGCAACCTGACAAGGGGCACATTGGAGGTTCACATAGGTTGGTCAAAGTGAGGAGCAGGATGATGTGAGGAACAGTGCCCTGAACTAACTGAAATGTCTTACCTCTTCACTCTGTCCTCAGCGTGTAATGACTCTGATTCTAAGGGAGGGGAAATAGAGTATCAAATGGGGAAGTGACCACTGTACATCACAGGGCCAAAACAAGTGGCACAAAGTGCCCTGTTTATTCCACGGGGCCCAGCATATGTGGCAGCTCAATACAGGCTCACAACCCAGGTTTACCAGGATCAGAAAACATGATGTCTATAAGATTTATTTTAAATTATGTAATGAGTGCCTGTAGGTGGGTATTGGTCCCCTGCAAGAGCAATGGTTACTTTTTGTTTGTTTGTTTGTTTGCTTGCTTGCTTGTTTTCGAGACAGGGTTTCTCTGTATAGCCTTGGCTTTTCTGAACTTTCTTTGTAGACCAGGCTGGACTCAAACTCACAGAGATCTGCCGGCCTCTAAGTCCCTGAGTGCTGGGATTACAGGAGTGTACCACCACACCCAGCTTCAATTTGGTTTTTTGAGACAGGGTTTCTTTGTATAGCCCTGGCTGTCCTAAAACTATCTCTGTAGATCAGGCTGGCCTTGAACTCACAGCTAGATCCACCTGCCTCTGCCTCCTAAGTGCTGGGTTCACAGGTGGGTGCCACCACCGCCCAGCTTTTATGCATACTCTTAACCATTGAGCCAACTCTTCCAGCCCCAATACTTGTGGATTTGACCTGAAGAGGACTGCTGAGACCTTGTGTGAGTTAGGGATCGACTCAGCGGGACAGCAGGGATCGGAGAAATCACAGACACATATACAGACTCTTCTGTTTTTTGTTTGTTTATTTGTTTTTGTTTTGTTCTGTTTTTTGTTTTTTTTTCAAGACAGGGTTCAGACTCTTCTGTTAGAAAGGATCCACTGGACTTTGGCATGTGGCTGCATTCCTAAGGGACCTTCAAAACAATCTGGTTCTTTGTGATGTTTCTGAGGAGACACAGGGAGGAGACAATGGCAACAAAGCCAGGGATCAGAGGCTGGGTGCAATTTAGACTCTGTCCTGACTTCAAGCAAATCAGTTTGCTCAATTATCTAATGAAGTGACAGCAATTCTTATTTCCTTTTAAGTTGTATACGAGAAGGGAAGGAGAGGAAGAGGCAAAGGCAGAAGGGAGAGGAAGAGACAGAGCAGGAGAGGTGCAGAGGAAGAGGCGGGATGGAGGGGAGAGAGGGGGAGGGAGGGAGAGGAGAGAGAGCAAGCATAAATACATTCACTATAAAACTATAAACAAGTTTACGTCAGAGGATACCTTTTCAAGAATCCATTCTCTAATCCACATTGTGGTTTTTTTTGTGTGTGTTTTTTTGTTTTTTTGTTTTTTTGTTTTTTGTTTTACAGACAAGGCTTCTCTGTGTAGCCCTGGGTCTCCTGGAACTCTCCTTGTAGACCAGCTGGCCTTGAACTCACAGAGATTGGCCTGCCTCTGCCTACCGAGTGGATCAAAGGTGTGTGCTACCACCACAAGGCTCATCTACATTGTTTTGTTTGTTTGTTTGTTTTGAGACAGGGTTTCTCTGTGTAACCTTGACTGTCCTGGACTCACTTTGTAGACCAGGCTGGCCTTGAACTCACAGCGATCCGCCTGCCTCTGCCTCCCAAGTTGCTGGGATTAAAGGCATGCGCCACCACCGCCTGGCTCCACATTGTTTTTAAGGCAGGGTCTCTTGTTATTTCTGCTGCTACACAGCATGTGAGAGAACTTCCAGTTGAATCTTTTATCTCCACCTCCCATCTCCAAATAGGAGCTCTGGAGTTACTCATGGGAGCCACAGTGTCTAGCTTTTGTGTGTGTTCTGAGCATCTACCTCAGACCCACAGACTTGCAAGGCAAGTGCTTTTGTCTGTTGAACCATTTCTGTGGCTCAGTAATGGTGGTTCTTAACTCACTGGATTGTTTGAGGCTTTAAGAGAGAAGCAGATATAAACACATTTTTGTCTTGCCTTCCATTATTTCTGAGTATGTACTGTGTACGGGGACCTTTTCTACTCTAGTCTAGACACTACAGATATAAACGGAAGAAAGGAGAGATGTTGTTCCCATAAAAATTAAGTTCTAGTTGACCCCCAGCAGGCAGGCAGGCAGGCATTAACTCTGGTGTAAGGTGTTGGGGGCAGGTTCAGGCTTAATCAGCTAAGGGGAAATGTAGCACTTTGAAGGGTGTTGCTGACTTGAGCTCATGCTATGTAAGATACTTAAGGATTTTTTGAAGAGGGATTTAGCAGGCACCAGGACACTGGGTAGCTTTGGAGCTAGAGAGAGATCCAGTAGTGAACAGACAGAAGGGCCTTAGGGGGTCTGTGCTTGGCAGACAACAGCAAGGCCCTTGCATGGCTGCAGTCAAGCTGAGGGCGGGGCTGAAGCTGTATACACAAGATTCTGGGTCCTTTTATTTTGGTTTTTCAAGGCAGGGTTTCTCTGTGTAGCCCTGACTGTCCTTGACTTGCTTTGTAGACCAGGCTGGCCTTGGACTCAGAGATCTGCCTGCCTCTGCCTCCAGAGTGCTGGAATTAAAGGCGTGTGTCACCACGCCCGGCTCTGGGTCTTAACCTAAGTGTCAGGAAAAGTTCTAGGAGCATTCTGAGCATGGCAGTGCCTGTCACTGACAGAAACACGGCTACCCAACTGTTGTTTAAGCAGCTCCGGGAGCCAAATGTCTCCTGCCATTCATCTCTGAGGCACATGGGGCCTGTCTATCCAACGGATGACTGTGGCCATGGGATGATTGTGGCCATGGGGCTCTGCCCCTTAAACTCGAGTACTGGTCACTCATGCCACTTTTAAGGTCCTCCATGACTTCTTTTCAGCCACCTGATACAGCAGATCAATAGGCCTTCATCTATCACTGACTCTTAAGAAATTGCCCAGTTCTCCTTTTTCCAGAAAAATCTTAAGTGGAACCACACAGCTAACTCGTCTTTGGAGAGTGGCTTCTCTCACTTAGAATAAAGTGTTTGTTATTTATCCCCGTCGCCTGGGCAACAGTTTGTCCTTTTAACTGCTGAGTAGTATTCCATGCAGTGGATGTACCACAATGTGTTAATGATCTACCCACTCAGGGCATTTGGATTGCTGCCAGATTCCAGTGGCAATGAAAAAGCAGCTTTAAGCATCTAAGTATAATGTTTTTTGTGAACATATGCCTCCCCGTCTCTTGGTGAATTCCTAGGAGTGGGATTGCTGGCTCGCACGGCAAGTGTGTGTTTAACTTGGTAAGAAACCGCCAATCTGTTTTTTCCAGAGGAAATGTACCATATTGCACTCCCACTGTGATTGGAGGAGGGTAGTGCCACATCCTCCCCTGCACTTGGCATTGCTGGGTTTTTTGACTTCAGTCAGTCTGAGGCTCAGGGATATATTGCTGTGGTTTTAACGCGTGTGTGGGTTCCCCACAGAATGCTGATGTTGTGCCGTCTCTGTACCTCCTGGTCAAATGTCTGTCTGCATCTTCTGCTCATGTTCTCATCCGGATAGAAATCCTTTATAATCTATGGATTCTGTAAATATTTCTCCCTAGTCTTTGACTTATTTTTTCAGATCTGACTCCTTTCGTGTGTGCACGAACTTTTTTTTTTTTTTGACATAGGGTCTCATGCAGCCCAGGCTGGCTTTGAACTCACTATATAGTTTGAAGAGGACTTTGAATTTCTGGTCCTTTGGCCTCACCTCCCTAGTACTGGGCTTATAGGTCTGAGCCATCATGTCAGATTTATATAGTACAGGAGACTGAATGCAGGGCCTCCAGTATGCTAGGCAAGCACTCTACTGATTGAGCTGCACTTTCAGCCTTCTTTTCATTTTTTTTTTTTCTTTTCTTTTTTCGATAGAGGGTCTCTCTGTGTAGCCTTGACGGTCCTATACTCGCTTTGTAGACCAGGCTGGCCTCAAACTCACAGCGATCTGCCTGCCTCTACCTCCTGAGTGCTAGGATTAAAGGTGTGTGGGTATGGGAATGTGTGTTTGCCACGTTTAAGGTTCTCAGCACCGGCACAGTTGTGATTCGTGCCTTTTCCTGCTGTGTGAGCTGCAGATCAACCTTTCTGATGACATTCACACAGGTGATACTGCAAAATCTGGCTAAGCCTCAACGCAGGTGCTCAGGGATGCGCCACCTGCCTCTGGCTTTGGGCTTCTGCTTTGGGAGCTGGTCCTGCCTCTGGCATGATGCTTTAGGTGTGCCCAGTGACATCAGCGCATGCCCTGGGTCCTTAAGGGATTCCAGTTCTGTTCTGCTCATTTCCTGAGATACTCCAGGTGGCTGGTCCCTCCAAGAAACAATTTTCTCTAACCCCCTAAAGGAATAATTCTATGCAAAGCAGCGCACTAATTGCTAGTCATTATGATTGAAATCTTAAGCATCCTAAGTCTCTGTCATTTTTGGCTGCCTTTTCCAGTCACCTGTTGATCCTTTTTTTGCCCTCCTCTTCCCTTCTATCACACTGGCCTGGAAAGGTTCTTTAAAGACATTGAGGCTGGGTGTGGTGGCACACTCCTTTAACCTCAGCACTCAGGAGGCAGAGGCTGGCAGATCTCTGTGAGTTCCAGGCCAGCTGGTCTGCAAAGCAAGTCCAGGACAGCCAGGGCTACAACAGAAACCCTGTCTTGGGAAACCGTGATGATGATGATGATGATGACAACGACGATTATTATTATTATCACCACCTCAAAGTAGACTAAAATTTAGACTTCTTTTACCTAACTGAGATGAAACAACCTGGTAAAAGAAAAGAAAGAAAGAAGACATTGAAATCTCAGTACACGAAAACACCAGGGAGAGTTAGGGAACTAAGCAAGCATTAGAACTGGCGGCCATCTGAATGAATTTTAAGGAAATCTACTACCATTAGCAAGTATTTGGGATTATGGGTGGGAGGTAGCTCCATAGAAATTATTAGAAGCAGTGCCAGGTGTGGTGGTGCATGCCTTTAATCCTGGTAGAGGCAGGCGGATCGCTGTGAATTCAAAGCCAGCCTGGTCTACAAAGTCAGTCCAGGACAGCCAAGGCTAACACAGAGAGACCCTGTCTTGAAAAACCAAAAATAAATAAATAAATAAATAATATTAGCAGCAGATGACATGGGATTAGGGCAGGGTATGGGATACCTGTCCCAATATGGAAAGTAGTTTAGGGGATTAATATTTGCCCTGCCCCAGGTTAATTACGGCTATTTTAAAATATAACAGGCATCTGTGTTTTTATTGATTGATAGTGGGTTAGAAAATACCACCATAATAATAATTATAGGGCTAATAATAAACGTTTCTTAGGCCTTCTAAATTAACCACAACAATATCTATTGCTATTAGTCTATTAAAGTCAGGATAAGCAGCAATAGGACACAAATCTGTGATCTCAGCAGTTGGGAGGTGGTGTTAGGAAGTCCATGAGTTCTAGGCCAACCTGGACTATATGAGACTGTATCCAAAAAACAAGCACACACCTTTAATAATTCCAGCACTTGGGAGGCAGAGGCAGGTGGATCTCTGTGAGCTCAAGGCCAGCATGATCTATAAAGTGAGTTCAGGACAGCCAAGGCTACACAAGAGAAACCCATCTCACAAAACCAAAACCAAAACACAAACCCCCCTAACATAGACAAAACAAGAAAGAAGGGATGCCGAAATGAACTGACCATCTAAGAGAAGAAAAATGTGAAGAAAATAAGCTCACATAAAAAACAGGTTTTCCTAAGAACCATCTGTTGGTGGTACTTTCCTTGGGCACAGGAAAGCAATCTCACATTGAGCCTCCTGGTTCACTGTAAACCTCAGCCTAGACTGCCACCGGAGACTCAGGCCTTTAGGGTAATATGAGAGGGCCTGGGGCAAGCCTTGAGGTATCTGGATTCAGGCTTGCCTCTCTCACTTGTTTATCACGTCTTCACTGGGTATTTTCAGGTTCAAAGTCCTAGCTTTAGTGAGCATTCAGGCTAACCCAGTTTGAGGGTAACAGAAGCAAATTTTTAAGACAAAAGCAAGCTACACTGACAATTTCCAGATCCTTTGGCATATTCCAGTGTTCTCCCTCTGTCTTTCCCTTTTTATTTTATCTTTTTTTTTTTTTTTTGAGACAGGGTCTATGAAACCCTGGCTGGCTTGGAACTCTCTATATAGACCAGACTAACTTTTTTTTTTTCGAGACAGGGTTTCTCTGTGTAGCCTTGGCCATCCTGGACTCACTTTGTAGACCAGGCTGGCCTCGAACTCACAGCGATCCGCCTGCCTCTGCCTCCCGAGTGCTGGGATTAAAGGCGTGCGCCACCAGGCCCGGCCAGACTAACTTTTAATTCAGAGATCCATATGGCTCCGCTGCTGGGTGCCGGGATTAAAAGTTGAGCTGCACCATTCCTGTCATCCCTTTTTTGTTGAGCATAAGTTCAAGATAGTAATCAGGGGACCAAGGAGGACTGTCACCTCTCACTTGCAATGCCTGGAGGAAAAGTCTGCTAGCCACCCAGTTCAAGTTCAAATTCCCCACTCTAGAGATGCAGTGTTGTCTGCCTACAGCCACCCTGCCAGGGAGCACGGCCTCCAAAATCTAGGGGTAGGGTGTCCCTGGAACTAGAAAGACATTTCTGAGAGTCTCATTTCCCACAACCGAATAAAATCAGAATTCCTGAAACAATAACGGAATAGGATTCTGCTGTCTCTTGGTAAGTTGCTAGAAATGAGCTTGTTTGAAAAGCTTGTTAACACAGGACAGATGCAGAAAAAGAAAAAAGTCTTATGGATAGACGATGGTGTGAGTACAGTGGGATTCTACATGATTAAGCAAAGAACGGAGCGTGACCTTGGATGTGGGCAACGGAACGGAAGGACAGCAAAGATACTCTGTTGAGTCAGTGGTGCCTGCCAGGGAATGTAACTCAGTGGCAGGGCTTACCTACCACAAGACCACGGGTAGGAAAAAGTTCTGCTCAGTCATACCACATGACCCCAGGGAGTCCATGAAGAGAGAGAACCAACCTTGGCTGATCAGAGTTGAAATAATGACTTTGGGTGGAGGCTGGGCTGCACCCGGCTGCACTGCACTGGGCTGGTGAGGACCTTGGAACGCCTTCACCTACCATGTGCAGTCGAGGCCTTGACTATCTGCGCTGAGGTGCCAGAACAGTTCGTGATTTACGTCTACATAAATAATAAAGGCAGTGTCCTTTCTATGACCTGTGGATCCCACCAACCTTCTCATGATGAGGTTTTCAGGGAGATTATTTATTCTTTTACTTGTTCTTCGTGTATTTACCCAGTGCTCGGGGAATCTAACCCAGGACCTCCTGGTTGTCTAGGCAGGAACTGAGCTGCAGCCTTCCATAGTGATTTTTTTTTTTAAATGCACTAGGGGCAGAATGCTGGAAGCATGCCAGGCCGACCCTAGAGGCCAAGGCTGCTGGCCCTGGGCCATGTCTTAACATACACATTCCTTGGCTATCTCTGGCCTCTTTGCCCCTGGGATTCCATCTCCCTCCTCTTTCTCCTTCTCCTCCGAAGCGGCCCAGGTCTGGAAGGCTTCTGACCGTTGCTGAACAGTGTAGCTGGCCTTGCTGGGTGTGCCCGCCTGGAGGACAGCTAGTGCTGATCAAGCTTATCTTGGTCACATAGCCTCCCTCTTCCATTCTCTCCCTTCAGTCCCAGGACTTCCTGCTTCCCGCTCTCGGGGAGCTTCAGCTGGTCTCCAGCTTTGCTCTTCTCCCAAGAGCCAGTCCCGATAAGAGCCTACTCTTTGAGTTTGCACGTCAACCAGAGCCTGGACTTGCTCTTATCTGTCCCCCACACCCCATCCCCGCCCCCACCTTTCGGGATCAGCTGCTGGTCCCGTTCCTTCCCGCCCCCCCCCCCCACAACCTGGGGCTTCCTTTAATTTTCAGACATTCCCCTATGGTTCTTTGCCAGTGCCTGGGGATAGACGGCCCCAAGTCACAAAACCCAGTGGACAGAGCACGTTAGGAGCAGGGCAGAAAGTGAGGGGGTACCGATCTTCCCCCACCTCCCAACCTCAGGACGCAGACGGGAACGGAGTCGGGCCCAGGTACTTCCTAAGTGCGGGATACAGGTTAGTGTGGTTTTCATCCACGGTGCCCTCCCTGGGAAGTGCGTGAGGAGCCTCATTTCGCAGAGGCAAGAGTCGCGACACGAGGTTGGAAAGCAGGCATGTGGTCGCCTGGATCTGAACAGCAACTTCCCCGGGGAAACGCCCTATTTCATCTGCGGGGGCCCGAGGCTCCGCCACACCCTCTCCAGAGTTCCCTCCGGCGCCCCGGCCCAGGAGGGTGCGGGGCTGGATGTCGCCGGGGAGGGCCGCTCGGGAAAGGCGGCCACAAAGCCCCGCGTGGCAGAAGCGGCAGTGCGGGAAACGCGGGCCTCGAGGCGCAGCCCCCCGCGGCGCGCGCAAACTGCGCGGAACTACTTCAGCGGAGCGGCTGCGGGGCTAGAGTCCCAGTAGCGCCCGCATAGGGCTCGGCTGCGAGTGGGGGCCGCCACAGAGCCGCGGGGGCTCGCGGGCACGGCCACGTGCTCCCCGCCGGGCTCGCACGCTCAGACGCGCCGGGGCCGCGGGGGCCACCGGCAGGCACGCGCGCCCCCCGCGCGCACACACTCCCGGGCACGCACGCCGGCCGCCCCGCCCCCTCCCGCGGCGCCCCGCCCTCCCGCGCGCCCCGCCACGCCCCCGCGGCGCTGGTCGTCGCCCTCCTATTGGCTGCCCGGTGCATGACGCGCGGCGCCCGGCGCCGCCCCTCGTCAGTCACTCGGCGGAGGCGGCGCTGGCGGGGACTAGTCTCGTCCGGAGACTGGCGGCGGCAGCGGCGGCGGCGGCGGTGGTGGCCAGAGCTCGAGCCCAGCGGCGGAGGGCGGGCGGGCGGCGCGGGAGGGCGGGGGCCGCTCCGCGACGCTGCGGACCGCACTTCTCCTCTGAGCGGCGGCGCGCGCAGCTGTGGGGCGCCGGGGGCCAGCACGTCCATGACCATGGGCGACAAGAAGAGCCCGACCAGGTACCTGCCGGGCGCCGAGGGGGCGGAAGGGGAGGGCGGCCGCGGCGGGCGGGGACGCCGGCGACTAGGCCGGAGCGGCCGCGCGGGGGAGGCACGCTAAGATGGAGACCCGGGGGCGGAGGGAGGCGGTGTCGCTCCGCTCGGGCCGGCGGCCGTGCGCGCCGCAGCCATGGCGGCTCCTCCTCAGCCGCCCTCCGCCGTCGCCGCTCCGCCCAGACAAAGGGAGATTTAACCAGGTGGGGCGGGCGGGAGGGCGCGAGCAGGGGCGGGCAGCGCGCGGCGCCGGCCCCCTCCGCGCCGCCGCCCGGCCGTCCCGGCTGCCCGCCGCCTTCGGGATCCGGCCCCGCGGCCCGCGCCGCGCCCCCGCCGCCCCGCGCTCGCGCCCACGAGTCGGCCCGCTTCCTGCGCTCGGCGCGGCCCCGCGTGAGCCGCCGTCGCCGCCGCCAGACGCTCGGTGCCCGGGGCCGAAGGGGGCGCCCGGCTCCGCGCTACCGGTCGGCCTCTCACCCGGGTATCCGCCAGTGGGGTGGATGGGTGGTCGCCCCGAGAAGTTTCCAGCGTCGGATTCCTGTGAAATGACGACGGCTCACCAGCTCCTGTTTTCTCTCCTCTCTCCATCATCCCCTCGGTTCCCTGCTCCTCGGAAGGCCAAAAAGACAAGCAAAACCTGCGGCAGACGAAGGCTTTTGGGATTGTAGCGTCTGCACCTTCAGGAACAGCGCCGAAGCCTTTAAATGCAGCATCTGCGATGTGCGGAAAGGCACCTCCACCAGGTACTGAAAGACGTGTGTGTTAGCTTTTGTTGAAAGACTTGTTTTGGCTTTATTGATTTATTGCGCGGAGGGCGGAGGAGAGAGGAGTGAGTCGTACTTTTATTATTATTGATCGCCCTCTTGCCAACTTGTTGATTACGACCCTCTTTTGCATCTGGGGATGGGCGCTGTGGTTCCGTAGTGTGCCATTTCTAGTTGGGTGCCGTGCCTCGTGCCAAAATAAAGGATTTATGGGAGGGAATTTTCCCATGTTTTCCTCTTGTTTCAGAAAAGACACTGGATTTATTTGACACTTGGCATCCTTTGGCTTGTAGGTACTGGCTCCCAGAGGGGAGAGAGGCAGTGGCGATATTGCTATGAGTTGGACTTTAGACCTTTTGTTTTTTGCCATGTGCAGAGTGGTTTTAATTTGTCCCGAATTAGTTTTTCCCCCTGGGTTTAATGGTGATATGGTAGTACAATAAGACTGGGTTGGCCCTTTTTCTGTTCTTAGTTACAAATATCTCTTCTTGTTTGCACTTGCCATACATAGTGGATGGAAAAGTGCATTTGGTGGGCGCTTGCTCCTGATGCAAGATCCTGATGTCCTTTTTGTTATTCGCTTATGCAGAATGGTGAAGTGTGAGATATTGAGGTGAATAGACTTTTGAAGTTTGTTAATGGTTTTGAAAGAGTTTCTTTTGTATTGATAAGAGTGGTTGGCTGCATATGATAGCAGATGAATTGGAGCTACTGTTGAGGTAACATTAAAATAGACTTGGGTAAAATGTAAAAACTGACTTTATAGTCTTGCAGGTGTCTTAACTTTTATTTTGAATTTCTTTCTGTTGCTAATGGTTAAGTTAGTGTTCTTGCTCTCCCTTAAAGGTACTGTCTTTAGAGCATACGTGAAAGTGAGAGTCAGCTTAGGACCCTTCAAGAGAGGTTGAAGGTCAAAAGTTTCATTTCAGCAGGTGCTTGCTTCTGAATTGGTGGTGTCCAGTTGGGACTGTAGTTCCACCTGGATGCTCTGAGGGACGGGACTCGGCAGGGTCTCATTGCTTTACTTACACCTGAGATCAAGGATCACCTGCCAGTCTGTAACAAGAATGAGTTGCCTCAGTTGCTGAATGTTTGTGAATGACACTAACTCTTAAGAAATGAGACCTTTGAATCAAAACTCAAGCCTCCTGGGTGCTGGGATTGTAGAACCAGTGTCACTGCACCCAGCTAGTAGATTTTATTAAGTAAGTTCTCCTCAATTTTCTGTATCTAGTAAATACATTTAGTTAAATGGAAAACCCATTTTTGTGGGTTTTGCTCTGCTGTCTAAAATTGGGGGCTCCATAATGCAGCATGAAAGTTTAGATACTTAAATCAGTAGTAGCTGAATATTATTTATGAGTAATGTTTTTTTTACATGTAGAATCCCACCGAGGCCAAAGCTCTTTATTGTGGTTTTGCTTTGAGTGTTAGTGTAGCTGATGTTCAAGTAATGACCAGGAAGCTAGTAAGAACCTTGCTGGTGAAGAGAAACTAAAGATAAACTCAAAGCTTGCATCTGATGTAGTGCTGGGAATAATTATCTCATATTGAAATGCTTTTCAGTTTTTACTTTCAGTGAAACTTTTATTGAAAAACCTGACTCACCAACTTTTTGGAAGTGAGTGAGAGGTGTTGGTTTAAGATTTTGTTTAAAGTTTTCAGAGCCACAGATGATAGCAGTGAAATTTTAAAGGAATAAATTGGCATGTTAGGATATTTGAGAGTCTATCAATTCAGAAAAAGAATGAAGTACTATCTTTCAGGCTTTTCATGCAGTTGAGTCATTCAGCAGGCTTGAATACAGATTTCACAGGTGTGAGACTTTTAAAATACCAGTTCATGATACTCTTTTTGGACAGAGCTTGTTCAGTTTTGGTTGCTGTCATCAATCCTTTAATGTTTCAGATCTGTTCAGAAGTCATCAGTAAGTGGAAAGCAAGTGACATGCTTAGTTTTCTGTGATACTCATGGGTTTATATGAAGAAGCAAACATGATCAGTGTTCATGCTTTTCTAGCCACTGTAGCCCTTCACTTGACTTCTCTGGGATATTGGCTGTCATATTTCTTCTTGAGCCTTTTTCTTGTAAATAATTTGTTTTGTTTTTTGAGATAGTGTCTCTGTAGCCTTGGCTGTCTTGAACTCACTTTGTAGACCAGGCTGGCCTCCAACTCTGATCTGCCTGCCTCTGCCTTCTAGTTCAGGGATTTAAAGGCGTGCACCACCACACCCAGCCTCTTGTAAATAGTTTTTTACCTCCAAAATTTCATAGGAATTTGCCATTTTCCCTTGCATAGTATTAATCAGGTGGCAGTAGAAAACTTAATTTGGTTTGTTTTTGCAGTACCGGGCATTAAAGTCAGGTCCCTAAAATTTAAAGCAAGCTTGATGGTTGCGGTTGAGTGCTGGTTAATAGATGAAAACTGGCATATTTTGGAATAGTATGTTTGCTGACACATGGTTTTGTTGCTCTGAGCTAGTGTTTAAAGAGCCTTATCTGGTTGGCTGGCCAGTAGTTATTGTGGAGTTGTTGATTACTCTTGCCTTTATTGCTGCTGGCATCAACCAGTCAATCCAGGAGAACAGCTTTGAATTAGTGGTATTCCAGTAGGATACAGAGCTATTTGCCCTTTGTAAATAGCGTTGGTGGTCCTTAATTTAAGTAGGAAAATATTACCCATCATCTAAAGAGCATTTATGAAATTCCTAGAATATGAAAGATACTGCTGAAGGGGGGCGGTATTCTAGAAAGATGGCAGAACATGTACTCAGGTAACTAATCCAAGCTGTAAAGACTGCCAAAGTAGGATGGGAACAGTCTGACTTAGGAATCAATTAGAAGGAACCATTCCCCCATTTCTTTTGGAAAAGGAAAACTAATTTGTACAAAATCATCTGCCAGCTTTTTACTTCTGTTTCCATATGTGGTAGTATTTTTAAATGTGCAGGTAGAAGCCAGGCATGGTGGTGCCAGCCTGGTCTAGAAAAGCAAGTCCAGGACAGCTAAGGCTACACAGTAGCCCCCCCCCCCCAAAAAAAAACTCCAGGTAGAAGTGAATTATTTTAGAATAGGGACTTTTTTTGTGGAGTAGCATAGAACAGAGTCCTAGGGACAGAAAAGCCCCAAAGGAAAAATGCATAAATATTTATATACTTACTTTATTGAGGTGGTCTGGGGGCAGATGAGCTCTTTATACATTTGCTCATTCATTATTCCTGAATGATCCTGCTGGGCTAAGAGAGATTTTAGGCATAATTATGAAGAACATGTTGAGTTTGTATTTCTTTTGAGACAGGGTCCAGAATAGCCTAGGCTGGCTTTGAACTCCTGGCCTGATGCACTTGCTAGTCTCACTAGTTCTGGTATTGCAGGTGTGTGCCATTAAATCTGGCCCTCTCCAATCTATAATTACTTTTCTAACCATTTTCCATTCTCTAGTCCTTAGCTGATTTTTCAGAAAATACTTGTGTGCAGGTATGTATGTACAGGTGAGCAAAGGCATCAGATTCCTTGGACAAGCTGGAATTAGCTGCCTGATGTAGATGCTGGCAATCTAGCCTCAAGTGCTCATAACCACTGTGCTGGGCTTATTTATTTACTTACTTACTTACTTATTTATTTTTGTGCTTTTAGTATTGGGGGCATACTTTACATATCATAACATTCAGTCATCATGAGTTCAATTAAGTGATTTTTTTTCTTAGTCGTTTGAAAGAGTGCAGCTGTCACCACATTCCAAGTTTTAGAGCATGTAGATTTAGAACTTGTTGTTGTTGTCTCCAGATTTTACTTTTCTTTAACATTCGGGGGTTTTTGTTTTTGTCTTTAAGACAGGGTTTCTCAGTGTTAGTCTTGCCTGTCCTGGGCTCACTTTGTAGACCAAGCTGGCCTTGAACTCACAGTGATCTGTCTGCCCCTGCGTGCACTACCATGCCTGGCTAACACACTCATCACATAGCATGTGTGAAGGGCAGAGGATGACCACTTTGAGAAGTTGGGTCTTTCTACTGTGCCTGTCCTGACCGTCCCTGTATCTGCAGTTTGTACATGCACATGCTTGTGACATCCTTATCTACATATTTTATCTCAGTGTTGAATTGAAGGTCTTATTTAATCCCTGGTTGCTTAAATAACTATAACTGTGAAACGTTTATACTGTCTTTAGAACTTTGTGGACAGTAGAAAGAAGAAACATTTTTTTTTCCTCTGACTACTACAGTTGTAGAGAATAATGAGCTTTATAGAAAAGATACTGAGGGTATTGAATTGGACGAGTCAGAGAAGTGACTGTTGTATATAAAATGTGTTCCTCCTTTGAGAGCTTTGGAGTTTTAGATTTGTAACTTTGGACTTCCCTTATAAAGATACCCTGATTAATTCAGTTCTTTGAAAAATTACTAATTGCAACAGAAGTTTTTAGAAACCCCCGCGCCCCCCCCCCCATAATATATGGTTATGATGCTTACTGGAACCTTTTAAGAGCATTTGGCAGGACATTTCAGATAACAAGACTCTAGGCCTCTTACCTATATTTCCTGAGAATCCATAACTGTGGTTTTGCACCTTGAGTCACATTGGCTTCATTATGGCATTTGTCTTTCATAAAAACATTGGGCTGGTGGTGGTGGTGGCCCTGCCTTTAATCCCAGCACTTAGGAGGCAGAGGCAGGTGGCTTTCTGTGAGTTTGAGGCCAATCTGAACTACAGAGTGAATTCCAGGACAGCCAGAGCTATTACACAGAGAAACTCTGTCTCAAAAAAACAAAGCAGAAAGGGGGGGCGGGGGGAGAATGAGGAAAATTCCGGAGGGCTGGAAAGAGGGCTTGGTGGTTAAGAGCACTGGCTCCTCTTCCAGAGGACTTGGGTTCAATTCCCAGCAACCATAGGGCAGCTCACAGCAACCTGACATACATGCAAGCAAAGCACCAATGTACATAAAATAATAAACTATTAAAAAGAAAATTCCCTCTATTCTCCCAAAATCAGACTTCACCAAATCTTTCAAGCTGAATGCACCTTTCAAAGTTGAGAGTTTGCACGTTTCCTCTTTTATTTTTATTTTATTTTATTTTTTGGTTTTTTGAGACAGGGTTTCTCTGTGTAGCCTTGGCTGTCCTGGACTTGCTTTGTAGACCAGGCTGGCTTCTGCCTCTCGACTGCTGGGATTAAAGGTGTGCGCCACCACGCCTGGCTCTCAGGTTTATTCCTAATAGAAGTTGAGGAATTTGTTTTGTTATTATATTGAACTTAATGATTCATTGGTACTGACTTGATCTTAGATATACTTGGTGTCCTTAAATAAAGTAATTTACTTGGGTAGTTGTGGTCATTTGACAAGTTTTTATTGTCTGGGCTCTGTGTGCATGCACAGTGGTGCAAAGACAGGCAAAGTTCCTATTCTCACGGAGCTTGAAGTACTATGGAGAGGGAAGAGGAAACAGACCATTTCAACTAGTGACAGGTACCCTGAAGGGTGTGGTTATGAGGAACATAGAGGAGTGACAGTAGAGACTCTACCTACAGATGGGCAGTGCTACTCTGTGCATGTCCCTTTTTAGGTATGGTGATGCTTGCTTTTGGAGCCAGAGGAGAGTGAGTTCTGACTGTTTATGTGTGTTTAGCTTTCTTAGTCGATCATGATTACATTGCTAGTATTGGGGTCCTAGGGTATTCATGTATGTTGTATACTAAACACAGACCAGTTAATATCCTGTGATTTTCTTTTTCTTTCTTTCTTTCTTTCTTTTTTTCTTTTCTTTTTCTTTTTTCTTTTCTTTCTTTCTTTCTTTTTTTTTTTTTTTTTGAGACAGGGTTTCTCTGTGTATCCTTGGCTGTCATAGACAAGGCTGGCCTTGAACTCAGAGCAATCTGTTTGCCTCTGCCTCCCAAGTGCTAGGATTAAAGATGTGTGCCACTACTCCTAGCCTTTCCTGTGATTTCAAAAATAATAAGTAATTGTTTTTATTTTATGTGCATTGGTGCTTTGCCTGCAGGTATGCCTGTGGGTGTTAGATCTTGGAGTTCAGACAGTTGTGAGCTGCCATGTGTACATGCTGAGAATCAACCTGGCTCCTCTGGAAGAGCAGTCAGTGCTTTTAACCACTGAGCTATCTCTACAGATCTCTGTAGCCTTGGCTGTCCTGGATTCACCTGGCTGGCCTTGAAACTCCCAGCAATCCGCCTGCCTCTGCCTCTGGAGTGCTGGGATTAAAGGTGTGCACCACCACCCCCAGCCCCTTGTGATTTTAAAGATTTGTTTATTTAGTATACAGTGTTTTGCCTGCATACCAGAAGAGGGCACCAGATCTCATTATAGATGGTTGTGAGCCTCCATGTGGTTCCTGGGAATGGAACTCAGGACCTTTGGAAGAACAAGCAATGTTCTTAACCTCTGAGCCATCTCTCCAGCCCCGCTATTTTATTTTTTAAAATAGGATAGGAAATTATACACTGCTGTATTTCTGAACTGTTTTTGTGGCATATATTTATTATGCACTTCAGTAACTGCCGAAGAACTGCAGGGTTTAGAAGTCTTCCAGTGGCAGCAGCTTACCAAAGGAGCTACCAGAACCTGCCCCTTTCTTAGAGTAATAGAGTTCTGGACTTGAGCTGATAACAGTCTGTTGACTCTAGCCTGGTTTGTTTGTTTGTTTGTTGTTGTTTTTTTCTTTTTTCTCCTCATGGTATTGTCTTTGCTCTCTTGAAGTTGTGACTACATTACCTGTTTGTAGTGTACAAGTTTAAAGGCTTGATGAATTTCCATAAAGTGAGAGTGCATTTGTAACTTGGTGTTCCAGATTCTTCGTGAGGTTGGAGAACATTCCCAAAAACTCCCTGTATACTGACTGCCTCATGTTTAACATTGGCTATTAGTTTTGTTCACTGTTTGGCTGATGATTCAACCATGTTGCTGTGAGCAGGTCTTGCTATTTTACCAGTGCTATTTTATTTTCAGGCCATCTGAGTGCTCCCTCTTTGAGCATCTGCCCTTAGACTATCTCTGCTCTTTTTGGTTTTTTGAGACAGGTTTTCTCTGTGAGCCTTGGCTAGACTAGACTTACTTTGTAGACCAGCTAGCCTCAAACTCACAGTGATTTGCCTGCCTCTGCCTCGCAAGTGCTGGGATTAAAGTGTGCCCCTGCTCTTTTATTCTGAAGACAGAATCTACTATGTAGGCCAGGATATCTGAGATACTCTTGTCTTTGCTTAAACGTATGGGCCACCACAACACGTCAGTGTCTTATCCTCCCTCCGCCCTCACAACCCCCTTCCCAAATAAAATAAGATAGAAAAAATTTTGTCATGGAAGCTGTAGTGTGTCCCGCAGTCCACGTATCTTTACTTGCAAATGTCCATTGCAATGAGTTGTTTGAGGCCTTTGGCTTCTGCTGCACTTAACCTATACTTAATGTGCAGGATGGGCCCTTTTGCTGCTCCAGCAGATCATTGATGGGCTAGATGTTAGAGTGGACCAACCCAAAGCCCTGGACCTCAGAGGTAGCTGAGTTGCTCTTCCCTCTGGCAAGGTCTCCAGCACTGCCTTGCTAGCTCATCAAATGCTGCACCTGGTTCAAGCTAGGGTTTCTCTGTGTAGTCTTGGCTGTCCTGTATTGGCTTTATAGACCAGGCTGGCCTCAAACTCAGAGATGCCTACCTTGCCTCCTGAGTGCTGGGATTACAGGTGTGTGCCACGGTCCCCAGCCAAGGACTCCACTTTCAAGAATCTTGAATGAAAAGATCAGAGCATCATGCAGTACCCAGTGATGGGAAAAGCCAAATGAGATGACTGCAGTGATGGCCATGGCATGATGATGGAGCACAGAAAAGTTGATGAGCCTGGTGGTGGCGGTGCTTGCTTTTAATCCCAACACTGTTTGTTTGAGGCCAGCCTGGTCTACAAAGTGAGTCCATGACAGCCAAGGGTAACACAAACCCTGTCTGGGGGTGGAAAAGATGATTGTTTAAACTGGAAGCAGTCTCTTGCTTGAAGACAAGGCCTCATTGTTTTTTAATGTAAGATTGGTTGTATAGACTGGTTTATGCTGGTTTATAACTCAATATTTGCCTGGATTAGTGGACCACAACTGGATCTTAACCTTTTGAATCCTGTAACTAGCTTTGTAGACCAGGCTGGCCTCAACTTACAGAGATCCACCTGCCTCTGCCTTTTTCCGAGTGCTGTGATTAAAGGCGTACGCTACTGCCGCCTGGCATACTACTACTACTACTACTACTACTACTACTACTACTACTACTACTACTACTACTACTACTACTATTATTAATATCATTATTCCCTCATAACCTTCATGCTTGTATACATAAGAAAAACAAATACAGCCTGGCATGGTGGCGCAAGTCCTTAATCCCAGTACTAGGGAGGCAGAGGCATGTAGATCACTGTGAGTTCGAGGACAGCCTGGTCTACAAAGTGAGTCCAGGACAGCCAAGGCTACATAGAGAAGCCCTGCCTCAAAGGGGGGTGGGGGGGGAAGAAAGGAGAAAAACAAATGCACCTGGTTCTGCATTTGAATAGCTTAAAGGCAGTTCAAAAGCTGAGTTCAGACAATGCTTCCCAAAGGTGCCACACAGATCCTGCTTCACATTTTCTCCTGGTTCACATTGCTTTTTAGGAGGAAATCTAAATCCTGAATATTTCAAGGATTTTGTGGTTTGGTCTTTTCCTGTGTCCATCTTCAGAATTTCTGTAAGCAGAATACAACCACTTCATGTGTCCAGAGAGAGCATGTTTGTTCTATACCAAACTGTTCAGTGTTTTCTGAGTGTGGCTTGAGATGTTTCACTTCATGTATTTCTCTTCTTTTTTTTCCTTATAATTTCTTTTTAAGATTTATTTATTAAATATAGTGTTTTGCCTGCATGTATGCCTGCATGCCATAAGAGGGCACCAGATTTCATTATAGATGGTTGTGAGGCACCATGTGGTTGCTGGGAATGGAACTCAGGACCTTTGGAAGAGCAGCCAGTGCTCTTAACCGCTGAGCCATCTCTCTAGCTATTTATTTTTCTTTTATATGCATTGGTGTTTTGCCTGCATGTGGGGTTGTGTGAGAGTGTTGGGTCCCCTGGAACTGGAGTTACAGACTCCAGTAAGCTCCCATGTGGATGCTGGTAATTCAACTGGGGTCGTTTGGACATGCAGCCCGTGCTCTTAACCAGAGCGATCTCTCCAGCCTTCTCCCCTCTCACCTTTTACCCTCAAGATAGGTGTGTGTGTGTAGCCCTGGCTGTCTCAGAGATTATTACCTGCCTATACCTCCAAAGTGCTGGATTGGATTAAAGGTGTGTGCCATACCTGCCCTCCTTTTTAAGTTTTATTTATTTATTTGTTTGTTTGTTTGTTTATTTATTGTATATGAGTGCTTTATCTGTAGCACAGAGCATCAGATCACATTATAGATGGTAGTGAGCCACTATGTGGTTGCTGGGAATTAAACTCAAGGACCTGGAAGAGCATTCAGTGCTCTTAACCATCGAGCCATCTCTCTAGCCCGCCCTCCTTTTTAAGGACTTTCCCTTTTTGTGTTCCAGCTGACATGTTTGTCTTCCAGAACCTTCCATGAAGCCTTTTTGTAACCATTCTATCATGCATGTATATATTTCAGCTGTGTGTGTGTTTGATTACCTATCTACCACTATTGTCACCTTGTTGGAGGGCAGGGCGTTGGCTTTTATAGTTTTGTTTCCCTGTGTTTATTATAGTAATAAAGCCCAGCACTTCCTAGGGGTTTATAGATATTGGCTGTATAGAGCAAATAAAGACTTGGAGGAATAGTTCTTTTGGCTGTTTGTAGTGCTGGGGATTAAAAGCCATGACTAATTTGTGGTAGAGCAACACCTCCCACCCAGCCCCAGTTTTAAGTTCTTGTAAATGTTCTTTCATATATGAGTACTTTTCTCCTTGAATGTTTAAAGTTTCTGAGTTAGGTGAACATCATTTTTTATGAAGTGTGCCCTAGAAGCAATAGTCCTGTTTTCCTGTTTTTCTGGTTTTGTTTTCTAAACAAGCACTGGGACTTAAATGTAAGATGAGCCTTGGAGACAGGAAGTAGTGCATTTAAAGTAGTTCTTGAGTGCTTTTGGACTGTGGTGCTTTGTAGCACACTTTGATATCAACTGTTATAAGTATTTTCTTAGTCCTGGTGGTGGTCTTAGCAGCCAGAAGTCATTGGAAAGTCTGGAAAGAAGCAAGGGCTTGATTGTATGGCATAAACCAGTTTTGAAGAGGCAGATTGCTTGTTTGTAAATGGGCACCTAATGCAGCTTACAGATGGTCAAAGAGCACTGACCAATGTTGGAAGCCATTATACATGTCTATCACAATTTTATGCCTCCTACACGTAGGTAGTTTGTTGACCTTTTGTATCCTTTGTTCACTGTTTTGTTATAATTTTGAGTACTTGTATTCTGTTGAAGTTTTGATATAGTCACTTTATTTAGCTATATTTATATTTCCATGCAGTGATTTAATACTGTGTTGGCAAAAATGAACTCAATAAATTATAGCAGTTGTAGATATGCTATAGTGTTACTCAGAAATCCAGAGGTGGAATCATAAGATAAACAGGTGAATTGTTTATTTTTTCTGAGACAGGGTTTCTCTGTGTTATCTTGGCTGTCCTGAACGTTTGAAAACTTTGAAAACCAGGCTAACCTCCAACTCACAGGGATCTGTCTGCCTCTGCCTCCCAAGTGCTGGGATTAAAGGTATGCACCACCACACCTAGTTTAACAGGTGAAATTTTAAATCAAGGTTAGATACTGCTTTCTCGTTTCTTCTTAACCAATTTAGAATATCTGTTTTCTCTTGTGGTTGGACCAAAACAAACAAAAACCCAGCAGCAACATGGAAGCATCTGAGTTAAAAGTCAATGCGTTTTTCTGTATAATTAAAGAGCACGAAGAATACAGTTAAGAAACTTTGGCCTTTGGAAGGACAAGTGATTAAAGGAATGCCAGTTTCCTCAGCATGATGAATCTTAAAATGTGGTGGTTAGTCATAGAGAGAAAACAAACTGGATGACTGCTTTCTAAGAACAGCTCAGATGTCACTCTTATGTTGTGAGGTTTCCTAGCTCTTTTACAAAAACTCAGGCTTTGCTACCACAGGTACTAAAAGAATAGTCTGTTGCTAGAAGTCAGACTTTTTAAAATTTTGGTTTTGGTTTTGGTTTTTTGGGACAGGGTTTCTCTGTTTAGCCTTGGCTGCCTTGTAGACCAGCTAGCTTCAGACTTGTGATCCACCTGCCTCTGCCTCCCAGAGTGCTGTGATTACAGGTGCACGCCACCTCACCAGGCTAGAAGTCAACTCAAGCTACTTTAAGCCCCCAAACAAATCCATAACCCTTTAGGTGCCATTTAGACTGACTTATTGCAAGATTCAGACTTCTTGGCCAATTTCTGGGTCATTGCTGTCTAACAGTCATGGCAACATGATTGATTGGCCCAACTTAGCAAATCTGTTACAAAGTAGACAGTGGATGAAGACTAAAGTATAGTTGAGCCGGACCACTATTCATGCTCAGTTATAATTTTGAATGCCTTAAACATGGTAGCTGTGTACTCGCTGCAATATTACATTAGCACCTTGTAAATTATTAGTAAGTTATTCTTAAATTTTTAATTTTGTGGGTGGATGTGTGGCTATATGCACATAGTATAAGTGCCCATAGAGGTTAGAGAGTCACCTGGAGATGGAGTTACAAATAAGGTTGTAGATTCTGGGAAACCAAATCGGCTCCTCTAGAAGTTTTGTTTTGTTTTTTCCTTCTTCAGTGTGTAGGTATGCTGACTGTGTATGTGTGCACTATATGGGTGCCTATGGAGGCCTGAAGAGGGTGCTGGATCCCTAGAACTAGAATTAGAGATGGTTGTGAGCCACTAGGTGGTGAGTCAAATGTAAGTCCTTTGGAAAAGCATCCAGTGCTCATAATACCTGGGCCATCTTTACAAGCTATTACTTTTTACTGTTCGAGTACCCCCCCCCCCAAAAAAGATAAACTAGTTGGCCAATAGTAGTACATGCCTTTATTAATCTCAGCACTTGGGAGGCAGAAGCAGGCTGATCTCTGCGTTCCAGGACAGTCAGGACTACACAGAGAAACCAGAGGGTCACAGAGTGCGAGAGGGAGGACTCTAGAATCCATTAAGAGACCAAACAAAAATACAAACACTTATTGTCACCAGTAGAAGTTAATGTTTCTGAAGAATGTATTCATTGGACCACAAATGCTTGAGTATACTTTGTCTGGTACTGTGTTGTAATATGAGGTTGTTGTTGTTGTTCATAATGACAAAATGGGGTAGATGGCAGTACTATATGGGAAGGTATGCTGTATGAATCAAAGATTTCAAACCTTTGATATGGCTCACTTTAGATACATTTAAGACGCTTTGAGAATACTTCATATTTTCGGATTCCTTATTTGTAAGAGTAAAGTGAAAATCCTGTCTTATTGTAAATTGTATTCTAGAAGGACCAAGACTCAAATTTTTAGTCAACACTTTACTCAAACCTTCCATTGAAGATCAGATTTGTGTGCAAGGGAAGTCTTGAGTATGATTATTCTGAATATTTGTAGCTTCATGTTTCTCAGACCTTAGCATGTGGAACCCCTGTAAGACTTGTTTTATAAAGACATTGCTGAGTCTTAGTCCCTAGAGTCTTTATTAAGCTATTGTGAAGTAGGGCTCAGAACTTGGCTTCTTATGGGTTCTCAGGCAGTGTCATGCTGCTGGTCTGGGTAACTCATCTTGGAATTGCTGGTTCATTTTAGGGCTTCTTCAGCTTATTTTGGAACTCAGAGCATAGAGGTATGTAAACTAGGCATAGTAATCAAATCCTTGAGGATAATAAATCAAGTTTATCTTTTCCCCCCCATGAGCTTATCTTAAAATTCTTGGTGTACCTTGATTTTACCTTTATTAGGGACAAAAGCTAGTTTGCATACTAACCAGGTAGATCTATTGGTTTTTGGTTTTTGTTGGGCTTGTTTGGTTGGTTTTTTTCGAGACTGGGTTTCTCTGTGTAGCCTTGACTGTCCTAGACTCACTTTGTAGACCAGGCTGACCTCGAACTCACAGAGATCCACCTGTTTCTGCCCCCCAAGTGCTGGGATTATAGGCATGCGCCACCACTGCCCAGCAGTGTATTGTTTTTATATAATAATTAAACCTTGGCTTACTGTTGCTTTTGTGGAGCATAAATCATTTTCAGTTTCCTTCCTTCCTTCCCTTTGTTTCTCTGTGTTAGCCTTGGCTGTCCTGGACTCCTTGTAGACCAGGCTGGTCTGGGATTAAAGGTGTGAGCCACCATGCCCGGCCCAATTTTTTTTCCCAAAGTTGATACTTTGACTTTTTAATCATAATCTGAGAATGCTGCATCACATAAGGAAGGTGTATATTGCACAGAAGCTAAAATGTGATTACAAGGAACCATGGCATACTTGTGCAGTTTTCTGTGGGTCTGTAAATAGGTCTAGAAAATGCTTAGAAAATGATATGTAAGGGCATATTCTGAAACATTATCTTATTTGTGCAGTGCTGTGTACTATGCATATCAGTTAAGTCTTTTTTTCCCTTTAGTGTTAATACTCAAAGCCTTGGAGTTGTAGAAGCTGCTGCATAGAAAAATAACTTCCTAGGTTTTATTTCAGTAGGATAGAGTTGATGAAAGTTGATGAAACTAAATGGACCAATTAGCATGTACAAAGTATTTGGAAAACTTTAACCTGCATCTTCACAACTGTCCACCCCTTTCCAGGGCTATATCAATTAGAAGAGAGCAGTATTATAATGCTTGTTCAAAAATCTTGGAAAAAAGCCTAATTACAGAGCCTGTATGTGCAGTTAATACTGTATAGATTAAGAGATTTATTTTACTTATTCCCATGTTTCTTTTTCTTAACAGTGTTTCTTATCCTTCTCATCCTGACTCTTGGAGAAATACCTTTTAAAACAGAGTGAAAGGGCCGAGTGTGGTGGCACACACTTTTGGAGGGGGGTAATTATTACTAAAAACAAAACAAAACCCACTTGCTGAGTGTGGTGACATGCATCTTTAATCCCAGCACTTGGGAGACACAGGCAAGCAGGACCTCCGAATTTGAGGCCAAGATAGCCAGGGCTTGTTAAAACCAAGATGGCGTATAGAGTGTGGTAGAGTAAACCTTTAATCCCAGCATTGGGTGGGAGACGTGCAAGAAAGGAAGGAAGACAGATAGGCAAAAAGCTTAACACAACAGCACAACTTTGAGCAGTACAGTTTTACAAAATCTATCAAGCAACATCTGAAAATCAGGCAGCTGTCAGAAAGCAGAGTTAGGTGGGTCTCTGAGTTTGAGGCTAGCCTGGTCTACAAAGAGTCCAGACCTACCAAGGCTACACAAGGAAACCCTGTCTCAAACAAAACAAGAACAGACTGAGAGTGTATAGTATTTTCTGCCTTGAAATCAACTGTGTTCTTGGTTGACTTAGAAAATTACACAATTCTTTGAAAGAACGTTTTATGCTATCATTAAAATCAGCAAGCAGCAATGATTTTGTGAACAGTGCAGGTAGGTATATGGTGCAGTGGAAAGCATTTGTCACCTGGCCAAAGTCAGGTAGACAAGCTACTGTCCTATGTGTTTTCTGGCTCTGTGTCCAGTTCCTTCAGTTACTGAGGATGTCAAGGTGATATCCAGATTGTCCTTGTCTATTCTAGGACATAATGTATGTCAGTAAACAACCAGCTCATGGGTTGGCAAATGCATCCTCTTCTGTTTACCTGTCTTATAGATACAGCGGACTGTAAACTTTTCTTAAACATGGCACCCATCACACCATATACAAAGAACCCATCGCTACTGATCTTCCCGATTAATGGAATTTGCCATTGTTTTGCTCTTCCCATCCACCCACTGAAGAGTTTGAAACAAACCCATCCTGATTGACTTTTAAAGTTTGATGTAGTATAATTGTTTTTTTAGAGTTTCTCTTTTTGAAGGGAGATCCTGAGACTGCACACACATTATCTTATGTTGACTGTGTATATTTTCTGATTTATTGTGGTTTTCTGAGACGGGTCTTAAATGTTCCTCTTAAATGCTGTGATGCCAAAATATTTGTCTAAAATAATGTAGGGAAAATGATTTCTAATGTGTTCCTCCAGTGATGTATGAATAAGTACTTACATAATTTTAGCTGGTACAAATATTGGAGTGTTTATATGTAACTGAACAGTTTTCTGATTTTGTTACCAAACCTTTCACTTACACATCCTTCCTCATTTATTTTATTTTTAAGACAGGGCTTCTCTGTGTAGTCTTAGCTGTTCTAGACTAGCTGTGTAGACCAGGCTGGTCTCAAACTCACACCTAACCAAACCGCCTGCCTTTGCCTCCTGAGTCCTGAATGTAAAGGCATGCACCCAGCTGCTTTTGTTTTGTTCCCGAGGCAGGGCTTCTCTGTGTAGCACTGGCTGTCTTAGAGATATGTAAACCAGGCTGGACTCACAGAGATCCGTCTATCTGCCTCTGCCTCTCTGAGTGCTGAGATTAAAGGTGTGCTCCACCACACTCTGCTGTCCTACCTTTCTTAAAGGTAGGTCTTGTGGTACACATCTTTAATCCCAGCACTGGGGGAGGCAGAGGCTGGTAGATCTAGTACATAAAGGTATGTGGCCCTTTAATAGATAAGGAAGTGGTGTACATAAAGGTATGTGGTCGTTAATAGATAAGGAAGTGAGGGTTGTGGTTTAATATTCCTAATCCAAGCTTGTTTTAAAAGTGCAATCGTACTTGGTCTTTCTTGCTTCATAAAAATAGCCTATTTTTTGTCTCTACCATCTGTGTAACCACAGTTTAGAAACATTAGAATCCCACCCACCATGGCAGTCAACATACTAATTTCTCATTCTTTTCTAATATTCTGTTGCCTTAATGATCTTCATTGCATTTTTAAAAAATTCAATGTATTTTGCAAGACCCTCTACCTGTATCAACTCATTGACCTTGATACTAGTTTTTACCAAGTCCAATCTCTGGGAGATAACTTCCCAAAATATAGAGAGCGTATACCTTGTCTACGCAATAACTAACTGGTTGATCTCACTCTGCAAGGCTCTCTTGCCTTTAGTATGCATTTCTTGGTCACAGTGACCAGTGTTCATTGAACATGTTCTTTATGCCACTATATGGCCAGCCCTGCAACATATACTTTGGCTCAGGGCAGACTCCATCACCAAGGGACATCCCAGGCCCACTTATACTTGCATAATTGTCTGGACTGGATTTCCACCCCTGTGTTCAGCTTGAATCCTTGGGGCAGACAGTTGTTAAATCTTCCAGAGCAGGCTACTAACTGTGGCTTTTGTATTCTTGACTGTACATTATAGAGCATAATCCATTATTCTCTTCTCTTACATAAATGCTTTTCTCCCTTAAGGATAATTATGTCATGTGTTGGCTAAATCTCTATGTAAATTGATATTTTCAGCTTTTGTTTCTTTGTTTTCTTTCTTTTTTTCGAGGCTGGGTTTCTCTGTAATAGCCCAGGTTGTCCTGGAACTCTCTTAGTAGACCAGGCTGGCCTCGAACTCAGAGAGATCAGCCTACCTCTCCCAAGTGGTGGGATTAAAGGTGTATACCACCATGCTCGCCTGATATTTTCAGTTGTAAAACGCTGAATTATGTTGGAATTAAGGTTTTATTTCTATGCCTGCTCTAGCTCCTAAATAACGAGATGGAGACGTGTTACATTTGTTAATAAGGTTCACGCATCATAATCTGAGCTGATTTCGATCTGTTCTAACTTGACTGTGCTAGCCTGACCTACTTCCCAGCCATGTGCTCCATTACCTGTCCTCTAGTCTCACCCTGGACACCTGCTCCATCCTTGTCTCCATGGCGACTCCTCCCCATGACATGGCAACCTCCTTCCCTTTTCTCTTTCCCTGGGACCCTCAGACTGGTAACAGAAGTCCTGCCTACTGGCTCCTCTGTCTACCCAGTTAGCTTATTTATTTACTTTATTTTTTATTTTAATTTTTTAGGTTTTTTGAGACAGGATTTGTCTGTGTAACAGTCCTGGCTGTCCTGGACTTGGCTTTTGTAGACCAGGCTGGCCTTGAATTCACAGCGATCCACCTGCCTCTGCCTCCCTTGTGCTGGGATTAAAGGCATGGGACACCACACTGGGCCAGTCAGCTTATTTATTAGCCAGCCAATAATTGCGGAGTACTTTTTTACACAACATTGAAACAGGAGACTCCTCAGTAACACTGACACGACCAGAATTTGTTAGTATTTGGTTCACTGCAGGCTCAGCAATAAACAAAAACAAACAAACAAACAAACAAAGAGTCATCATAACACAATGTGAATGAAGGTCACTTCTACAGAGTTAGGTGTGGAGGCACATTCCTGTGGTTCCAGCACTCATGAAGTTGAAACAAAGATGAAAAGTTGGAGGCCAGTCTGGGAGACCTAAGTAGCAAGTTCAAATTTAGCTGAACCTGAGAGCCATCCTGAAAGAACCAAACAAAGCCTGAGAATGCAGTCTGTAGTACTTGTGCGGGGTGTGAGTTTTATCTCTAGCAAGCACACACTAGCAGGGCACACACTCATCCTGCAACACAAAACTAGATGAATGACTTGGAAATATTGCCATGTTTTGAGACAGTGTAGCCCTGGCTGTCCTTGAACTCAGATCCTCCTGTGTTTGCCTGTGCTGAAATTGAAGGCATCACTTCCATGCTGGGCTGCCATAGTCTAATCCTTACTTCTGTTTCTGGCTTTACTTTTCACATAGACTGTACCTGGGTTCATACTTCCCTTACAAGTGCATCCCTGCTTTTCTGCCCACAGCTACATACAGTTGATTATAAAATAGCCAGCTGCTTTAAGAAGGCAGGCCCTTCACGGGTGTTCTCAACTCAGCTTGCTTGATACAAACTGGGCAAGCAGGGACTGGATGGTCTGTCTGGATCCTGAAAATGGCTTAGAGTGAAGGTAAAGGTAGATTAGATTCAACAAGAACTTGAAACCTGTGCTTTCTTCAGAAATTTTGCAGTCCGGGAGCATTCCAAGTGGCTCCTAATGGTTGTTCTTTTACTATGGGGGTTTTCAAGAGTGAACTAGAGCTCTTCAACTAAGTAGTGATTTTAGGTACTGTCATTTCCTGCCAGGTGGGGAAATTCTAGGTCTTTCCTTTCAGCGCTTTGGCACTGTATTATAAATGAAATCTCTAAATTGTTTATTAATGCTTTCAGAATTATTTGACCTAATGTGAGTTTCATGAGTAGAAAGAACATTTTGTTCCCCAATGCATTGTGGTAAAAAGATTTTGGTGAAAAGTTTTTATAAAAGGGTTTGCTGTATTTTAAAAATATTCATCAGTTACCAATAGGCAAACTAATTTTTTAAGTAATGGAAGTAAACATTTATGCTAAATTACAGAAGCGATCTCTCAGAAATTTTGTAATGTTTGAGTTATTATGAAGGCAGGGCCCCTCTCTAGCCCAGGCCAGGTTAGCTGGAACTCAGAGCAGCTCACCTCAACTTTCCAAATGCTGGGGTTTCAAGAGTGAGCTGACCTCACCAGTTTGAAACTTTGGTAATCTGAGGCAGATTTACTATCTTTCTTTTAAGATTGCAAGTTGTGGGTTATAAATTTGTCTGGATTATTTTTTCTTTTAAGAAACGAAAATTACACTGTAGTATTGCTGTGGCATTGGCATTTTCTTAAATGAGCAGATGGGCTAGAGCGAGCATCTGTGGTGTGTAGATGTGTGTCCCCCTTCAGTTTAGCAGGCTCCGTTGGCTGTGTTTGTTGCGTGTGAATGGTGACAGCCTTAATCCTTGTTCTGAGTTCTATTTCCATTCAGAGTTAGCACAACAGAGATAGAAGGGTGAGCACAGAAGAACAGCAGCCAGTTTCCACTTGTGTGATGTGGAATTTCCTCAGATTTATTTTAATCATTAGGTTTAGTCTTTTAATCACCTCCTTCTCAAAACCCCCTTAAAAGAAAACAAGTTGGAATTGGACGAACGCTTTTGGCAAAGAAAGTAGACTTTTCTTTCCTTTACACCTGGCATTTCTTGATTCAACAGACATGAAAGTTGTCATACCCTTCTCCTCTGTGAGCCCAGGTTGAGGAAACTCCGTTACAGGAAACAAACTTGTAGGGCTTTTGTTTCGCCTTTTGGTACACAGGGCTTTACTCTGTATGCCAGGCTGTCTTCTACTCTGTCCCCCTCCCCCCTCAAACTCTTTCCTGGTGCCGGGATTACAGCACCTACCTTCCTGCCAAGCACAACAGTTGACGTTTGAATAAACTCAGGCTGGCTGTGTTTGTTTGGTTTTCATTTTCTTGTGCCTAGAAAACCATTTGGACCAGATACTGGTGTGAAGAAGAGTAGGAAGATTAATTCCTGTTCTGTTGAATATGGAAAGTTGCATGGTGACCCGCAAGTGCATGAAGCTTCAGTGCTGCCAGACTCTGGCAACCATGATCTCTTTAAACCATCACTTGAGTCCAGGCTTCCGCGAAAGCTTTGCAGTGTGGATGATTTCTGAAAAGATGGGTGGTGGTGTACTGTGTGGGGTGGGCTATGTGTGTGTGATGGTAATGGTGGTTTTGACACTAAATTGACAGCTTAAAAATGTTAGGATCTGTTGCCAGTAAAAATTAACTCAAGAAATATTTAACAAGCTAGTGAGAAAATATTTTGCTGTACAAAAAATGATCTACTTATAGTGCTTTTAGTATGCATCTTCTCAAACTGTATTAAACAAATAGGCTTTAATTTTATGATTTTTATTTATTTTAATTTGTTCATCAATTTCATGTTTACTTGGTGTCTCATGAGAGCCCAGGCTGATGTAGCCCAATCTGGCCTCCTGAATTCTGGGATCACAATGTGAGTCATCATGCGCAATTTACTTAAGCTTCAGATTGTAAAAGCTGATAAATAGTAAAACTTGTCTAAGAGAAGTTTTGTGGTCTAATGTGTGATTTCAGTATTAGTCCCGAAACAAAACCAAGCATACTAAAATCAGGTGAAACAGAACATTTGGTGGGCTGGGCATGGTGGTGCACGCCTTTAATCCTAGCATTTGGAAGGCAAAGGATCTCTCTGTGAGCTCGAAGCCAGCCTGGTCTACAAAGTGAGTCCAGGACAGCCAAGGTTACACATACAGAAAACCCTGTCTCAACAAACAAACAAACAAACAAAAACGCAGTCTGAGAATCCTCTACATTGAAGATAATGGTCATCTTTTTTTTTTTTTTTTTTTTTGCCCCCATTAAAGTTTTTGTTCTTGTTCTTTTCAATCCCAGATCTAACAATTTAAGCCTAAGTTTAAATTGTTAAATAACAGCCTACTATGTGGCTTATCTGCAAATCAATTCCCTATATGATGGTTATTTTAGTTTTCAGTTTCTAGCCCTTACAGTAAAAACCTGTTATGTATAACCTTAGACAAGTCTTTCTGTCTGTGGCCTTACTCTTTTCTTTTTTCTCTTGGTGTTTGAAGACGTTTTTTCTGTGTAGGCCCAGACTGGCCTGGAACCCAGAGATCCACCTTCCTCTGTCTTTGAGATTCTGGGCTTGGCACCACCACTCACTGTGTGGCTCCTTATGTTTTTCCTTTCTCTTGAGTAAATACTAGAGACTAGAATCCGTAGGATAGGTTTAATTTAAAACAGCATCATTACCAACAACAAAAAACCACCCAAGTTACTATAAATTTAAAACCCTTAGCAGCACATATAAGAATTATTTTTAAAATAATGTATACAGTGCTCTGTTTGCACGTACACCTGCAGGACAGAAGAACGCATCAGATTACATTACAGATGGTTGTGAGTCACCATGTGGTTGCTGGGAATTGAACTCAGGATCTCTGTAAGAGCAGTCATTGCTCTTAACCTCTTAACCTCTGAGCCATCTCTCCAGCCCCACATAGAAGAATTCTAAGCTGTTTTGTTTTGGGTTGTTTTTTTTTTTTTATTTTTTATTTTTGGAGACAGGGTTTCTCTGTAGCCTTGGCTATCCTGGATTCTAGGCCTCGAACTTAAAGAGAGGCCCCTGCCTTCCAGAGTGCTGGGATTACAGGCATGGGCCATGGAGCCCAGCTAGTTCTAAGCTGTTTCTAACAACCTCTATGATCTTAGTAAAGTCTCCCGCCCTCCCCCTCTCCCCATATTCTCATCTGTCCATGTGTGTGTTTTTGTTTTAAAGCCTTTTCGAGACAGGGTTTCTCTGTTTAACAGCCCTGGCTGTCCTAGACACCCAGGACCAGGGTGGCCTGGAACTCAGAGATCAATTTGCCTCTGCCTCCCAAGAGTGTGTGGTAGGTCTAAAGGCATGTGTCACCAGCACCCAGCCTTTTGAATGGTTTTTGTGGTATATTGATTCGTCTATCTTTCTATTAATTTTGTAGTTTTACTTCATGTAGCTTTATAACATCTTGAAATCAAGACATATGACTCTTCTACCTTGGTTCATTTTCAGTTAATTTGGTTTGTTCTCAGTTAATTTGACTGTGTTTCTCCATCTGTTATTCCATAATAAATTTTAGGTTCAACCTGCAAAATCCTACATAAAGGACATATTAGGACTTGTATTATAGTGCACTGACTATATTTTCAAAGAATGTAAGAAAACAAGTATTTCACTGTTCTAATCCATGGACATAGTTTATCTTTACATTTCTTTAGGTTGGCCTGGAACTCCTGATTTTTCTGCCGTTGTCTCCAGCAATGCTGGGATTAGAGGCATAGTCCATCTGCCACACCCAGTCTTCCATCCTTCGCCTTCCCACATTCTCTTGTTAACATCATTGTTTAAATTGTTGATATTCCCCCCCCCCCCCATGTACCGTACAGACTTTGATATTATTTCAGCAATTCTTTCTCCTGGCCTTGTGCAGTTGTGTCATGCATTTATTTGTATGTATGTTTAATCAGCAAGAGCAAGCACCTAGCCTTTTTTGCTGTAAGTAAATTATTTTAGAAAATATTTTCAACATCTAACAAAACAAGCCATTTTTCACATTTGTTGTCTCCTTTCCTTTGTGTCTAGCTGGTAATATCTTAATTCTGCCTGTGTAGTTTCCTTTTACTTCTTACCTGATAGGTCTGTTGCTGTCTTATTTTTTAAAGTTTTATTTACATTCTGTATGCATGCAAGTTTATGTACCACATGTATGCAGGAGTCTTCAGTGGCTACCACATCCCCTGGAACTGGAAATAGAGGCAGTTGGGAAGTATCTGGTGGGTACTGGGAACATTATTTCTGGCTGTAGTATTAGTAAGATACAGCTCACATACCACACGTCTCTTTGTTGCTTCATTTCTGTATAGTAAGACTGTAGTTTCTTTATCCATGTGTTAGGTAATACCCCTGTGGGCTTTGTTTTGTTTGTTCGTTTTTTGAGACAAGGTTTCTCTGTGATAACCTTGGCTGTCCTGGACTCTCTTTGTAAACCAGGCGGGTCTTGAACTCACAGAGACCCGCCTGCCTCTTCCAAGTGCTGGGATTAAAGGCCTGCGCCACTACGCCCGGCCCCGTGTGTACTTTGTGACTTAGGAATGATGCTCCAGTTAATGTTGATATACATAGTTTTGTGTGGAGATAGGCTTTTTAAGTCTCGGGTATATACCTAGAAATGCAATTGCTAGGTCAGAGTGTCTTTGCTTTAAACTCTGAAGACCAACCCATCTCTTCCAAAGTTCCTGTAGTCTGTTTTAGATTCATAAAAGTGTTTGAAGCTTCTAATTTGCTGTCCCTGTTCAATATTTTCAGTTGCTCCATTGTCTTCTTTTCCTCTTCTGTTTTGGAGAAGTTGTTAATGACCTTTACAATAAAGGTCTTGTTTAATCTGGCTGCTCCCTTTCCATTTTTCTTGTTTTTTTAAGGCTTCTGTGTGTGTAGCCTAAGTGCTGGAATTAAAGGCACGTGTGTCCCCCCTCCCCACTCCCTTGGAGACAGGGTCTCACTATGTAGCTCTAGCTATCTTGGACCTCACTGTGTAGACCAGGCTGGCCTTGAATTCACAGAGCTATAACCACATCTATCTCCTGAGTGCTGGGGTTAAAGGCCTGTACACTAAGCCCAGCTCTGGCTGCTTTTAATAATTTTTTTTTTAATTACCAGATTTCAACAATTGAATATGATGGGCCTTGGTATTGTTTTCTTCTCAGTTTTTTTTTTAGCATTTTACTTCTTTACCTAAAGCCTGCGCCTTACTGGGAAATTCATGTGGAGTCAAGTCCCCATGCTGTAACAAAAATTGCATCTTACTACAAAGCAAAGGAAAGCCAGAGTTCTTTAGTTTTGGTGGTTTGAATGAGAACAGTCCCCAATAGGCTCATATGTTTGAATGTTATGAAATGGTGGACTGTTTAGGAAGGAGTAGGAGGAATGGCCTTGTTGGAGGAGGTGTGTCATAACGGGCATTGAGCTTTCTAAAGCATATGCCAGCCACCCACACCCAACACCCAACACCCCACACCCCCACAGATCAGGTTGTAAGCTATTACTGCCATGCTCCCCGCCCTGATGCTTATGGACTATTTGTAACCCTCTGTACCTTAAGCAAGCCCCCAATTAAATGCTTTCTTTTTTTAAGGTGCAACACAGCAGTAACTAAGACCGTTGCCTTTGGTTATGCTGTTTCTTCTTGAAAATTTCTGAAAACAAACCCTAGAGATTATCCAACCCTTATACAAGGAAACTAAAATGCAGTGAGATTAAGGACTGACCTTCTCACTTAAGGTGATGGAACTGAATCAAGTTGCATCTGGATCTGACTACTCTGCCTCCTCATGAAGTGACCCTACGAGGCAAACCAGTCATTAGGGACGTGACTGGAGCAGTTGCTCATGGAATTACAACTGTTTCCATGGTCTCAGTCCTCTATGCCTCAGAATGTTTTATTCCTTGGACAGGTGGAAATGAAGTAATGTACCTGTTTCCCGGGTTGGGGATTTAGCTCAGTGGTAGAGCGCTGGCCCTGGGTTCGGTCCTCAGCTCTGGAAAAAAAAAAAAAAGACAAAATGTACCTGTTTCCCTTCTCCCCATTTTCTGTTTTACCTGTCTTTTAGAACCATGGAAGGCATATATTTCATAACAGCTAGGCACAATTTCTCCCCTGCCACTGTGTGTGTCCTAGGAATCAAACTTAGGTCAAGCTTGGCAGCAAATGCCTTTATTGACTGAGCCATCTTGCTATCCTGAAAGAAGTTTTTAAAATATTTTACACATAAAACTTTAGAATTTTTTGAATACTAAAAAGTGAAAATTACTGAGGCATTCTATAGAATACCTCTTTGGTATTGGGTCCAAATCTCGATTATTTAAATCTTATTAAGAGCTGGGCATGGTGGAGCATGCCTTTCATTCTCAGTACTCAAGAGGCAGAGGCAGGCAGATCTCTGTGAGTTGGTGGCCAGCCTGGTCTACAGGGTAAGTCCAGGACAGCCAGAAATGTTTTAGCTTGCTTGTGAGAATTGTTGGTGCTGAATCTATCATTACCACCCCTTCCACCTTTGCCTAGAAATCTAATAATTAATGATTGGTTTTCAGCAAATTTCTTTGGTCTATTTGTGTTCAGGAAAAGCTTTCTGTTCATAAGATTAATTTGTTGCAGTACTTAAACCTAATTCACCCTCAGACTATATACCACCTGTTGGTATTCCACAGAGATACAAGAGCTATGCCCTGATCTGTCTTCATAATAGGGTGAAATCTTTATCTTGAAAATTGTAATTCCACACTGCCTTTGTGAAAACCACTGCAGAAAACTCATAAACTATTTTTCTTAGTGTTAATTTGCAGAAATGGCATGATTCTGTTTCCCTGGTTTTGTGTATAATCATCACATGGTGTGTATATTTCTCTGTCTTGTAGTGTGTCTTGCTTATAAAGTCTAGATACAAGAATTCTTTAGTAGCAACTCACTAGGTAGTACATTTTGCTTCCTTTTGGTCTATTTAGCTGGCTTTCTATTGAGAAATTTTCTCTTGTTGCTTCTACTGCACCAGTGTTGATGTCATTAGGATGGTGGCTGCCATCCACATTGCTGCCCTTAAGATGGCATGCATTACCCAAGATCTCCTTAATAGTTCCAGAAAATTAACTGTGAACACTGCAGTGTTGACAGTCTCATCAAAAGTGATATTTCCACTGTGTTTAATGTTCTGCTGCTTTTGTCTTTTGGTGATGCCTTAAGAGCTTTGGTGATGAGGAGAGAGGCAGAAGGTACCACCTCAATCTGGGCCTATCAGTTCTGAATGGTTAGTTTCACTGTAATCCTCAGGCCTGTTTGAGTCATTGGTTGTCTTGGTGGTATGATCACCAGCCTTTCTTGGAGATAAACTCAGGGGACCCATCTTGGGGACCAAGGTGAATATGGTGCTAACCTTGCCTCTGGTGCATGACTTTGTTCTTGTGGGAGTTGAACTAGGGTAACATGCTGATGGCTACTGGTATTGGATGAACCCAGATCTGTGATGACTGAAGTAAGTTGCACTGCTGCCTCCTTTGAGCACAAAGCTGAAAGATTTTTCTTTTGTTTTACTTTTTGGTTTTTCAAGACAGGGTTTCTCTGCATAACCTTGCCTATTCTAGACTCCTTTTGTAGACCAGGCTGGCCTTGAACTTACAGATATCCCACCTGCCTCTGCCTCCTGAGATTAAAGAGGTGCACTATCACACCTGGCTGACTTTTGTTTTTTAAAGATTCTTTTTGTTGTTGTTGTTATTGCAAGAGTCACACATGCATGCCATGGCTCTTCTAGATGGCTCTGGAGTCTGTTCTCTATACCCCTACTATGTGGGTTCTGGGAACCATTAACTCAGGCCATCAGGCTTTTGAAACAAGTGTTCCTACCTGCTAAGCCATCTTACAGGTCGGTTGGTTATTTATTTATTTGTTTGTTTGTTTGCTTTGTGAGACAGGGTTTCTCTTATCTTGGCCATCTTGGACTTGCTTTGTAGACCAGGCCGGCCTCGAACTCAAAGCAGTCGGCCTGCCTCTGCCTCCTGAGTACTGGGATTAAAGGCACTTGCGCCACCACACCTGGCCTGTGTATGGGTTTTTAAATAGCATTTTCTTGGACCTTACTAAAAGACTGAACTATGCATGCTATATGATGATGTTCTAAACCTTATGCTTTAAACAAAAAAAATCTACACTGAGAAATTTCTATTAATCTTATCTATAATTTGTATCTAAAAATGTAGGCGGTTGTATACAAGTATGAAATATAAGAATGTTTGAAAATTAAGTTGGCTTTTGTGTTAAAATCTTCTAGAAGATCAGCTTGCAACAGTGTCCATTTAACAGATTTTTTTAATAGAATAATTTACAGTACATGCAAATTGTGTTAAACAGCTCCATTTTTAGTGATTTTTATTTAGCTGTGCAGTCTCCACCTTAGTCCTGTTTCTTTCTAAAACATCACCCTCAAAAATTCTCTTGTGGCTGTTGGCAATCCTTCCTCCTGTCCCAGGGCAACTGTTGACTTCTTACTTTCCACAGAAATACCCAGTAGAATCAAACATGCAGTTTTTTTGTTCAGCACAGTGCAGAGGGTTGTTTCCTTTGTTGTGTTATATCAATACTTCATTTGTTTTACTGCTTTGTAATTTGTTACCTGGGTAAACCACATTTCCTGCATTTGTAAGTAGATGGATTTGGTTTTTTTGTTTTTGTTTTCCCCTTTTCCCTTGGTTTTTCGTTTTTATTTCTTTTTTTGATTTTTCGAGACAGGGTTTCTCTGTGTAGTCTTGGCTTACTTTGTAGACCAGGCTGGCCTTGAACTCACAGAGATCCACTTGCTCCCTCTGCCTCCTGAGTGCAGTCTTACCATTCTTACATCACTGCTACCAATACATCAGAGTTTCAGTTTCTTTTTCTTAATCGGGACTTTGTGTGTTGTCTTATTGTAGTCCTTTGAGTGGGTGGATTGCAAAACTTCCTTGTGGTTTGAATTTTTATTTTTTGAATAACTAATGATAAGTATTTGCTGCCCCTTTGTAGCTTTTGGTCAAGTTTCTATTCAGGGTTTTTAGCTCAGTTAAGAAGGATTGTTGCCACGTGTGGTGGCATGCCTTTAATCAACTCAGAGGTTGATGCTGGCAGATAGATGCGAGTTCCAGGACAGCCAAGGCAACACCAAGAAACCCTGTCTCAAAAACCAAAAAGAATTGGGATTGTTTTTATTGAGTTGGAAAGTATCCCTTCTCTACTTTGGAGATATGCCTTACTACTTTAGCCTTTTTTCAGCTTCTTGGAGTATTTTGAAGAGAAGTCATTACTGTTGCTAGCCTCTGTACTGTTTATGTCCCTCAAAATCCAAATGTTGCTATCTAATCTCCAGTGTGTAGGTGTCAAGAATGAGGTCTGGGAAGGTGATAAAGTCACGAGAGCCTATTCTTCTCATGATGGGATTTTATGTCCTTTTATGCCCCCTAAGAGATCCCTTTTCCTTATTTTCTTTTTCCTTCTTTCCCCATATTAGGACATACAGAAAGCCCTGTCTTTGATAAATGAGCTTTCATCAGACAGCAAACCTGATTTCTTGATCTAAGGGGCTTAGACTTCCAGAAGGAACTGAGATAAATTTCTGTTTATAAGATACTCAGTCTGAGGGTCATAGTAGCTCAAGTGGACTGAGTCCCACTCAGGTTTTCCCCTTAAGGAGAAATATACATATATACATACTTGATAAGTAGTTGTGTTTGTTTTTTAAACACATGGGGCAGGAATGTATGTGTCACAGGATAGTGTATAAGGTCAGAAGACAACTTGGAGATGACTCATTACTTTGAAGAACTTGTGTGCATGTTGCTTAGTCGTGGTTATTGAAACATTTAACTTACCCAGAAAGAGACATTTTACGCTTCCAACTGTGGTGTTAGATATATATCTCTATATCTGCCATTCCTTATGTCTGGGCTCTGCACTTAGTTAGCCACCCTGGTTTGGCTTTTCGAGGCAGGGTTTCTCTGTGTAACAGCCCTGGACTCTTTGTAGACCAGTCTGGCCTCGAACTCACAAAGATCCACCTGCCCCTGCCTCCCATGTGCTAGGATTAAAGGTGTGCACCTCCCCATGATGTGCCTGTTTTCACCTGCCATTGTCTTCTCAGCATCTGCATCATGCTTGAGTAGCACTGAACATTGAGTGAGTGCAGGAATCATGTAAAGCACACAGCAACAGGACAGAAAGTGTACAAATGCATGTGCAGAACCACATAAACCTGAGAGCTAAGATATAGCTCCTTTGACCAGGGGCTTTGTGGAGTGGAAGTGGGAAAGAGACATGGCTGCCATGTTTGGTTTTGACTGGATGCAGTCAAACCTCCACCCCCCATTGTGTCTCTCATGCTTGAGGGAAGAAAGGCATTAGAGGAGTATGGCATTGTGGCATTAGGCTTGGCTGAAAGATCCTGCTGCCTAAATGATAGGCTAAATGGGACAACCTGATGGAGGGGAAATAACCAATGTTTATGAATAGTGATTATTTTAAAAAGCAGTTATTACCAAATGATCCCCAATGCCTACTGCAGCTAAGATTTGCCTTAGTTATTTGTTTTTTAAGAGATGGAGATCACCTAAACCTTTAAAATTCTAAATTGCTTGGCAGACCACTTGTTTATTAGGTCTGGTGCTTGCTTATTAATAGCAGATGAGTCTGAGAATTGTCTCTAGACTTTTTGTAGTATGCTTCCACTTAAGAAAATCAAGTGAATATTAAAGGAAGTTAGTTAATCGTCAGGAATTACAGCCAGACCACTGTATCTAAAGATTAAAAATACTAAAGGACTTTGACAAACTCTAAAGCGAATCCCTTCTCCCCTTTCTTATCTGAGCATGTTAGCACACACTGTT
Source organism: Acomys minous (assembly GCF_964271855.1). Classification (NCBI taxonomy): domain Eukaryota; kingdom Metazoa; phylum Chordata; class Mammalia; order Rodentia; family Muridae; genus Acomys; species Acomys minous. Next base: position 43,967,821 of record NC_140500.1, read on the forward strand.
GTAAAGCCAGTGTTCTGGAGGTCCAGACAGAAATTCAAGGCCAACCTGGAGCACAGAGAAGATTTTGCATGGACTCCCTTTCCCAAAAGGCAAGACCTTAGAAAGTTGGGGTTTTTTGGCGGGGTGGGGGTGGGGGTGGGGGGGCTCACATTTAGAGGTGAACAGAATACCAAAACATGGCTAATCTCACAGCAAAAACACTTCCCAAAAAATCTGAGAGAAGATAGTTTTGTATTTTTGCCCATTAAATGCACAGGGACAGTCACAGTCTTTGCTAATCAGTGCCTTGCAGAAAGCCTAAAATCTTGTTTAGCGAGTAAGCGCCAGAAAGCATGGTCTAAGCCAGAATCTCTGTAGCAGTGTTGGCTGATGCAGTGTATTAAGTGACTAAGAATTTGAGGACAAGATTTAGTTATCTTTGGTGATGGTGGCTCTCTAGGTCATAAAAATGGAAGCTTTTCCTGCAGCTCTCTGCTCTTCACCCTCTATGGGTATAGTTGGCATACTTGAACATCTACCACTTATCTGGTTTCTATTACTGGGCCCTTATAAGAGCTTCCCTTCTGTCTTTTATTCAACAGCTTCCCCACATTGACAAAAAATGACTCCCTAAAAGATACATTTCTTGGCACATGCCTTTAATCCCAGCACTTGGGAGGCAGAGGCAGGTAGATCTCTGTGAGTTTGAGGCCAGCCTGGTCCACAAAGGGAATCCAGGACAGCCAAGGCTACACAGAGAAAACCTGTCTCAAAAACCAAAAGAAAACAAAAAGATACATTTCTTCAGTCACTTGTACCAACGTGGCTTGTATTCTTAGTGGTGCTACCCAAATTTTTTCAAGCACATGGAAAAATGAATCCCCCCCCCCCCCAAGGATATCAGTTGCTGAAATCTCCCACCCTCTTCAACCCTACCTCAGTCTTTTTGGTAATGACTTCAAAAATTTATGAGTGTTTTTGCCTAGTATGTGTGTATGTATGTACATCTCTTGCATGGCCAGCACCCAAGGGTCAACAGAGGACATCAGATCCCCTGGAACTGGAGTTAAAGATGGCTGTGAGCTGCCATGTGGTGCTGGGAACTGAACCTGGGTCCTCTGCAAGGAAAACAAGTGTTTAACCACCAAGCCATCTCTCCAACTCCTTGCTAATGGCTTTTTATTGCATTTTAATTAATTTGTGTGTGTGTTTGTGAGAGAGAGAGAGAGAGATAATATTTTGAGGTCAGATGAGAACTCGCAGAATCAGCCTTTTCCTTACACCATGTAGGCCTTGGGGATCAAACTCAGATGAGACTTAGTGGCAAACACCTTACTGAGCCATTTCTCCACACTGGTAATGATTTTTAAAAATTTTGAATCTTCCCTACCCCCACCCACCCAACCCGTGTATGTGTGTGTCTGTGCACGCGCGCTCGCTCATCATTTTACCCTTTCCTGAGGCAAAAATGGAGTTGAATCATGAAATAAACTCAAACAGTTTTGTTTCAACTGTTTTAAACCTTTAGTCTTTATTCTGTCACTTTTTGCTTCACTTTAAAGTACTATATAGTTTTATCAGAAGTTGTAATAGCCATAGTTATGTGAAAATAAAGTTTCCTATAACTTGCTTTTCCTTAGGGCACACACACACATTTCATTCCGTTTCTAGTTTTGTGTCAGCAGGTCCTCTGGTGAATGGTTTCTCTATATTATTTGGATTACAAGGCTCTAGCTTGACACCTTACCTCCAGCAGATGACTCACCAGAGGAAAATCAAGTCTTCCCCAAATGTCCTCAGCCACTAAGTGGGAGACTTTGTAGCCAAGTGAAAGCAAAGCTATCTGATTTCACAGGACCTGCCTCTCCATTTGTGGCTGATGAAGCTTGATCCTGTTATTTTTCCTGTGGGGGTATTCCGAGTCATTGATTGGCCCACCAGACTGATTTCAAGCACCTGCAAGTGATATTTTCACTTGAGAAAAGACATTTAATGACAAGCTTTTATTGGGGGAAAGAATCTTACCAAGAAGATTAATGGGTCTATAATTTTAGAGACAGACAAAAAAACTGTCTTAAGGCAAATTAAACAAGGAAAACTGGAGTTTGCTTTAGAAACCATTTCACTGGCTTCTTGGAATTGTCCTAAAATAGAGACCTCACTTCCTCCTTGAGGGCTCTGCCTGTCATTTGACAGTTACCTTAGGTATTAAGCTTTAACATGAGAAATGGAGGATGTATTTGTGTATTGTATGTATGTTAAAGAAACATTCAGACCTTCTTGCTTCTAATACCCTGCTTGAAACAGATTGGCATCTTTTTCTTTGACAGAATTGTGCCTTTGTTCTACATGGCTCTGCTGGGGTGTACAAGTGTTAAACTTTGGAAGGAATAGCAAACCTTTTCTCTGAAAAAGCAGTGACTCTACTTTAGAAGTTTTATTGCTTGGTGTTGTTTTGTTTTTAATTAAGATTTGTTTGTAGAACAACGTAATCATTAGTCTTTTTGAAATGCAAGCACCAGGAAAGTTTGAAGTTTGCTTTAGTATGAGAGAACACCTTAAAGTCTAGATTCTAGTAGACAAACCACAGACTGTAGCTTTTGTTTGTAGAGCCTAAGAACTCGTGTGTGGCTTTTACATTTAGTAGTAGCTGTCTACTAAATGTTCTTGAGTTTTGTCTCATTGCTGTATTTGAGGATTTTGCATGGCTCATTATAGAAAAAGTTTGCTGATCCGCTGATTTAAAGAAAGAATACTGAAATTTTTTGATTGAATATTTGAAGAGGTCATGAACTAGAGTTAGCTAGATTGCCACATGATGGTATTTTGATTAGTTGCAGACCAAAAATACAGTAGTGACCCCATGATAAAATTAAGGAATTGTCATACTTAGCCATCTTACGGGTGGTAAAACTGGAGTAAGCAAGCCTACTACGTTGCTAAGGATGTGAAAGCATGGTTTTCACACCTAGACACGGTGCTTAAGACCTGATAATGGATGACTGAGGTGTGTTTTTCAGGGTGGCCTCAGGTTGACTAGTTTTTTCATCCTTCTGCCTGTACCTCTGACGTGTTGGAATTATGAGTATGTGTCACCACATCTACTTGCTTTACTATATTTACTATAATTGTACTCAGTCTGTCCTGCTGAGGTATGCTTGTTACCTGTCCTTGAGCTGTGAACTGGTGCCACATGTTAAAATCATCAGCGTTTCAGTCACAATTAGAAGTATTAATAGAAATAGGAGCGTGCGCCATTGTGTGGAAAACTGATGCCTGGTCCAATGAAAAAAGCATGTCAGACCTTTTAGTCTTTGAACATTCTGGGGTACAACTCTCATGAACTGGGAAAGTTTTAGCAATTGGTCCTGCACTTACCCATTAAGAGAGCGCAGGCACAGGAGAATTCCTAGTTGTCTATAAAAACAAGTTTATTCATCTCTGTGTGTGTGTGTGGGGGGGGTGTCTTACTATGAAATGACAGTGACTTTAAAACCACTGTGTCCAGCCACTTTAGCATAAAGGCAGCTTCCTACTTCTGGCGATGTTCCTTAATGATACTATATGATACTATCCTGGAGCTGTAACGCAAACTTAAAGACATTTGGAACTTTTTAATACTACATTTAAAAGCCATACGATTAAAAAGGGGGTCCATCGCCAGGCCTGGTGGCGCACGCCTTTAATCCCACCACTTGAGGCAGAGGCAGGAGGATATGTGAGTTTGAGACCAGCCTGGTCTACAGAGTGAGTCCAGGACAGGCAAAGCTACACAGAGAACCCCTGTCTCAAAAAAGGGGGGTGTCCATCAACATAGATCTTAGTACACCCAACTGCTGTTGAAGCAGATGCCTGTTTAATTGCTCAGACTGCAGGCTATATGAGGACCATGCAGTTGACTTTTGCTTTAAAATTAAATTTGTTCTGACATATCCAAGACCCTGAATTCATCTAATTTGTAGAAATGTGCTTTTATCACCTGCCCACCAAACCCACCACCCCATTCAACTACAGCTTTAACTGCTGATTCAACTCTCAAATTCTAAAAATATCTATTCTGATATGATGATCTTGTTGGTTTCAACCTCCAAGTCTTCATCAGTGCTACTTTAGTGTAAGACACAAGTATTTCAGTTTTTGAATCAGACTTCTGTTCATCCCGAGACTAACTCTTCTCCTTTGTGTCACCCACAACTATCTTCTTCACTGGCAATACAATTCTTCCTCTTATCTCTCTAGCCTTGGCCTTCCTGGAGCCTTATCTCACTCTGCCTTGAAGGAAGAAGTTGATGGGGCCCTTTGGAGATTTTGGTCTAGACTGTGATTGAGGTCTTGAGTCCTCTTCATAAGGAAAATCTGGTAACTCCTGTCTTTCTCTACAAGGGAAGTAGGTGAGAAGATGGCAGCTCCTTTCAAACACCCTACCCCCAATCCTCACCAGAATCTGAGTCTGGTTGGCCTTCAAACCCATTGCCCTCATGCCTCTTTATATTACCCTTTTCTTTTTCTATATCCTTCCTTATACCCTTTGCTACCTTCCATTGCCTCTCTTGATCTTTCATACCACATGGCCTTTTCATAATCATTAGAAAACATAGGCTCATTCATCAGCTAAGGGGATCAGAATTTCCCCTGTTGAAAACAAGGTCCTTCCATCTGAGTGACTGCTATATGAGGTTGTATGTCTACAACCTACTGGTCTCTTAGGAGGCCCCCCCCCTCCCCTTTACTTGCTGACTGGGACAAGGACTTTTTTGGGGTCTTGTCCATTGGCTGTTTGCTTGTGAGAGCTAGGACTGCACAAGCTTGAAGTTTTGAACCAGTCTTCAATTTTGAGTCACTGGTCACCACCCATACATTCCGAACTTTCTGAGACAAGAGTCTGCAAGTATCATGCATAACTGAGGTTAACCTTGAACGCATCACCCTCTTGCCTCAGCTTCCAGAATGCTGGACATGTATATCACAAGGCTCCACTATCTTAGCATCTTTTGATGGTAACCCATTCCTAGGAAAGAAGAAAACAGTGAGCTGTAATGCTTTAGGGCAGTACTGTTCTCCCTGCAAAGACTCATGTTTAGGCTTTGTTAGTTAGACACACACAGAAGCCAAAAGCAATTTGATAGAATTTTGATGATGAGTGTGAAAGCATGTAAAAATCAAGGTTCTCAGGTCAGTAAGTGTGGGGCTGTAAAGTAGCTCAGTTGGTTCAGAGGGCAGACTGAGTTTGGCTCCCAGCATCCTTTCCTCGTGGCTAGTAAAGTCAGATTATAATTACCAAAGCTAAGCTAAGTTTTAGAAAATTTGTGAGATGTGGTTTTTTAGAACCCATTGAATTAACCTCACCTGTAGATATTTTCACAATACCAACTGAATTAAATTCTGCCTATACATGAAGCTTTGTTTATGCTTTGAGGTGCTTGTCTACTTACAACTGCATCACTGGAAGTCCAGACAGGATCTATTTGACCCAGAGAGACAGAAGTGGGTTGGGCGTTAGCCTTCCATCCAACCAAGTTGCGTTTGTGATTTGAAAAGCCTGGTGGAGTCTATTGATATTTGTTCCTTTCTCCTCAGGTCAGACCACTGGCTCACCTCATTAGTAAAATTAACATGCTCACATTTTCCAAAGTCTTTGGGGGGGAGAGTTGGCTCAGTTTTCCCAAAACCTTGTTAATTGGGGTGGCTGTGGTGTTGTCATTCTATAGGAGCAGAGGAAGATGAGTAAAATTATGGGTTGAAGCTTAGAGTGCTGCCACGTACCTTTACTCCCAGCACTTGGGAAGCAGAGGCAGGTAGATCTCTGTAAATAGTTTGAAGCTAACCTTCTAAACCAGATAGGGCTACATGCATTCTACTCAGAGCTCACAGTTCTCTTGTAAATTATCTACTTTATGCTTTCATGTTCCTTTGGAATAAACTGCTTAATGCCTAAAATGCTAGGAAATTCAATTTGTTTGTTTGTTCGTTTTGGTTTTTCTCTGTGTAGCCTTGGCTGGCCTAGACTCACTTTGCAGACCAGGCTGGCCTCGAACTCACAGGGATCTGCCTCCCAGGTGACAAGTTCAGATTTTAATGGTTAATCCTCATACCTCCACCCATATTTCTGCCAATTAAAAATATATTCCTGGCTGTTTGAAAGTAAGAGTTTACTATGTTGTGGTTTCCACAAGAAAATATTTCATATTTATAGATGACTGACTTGATTATTAAATTTTCAAAGTGATTTTTCCCCTCCTGAAATAGCTAACAAAATAACTTTAAAGAGCAGGGTTTGATTCCCCAGCACACAAAGGAAGGGGAGAAAGTTGAGGTTCTGAATTAGTGATCAACAGTAGATTTCACAGCCATGATCTGCTTCTGAAAGAATCCTATTCTAACCCTAGTGTTGTTTTTCACCTCTTCAAGAAAGAGAGCTGACTGCCAGTGCACAAGACTTAAAATAAACAGCATCAATCATGACAGCTGCTGGTATAACAGGTGGCACACTTGAGGGTAGTATCATTTCTGTCCTATTTGGACAGTGCTGTGGGCTCCACCTTAGTAACCTTACTGAGCAGATTGAAATAGTCAGGAAGGGATACATTAGTTTGCACATGACATTTAACAACACAAAAAATATGGAATATGTAGTAATTTGTATGTTTTGTTAGGAGACTAGGTCTTGGTTTGTATCTGACTAGCTAACTTGAAACTTGCTGAATAGTGCAGACTGGCCTGTGATTCAGCCTCCTCTGTGGCAGGATAACAGGTGTGCAGTAATGTGGTGGCAGTTAAGGCGTGTCTTTTGCATGATTGCAGTATTTTTTTTTTCTACAGCATAAACTCTCTTAGACATTTGTCTGAAACCTGGAGGGAAATAGTTAGTTTCATTAAGAAAAAGCTTTAAAACGTAATAATGCTTTATGAACAAACATGCTTACTTCATTTGTTTCAGCATTATATTCTCAGCTCTGCTAGAAGAGTAGGACAGGTATCTTTCCCTTTTTAATAGGCAGAGAAACTGATAACTGAAGGGGTGTAGTTTCTTGTTAAAATTCATCTGTAAACTGATAGAGTAGGACTACACTTTGGTTTTCCTGGTAACTATTATTGTTCCCACTAGAACACTTAACAGCCAAAGCTGATGGGTAGATGTCTCTAATCCTAGCATGCTAGCAGAAGAGGTAGAATTGTCTCCAGAAAAAGCAAAAGAGCTACATCAAGCAGATTGCTGTCCTTTTTTTTTTTTTTTTTTTTTTTGCATTGTATTGTCAGGTTTTGAATCTGTTGTTTTAGTTCACTGAACCCCTTAAGATTTTGTCTGTCATCTGAAATGCCTTGCCATCTTTTCTGTGCTTGTCAGCTGTCTGCTGTGTCTCCATCTATTTCACCAATTTTGCAAGCCTCTATATAAAACGCACACTTAATTCTTCTTAGCCAGCTGCCTAATTTCTCTTCTTTCTTTTTTCCTTTCCTTTCCTTTTCTTTTTGAAACAGAGTTTCTCTGTGTAGCCTTGGCTGTCCTGAACTCTCCAGGCTGGCCTCTGAACCCGCAGAGATCCGCCTGCCTCTGCCTCCCAACAGCTGCCTAATTTTCAAGTGTTGCTTGATAGATCTTGCAAAACTGCAATGCTCTAAGTTGTGCTGTTGTTTTTAAGCTCTTGTCTGTCTTCCTTTCCTTCCTTTCTTGCATGCAGGACTGTCCGTCCATCCTTACCTCCCCACCCCCATGCTGGAATTAAAGGCCTATACCACCACCCTTATCTTTGATTTTCAAGACAAGGTTTCTCTATGTAACAGCCCTGGCCATCTTGGCCTCAAATTCAGAGATCCACTTGCCTATGTCTCTCAAGGTGTATGTCACCACACTCAGCAAGTGGTTCTGGTTTGTATTTAATAATAGCTACTGAAACAACAACAACAACAAAATACCTTTTGCTTTCTGAGTACTTTGAACTTATGTCAAATTCTCTAGGCATATAATTCAGTAGGCTTCTGGTTTACTTTTTAACTGATAAAAAGCCCAATGCAGCGTTCATGCCTGTAATCTCCTAGGAAACAGACAGGAAAACCCAGGGGGCACAAAGTAGCCTGTGTTAGAACATAAGGTGGAGAGCAATAGAAGGTGACTTTGCACATGACCTGTCTCCATACACTTGTGTACGTGATTGTGACTGTATAGCGTCTCTATTATACACTATTTACTTGAAACACAAAAATAGAAGCAGCACTATAGCTTCTCATCATTCAGCTTTAAGTGTTAAATTGGCAGTCAGTCATCTTGATCTTCACAAGTGCCATGCTGTTCCTGTAGTGCTATAATGCTCAGAAACACAGTAGCTATCAGGATTGCATGTTTAAGCCTATGAAACTTATGAAGCTGCCTATGAAGAGAGGATTAGGGGTTCATTGCTGGTCTGGGCTACATGGGACTATGTCTCTAAAACTAAAAAACAAAACCCCATTTGGAAGTGCTACTGAACATCCACGTGAATGGCCTAAATCAAAAGACTGCTAACATCCAGTGTTGGTGGATGGAGAACCATCATAGTGTTCAGGCTGTGCTGGAGAGAGAGTGTGAAAATGACATAATCATGCTGGAAAAAAAAATTGGCAGCTTCTCAAAAAACTGGATGTAGACTTGCCATAGAGCTCTAGCTAGGAGAAACGAAAACATATGTCCACAAAGATTTATAGTTGGTGCTCATTTCAGCTTTCTTCATTTTAGCTGAAACCTGGAAAAGGCATAAATGTCTATCAAAGGAGATTGGGTACACAACAGGCACGTGACTGGATGGAGCTCAGAGACCAAGTTCAGTGCAAGTAGATGTATATGCACTTGAAAAGCATATGTTATGCCATTCGTTCATGTACATTAAACTGGAAGGAAGGTGAATCTATACATCAGATCTGTGGTGTGAAGGAGCTGGGGAGAGAAGTGTCAGAGAAAGAAGTACAAAAGATAGGAGATGCTAATCACTCTGCTGTGTACTTATGGTGCAGCGTCTTAGGCTGTACATTTGAAAGGTTCGCATGATCAGGCACACCTGTACTTCCAGCTACTAGCAGGAGTTGCCTAAGTACTCATGGCCAGCCTGGGCAATATAGAAAGATGTCCGCCCGCCCTTCCTTCCTTCCTTCTTTCCTTCCCTCTGAAAACAGAATGGTGAACCAAGTCAAGCAAAGTTGCAGCCTACACTGTCTTTCCCCGTGTTTTTTGGTGGTGGTGGTGGTGGTTGTTTTTTAAAACCGCTTTTGAGTGAATGGCAGCGCTTAAGGATGAGTAGTTTTGGAGTTTTGCTATCCTTTAGCCCTGAGCTGTAGAGAGACTGAAGACTGTCCCCCACCCCCAGCCCACCCCCCAACAGGCTGTTTGCTTTTCAAGGCAAATGAACTAAGTCTTGGCTTGTGAGCCCTTATTCCTGAAGGGAAAAAAGCTTCAGTTTCTTAAGAATGTTGTTGTTCTTTGTTCTCTCTCTCTCTCTCTCTCTCTCTCTCTCTCTCACACACACACACACACACACACACACACACACACACACACACACACACGAGATTCTAAAAAGCAATTTTTATATTTAGAGAACAGTTAATGTAGCGGAAGTCTATCTTTAGTCCTTTTGGCATTTCTACCTGTGTGTGATGATTGAGTATGCCCTTGGAACACAGTATTCCTGGGTATTAGAGGTATTTGGTCAATGCTGTAGATCAGCGCCGCCAATATTCAAGCTCCTTGGCATACACAAGCATCAGCCTCTGATTGTGCTCATGCTACCTGGAGTAGAAGGCTCATTTATCACCTGTACCTCCAGCTTAACTAGGATGTTCTTACCTTTTCTCTAGGTGGTCTTTGAATGTTCTGCATAAGAATGCTAGATGATCTAATGACATTTGGTATTTATTAACTTGTAGACTTTGGAACACTCACTCAGAAGGATGGGGTTTGTTGAAAGAACAGAAGGAAAAAGCTAGAGAAGTCATAGGGAAGAAATTTTTCAAAAAGCAAAAAAAAAAAAAAACCAACCAAAAAACCAACTGTATATCCAGTGAAATAAAACAGATTCAAACTCCTAGAAAGAATAGAATAATATGTAAATGGGAGAGAATTTCAGTGGATAAAAGGAGCCAGGTCTAGAGGTGTAATCCCAGCACTCTAGAGAACCGGACAGGAAGATCACAAATCCCAGGTCATCTGTGTCTGTGCAGCAGTTTGATGAGAATCCACATTTGGATACTCAGTCAGTGACTAAAAGTTTGAAGAGGAACAGCACATTTGTAAAAAGTCAAGAAGCTCTCTACCAATAATGCAGCAAGTGCTATTAACTACAGAGCCTTCTCTCTAGCCCCAACCCAGGGGTCTTTCTAGAAAGCAACCCTTTACAAGTTGCATAGCCATGAGAGAGACTAAGAAGGCAGAGGGGAAGAAGTAAAAACAGAAAAATGTGATATGAGGACCTCATTTGGACCCTCAAACAAACAAAACAAAAAAAAAAAAAAAGGAGACTTGAATAAGGAGAACGGGGAGGTTTCAGAGGATGTTGTTTGGTGACCAGTATCATATAGATGGCACTATATAGTACTGTATAGATAGGTGTTCCAGTTCAGATCACTGTCTTGTGTCTACACGACATGGTAACATTGAGGGATTATATGAGAGCCATGCTGTCATTGTAACTTTGCTGTAAATAAAAAACAAGTAGCCTTTGAAAATTGATGAGTTATTTTAGCAGTTTTTGCAAAAAGTTTGTTGGTAGTTATTTAAGAATATAGAAAAGTTCTTTGCATACAGACTTTTCAATCATTTGTGGAGTATGGAGAATCCAAAGCCCATTAAGACACTTGATCAAGAATGAAAGTGGGAGGGTGGGGGTGGGGCTGGAAAGATGGCTTAGGGGTTAAGAGCACTGAATACTCTTCCAGAAGACATGGTTCAAATCCCAGCCCCACGTGGCAACTCACAACTATCTGTAGCTCCATGATCTGATACCCTCACACAGACAACACATGCAGACAAAACACCAATGCACATAAAATAAAAGTAAGTATGTGTTTAAAAAGAAAAGGAATGAAAGTGGAATTGCTTTGATGCTAGGGACAGCTACTGGATTTGAAGTAAATACTGAGTTAAAATGTTGTATCTAGACGATTACAGCTATATATGCAATATAATATTCCAGTTTATCCAAATATCCCTTTTCATAAGTGAAGGGCTTAGCTATAGTTGTCCAATTGGAGATCTTCTTGGTGGTGTAGGAAGCCAGATTACATAACTTGTGATAGTGTGGTTTTTCTTACCATGCTTTTGGGGTCTCTGTCTCTCTATCTGTAGACCTTTATTTTCTCTTTGCCAGAGAAACAGAACTACTAACATTTCCTGAAGGATTTCACCTTCCTAAGGCTTTTCTTTTTTTTGCCCCTTGGCCCTGGATATATGATGCTGTAGAACAGAGTGCACAAATCAGTCTACTCATGTGAGCAAAAATGGAAATGTGCTTGAATAGTTTGTATATTTGAGACAGTTGGGAAGGTGGAGGATTAGAAGCACTTGGAAATACTGCTGGGGTTTCTGTAAACTTTGCTTCCCTTTAAAAATGGTGTACAGTTCTTTGCTTCCTTCTCTTTCACCTCCTTCTGTTCATTTTCCTTCTCAAGCTAAAGTGGTTTAGTGGAAAAGTATAAATTTCAGTTAAAGTCTACTTGAACTGGTCCCATTCCTGAGACATGGTATGTTGAGAGCTCAGCACTATGCAGACTCTCCTCATGGAAAGCAACTTTTTGAAGAACTTAGTATTCCGTGCTTTCTGCTAAAGAATAGCAAGATAGAAGATGAGTCAGTTATACAAAGGTCCTAAAAAGGTCTGTTCTGAGACCCAGGCAATTAAGTATAATAGCATTATAATACAGAGATATGCTCCATGCTGATATAGCATCTATTGCACCACTTAAGAGTGTGTACATATTCTTGAAGTAAGCACTGAGCTCCTGTCAGACTTATTAAAAGCAGGTTTGGGAGTTTAATTGAAAAAGTTGATACTGACTTAGAGTTATTCATAATCTAGAAGAGAAAAAAATAAGCTAACAAAGTATTGTTAGCAGATATGTGCCAGGGTGGTTTGAAGCTACCTAAAACCTAGCCACGGATTACTTGCCTAGAGAGACGAGAAAACAAGTGGCTTTGAGCTTGGGTGTAAAGGGAAGAAGCTAAGGGATAGAAGGTAAGCAAACAGATGAGGGAAGATAATTGTCCAGAATATACAAAGCCCAGTGTAGTTTGGGTTTATGTGAATGAGCAACCTGGGATAAGGTAGTGTGCAAAGAGTTTAACAAAAGCTGCTAGTGTCACACCCAGAAGTTAAGAGTCCCTTCTGTAAGCATCCAACTGTAGCAGAGGTTTTAAGTAGAGTGTGTTAATTACCAGTGATTTAAAAGCCATTATAGCATGAACATTTAATCATAAATTACCTTCTCACAGCTGTTGTTTCCTTGTACTTAAGTTTGGGGGTAATTTTAAGGGTTAGGTTTGAGGGAAACGAAAAGATTGATACCGTAATAAATCTAAGTTAGCACTTCTCTTACTTTAACCATCCCCCGTAGAAGGTAGCTGGATGAGTACTAGACCTTAAGCTGCCTTAATGCCTTTTATATTGGAAGAATTACAGGTTCTTTGTGTTTTACAAGTATTTATTTTAGTGAAATGAACTATAATTTCAGAATGGTTACGTAGATTTTTAAATAGGGTCTCCGACAACTATGAAGTAATTTGCACAGCAGATTGGATTGCTTTAATGTCTTGTTTCTTGGAGGGAGACTTGATTTATTAGGTTTATTTGCATCTGAAACTATTTGCCTAGAGTCCTTGTAGTTTAAAAGGTAGTTTTGCATCCCCTATGGAAGAAAAAGATTCTGATTACATCCAACTCACTGTATAATGTTTTTAACATATTACAGCTTACTGTAAAAAATAGGCTAAATGACTTGCTGACAATGTAAAGCTGCAAGCCTTGCCTGCACCTCAAGGCTAAGACATTTGGCTGCAGGTTATCATACTGGTCTATAAGTTGGTATTTGTTTTCCAGAGTTTGAACCACTTGTAGCATTCTTAAAATGATTATTGAATTTCTCAGTTGTAGAAAAATTATAATTCTACTTTCTGGTACCCAAATAGTGTGTTTTAGAGCCTAGAAGACATTTCAGGTATTCAGAATGACAGCTTTGAATTGACCAGTCACCTACTGTTTCTTTTTTCTTTTTCTTTCTTTCGAGACAGGGTTCCTCCTTGTAGACCAGGCTGGCCTCGAGCTCACAGTGATCCACTAGCCTCTGCCTTCCTGGTGCTGGGATTAAAAGCAAGTGCCAGCACACCCGGCCACCTGCTGTTTTCTTAGCCGTGGAAATCTGTGGCTGTGGCTGACCTGAAGGACATGTAATAATGTGTATGTGGTATATGTGAAGCCCATGGCCTCCCCTGAAGGCATCCTGTTTAAAAATGATGTCTGCAAACCCCAGATGCTCAGAGAAATGTACAGGGAAGTTGACAGCTCTGTTGAGGAGAGGCTCCTTGGTGCTGTTGTTGGTAGATAGCCTAATGGGTTTGTGTCTTCATATCCCAGGGCAGGGTGGGTATTGGCTTCCTTGCAGGAACATACTTTTCTCTTCTCCTCCCCCTCCCTCCATATCTGAAGCTGAAATTGTGGGGCCGACTGCATTCTTTTTTTTTTCTTTTCTTTTCTTTCTTTCTTTCTTTTTTTTTTTTTTACCAGCAGTGGTTTTTAATTAATTAATTATTTTTATTTTATGTACATTGGTGGTTTGTCTGTTTGAGATAGTCAGATCCTGGAGTTACAGAGCCTGGCAATTGTGAGCTGCCATGTGGGTGCTGGGAATTGAACCCCAGTTCTCTGGAAGAGCAACCAGTCCTCTTAACCCCTGAGCCATCTCTTCAGTCCCTACCAGCCATTTTTATTTTGCTGCATGTGCACATATTTTATGACTAGAGCTAAATGAACTTTTTAAAAAAAAATCTCATTTTTATTATGACTTAAGCCAAATTAATTTAGCTGTGATTCTACTCTGCTCTAACATAATTTACTGAAGTTCCATAACAGAACCTGAGTAGCCCAAAAACTGTCTTTACTTTAGTCTGCATTCTGGGTCTCCTGGAATTTGGTATGTAGATCAGGCTGGCCTCAAATTCAGAGCTTCCCCAGTGCCGGGACACCCAGCTGTACACTTTTACGTGTTACCTGTAAGGCAATAGGAGAAATGAAGGATAAAAATGTTTTGTTTTTCTAGATAGAGTTTCTCTGTGTAATCTTAATCCTGGCTCTTCTGGAACTTACTCTGTAGACCAGGCTGGCCTCGTACTCAGAGATCTGCCTGCCTCTGCCTTCTGAATGCTGGGATTAAAGATGTGTGACAAGGGGCTGGAAACATGGCTCGGTGGTTAGGACCACTGACTGTTCTTCCAAAGGACCTGAGTTCAATTCCCAGCACCCACGTGACAGCTCAAAACTGTCTGTAACCCCAAGATCTGACACCTTTCACAGACACACATGCAAAACACTAATACACATTAAAAATGCATATGTGGCAAGAAAAGGTTTCTAATTCAGTAGTTAGAGTTTGAAAACGGTTTTACAGAGCACAGTGACTCTTCTTGAATAATTTAGAATGGGTGTACAATTTCTTTCTTTTCGGTTTTTCGAGACAGGGTCTCTCTGTGTACCCTTGGCTGTCCTAGACTCGCTTTGTAGACCAGGCTAGCCTCCAACTCAAAGCAATCTGCCTGCCTCACCACCACCCCACCCCACCCCCAGCACTGGGATTAAAGGTGTGCACCACCACACCTGGCGGGAAGAAATTGAACGATTGAAGAAAGTTGTTAGTGGAAGAAGGAACTGCTATTTAATACAGAGGGAACTATAGAGAGTTTTTAAAGGAGGAAAGCAGAAAATTGATACTCCAAGGAAGGGTCACAGTCAAATATGGTAGAGATTTTAAATTACCCTTGTGTCGTAGCTGGTTTTAATACGAAGTCATGAGTCTTATAGGCTGTTTGGTACTTAAGGTACAGTGGGATCAGAAATCAGGTTAATTCAAGAGAAAACAAAATTGTGCTGGCTAAGAGCCAGGGCCATTCATATGTGTGGGTGCTGTTGCTGGAGTGGACAACCAGCTCATGACACTTACTTAGTTCATTCAGTATGGCTTTAACCAGGCACGTTTGCAGAGAACAATATTCATTCACTTTCATTCTCACTATCTCTTCCCCCTCCTCTCCCTCCCTTCCCCCTTTCATTTGGGTTTTGTTGTTGTTTGCTGGCCTCGAACTCACAGCGATGCTCCGGCCCCTGCCTCCCTGAGGGCTGTGGTTACAGGTGTGGGCCACCACACCCAGCTGAGAAATGTTTTCTTTATATAAAGAAAATATGTTATCTATATAAACTATTTTCTAGTAATTGTGTTTGATTTATAAAATTGTATTTGCAGACTTGGACAGATGGCTCAGCGGTTAAGAGCTCTGGCTGCTCTTCCTGAGGTCCTGAGGACAATTCCTAGCACCCACATGGTGGCCCACAACTGTCTGTAATTCCAGATCCAGAGGATTCGACACACTCTCACAGACATACATACAGGCAAAACACCAATGCAAATAAAATAAATTAGTAAAAAACTAAAGTTGAAGCCGTGCACACGCCTCTAATCCCAGCACTTGGAAGGCACATTGATCACTGTGAGTTCAAGGTTATACTGCTCTACAAAGGGAGTCTAGGACAACCAAGGTTACACAGAGAAACCCTGTCTTGAAAAACAAAAACAACATAGTTTTAGTTTGCAAAAGTGTTTGGTCTGTTCAGTGCCCGTAGTACAGTGGATGTACTGTGATTCCCATCTGTTGTTAAGCCTTTTCGTCTACAGGAAGAATAGCTGCACATAAGTTCTTTCAGGCTTGGCATACCCGTATTTTTGGAATGGGGGCGGGGACAATCAGTGCTTCTCACAGGCATACCATTCTAGGTTTTCACATTCCATAGGTCATGAAATTGCTCTATAACATCACAAATTTGGGGTGGGTTGGGGCAGTTAGTTTGTAGCAAGTGTTGTCACTGTGTAGGGTTTGGGTGGGGAAAAGAGAGTGATGGGTTGCTTATAAGGTAACTGTCATTTAGGGACACCATAGAGCCACACATACAGAACATAGCATAAATATCAGTGCTTTTAGAAGCTGGGTCAATTTTAATGATTTATTTTTTCATATGCATTGGTGTTTTGTCTACATATGCCTGTGTGAGAGTGCCATATATATCCCTTGGAACTAGATTTATAAAGTTAATGAGCTGCTGTGTGGATACTGGGAAGTGAACTCAGGCCCCCTGGAAGAGTAGCCAGTGCTCTTAACTACTGAGCCATCTCCCCAGTCCAGAAGCTGGGTCAATTTTCATAGCATGCTAACCAATTTTAATTCCTTTTGGCTTGTATAACACAGCATACCATTACCTGCCCATGTACTGTTGTGTCTATGATAGGATGAATGGGCCACCATTTATTCTTTGCATGTATGAATTTTGTCCTGTCTGTAATGAAGCTTGTTGCCTGTGCTGAAGAATCAGAACATACTTCCTGACGTGTCAATTGCCTAACATTGGCACAAGTGTTTAGACATCTTACCTATTGACTTGCAGCGTGTGAGTAGTTCAGCAGGCTGGCCTTGCCTGGATTCTGCATCCTAGAGAAGCCAGAGAGCTAGAGGCTAGCTATGCTGTTAGGTGCACCTGGTCTTCACAGGTGGCTAGAAGGTTCAAGAGCTCCCTTTCTCTGTCGCTGTCCATCTCTGCTTTTCCTTCTATAAGATGACATTAGCACACTTAGGTGTCTTGCACAAAAATGACTCCATTTCTCATCTCCATGATACTTAAATCTCTGTTCTGATTCCCCAAATTCTGCCCACAACCCTACCCTCACCCAAGCTCTTCTCTCCACTGCCATTCCTGACTGCCTGCAGGTTCCTCATCTTTGCAGCCTTGATCTGTAGGAATGGATAACTTGAAATTCAGCAGAGTGGAGACCTTACCGCACATATGCAACCTCTTTTTGCCTGGTGACTTATTTGCTCTTTTTACTTGTCATGGAGAGGTATAAAGTGTAGCCTGGTAAAGGACACCACAAAACTTGGGTTTAGTATGGGGCCTCTGGGTGCCTGTGGTTCTGTCTATATGGAGTGTTTGACCTTGTGTTCATTTTCTTTGCAGTAGGCTTAATTGAAAGGACCCTCAAGTCAAGGTGCTTTTGCACACAATACCTCATGTAGCTCCGACTGGCCTCAAATTCATTAGGTTTAACAGCAGTGCTAGGGATCTACTCCAGGGCTTGGTGTATATAGGGAAAGCACACTACACCCCCAGCACTGACATTACTTTTGATACCTTGTGTATAGGTTAAAGTATATGGCAACTTTCACAAGACTGATTTATACTGCTTGATAATAATCCCTGCAAATGTTGGATTCTGTTCCTTTTATGTCTCTACAATGTTTTTATATTGTCTTTGCATCTGTATCCACATATATCTTTGTATCTATATTTTTTATCTGTGTCTTTGCAGCTATATTCCACTTTGAAGGAGTATGTTAGATGCTTGGTTGTTAAAATTAACAGCACCTTTTTGCCTAAAGATGAAGGTTTGGATGTTTGGAGTTGGAGGCAAAGCCTTAGTACACTCAGTACATTCATCTAGTGCAATGGTTGTCAACCTGTGGGTCACCACCCCTTTGGGCCTGTCAAACAGCCCTGTCATGGTTGCATGTCAGATTTTTTACACTATGATTCATAACACTAGCAAAATTACAATTATGAAGTAGCAACAAAAATAATTTTGTTTTTGGGGGGGTCACTACAACGGGAGGAACTGTATTAAAGGGTCTTAGCATTAGAAAGGCTGAGCAACACTGATCTAGAGCAATCTTGTGACTTAATCCTTGACATAGAGAACTGTCCTTTCAGGTTTCATGATCAAGGCCTGCGTTGTTAGAGGCTGATAGTATGCATTCTTTTCATTGTATCTTTACTGGAGCTATAAGCATCTGTCCTCTTTCTCTGTGTCAAGGGATTCCCCAGTACGTATGTTTGCTTAGCAGTCAGCATGTCTTGCATGAGGAAATATTGGAACTAAGTGAGAAGGCAGTGCTGTTCCATCCAGGTCCTCTCCTTAGGACATTTTCTCCGGCCAGCTTGGCTATGTTCTAGCAGCCAGTTGCTTCACGTTACTAAGAACCCATTTGAATGTTCCCATTTGGGATTTGGAACCGACTAGCTAGGAAATTTTCATACTAGCATTAACAGGTGTCCTGTCTCACCCAAGCATCACATGCACAGTTTCCTCTATCAAGGTCAATAGTGGTCAATAACATTTCATCCCAACCATCTCTACCTGGACACAAGCCATCCCCCTGCCCTGTATTCCCATGTTGGCTGCACCACTTGCCTTGTCATAGCTTGGAAATTACCTCCCTTAGGATATGTGTTATGTGACTGCAGAGGAGGGGATTCTGTGTGTAGAAACATTGGCTAGCATTCCTCCCCCCTAGTTTGGGTCTGTGAATGAATGGTCCTGTATTGAGAAAGTGTTTGCCACAATGAGAGAGGCTGTGTCAGCTGGAGATGGGCGCAGACGTGGCTGTTACAGCATAGTCAATGTATCACTTGTCTTGAGTTTTTTTTCAGTGACTTCATCCATTCCCTTGGGAGTATGTATGAACCACAGTTACCTTTTATTGCCCTATATGTGTTGTCCATGCCAATCACAGCTGCAGGGGAGCAGGCACCAGTTGGAATAATTAGATTGAGGAGTGAATGTGAATGTCACACTTCTTATTTCATTCTCTTTTCAGGGGATTACCAGTGTCCATTTAATAAAACGAGATTAGCCCTGTGCAGCGGACGTATTTGAGAGCTGTCACTATAATCATGACGGCTCAAAAGAAGCATTTTTAGCACCCCTATAAACTTATGTAAGGTGATTGCATAGGGCTGTGTACATGTGTACCACAAGTGCATGTGGCATCTCATTTTAAAGTTACACACACAACATTGGAACACTGTAGAGGAACAAAATCATGAAAGTACCAAGTGGCTAATGCTGTGTCTTGTGTTGAATGTTGTAGGAAACCTCGCATCAATTCTCAGCTGGTGGCACAGCAGGTGGCACAGCAGTATGCCACTCCACCTCCCCCTAAGAAGGAGAAGAAGGAGAAGGTGGAAAAGCCAGACAAAGAGAAACCTGAGAAAGACAAGGACATTAGCCCCAGTGTCACCAAGAAAAACACCAACAAGAAAACAAAGTAAGTTTCTGGGTACTACGTGTGGCATATTATTTTGCAGTTGGATAAGAGATTTTTAGTGATTGTATTTTTCTGGGTCTTTGCTTTACCCTTTTAGACCAAAGTCTGATATTCTGAAAGATCCTCCCAGTGAAGCTAACAGTATACAGTCTGCTAACGCTACAACAAAGACCAGCGAAACGAATCACATCTCAAGGTACGATAACTATAGGGAACTATTAAGTGTTGTTGATTTTAATCATAGTCAAAAGCCCAGGGTTACTGCACACTTACAGACTTTAGGAAAGAGATGCTAGAGGTCAGGCTGCTGACCTTTTTTGGACCATCTTGAACTGGCTCATCATCCATGGTCAAAAGCTATGCTGCTTGGTGGTGATTTCTCTTACTGTAAAGCGGTCAACGCAGCTACTGGGCAGCTTAGGTCCGCGGGCAGAGGACTAGGAAGGCTCATGTTGATGTTGTCACTTCTTAAGTGGCTTCCTTGGTATGTTTCAGGCCCCGGCTGAAGAACGTGGACAGGAGCACCGCACAGCAGTTGGCAGTAACTGTGGGCAACGTCACCGTCATTATCACAGACTTTAAGGAAAAGACTCGCTCCTCCTCTACATCCTCCTCCACAGTGACCTCCAGTGCAGGGTCAGAACAGCAGAACCAGAGCAGCTCGGGGTCAGAGAGCACAGACAAAGGCTCCTCCCGCTCCTCCACGCCAAAGGGCGATATGTCAGCAGTAAATGATGAATCTTTCTGAAATTGCACATGGAATTGTGAAACTATGAATCAGGGTATGAGATTCAAACCCTCCACCTGCCCATGCTGCTTGCGCCCTGGAGAGTCTTCTGTGGACGACCTTGTAGTGATGCTACCAGGAAAGGTTCTGCTTGCTGTGGGCATCTGGCTACCAAGGAATTTCGTACCCTGACAGTTACTCTTGACACTTTTATGTATTCCATTGTTTTATATGATTTTCCTAACAATCATTTATAATTGGATGTGCTCCTGAATCTACTTTTTATATAAAAAAAATCTGCTGTGCACAATTTTCCATGTACATTACAACTGGTTTTCTGGTTTCTGTTTTGTTGAAGAGGGTTGGGGGTGGGAGGGAACTTTTATTTATTGTGTTCACAGACTCCATCCTGTCAGCATATCCTCTTAAATTTAGTTCTTTCTTCCAGCTATACTCTGTACTATCAGTTTTGATATAACTATATATATAAATATAAAATTATATATAAAGGGTTATTTGAAACCAATCCATGGCAACGCTGGTGCTTGATACACTGTGAAGTGAATACAACATTGAACAGTTGACACAGATCTGGGACAGTCCCTTCTATGAAAGTGCTGAAATATAATTAAAATCAGTCTTACATGAAGTATGTTCCAACCTACATGGGAACTTGACTCTCTCATCTGTCTTTAAGAGTACTGGATGATATAAAAAATATATTTTTTAAAAAATGTGATCTCAAATTTAAAGACTGCTCCAGATAGCCTGCATTTGCGATGGGATAATTGACAAATCACAAGTGGTTCAGTTGGAGGGCTTTGACCATTCGGAAGTAACAAAACTAGCTCCAGAATGCCAAGTATTCGTGTAAATTATGGTTACATGTTAATGTTGCTGTTTTTATTAAGCACTCATGAAAATATGGTGTTCTGTATCTCGAATTCCGGCCTTTTTCCAGACCTCTGCTCATGCCTGAGGTATATCTAGCAGCTGTCTCTTAGTTCTAGGGTTGCGGTAGTGCATTTTTAATCCTCACCAAGTAGGGAAGCAGTCCTGTGTCTACTTCCCCTGTGATACTGCAGTGGTGGATTTTGTGATCATGGCCTGTTTGCCCCTCCCCTCCCCCACCCCTTCCAAATCCTCACTCTACCAATGCAGTTGATAGTTTGTTTTCTTCTTAAAACCTACTGTGGTTCATTTTACTAAACAAGGGTTATCAACCACACACCCAAATCTGACACAGAGCTCTTCCAATCTCTGAAGTGATTTCTCAGCTCCTTGTGTGGGAAAGGCCTGCATATGCGAATTGCAGGAAAAGCTCACCTCCCAGGAGAGTGAATATATAGGTGGTCTTTGTCTTCTCAACAAGAGAAAGCTTTGACTGAACTTTCAAATTTTTCTTTTCACTTTTTACCATTGGGGGCGGGGGGGGGGGGCAGGCAGGGGATAATCAAAGGCCACTGATAACAATTTATCACCCTATCTCACCTCAAGCTCGGGTGGTTCTGCTTTGCTCTTAGATTCAGGGTATCTCTATCTGACTTTACCTTCATATCCACTGAGTTTGTAGTCCTTAAGTCACTTTAAGCATGAGAACGTGGTGTTAACCTTCCTTTATTTTATCACACTCTAAGGACTCTTGGGAGAGCTTGTAAGAAGACACCACATCTTGGTGTTAAGAACCAGGTTTGCTTAATAACAGAACTGATTTCTATCTGTGGAGGCAACAAGTTAAGAACATTAACAGCTTGAATTGAGTAGCCAACAGGAACGGTTCCATTCACATTTACATTAAAACCAGTCATTTGATGCGCCGTAGTTCTGTCCGCAAAGGCAGTGCTATTTGTCAATGGGCTCCTGTTCTCAGACGCATGGACAATGCTCCCCTCTTTTTAAAACGGTGCTTGTGTCTGGGATGCAAGCTGTACTTACCTTTTTAAATACCTTTTTAAAGTATTTATTAATGAACCAAAGGAAATCAGGTGCTTTCTGTAAGCATCAGAATATATTAATACATAGTGATTTGACTATGAATTTTAAATCCACATTTTAATATTAGTGGGGTATTGCAAAGACATTCCTTCTAAAGTTTTAATATTCCTTTTATTAAGGGTCTCAGGGAGGGTTAATTAGTCAGCCATATTTATTTTCCAGAGGTATAAGGAATTGCTAAGTTTTTTAATTAACTTTTTAAAAAAAATTAAATGCCACCAAATTCATGTGGATTGCACTGCTCTTTGAACCAATAAGTGTTGGTATGCACTTTGTTCAGAAACACTGTGTACTTTTTCAAAATGAGTTTCATGTAAAGTGATTGGACCCCCTAGATTAGTGGAAAAGGCTGATTTGCCAGCTCCTCATGGGCTACTAATTCATTCATCGCCAGTGTCTTGGTTTTTCAGTTTTGCCTCCGTGATAAAATAAAAAATTGAGAGGTGAAGGGAGGGAAGGACCGCTTCAGAACAGGTGGAGTGAGCTTGCCTTGAGGCAGAATCTGCAGTGGCGGAGTCTAAGCAATCAGATGTTCCCAGCCGCCCTGTCACAGCTGTCAGGGACGCTGTTGGGGTGGAGAGGTGCTAGGTGCTACACGATGACATCCTCAGGCATGCATTCTGGAAATGGAATTCCTATTAGCTTCCTACATTTACAGTTTGCCCTACTACTCAGTGGGTAAAAACACTAGTGTAGCTTATAAAGAGACATTAAGAGGACCAGATATACTTGGTATTCAGTGGCACAGAAAGCAGATTAAAACAAAAAGCACAGTGTTAAGGCTTGCAGATTTCCCGTATGGTGAGTATGTGCTCTTTCACACTCATGTGCACACGCACAGAGCTGACCTGACATGCTCTGCCCGAGTCATGCAGTTGGGAGGGATAATAAAAAGACATCTTGACACCCATGAAAATATTTTAATCAAAACCTTTTAGCTTGGATCTGGATGCTTCAAAACATTGGCAGAAGCTTCTGTGAGTTTAGCTCCACTAAGATGTCTCGCCTGCCTTACGAAGACCATTCTCAGTCTACATTTTAAAGCTACCGTATCTTAAATTATTGAGAATTTATTAATTGCTGAATATATAATAACCTTTGCTTGTATGTTACCGAAAATGGTTTAAGAGCCAACATTTAGAGTGTGACAATGGAGCTGAACAGTTTCTAACGCGCAAGCAGTTCTGTTCTTGTGTATGACTTGTAACCTTAATTTACTGTGTAAAGATGGTTACATTATTTCCTTAGCTTTGTTTGTTGGAGACAGATAGCGAATGCTTGTTAAGTATGTCAGAACATAATCTTCCCTTGTGAACTTTTGTTAATGTCTTATACGAGCTCTATTTTCCATTTGCCCAGAAAGATGGCTTGTATAACGCTTTGGAAGTTTCTGCTCCGTCCGTCTTAGAGCTGACAGTCTGTTAGGTTTGTTTTCTCTTCATGCTAAAGTGTCGGTGGTTTTGTGAACTGGTCAGAAATTCACAGGTCTTAAATGTTTGGGGGAAATTTATATTGGACACTGCTCTTTGTCTAGCAAATAAAAGATGTTAATATATTCCTGTTATTGGCATGTGCACGACTATGTTATTAGAAGCCACTTTATCATTTTCCTGCTTTAAATAGAAATGTCTATTTATGAATTCTGCTTGTAGTTTTTTCACAAATAAAATAGTAAAATTTACATTGGAGATGATTTTTGTTGTTCCATAGATTTTAGCCCTTAGAAAAGTATAGTTTCATTTCCCCCCCCCCTCACCCCCCATGTTTCCAGGGGGAATAGAAAGCATATTTCCTTCAGTACTTGAGTTACCACAGCTAGCTGAAGTCATTTTGATGTCTTAGTGTGCAGATCACATAGTACAAGAAAAAATCAAAATTTGGAAGAAAGTGTCTGTGCTCCTTTCAGATAGGCTATGGTGATCTAAAGGAAGGAACTGGAAGTGTCTTCGAGTGTTTGAAAGCCCTGGGACAACCCCTGCTCTTGCCAGAGCTCGTTAAGCCTGTTGTAACTGGATGGAGTGAAGCACCACGCCTAGTCCACGAGCCCCAGAAGCAGTGCTGGCTGCTTCCCTGCTGCTGCTTGGGGCCTGCCTTGAGGATTCATCCTGAGGACTCCTTGTCTGGCTCTGCGCTTGAGCTGACATTGAAGGGAACAGTGCAAACAGAGGCTTGCCTTGAAGAAACGCTTACCCAATGGTGCAGAAAAGTTCTCTGTTCCCTCATCCCATGCTTTTTGAGGGACTTGCAGGTCCTTTGTGGGGATCCACGCTAATAGTGGTAGTGGAACACCTGGGTGACTGGAACCTCTGTGACATGTTTGAGCACTAGGCTGCAGGAAAAGATTATTGACTTTGTGGTCTAAGAGGCCAAAGCTGCTGCTCAGCTAAATTTTTCATGGACACTAGCTGTCCTGACCTGAGAACATCTTGCCAGGGAATTGCACAAAGCCAGAGTGTTAAAAGGCAGGCAGCACCTGACCAGCCAACTCTTGCCTGGAGCAGAAGCCAGTTGCCCCTTCACCTTGGAAATAAAAGCAAGACAGATGCAGAGCATTCCTAGAGGCAGGCTGGTAACTTCAGCCAAGCCCTGTTTGCTAGATATTAAAGGAAGCCGTAGCCTAGTCTAGAAGGGAACGATGGTCTTACAGGAAAGGCTCTGATTTTTTTCTAGAAAGGCCATAGGTCAACCCTGGAATACACACAGAATACACTGAAATACACTATGGGGTATAGGCAGACAGAGAAGTGAAAAGTATACAGGTAGTGATCTGCTTAGCATTAATCACAGGGGCGGGTGGGTGGAGTGGTTCTATAAGGAAGGTATCAGGGCTTTAGTTTTGGCCATGTGTTCACAGTGCAGATGGAGAGGGAAATAGACACGACAGTAGACTACAATACCGATGCTCTCATAGCCCTCTGGTGCTGGAGGTTGAACATCTTGTACATGCCAGGCAAGTTCTGCTGAGTTGTGTTCCCAGACCATTTTTTGAAGTTTTATTTTTTAGATGGTTTCTCCAGATTTTCCAGACAAATTTTGAACTTTGGATCCTCGTGCTCTGGCCTCTAGAGAAGCTAGGATTTTAAGCTGTCACCACCAGACCTCGTTACAGGTGCCTTTGACCTAGACCTGCAGGGCAGGCACGTAGCCTGCTACAGCTCCTCATCATGTGCTCATAGGAGACATCACTAGTCAATCCCTTACTTTTTACAGAACTGAATTTAGAGCCAGACTTTGCCAACACAGACCCATGTTTTCCTAATGTAGAATACATTTGTTATTTCCGCCCTGGGCAGAACTCACTCATTTTTTTTAGTCAACATTTGAGTCACTGAAGCTAGGCAGCCAAGGAGGCCAGCCAAGAGGCTTGGAGGATTCAAGAAGGGAAAAATACCCAGAACCTCACTCTTCAAAGAACCCAACTCCCTCTAGAACATAGCCAGATTGGAAGATTCCTGGTACTGCCAAGATTGAGCCCCGCATCCTCAAGGGCAACCCCAGACTCTTGACCCAAGGGCCTTGCAGTCCTCAGTGCCACCATGTAGTCCTGGGCAGGACCAACCCAAGGTGTTAGTCTCAGCCATAAATCACAAGCCAGATCACTGAATGGATGGATGTCACTGCTGAAAGTGAAGGAAGCCCTTGTGGAGTAGATGGAGCTAAGAGAGACTCACCTCCAAGGATTGAGTGATCTTGGCCAAGTCAGCCTCACAGGCATGTTGTCTTTGCTAAAACAGAATTTGCACTCTGGCCTTGGTCGTTTGCCAGGTCAGTAGCTGATGCCCTGAGAAGTGAGTTCTGAATTTGCATTCTTATCTTCACTGATACAAGAGCTTGTTTTACGATTGGTGTAATGTGCTTTTTTAGCTGGTAGTATTTTTCCTGGCCCTGAGGCAGGAGCAGTTGGTTAATCCGGGGGAGGCTTTGACAGCTGCTCTGTATTTCTGTGGCCACAGCGTTATATCCAGTGTGGCTTTCCATTAAAAGTTTGAGTTTTCAATGATCTTCATTGTCTTGTTAATTTTTGGTCTGGTTGTCAGTGTTCCTGGTTTTATTTCGTTTTTGTTTTGTTTTGTTTGAGACAGGGTTTGGTTTCTTACCAGTGTGTATTTGTTGAACAAAGCGATGGGTTTTGTAATGACTTTTTTGAAACATTAAAAAAAAATTAGTTTTAAGTTTTTGAGGTTTCTGATATATAGTGTGTTTTGGTGCCCCCGCCACTTTTATTCCCTCCCATTCCTGCTGACCTCTTTCTTCTGTTAGCTACCCTACCCCTTGTCCCAGCTGCTGTGTTTATGATTGCCCCAGACACACCATGTCTAAAGGACAGCATTTTATAGTACTCCTTTCCATCCTCCGGCTCTCATATCCTGTCTGCCTCTGCCTCCATGTCCCTTGGCCTCTGGGTGATAGCAGCAGGTTGTATGTCTGTTTTCAGAGCTCCTGCACTAACCCTCTTCCCAAACAGTCCCTCTTCTAGTGCGTGTGTATGTGTGTGTCTGTGTGTCTGTGTCTGTGTAAACTACATTCCACAAATTTAATATGTTTCTCTCCACATGAGAGAAAACATGCAATGCGTTTCTTTCTGGGTCCAGTTTATATTGCTTGACGTGACCTCCACTTCCATCCATTTTTCTGCAGATGACGTCGTCATTTCATTCTTCTTGGGACTCCATTCTGTTAACCTTCTCTCCCCCTTTATAATTCTGAAGAGGCGTTAGCAATCTAAGTACCTGCCATCATAGAACCATGGAAGATTAACCCACAGGAGTTGCTGAGGGTTGAACTCAAGGCTCCATGCATGCTAGACAAGCACTGCACCAATCAAGCCACCTCCCAGCCTACCCGTAAGCGTGAAGTAGGACGGTAACTGCTAGAGCAGCCAACATTCTGAAAAGTCCTGCAGAAGAAGAACCATTCCCCTTTCTTCACCTGGCACGCTCTCTCTCTCTCTCTCTCTCTCTCTCTCTCTCTCTCTCTCTCTCTCTCTCTATATATATATATATATATATATATATATATATATATATATATATAATTTATTTATTATGTATACAGTGCTCTGCCTGCTTGTACCCCTGCAAGCCAGAAGTGGGCATCAGATCATATTGTAGATGGTTGTGAGCCACCATATGGTTGCTGGGAATTGAACTCAGGACCTTTGAAAGAACAGACAGTGATCTTAGCCGCTGAGTCATTTCTCCAGCCCCATCCTGGCTTTTTTTTTTTTTTTTTTTTTTTTTTTTTTTTTTGAGGCAAGGTTTCTCTGTAGAGCCTTGATTGTCCTAGACTGGCTTTGTAGACTAGGCTGGCCTCGAACTCACAGCAATCTGCCTGCCTCTGTCTCTCAAGTCCTGGGATTAAAGGCATGCGCCACCATGCCTGGCCCCTCATCCAGCTATTTTTAAAACAAAACCACCTACTAATAGAATGCTGGGGAAGGCTTTAGTGAGCAGAGCAAGGGCAAGCTTGTTGAGCCCAAGTACTAGATAGACACTGCTTCTTTGTGTGATTTAGTGGAAAGCATTGCACCTTTGCAATCCTTGCTTTGTGGGGTGTTTCGATATTTCCGAAGCTTCATGACCTCATGAATTCCTTCCTCCTGGCAGATGTTCAGAATACGCTGGTTGTCTGCTTGCCTTAGCTGTCAACAAGGCCCTCCAGACGCTCTCATTTTGGTCACACTGCAGCTTTAAGCAAGTGCTTCCCCACTCCACCAGCCTTTCTGACAGCAGGTGAGACACTGGCAGAAGACCATGACCATCCACCTCAGTGCCTGTGAAAACCCCTCCCCACCCTAGACCTGCCTTCTAAAGACTGCGTCAGGGAAGAGACATTAGGATCAGGGAATCCTACCGCCATGAACACTGCCCAAGCCAGGTGGCTCTGCGGGGCTTGCTTCACCCCAGGGGAAGGTGGTAATGTTAACAGAATAGTAGAGTGGGGGTGACATGCAAATTCAAGGTGTATTCCAGGATCAAAACCCAAGGTCTCCAAAGGACACTTTTTTTTCTATCTCCTCAAGTGCTTGTGTTAAAAAGTTCGAGAATGGTGGCTGCTTTTGAACTTGCCTAGGTGGAGAGGGAGAAATATTCGCTAATACTGACTAAGGCAGTGGCACACTCCTTTAATCCCAGAGTTTGGGAGGCAAAGCAGGTGGATCTCTATGAGTACCAAGCCAGCATGGTCTACAGAGCCAAGTTCCAGGACAGTCACAGCCACACAGAGAAACCCTACCTTAAACAAAATAAAACAAAAAATTGTTAACCCAAGATGTAGGGTAAAGAAAATCTTCCTTTCTCCCCTTGATCATTGAGTTCATAAAACAAACTCAGTAACCAGACTGAAAGAAGAAAACCCATCTTAACGCCATGCTTATGAATGGGATTATAACAGCAAACATATTCAAAGAAAGACCTGGTGACTGGTTTTTATGAAGCAATAAGGAACAGGTTTGAAGCTTCTGGGAATTACTGAAGAAAACTGTGCAAAGATGAGGGAAGAAACACACTTAGTGGGGGGGGCGGGGTTCATTGTGTGGATCAAGTCAGTCTATTCACATAAGATTGTCCCTCAGAACCAGGAGTGGTGGCGTGTGGCTGCCTGTAATCCCAGCACTTGGGCAGTGGAAGCAGGAGGATCACGAGTTCAAGGCCAGCCTCGACTACAGACTGAATTCTAGGCCAGTTTGGGTTAGTGAAACATTGTCTACAAAACAAAGCAAGTCCCACGAGCAAAGCAGTGGCGAAGTCTGTGGTGTCGACCTTGAGACTTTCCTTGGTGACACAATCAGTTCCTCTAACCTGGCGGAGAAGATTCCCAGGCAGGGGACCTTTGACAACCCAGGCCTATTTTAGAGACTGCCATAGGTGTGATGGTTAACTAATTTTGATTGCCAACCTGTTAAGCCTCAGAATCACCATCGAGATGCCACACTAGGCCTGTCTATAAGGGAGCTTCTGGGTTGGTCTAACTGATATGGGTGGAACCATCTTGTGTCTGGGGTCTTGGATTCTGCCCCCTGGCTGCAGACACATGAGACCGCCTGCCTCAAGCTCCTGTCATCTTGACTTCCCCACCAGCATGGACTTCCCCAACTGTGGGCCTGAGTCTTTTCCTTCCTCAAGTTGCTGCTGTTGCTGTTCTGTCACGGTAATGAGGAAAGTGGCTAAGCACTAGGTGACTGAGGCAGGCTTAGAGGAAGGCCTCCCTGAGCTGGGCTGTCCTTCCTTGGACCAGCAAGGTCTGAAGAGTATGCTGCACAGGTACCAGAATGTGCTAGAGACCCTGGCTCTCATCCAGGAAGCGCAGCACACAGATGCATCTTACTTTGATGCGTCTTTCTCTAGGCCCCAATGGTAAGCGTCCAAGCCCCACTCTGTGTTTGCCAGTGAGCCATGGGGGAGGCATAGGCCAAGAAGCAGATCTGAACATCTTCTCCAGCCCTCTCCTCCCCATAGATGGGGAATTTCACTGGTTCTTGGGTTCTTGTAAGCTGGTTTAGTGTTTGGCTTTCTCAAGGCGGCGGCAGCCCACCCATCCACTTTTTAGCTTCAAATATTTTCTTGGTGTTTCCCTTCCTTTCTCCCCTGACCTGTGGTTTTTATTCTGTTGTTGCTTTGCTTTGCTTTAAAAACAGGGTCTGGAGAGAGGGCTCAGCAGTCTAAGAGCCCTGGCTGCTCTTCCAGAGGACCAGGGTTCAATTCCCAGCACCCACATGGCAGCTCACAACCATCTGTAACTCTGGTTCCAGGGGGTCTGATGCCCTTGCCAGGCCTCCATGGGCATCAGGCATGAAACAAACAGAAATCCATCTTTACCAGTATAAGGACTATTGAAAAACAAAAAACCAACACCTAATGTCCACTTTCCTGATGATAGCGCATCAGGCTAGACATGGTAAGGAGCTTCCACAACTTGACAAAGAGCATCTGTGTAAGACCACAGGCAGCAGTCACCTGGCTCAAAGACAGACTCAGGATCAGTGCTCCAAGGATGCCTGCTTCTACCAGTTCATCCCTACTGGGTTTCTCACCAGGAATTAGGTAGGAAGATGCAATAAACGACAACCAGATAGGAAAGGAAGAAGTAAAATTATCTGTCCTTAAACATGACATTTTTTTTTCTGAGACAGGGTTTCTCTGTGTAGCCTTGGCTGTCCTGGACTTGCTTTGTAGACAAGGCTGGCTTCGAACTCACAAAGATCCGCTCGGCTCTGCCTCCCGAGTGCTGGAGTTAAAGGCATGTGCCACTGTACCTGAAAGCATGGCATCATCTTTTACATCAAAGCATTCTTAAAAAAAGAAACAACAACAACAAAACCCCCACAAAACAAACAAAACCCCAACCCTGTCATATAAATGAACATGGACACAAGTTCAGGGAGACTGCACATTAGGACAGGGTGCAAAAACCAATGCTGACCTTCACACATTTGCAGTGAACACACTGGAAATGAAACGCCTTGGGCATGGTGGCACACCTCTGTAATGCCAGTGCTGGGGAGGCAGAGGTGGGAGGTTCCCTGGCAGGTGAGGAGCATCGCTGGCTAGCCAGCCTAGCCTACTTGGCGAGCTGCTAGGCAGCAGGACAGCAAGACCTTGTCAAAAAGAAAAAAACAAAAGTGGACAGCTCCTGAGGAAAACCAGCAGAAGCTATCCTCTCTCCAGTACGCATGCGCGTGTTCGTGTGTATACACACACACACACACACACACACACACACACACACACACACACACACACTCTGAGGAACACCAAGCTCATGCTGTAGTTGCTTGGGTTGGCTTGAAGTGGTGTCTGGGGAGCCTCAGTTGCATGGCCCATCTGGGTGGTGTCTACATCTGGGGTCTGTCAGAACCAGAGAGCAATTTCACTAAGCCTACAGCTTTAAATGTGGAATTCACGGGATCCTCCTGCAGAAAATAGATCCGAAGCTGGCAACAGAGGACCTTTGGAAGTTGGGGGTAATTAACCTTTCTGTGTAACATGAGCTTCCTCGGGTAAATGGAGGGGAAAACTAGACCAATTTTAATAGCGAACAGATTCACGGTCGCCTCAGTTCCCACATGCTTTACAGAGCTGTGGTTGCCACATGTGGCCTGGTATGAGGGGATAGCCACGTACATACCCTACTGGGTCTCATATTATATAGCCCAAGCTGGCCTGGAATTCACGCTGGACTCTTAGCGAGCCTAACACTGTGCATTCCATCATACTGTATCACTCACTATAGCTCAGGCTGGCTTCAAAGTCACTGTGTAGCCCAGGTTTCACTCAAACTCTGTGGCCTCAGCTATCCGGGAACTAGTGTGATGCCCCTGCCTCAGCGTTCCTGTCCCAGCACTGCATAAGCCACCATCTCTCATCTCCAGGCCCGTCTCTCCATGACTTTTCTCCTTTGTGCCCTGCTCTGCAGCCTTGGTGGCAGCTCGACCACTTTGCCAGCACAGTCATCACAGCAAAGTCCTGGCTTTGTCCCTGCTGATGTCATCTCACCTATGACCCCATGTGCTTCTCTCCAAGCCATAATTGAATCCACATTTGATTGGCTTGACCCCAGCTTCCCCAGAAGAGAGTTCCCGGTGGAACGAGCTCGGGGAGCCTGTGAGTTAGTAAGAGCAGCTGCCTGCCCTCTGGGGCCCAAAGAGGCCTCTGGCCAGTCTCAATTGACCTGTCTGAGGCTGAGGAGTCTCCACCTCCCGCTGCATTTGTTCACCAGGACTGCTGTGAAACCTGTGGGTGTTAAAAAACACAGCTGTCATCTTTTGTCCCTGGTTCTGGAAGCTGAAGTCTGACAGAAGGCCTGGGTCCCAAGAGGCTACAGGGAAGGAGCTGTCCCCGTCTCCTATGGCATAGATAGGCATCCTGTGCCTGTGACTTCACACTGTCTTCTCCCTGTCTAAATGTCCATTCACCCTGTGCCTTTGTTTGATTAGTTTTGTGTCTTGTTTTTTCAGTCTCTTAGGTCCCAGGCTGGCTTTGAACTCTTTTATTTTTTGTTTTTTGTTTGTTTGTTTGTTTTTGTTTTTTGTTTTTAAGACAAGGTTTCTCTGTGTAGCCTTGGCTGTCCTGGACTTGCTTTGTAGACCAGGCTGGCCTCAAACTCACGGAGATCCACCTGGCATCTGCCTCCTGAGTGCTGGGATTATGGGTGCAAACCACCGTGCCTGGTTGGGTTTGAACTCTTGAACCCAATTATGTCAGATAACTTTGACATTCTGTTTCTCCTCCTGAGTGCTGAAATTGCAGGTGTATGAGCACACTGGTTTATAAATGTCCCCTTTTATGAGGACAGACATTAACCCTAATGGACCACCTGAGGGATGAGGCTTTGGTTTTGTTTTGTTTTTGTTTTTGTTTTTATCAAGACAGGGTCTCTCTGTCCTAGACTCACTTTGTAGACCAGGCTGGTCTTGAACTCACAGTGATCCACCTGTCTCTGCCTCCCAAGTGATGGGATTAAAGACATGTTCCACCACGCCCAGCGGGATGAGGCTTAATAATCGTGGAAAATTAACAACATCTTGATGGTGTCCTGGGCCGGACAACTGAGTTGAAGCTTTTTCTAGTGCGACAGTTCATTTTCTTTGTCAACATGACTGGGTTTGGAATCACCTAGGAGACACACCACTGGCTATTTCCAAGGAGGTTTAACTGAGGAAAGATCCACACTGAAAGTGGGTGGCACCTCGCTATGGACTGGAGGCCTGGACTGAATAAAGAAGGAGACAGCAGGAAGCAACTGCCCACTAGCATTTACCTTTTCCTGCTTCCTGACTGTGGAGACAGAATAAGGAGCTGTGCTTTCCCCACCTCGGCCGGCTCTATTTTCTGACCCAGGAGTCAAAAGAAACCTTTCCTCTCTTAAGCCATTATTAGGTATGCTGCCATGGCAGAGAGAAAAACAATGCATCTGGGGTATGTTTTCCTCTCACTGCAGGTTCACAGAAGTGCCATTCCTTTTGTGGGGGAGGAAACTGAGGTACATATTCAGTAAGGGTAAGGCCAAGAGTTCTGCCAATCACATCCTAAAATTAGCCCTTTTGAAGATCATGAGGCTGAGGTTGAAAAGTGGGGCGACTTGCTTGCCTGTGTGACTGACTACCCTGGAGGCCCACTGTCAGTACCTTTGCAGAGGTGAGGAGAAGAAGCCCACTGTCGGTTCCTCTGCAGGGGTGAGGAGATCCCACTGTCAGTACCTCTGCAAGGATGAGGAGATCCCACTGTCAGTACCTCTGCAAGGATGAGGAGATCCCACTGTCAGTACCTCTGCAGGGGTGAGGAGAGCCCACTGTCAGTACCTCTGCAGGGGTGAGGAGATCCCACTGTCAGTACTTCTGCAGGGGTGAGGAGATCCCACTGTCAGTACCTCTGCAGGGGTGAGGAGAGGGCTGGGGCTGACACTTGTCAGGGATCCAGAGGGTCAGCCCAGCCCCAGATGGCCTGGGTCTGAGACAATGCCCTGGGCCTTTCAGGCCTATGAGCCTCTGTTTCCTCGGCTATAAAATGGCATCGTAACAGAGGTGTGACTGTCAGACACATTTCATCTCCCTAAAGTTTCCCCAGCCCTGCATTACAAGGCCTGAAGTTTCTAGGGCAGTGTCTGGCTCT
Source organism: Acomys minous (assembly GCF_964271855.1). NCBI lineage: Eukaryota > Metazoa > Chordata > Mammalia > Rodentia > Muridae > Acomys > Acomys minous. The sequence continues at coordinate 44,001,449 of NC_140500.1, forward strand.
AATCCAAACCCCATAAACGGCAGTCGGCGGGTCTGTGCCTACTCCCACCCCAACACCCCTAGCCCCTATAATTGGAGTCTTGTCGGTGAGTTACTGGCTCAGTGTTTTTACAGGCTCCCCGCATCCCCTCCCCACATTGCCTGCAAACAGAGGCCTTGTAAGACCTGAGCCAAAAACATAGCTAAGAGGATGTGTGCCAGTGACCTGGCCCCTACAAGGATGATGTAGAGAACTTTCCAGGGCTGGGCCTGTTCCTGTTCTCCCTCTAGCAGCTCCTGCCTCCCTCTTCCTTCCACAGAAGCTGCTCTGTCCCCTCAGACTGGGCCAGCTCCCATTCAATTCTCTAATAGTTCTGGGAAGGGTAGAGGCTGTGTTTACAGGCCAACCTGGAAGCAGCCAGCCAGGAAAAGTCAGTCAGCCTGCCATTGTCTCACAGTCAGACTCTGACACATAGCCAGGCCCACACAGCAAGGCACGGCCGCTTGCACTATGAGTCACAACCAGCTAGCCAGTTGCCTGGCCAACATCAACCAGTCTGCCCATTAGCATACCCTGGCAAGCACTTGGCTGCCACATGACAGCCAGACTTGGCCACATTGTCAGGGACACTCAGTCATGGCTGCTCCTGTCTAGGATCAGTCAGACACCCAGCCAATATCAATCTGCCAGAAGTTGCCTATTTCGGCCTGACACAGCCACTAACACTGTGCGTCGGTACTACAGTAATCAGGTTTTCTGGGCATCTCAATCTGTCAGCTAGTCAGTTAGTCAACATCCAGCTGCCAGCCAGTAGGCGTCAGTCACCCAGACAACTACAAAGACGCAGTCAGCCATCTAGTCTAGCCAGTTAGTCCCTAGGATAGTATGTCACAGCTGGACTCAGTTTTCCTGTCACAGCTATCCAGTCAGGCACAAACACTCACACCATGAGGTACCAGCCAGGCAGATGAGGCAGGATAGCCATGTGATCACTTTTCAGTAACTAAGGCAAGTAAGTGGTCAGGCCTGTCAGATGGGCACAGTCCCTCTCTGTTTGTTACATCACCTCAGGCAGCCACCATCTGTGGCCTGGTAGGTCACCCGGCCAATCAGTAACAAGATGGGAAGACAAGCCTCAGGGCACACATACAGTCATACAATCAGTGTGAAAGATACAATCTCCCAGCCCCCACCCCCAAGCCTGCTATCCTGTCAGTCACAGCCACCAAGCCATCAGTCAAGTTTGTTACTGGGCACTTTCAGGAGATCAAATTCAGTCTGTCAGTCATCTATCCATCCATCTATCTGTCTATCAGTCAGTATGAGGTTTTAGGCAACCAAACCACCTGACCCACTGTCATCAAGTCAGTCACGTTGACACTAAGTCAGCCTCCTGACTGACTCATCCTTTAGGTGGTCGGTCAGGCTTACTCTAGTCACAGTGTCACTGGCATAGGGCTGTTTTGCTTGCTATGAAGTGTGTTAACTGCTAGAGGTGTGTGTGTGTGTGTGTGTGTGTGTGTGTGTGTGTGTGTGTGTGTGTACACCACATGATGCATGTGGAGGCCATAGGACCACCTGGGTGGCCAGCCTTGGAAGCAGGTGCCTTAACCTGCTAAGCCATCTTGCTGGCCCATTTTAGTCATTTCTGAGGCTGGTGTAAAGTGGAATTGATCTGTAAGTGTCATTTTCAAATTGTTTATTGCCTGTGTATAGATAGACACCTTTACCCTCTGAGCCACCTTGCCAGCCCAAAGTAATCTACTCTCCAGCTGTCCAGTGTGTGTGGAAACAGAGCATAGGGCTCACACTGTCTCCTTGGATTTGCAGAACGTAGAAGCAGGGAAGGCTGAGACGTGGGGAAGGTATTGATAAGAAAGTGACGTTCTGAGCATCTGGAGCTTCGTGGCTCTTCACAGGATGTGTGTTCAGAGCCGGAGGCATTCACGTTCACACGCTTGACAGTGGACTTCTGGCCCTTTGATGTGAAAGGCTCTTCAGCCACTGGCCTAGGCTCAAGGGAAGGCTCCCCAGTTTTAACCAGCTTAAGCTGCCTCCAAGTTCCTGAAAAGCAACTTATGCAACCCCTAGAATAGCCCTGTGTCCCGTGTCAGAGGGCGTCACGCTGACCGGAACATGTCGTTCAGCTACCCCGTCACCACCGCCATCTTTGAGGAAAGCGTTAAGCGTGAAGTGAAGCCAGAGGGTTCCCTTGAGCTTCATTCATTGTCAACAAGCTTCTCTCAGCGGCCGGGTTAGCCCCACTCACAGCCAGTTAGTCACCACAATACACGCACGCACTGACCATCAGCCCGGCTGTCCTCTAATGGAGACACCCTGAGTCCTTACAGTATTCAAATGAAGTAGGAGCAAGCCTCTGGTGGAAACATAGAACTGAAAACATGGCTTACCGTGATCTTCAACACGTCAAGAACCAGTGGTCCCCATTGCAGCCCCCCTGTGTCTCATGAGTAGGGGCAGGCAGGGCAGGGGAGGCCAGGGCATGCACACCGGAGTCTGTCAGATCGCCATACGGGCAGGTGCCCACAGAGAGGGCCAGGGGGAAACTTGGGAGGTTTCCTCTGAGACCACCCTGATGTCCTAGGAGGATTCTCCATGGCCCTGTAACCCGGAGCTCTTCCCCTTCTTTTCTCCCATTGTTTCTTTCTCCCTTCCTGTGGCTCCACTCCTTCCTCTCAGTCCCTCCTTCCTCAGCCCTTGCCTGCCTGTCCACAGGGCCACCCTCACCTACACACTCACACCTCCACACCCCACAATCATCATAGACCACACATAGGTTCACTTCACACCCACATGTTATGTGCTTATACAATAGACACACACACACACACACACACACACACACACACACACACACATATGCACACATGCCTTACTTCTTGGCCGGCATCCTCCTGGCAGAAAGTCCAGAAGCCTCACCAGCTGCCCAGCCTTCTCCACTCTTCAGTCAGGACTTCCTCCTGTGGGGGTCGGCCTCCAGGGCCACACTGCATTTCCATTTTCCTGGAGGCACTCCCTCCGCCCTCCTCAGAATGCAGGGATGACTGAGAGGAGCCCGGCTTACTCCCCTCTTGTGCCTAAAGCTGGAAGTCCAGTGCTGGTTCTCCAGACCCTGACTGATAAGCCAGTCAGAAGAGCCTGCACTGCTAGGCCTCAGGGAACAGCTTAGAGCCTCCCTGTGTCTCCTTACTGTGTCTGGGGGACCCAGGGCATTTTAAGTAGAGTCCTGTAGCCAGACATTTCCTCTTCAACATGGATATGGTGACAGCCACCTGCTCCATACCCCAAATGGGAAAAGGAAGGGGTTGAGCTCAGCAGCAGAGCCTAGGGCAGGGGCTCCTAGAGTAGATGACAGCTGACCTGGGGTGAATTCGTAACACCTGGGCCCACTGGTGGTTCAGGCCAAAAGGCCCTCCCGTTAACCTCTTCCATGTTTGATCCTCCAGGCCACACCCTTCATCTTCCTGCAGTCAGCACCTCCCCTCTCCCCACTGCACAGGGAGTTGAAGTAGCGATGGCCAAGCCGGGACTGACTGGCTCCTGGTCCTAGAGTGATGCATCGATACTACAGGCCCCGGTGCCTCTTGCCCCTGCACCCAGTGCTCGCCGCCGCTCCCTGGGACTACCTCACTGTTTCTTCTTTCCTTAGAGATGGAAAATTCCAAGTCGCAGGAGGCACGGGACACCCCCACACAGACGCCCTCTCTCCTTCGTTTGCTGCCCAGAAGTTACCTTTCCTTCCACTCCGTGGCAGGACGGATGGACGTGAAATTGGAGCTGATCTTCTGCCTCCCCGTAGCTTCTCTGTGGTCCACATCTGGCTCGGCGCAGTTTGGTGGCAGGGCTGTGTCCCTTGGAAATGGCATTCCAGAAAGGAGGGTGGCGCAGCCCTGGCTAGGACACTCTGTCAGAAGTGAACAACTGGGGCTTGGGTGTTTTATCTTCTGCCCTCCCCACACAGAGCCAACCCCTGCACTTCAGCCTGCAGGGCCGCCCATGGTTGTCAGCTGCAACCTCGTAATAGCTTTGGCCTCAGACTCAAGAGCCTGCTGTCTGAACAGTTGAATGTCCGGAGCAGAATCTTTCTCTTATGTGGCCCCTCAGCCCCGCCTTCCTTCTCTTTCTCCCTGCCCTCTCACCTACTTTGCTCACTCTCTCCTTTCCTGCCCTGCCCCCACCTCCCTCTAGCAGACACCGTCTCTTGCTCCACCACAGGGAGCAGCCCTTTCCTCTCCCTGTGGGTCCATCCGCCCACACCTCTCTCCGTCCTGCAGGCTGTCTGTCTCTCCCTATCCCTGGCTTCCTATCCTTGAGGGGCTTTTTGTTTTGTTTTTTCCTTTCTTACTCCTCTGATCAGTGTCCTGGCCTTAATCTAGGTCTGTAAAGATCAGGCTACTCTGTAGGATTGCCAACCTGCTGACCTGGAGGGACGCAGGGTCTCAAACCGTGCCTCTTCCAAGGTTAAGATGAGCACCAGCCCCATGGAGAGCACTTCCTCACCGGAGCTGCCTCAGAGGACGTCATCCATCCTTTAAGGCTCCCTGGGGGGGTGGGGGGGGGGGAGGCGGGGCTCTGTTCTAAGCCAGGTGTGTGATGTCAGGGCCTGCGGCCTTCTCTCCTCAGGGACACCGTGGGACAGTCATCTCCTGGGGGAGCCCTGCTTATCTTCAGGCCTGGCCCGTTTCTGGAATCCGCCTCTTCTAGGCTTCACAGTATCTGTGAGATAGGCTGTCTCAGACCCCTGTGGGAACCCTAAGGGCCTGGCTGTTCCCCAGGGGCATGCCTCACCCAGCAACCAAAAGTTTCCCTGAGCATTCTTCCCCAGCAGCTGCCTGCACACACGCACACACGCACGCGCACACACACTCCCTCAACGTTCCTTTCCTTGGCTTCCGAACTTCCGCTTTGTATCATTTTCCTCTCCTATTCTGAGTGCTGCTCTGTCCTGTTTGTCCCACATGGAGCACCGTAGGCTGAGAGGGTTTCCTCTAACAAGCCAAGGCTTTTCCTGTCCCGATGACCTTCCTGCCTGGGCTCTTGTCACAACAGCCTCCACTTGCAGAGTCTTAAGGTTTAAAGACAACTTAAGCTCCTAGTGAAGAGCTAAACAGGCCTTGGAGTAGGGGAGTGGGAAGAGAGAGAAAAGTGATGGTGATGGGGTGTTTCTCCTCAGCTCCTCCCCTACAGGTCTCCTGGTCTGAGAGTCCTTGGCCTTTGTTGCTTATGTAGCTGCGTGGCAATCAGGGAGACACACCAGATGAGAGGTTGGAGTGACTTAGTGGGAACGGGAGTGGACAGGGACTCTTCGAAAAAGTGTGGTGTGGCTTTTTTGTTTGTTTGTTGCTTTTTTACTTTTTGAAACAAGGTTTCTCTGTGTAGCCTTGGCTGTCCTGGACTTACTTTGTAGACCAGGCTAGCCTTGAACTCACATCGATCCGCCAGCCTCTGCCTCCCGAGTGCTGGGATTAAAGGTGTGCGCCACCACCGCCCAGCTTGTGGTGTGGCTTTTTGAATCTAGCAGGAAAATAGCAAAAACTTTCCGGGCAGGCATGGTGGCTTTCAAGGAACAAAGGCAAGATGAGTTCAAAGCTAGCTTGGGCTATGTAGGAAGTTAAAGGGTATCCTGGTCTATACAGAGTGAGACTTTGCCTCAACAAAACTAGACTTTTGGAGACACCGAGTGGATTGGCTTTCTTCTGAGGAGGAGGCGGAGGCCACAGTGAAATGGCACCTAGTTGTGTCCTCTGGTCTCTGTCTCCCCTGCCAGTAGCAACTCTTTCTAGCCTGTGGCCCCAGGGGCCATAAGGAAAACACCTTGATGTATAAGCCAGGGATGGAAGGGAGGCCACACCTGACCCTCGCAGATGTGCCTGAGAGCCCAGGGGTCACAGGCTGCCAATGGGAAGAGCGCGCTCGCAGCCCTGCACGAGCCTGTCTTTATTTGAAAACACTCTTGGCTCTTGGCAGCAAAGACACTTTCTAAGGGCCGCAGGGTGGGACTCACAGCAGAAGCCTTTCATTTGCAGGCTGGAGGGGGCTTTGTAAAGACAGTTGCTCTCCTGCCGAGCGCAAACCCACCATTTCCGCTCTTCCTGCTCCTGAAGAGGAGGGCCTGGCCACTGTGTGAACCATTCTAGAGACCTCCTGCTGAGGTGACAGGCTCGGCTCAGAGCAGAGAGCAGCCGGCTCCCCACTGCCCCCAGGATGATGTCCAAAGGCCTGCCAGCTGCATGAAGAGGCCACCCTTAAGTCTGCCTTGCTCTGTCCAGCCACAGCTCCAGGCCAGGCTTTGGTCTCTGGGTGCCATTCCTAAATTGCTGTGTCCTCTGGGCAGGTCTCCTGGGCCCCAAGATGCCCCACTGTGGAGGGCACTCCTTCACCATCTTTCAGCTGGTACTTTATACCCTCAAGATGGCTTTTCTCCAAGAAGCCTTCCCAGAATGCACCAGGATGCCAGTGGGGAACATAACTGAGAAGGATTAGGCTCTTATTTGCCATCTGTGTTCCTTTGTTTTGCTTTGTTTGTTTGTAGCTTTTTATTTTTTATTTTTTATTTTTATTTTATTTTATTTTATTTTGTAGTCTTGGCTGTCTTAGATTCGCTTTGGAGACTAGGCTGGCCTCGAACTCACAGCGATCTGCCTGCCTCTGGGATTAAAGGCATGCACCACCACACCTGGCAACCTCTGTTCTTTTCTTTCTTTTTCTTTTTCTAAAAATGTATTTATATATTACATATACAGTGTTCTGACTACATGTACAACTGCACACCGGAAGAGGGCACCAGATCTCATAAATGGTTGTGAGCCACCATGTGGTGGCTGGGAATTGAACTCAGGACCCTTGGAAGAACAGACAATGCTCTTAACCTCTGAGCCATCTCTCCTGCCCTTTTTTCCTTCTTTCCTTCTTGCTTTCTTTCTTTCTTTCTTTCTTTCTTTCTGTCTGTCTGTCTGTCTGTCTTTCTTTCTCTCTTTTTAAAATGTTTTGAGATAGGGTTTCTCTGTGTAGCCTTGGCTGTCCTGGAACTCACTCTTTTTTTTATTTTTGTTTTGTTTTTGTTTTGTTTTTCAAGACAGGGTTTTTCTGTGTAGCTCTAGCTGTTTTGAACTCGCTTTGTAGACCAGGCTGGCCTCAAACTCGCATTAATTCACCTGCTTCTGCCTTCTGAGTGCTGGAATTAAAACCACCACACCTGGCCGGAACTCACTCTTTAGACCAGGCTGGCCTCGAACTGCCTGCCTCTGCCTCCCGAGCAAGCACTGGGATTAAAGATGTGTGCCCACTGCCTGGCCCTGCAACCTGTCTTTCTATCATCAGGCTTCTAGAAGGAACTACTATATCCAGGAGCTACCACTTTGGCCCTGTGTCACCTCATGGTTTAGAGACTGAACAACAATCAGTAAGGTGTCAGCTGAGCAACTGGCCTCTTGAGGATGTAAGAGGGTCTGATGGCCTTAGTGGGCCCTGGCTGGGATATGGGGCTCTTCCATGAGCACATCTCATTCCCACTCTGTGCCCTTTTTATCAGGAGGTCAGTCATAGTTGCTGGAGATCCATCTACAGACATTATGTTGATTTGCTTCCCTCGGCAAAAATGCTTGTTCTAATAAGGTCACATTCTGGGGGTTAAGACCTGGGCATGGGTTTTGTGGCAAAACACAATCCCATCCATGGTACTCACACTGCTGACCTTGTGATACTTAAAAATCACGGAACCTTTTGTTCCTTGTCTGTCAAATGAGGGTTGTGAAGTGGAGATGGTTTGCCAAGAGTTTGATCTGGCTTGGCTGCTTACCAGCCTTGCTGTGACCTAGGGCAGTCACTTAACCCCTCTGAGTCGGTTAGAAGTAGACGCCTCATCCATCCCTACAAGGAAGTGGTAGGGAGAGCTGGCACTCTGTGCTCTGATTTCTAAGCCAGGAATCTAAGCCAATTCCATGGCAAAAGTATCCAGATCCCGTTTCGTTGTTTCTAGACACACCTGGAAACTTCTAGAAATGTAATTGAAAATTGCTGATATTGAAGATGTCGTCTGCAGGATTGTGTGGTATCTGTGTTACAGGTATGCTGAGAGGACCTAGTTTCTGATCGATTGGATCCAGGTCCTGGTTCTGGCAGTCACAGGGAAATCAGGTCATAGTGTACAAGCCTCGGCCCTCTCCATGACTCTGGCTAGGTGATGAAGAGCCTGAGGGTCAGGGAGGTGAACTGTTTTATCCCAGAATAAGAAAGGGATGGGCAGCCGACTTCTGTGACATAACCTGTTTCCCCTTAGCTCTTCTTTTACTTCATCTACTGTCATTGATGAAATAATGACAAGAGTCACTTGACTGAGATGGGCAGGTTCCCTCTTAACTCTATACCAGCAGGCAAGGGCTGCTGGGTGGCTTGAGGGTAGGTCAAGGGTCAGCAGGCTCTTAATTCCTGCCATTCTCTGGCTTGGGATCTTGGCTGCACAAAGACTGTTGTGTCTTCATCAAAAAGGACTTCATCTCCTTGTGAGGGCTGTTCTATCTGGAGGAAGGGGAGGAGGCGGCTTAAGGGTGTCAGCAGTGCTGAGGTGGGACCTGTGAAGGCATTTGTATGGGGCTGGGCCATTGTGAACCTGAGGGAAAGGATTTTTTTTTTCACATTTAGGGCCTTTTGACTCCTGAGACGAAGCTGATGGCAGCAACTGGACCCATAAGATTATCCTGCCAGTGTCTGCTGACTGAGAGACATGTCTTCTAGAGATGGAAGCTGAGGCCCATGGGAACTATTTTTGCTCATACAATGGCAGCTTGCAAAGAGATCCTGACCATAGCAGGAAGGATTGGATGAGAGGGAGCCATCGTGTGTTAGACACAGAGCCCTCAGAAGCGCCTGAGGTAAATGTGTGATAACAAATATTTATTTCAGAGGCGCTCATGAAATCAGGAAAGGGTGTGGGGAAAATGCAGGAAGGAGGGGAGAGCAGGCACCACTCACTGGCTGGGTATTTAACCTCCTCCTCCTCCTCTTCCTCTTCCTCCTCCTCTTTCTAATGCTTAATTGTCAGGAGGAAGAGTAATGAATGAAGAAAACAGATTAAAAAAAAAAGAGGACAGAAGATTTCTAGTGTTCAAGTCATGGGACAACGTCCAAACCTGTTGATCACCAATGACACTAGAGTCCTAAAACATCCCAAGATCCTGAGGCAGGAGGCTTGCTGGTCCCAGGACAGCCTGGGCTATGAGCTTTTTTCAAACAAGAAAGAAAGAAAGAAAGAAAGAAAGAAAGAAAGAAAGAAAGAAAGAAAGAAAGAAAAGAAGAAAGAAAGTCTCATAATGCCAATTGTGAAGGGAGAGCAAGGTCCCCTACAGAGCTGAAGAGAAGCATCTGGAATCCAAGGAAGGGACTCTAGCAGCCATCCCCCTCTTGGATGGAAACCCACAGACACACTGTCCTAGGACATGCATGGGTGTGTCAGCTCTGTACATGCCCAGCTACAGCAGGTTGGGGAGCCAGAGAAAGAAATTACTGGAGGGGCTCCCCTGGGACCCGGGAATATCTAGAGAGTTAGAGACACCCCTGGGTCTGCTTTGTCCTAATCTGCAATGCAACCTTCAGCCTGGTATCCAGATGTCATCAGGAGAGTCTCTAGAGCTGAGGAGAAGTTCTGTGCAGCCCTGGGTGCTGCGCACAGCATTGGGTGAGAGGTCCAGGACATACAGGTCCTAAAGCCAGGCTGTGGCTACAGCAAGTTGGATGCTCTTCTGGTGGTATGCCCCAGACCACAGCAGGGGAATGCTGGACTCTTCTGGGTGGGTGGAGGGCGAGGGCAGAGGGGGGGACCAGATGGGCAGAGGGGGCTGGACACTTGTGCCGTCTGCTGCATTTAGAGCACCTGGTGGATTCCGGGGTAGAGGGTGCAGTAGGTCAGGGACCACAGCCCAGCTCCGGGAACCACTGCCCCAGTCGCTGGGGTTATAGTTAGCATCTCTTCATCTGCATCTTAAGAATGGAGACAACATTTGATGTTTCTTCAGGTCGTGGCAGCAGGGACCATGTGGGCCTTGTAGTCAGCATAGTAGTCTACCCTGAAATGCTTCTCCGGCTCTCACTGCTGATCCTGGCTACAGTTCTTATCCTGGGGACTCAAAGACACAGGAGAGCCTACGTGTGCTGGATAGTTAGTTATATGATCAACTTGACACAAGGTAGAGGAATCTGAAAGGAGGGCACCTCAACTGAAAAAAAAAAAAGTCTCCCTAAGATCTGACTGTAAGGAATTGTCTTAATTAGTGGTTGATGGAGGAAGGGCCCAGCCCATTGTGCGTGGTACCATCCCTGGGTTGGTTGGTCCTGGGATTTATAAGAAAGCAGGCTGAGCAAGCTAGTAAGCAGCACCCCTCCAAGGCCTCTGTATCAGCTCCTGCCTCAGGATTTCTGCCCTGTTTGAGTTCCTGTCCTGACTTCCTTCAGTGATGAACAGCGGTGGGCGGCATGGAAGTGTAAGCCAAATCAACCTTTTCCTCCCCATCATGGTGTTTCATTGTGGTACTAGAAACCCTAACTAATACACCAGGACATCACAAGCTGTTTGTGTCTCGGCTCCTCTGTTTTGGTGTCTGTAAGGCTAGAGACTGCTCCTGGGAATGGTGGACGCCCCAAAAACTGCAGATAGAAGGTTCCAGGTTCTAGGAAGCTAAGATGCAGAGGAACAGTGAAGGTTCAGGGACAAAGCTGAGTGCCAAGGACTCCACATTCTTCCAAAGCAGAGCATGATTCTGAGGACCATCAGCTGTGCATCCCCCACATCCCCCCCCACCTGTGGTTCCGGTAGACTGCTGGCTTAACTGCTGAGCTTCTCTGTAGCAATGGCAGCTCCATGCTGAGCTGGTTTGATCCTGCAGATGGGGGCACTGATTGGGACCAGCTGGGTTTCTTCCGGTACTTAGGCTCCAGGTCACTGGCCTGCTGCTTGACCTGTTACTTTTCCCTGCAGCCCTAGGTCCTGCTCAGCTGATGGAGAAGGAAAAATAAGTCACCCTTTTCTATGGGACGAGGAGGAGGACAAGTTGCCTGCCCAGCCAGCCGTAAGACCTGGCATCTGAGTTGTGCCATTTTCTGGTGGTGCCTTTAGACTACTTCTCCAAGTTCATTCTTTGCATACAGTAGGGCGTGGTTCGTGATACTCTACCCTTGCTGCGCTAATGGATCAGCTGTGGGTGCCATCAGTAAAATCAAATGTGGAGTCAGAGTGTTTCCAGTACCAGTCTGCACTCTGGAGGCTTCTCCCAGGCTTCTTGGAAGATTCTAGCCTGCGTGTTATTGGCTGGGATGCTGGGGTCCACTCAGCTATCTTGGCATTGGGGTGTCAGTGAAGGGGTGAGCGGTGATGGGAGGAGGGGCTGTGGGGGGGGAAGGGGGACTCGGATGTATGTATGCTCCATGCAACAGGGTGGTGGGCCCTAGGAGACACACTCAATGATAAGTGACAAGGAATAGAAGACACTAAGTGGTGTTAGCCTGGGGGATGGGCCCTCATGATGCTAGCTCTACCACTATAGCTGGCTAAGAGAACAGTCACATGCTTATAATGCCGGGCCCTGAGTGGGGGGAGTTAGGAGTTCAAGGTAGTCCTCAGGTCCACACTGTGTAACAGGACAAAAAATTAAACCAACCAACCAAGTATCAACACGCACACGCACACGCACACGCACACACACACACACAATCTGCTATGTCTGCTGCTTGGAGCAACTTAATGGCACAGGAAAAGACTCTCTGTAGCAGGAGGGAAAGAAAAGGCCCGAGCACCCAGGCAGATAGGTTTGAGCCCTGAGGCCCCTTTGAGCTTGCATAGCAATTATCTCCAAACTCTTCTCCCATTTTTGGTGTGAGGATGGAGCCTTGAACATGCTAAGAAAGCACTCTGCTGTTCAAATGATGCTCAGTCCTTTAAGCACTTGAGTTGAAGAGTCTTGCCTATGTTCCCTAGCCTGGCCTCAAACTCACTGTCTAACCCAGCTGGCCTTGAACCTGGGGTTCCCTGCTTCATTGTAGTCGTGATTAGCTGGGACTACAGGTGTGCACCACTCCACCTGGCCTAAGTATGTCTTTACTCTCTGTGGGCCTCAGTTTCCTCCCTTGCAAAATTAAGCAATGTGTGTTTCCTGGGTGTAGGTGAAGTACCTAGCGTTGCTCTGGCTTACAAAGACCAGCAGTGCCAGGCAAGAGTCGTTAATCCCTACCAACCCTCCTCCTAAGGCACAGACCCCAGAAATGGCGGGTCCCAGCTGTAGCCACCCCTGTGCTGCTCAGCCTGAGCCAGATCTGCGATTTGGAAGGTGGCAGCCTCCAGGCTCCTGCAATGCCTTTCTCTTCCTCCCCCCACCCCCTCCAGGGTTTTTAATGAGTTTAGTATTTTCATCAAATCATTCTTCCTACAACACAGGGCTCGGGGAGGCTAAAAATAGCTCCCCAAGTCACATGACGGCTCCAAATGCGGAGGCTCCCAGCAAAGGTACAAGTGCGACGCCCTGTTTCCTAGGAAATGAGAGTCATCGCGATGCCTGGGCTGCTGCCACCGACGCAGCCAGGGCCGCTCAGGAGGCGCATTGTTTCCAGCGACAGCCCTGCTGTGACAGGCGCCGGGTGGGGGAGGGAGGGCAGAACACCACGTCAGAGTTGGCAAGGCCTCCGCCTGGTGCCCTGGAGGGGGGGGGGCGGTCCCCTTCGGAAGTGAGGGGTCAGGAAGGTGATGGCTGTCTTCTCCGTGAATGGCCTGACCTTGTCCCTTCTCCCAGGGGCAAGCAGGACAGTGCTCACCCGAAGCCCTTGTAATAGGTTTTTACGATTTGTGACCGACTTTAGTATGTTGACAGGCACGCCTCTGCCCCCACGCAAAACTTCCCAGCCTCCACCCACCTCCCAGACTCAAAGGTCTGTCACCTGTCATCTACAGAGCTGGCTCGTGCGCGCGCTGCATCCCAGCCCTAGAGTCTCATTTAGCAGGGCTGGGCTGGGTTCGAGAATTTGCATCTCTAGGCTGGTCCCCTGTGATTCTGGGCTCCTGGGAGGAGAAAGAGAAGCTAGACGGAAGTCCACCATCTTTCTCAGGACCCCTTTCTTCCCATCCTTTCCTCTTTGACCTTCCTTAACCGCGGCGGTAGTTTACTTTTAGTTCCTTCACATGCTGGCCTCTGCCCGGAGACTGCCGGGCCTCTGGCCTTGCTCTCGCTGCTCTTGCTGCCTACCTGGACTGCTCTCTCTCCAGTGCCTACTTAGCTTGCTCTTACTTTTATCAGTCTTCACCATATATCAGTTTTGTATGGCAAGTGCTGTCAATGCCCCAGTTCCACAGGAAACTGACACTTGACAGGAAGTCACAACCCAGTGTCACAGAGGGTGGATTTAAGGTGGCTTGAATTTCAAGTCCCCTTGTTGATGATCTCAAGAGAGTTTTCCCTAAAGTTTCATACACCTCTGCACTCCCCAGGCCTCTGAACAGTGGTCTATGAACAGGTACATTGTTTTATTTAGCTTCTCTGTGGCTAAGGACTTCGCTCCGCTCACCCGGCTCATCATAGCACCCCAAGTGTTAGAATCAGGCTTTGCCATGATTAGTAAGAGCTCAATAAACATCAGATCTCTGTCTACTTGATCCAATAGTGGCTGTGCAAATATACTTGTTGAGTAGATAAATAAATGACACCACTAGGTCACTGTCAAGTGAACACATTGACATGGGAGGAGAGAAATAAGACCCTAAATCTTCTGTACGCGTTGGCCGGTTGAGTTAATGAATTGACATGTTTTCTGCATAAACTAACACATATGTGACTGGCCTAAGTACATACTCATTAAGTGATGGGTAGAGAAGGGAGTGGATGGGCTGGGGGCAAGTGAGGTGGGAGAAGGGTGAGTGGATAAACCAGTAGGTGGAGGTGGAGGTACCGCTGAGGTGGGGGATGGATGAATAGATGGGGGCAGAGGAAATGGGTGGATGGATGGGTAGATGGATGCATAGGTTAACAGCTCAATGAATGGGGGCCGTGGAAGTAGGAAATACATAGAGCAGTGGTTCTCAGCCTCCTTAGTGATGCAACCCTTTAATACAGTTCCTCATGCTGTGGTGACCTGAGCTGTAAAATTATTTTCTTTTTCTTTTTCTTTTTCTTTTTCTTTTCTTTTTTTTTTTTTTTTTTTGGTAAAACTATTTTCATTGCTACTTCATAACTGTAATTTTGCTAGTGTTATGAATCATAATGTTTTTGTTTGTTTTGCTTTTGAGATAGAGGTTTGCCAAAGGGATCCCGACACATGGGTTGAGAAGCACTGGTTTAGATGGGTGGGTGGGTAGATGGGCAGATAGGTGGGGCATGAGAAAGGAGAGATAGATGAATGGATGGTGGACTGGTAGGTGAGTGAAGAGATGAAGGGATGGAGCAGAGGATGTGGTTGGGTGAATGGATTTTGTAGGGGAATATATGAAGGGATGGAATCCGGGGAGTTGGAGAGAGGTCATGCTCAGGTGGGAGGTAGACCTTGACATTGTCACCATGGGACACACTGTGATGTCATTTCTGCCAGGTAGATGATGAGTGTTTGGTTTTTTTTTTTCCTCAGGACCCTGGGGCAGGTGGTGTCTACAGCTGGCAAGGTAGCCTGAGTGCTCTCTAGGCTACCAGCTCTGACTTCCAAAGCCAGATGGATGACGCCTCCTGAGCATCAGGAGGGGTGTGGAACTGTTTTAAATGTCAGGATGTCACCCAGCTGCAAGGCTGGGGCTTGAGGGTTGTCATGTTCCCGGAGCACTTGTTGTAATGATTAATTATTTTCCCTTCTCCTGACACGGCTCCTTGCGAGGGGAGCCAGGGAACTTGGCTGGAAGCCCGAGCCTGGTGCTCCACAATTGAATTCACTAACAAGCCAGGAGTAAATTAACCCTGACCCGCCACCAGGTGTGCGAGGTGTGCATGGAAACCTGCGGGTTGGGCTCTTAGCCCCAGCCAGGTGCTGCTTGGTTCAGAGACCCTGCCAGGGCTACAGGGCACCTGCAGAGGCTCCACAAAAGGAAGCCAAGCCCAGGAGGATCCCTGAAGTTGAGGCAGGGGGTAGAGGTGGAAAAGGTGTGGGGGGGAGATAAGGGGAGGCAGGTTGTTTAATTAAGAGTTTCTTGACTTTGATCTGTGTGGAATGATCTCTCATTTTTAAAGTACTCAATATGTGTAGAACATTCTAGAAATGCTTCAATCCTCATGACATCCTTTCTTCAGCCTTTAAATGAAAAAAAATTACAAATGTGTATATAAGTATATATACATATATATTTATTATTAGAGTAGGTGTGTGGCTATGTAGCACAGCAGGCATATGGAGGTCAGAGGACATTTTTTGAGGGATTTCACTGTGGAATACAGAGATTGAACATGGTCATCAGGCCTACTGGCAAGCACCTTTACCCACTGAGCTATTTCACTGGCCTACAACAGCCTTCTGAGGCAGACTAATACTATCCTCACATCCTCACTTGGCAGATGACACAGAGGGACAGAAATTGTTGTAGACAATGTAAACCATGTCTGTGATTAAGTGATGACATGTGACCCCAGAGACCAGATTAGAATGAGGACAAAGCTTCCACCTGGCTCTAGCTGTCTTGTGGTATGTCTTTCAGAGCCCTGGCAGGAAGGGGCCAGGCTGTCTCCAGGTCACCATGTGTGAAAGCCACAGGGAGAGAGCAAGTGCGCTGGAAGCCAGAAGTATCTCAGCAGTTTGCCTCTGGGAGCTGCTTCTGTCCCTAGCCCCTTGCCTGCCTAAGACAGCGTGAATGACTCAAGGAAGAATGACCCAGCTGACGCCAGTGAGGCCTCAGAGCTCCAGTGACAATAACAGATAATGGTTCCTGCTAAGTGATGGGGCTTTGTTTTGCATCTATGTCTGGAACAATGGTGCAATCAGCAGCCTTGGATTCGGCAGGGAGAAGGGAGGGGCCTGGCTGGGAGCCCTGCCTCAGCATCTTGCTGATTCAATCTTCCCACCCAAGGGCCAGTATTGTATTAGACTTCACCTGTTGGGACACAGCGAGGTTGCTATCTTCTCTGGTTTGCACATACTCATGCTGTGCAGGCATTGGAGACCCAATTCTCAGTCTGCACCGCTTTTGTGTAACACAACTTTCCCTGGGAAGACACAATACACATGTCTACACACCCCAAATAGAGATCCCAATGACAGACCAAAGTCCAGATACCATCAAAGTCTAACTTGGTGAACCAATGAATGTTTTGTTTTTGTTTTTGCTTTTACTTTTTCAAGACATGTTTCTCTGGCTGTCCTGGAACTCTCTCTCTGTAAACCAGGCTGGCCTCAAACTCACAGAGATCTGCCTGCTTCTGCTTACTGTGAGAATTAAAGGCATGCACCCCCACTGCCCGCTAGAACCAACGAGTTTTATTGGGGTTACTTAGAGGAGCAGAAATGACTCAAGGCCCACCCCACCATGGTGACAGACAGCCCACAAAGCTAGAAACCCGGATCATGCTGCTCAGCCTGCAGGCAGCTAACAGATACTTTCCCAGTGCCTCAGCTGATCTAAACTTCTTCCAGATGGCTCAGCTGGTTTCTGCTTCCTCCAGACAGCTGGCTCTGTCTGAGTCTACTTTGCAGCTTTGCTCTTCTGCATCAGAGGGGATCTCTTGTCTTTTTATTGCTTACTCTGCCAGGAATGGGGTTCGTGAATCTGCTCAGTTTCAGGGACTTCCTGAAGGATTTTTAATTGTTTATCCTGCTTAAGGAGTTTTCTGTAGGATGGAATGTTTTAAACTCAAGAGACTTGCTCAGAAATATGTGGAGACCCTCCCTGACTTCTGTTGAGGGCCGCTTTATTGTTAAGGGGTCCTTAGCTGCCTGTTGCTTGCCTGTGCATGACTTTTTCCATCCGCTTTCTTTTATCACCATGAAATTTTATATATAGCACAGGGTCCCTTGCTGGAGGTAGATTTTTTGCTGGACTTCCCAGCTGAGATATGTGCTTCTGTTCTTTATAAATTTCCCAGCCTCAGGCATTCCATCATAGCAACAGAGCCGAGCCCAGACAGAATCTTAGCTAATGCAACTTGATCTCTGTAGCTCAGCTGAAACCTTGGGGCTTGGTACTCATACTCTCTAAGGCTACGGCAGCTTCTTTCTTACAGGCACAATGCCAGAAGTAGGTGTGTCCTCCTGGCTCTGTTTCCCTTCTTCTCGGTGGTTCCACACACTGGTGGGAGGCAGCTGTGTTCCAGGAGGCCTCCCTGTTTCATCCTGGCCTCTTCTGTTTCTTTTAAATACAACAGCCCAAGATTTCCCGACTAAATGGAACTGGGGCTATTTCTCTCCCCTACATCTGATCTTCCAGTGATGGCCTATTTCACCAAGCCTAGTAGAAACAGAGAGCACTGTGTATGGTGGACAGCAAGGTCCTTAGTGCCCTGGTCACTTCACCTTCCTGGTAAGCACCTTGTTCCCCTGGCTGCAATATGGTCCCATTTTCTCTGCTCCGGCCTCCAACCTCCTGGCTCTTTCTGGAGCACAGCAGGTGTGTCCCATGTTAGGGCTTTGCCCCAGATGATGTTCCTTCTGCTTTTTCTATTGCTATCTGTATGCTCTCTGTCACATCCCCTTCTGAGACCAGCCTACAGCTTGTGCCAATCATCCTGCCTCAGCCTCCCAGAGTGCTGGGGTTACAGGGTTACAGGTATGAGTCAGCACACCTGACTCGTATTTCACCTCTCTCTCTGTCTCTGTCTCTCTCTGTGTGTCTCTGTCTCTGTCTCTGTCTCTCTGTCTCTCTCCCCCCCATCCCCCACCCCCGACTCCCCTACCTCTCTGGCTGCAGTTCATAAGCCATCTGCCCCTTCTCATTGAGTCCTGTCCTTCACTACCTATATAAATTGACACTTGCACCCACCTGTTCTGCTCTCAGGCCCCCTTTACAGTTTCCTTCATAGCGCTTACCATGTGCAGTCTAACGTTGTACTCTCCCTGTCCACCAAAACCAATAACAAAGCCAAGCAGCTAGCTATTACATGACTATTTGTGTACTGGGGTAAACACATTTGTTGAGTGCTCATCAGAGGATAGCTGCGGGCAGTCTTGGGCAGTTGGTTCTCTCTTATGTGGGTCCCAGGAATCAAACTCATGCTGTCAGGCTTGTTGGCAAGCACCTTTACCCACCTGAGCCATCTAGCTGGCCCCTTTGTGCTTTTTTTTTTTTTTTTTAAGACAAGGTGATAATGCTACTGAGGCTGGCCTTGAACTCTGGATCCACTTGCCCCAGCCTCCTGAATGCTAGAATTACCAGCCCTGCTTTTGCTTGGTTCCAGTCTGCCTCTCTCAAACAGAATGTGAGCCCAAAAGGGTAACGATGTTCACTGTTTGTGTGGTGCCCTGGGACAGCACTCTATATGTGTAACATATTCTGTAATTAGCTTTTGGAACGATGGATGTTTTGTTCGGGTGCTGTGGCCAGGTTCCCTGTGGGGCAGGCTGTGCAGGGACGAGCTGTGTGTGCCCAGTGGAGAGATGTATAAAGACGATTGTGGGCAGCTTGGCCTACACTGGGGAAAAAAGATGCTGGAGTGGGCGCGGGAGGTGCTTTGGGGAGCTTGTGGCAGGCCCAAAAGCTGTAGGTGTCAGGCATGGCCCAGAGTGGGGGGAGCCCTCAAGGAGCAGAAGAGAGAGGGAAAGCCAGTTCTCCCTCCCAGGATCAGGCTTCTCACATGGGGAGCAGGAGACCTGCCGGGTCCCAGGCAAGCACAGAAGTGGTCTCTCAGAGGTCCTGACGATGAGGGCAGCCAGGGAGCTAGGTGATGCTGAAGAGATTGGTCTCTACTCCAGGTTTGTGTCAGCTCTGAATTCAGCCTTGGGGGCTGGCTGGGGGAGGAGAGGTTTTGGGAAGGTACTACTTTGAGACTGGGCACCAGATCTCAGGGGTCACCTCGGGTTCTAGCAGAGCTTTCAGTCACAGTAAGGGCAGCAGTCAGTCCCCCTGGGCTGGGGAACCATCTTGCCGATACCCAAAGTCCCACCTGCTGTGGACTGAAGGTTTGTTTGGCTCCTGTGTCCACATGCCAACATGCTGACTTCCAAGAGGGGCTGGCTGAGGAGGGAGAGTTTGAGGGTCATTAGGGTGGAGGTCTTGGGATGGATTAGTGTCTGGCTGGCTGTCTAGCTAAGATAGGGCTTCATGTAGCCCAGGCTAGCTTCAATCTTTCTTTATAGCCAAAGATGATCATTGCATTCTGGTCCTTCTGCCTTCACCTCAGGAGTGCTGCGACCACACCTGGTTTACTTGGTACTTCACCACAAGCTACAGAAAGACTGGATCCTCCCTTGTCCCTTGTCCCTCATCATGGGAAGATGATGGGAAGAAAGATTCTTCCTTCCTTCCTTTCTTTCTTTCATCCTTCCTTCCTTCCTTCCTTCCTTCCTTCCTTCCTTCCTGTCTCTCTGTCTCTCTGTTTCTCTGTCTCCCCCCCCCCCTTTTGAGACAGGGTTTCTCTGTGTAGCCTCAGCTGTTCTGAACTCACTTTGTAGACTAGGCTGGCCTTGAACTCACAGTGATGCGCCTGCCTCTGCCTCCTGAGTGCTGGGATTACAGGTGTGAGCCACTGTGCCTTGCTAGAAAGATACTTTCTGTGACCCAGGGATTAAGCTTTGTCACAGGTGAAAGCAATTTTGGCGGGCTTTACCCTTGGGGCACCCCATAAATACCTTGTGACAGACTGTTTGGAGCCTTCCTGGGCTTAAAATTCAAGAAGCCGACCTGAAAACCCCACCATGGCTATTGTTTTCCTAATTGACCCTAGAAGGGAGAAGGAGACAGCCCTTTACATATAACTAAAAAAGTAAAACAAAAAAACAAAAACAAAACCAAAACCAACAAGTGGAGGCGAAAAGAGAGCGCTCGAAAAGAACAAACGGGCAGGACCAACACACAAGACAGAGAGACACCTAAAGACCCGTCCAGTGAAACTGATACCGAAAGGTTCACTCTTTTGTCCCTTTAACCTTTCTTTTCCTTCTTGTGTATGCTAGTTGGGTTGTACAATAAAGTTTAATTGTTAAAAAACAAAGCCAACACCAGACCCAGATCCTTAGGGTTCCTGGCTCCTCAGTGGCTAGAGCTGTCACCAGCCAGTGCCAGTTGCACAAAAGCTGCCAGGTCCCTGCATCCCACACAGACTAAGCCACCCCTCTGCTTAGAAGGGATGATGGAGGGTGGCAGAGAAGTCTTCAGAGCAGGGCTGCCCCAGAAGGTGGTGGCTGAAGCTGCCCTAATATCTAATCACCTAATTCCCTGGGGGTGGAGGGCTTGGAAATGTGATATCTAGGACCTCCGGGGAAGTCATGAGGCACTAAGGTTCTGACGTGGAACTTCAGCTATTCAGAACAGTGGGAGTCAGGTTCCCAGCCTCAGCCCCAGGGCCTCGGCCAAGTGCGGAGGAGCTGTGAGAGCAGGAGCAGCAGCTGCTGGTGGGATTCTCCACATGAACATTCTTGCCTCCATCTGCATGGCCCAGTATACTGAAGGGGCTACTGTGTGTGGGGGGGCACATGCACATGCGCGTGTGTGTGTGTGTGTGTGTGTGTGTGTGTGTGTGTGTGTGTGTGTACTAGGCAGTCACTGCTACTGATGCTAGAACTGTAATCCTGCTTAATTTAAATGGCCGTTGGGGCTAGCAGCTGCTCTGTTGTGCCTTCTGGCATTTAGCTTGTCAGGAGTTTTGCTGACTCAGCTAATGGAGGCCTTGTGCCTTTTTTAACTGCTTATGTATTATTCCATTGCATATGTGTGGCATGGGCTATCCAATCTTTCCAGGGCATTGATATTTTTCTTTTCCTGGTGGGATTTTAGCATACAAACCGTGCTTTGGCTACTCTTGTATAGCCCTCTGCACATGGGCAGCACACATGCTGCAGAGCATAGACCACACCTTGACCCATTCTTCCTTCCTCCTCTCCTGCAAATTTCATAGGCGGAGTGTAGCTCCTATCCCACCGGTGAGGGCTTAGCCATATGACCTGCTCTGCCTGAGATGATGAGGGCACAACTCATGCCGACTAGTTCTGAGCTAGAGGTGTATGAGACCTTGAAGCCGGGCATGGTGGCACACACCTTTAATCCCGGCACTCGGGAGGCAGAGGCAGGCAGATTGTTGTGAGTTCAAGGCCAGCCTGGTCTACAAAGCAAATCCAAGACAGCCAAGGCTACACAGAGAAACCTTGTCTCGAAAAACAAAACAAAACAAAACCACGAGAGAGAGAGAGAGAGAGAGAGAGAGAGAGAGAGAGAGAGAGAGAGAGAGAGAGAGAGAGAGAGAGAGAGAGAGAGAGAGAGAGAGAGAGAGAGAGAGAGAGAGAGAGAGAGAGAGAGAGAGAGAGAGAGAGAGAGAGAGAGAGAGAGAGAGAGAGAGAGAGAGAGAGAGAGAGAGAGAGAGAGAGAGAGAGAGAGAGAGAGAGAGAGAGACCTTGATAGTCTCCAGATGCCCCCTTGGTAGCTACTGGTCTAAGAAGCCTGAGGCATGGTCTGGAGTTTAGATATGTCTAGCCTGGAATAGCCTATCCCTGGCCACGCTGCCAGCTAGTGAGGAAAGAAATACAGGTGGTTTTCTTAGAGGAGACTCTAAGGACTACGAGTGACCATGCCTGACATGGCGACACACCACAGCTCAGCTTTGGAAGACACTGTGGCTTGTGGTGGCTTGTGCTCTGACTTCTTCCAGAAGGTGACTGAAGCACCCGGACCAAGAAGCTAGGAACAGGGAGCTTCCTTAGAGCCCTGCTCTTGAGAAAGGATTTTTTTTCCTCCTTTTAGTAGACACTGGCCAGCTGTGCAGAGGTTCAGTCGTCAGGGACTGGTGGGGGGACGTGCCATGATTTAATGCGATTTGAGTGCATACCCCTGGCTCCCGTGTGAGGAGGTGATGTGGCCCCCTTAAGAGACAGAGCTTCAGCTGGCAGGGGTGGCACACACCTTTAATTCCAGCACTAGGGAGGCAGAGGCAGGGGGATCTCTGTGAGTTCGAAGCCAGCCTGGTCTACAAAGTGAGTCTAGGACAGCCCAGGCTACACAGAGAAACTCTGTCTCAAACAAAACAAAACAACCCCCCCCCAAAAGACAGAGCTTCAATAGGCAATGGTGTACGCATGTGCAGGTGAACGTAAATAAATAGGTGAGGATATGCCCTGGGCTGTGTGGAGGGGTGTGCCGCCTGCCTCTTTCCTCAGCCTTATCCGTGAGGCTGTGGGGAATAAACTGACTCCAGCACAAGGCCTGAGAAATTTGTCTTTTTGGGAGTGGGGGGTGGGGGGGAGGGGGTACGCCCAGCTGGAATGCGGGGCTGGGAAATAGATCTGCTTGCTGGCTGTCCCTCCTGGCCTCTCAGCTCATCTGTCACTGTTAGCTCATGATTCCGCTGGGTTGCAGCGCTTGCTGGGTTTGGCAGGGAACTGAGCTGAGAAGGGACTTACCATGTCCACAGACTTTTGCAGTGGATGCTGATGTTGGAGTCAGACCAGGCATGACTTGATTGGAGCTGTGTGGGCCATCATGCTTGGCCACAATTAAGGATATCTGTATATCACCTACAGGGAAAAGATGAGACCAAAAATGACTCCAACCCCACTGACTGTCTTATGAGGAGCTGTTCCTCTTCAGCCTCTGCTAGGAATCCTTCTATGTCAGATAGTGAAGGTTAGCCTACTCTTTTTTCCTTTTTGACTACAGCATAGTATTCCATTGCACATATGGCTTCTGTGTTGAGGGGCATAGCCATTGATTCATCATCATGAGCATGTGGCCTTTAGAGATGCTGCTTGCAAAATCTTACCCAATGGGTATGATAACATCCTCCTCATGACCAGGATGCCCTGGTCCTGCTGCACTGGGAGAGGAGCAGAAGACATGCACTTCGTTTCCATTTTGAAGACGAGGAAGCTAAAGCACAGAGAGATTAGGGGACTTGCTCTGTGTCACACAGCTAGGCAGTAGTGTAACTGAATGCAGACCCAGCCTTATCCAATCCCAAGTCTGCACTTGTAACTTCTGCCTCCCTTAACGGGCTGCAGAGGTAGAGAGGCCTGCAGAGTCCTCAGGGAGTACGTTAGAGACAAGCTATTGATAAGAGAACCAGAGAGCTGTGATCCCAGTACCTCAGGAGCCGAGGCAGAGGAACTGTGTGTTTTGGGGGCCATCCTGGCCTATAGAGCAAGACCCTGCCTCAAGACAAACCAAATAATAAGTCTTTAACTGACCCTCTGTCCCCTAGTCTCTTAGAGTTCCAGATTGACAATGGCCCTCCCTGTCCATGTGCAGCTTTCGGGGGCCACAGTGGGATGGCTCGTGCTGGCTATGGCTAGCTGACCCACTGCGGCTCATCGCAAAGCCTTTGGCATTTGTTTCTCTGCCTCTGCCTGGCACAAGCAGATAATTATAGCTGCAGCGGGTCCCTCAGCTGGAGCAGCAACAGCAAGCTGCCTCCCTCCCTCCCTCCCTCCCTCCCTCCCTCTCTCCTTCTGGTCCAGGCCTTGGCTCTACTGACCTCCCTCTGGGAAGCTCACTGTCAAGGCCAGTAGCCTGAGCTTGGGCCTCAGTCTCAGCTCTCATTCTACTGTGATGACAAGCCCCTGCCTGAGGCCTCACTGGATGCTTGGGGTGGGTGGGAGCTGTGGAGTCGGCCAGTACCAGTGCCTTCTTTCCTCTCCATCCTCATTTGAGCAGCCATGAGTATAAGAGGGCCAGGCTAAGGGGCTCCCTCTGCCCTGTGGCTCCTGGCAGCCTGCCTTCAGAGGCTCCAGCTTTGGCTCTTTCTGCATGCAGTGCTCCAGATTGGGCCAACACTAATATTTACATTCAAAGGCAGGCTGTGGCTCAAGGCCACTTCCCGTCTCTGGCCCTGTGGCTCTCCTGTGCCAGGGGATGGATTTGCAGAGAAAGGGTGTTGGGGGGTGATGGTTTATATAAAAGCTGAATGGGATCCCCTGAGATGATAGGCAGGGAGTGAGCCCCACAGCCTCAAATAGAAAACCACCACCACCACCACCACCACCACCAGCAGCAGCAGCACCAAACAAAATAATGTTAATGATGACCAGTGCAATGACTTAGAATGTGCCCACCTATGTCAGATGCTGGATGGTTGCTCCATGAGGCTCTAAGGCAGGGTGTTTTAGAGAACAGAGGCTGAGAGAAGCAAGGAAATAGTCCAAGGTCGTCGCACAGCCAGGAGGGGCTGTTCTGGGTTGCAGATGGGCTGCAGCGTTTCAAGAAGCAGAGGCTTGGGTGGGTCATCTGGAAGCTTAGTACGTTCCAGGCAATAGAGAGTGGTGGGGGTTGGAATGTGCTGGCCAGGGTCCCCCACTTCCCCCAAGGTCATCTTTGTCACAATCCATTGTGAGCCCCTTGGGACTAGCCTGTCTGGTTTTCAAGAGAAAAATCTTAGCATGTTTGTTTCTGTAATTGGGGGTAGGGGAACTAAACGTATTTATACACCTCCAGGTTTTTATTCCAAGTCTTCCAAAAAAATTTCAACGCTGGCAAGGCGTTCCTTTTCTAAAACAACACGGTGGGAGCCAAGTCAAACACGCAGTCTGGTGACATTTCTGCTGGGACTACTGAGCCCAAGTGTTTGCATTCGCTGAGCTTCCTCCTACTCAAGGAAGAGGGAGATGTCAACACACAGGTCACCATGTGTGGGTACTGGCCTGGATGGATGCCCACTGCCATCCAGATAGGCAGGGCCCTCGGCTTCCTCCAAGGAGGGTCCTGTCTATGAGGTAGAGTGCCTGCTGGGTCTGGGGACCCTGGCTTCCCCTGCTTCAAATGCCATGAGCCCACTGTGAAACCTGAATGCCTGTTTTCTGTTGCTAGGAGAAACTGCAGAAGATTTGGGGAGTGGTCATCTCTCTTCCTTCCCCCCACTTCTCCTTCCTTCTTTTCCTTTCTCCCCTTTCCTTCTGCTGTCGCCCCCTTTCCTTTCTCTTCTCATCTCTTTTGGGGCAGGGTCATGCTGTTTGGCCAGACCTGGCCTTGAACTGCAGGGTGCTGAGAGCCGAGAGCACATTATCTATCCTGTGTTGTGGTTTAGCCAGATCGGAGACGCTCTGCTTCTTCCTGGGCCCCAAGTGACATTGTGACATCTGTGGTTGTCTGGTGATGGCTGAAGCCTGGTGAGGGCTGGCAGCCACAGCACCTGCATAATTTTTAAAATTTAACCTTATTCGTTATTCTTGTATACTTGTGTTTGTGTGAGTGCAAAATGCAGCTTTGAGGAGTTGGTTCTTTCCTTCCACCTTGGCTTCTGAGAATTGAACTCAGGTCATCAGTAGGCATGCACAGTAGGTGATTTTTTTTTTAAACCTGCCTCAAACACCTTTCCCTGTCCCTTCCCAGATTGCTTCTAGACTAGAGTCTCTTCTGTAGCCCAGGCAGGCGTGGGCCTTGCTATCTCATGAGGCCTCCCAAGTGCTGGGAGTGCAATGTTCTCCATCATGCTTGTTTGCACACGGCCCCTGCCTGTGGCTGATCCCTCCTCACAGCCTAGTATTGGGGTGCTAAGAACAGGTACCCCAAGAAGGAAGCAGAAAGAAGCTGAACCTTGTGTTGACCTCGTGAAGGTGTCCCAGGCTTGGGTACCAAAAACACTGTCTGCCTTTGATGGCAGGTGGAAAGGCCACATGTCAATAAGAGCTGGTGGGGTGGGAGGCCTTCTCTGAGCATCTTTAGGAAATAATCACCGGCAAGGCTCTATTTTTCCTTCCCTGCATCCCTCCCTTCTAAGTCAGAGTTCCTGGAAAGGAGCTGTGACTATAAAGACTGATTGACAGACCACAAACTCAATGATGCAGAGAGGTTGGAATGTTACAAGTCCTAAGCCAAATTATCTTGGGGCATCTTTAGTTTTCCCTAATAGCCACTTACTGCTCTTCTCTGTAGGTGACCTAACATCATTATGAGCATAGGCTAAATCCTTAGCAATGTTTGAACAGACCTCTGGTTTCCAACAAGCAGAGGGCTCAGCTGGGATTGGAGTCTACAGTGGAGTTTCGGGGCTTTGCTATAACCTGACTACCTGGTGTACCCACCAAATGTAAGAGATAAGTGTCTTGGTTTACTGCTTGCTTTGCTTTGTTTTTATGAAAAGTCCATAAACTTCTGTGTCACTGGAGTGTGACATTTGAGGAAGCCTGGATCTGTGTTTTGGGGCCATGCTCACTTGTACTTGGCTCCAGAATAAAGCATCTTCTCTCTCTCTCTCTCTCTCTCTCTCTCTCTCTCTCTCTCTCTCTCTCTCTCTCTCTCTCTCTCCCTCTCTCCCTCTCTCCCTCTCTCCCTCTCTCCCTCTGCTGTTTCTTTTGTAGGTAGATGATGGAGCTTCTTTGGGCAAGGCCCAGGGGCTTGTTGGAGGTTGATGGAAAGAGTTGGGACCCGGGCTCTGACTCCGAGCTGTACTGAAGGCCTGCTGCCCTAGACACGACAGGGCTTTCTGCTTTGCTTCGAAGCTTCCCCACTGGGAGCCACTGGTTCTTCAGAGATGGCAGAAATCCTCATGGGGCTCCCAGCAATGCAGCAAACAAGGACAGAGAGCCTGCTCTGCTCTGTGGCCACTCATATACTGCTGGGCATGCCATGGCCTGGAAGGCACACTGGCATTTGCCATGTCCCGTGAGGGGCATGGGTGGCCCCTTCTTGCAGGATCTGAGGTCTGCAAGTGAACGGAACATTCCTCACGCAAGGAAAGTTGTTGCGAAGTCTGGGCTAGACTGCAGGTCTCAGCTCAGCTGAATGTAAGCATAGCTCACCCAGGGACCCTTAGAGCTGCTGGCTGCAGCCCAGCCAGAAGTTCTGATGTGCTCAGTTGCTTTACAGCCCATGTACAGGGATTTTTTAAAAAGGTCCCCAGGGGCACTAGTGTGCAGCCAAGCCCAAGACTCACGAGAGAGCTAGCTGGAGAAGACTCATTGAGGGGCTGGCTAAAATGAGGCCAATAGGCCTTGAAAGTAGGCATGTTGGCCTAGTGTCAGGAGGAACCTGCCATCAGTCTTGTAAGCTACAGACCGGAAATGTCTCCTTAGCTGGGACCAGGGGCAAGGCCCATAGGCTAGTCTTCAGGCATTTGTCTTTTTCTTGCTGATGGGGATTGCTGGCTGCCACTGCTCTGTCCAGTGAGGCTGTGGACCACATTCTAAGGGGGCGTGGAAAAGCTGCCTGGGAGTCTTCCTACCTCTGGCAAGATTATTTCTACAATATTCTTAAGATGAATTGGTAAAGCTGGCTCCTTAATGCTCCCATTCAAAGCAGCTCAGATTTAGAGGCTGTCTATGTTCCTGATGAGGAGCCTTGATTAGCTGAACAGATACTGCCATGTCTGGCCTGGTTCCTTCTAAGGTGACTCTGTCTCATAGACAAAGTGACTTTCAAAAGCTGTAGAGGTTCGTCCTCAGAGGGGAGAAGGGTGGGATGACTCACTTGCTACTGGGCTAGGGGAGATGGCTCAGTGGATAAGGCTCTTGCTGCACAAGCATGAGGCCCTGAGTTCATATCCCCAGTAGATGCATAAAGCTAGGCATGGTGGCATGCACCTATTCCAGAGTCCCTGTGGTGCGATGGTGGGTGGAGACAGGAGAATTCCTGAAAGCTTGTAGACCAGCTAGCCTCAAACACACAGTGGCAGACAACAAAGGTGTCTCAAACAAAACACCAGTTCTTAGAAGACAAGAACCAAAACCTGGTCTTGAAAAAACAAAACAAAACAAAAACCAACCAACCAAAAAAAAAAAAAAAAAAAAAAAAAAGAACCAACACCTGAGGTTGTCTTCAGACTTCTACATATGCACTATGGCATGAATATACGTATGTACATACACATACACACCACCACCCTCACCACCACCACAAAGCTTTTATCACCCCAGGTAATGCTGGGCTTTGGTCTCGTCTACCACTTCCTTTGACAGTTGGGTGTCTTGGGATATGTGCTAGTCAGTTTTACTTCATTATAGCAAAAGACCAGAGGTAATGGAGTTAAAAGGAAAAAAAGATTATTAAAGATCATAGTTTGGGAGTTTTGTCAGCTCTGTTACTTTAGCCCTGTGGTGAGGCTGTGCAGCATTACTGGAGTTTGCATCTAAGGAAGCTGTTCTTCCTATGGTGGCCAGGAACGGAGAGAGCAAGGAGAGGATCTGACTTCCTGATGCCTTCTCTCAGGCTTTCTCATAAAGGCTTAGCATCTCCCAATCCCAAGCTGGCGATCAAGCCTTCACTATGTGGGCCTTTGGGGACATTTTTATATCTCAACTATGGCAGGATACAAGGCAGTGGACATGTGGTGCTTAATCCTGATTGTCAGCTTAACGGGACATACAGTCACCTAGGAGACACACTGCTGGGCACATCTGTGAGGTTTAGCTGAGCAGAAAGGATTCACACAGAATATGGGTAGGCAGAACCATCCCACAGGCTAAAGTCCAGAAAAGAAAGCTCCATAACAATCTCTCTCTCTCTCTCTCTCTCTCTCTCTCTCTCTCTCTCTCTCTCTCTTTCTCTCTCTGCTTCCTGACTATAGCTGCCTCAAGCCCCTGTCACCCACCTTCCCCACAGAGATGGACAGTACACTTGCCCTGGAAGCCAAAACGAGCCCTTCTTTCCTTAGGTTGCTTTGCAGGCATATTTTGTTTTGCTTTGTTTTGTTTCGTTTTGGGGGACAGGGTTTCTCTGTGTAGCCTTGGCTATCCTGGATTTGCTTTTGTAAACCAGGCTGGCCTTGAACTTGCAGAGTTCCTCCTGCTTCTGCCTCCCTAGTGCTGGGATCAAAGGTGTGTGCCACCATGTCTGGTGTTTTGTCACAGCATGAGGAACAGGAAGAAATGCATCTCTTTGTATACAGGTTAAAAGCAGCTGGCATGAGTCTGTTAGAGGTTGAGATAACTTGTGCCCTTCGGTGAGTAAGAGCTACCCTTTCTAGTGAGGGGGAGGCACCCAAGGCAGAGCTGATATCTCTTGCCTGCGGCTATCTCACCTCTACTGTCTTGTTGCCCAAGTGATGATTTTCATGTGCTGACACATCCCCACAGGTGTATTTCAGTGTTCTGTGACACTGCCATCCTCACAGGGGCTGACGTAACTTTGGGTGTGGGTGTGGGTGTGGGGTGGGACATGACTTTTGAGGTGTGATCAGATGTGTTTGTGTTCCTGGTGTGTGGGTTTTTTTTTTTTCTCTTTCCTTTTTTTCTCCCCCCACACTTCCTCCCTTCTGCCACCTGTACGTTCTGCACTCACCCCCTGGGGGAGGGGATGACTAAGCAGAGACTCTGAGAGCAAGGTGTGTCTGTTCTTGGCTTTGGAGGTTCAGAAGCCTGGCCTGGAGCTGGGAGTGGTGGCAGTATTGATAGGAAGATAAATGGCTTAAATTATAGGCAAGAAAAGCAGAGGTGATCGGCTTCGGGTTGTGGATGTGGGACAGAACAGATGGAGAAGGTTGAAGAGGGGGACACAGTGACAGAATGGTGTCCTGATGAGTGCTTAGCAGCCAGGCCCTCCTTAAGAGTGCCAGGGGTCACCAGCCAAGGAGCTCCCCCACACCTGAAGACTTCGCACTACTCCTGAGGTCACTGCACAGCAGCAAGACCTATGTGACTTGTCCTCCCTGTGGCTAGCTAGGGAGGACCCTTTTGGGGAAGTGCTTACCACACTTGTCAAAGGCGAACTTTCCCCAGTGTCTGATATAGATACCCTTTGCAGTATCTGAGGATATGGGGGACATGTCAAATGTATGTTGGTTCCCTGGACCAACCTGTCTGGGGTGGTAGCGGCGGAGAAGGAAGTGCAGCGATGCTTCAAGAGGTGGACGCTGCTGACTGTGTGCTCTTGGCAGCTCTTCTATCTCAGCCCCAGAGACGGGCTTAGGAGTCCTGAAACTGGAGACAGAGCTGCAAATCTACCTCTGTCTTGAGTAAGTGTAACACCATGCATGCCAATGCCAGAAGCCTCCCCCGCCCTTCCCATCTTTTCTGCTCTCTCAGACCCGCCAACCCTCCCAAGAGCTTTCTCCCAGCCAGCTGTCTATCGGACAGGGTCCCCCAGCTGCCACTACCTTGTTCTGCTCCCCCAGCCCTCAAATCCACAGGTGTTTTCATTTCAGGAGCTCATTGCTACAGGAAACAGATGGGACAAACACAAATAAATGGTGAGGATTTCAAAGGGTTTGGAAGCTCAGAGTCATGTTGTCAGGTCAATGGCTAAGGGCTTCCCGGGGATGGGCCTGAGAGTATTAAAGCCACAGCTGTGTGAGCTCCTGGGAGGGAGGCAGGTCTAGGTGGGGTATGAATTCCCCTCTGTAGTTCTCACATGGAGGTTGGGGGTAGAGCATGAATTCAGAGACTAGGATGAGACTCAAGGTCACCCATGATTGCTTAGCATGCAGGGACATGAAGCAAGTCCTGTCAGGGAGGTTCACACTGTGCCCAGGAACACACTGCTACCCAGACATAGATTCCTCTACGCTTCAGAACAGGTCTGGGGCAGCCTCCCACACACCACAGCAGGCCAAAGTCCTTGAGTTTTGTTTTTGGCTTTTGTTTTTTTGTTGCTGTTTGTTTTGGTTTGGTTCTTTCATTCTTTCTTTCTTCCTTCCTTCCTTCCTTCCTTCCTTCCTTCCTTTCTTTCCACAGAGTTTATCTGTGTAGCTCTGGCTTTCCTGGGGCTTGCTCTGTAGACCAGGCTGACCTCCAACTCAGAGATCTGCCTGCCTCAGCCTCCCCAGTTCTGGCACTACAGTCATGCACCACCACTTTGATTTTTGTAATTTATAAGAATAGTAAAGAACCTGGGAGGCAGAGGTAGGTGGATCTCTATGAGTTCCAGGCCAGCCTGGTGTACATAGGGAGCTTGAGGGCAGTTAAGACTACACAGTGAGATCTTGTCTCAATAGAAATAGAATAGTAAAAAACAGGGTGTGGCTTTGAGGACTTCCCCGAGTGCCCACATGGCTTGAGCTAAGATGGACACTAAAGAGTTCTAGGAGCCTCATCCATAAAGAGACCTCTGGTGGTGAAGACCATACAGATACGCTCTGGGATGAATGTCCCCACCCAAAGTTCCCAAAGATACACTTGAGGCAGGATCTCAGGCATGTTCACTAGACCATGTACATGGATGTGATTCCATTATTGCTCTAGTTTTAAACAGAAGAAGGACTATGCTCCCTTCCCAACATTTGGCAATGCCTGAGAGACTATTCAAATTGTTTATTTATTACTCATGCAGTGTTTATGTGTTGTATGGACATGTGTCATGGCGTGTATTTGGAGGTCAAGGGGGGAATTTTGAGAGTTGGTTCTCTCTTTCCACTATGTGGGTTCCAGGGATTGGATTTAGGTCATCAAGCTTGGTGGCAAGCACCTTTATCACAGACACTTAATTGGCATACTGAAGATAATGGCTTAGCCTAGCTTTTGGGGGCTGCCAGGACCCAGGCTCTGACTCACTATTCTAGGAACTGTATGAATCCGGAATCTATCATGCCTAAAACTAAACCACCCAGGACCCATGGCTGGAAACTTGCTAAGGAATGTTCCAGGCCTCCTCCGAGCCTTGGCCTTAGGAAGGAGGGAAGAACGTTCCTTAAGGAAGTCCTGTACTTCCTGGTCCCCAGAACTGTGGCATAGTACAGGCTTGTGGGGAACCAAGGGCTTTGCTAGCCCTGTTTAGTCACTTGTCTTTTTGCGGATCTACTGTTGTGTAAGAATCCCATGCAGATATGCTCTGAGGATATTGGCGGTAAGCCATGTCTCAGCCGGTTCGTAGTGAGAGGACCAAGGTTTGGGGATTTGATTTTGCCTTTACTTCAGGGCCAGGCTAAGAGAGGCGGAGTCCATGAACTTGGAGTTTAGTATACCTGACTGCAGAGCCTTGGCTGCTCTGCAGCC
Organism: Acomys minous; assembly: GCF_964271855.1. Lineage (NCBI taxonomy): Eukaryota > Metazoa > Chordata > Mammalia > Rodentia > Muridae > Acomys > Acomys minous. Next base: position 44,033,387 of record NC_140500.1, read on the forward strand.
TGCCTGCCCACTTGGCCCTTTGGAAAGAGTCCTATGTGATCCAGGAGATCCCCTCTGCCTTACTACTACTACTGGGTATCATCTGTAGCCTCCCACTTCTGGCATGAAGCCAGCTGGCAAACATCTGGCAGACCCAGGAGGCTCGTTTCCTTGACAATCTTTGATTTAAAAACATGTGGAAATTCTGGCCTCAACATCTATGACGTGAGCAGGCCAGGTACACAAGCCCCTGGAGACCCGGTGGACAGCATCTGCTTCTGATTGGGCTGGTGGAGCACACTTTCTCATCAGCTCCCCTGGCTTCTGATTTGTGTGCCCCACTTAAGAGGCCTGAGGAGCAGTTGCTTGCTCTTGGCTGAGCCAGGATGGGGCAGTGGACGTTCTCTGCCAGGCAGAGAACCTGACCTGTCTGGATGAGTTCCCATCTCACCAGCCCTTTCTTATTTAGATTCCCGATTTATATATGGCCAGTGCCTTCCTGCTCGGCTCCACCCTGACTGCTCTCAGGCCAGCCTCCCTGTGAGCTGATGCTCAAAGAGGCCCAAAGAAGGTATGACTTGTCTTGAGCTCATGGCTGGAAGCACAAGCTCAGCAGGGATTCTGATCGATCCAGACACCAGAACCCATACGACCCGCTCTGCTGCCCCAATGCAGATGGACGGACGAGCTTTAAAAGATGGAAGCAGGAGCTCCCAGTTCCAGCCTCAGTCCAGCCACAGGAGCGCTGCCTCCCAGCTGCTCTTCCTGCTTGCTGGCTCCGCTGCAGCCCCGCTCAATGTCTCTTTCCTGTTTCTCTCAGCCTTAGTGAGATTATAATTAATTTATCTAAGTCCTCCGAGTTGAAGCGTCTGGGTGGGCTTGTGCAATGATCGGTACCATCCCACCAAGGATCGTCAGGGGACCCAGTCCCCATTTGCAGTCACTCTCAGCACCCTGTACTAGGCAAGCTCGGAGACTTGCTGTTCTGGACATCTGTACATCTGCAAGCTGTGGCCTTCTGTGTGTGACCACTTCTTGGCATTGGAAGATTTATCCATGTTGTATCATAAGTCAGTGCTTGATTCCCTTTTTTTTTTTTTTTGGCCAGATAATATTCTGTGGTATGGATGTACCGGTTTGTCTATCCATTCATGGGTGGGTGTCTTTGCTTTGGTTCTACTTTAGGGTTGTTGTGAATAATGCTGCGGGGACTGTTAGTGCTTCTTGTGGGGGCCCTTCTTGTGGGGATCCATGACAACACTGAGCATGCTTCCCTCACGGAAGCCTTTGCAGAGCGCTTCTTCTCTGCTTACCACTCCGTGCACCCGTATTAACCCCTAACTATCTCTTGCTTGGCCTTCTCGCTTTTCCTCAGCTTTAGCTCTGTCTTTTGGAGGGGAACGGGTAGGGAGGGGCTTGGTGTCACTCCGCAGCCTAGGCAAACTTGGAATTCCAGACAGTCTGGAACTTGCAGCCATCCTCTTGCCTCAGCTGATATGCAGGCACTGGCCACTTAGGTGCTTCATCGACCTTGTCATCCTGGAGGTTGTTACGCACATGTGTGAGCATGCACGCTTCCCCTCTGATTTGTGAGTGGACGTGGCATGAGGGCAGGGCTTGCCTGGGGGGGAGGGTTGCTCATTCTCAGTGGGATCTTCAGTGGCTGCATACAGAAGGCACTCAGTTAGCACCCAGTGAGCACCTGAAGGAATGAAACAGAGTGAAACTGCCCTAAATGTCCCCAGAGTCCCTCCGCCCACACAGACCACTTCTCAGTTCCATCCTCATGCTCATCCGCAGATGGATGGGGATCAAACAACAGCTCCACAGCGCATCGCAGCATGAAGCAAGAGCCCCATGGCTCCAACTTATGAGTGTGTGGTTAGGCTGGAAAGATTATTGGGGTGCTCAGGGTGTGAGCCTGAGCCCTGGACCCCTCAGAAGCTTCTCTTGGCCTGCCCTTTCCCCAGTAGGCCAAGTAAACCAGCGATAGTGAAAGCGGAGAAAAGAGATTTTTTTTTTTTCCTTCGCTGTGGTCATATTGGCAAGAGGAACAAATAAAGAGGCCCAGTGATTCTCCAATTCCATCTTCAGGGTCCTGACATGAGGTTTAAATAACTAGAGGGTGAGAGGCCTGCGTAGCTAAGCAGTCCTGGTCAAGGTGGTGGCTCCTAGCCCCCCACCCCCACCCCCTCACATTCATTGATCAGTCCTTGGCTGGGTTCTGGTGTCCCCTGTGGGATATTCTAACAGGCTGTCAGAAACTTCATCCTGGAAAACAGGCACACCCCTCAGACTGGCACCAGGCCCAGCCTTTTCCTTCTTCCAGCATGAGGTTCAGGAGGAAGTTGCAATTCCTTGGAGCCCATTATTTCAACAGTTTGATAGCCAAAAGGAAGGGTATGCGTTTGGCATCCAAACATCCCTTCTCCTGCCAGAACTGTTCTAGGAGATGGTCGTGAGCTCCTTCGTGACCACCCACATTTTCTTTGCCTCTGTCTTCCAATCTGTGTAGTGGGAGACTTAGGCTATCCTCCTTCCTGGGTTAGGAGCCTCAGCACTGGCAGGCGAGGACCACGGCAACGCCAGCTTCAACATCCTTGCTGTGTCTTCCCAAAGCTGGCAAGTGAGGAGTCAGAGCAGAGAGCTGGACAGGATGGAGTCAGAATAACCACAGCCCCCTGAGTAGGCTTGGGGAGGGTGAGAGCACCCCATTGGCCAGCAAGGAAACTGCCTCTCAAGGGGACTCAGATAAGCCTCCCGCCTCCCCCTTCCTTCCTGTTTCCCCGGAATCGCAGCTTGTCTCTTTGTCCTCCTCCTCTGTCCTTCTCCTCTTCTCAGGCTTAATTGGGCAGCTGTGGAAGCTCCACAGGCACTTAACCTTCTCTGAGGCCTCCGGGGAGAGAATTAGCGCTAATCCTGGGCTGCCTCCCCGCCTGGCTCAGGAAGTGTCAGAGGGCAGGGCCAGGCCACTGCCTCCCAAGGAGACAGAATCCTTGCCCCTATGTCCTGCAGCAGTTGGGAAGAAAGCCCAGCCAGTCACCTTCTTCCTGCCCCCTTCTCCCTCTAAGCCCAGATCTGTCTGAAGAAAAATGCGGTGGGTACCAGGATCGGTTCAATTTCTGGTGGAAACATCAGAAACAGGCTAAGGAGATGGCTGAGTTCATAAAGTGCTTGTTGTGTGAACAGGAGGACCTGAGTTCAGATCCCTGGTACCCAAATGACAAAGTAGGCACAGATCTGTGATCTCATCATTGGGGAGGCAGAGACAAAGGGATCCCTGGAGCTCACTGGCCAGACAGCCTAGCCCACCCATGAGCTCCAGGTTTAGTGAGAGACCCTGCCTCAAAAAAATAAGGCAAACCAAGGAACACATGACCTCAAACTCTGGCCTTGGCACATGTACTCAGCCTTACATACACTCCGAATTCATACACATGATCATATTCTGATTCATATACATGATCATATTCCATAGACCCACCCCCACATGCCCCAAATGGGTGAGCTTTTAGTAACACTTTATTTAACCAAGTATATCTCAATATGATCTTTTCAACATATGATTAATATGTTGTATAATAGGTGTATGTGTGTGTGCGTGCGCGCGAGCATGGTCAGTGAGCTCCTGGGATCTGTCCATCTCAGTTGCCCAAATTCTAGGGCAACTTTTTATGTGGATGCTGGGGATTTGAACTCATGTCCTCGTGCTTGCACAGCAAGCACCCTTACTGAGCCATCTCACCAGCACAGTTTTCAGCAAGACAACCTTACATTCCTCATTACATACCAAACTTCTAGATTCGATGTGTGCCATATACTTTCAGAGCAAACCTCAGCTTTCATACTCATTATTTTCTGGAAACATTGGATCTGCTTTTAGCTATCATGAAGCCAAAATAATTTTTTAAAAGTACCCAAGTCATTCCAGAATGAGTTTTCCATAGTGGCACTAAGCATCAGTATTTCAGGTTAATTTTAAATTAATTATGATTAACTACTCTGAGCATCCCAGCTCATCAGTTATTCTTACCACTCAGCAAGGCTTGGGAGGCCCCATGGAGTTAGTCAGGACTGTGTGTGATGAGACAGTGTTGGCCTTAGCCTACAGCTGCTACAGCTGTTCGTCAGCTGGCCTCTCGCCAAAAGTTTAAGGTCTAGAACTAGAAAACGTGGGAACTTAGCCTCCAATTTGCTGTGTGGACCTGGGTAAGTTGCTTGGTCTCTCTGAGCCTTTTCTTTCCCAGCAGTGAAACCGTTTCACTCAAAGGCAGTTAAGTTCTTCCAACTGCCCATGGTTTGATCTAGGTTTTTGGAGTGTATTGTGCAGGACCCTCCGAGTTCCTTACATGGTTCCATTCTGGGGTGAGAGACAACAACATTGCGATGACAGTAGTGGCACTAGTGCCTGTGGAGCCCTAACTATGTGGCAAGTATTGCTGGGAGTCGTGACACCAGATAACACACCTTTTCATTACCAGGGACCTTCATGGATGCTGGCATCTCCTATGGGAAATCTGACCGCACAGAGAACCTAAAGACCTTGCCTGAGGTCACTTAGCCTGGCAGCAGATGGATTTGAACCCAGGCTGCTGGGATGCCATACACAGTCTTGCATTACCCCTTGCTCCTGTGGGGCTGGGGCCTGAGAAGAGGAAGGAGGTAGAACAAATGGAGGAGGGGTCGGGGGGGGGGTGGGGCTGCTGTGGTGGAGAAGGCTCTTCCTTCTGGTATCTCCTATGGCTTTATTCAGGGCTGTCTCTGCTCCAGTTTTCGAGGTGGACAGAGGCTTGCAGTAGTGTACAATGGGCCACGTGGCCCAGCTCAGATCTGCTCTGCAGTGTGAGCAAGTCTGGTCACAGTAGCTGGCACAGCCAAGCCTGCCAGGCCAATGTGTCACATGGGTTGGGAGTAATGGCTGGGCTGCGGCCCAGAAGCTGGGCCAGGGACTGCAGCCAACAGGGCATCATGCTTCAGCCGTGAGCCATGGTTCTGCCTCTGTCTGTGTGCTTTCTCCCAGTTGGGGCCATGTCACCTTACCCTTCCGTACAACCCTCTCTCTTGCCTCCCGTTTTGTCTCCTTCCCTTCTTCCTTATCACCCATCTACCCACTTCCCACACATTAGCTAGATGCTAACCTTGGCAAGTTCCAAGGATGCTGGAAGATGCTCCGGTTCCCAGTAAATATTACGGTTTTTTTTTTTTTTAAGCTAATTTCATGTAGCCCAGGCTGCCTGAAAACTTGCTATATAGCCAAGGATGACCTTGAACCTCTGATCCTCGAGCCTTGGCCTCTTAAGAGCTGCGCCACCATGCTCTCTTTATGCAGCCCTGGGGATTGAACATAGAGCTTTGTGCATGCCAGGCAAGCATTCTGTCCACTGAGCTGTTTTTCCCATTATGGTCTGTTTGGATGGACCCACGAATAAACCCGCTATGTCAGATTAGAGAGGAGACACAAACTTTTTAAAGGTAATGCTGAACTTGGGGAATTAGATGTGCTCTGTATATGGAACGAGTAGAAGGAACTTGCAGACAGACAGTATGTTGGACAGATGTTTGCACCTCTGGGATGCACAGGGACCTGGGACTATGGATGAAGTACATAGCTCTGGGCCTCGCCAGCGTTTGTGCCGGCTCAGTTATAGCGGGTTTGCTCAGAGGGTTCATCCTGTTCTATACAGTACAGTCAGCCATGTGAGTGGATCAGGTGCTGTGGCTTGCACGTGCTGTGTCCTCCACGGGCTTGGACATGTGCTCCTCAGCTAGTGGTACTGCTCCAAAAAGGTCATGGCACCTGTAGGAAAGCGGGCCTGGCTGGCTGTGGAAGGTGGTCGCAGGGGGCCAGCCTGCGTTATTACGTTCTGATTATTACCCAAGTTCTCTCTGAATTCTGGTTAGCTGAGATCCCAGGAGTTCCCGCTCAGGCTTCCACTGCCATGAGCTGTGTCATGGCTTCCCCTCCGTCACGGACTGTGTACAAAGCTCGAACCATGGCTCAGAATAAACCTTCTCTCCCTTAAGTCTGTCAGGTATTTTGTCACAGTGACAGAAAAGTAAGATGTCAGAAGACCAACTTCCTGCTGCCGTAATCATGGTGTGGGGTCAAGGATGAGCCAGGGCAGCCCTCCCACCTGCCCTCCTTCCCTCCCCCCCCACCACCTTTCCTTCCTGCTTCAGCTGTTTACTGAGCAGCTAGTAGGTCCCCCAGGCCTCTTGAGTACAGGTAGCAGGCCTTAGTCACACTGAAGCAAAGGCCCTGTGGTAGGAACAGCAGGGCAGGTGCTGAGAGCCTCAAGGACAGTCCTGCCATGCAGGTTGTTGGTGCTAGGAAGGAACAGGGGGAAGGGAGAGCTAACGGAGACCCAAGGCACTGGGAGATGCTATCTGGATGAAGCAGGGAGGGAAAGTGGTCCATGGAGGGGTAACTTTGTACAAAGGCAGGGAGACAGAGGAACAGAGACCCCTGCACACTCATCTGCACCGTGGACACACAGTCGTTCCTTCTTATAGGACTCTGCTCGGGGAATCCTAAAGAGCCGAGAGAAGAAGAAAGACAAATGGGCCGGGTTAGGACGGGTCTGATAAGTTGTGCGAGGAGGCTGGAAGCTCCTGGAGGATCCCTGGGAAGCCTCAGAACAGTTAAGAGCCACAGAGTTTAGAGCATCACTTTACATTTGAGAAAGGCGGTGTTAGTCTTTGCCTGTAGTAACAGAGGTGAAGCCTGGGAGACGAGTGAAGGGACAGTTGATAGACAAGTGCGGACTGGTTGTAGCCTGCAAGGAGGAACCGGCAGGGGAGATGGAGAAGTGGATGGAGTCAAGGCCATCGAGGTTGGGAAAGAGAAGGCCCTCAGCTTCACGGTGTGAGCGACCCACATGGGTTAGTGGGGGTGGGGAGGAGAAGATCCGAGATCAAAGTGGACTCTCACAGTGGTAGTTTGGTGGTGTGAAAAGCCGACACTTTAGGTCCAGAAATGAAGGTGCAGGAGCTAATGGGGCACAGCCTGTGAAGTGAGGGAAAGGTGGAAGTGCCTTCGGGAGAGGTGTCCTATGAGGGCATGAGGGCCGTTCAATTCTGAGACAGAGTCCTGGTCTCTTGCACTTGTTGGTGGCGTGAATTTTAGACATCCAGTCTCCTCTGGGATGTCGTCTTACTGTCCATGAAGTGCTGAGATTTCTCCTCTGTTCATAGAGCCTGAGAGTTCTCAGTGAGACTTTCAGCACAGGCTGGGTATATAGTAGTGACAGGCCATTGTCACCTCTTTCTTCAAGCACAGTAGTCCCACTGTGATTAATTTTGTCATCTGGCCTTTGCATATGCTTTGAATTAAAACAAGGGACCTGTGACTCAAGAGTCTGCTGAAGGGGGGATGCCTTCTAACCTCTTGTGCTCTGACAGGAGGGTGGGACATGGCCAGCTGAGAGATTCCCAGTGCCAGGAGCAGATCTCTAGCAGTCAGAAGGACTCAGTGCAGACCCCTTGGTGGGAAATCTCTCAGCCACTGTACCCAGGAGAAGGTAAAGACCTTCCCCAAGCACCCCGCCCCCAAGGAGGACAAAGGACGTTCACCTGTAGATGGTGAGTAGCTCCCTTGGGGTTACACAAGGGACTCTGAGGTTGGGTCTTGGTGAAAATCAAGTGTTGCAATTGATTGGCAATGTCTGCTCTGGGCTGCAGACAGGCAATAGCTGTGTGTATGCTTCCAATCCTTTAGATGTAATCCAATCTTTGAGTTTATTTTATTGGGTTTTTCAAGACAATATAGCCCTGACTGTCCTGGAACTCACTCTATAGACCAGGCTGGCCTCGAACTTGCAGTCCACCTACCTCTGCTTCCCATGTACCGGGATTAAAGGCGTGCACCACCACACCAGGCTTTATTCTTAACACAGGCACAAACTCACCTCTTCCTCATGGTCCCCAGAGACTCTAGTGTGCTCTCTCTTCTCTCTTCTCCTTTTGTTGTTGAGAACTTCAAAGGTCCTGCCTGGCCGGCTTCCCAGTAGACTGGTCACTTTAGGAAATGAATAGGCTGCACTCTGGAGGAAGCAGACTGCTCAGTAAGTTCCAATCTTCCAGAATTAGAAGGTTAGTCATGGTGATCGGGTAGGCTCAGAGCCAGGGAAGCATTAGGCTTTTTTTTTTTTTTCTCTGAGATCCCAGGGTAGGGATCTTACTTCTCTGGGTCTGCAAAATCATACCAAGGAGGCAGTGACTGGTAGCTCTGAACCCACTTGCTGCATTGTGGGCTGTAGGGCCTGGTGGTACCAATGAAACAGAAGTGGGGGGAGGGGGAGGCATGCCACTACTACCTAGGGAAGGAACCCGCCTGGTGCCACCTCTACACAAAGATGCCTATCATGGGACAAAAGCAGGTGTCCCATGGAACAGTGGAAAAAGCCAGAAACAGAGCAAGAATACATTCTAAGCCACATTGTGCCCTGTGTTGCAGGTATTGGCTTTACCCATAGGTGTCTGTCCCACAGTGATAATAAGGGAATCTGGGTTGCCTGCCCCAGGGTGGGATACAGTGCAGCCAGGCCAGGGAGTGGCCCATGTGTGGGCTCACATGGCAGTTTTTTACCAATCTAACTGGGAAGGGCTGAGTTTTCAGCAACCTGAGCTGTTACCACATGGTGACTGCAAGCAGGGGCCACTCACTCCTTTGACAGTACAGTAGGTGGGTGATGGAAGGCCTGGCACAGGGGAGCTTGAGGCAGGTACAACTCTGTCCAGATGGCATTCCTTTCAACTTTTTGAGCTCTGTTACTCCTGAGAGGTAGGCTGGGCACACCCTGACACCTGCTCCTTTATCTTTGCCTATGAGTGTGCAAGAGCCACAACATCTGGATATGGAGGTGTTTTTGGACCTAGAGACGTGATAGAACACATGCCAGGTGGCAGGATGCTTAGGGCTTGATAAGTTGAGCCTATCTCAAGTAGTTATAGAAGATTAAATTTACATATGGAATGACATATAACTGTTACAGTCATTGGCTTGTCTGTATGTGTGTCTGGATGTTCTTCTAAAAAAGCGGTGTTTGGAACAGGGAAACCTGGCCATTCTTGCTAACTTGGAAGTTCCGGGTCTTGAGGCATTATATTTTTCTAAGGTTCTTGAACTTGAGGTTGCACTGGCCTTACCTGGAAGGCTTGTTAAAACATGGATTTTTGGGTCCCCTCCCAGGAAACCTAGAGCAGGGCCAAGTACCTCTCACAAGCTTTCAGATAAGCAGCTCCAAATGGCAATGGCTTTGAACCTTGTTGTGTGCAGACACTTGACCTTAACTGTAAGACCTGTTCTACTCTGGTCACCTGACTCTTTCTATCAAAATAAGAGCTGGCCTAATCTTTTGTAATCAGACCACAGAACTTGACAAGGAGGGCAGTGACCTTGCTCCCTGGTGTGCTGATACCATTCTTCAGCCAGGACTGGGAAAACATGGGGAAGGGAAGGCAGAAACAGGCTTTTACAGCGTCTCCATCAGGAGGCCTCTGGCAGCAGCCTCAAGCCAGGGACCCTCTCCACCACTTGCGTAGAGGCCCTGCGCAGGTGGTCCTTCTCCTTACTACAGCATCTGCCCTACAGTTTGGTGCTCCTCTGGCCTCTGCCCTTGACTCGTGTACATTTTTTTTTTCTGTGTTGATAAATATTCTCCCACCACACTGCTCGCTGGGTTGCATAGTTCTCCCTTGTATGGGTATAAATGAGAGAACAATGTGAGCCAGTAGAGCAGGAAGGGGGATTTAACCTAGGGGGGGCAGAGTGCCTTGGTGGCTGTAGTGAGGGATGCAGGAGGCTGAGAACGTTCTGGAGGAATCTCTCCTGTAATCTCTGCTCAGATGTGCCTATGAAAGCGGTGTTCTTCCTTGGGCTGGATTTTATGTTTTGTATTAAAAAAAAAGTTAATTTTTAAAAATTGTTTGTTTGTGACAGGGTCTCCTGTCCACAAATTTAGCATGTAGCCAAGGGTGACCTTGATCTTCTGTTTCTCCTGCCTCCACCTCCTGAGCCCTGGGATTAAGGCACGCGCCACACCGCGCCTGACTCATGCAGTCATGGGGACAGAGCAAGGGGCTTTCAGCATTCTATGAAGGCACTCTATGCCCTGAGCTGAGTCCTCATCCTGTCCCTTGGGCTTCTGCTTTCTCTCTGTTCACATGGCTTACAACATGGTGGCCTACACCCTCTGGTCTCCAGGTGCAGGTCCTGCTGCGTTGCAGGTCTGTTTGCTTCTTCCTCTAGTAGCGTGTGTTAATTGCTGTCCTTACTGCTGCTACAGAATATGCAAGCAAAGCCAAGTCCATGATGGTAGTGAAGAAACGACAGCCAGGTAGGTGATGAAACTCGGGGCCATGGTAACGATCTTGGCCGACTAGACCTGGAACCGGATGTTGGCTTCAAGGCCCACCGTCCGAGGCTGCTTTTAGCTAGCCAGACCACAGCCTCCCCAGACAGCATAATCTTCCAGAGACCAAGTGTTTAAGCACAGGAGACGTTTTTTTATTACATGTGAACCATAATAACATAACGCTAAAGGGTTCTTTTTTTTTTTTTTTTTTTTTTGAGACAGGGTTTCTCTGTGTAGCCTTGGCTGTCCTGGACTCACTTTGTAGACCAGGCTGGCCTCGAACTCACAGCGATCCGCCTGCCTCTGCCTTCCGAGTGCTGGGATTAAGCTAAAGGGTTCTGATCGGCACCTCTGGACCACATGACTAGGCCTGTACAGTGAAAGAGAAGCACCACACTCCACGCGGCTGCCAGGCGCTTGGGTAGTGCGATGCTTCTGTCCAAGCGGGCCATGGCGACTCCCAGTGATCTTGTCCTATATGTCTTCAATGTGTCTTTCCATCTCTCCACTTAAATTTCATTTCAGTTTCAAGCTAGCGAATCTATTTGGTTTCTGTGGACTTTTCTGGCCTCAGAGCAGGGATCTGACTTAACCCCATCTCTCATCCATTAGGGATAATGGCCCTCAAACCCCTCCCCCACCATCACAGGTTTGTCTGCTCTCTCAGAACATTTAATCCTGACAGAGGGATTTTAGGGGAGGTAGGTTTCACCCAATCAGGTTTATTGAGCCACCAGCAAGTTCGTTCATGATCTGAAATGCAGCTGAAAAAAATAAATATAATTAAAAAGCTAACTCAGGCCAGCGCACTCTGATACTGTTTTACACGGGCGCATAATGAGTGCTAAGCTCTGTGCACCAGCGCCAAAAAGCAAAATAAATTCTTGGAGGCGATCTGTTTCCTGCCTGTAAAACATTTGCTTGCTTCAAACAAATATATTTGTGAACACAACACAATTAGGAAGGCTAAGGCAGTCAGAATATTGCCTGTCCAGAAAGGCAGAGCGTGGCTTCCATGCGCCCTGCTGGCTGGAGCCAGGGTCTGAGTGTGCTGTGACCCAGTCAATTATGGCTCTGGGCGCCCTTGCATTCCCTGCCAAGACATGCTTTCTCATCTCTTTTAGTTACTCAGAGTTTAGTCTTCTGTTTTTCTCTCTTCTCAGTGTTACTCACAGCCCTTGAGGGGCCTCTTCTCCTCTTAGGTTCATTTGCATGCCCCCTCCCCATCTCCCCCTCAAAGCTGGGAGCAAACTGTGAGCATGTATACATGTATAGATTTTGGAATGGGAATAAGTGGATTGATTATAAGAGTGACCATTTAAATATATGTGTGTATATATGCCAAGCGTTTGGACATTTGTGGTTTCCTTAGCTACTTGGATAATTCCATTTTATAGATAAAGAAAACAGGCTCTGAGAAGTCACAAAGCTTCTACGAGTTCGCACAGCCAGAGAGGGGCTGAGCTGAGATTTAAATGTATATCATAACTACCGATGCATAAAGGCACAGACCCTCATTTATTGGGGTCAGTAAACAGTCAGAGACTGAAAGGCCATGGCGAATTGGTACCCTAGTGTGCGTGTCAGGCAGGGATGATCCGGCCGCTCCAAGGATGTCTCCGCGAGCCTGTTTTCTCTGATCTGCCTGCTGTCTGCCTCACACATGCCCCCACATCGAGCCTGTTTTCTCTGATCGGCTGGCCTGCCATCATTGGGTTTTAGAATGCTTTTCTAGCTCTAGTCTCTCCCTTTATGAAGGGAGGCAAGCAGGTGGTGTAGCTTCATGCTTTCAACCCCTAACCTACATCTGCCAGAGAAAAGAGGCCCACGAGAGGAGGAGGAGGAGGACATTCTCTTGGTGTCCCACTTGTTCGGGTTAAGTGTCTGTACTGGTGACTGTTTTCATTGTTATGGAAAAACAAACAAACAAACAAACACCAAAACAACCTAAGGAATTGTAGTTTTATTTTTGGCCCATAGTTTATTTTGAGCACAGTCCACCATGGAAGGGAAGTCCTGGAGACAGGAGGTTGAGGCAACTGGTCACATTGTATACACAGTCAGGAGAGAGAGAGAGAGAGAGAGAGAGAGAGAGAGAGAGAGAGAGAGAGAGAGAGGAGAGAGAGAGACTGGTAATTAGCTCTCTTTCTCCATGTTACTCAATATGAGAGCCCAAGGAATGCTGCTTACCTATAGTGGGCCCTCCTACCTCAGTTAACCTAAATCAGAAATCCCCTTACAGATGATGCCCAGAGTTTGTTTCCATGGTGATTCTAAACCTCTTCACATTGACAATCAAGGCTAGCCATCATTGTCCATCCTGAGCTATATAGCACATGGCAGAGGCATGCGGTGATGCAGTGGTTACCTTGGGGCCTATCAGGGCTCTTCTGGGACTGGGAGAGTCTTCAGCTTCACAAGTCTGTCGCTGACCAGGATGGGAGGTCACAGAGAGCAAACAGTATCAAAATGGGAAATGGGCTGGAGGAAGGTGCCCTGGCCATGAGTATCCACCTGGTACAGACACTGCATTTGGGACAGATGCTGGTCCCAAAGCCCCCTTTGATGCTTGCTGACCCAAGTTGAGTAACATCAGACTTTAAGGGTGGTGGCGGTGGCATGATCCATTAACCCCCTGTTTACCAAGTCTGAACAGAACTGGGGCTGAAGAGGCTTGTAAACCTCAGAGACTCTGTAGCCGATTCAGCAGTCCCAAGTGTGGAAGCACAGGTTGTTTGTGTCAGACACATGAAGTTCCAGCACAGGTCCTCCCAGTCATTTAATAATGTCACCAATGTCCCAAAATTGTTAAGGAGGCCCAAAAGAGTCCACATACAGAGTGCCTGGCCTGTGGGTGCTAGTGAAAATGAAAGTGGACCAGGATGGTTCTGCTACCCAAGGCATACCTGAACCTCAGGGCCCTGAGGGCTGAGACCCCGTGAGAAATGTGGATGTCCTAGGGCTTGGGGTATGCAGAGAAGGGACCTACACTTCAGAGTATAGTGTGACAAGGTCCCTTGGATGTGTGTCACGACCCTTGTTATTGCTCTCAGTTTATAAACAGGGGTCCTAGGTTGGGGACATGGCTCAGTTAATCAGGTTCTTGATGCAGAAGGATAAGAACCAATGTCTGATCTCCTGCATCCATGTCAAAAGCTGGGTGCTGCACATGAACACAGGAGGAATGCTGGGGCTCACTGGCTGGCCATCCTAGCTGAGTTGGTGGGCTCCAGGACCGACAAGAGGCCTTGTCATAAAAAATAAGGCGATAGACCTTGAGAGGCGGCTCAGCGGTTAAGAGCATTGGCTGCTCTTCCAAAGGCCCTGGCTCTGATTCCCAGCACCTGCGTGGCTGCTCCAGGGGGATCTGACATTCTCTTCTGGCCTCTCCTTGGGTTCTACATGCAAGTGCTGAACAGATAAATATGCAGAGCCACACATATAACATAAAAGCAAATATGAATCTTTTAAGATGATAAGCTGGAGCCCACTAGAGGAAGCCATCTGATGTCAACAGACACAGGAGCACATTTGCACACACACAAGGAAAAAAAGAGCGGTCTCCTATTGTTCACCTGGAGGGTCTTGTGATAATGAATGTCAGATTCCTAACACGGTGGCGGGTGAACTTGCTAATTATGCCTGCTGGCTTTAGAACCTTAGACAAGTCCCTGACATCTCCAGGCCTCGGTTTTCACAACTATAAAATAGGCTAATGGCTCCTACTGTGCTGTGCGGTGGGATTCAGAGTCTGATTGGGAAGATTTAATAGCTATGTCCTTAATGGGCCTGGCTCAGACATTTGTAAGCCCAGGCCATCATCTGGGGGCTTCTGGCATCCTAGGGGCTCCAAACACAGTGGCTTTGGACCCTGTTTTATTTTTTGTTTTGTTTTGTTTTTGCTGCTGTTGTTGTATCTCTTCATTGGCTTCCATGGCGAGACTGTACAGGCCAGCTTAGGAGGATTCCCAGGGATCTTGACTCCTCAGACAGCTTGGTGTATTCCTGCAGGGAAGGTCCTGGCCAGATATGTAGGGCTGGCTGGGGAGGACTTAGATGGGAGATCTGAGGAGGGGTGGAAAGCTACTTCATTGGGGCCCCCTCAAAGGGGGTGGATTCTTGGGGTCCTGCCTGAGACCTTAGCTTATCCTGACTCTTGGTTCTGACTCCAGTATGACGGTGGGACATCTGGAGTAGTGGCCGGGCCAGATCTTTGCTGCCTGGGATCTGTGCTCAGAAGAGAAGTTAGCTGGTGCATCACTGATGTACATGAGATTGAAAATGTCATCCTTAGTCTTGGGTCTGCCATTTCCTTCTGTCTCCCTCTGTTTGTCACTGTGTCTGTCTGTCTGTCTGTCTGTCTGTCTCTCGGTTGCAGTGGATGGTCCTGCTTCCATCTCCCTCCCCCAGTCTCTTGCCTGCACACCTCTGCATTTACTGGCTTCTTCCCTAATTCCCTCTTCTTTCTCCACACATGTCTTCTCTCTGTCAGGCTGTCACCACCTTCCCCTTGTTCTGTTCCCGTCCTTGTCCTCTGTATTCTCTGTGCTCGCTCCCCACATCTCCCTACCTCTTCCTCACCATGCGCCTAGTTGACACCGGTCTTTGGTTACAGCGTGCGCTCTTAGACGATACCCCTCAAAGGGGCAGGTGGAGCGGAGTGTGCAGTACACCTGTGACTGCTAAGTGTCCTCTGGGTCACTTTAACAACACATGGTAATCCCTCAGATCACACACAGCTGAGTGAGGCCTAGGGATGCTTGCCCAGCACCACATGAATGCAGTTTGGTAGTGCACACCTGTAACCCCAGCACTTAGGGGATAAAAGCAGAAAAATCACAAATTCAAGGTTATCTTCAGCTACAGTGTGAGGCTGAGGCTAGCCTGGACTATAATATACTGTCTTAAAACCAAATAGACAACAACAAGAAAACCAGCCAAGCAAACAAGAACAAAAACTGAAACAAGCCAAAAACCAAACCAAAGAGGCGACCAAATGAAAGAAAATACAAATTACTTTCCATCAGGTGAAGTTAACTCAGATGAACTCACACCCTTTGGCAGCTGGTATCTGCGGCGAGAGGATAATGAAGTGAGTGTTCCCTCAAATTCAGGAACCCATGATTCCTTGGGCTTTATTTGTCGCTCTACTTCTTCTTCAACAGTCATTACCACCTGCTCCCTCAGACCCTCCAGAATACTTCATATTCTAGAACATGCCATAGCAGTTAGTTCCTCAATTTCTTCTTGGACTCTCTGATTGCTGCAGGGAGCCTGGGTATCTTTACCAGGCTGGGCAATAGGGGTAAGCTTTTTGCCAGCCAGCTTGCTCCCCTCCTCACAGCTTGCTTAGGGGAGGGGAACACTTTCCTCACTATCTCCAAGCTGCCCCCCAAACCTGTCCTTAAGCCTTAGGATTTCTGAGGTTTGCTGGGAAGTGCCCTACTGCTCGGCGGCTCCACCTCTAACTTTGGGCAGGAAAAAGTTGAATTGTGTGAGATATTGAAAAGACCACACAAAATGCAGGCAGAGAAAGGCCACCTGGGAAGTCACTCCCCGGCAGGAGCTGGCAGGGCCCGGCTTCAGCAGAAAGTAGCACAATCTTTTCCTGCCCTTTAGCCTCCGCGTTTGATGTGTTGGTTCTCAGCCAAGATGAGCCCCAGGCAGAGAAATACAACCTGTTGAGACCCGCAGCTGCACCGGATCTCACCCCCTGCGAAGGTCTTTTCAATAACCGCTGGTGAGGTGAATCCATGAGACTTGTGTAGGTGTGGTTGCTTGTATTCTGCTGCGGAGCAGGGCTCAGAGCATCCGCTCAAGCCCAGTTGTGATGAGATTTCCTTCTGGGCTGATGGGTACTTCCTCGGGTTTCCTAACAGGCCTTTGTGGGTTGGCTTGAATGTCTGCCATGCCAGGGAGGCCGCGCATTCCTCTGGCGCGCGGCTGCCTCGCCTAGCGGGGCTGGGAGAAAGTCTGTTGGCAGAGTCCCTTTGTGAGTGTAGAAGCCGTGTGGGAACGCTGCTCTCATTCTGAGCGTCTCCCCCGGAGCCTCTGCGGCCCACAGAGGAGGGCTGAGATAAAGCCTCCCCGTGCAGCCGGCGGCAATTAGGAACCGCTTTTTACCAATGCTTTTACAACGCTTTTACACGCCTGTAAGCACGGGAGATAGGGAGATGAGGGTGTGCGCAGGGGTGGGGGAGAGGGGGTATAATGCAGGGGGGGGGTGCAGAGGAAGGAGGTGATGGTCTGGCACGACTTAGCCCTGCAGTCCCTTATGTGGCTTCCTGGAGAGTTGTGTGGATGAATGTCTTAGGGTTCAGGACTATTAGGTATGACTGTAAGGACAGAGACGGCAGCCTTACTGGTTGTGCTGTTGCTAAGTCCTTTTCCATGTGTGATTACAGTTAATCTTCATGATAGGTCTGTGTGAGGGTTCTGTCCCAATTCCCAGTGTTCCCATGAAGAAACAGACTTGCAAGGGGTCAGGGATGAGCCAAGGCCTTTCCGTAGATGTGGCATTTTGAGCATAGGCCCTTGACCCAATATGATCAGTGTCCTTCCACTGTTTTGAAACGCCATCCCCTATAGCCCAAGGCTGACCTTGAACTCACTATGAAGGGATCCCCACACAGTGGGATGCTCCTTCCTGGACCCTGGGTTAGGCACAAACCACACTCAAACACTTATTTTCACAGAGAGATCCTTTACTAAGCAGGGATGGCCGATTTCTATCAGGCAGGAGACAGCAGCAAATGGCCCTGGAGGTGTGATTTTTAAGAGGAAAACCAACCGGGAGGTCTGTAAGAATAAGCTCGGGTGTAGTGGTGTGTTTTGATTGGGCATGTTAATTAGGGCAGCCCAAAGGTGGCTTTTGGTTGCTGGGTTTCAATACTTTGATAGCTGGACCTTGGTAGTCAGCCTCAGGGATGAGTCTGGCTTAAGAAAGTAACCAAATAAGGGTATAGACCTTACTCACCTTGCTTTGGAGATGTATTCCCTGGTTTAGAAGGGAAGGGAGGAAGGGCAAGGCTTGCCATGCTTGCTAGAGCACTTTGCTCCTTGTAGCAGACAGTGATTGAGAACTTCTGATCCCCCTGCCTCCACCCTCCGAGTGCTAATTACAGATGTGCGCCACCACACCCAGTCTCATGTGAGTCTGAGGATGGAGCCTAGGGATTTGTGCATGACAAACGCTGGACCACTGAGCTCCACCCTCCACCCGTATGGTGGTGTCCTTACTAATGGGACCATCTGGATATAAGTAGTCTTGACCAGAGTGATGACAAGTAGAGTTGGATCCCTACAAGCAAGGGGTCACCATGGGTGCTAAGCAACATCGGAGCTGGGGTGAGGTAGTCTCCGGTTGGTGCCTGCAGAAGGATCAAGGCCCCCCCAGCAAATGGTCTTCCCTCTGCCCTTGGAGCTTCCGGTTCAGAGAAGCAGCCTCTGCTGTTGGAAGCTGTGTGTTTTGTGTCTCAACAGTCCTGGAGTGTGAGG
Organism: Acomys minous; assembly: GCF_964271855.1. Taxonomy (NCBI): domain Eukaryota; kingdom Metazoa; phylum Chordata; class Mammalia; order Rodentia; family Muridae; genus Acomys; species Acomys minous. The sequence goes on from NC_140500.1 coordinate 44,051,218, forward strand.
ACAGGGCCTGGGGTGGCAGGTGCTATCAACCCTGTCCTCTTTCTCATGCTGCCCTGGAAGCCACATGCTTGCTGTACACAGTGTGGCTCTTGCTGCTGTCCTGGGGTCCTTGTGCTTGTCCATGGCTTGAACACAGAAGCCAGACCAGCTGGGACAGAACAGGCTGCAGTGAGTGTCGAGATGGATGCTGTGGGGTTGGAGAGGAGATGCATTGTCTGGGAGCTCCTACGGCTTTTGCAGAAGACCCCAGTCTGGTTCCCAGCATCCAATGGAGTACTTACAACTGCCTTTAACTCCAGCCCAGGGGGATCTGATGCCCTTTTCTGGTCACCAAGGGCAACAGTACTTATGTGACCACCCCACCTCCCCCCAGTTAAAAATAAAAATAATTATTTTTTAAAGAAAGAAAGAATGACCCTCAGGCAGTGAGGAATGGGAGTTTATAGATAATTGTCTAGATCCTTATCTTTCAGGACTCAGCCCCAGGGGCCCGCAGTGACAACCCATTAATTATGTCCTGGCTACTGCCACCTGTCATTCCTATTTTCTTCTTAATTCATCCAGGTATCACCTGCTATGTATGTACAATGCCTATATCCAAGGTCCAGTCCCTAGCTTTACCATGGCAGAGACCCAAGAGAAAGAGGGGCCCAGGATGACCTGCGGTAAAAACTCACCAACCTTGTTATTTAAAACCAAATGCCAGCATCCTTGAGCAATAATGGGTCCGTATCGAGACCTCAAACAGAAGGGACATTTGGAAGATTACAGAGCTATTTGAACACAGAACACAGGGCTGAGGAGATGGCTTGGTGGGGTCAGGCATTTATATCCATAGCACCGTGGAAAAGCCAGGTGTAGCAGCTCACATATGTAATCCCCAATGCTGGGGACATCAAGGTAGGGGGCAGAGGGAGAAGGATCCCTAGACCTTGTTGGTGAGCCAGCCTAGCTGGTTTGGTAAGCTCTAGGTTAACGGAGAGACCATGTCTCAAAAAATAAGTTGGGGAGTGAATGAGGAAGACACTTACTGCTGAGCTCTGAGCTCTATATGCACATATCCCTTCTGTAAACAAATGTATGATAAACACTCGACTACTGAGCTCACACACACACACACACACACACACGCACGCACACATACACACACCCACACCCACACCCACACCCACACACCTCTGATATCTTGGGAGAAGGGGAAAGATGGCAGGGACAATAGGAACAGGAATAGGAAGGTTGCTAGCTACAATTCTTGGGCATAAGCCTTGGGAAGGTTGCCCATGTGGAATAACCACTCCCCACAAAATGATAGAGAAGGCTGCACTGTCTTGCTTGGGCTTGAGAGTGGGGCACTATACCCCTGAGGCAGGGTTCCTAGTGGGAGCCTGGACTCATTATAAGACAGCACAGAACACAGACAAGGGCAGTAGTGAGGGGAGTTTGGGTGGGGTAGGCCATTCTTCCTTGGGAGTCCTTCAGTCCACATTGAGCTGGCAGGGCAGACAGAGGGACGGAGCAGTAGGGCGGGTGAGTGGGTGAGATTGTGGGATGGGGCCTGATGTCACGCTCCAGCTGGGCTTAGTGTCTAAACCAAGACCAGAATTGGGTGGAGCAGACTCAAGTCACTTGGGCAGCCATCACCAGGCTAAAGGATGAGATGCCATGTGGCAATCCTCCCCTCGAACTTCAATCAGGTTGATTGTCTGTGGATCTCTGTAGCTCCCGAATTCTCTCCTTGTAGGAGGCATAGCTGAGCTCTTCGTTTGGGCTCTGGGCATTCCAGCAGATGACAGGGAACAATGACAACCCCTGCCATCCCTGCCACGTGTGGCTGCCTGTGTTGCTTCTTAGCGACCCACATATCCCTTCAGGGGTTCTGTGAGTGAGCTGATTCCTGACATATCCCTTTAGGGGCTCTGCAAGCGAGCAAGCTGAATCCCCCATGTTCTTTTCTGCTTAAGCAAGCCTGAATGTCTGCTGTTGGCTTGCAAGCCCTGTCTGAGGAGGGCTCCGGTGACATATAGGTCTTAGCAATTGGCACTGGTCATTGAGCATTCACCACGCAGCTGGCCACTCCTGTAGCCACATTCTGTGGGCACTTGAGGCCAGCTCTGGACAACTGACCCCAAAGCTGAGGGTTTCACCTTCCTTTAGACACATAAAGCCTTCGATGTCCCCGTGGCGGTGGTGGTGGACAGCTGCTGCTCTAGTTTTTTGAAACAAGGTCTGTGCCTTTCAGATTGTCTGAGTATGACCTTGAACATCTGGTCCTCCTGCCTCTGTATCCTGCATTCTAGGATGACAGGCGCAAGCCGCCATTCCACAGCGTGCATGCAGGGTTGGGCATGGCTCCAGGGGCATTTGGGTGTGCTAGGCCAACATTTATCAACTGATCCATATTTCCAACCCATGCAACTGTATTTCATGTAAAAAGTGTCCTGATGAAAACTGTCCTCTGTCTTTCCCCTCTTTCCTAATGATGGACATCTCCAGATAAAAGAAAGCCATGCCCAGGTCCTCAACTCAGTGCATTATATGATGGAATATAGGAGCAGGAAAGCTAGGAAGAAACAATTTTCTCCACATTTCTCTTCCTACAGACCATACCAAAGCTGTCTCTGGTTAGGACTCTTCCCCAGCACAGTGCATTCCCAACAGGCAGTAACTGATACTTTTCTATGGTGTGAGCTCCCCCAGAGGATGACAGTACAGAGAGCACACTGAAGAGGGGGCCTGGGTCTAACACCCTAGCAAAGTCCTCCCAGTGTGCAGAGGATCCAGAAAAAGAATTGCCAAACTAACATGTGTTGAGCGTTTACTGTTTGCCAGACATCGTGCCCAAGTACTTTCTCCCATTAGTACAGGTCAGATGTTATTGTTGGGATCCAAACACAGTGTAGAGCATGTGTCAGGGCCTCACAGTGGAATTGACCCCACAGAATCATGTCTGAGGGGTCAGGCTGGGAGTGTATGGCCAAGTATGCTGTTCATAAGCAGTTTCCAGGAAGGCCCACCTTAAATCTCCCATTGGTTTGTAACTTGGGCCTCAATTTCTCAACTATCACATGAAGAAACATGCGCCCAGGGTGAGACAATCTGGAAGCTCTCAGTCCATGACAGAGCCTGGGGAAGCCTTCCACAACTCACAGCTGCCTCCCCAACCTCCATCCCTGGAGGGAAGAGGGAAGGATGACTGAACAGAGCTGGTCCTAGCTTCAGTTCCTCCAAGCTATCCTTGGCTTACACTGCACCTGCCCTCCTACCTGGATGGGACTCTTCTGGGTGGGTAAAACTTGGCCCCAGGCTGGTTGGGTTCAGAGTTGATTCTGTTTCCTGACTAGGTTTCAGCCAGGGGCTGAGTCACACCCTCATTCTCTTTTAATTACTAAGGACCTGACACACTACCTGGGAATACATCACTCAGAGTGCATGGTGGTAAAGATTAAATATTAGAGGCAAGTCTTTTAATTAATTTTTAATGTGTTCTTCAGAACAATTCTTCATGCCTAACCACATGCTGCAACCGAGTACTTAAAAGAAGAATTAATGTTCGAGGTCTCAGGGGTTTGTGGGTTCAGATAGCCCGTATTTTGGTTACCTCTAAGCTCCGTATCAGAGGGAACTCCATTTGTGGCTTGGAAGTGAGATGACCAGGGTGTCTCATCTGAGGACAGCCCCATTGTTTACACAATGATCCCAATGTCTGTGTTTATTACTCAGAGTTCCAGCTTGGGGTAAAGCATTTGCTCACTCTCCATATAAAGAGAGTTGCCCTCCTTTCCGTTCCCTAGCAGACATCACTTGTTGATTACAGCACCACTTCCGTTGCTGATTCCATGCATGTATGTCCAAGGCGTCCTCAATATAACTTTCCAGGCATAACTGTCCCACTCTGGACAGCCACCTCATGTGTTAAAAATGGTTTTGAGATGAATCATGCTTTTCTTTCTTTAGACAGCAACTTATATTGCACATATGCACACATACAAACTGTGTGTTAGGGTTCTCTAAAGGAACATAATAGATAGAATGCATGGAGTATTTATTACCCCCCCCAACACACACCGTATTTCTAGAACACCTGATGGAGAGCATTGATGCCTTGGTTTTGTTTTATTTTGTTTTTGTTTTATTTTTGTTTTGTTTTCCAAGGCAGGGTCTCTCTGTGTAGTCTTGGCTGTCCTGGACTTGCTTTGTAGGCCAGGCTGGCCTTGAACTCACAGCGATCCGCCTGCCTCTGCCTCCTGAGTGCTGGGATTAAAGGCATGTGCCTCCATGCCTGGCCCCAGCACTAATGCCTTGAGTTGGAAATAAATATTAAGGAGTAGGGAGTAGGGCCACACGTCTGTACCCCCAGCACTCAGGAAGCTAAGAGAATTGTAGGTTCAAGGCCATCCTGGGCTTCCTAAGGAGATCTGGACTCAAAAACAAACAAAACTTTATGAGTCTGAGAAATGTTAGTATCTGCAGTTGCTGCACTGCTTCCTTTCCTTTCTCCCCCCTCCCCCCAAGAATTGATTGGCTTAAAATGTATTGCTTTCAATTCACTCTCAGTGTTCTAACCTGCAGGCATGAGCGGTGTAGAGTGGGGACAGAAGTGTGTCCTGGGACAGCTGGCACCCAAGCAGACCATCTGGTGATGGCTGCCATCTGCGGGCTCAGCACTGGCCATGCTCTCCCCTCTCTGCTCTCTGCCACCTGGATCCCTTCTTAAGGCTCTTGGGCTTCCTCACAGAGTGGACACTAAGTTTTGGGAGACAGGGAGTGGAAGCTGTCCTCCCTGAAAGGTGAGCCTGGAGCCCCCCCTTTCACCATGTCTTCTATATCATGTGAGTTAACAGAGCCACAGGCACAGCAAGGAAAGAATAAAATAGACTCACTTCTCAGTGGAAAGATGGCCAAGACCTTTAATCAATTACACAGTTCCTTGTACTTCACTCCCGAGCTCAAGATAATCTTTTAAGATTGCAAGAGGGGCAGAACTACGGATGCTTCCACGTTGCAGATGGTGGAGCCAAGGCTCAGAGCGCCTGTGTGACTTGCCCATAGCAGGGAAGTAGTTAATGAGCTGTCCACTTGAAATAGAGGAAGGTCATGGCAAGCTGTGACACTCCTTTGATTTTTCTCAAAGCCAGCATATCGAGAGGCAGACCTAGAGGTCAGAGGGCACGGCCTGCACCAGGATCCATCTTTGGAAGCTCAGCTTTGACATTTGCTGCCTGCCATGTTTGGCGTGTCGCTTCTCAGGTACCCATGCTGTCCCGGGATCTCTTTCAGTCGCTCATTCACCTCGTGGTTGCTGATCCTCACTGCAAGGCAGACTCTGGTGCGGGGCTTAGGGGACTACAGGCAGAATGTGACCTCCTCGATGGCTCTGGTGACAAAGTCTCCAGGGGAGACAGTGAAGGTTGACAGCTGAGCTGAGGAAAGGTGATATCTGTGAGAAGAGCTATGGGAGGAGAGAGACCACAGGGGGCTCAGGGCAGATGGAAGCTGACTTGCCACAGGGTTGGGACAGGTGTCCCTGAGGAGGTGACATCTAATGTGGGAGATGGGTACTCCAGGCAAACACCATATGCTGCAAGCAAAACCTCCCCCAGAGCTCAGAACCAAGGTGGCTGGGTCACAGAGGAAGGAGGGGCCCCATGGGGCAGCACTGACCACCAGGGATGGATGCCTTTCCAGCGTCCTATTACCATGAGTCACTCTGAGAACAATGGTTAAGCATCATATTTGGGAAAGGTGGTTCAGCTGCAGCTTGGGAAGGGGTATGTGTGTGCAGGGAATACACATAGGGACCTTACATCCCCCACCCACCCCCACCCCTGGCAATGCAGCCTTCCCTGTACCCTGCATGCTGCTGGCCCACTCCCAGTTCCGCACTGGTCCTTTTCAGTGGGAAGCCACGCAACTGGTACCCTGCTCACACATGCCTCTTGAGGTTTCTTCTAGGATGTTTCACTGTCTAAGATGCAAGGTCAGGAATAGGAGGAGCTGAGCGGTATCCCCGGGACAGATGCAGCATGCTGCTCTCTTGCAGCCTCCAGAGAGAATGTTTCCTTAGATCGAGGGCCTCAGCTGCCCCCTTCTCTGCTTGTAGTCCAGGCCCTGCCCAGCTGGCTTCTCTTTAGCCTCCTGCTGTGGGCAGGAAGGGAGGAGCAGGGTTAAGCTGCCTTTCCTCCAGAGGGTACAACCGAGGTTGTCTGTTTCACTTCCCTGTTGATGGGCCGGAAGGGAGCCCGTGGCCACGTGTGGCTGCCCCGGCTGCTGCCCTGTGATCTTGGAGCTGGGAGGCTGTGTACGTGGCCAGTGGCCAGCGTTTGAGGTTCTACAAGGGCAGAAGGGAAAGCAGATGGCTGCGTCCCCCTGGCGGAAGAGAGGTTTTGCAGTGTCTAGTGAGAGCCAGACGGGAGCCCCAGCTCCACCAGCTCTTGGCCAAGTGGCCTTGGCTAGATTGGTGCTGCCCGAGGCTTGTGCATCTGGGTGTGAGTTGGCTGTACTGTTCACTGCCTGGGGCACTAGAAATGTAGCATCTGCCTGCCGTTCAGGCTGAGGGGCGCACCTTCAGAATGAGGGAAAGCTCTGGCTCCGGAGGGCAGAGATGCGCAGTGAGTGCATGGTGTGTCCGTCCGGGAACACTTTTCTAAATAACCCCGCTGCCCATCTCTCACAGACTCTCCTTGCAAGTTCAGGGTGCTCTGGGCCGGAGCAGCAGGCCTGTAGGAAATGCAGGGAAGAGCTGGAGACTCTGGGCTCCAGCTGAATTCAGATGTAGCTCTTCCTCTTCTGCCATGACTTCCTCCCTCCTTTTCCCCAACTTCTCTTCGTCCCCCCCCCATCTCCACGTCTCCCCCCCCCCCCGCCCCCCGCCCCCGTGCCCTTTTGTCCCACCCTGGCGGCATGATGGACAGCACTCACTTAGGACTAACTAGGAGCCTTTTAAATCACATAGCCTGTTTCAGCTTGCAGAGGGTCAGAAGAGTTTGGAGAACATGGAGAGTCCCCTCCCATTCTGAGCATCATTGCGCCTACAGGCTGCAGGGCTGGCAGCTGCTTCAGGGCCCCGCCCCCTCCCTCTCCTCACCTACTTTCCTTTCTTCCCTCCCTGCTCTTTCCCCTTCCTGTCTCTTATCTACCCTCTACCTTTCCCCCTTAGGCTCAGGGAAGCCTTAGAGGGAGGGTGAAGGGGACCAAGGCAGAGGAAGGGCTTTGCTGTCGGGTGGAGCTGGAAAGGTCAGGCTAGGGGAGCCAGGATGCTGGGGATCTAGGGGAGGTTATGCAGGCAGCTTGGCTGCTCCTGGCCTGTTATGAGTGGACAGCCTGTGCTGTTCTACCCAGAACCCACTGGTCTGGAAGCTCTTGGAGACAGGTGAGCAGAGGATTAAATGTAGGTTCTCTATAGCGCAGTGCCTGGGCTTAACCCCACCCCACCCCCAATTCTGATGCCTACTCATTGCGAGGCTCCCTGTATCGCAGGGTAGCTAGAGAGTTAAATGAATCCCCAAATGGCAAGAGCTCAGATTGGGCCTGGTTCAATAGTGAGAACTGTATGTTCTGCTCAGAGATCTTGGATAACCGACTTAGCCCTTGACCTTGTGCCCAGGGGTCTGAGGTTACAGAAATGAGGTGAAAGGTACCAAGCATCTGGCACATAGTAGGAGCTGCTTTACAGAGAAGTACATACATTCTCCCTTTACACCTTTAGTGGGTGCCTTTTTTTTTTTTCTTTTTCTTTTTCTTTTTGGTTTTTTTGAGACAGGGTTTCTCTGTGTAGCCTTGGCTATCCTGGACTAACTTTGTAGACCAGGCTGGCCTCAAACTCACAGCGATCTGCCTGCCTCTGCCTCCCAATTGCTGGGATTAAAGGCGTGTGCCACCACTGGACTTGGCTGTAGGTGCCATTTCAAAGCAGCCACAAGCCCCAGAGACAGTCAACAGCTTGCTTAAAGGGCCAGGGCTGTGTATGGAGTGGCATTCATTTACATCGCTCTTGGCATGGCTGTGATGCCCTGAGAGATGGCTATGTTGGGTTTGGGGAGAAAAATCATTCTATCTAAGAGAGAAAAAGAATGAAGTCTTTCATCCCCATGGAATGAAAGGAAACATTCCCAGGCCACATAGCTGCCTTCCTTTCCCCCTCGGGCCTGCCCCCCACTCTCCTGGTTCTGATCACATGGTTGCTGGTATCAAAAGGGACAGCTCACTGGTCTGCTGGCGGGCCAATGATTGCTGGAGTGTGTATCTTCTCTGGGGCAAGAAAGCAAAGATTCTTGCTGTTTCTGTGGATCGTGGCATCTTTGCTCGGCCCACTTCCCTGTAGAATGGAGGGTGGGGGTGGGGCAGGAGTATTGGTTTCCATATTTGTATGTTAAGAAAAACCTGGAAACAGTCAAAGGATGACCTCACATCTTTTGGATGCTACCCTAGCATCCTGCAAGTGTCCTGCCTGATGGCATCAAAGCTTTGGGCATGGGCTGCATGCGGATGTTTTGTCAATAGCATTCTGTTGGAACACGGCCACACCCGTTCGTGTGCGTGGCAACTGGTGCATCTGCTACTGAGCTGAATGGTGGCAACAGGGACCATATGGCCCAGGAAGCTGAAAATGATTGACTGCTCCTCTGCCACACATGCCTGCTGACCCCACACTGTGATCTGATTTACTGTTTACTTGGTGTATGGGCCTGGGCTCAGGAACATGCAGTGCTAATTTTTGGAAGATTGATAACGTGCAGATAATTTGGTCCCATCATCTGCAAATGATTTCTGTCTGATATAAACGATGCCCTCCAAGAATATGAGTTTGCCACCACGGTGTCTAGCTCCAAGACTATTCTCTAGCATTTATTTTGCCTGTCACCATGTCTTATACTTTGCTCTGAGCCCTTCACACTGGCTACCCCACCCTGCTTGCTCTTATATTGGTGGACTGAAGAAATCTCTCCAATCCCAGCACTCAGAAGGCAGAGGCGGGGTGGGTGGGTGGGAGGTTCTGCAAGTTTGATGGTAGTCTGGTCTATAAAAGTGAGTTCCAAGCCAGCCCAGACATGGTCTCAAAAAGCAGAAACAAAACAACAAAAACAAAGGAACTTTGTGTGTGTGTATTGTGTGTCTATGTGTATGTTGTATGTATGTGTGTGTGCCTATGTGCCTATGTGTGTGTGTGTGTGTGTGTGTACATGTACATTCATGTGTGTGAATGTGGGTATATACACTATTGTGCATATGTGGAGGTCACAGGATGACTTGAGTGTTGGTCCTTCACCTCAACCTTGTTTGATACAGGCTTTCCTTAATTTTCTGCTGGGAACCTCAGGCTAATTGACCTTTGAACTTCTGAGGAGTCTTCTGTTTCCTTTTCCTCTCTGCCTGTAGGAATGCTGGGATTTCACAATAGCTTGAGCTGGATGCCTACATTTTATGTGGATTCGAACTAGGGACTCAAACTTGTGTTCTCACACGTGCACAGCAATTTTTTTCCCCGAGACTCTGTATAGTCTTGGCTGTCCTAGACTCACTTTGTAGACCAGATTGCTCTCGACAATTCGCCTGCCTCTGCCTCCCAAGAGTGCTGGGATTAAAGGCGTGCTCCACCACACCCGGCCTAGCAATCACTTTTACACACTGAATCATCTCCCTACTTTTGGAAAAATTACATATATATATTGAAGATGGGGGGCGGCAGATAGACAGTTACCAGACAGTGCTATGGGGACCCCCTTGGTGGTTTCAAAGGCAAATTCTAAGGATATGTAGTCAGGGTCCCTACTTTCTCCACCAGTCAGAGAAGCTCTGTGGATCAACCTACCTTCTGTTTTGTGACCTCAAATGTAGAATTCCTTGGTGTCAGGGAAGAAAAAGCATGCTGTTGTAAAGAAAAACAGGTTGCCCCACAGCCCAGGAACTGTGGGCAGTTTCCTGGGCAGCATATGGGAGCAGGCAGGCCTTCTGGGGTCTGTACATTCCTAGGTGGAGGCTGTGACAGACTTCTGGGCTGTCTGTCTGTGGCTGGCTGGACTGTTCTGTGTTTACACTCCTCAGAGCAGAAACAGGTCTCTGGAGACCAGGCTGGAATACCAACAATTCCCACAAGCTTTAATGAGGGGAAAAAAAGTGTCCCTTTCCTTCCTAATTTTGTTTCTTAAACAAATCTAAGCACAGTTAAACAAAACATAGTCTATGGCATCCGATTATTGGCAATTTCTCATGAGAACATTCCGGAAACCTGTGGAACGTTGCACATGCCGGAGGACCACAGAGCCCACTGAGGACTTGTAGGGTGGTGTCTGGGACTCTGGTGATTGCTTAGGGTAGAAATGAGAAAGAGGAAAGCGGTTTCCAGTTCACTGTGTCCTGTTTCCCTCATTAATCTGGGGTCGATTCATCTATTTTCAACTTTATCTTATTGCCACTAAAACTCCCTTAGCAATAAGACAAAGAGCTACTCCCTAGCAGCTCTAGGGAGGGATGTCTCTGGGCTCAGTCCAGACACAGCCTTCATGGAGCCAGCCTGTCTTCTGCCCTACTCTTCTCTGAGGCTTCTTGAGAACAGGGCCTGTGGAAAGTAGGTGAGAGTTGTGAGCTTCAGAGCTACAGTTGTTCATATTTTCATGGGCTACTTGGCTGAGGCAGGCTGCTGTATTGGTTCTCTCCTTCCACCTTTATGTGGCTCTAGGGATCAAGCATCATTGCCTGTTGGCCATCTCAAGTGCCCCTAATTAACCATTAGGAAAAGCGTACTGCTCGCTGATATCTGCTGTGAACCCTTCACCTCCATCTGGCTCTGGAACATTTCCACAAGCCTTGCATCAAGCCATGCTTCCCAAAAATACCTGACAGAAGAAGCAACCTAGGGGAGTGGAGGTGTACTTTGGCTTCTGTCCTCAGAGGGAACAGCCCATCACGGAATGCATGGCAGCTCTGCTGTGTGGCAGTAGAAGCTTGCCGGGCATTTGTTCACACCCCTGCAGGTCAGGGAGCACAGAGGTTATACTGTTGCAGAGATGACTATCACCCTATAGCCTACATCCCAAGGAGTCTACAGCCTCCTGAATTTTCACCGCATACTAAGCTGTCGGGGTGCGGGGGATATTTCATATCTGTAACAACCTCTAAAATCAAACTCCTTTTAAGCAGTTACCCATTCCTGTTCCCCACTGTCTGCAGGCTCTGGGACCTGCTAATCTCCTTTTTTTGGCTTTGAAGATTTATCAGTTCTGGGTATTTCATAAAAAAGAAGTCATACACTATGTGACTTTTTGTGTCTGTTCCCTTCTCTCATCTCTCTCTCTCTCTCTCTCTCTCTCTCTCTCTCTCTCTCTCTCTCTCTCTCTCTCTCTGTCTCTCTCTCTCAGTGTATGTGTGTGTATGTGTGTGTGTGTGTGTGTGTGTCTGTCTGTTGCTGAGGATGAAACCCAGCACATTGTACACATAGATGCTCTACCATTGTGAGCCACATCTTCGTCCCCAAAGAATATTGTGTACCTCCACCCTGACTGAATCAGTGCTTTGCTTCTTTATTCTGCTGTATGGATAGGTACCATCTGCTCGTCACTCTCATCTTGATGGGTGTTTGGGTTGTTTCCAAACACCAGCTCCTCTGGGCAGTGTGCCAGATATGTCCTCTCTCCCCCAGCCTTGTTTCCTGGCAGTCTTGTCACCTAGTGTTCAGGCAGTGATGCACACATCCAGAAACCTCCCCTGGGTGTTTCTGGGCATCCCTAGGGTGTCTTACCCAAGTGATGCTGACTTCAGATGCTTGACCACAGCTTCCCGCCTCTCATGCCCTCCGTGGTCAGACAACCCTGAATCCTAGCCACTGAGTTTGTCCTCTGATGGAGCTTCTGTGTCCTCTATGTGGGTAGGACACAGTGACAAGCTTTCTGGTTGTCAGATGGACACTCTATCATCTTGAGGGCTGTTCTTTCCTCCCCACTCTACAAGAATTCTTTGCATGTCTTGGTAGGTTTTTCTAGAAAAGAATCTTTAGGTCTCAGAGGATGTATGAGGGATGTTTCGTCATCCTGGTTTCCCAGAATGCTTCTGGTTTTTGTACTGAAATCTATCTATCCCATGTATACTGGGACCAGAGGTCACCCTGGAAACAAGCCTGCTCTGGGGCTGCCCCTCATCATGTAGTATCCTGTGTCTCACCTAACATACTCCTCCTCCCATTTTGGACTTAGCTGAGTGAGGCTTAACCTTCTCTATGTCCCTAGGCCCCCAATCCAGATGTCTTCGTCTGTGCTTTGATACAGGCTAAATCTCTGGTGGGAGCGAGGTGGGAGGGCCCTATGGACCTAGATAGAGTCTCTGTGTATACGAATGAAGATGCACATGTGTGTTTATGTGTGGGAACCGCAGGACAGCCTCAAGTGTCCTGTCTCAGAAGCTACCCACGCTCAAAAAAAAAAAAAAAGCATTTTAAAAAATTTAATTGTATAAGCCGGGCATGGTGGCGCACGCCTTTAATTCCAGCACTCGGGAGGCAGAGGCAGGTGGATCGATGTGAGTTCGAGGCCAGCCTGGTCTACAAAGGGAGTCCAGGACAGCCACGGCTGCACGGAGAAACCCTGTCTTGAAAACCAAACCAAACCAAACAAACAAACACAAATTTAATTGTATGTGATGGGGGTTTGGGCATGCACATGTCATAGTGTGTGCGTTTCCAGAGAGCAATAGTAGGAGTCTGGTCTCTTCTTCCACTGGGGTGAGTCCTGAGGCTTGAACTTAGGTCATCAGACTTGGAAGCAGGTGCCTTTACCAGTTGACCTTCTCTTACCAGCCCTACCCTGTTTGTCCAGACAGGTTTTCTCATTGATATGGACACTCATCAAATATGCTAGGTTGGTTGGCCATCCAGCCCCGGGGATCAGCTCCCTTCCATGTCCTCCATGCTGTCTTACAAGTCTGTCTTAACGCTCTCAGCTTGCTTTTTCTTTTTTTTTTTCTTTCTTTCTTTCTTTTTTTTTTTTTCCAGCTTGCTTTTTCAAAAGTGGCTTCTGGGAACTGAACACAGATCCTCATGTATGCAGGGCAAGCACTTTACTAATTGAGCCATTTCTCCTGTCACTAGAGGTGTTTTTTTGTTTTTTGTTTTTTGTTTTTAATGCAGGGAACAAAGTCTTACTGTGTAGTCCTGGCTGGCCTGGAGCTCACTATGCAGGCCAGGCTGGCCTCCATCTCACAGAGATCTACCTGCCTCTGCCTCCTAACTGCTAGGACTAAAGGCGTTCACCACTATGCTTGGCAGCCACTAGATTCTTTTTTTTTTTTTGGTTTTTCGAGACAGGGTTTCTCTGTGTAGGCTTGGCTGTCCTGGACTCGCTTTGTAGACCAGGCTGGCCTCGAACTCACAGACATCCACCTGCCTCTGCCTCCCGAGTGCTGGGATTAAAGGCGTGTGCCACCAATGCCCGACTTAGATTCTTATTTAGAGAATTTGTAAACCAATGCTCTTCTTGGCCCTACCCAGCCTGCTCCAGCGCTGCCTGCACTTCTAACTCTTGATGCCTTTGGCTGTCTGGAGACACAGTTCACTTTGCTTCTGTTGTCTCTTCCCTTAGGCTAAGCCTGGCTTCCGCAGCCCTCTGGCTCATCCTTTCTCAGCGGGCTTTTCCTGGGAGCCTGTAGACACATCTCTGCACGTATCCTTGCGTACTCTGAGTTGTGCGTGCATTTTCCTCCTCCTCCCTTGCTCGTGGCAGACTTATTTATGACTTTGTTTTCCAGTCCTTTGTGCTCGTGCCAGCAGTTCTCAGGAAGAAGCAGAGAAAAGTGTGTTTTATCTACCAGGCCTCACAGGAAGTTCTATTTCCTCAACAAGTAAGACAAGCGTGCTGTGAAGTTCCCGTCTTGGCCCGGCTTCTCCCAGCTGAGTGACCTTGGGCACATTGACAGACCAGATGGACCTCTGGGAGTCAGAACATGCAGGCTTATGCCACGCCCAGCCTTTTAGCCCCGTTTCCTTTGCTGCATGTCTCCCCTTCTACTCTGCAGGGTCTGAGGGTACATTCAGCAATGGACCGGAAGTGAGTCCCTCCCACAATCTTAACTTAGTCATTTCTCCAGGGCTTCCTTCTCTTCCTGCCAGGGGCTGGCAAGCCCACTTTTTTCTCTAGAGTCTGAAATCAGCTGGGATATCGGCTATTGACACACTCACGCTTACGGCTTTTTCTTTACCCAGTTAACAGGCATTGGCCCCCAGGGAGCTTTTCCTGAACTTGGCTTCCACAGAAATCCTCTACCCCCCACCCTTCCTGCTCTGGGCTAGACCATAGAGCTTAGCCTTTATGGAGGCCAGGAGTGGTCTCAGCTCTACCACTTAAAAGCTGGGCTCCACTGGGTCACTCTGAACCTCAGTTTCTTCATGAGTGAAATGGGGCCTCAAAACAGCGTCCACCAATTCTGTTTTATGGTGAAAACAATGCGTCTAACTAACAGCACAATGGTGTGCGTGAGTATGTGCGTACGTGTGCGTGCGTGCGTACATGTGCATGCGTGCGCGCGTGCGTGCGTGTGTGTGTGTGTGCATGTGTGTGTGTGTGTGCATGTGTGTGTGTATATAGGGTACTCTGTAAAAAGTTTTGTTCTTTTTAAAAAATATTTTTAGATTTATTTTACTTAAGTGATGTGTGTGCACTGTGCCCATGCCCTGGAACTGGGCTTACAGATGGTTGTGAGTCACCATAAGAGTGCTGGGAATCCAGCCCTGGTCTTCTGCAAGAGCAACAAGTGATCTTAACCCCTGAGTCATCTCTCTAGGCCCCAGGTTGATTGTCCCTAGGTCACTGAGATGGCTTTGCATGTAAAAATGTTCTCCTCAAAGCCTGATAACCAGAAATCTATCCCCAGGAATCACTTGGTAGGAGAGAGCTGAATGCCACAAGCTGTCTTCAGGTCGACACACACATCCACACACACACTCACCCCTGATGTGTCTTGATTGAACCACCAGACTGTATGTACAGGCTAGACTCATCTTCCTCTTTTCAGATTTTGCACTTCTACCTCTAAGACCTAGGAGGCAGTAACACTGGAGCAAGAGCTCACCTGGGAATGTTGCTCAATCCTCAGGGACCTTGGTCACCTGTGAGTTGCTGTTTCTGGAGGCATCTGGGAGACAGATTTCTGCTGAGTGACCCTTGCAGAAAAGGAAGTGTAAAAGGGCCTGAGGCATGTGGGTATGTGTGTGTATTTGTATTTATAGGGTATATATGTGTGTATGTGTGTAAGATTTGTGTATATTGTATGTATACCATGTAGTGCATATGTATGTACAGTGTGTGCATACATGTTTGTATGTTTTTATTTAGTGTGTATGTGTGTGTAATATTTGAGTGTATAGTGTATAAGTGTGTGTAGTGTGTATATGTGTAGTGTTTGCATGTATATATGTATATAGTGCATGTGCATATGTGTATATATGTGTTTATGTACTGTGTACATGTGTAGCATTTGTGTGTGCATATGTGTATATATGTATTTCTGATGTATGTATGTATGTGTATGTAGTGTTTGTGTGTTCTCTGCTCTGCAAGTTTATTTCCCTCTTATCACATAGTGAGGCAGATCCCTATAGCTTTGTGCCTCTGGCTTCTAATCCTGACAATGGATTAGGGAAAATCAGGGACAATCTTAAACATATTTATGCCAGGGTCTTGCCTTGAATCAGGGCAACTGAAATTCTAGGGTAACATCTGATGTGATATTTTGCTGTTGTTCAGTGTTAGCAACAAAACCCAAGGTCTAGGCAAGAGCTCGCTCTCCCTGTGACCTACACCTCAGCCCTTCCAAACTTTTTTTGAGGTGGACTCTGTAAGGCCAAGCTGGCCTCAAACTTGTCACACTCTCACTTCAGCACCACTCAATATTACACACACATATACAGTAGACAAAAACATACACACCTGTATGCACACACTGTATACACACACACACACACACACACACACACACACTACATGGTAGAGTAGCTGATATTTCAGGGGAGTGCCACTCTGCCCAGCTTAATGAGTTCTTTAGAAGCCCCCAAATGGTGCTCAAGTAACAGGCCCCAGGTCCACACTTGGAGACACGAGACCTCCCCCTCTTGTGCTCCTGAGAGGTCTTATCAGACACCTCAGAACCTCGTTCCAGAACTCACCCATTCAATAACTCAGGGTTGAATTTCTCCATGTACTAGAAATGTGAGGGCAACTAAGCTCTGAATCCACCGTAATGAGCATCACTTCATGTCCCTGTCCCAAGGTCCACAGAGAACATCTCTGCCTGGCCCAGAGAAGCCAACATACTTCTCATAGGAAAGGCTCTGACAGGGTCCCACCTCAGGTCCCACAGTGAACAGGGCTCCAAAACGACCCCTATGCCCTCACATGCCCTGAAAAAGAAGAAAAACGTCTCCCTAAGTCAACCTTGAGTGTTTCCAAATGCACCCACACTAAGGATTTCTGGGTGCCATCTTGGAAGCAGCCCCATTACATTCGCATCTCCAGGGAAGCTGGTGTGTTAACCCTTGCATGAGGTAGGGGTATGAGCAAGCATCAGCTTGTAAGTGGATTGAATCAGGTGGTTCTGGCTGCAGAAGGTTCTAGACAATGGGCTCCAAGATGGCGAAGGACTTGTGGTTAGTGCCCCGTGAGCAGGCAGGGCACTGGGCATCTAGGCCTAGCTGGGTCTGGGTAGCTGGTTTTCTAAGGTGATGTTCTTCTCTTTGCATCCTGTTGGGCCTTGAGAAGATAGAGGGGACAGCAAAGACGGTGTCTGTGTCCCCTGGAAGGTGACGCACTTTCCCAGGAAGCGGTTTCCTGTTGCTGTGGTATGATTTCTTCTGAAGCAAGAAAGTGAGTCCTGTGCTGCCTAGTGTGTTCCTTTGTAGTCGTTAGCTGGGAAAGCCCATTCAGCTCTTTGTTACAACAGTGAAGTACCCAACAGGGCTACTCTGAAGAGGAAGAGTTCTGTTTAGATAAAGTTGGGGGGCTAGGGCTGCATAATTCAGTTGGGAGGGTGCTTGCCTAGCATGCATGAAGTCCTAGGTTTATAAATAAGTAAGTCCTAGGAATGAATGAATGAATAAATAAATAAATGGCCCCAGGAACTGGTATTTTTTTCTAAGGTGCCCCCCCCCCCATGTAGCAAATTCTGTAGGGTTTTGCTTTTAGCTCACCCTTCCTCAGATGATCTGCTGTATGTGGGGGTGGGTGGGTGGGGTAGCTATTGAGCTAGACAGTGGGTATTGTGGACTGGGACTGGAGAAATGACTTGGACTCTGACTCTCTGTGGACATCACTCTGGGTTTCCACAGAGCTCTTTCTGCCTGCCTTTAGATGCATCTGGCATTTTCTAAATCAGCATTCTTCATGGGCCTGGGGAGGAGGTTGGAGTGCAAGCAGAGGGCCATGCTTATGCTAGCTTCTAGCCTACCTCCTATTCATCATCATATCCAGGCTTACCTCCTAGTGAGAATTTTCCAAGACTCTGCAGTGCATAATCTTAGCTTTTTTTCCCCCTTTCTGTTTCTGAGATGGGGATTCTCTGTGTAGCCTTGACTGTCCTGGAACTCGCTCCTCGCTCTGTAGAACAGGCTGCCCTCACACTTAGAAATCTGCCTGCCTCTGCCTCCAGAGCGCAGGGATTAAAGGCGTATGCCACTGTACCCAGCATAGTCTTAGCTTTTTATTGACTGTCTTTTTGTAAGCACTTGCCTGCCAGAGAAGAGAAACCAAGACCTAGAGTTTGTCTCTTTTTCGTGCATTTTCCTCCTAGTCTACACTCTTTCCTATTGGCTGGAACTCCCTCCCCTGATTGCTGTCTTACCGGTACAGAAAGTCTGTGTGCCTTCACCCTGATGCTAATGTGGTCTGAGGCCTGAGCAGAGTCCAAATTAGGTACCAACTCATGATGGGGTGGAACACAGGAACACCCCCCTCAAACTCTCCCACCAGGCCCTGCACTGTGCACTCCTGAAAGTACAGCTTTTGCTCCATGAGGCTAAAGAGTAATGTGGGTCCAGGGGCTTCTGGTCCTGCTGGTCCAGGGCCAGGCTATGAGACTAAGTGGTGGGAGCACACTTAGGTGTCCAGCGAGGAAGAGAATGATGTCATCCTGGGCTCCTTTGGGGGTCATTGGATGGGTTTTATTATTATTATTTTTCTTTCAGGTCACAAACTGTATGAGAATAGCATGGGTTCCTCTAAGTGACCACAAGATGTCATAATGTCATTATATGAATTCTCCCACAAAGGTTTAAGTGTGGGTGTCAAACCGCATCCCTTAAAGCCAGAAATGGAAAGCTAGGGTTAAGCTAATCAGGAACCAGTCAGGACCAAAGTCCTCTCTCCCGATGCCAGGCTGATGGGAAGCGTCTTGGATTCGGCTATCTCCTTCTCCAGTCTAGGAGAGTCACATGGTCCCAGGGCTGAGTTCTGCCCGAAGCAGGACTGATCTGCCTAGAAACGCATAGTTCAGTACTCTGAAGCCCTGTTCAGAGGGATGCCCTTTCTAGGCATAGATCCTCCTGAGCGAGTCACTGGGGGACTCACCTCACCTTATTTGAAGAAGCCTAAGAAATCCCTACATTATCACAGGCAGTGCTAAGGCAGCCTGGTGAGTGTCCGTCCCACGTGCCTCTCAAATACCTGTACACCCACCGTTTGCCTGTTTCATGAAGATGACCACACCTTGCTGGGCCCCATGGGACTCCAGCAGCAGGGGCCATGTGGTTCACACTGGAAGTAAAGACTCAGGCCCTGTATGAAGCCTGTTGGGTGGGTTTCTGAGGAAAGGCCAGGCAGAGGCACCCCTGGCTGGGATGCTTGCTCTCCTTACTTCACGTTCATCAGAGAAATAGACTATTTCTGCCATGAAACCTTTATGGACTTTCATCTCCATATTGGAAATGCCCGTATTTATTAAATGAGAGAGAGCCATAGGGAATTGCTGTTGACAGAGGCTGGGCATGGTCCCATTTGGTGCTGTTACTTGTTTCTACCTTGCAAGGATTAAGGTAGCTTCACTATGTAGCCCAGGCTAGCTTCAAACTCATGGTCCTCCTGCTTCTTCTGCCTTGTGAAATACTGATGACAGGCATGAGTCACTATGCTCAGCTTCCACCCTTACAGAGATTAAGTTCCGTTGGAACTTGGCACCCTCCCCCATCAGTGTGTTATCTCTGATAGCTTTCACGCCACAGTGACATTGCTGAGGAGCCCTTTGGAAAGCTAAATTTCTCTCTGATCTTTTATAGAAAAAAAAATGCTAATACTCGTATAAGTGGGAGGAGGTCCCTAAACACAGGGAGGGGTCACTTCCCTGTTTTTCTGTCCCTTTCCTTATAGAATTGCAGTCAGTAAACAGCAGGTGCTTAATAAATGTTGAATGTAGAGAGGGCCTGCTCACCTTCTTCCTGGAGAAAGCTGACCCTAGTCCTTCATCTGTTTCTCTGCCCATTGGCTTCTGCACCTGGCTCTCTGCAGACCTTTGGCAGGCAAACTCTGCTTGCTGCCAGCCAAGGCAGTTTCCTCTTTTTGTTAAGGAAAGAAAAAAAAAAAAAAAAACCTCCAAGAAGTCTGTATGGGCCTTTGGCCAACAATCAGCTAGCTCTTAGGACTGTGCAGGAGGAGGTCGAAATGAGGCAAACATATGGATTATATTTCCATCAAAATACATATAGGCTCTAAGATGAAGTGGGAAAAAGTGCTTTGTGGGGTCACTGTACTGCCTGGCCATTTCTGAAACTGAGTAAGGAAAGTTGGAGATGTTTGCTAACCCTCCAAGGCGATGTGGTGTTAGCCTTCCCTGCCCACACTATGTATCAAGCTCAGCCTAGAGCGGGGAGCCCACACATCCCCGAGCGTTTTGAATCTAACAGTGAGTAATTGGCAGGTGCATGTGCCCATGTGAGGCTGTATTTGTTGAATTTTGCAGCTAGTGGCAAAATAGAGGCAATGTGTACTGGGTGAAGGTAGCGTTCTCATTTCCCTTCTGATGGATGACTGATGTTTAAAACAAACAAAAGAACCGGATTACATACTATACATGTCCATTGTCAAGAAAACGAGGGAAAGAAAGAAGCAACGCCTAACCTAGCATCATTCTGCAGAGATGGGATGGTCAGACAGCCATCATATATGCTAGATATCTGTGCAGAACCAGGGATGTGGGGGTGTGGGGGGAGGAGGATGTGGGGGTGTGGGGGGAGGAGGATGTGGGGGTGTGGGGGGAGGAGGATGTGGGGGTGTGGGGGGAGGAGGATGTGGGGGTGTGGGGGGAGGAGGATGTGGGCGTTTGTATAAGGATGATCTGACTTACATGCAAGGCACACTGGGGGTGGAAGAAACACTAAAGCATTCCTCCTTCCCCTCCTCCTCCTTCTCCTTTCTTCTCCTCCTCCTCCTCCTCCTCCTCCTCCTCTTCCCCCTCCTCCTCCTCCTCCGTTTTGAGACAGGGTCTCTCTATGTAGGTTTGCTGTCCTAGACTCATTTTATAGACCAGCCTGGCCTCGAACTCACAGAGATCTACCTGCCTCTGCCTCCTGAGTGCTGGGATTAAAGTGTGCACCACCACATTCTTGAGGTGGGGATGGGATGCTAGGTGGGTGAGATCCTAGTTTGGATCTTCTTTGCAGTTTCTCACAGTGGTTTTTGCTTTTTTTTTTTTTTTTTTTAAACTTTCTTTTTGGCACAGCCCTCCGTCTCCAAACCTCTGTGTGTGACACTGGAGTGGGCCCTGGCTTGCGCCTAAGCTCTGAGACAACATAGATTGTTTAACTTTTTTGTGAGGCTTTTAGACTTTCAAAATACTGATTTTTTTTTTTTTTTTTTTTTTTTTTTTTTTTTTTTTTTTTGGCAGTATAATGGAGAGGACAGTACTGCCAGGACAGGGTCATTTACTGCCTTAAGTAGTGAGAGTCCCATTTGCATGGGAAACATGAGAAACCAGAAGAGGAGTAGGAGGCCAGCCCCACCCTCAGCTGTAAGTCTGTTTTGTTTTGTTGTGTTTTTGTTTATTTATGTGTGTGTGTGTGTGTGTGTGTGTGTGTGTGTAAATGTTGGCCCATGTGGGCCCATGTGGGCCATGGCATGAGTACTGAGGTCAGCAGAGAAGTGAAAACTTTCTGGACTTGGTCCTTTCCTTTGACTTTTGCCACGACAAAGTCTCTTCTGTTGCTTCTACTGAAAATACATGGGTTATATATTACGCAGAGCTGGTGGGTGGACTTCCGGGCAGCTCTCCTGTCTCAGCCTTCTGGTTTGAATAGGAGTTCTGTGATTGCAGATGTATTCCACAGCATCCAGCTTTTGATGTGGCTCCTGCGGGGGGCGGGGTGTGAACTGGGGTCACAGGGCTTGCATGGCGAGTGCCTTTACCTGCTGTGCCCTCTTCACAGCCCCAGACACACTTCTTATCTTGCAGCCGTTGTGAGGTGTACCCAAGGGAATTTTTTAAAGTTTATTTTTATTTTATCTTATGTCTATGGGGGGGGGTTGTCTGCATGTATGTATGTGAGCCATGTACATGCCTGGGAAGTTATGCATGGTTGTGAGCCACCATGTAGGTACTGGAAACTGGACCTCCTCTGTGGGAGCAACCAGTGCTCTTAACCACTGAGCCATCTCTCCAGTCCTCTACCCCTGGTGATCTTTATGTCCATAGTGAACCCCAACAGCCCCAGGACTTATGCTCAAGCGGTTTTCAGACCCCTTCACTCTGTACTTCCTTGTACACAGGACTCTGGTCCCTATTTCTCCTGTTGTTGGGTATCTGGGGAATAGAGGTCCAGTCTGGAAGTGTCTGCTGAGTGGGACATAGACGTCTTTGTGTTTCCAGTTTAGAAACGGTACATATCATTTTCCTTTGGCCACTTTCTTTCTGCCCTGAACATTGATGAATCGCCTGGAACAAAAGCAGCCATGTTGAGTCCACCAGAGAGTACCAGAAGTCAGCCCTAAATATCATTAAGATGAGCGACAGCGTGGCCTGCCTCTAACAGGTCAGTTGCATAACAAAAGGTCACAGGCATCTTAGCAGGTGTCATGTGCTCTGATCAGCTTGGAGCTGAGACTGCTTGTCATTGTGGTGATGGTGCAGAGACCCAGCTGAAGTACAACTATATTTGCGCTTTGCTGTTTGCTCAAGTTTGGTGCCTGGATCTGGATCTCAAAAGGGAACTGATGTTCTGATGTTATCTGCAAGCAGTTATCGGAGGCCAGTGCAATACTGTTTGCAAAGTATGAGAGTGGAGTGGGTTGATCTTGATTGTAACAAGATCGGACCTGAGAAATACCTGGGAGACATAGGTCCCTCTGTGGTGTGTCCGTGGGGACTGACTACACCCAACCTTGGCACCTTTCTGTTGTAGCGGGCTCCCCTCTGCTTCTTGGCCCCCCGTGGCTTAGCACAGCTCTGCTCTACTTTGCCTTCCCTGCCAGGATGGATGGGGCCTCTGAAACCGAGAGCACTATCAACCCTCCCTCCCCTAAGCTGTCCTCTTAGTGACCGCTTTCCAGGAAGGGGCTAGGGAAACTAAGCATTTGGTCAATTCCTCAGGCTGGAAGCTCCAGTGTGTGTGTGTGTGTGTGTGTGTGTGTGTGTGTGTGTGTGTGTGTGTGTGTATGTGTGTGATATCTGAACCCACAGAGGGTACTCAAGGGAAGGCAGATGCTTGGCAAGGGTAGTCCCTGTCGACCTGTAGAGACTGGGTGAGCTATAATGGCTTCCCTCTCCAGCCACAACCACTCTGCCAGTACTGGAAAGGCGTGAAGGAGCCTGCAGGCTTCCATCCAGCGGCTAATGGCTGTGCCTGCAGCTCTGCCTGGCCTCAAGGCTCAGAGGCCCTTTGCAGGTGTTGGTGCCCCATGGGCTGAGTCCCCAGCATAATCAGAAGGTTAATTGGGCCCCAGGCAGCTGTGTAGAGTCATCTGGAATCAGACTGGGTGTTGAAATTCTGAGTCTATTTAAATATCCCTGGGGGGTGGGGAGGAGAAGCAGCTTAGATCAACCTAGTTACATACAAACTCTCAGCAGCCTGGGGCCAGGGAGGATGGTCAACTCTTGGCACCTGCCTAGAGCCTCACTTTCACCATCTTGGTCAGTTCCTCCATTGCCTGCACCTTCCCCTCCCCTGCCCCCCCCCCAACTCCCCACCAAATCCCCGACTCTTACTACTCAGGTGGGAAAGGAGACTTCCAAGAGACAGTGGATTTTCCCAAACTCAAAAGCAGAATGGCAGAGGGAGGAGCTGAAACTGGGCTCTAAGGACATCTCCCTGTCCCTTCAGGCACTAGACTGCTTTCTTGTCCCAGGAGATCATGTGACTGTACATCGCATTAGCCAGGGCTCTTTAGAGACAGACTCAACAAGATATATGGGTAGCTACAAGGAGGGGTCTGTGTGTGTCTGTGGGCATTGGCTCATGTGACTGGAGGCTGAGCCATCTCAGGGTAGGCTATCAACAGAGACCCTGGGTGCGGGCTGGCGGCTATGGGGGCTCAGTCCAAATCTGCAGACCTCAGTGCCAATGAGAGAGCCCTGAGATCTTGGCAGCCGCTCATATGCTTTGGAGTGCCATGTCAGAAAAGCTTGGGTTCCTGATGTTGGAGGGTAGGGACACTATCAGTTCTGGAGATGGCTAGACACATGCTCCTGGGACATCTTGGCCCTGACTGGGTAGTGCCTTCCCCTGTGGTGCTGGCTCTTTCCCATTTAGCCCAGTAGCCCCTCCCCACCCCTCCCCCAACCTCTCTTCTGGTAAGATCCCACAAGTTCTCCCCAGAGCGACTTTCTCCACCTGTTTCTTGGCCACAGTTACACTGACCCTGAAAGTCATGTCGGTCATGGGAATTCATGCTTTTGAAGTTTCACCTTTCTAGGCCACTACAGTCCTGTCACCTTTCTGAGGAGGAAACCACAGAAACTAGGGACCCCCTGACGTCTGTAGACTCTCAGCAGTCCCTCCAGTGTGCTACTTGTCTTTTTAACCCGTGGGTCTGGGACCAGTCTTCCTGGAAAGTACTGGAATGGCCTGGCAAAAGCTGCTGTCAGTTGGGGAGAAGCGTCTGGGCTTTTTTGTTGATGGAACCAAAGGTTGTTTTGCACCTCAAAATTCAGCTGAATTTATAATGTAATTCTTGCCGGGTAGGTGTGGTGGCGCACGCCTTAATCCCAGCACTTGGGAGGCAGAGGCAGGTGGATGTCTGTGAGGCCAGCTTGGTCTATAAAGCAAGTCTAGGACAGCCAGGGTTGTAACACAGAGAAACCCTGTCTCAAAAAACCTTAAAAAAAAAAAAAAAAAAAAAAAAAAAGGAATTCTTATGAATTCTTAGGGAGGAGTCCCTAAGAGCTTGCTCCACAGGCAGCAGGCCCTTTTCAGCCACTGAGCCTTGGTTCTCTTGTGTGCCCCAAGGATTGATAGCACTTTCATGCTGGTATATTACATATTTTCTATGTTCCTCTCATCTGACAGGAAGAAGCAATGTAAGGGAGGGTGGGTGCGGGAGTGTGAATGGCTGACTCAGGAAGCAGAAAGCTGCCTGGAGGCGTGGCTGGGCTCTGCAACCTCAAGGCCTAACTAACCCTGACTCACTTCTTAAATGAACGTTAGCCTCCTGGAAGGTCTATACCCTCCCATCGCAGCACCACCAGCTGAACACGAAGCATTCAAGCACGTGAGCCCACAAGGGATGTCCCATTTGAACCATAGCAGCTGTATTTCCCGAAAGCTGACCCAGGGACAAGGACCCTGGTGTAGGGAGTTTTATTTGGAAGCAGATGCTGGCAGAATTGCCCAGGGATGTGGAGGCATGCAGCATTGGGTACGTATTAAGTAAATTACCCAGGTGGGCCAGGACACGGGGGCTTCCCTCTGTCAGAGCTACCAGAAGCCCAGGAGGCTACATAGAGAGCAGAAGAGCTGCCTGTTGACCCAACCAACTTCCATCCTTCAGAGCCCCAGGGCTCTTTATAGGAGCCCACTGCTAATTTCCTGCTCCCCCGACCCCAGAACTGCTAGGTGATAGGGGAGGCAGCTCAAGTGAGGAGGTAGCTTTTAGCAAGAGCTGCCAACATTTGGCCAGGAGGCACTGCACGTAAAGAACACTGTCGTCCCTACTAAGGATGTCCGGGAAGGAACACCGTGTGAGTGCTCACTAGATGGTAGCCCTCATGAGTTCAGTGTGTCCATGAGCACTGCTATTAACTGCTACAGCCTGAGCGAATCAGCAGCCATTTAGGGTCTCACTGTTGGTCTTCCTTCAACGATTTTTGACATGAAAGCATTTGTACTAGCCAAGCAGGTTATACCCCCCTTCCCCCCACCCCTGCTGGGGGGTGGGGGGGGAGGGACCAGAAAAGCTGTGTTCCCTGCCCCCTCTATGGGAATTCTGGCCAGGTGTATTTCCCAAGCCCAGGCAATCATTTGCCTTCTGGGAGGAAATGGGGCCTGGCCAGGCTCACTGGCTGCGCTGTTTTTTGCCAATTGGAGAGAATAGCAAAAGGCAGCCACGACGCAAGGCCTGATCTCCGGCCAGCTGGCAGCAGGAATCTGTGTGTGCAGCCAGGTCTGGGTGCAGCTGCCTCTCTCGGGCCTGCTGTCCACCTCAGTTTCCCCAGTGGCCCCAGGGGAGTGAGCAAAGGCCCCTGGGAGAGTTGAGAGACAAGCTGCTTCCTCCCCACTCCTCTGCTTCCTCTTCCTATCCCACCGCACTTCCTACTTCCTTCTGGACAGGGAGGGACAGCCCCACCCGAGTCTGCCCACTGGGCTTAAACTGTGTCCAGGGGCTTCTGTGTTCCCTCTCCTTTTGGGTTGGTTCCCTCTCTTGTATGTCTCCTTTCATCTCCTCTGATGCCTACAAGAGGACTGGGCCACCCACTGATCTCTTTCAGCAGAGTTGAAAGAAAGTGTTTTCATGCTATTGGGCCTCTGTTTTGTCTGTGAGCAGGAGGGAGGGATATGGGCTCCCTGAAGCACAGAGGCCTGCAGATGGTTAGAGGCTGATCATTAGGGGCTGATGTCATGTCCTGGCCTTGCTGTCCGTAGTGGGGACAGAAGGTGTAATTGGCAGACAGTAGGGGCTCAGGTGGAGACGTCTGGGGCGGGAGGGGGGGGGGGTGGTTCCCGGAAGCTCCTCAAGTTCTTGCCATTCTGGGAGAAGTGAAGATGGGGAAACAGCATCAGCCTTTGGTTTAAGTTCTGAATCTGTTGCTATTGGCTGTGTTGGGTTGAATTAAACATCTGATCTTGTGTCCGGGGTTTGGCTTCACTGGTACACACTGGTACACTTAGCGTGTGTACCCAGCAGCTCTCGCTGCTGGAAAGGAATCCTGGAACTTGATGACTAAAGAGTCATTCAGTTGGGGCTGGAGAGATGGCTCAGCAGTTAAGAGCACTTGTCTGCTCTTCCTAGAGGTCCTGAGTTCAATTCCCAGCAATCACATGGTGGCTCACAACCATCTATCCTGGGGTCTGATGTCCTCTTCTGGCAAGCAGGCGTGCAGGCTGATAGAGCACAAATCAACGTAGAAAAATAAGTGAATGAGATTGCTTTAAAAAAAATAAAATAAAATTAAGTTCTGAGAAGAAGCGGTGAATGCTGGATTTTGCTGGTGGTTCTTCAGCCTAGGTAAGGCTAACTCCTGCTTCTCGGCCAGCGGCCAGAGCCCCTGGGGCTGGGTAGCTTCAGCTGGCCCGGCTTATGAAATAGGCACAGAGAAGATGAAGAAGATACTAAAGCTATTCCACCCATCTATCAGTCTGTTCAGAGAATGGGCCCCAAGGATGGGAATTTCCCCCAGAAATCTCATGCTGGGAAGAGGAAAAGGTTCCAGCCAGAGGGGGAACTTGTCCCACAGTTCTAACAGCCTGTCAGACCACCTTACAGGAGGAGCCGGAAGCCCAGACAATGATTGATGGGTCAGGTGTGGGCAGGAATCACACCTTGCTGGGACTGCTTAGATGTGCACATTCGTGGCGTTCCATTTAAAACTTGAATCCCACTGAAGAAGGCAGCCTGGGCCGATCCCTGGACCTCTGTGGCCACACTGAGTGAGCCTCCGTTTCCTACTTTCCACTATTAATTCGACTCTTAACTTGACTTATTGGAGATGGATGGCTGCACCTGGCTCTGGACATAGTCTATACCTCCAAGTGGGAAACGCTTGAGCAGACTGTCCATTTTCTGTGATCTGTGCTCCCATAACAGATGAACCCAACCCAGTTATTCTCCAAGACCAAGAATGCCTCAGAGCCTTTAAGGCTTAGCCCTAGAAGGGCCAATATGATCACCAGTGCTGTATTTTCCTGGTCAAAGCAAGTGGCAAGGCCAACCTAGACTCAAAGGGTAAAGAAACATTGTTCCTCTTTTAGACATGGGTGTATGTGTGTGCATGCAGATACGTGTGGGTGAGGGTATGCATATGTGTCATGCATGTGCAAATTGAGAGGACCCCTGTCCTTCCTCAGGGGCTGTAACACTTTGTCTTCTGGGATGAAGTCTCTCACTGGCTTAGAGCTGGCCTGGTAGGCTAGGCTAGCCTAGGGATCTGTCTATATTGGCCTCGTCAGGGCTGGAATGACAAGTGCACACATCAAGCCTCTTATCAAATGTCTGGGCATTGAACTCATCTTCTCATACTTGTGTGACAAGTCTTTCACTAACTGAGCCATCCCCCCCCCCCCCCCCAGCCCAGAAACACTGTGTGTCTTGATGGGAGAAGCCACATAGACACAGGGCAGAGACTCTTGGTAGGGCAGATAGCAGTATTCTAATGACCAGACAAATAGGATTAGAAGAAAAGCCTTTGTATGGTTGTCTGTGTCTGTCTTGGAGATCTTGGATTTGGCCTCACCCACGCAAGTGTTGTCAGGGTTAAAGGATTGAAGAGGTCAGCTGGGGGTTTATTTTCAGGAACTCCCACTGTTAGGGTGGAGTCTTGCATTCTACACAGATGTCCCTGGGGCATATACAGTCAGAGGAAGGAGTTGGGGTGTTGTGTAATTCATACTAGTATCCCCTGGCTGACAATGGCACGTGTGTACTCTTTGCATAGATAACATCTGCAGAGGAGCAGTCTCTAGAAGTTAAAACTTCAGGGGGGGTGGGGCTAGCCAATCTTTCCTGTGACCTTCCCAAGAGAGTGTGACACGGTGTTGGTGTTAATTTACCAGTGTGGCCTAATAATGCTTATTATTAGGCTTATAATTATTATTACGGCAGTATTTTCTAACCTGCTAGTAATCAATCAAGACACAGATACCTGTTATAGTTTTAAAATAGCCTTAGTTAACCTGGGGCAGGGCAGATATTAATCCCCTAAACTACGTCCCATAGTGGGGCAGGTATGCCATACCTGCTCCAATCCCATGCCATCTGCTTCTAATACTTTCTGTCAAGCTACCTCCCATCTATAATCCCAAATACTTGCTAATTATAATCATCTGGGCCAAGTCTCCATCCACGCCGGTCATGTGCTTCCCCTCCACCTAACCTGTGGACTGGCCTTCTTCCTCTCTTCTCCTCCACCCAAGATTCTCTCTGTCTCTCCAAGCCCTGGAACCTTAGCCACGCCTATCCCATTTGCCCTGCCCAGGTGTGATGGCCTTTTATTGGTCAAACAGGTTAGGCTCTTAGGCAAGGTACAGGTGGGGCACAGAAACAGCAAGCAGTAATTAGCATTAAAATACATCAGACCGGGCTCCAACAACACTGGAAGCATACCTTTTGTTTCTCAGGTGGCGCGGGGAGCAGGAGCTTGGGTGATCAGAGACTTGAGGGCTCTGGGCAACTGGCTTCTCTACCAGAGCAGCAGAGTTGATGAGAGCAGTTTCCGTGCAGAGAGCTAAGAGCCTGGACATCCCGCACCGTGGCACCTGCATCTCATTCATAGATTCAACTGCCTTTGAGCCCACACTGATTGCAATTCTAGTACTAATTTCTCTCCTGGTTCTGCCAACTCAGATAGTCCCATTTAGAAAAAAAAAAAAATTAGGCCACTGAGATGACTCAGTAAGTAAAGGCACTGGCAGCTAGGACTGGCAAGCTCAGTTCAATCCCTGAGAAAGAACTGGCTTTAAAGTTCTCTGACTTTCACACTGAG
Source organism: Acomys minous (assembly GCF_964271855.1). Classification (NCBI taxonomy): domain Eukaryota; kingdom Metazoa; phylum Chordata; class Mammalia; order Rodentia; family Muridae; genus Acomys; species Acomys minous. The sequence goes on from NC_140500.1 coordinate 44,080,306, forward strand.
GTACATGTACCCTGACGTACATGTATATGTTAAATAAATAAATGTAATAAAGATGATCTGTGCAGCATGACAGGATCTGAGGAGTGCAGGAGCTATTCTTGATGGGAAAGCATTTTGTTGTTGTTGCTGCTGCTGTTTGTTTGAGGAAGATTCTCATTGTGTAGCTCAGGCTAGCCCTGAACTGCCTTAGCCTCCTGACAACCCAGACTATATCACCATCCTTGGCTGGGGAATTTGAAAGAGGGATGTCTTCAGAGCTCTTTGTCTTCTCAAGATGCACATATTTATTGCTCACTTGGATGCTCTCTCTTCCTCTCTGGTGACCCTGCATGGTCACATGGTACAACCCCCCTACCCTCTTGCTCATGGGGCCTGTGGCTTAATACCTCACACAGTGCCAAGAGCAAGCAGGAGGTGTGCCTGAGGCAGCCACTGTCCTGCAAGCAAACAAGAGGATGGACTCCAGCTCCCTGCCACTGCTAAGCAGGGGTTGTTTTTGTTTATTTTGGCTTCCTTTCAGGCCAGCCTACAGATGTGGTCAAACTGGAAAGGGCCGCTTAAAAAAAACCAGTTACTTCTGACAGAATTGAATCTGATCAGAAGGATCAGGGAGAAAGATCAGGTAGGCCGGCTGTGAGGAAAGGCAGGCTGGTTTCTGTTTTGGACCCTTGTCCCTGTCCCTGCTTGAGAGCAGGTAGATGGGCTCATAATGTTCCCATCAGAGGCTGCAGGGATGTCTGGCTCATTTGCCTCCTGGCCTCTGGGGCTCTGTGGGAGTAGTGTGGCTCTAATGAGAGTCGGCAGACTAGAGAGGGAGCAGGTGACAGAGTCTGACTCCTTGCCACTCACTTTTTACCTGGCAGGTTAAGGATCCTAATTAGTGGCCTTGGCTAAGCAGAGCCTGAGGCCTCACAGCGTGTCCTGTCACTGACTTCCGCCTTCCTTCAGCAGAAGCCAGACGCCCCATGTGGGGAGCAGGGGATGTTAGGTCTAAGAGCCAGATTTAGGCAAAGACTACCCAGTCTCTGGGTTTCACAAAGCCCTTGGGCAGCCCCTTCTGGGAGCCATCCTTGATCCCTGGCAGGGTTTAGGAGGGTGACAATAAAAGGGCTAAAGGACTTCACTTGCCCACTACTGTTTCAGGTGGTTCTGGCTCGTCCTGGGGTCCCCGTGGCTTTTCCACAGTGAGCCAGGCAGGGTCTTGCCCCTGGCGACATCTGCCACATGCAAACAGTCGCTGAAGTTATTTAGTATGTCCTTGAGGCTTCTTGATGTCACTGGTGTTTCCTAGGCAACTGCTGCCTGAGAGTAGTCAACTTCGAGAGGGATGTGTCTGCCCAGCAGGAGCAGAAAATGGCTTTTGCTCTGTTGTTAGGGGGTTCTCCCAATAGAGTCCCTGTGCTGGGGCTGAGAGTTCTCATAGCTGTGTGTAAAGCAGAGGTGGAGTTTAATGAATATATTTTAGTATACACTTAAGCATGGGAGTTAAGAGAGGGCTAGAAAGATGGCTCGGAGTGTAAAGGAATTTGCTAAGCCCGAAGATCTGAGTTCAATCCTGAGATCCATATGGTAGAAGGAGACTATACTACTCCTACAAATTGTCCTCTGACCTCCACACGAGCCCTGTGGCATACATGTGCACGCTAAAATATATGCACATACAATAAGCAAGTAAAAAATAATAATAGAGGGAGACCTGGGACATGGATGTGGGTTTCTCAGAGAAGTCAGGAAAAGTAAGACAGTCCCAAGGATGGGTGTCGGTTCCTCAGGAAAGAGTGGCTCTCTCTGCCTTATTTTGGGAACAGTGTGTGGTGTGTGGAGCTCACTCCTTTGGCCCAGCTGGCTGCTCAGTGAGGTCTAGGGAGTATAGGCCTCTGCTGGCCCTGGTTCTGGCATGGCGGACATGTGCTGTCACACTTGGTGTTTTATTTTTGATTTTGTTTTATACGTATGAGTGTTTGGCCTGCATATATGTATGTGCATACCTGATGCCCTCACAGGTCAGAAGATGGCATCAGATCTCCCTGGAACCGGAGTTAATGAATGTCTTCCTCTTTGCTCCCCGAAATGGTACAGACAGTTTGGCAAGCCTTTATTTTAGAGCTACTTTTTTTTTTTTAACCTATGAAAGGCATTTTGTTCAAGAATTATAAAGTATGGGAAATTACTCCAATACCTTGGGAAAGGAGGCTATAGGGATACACAGAGGCTAAGCACTGTCCCTGAGGACTGGGGTTTGGTTCCCAGCACCCATGTCGGGAGGGCTGACAGCTGCCTGTAACTCCAGCTCCCGGAGCTCTGATGCTCTCTTTTGGCCTCACAAACATTGCACCTATATGTACACACACACACACACACACACACACACACACACACACACACACACCCTTTTTAAAGTTTGGGGGAATTTACCCATAAATTTACCTGTACACTCATTCACTTAGCGACGGTCACTATTAACATTGTGGTGAAAGATCTTATTTGGTGTAAGATCTTTCAATAAAAGTGTAACGTGTTAAAATTGTTTCAAAGCACATTCTAGCACCATCCACTTCCATGCCAGTCATGGGCACTGACATCCTAATGAGAGGTAGATTGGTGTATAATTAATAATTCACAAAGGTAGTGTCTGAGTCTCAAAACGGCTGTGTACCTGCACTCACTATATAGCCGCACTGGCCCCAGCCTTACCATCCTCCTGCCTCAGCTTCCCAAGGTATGGGTTATTAGTGCATGCTGCCAGGCTTAGAGCCTTCTAGGATTTTTGATCTCCCCATTCCAGTTCTTTCCACAAAATTTGCTAAGTGAAATTTGAGAGCACGGGTAACCAAGTGGACTTTCTACTTACATTATTAGAGGCGGGCTGTGTACAGAGCTCTAACCCAGTGGAGCCCCAGATTGCTAAGCTATTCCCTATGCTTGCATGCATCAGAAACCTTTAGTAGAATCCTAGGGACCTTCAGGAAGCCCCAAAGCACAGTTGTAGAATGCTAACTTAAAGAATGAATCACTGCTTCTCAGGTCAGCTAGAGGCTCTCCAGGCCTTTCCTGGGCCCAGTAACTTGTCTGAGATTGGCAGTTTTTGGTGGTGACTCTGTTGAACACAGTAGGTATTGTATGACTGTCAGTTGGGGATGTGAATCGAGGATGGCCTCAGGAGAGAGGGAGAGAGAGAGAGAGAGAGAGAGAGAGAGAGAGAGAGAGAGAGAGAGAGAGAGAGAGATCACTCAGGGTTCTAGGACACATGAGTAGAAATGGGGTTAGAGGGAACAAGTAGGCAGGTCCAAGGCTCTCTGCATCCTGGGCTTTGGACAGTCATATGGTCACTGGCTATGATGTACTGGCTGAGGTGCACCACATGACAAGGGAGTATCATGGGCTCCCCCTTCTTCATGGGGACCCCAGGGCATCTTCCTGCAGAGGCATGGAGGGCTTTGTACCCTTTGTGTCTCTCAGCCTCTGGGTTTCTGTAGCCGCTGTGAGGGTTCCCACTGAGTGGAAGGCTGTTGTTGTGTCAGTTGCTGGGCGTTGGGATTGGCTTTTACTTTCTCCTAATAGGAGTGAGACTGGAGCATCCTTGTTCCAATCTGACCCTTTTCTTAGAATAAGCTCCTAGAGCCGTGCTTCTTAACCTGGGGCCTGCAACCATCGGAAAACACGTCTTTCTAGCGGTCTTAGAAACTGAGAGGCTGCTCGGTAGCAAAATTAGTTATGAATAGTAGTGAAAATAAATATGTGTCTGGGAGTTCCTAGGACCATGGGAAATATGTGTTTCTGAGGGCAGCTTCAGTAGAGGGTTTTTGTTGTTGTTGTTGTTGTTGTTGTTGTTGTTGTTGTTGTTGTTGTTTTCTGAGCTGTGGGCCTCACTCTGCAGCTCACACTTACTATGTAGCTCAGGTTCGAGTTATAAAGTAGCCCAAGCTGGCTTCCCTATGTAGCTGCCTTAGTTTCTATTGCTTCGGGGAAATGCCATGGCAGAAAAGCAAGCTGGGGAGGAAAGGGTTAATTTAGCTTACACTTTCATATCACTGTTCATCATCAAAGGCAGTCAGGACAGGAACCTGGAGGCAGGAGCTGATGCAGTGGCCATGGAGGGGTGCTGCTTAATGACTTGTCCATCATGGCTTGTTCAGCCTGCTTTCTTTTAGAACCCAGGATCACCAACCCAGGGTAGCACCACCCACAGAGGGCTGGACCCTCCCCCCCCCCAACAATCACTAATTAGAGACAATGTCTTACAGCTAGATTTTATTAAGGCATTTTCTTAATTGAAGTTCCACCTTTTAGATGTCTCTAGCTTGTGTCAAGCTGACATAAAACTATTCAGCACAGTAGTCCAGGCTAGCTTTGAACTCACCACCCCCTGTAACTTGTTACCCTGTCTCTGTTAGAATTCTCAGGCCGCATTACCATCTTGTTCACAGAACACACATCTGTGCTCACCAGTGAGGACGGATGCTGCCGATAAGAGGAGAGGCCAGCATCTCCATGTGTGCGGCCGCTTGTTGAAAAGTCTCCCTCCTTTCTTCTTATTAGTAGAATTTTAATTTTTAAACATTTAATGTGTGTGTGTGTGTGTGTGCGCACACACACACACACACACACACACACACACTCACCACAGCGTTCATGTATAGGTCAGAGGACATCTTTTTGGGAGTCAGTTTTCTCTTTCCACTATGTGGATTCCAGGGATTAAACAGATCACCAGGCTCCCTGGTAAGTGCCTTTACTTGCAGAGTCACCTTAGTACCTTGATCCCTGTTGTGGAGACAGGATCTCGTTTAATTCTGGCTGGCCTCCAACTCACTATGTAGCTGTTGGATGACCTTGACATTGTGATCCTCCTGCTTCTGTGAGATAAAGGCATATGTCACCCTGCTGGGCTTCTATGCTGGGCATTGAACTCAGGGCTTTGTTTATGCTAGGCAAGTATTCTGGGTTGTGTCCAGCCTAAAGAGCCAATCATTGTGCGTGGTATAGACACAGCCAGGATCTTAGTAATGACCTACCCCGTGGAGAGTTCTGTACCTTCCTGCATTCCAGTGGCCACAGCTGGGGTCTCACCTGGTTCCTACTGCTGCTGTGCTGCGGAGGAGGAGGAGGAGGAGGAGGAGGAGGATGATGAAGATGAGGAGGATGAGGATGAGGATGATTGCAGCTGAGCACATTGCTTCTCTTCCTAGTCTCTTGTCGCCTTAATTAGCAACTCACTAGAGAGCCCTCTCTTCCTAAGAGGGAAAGGGCCTTAAAAAAAAAAAAAAAAGGCAGCCAAGAGCCACGCACTGGGTGGTTCCCTTTGGCTAGCTCAGAGATAGATTCTGTAGCCTGGAACATTGATCCTTCCAGGTGTACAGCTGTGAGGAACAGAATCAGGAACAGCCAAATTATTTACTGCTTTCTGTCCCTTCTTTTCATGGTGCGAACCCACCTCTTTCTAGAGTCCTGAGTCAGTATCAACTGGGTTACTTCTGTAGGCTTGAGGGGGTTTTAACCTACCCCTTGTTGGCCTCACTTTCTGCCAAACCTCACACTCCCTCATTTCTAGAAAAAGCCACACAGCATGGTCTCTAGTGTATAGCTTCTTTGCCATGGCCTCTTGGCGATTCTATCCCCACCTTTGCTTCTTCCTGTTCCTCACGCAGCTAATCTAAGCATCCAAACCCCACGGAACTAACTTGAATGTTCATGCTGGAGGCAGGTCAGAGACTCCTAAACTGTGAACTGACACCTTAAAGGGCCAGCGACTCTAGGTGGTTCTTGTCACCCTTACTGTGTGACCGCTGTGACTGACCTCTCAGACCTCCTCCCTAAAATGAGCCTGTATCAGCCTTGTCTGTCCTGTCTGCTTGCTTTGCTATACAGATCAATAAATAGAAGTCCATGCCATCTTTAAAGTAATTTATTAGTGCATATTAAGTGCCCGAAATGATGGGCTTCATGATGTATCTTAATACATGCATAGAGTTAGGTCACAGTTGCTCCCCTTCCCAGGCCCCGTTGTTCTCCTTTCCCTTACAGCCTCCCTCCTGCGTTCATGCTTTCCCTTTAAATCTAGAGTCTGCACATGAGAGGAGACATCTTATTGAGTCTGGCTTATCTCACTCAACATGATGCTCTCTAGTTCCACTCACTTTCTTTGGATGAATGTACTACCGTGTACACACACTGCATTTCCTTTCTATGTATCCAGGACATGGCCATTGTGAGTAATGCTGCAGTCACCATGGCTGTACCAGTGTCTCTGTTGTAGGCTGTTTTTCATGCTTGGGTATGTGTCCTGGAGTGGCAGGCATAGCTGGGTCCTGTGCTGTTCTGTGTCTGGGTTTTTTGAGGAATTCCCATACTGATGTCCATAGTGGCTCTACTAGTTCACACCCCACTGGCAGTGGGGCAGTGGATAAGGGCTCCTTTTCTTGCATCCTTGGCAGTGTTTGTGGTCCTTTGGTTTCTTTCTTTCTTTCTTTCTTTCTTTCTTTCTTTCTTTCTTTCTTTCTTTTTCTTTCTTTCTTTCAACAGTCCAATACTTTATTTTCACACAGAACCCCCTATCAGTAGGGAACGAGCAAAGGCAGCCCATGTGCTTGGCCGTGTTATCCCAGCTCAGGTTTGCAGCCCCCTTTCTCACTGCCGCAGAATATGGCACCAGGGCAGATGGGCAGGGCAGCCCGGCTACTCTTCATTTCAAACACTGAAGCCCAAGTAAATCCACTTTAATACAACTCAACAAGAGCTGTCTAAAAAGTATCCTCCACCCGTAGGAGCAATGACTAAAGCATCTTTTGTCCCCATTTCCCTGGACAGCTGTGGAGGAAGTGCAAGCCAGGCAGACACAAGGCACAAACAGTCCTTATGGGACTAACCAGCCAGTTCACAGAGGTCCTCCAGAGCCACGGACTCCTGGTGTGGGTCCTTTGATTTCTGGCTGGGGTGAGCAGGAATCTCAAAGCAGTTTTGATTTGCATTTCCCCAGAGGCTAAGGACAGTGAACATGTTTTTCAATTGCTGCAAACATCAAGTGATTTTTACGGAAAACCAGAGTGAGGCACAGTATGACAAGAAATTTATCTTGAAGAAATGATTCTTTGAAGGGACGTGGGGAATGGGAGAAAGCAGTGGAGAGCCATTCTGGCCTGCCCAGGCTGCATTAATCAGAGCCTTGTCTGGGGCCCTGGTCCCTCTATAGATCCACATAAATGGGACCTTACCATAGTCCCCAGGATGCAGAGGAAAGGTATATGAGAATGCTCCTGGGGCTTGCTCCCTAAAGTCTCCATGCTACAAGATGGAGCATGCCCAGAAGTAGCTACTCTCTAGCAGAGAAGCTCTGCAGGCAGGGACCGGGGTGCTGCACAAAGCAACTGTCACTACCGGATGCTGACTCCCGTGCCTGGAGGCTGGCGTGGAGCGGAGCAGGCATTGTCTGTGTGGCTCTCACTTAATACAGAGGAAAGTTCTGTTTGATTGGCTTCTGACTCTGGTTGCATGGCAGCCAGATGTTCCCCTCTGGGGAGGGCATGAGGAGGTGCTCTCTCCTCAAGTGGGGCTGGCTGACTTCCTAGAGACTCTGGGATGGGTGAAGACCTTCCCGGTTGGTCCTCTATGGACCCTGTGGACAGAGCTGTATCTTGAGTAGTACAGTTGCTGTTTTAGGAACATCTCTGCCCCTCCTCAACTCTCTTCCTCTTGACTCTCCCTGTGTGCCAGTTACTATGACGTGATGCCAGAGAGGCCACAGACACAGCAACCACTGACCTTTGCACCGCATGGCATTGCTAAGAAACTCCATGGAACTTTAGTTCTGTCTCTCCTCTGACTTCCGCTGCAGGGCTGCACCTGCACCTCTCTCCTGGGGTGTATTTAATTTGAATAGTTATCAGTTGGAATCTGGGTACCAGCATCAGAAACCAGCTTCTCTGAAAAGACAAAGCACTGATGCAATGTGTTCTGCTAGCCAGAGAAATCTGTCAGCAAAGATGTTTGGGATACGAGGCTGCACTTAATCCAGTAAGCCTATGCCTTATGGTTCTTTTCAGAACCTGTCGGGAGGGGCACTGAGAGGGCAATGTATTCTGATTGGTGTCCATCAGCTCTGTGCTGATGGAAAGATGTATCCACCATTTGATAAGAGCTCCCGAGGGCTGGGGAGAAGGCTCAGTGGGGTAAAGCTCTCACCATGTAAACCCAATGGCCTGTATTTCAATTCCCTAAATTTATGTAAAACGCTGGGACTAGGGAAACTAGAGCACTAAGCAGGGTCAGGAGGACAAGGCCAGGCTAGGCACCATAGAAAAAGCCTGCCTGAAAACACTAAACAAAACAAAGAAAGCCTTAGGCAGTGCAGTCCCAGGAAAACTCTGGCAAACTTTCTGGGAGTTTTAGACAGAAATTTAGCCACCAGCAGCTCACTTATCTCCCTGTAAGGCACCTGCCTCAGTATTCCCAGTTTATGGCATCATTACTTGGAGCGGCAGTGGTTGCTGAGGTATCCAAGGTGAGCTGGCATTGTTTTTTCTTTTTTTATTCAGTGTGTGTGTGTGTGTGTGTGTGTGTGTGTGTGTGTGTGTGTGATGCATGTGCCGTTGTGTACATGTGGAGATCAGAGAACAATTTTCAAGGGTCTGTTCTCACCTTCCAGTTTGTCAAGGCGGGGTCTCTCTTGTTTCTATCATTACTCAACGTACTGCAGGGTAGCCAGCCCTGCAGCTTCCAGCTAGTTCTCGCATCTTGTTGGAGTGCTGGGATTACAGAGATGTGCCAGCATACCTGGGTCCCTCCCCAGCCTTCCCTCCCCCTGGTGTTCATGGGAACTAGGTGTGCCGGGTTGGCTTCTATCCCTTCTGCGCTAAGGGTTTCCCTCAATAAAGCTCCAGCATGTCCAGACACGTCTTTGTAGATGCTTCTTACCAAATCTGAACGAATTGAATGTCCTCATATCATAATTTCAGTATATGTATATATGGGAAAGTTGGGACCCAGCATGTTTAGGTGACTTGTTCAAGGTTACACAGCAATGTATAGCGGACTTGGCCGTTTAGCTTAGACAGACTACAGAAGACATACTCTTAACACTTTATTCACCTGATCTTCTATTTACTATGAATACAGAAGCACACAGATTCACTTCTATCAGCAGACAGGAGACCTATGATGTCACTGTCTGAGACTATTATGGTCTGGGAAAGGGAAGGAGGAGGCCGTATTATGGCCTTGATGCCTAAAAGGCCCTTAGCTTAATCTGGGTGTTTGCTTCTCTCCCAAATTCTAGGAGCCAGTCCACATAGTGAGATAGCAGAGCCTTTAGCTGGGGAGACTTCACTGTGCATCAGTGCAATCCTGGCACTTGGCAGGGTGGCTGGTTTTTTTTTTTTTTTTTTTGGTCCCACTCCCATCACTTGCACAGAGGGGATGTAATGGGGAGTCAAAGCTTATGGATAGCTCTCCCTGTGCCACTACTAGGGGTGGCCCATCCTCAGGAGCAATCTCTACTGTTATCCATTAAAAAAAAAGTTAATTTTTTTTCTTTTAATTGTATATCTGTGTCTGCATATGTGAGGGCTGTGCCAGAGGAGGCCAGAAGAAGGTGGTGGCTTCCTGGGAGCTAGAGTCACAGGGTAGTTGTCGGCTGCCCAACATGGGTACTGGGAATCAAATACAAATCCTCTGCAAGAGCAGTAGATGCTTTTAACCACCAAACCATTGAGCCCTTGCTGTGCATTTTTATTCTGCTGGGATAGCGAGAGTTTCAGGGAGAGAATGGCCAGCAAGCTTAAAGAAATAGGCTCAGTTAGGAAAAAAAAAAACAAAACAAAACCATTTATTAAGAAGATGTCAGAACTGTGGCCAGGTAGTTAAGGAATCAGAGACTGCAGTGTTAGGGGGGATGGCACTAAGGGTCCTGAAAGGCTGACCTGGGGGCACAGAGAAGTGAGCAGACTGGCACCATGCATCTCCGCTCCCACAGTCCCCACCCTTGATTTCTTGCCTTTGGTGGCTGCAGAAAGGTGGTCAATGAGTCAGACTTCTGGGGCAGGAAGGAAAGATCCTTCAGACTTCCAAAATAAGCAAAAGGTCCTTCAAGTGCAGACCTCTCAGAGAGAGACAAGGTGTTTTCCAAGTGATAGATCAGCTCTCCACGACAAAGGAGCGAACAGCCTGTGCTCTCTTGGTAGGCTCATGTTTGCAGAGCATTCCCACTGCTGACTCAGGGATGTCCCATGTGACCCTCCCAGCTGTCACGCTCTATCAGGGAAGGCAGAGCTTACCACGCTGGGTTCCTGACCACTAACCACCTCGTGCGACTGCAAACCAATTTCTCCGGCAGGCTGTTTTAATATGGCTTCCCCCAGGAAAGTGAGCTAACGAGCACAAAAGAGGTTTACGTGCAGGAAGTTCATTTTGGGGACAAGGAAGGTGGCGATGGTTCTCTGAGAGAAAAGTGGAAGCCGTTTGTTAGAAGGATGTCAGAGGTGGGGATGTGACTCAGTTGGTAGTGTTTGGCTGCCCACACAAGTCTGGTCATGTGTGCCGCCCTGAATACTGCATAAGTTGGCATGATGGTCTATACTTGTGATCCTGGCACTTGCAAAGTACAGAAAGAAGAAGCAGAAGTACACAGTCATTTTTGGCTACAAAGCAAGTTCAAAGCCAGTCTGGGTTACATGGGACATCCATCTTAAAATAAAAAGTCAGGGATCAGGACATTGTATTCAGGGATTCAGATGTTGGAGTCCCAGGTTGTAGAAGGGATGTCACCAAGGGTCCTATGGGCTGACCGGAGTACAGGGCGCATGCTTAGGGCAACCACTATGGACCTTCCGAGTTGCAAGACAGGAAACTCTGGTGTGTTAGCTACCAGATCCTTCCAGGTTCCAGGGGTGCGGGGGGGGGGGGAGGCAGCAGGGGAGCATATAGGGCCCCTGTGATTGCTACAGTGTGGTGTACAGAGGTTTGTGGGGAGGACTCAAGGGTTGGGTGGTGGCTCCTTTGTGTCTGTCCCTCTTCCACAGTTCCTGTGTAATGCCAGCAGGGGCTCAGGCCGTGAGAAAGGGGCTCCTGAGCTCCGTGTTGTACAGATATCAGTTTGGTGTCTTCTATTTTCTAGGAACATTGCCCCATGGTCCTACTATCTTTTTGTTTGGGTGAGGCTTGTATTTACCATAAGGCATCACAGTGGTGCCACAGAGGAGAACCTTGGCACTCTGCCAGCCACACACTGACTCTGCCCCTAGGGTCATGATCTTTGAGCTGGGCCAAGGGGACTATAGGAAACCATAAGTCAGCCTGATTGGGCTTTGGTAGATGGAGGCTGGGGTGATGTGTCCTGGCTGTCCCACAGGGTACCTAAAGTAAGATAAAGCTCAGATGTGGAACCAGTATGGTCCAGCCTGCTGCCTAAAGCTCACAGAAGATGGTCTTAGGAGGGTGAGTCCTGAACTCCTTAGCATGCAGAAACCTGAAAGGGACTTGCTGGCTTCTTAATGAGTTGCCATTTTTTAACCCCTGTTTGTTTGTGGCCTTCCTCTAAGTGGGGACACAGGTCACATGCTCTCTTATGATTTGACTATTCCAGGTCCGAGACTCCATTTCTATGGCCCAAGCCATTGATGGAAGAGGGGGGGCTATTATCATTTCCAATTTCATTTCTAGTGAATAGTCACTAAAGATCCCGCATGACCATGTTTGTCAGGACCTGGGCACTGTGCTAACGCTTTAACATGATTAATGTCTGTCTTGTGCTTTGAAAGAACACTCACACAGTAGACACTCAACAAAAATGTTTATTTGCCACATCCAGCACAGCTCCAGGCATCTGATCTGACTGGGAGTGGTGAGGGAAGCACAGCGTGTGCCTGACATACAGGAGGCGGGTTACTGAATATGGCTGAACATGCTGTGAAGGCAGGTCTGGCTCATCTCAGGAGGAGCAGGCTCTGTAGGGGCACATTCTTTGGGTCAGAAATATCCCAGGGGAGAAGCTACGGGGACATTTTCTGCACACACTATCAATATCTGCACAGGGCCAAAGGAAGGGTTTGCCATTCCTTTGAGCCTCATCCTGGCAGAGGTGGCTTTGCCATTTTCTCATGGGTTTGAGGCTCTGGGTCTCACAGACTCAGCGTTTCCTCTGCCTCCCATGCTTTTGACTAAAAGCGAGTGCTTCTTTTTTTTTTTTTTTTTACCAGAATCCTACAGGATAGATTTGACACAAAGGCTCAGAAAGGTTAAGCATCTGGCTCAGGGTCAAACAGCTAATAAAGATACAGGTAAAAGTTAAACACAGGGCCTCACCTTTGCACCCGTAGCCTCCTAGTTCCAAGCATATTTTTCTTCTCTGGCCTGGTTCCGCCTGGAAAGGGCAAAAGGCCCTGACCCCCTCCCATCTGTCTCTTCTCATTTTCCTTTCCGGCCCTCTTGCTAGGGTCCTGCCACTCAGCTTCATGACCCTTCCAGCTGCGAGGTCTGCCCTCTGCAAATTCATTGGGTACCATTCTGCAGTCGCTTGGCTGCCAGCGCTAGTCTCCATCTGCCATAGTGGCGTGGTGCCCACTCACAAGATGGCAGGCTATTTTTATTCAGCTTAGGTGCCAAGCCAGCCAGATGTTTTTCAGCAGGAAAGGGAAGCTGAGCATGGCTGGGGAGTGGAGGAGGGTTCCAAATGGCAGTTCCGTGGGGGGCTCTGAGACCCACAAAGGGAGCGCTCTGGGACCAACACCTTCCCATTCCTGGCACCTGACCCTGGCTCCAGCTGGGTTCTCTGAACTGACCATGGCTTATAACACATGCTCAGCTGTGGTGGGTCTGCTGCAGGGAGGAGCTGCCTAAGCCAGGAGCCTCCCTGGGACTCCAGTGCCCCTCCCACTGGAGTCCTAAAGGCTGGGTCTAAGCAGAGATGCCTGTGATGCCTGCAAGGCTTCTGGGACTGGGACAGGCTGCTTGGAAAAATTCCAGGTTTGGCTGGTTGCCTAGGATCTGGCCAGAACAGGCTGAGAGTCCAGGCAGCTGTTGAGAGGGTCATCTTTCCCTTGAACATCAGAGCCAGCTAGTGGTGGCCTTTATCTACTGTCCTTTCCTTACAGAGGTGACCCTCAAGTGAGCATACTGCTCCAAAATCACCATAGCCCATGACATGCCCCATTGGCTCTCTGTTCTCCTACCTTCTTTGCTTCGAACCGGTGTGACCTTTCATGACCTCTGAGCCTTAGATACCTCATCTGTAAAATCCCCAAGGGTTACCTCCCACCTCGATCTGGGAGCCTGTGGCTCTAATTAGCTGAAAGGAATCACAGTTGTCACCAGGCTTGCTGACCTTTTCTGGGACCAGCCATTCTCCGAGCAGGGGAGGAACAAGTCTTATGTGTGACCCATTTTCTCACCCTGGAAGCACATTTCAGAATCTCCAAGCTGCCTGTCAAGACACTGCCTGCCCTCCAAGTCTGGGCTTCTGGATGCACAACCCTGTTCTGTGTGAAGGGACCAGGCTGAAGAGAGGGGACATGTTCATAGGGCTTGCAGTTTGCCAAGAAACCAGGCTGTGGGATGGTCCTCTGTTGTGACTGGCTAGCCTGCGTGTGTGGAGTTTGGCTGACCTAGGGAGTCTGGCCTGCAGATCCGCCCCAGCTGGGCTGCAGCTTTTCTGCGTGAATGCGCACCTGCGCCCACACCTGTCCCAGTGAAAGCTGCTTTGGTCAGTACAGGGAGTGGTGTGGGGTTGAAGGACTTGGTGGGCTACAGCCCTTCAAAGACGGACGCCATGCATGCACCCCTGGAAAGTGGGATTATGTCAGTTCAGGTAGCCAGCAAGGGGACCGAAGGTTGCAGATGGACTTAAGGAGGTTTGTGGATTTACTTGGAATGGGATGAGGACTCCGGATTTGTGGAGTCACAGATTCCTTACTTGTGGAAGAGCGAGGCAGAAGATGAGACTAGAGGCGTTTGGGGCCTCCGCCTGCTCCTGCTCCTGCTCTTGGCGGTAGAAAAAGGGCTGGCAAGCTGACAGTGACCCCTATCTCTCCACACTGGTGAGGTCTAGGAGATGGACTTGCCGCGGATCTTCCAGGTGGATTGCAGCCCCGCCGCCCCGAGGACAGCTTGCTTTTCACCAAGTAAGTCACATCGCAGGCTTGGGCTTGGGACTTTGTGTACATGGCTTTGTTTCTGATGTCATAAGAGGTACATACACTGTGGTTATGCTAAGGCTGTGTGGGGGACAATGCTGCTTCCAGACCTGACTGGGTCCCTAATTGTGGAGCCATTTCTTCTCTGGGTGAAGACCTAGAGGAGAGAGACAGAAGGAGGTCGGAGGGCAATTCCTGGGGTCATTTCTCTCCTCTCACCATTTGTTAGTTCTAGGGCTCGAACTCTGGTCCTTAGCTTAAGTGGGAAGAACTTGTATATGCAGAGGTGCTGAGCCATCCCTCTCAGGAAGGCATCTCTTTCTGGGGCCAGGGCTGGAAGTTTTGAAGAGGTTTTGTTTTCCACTTCAACCTGATCAGTGGGGGCCTAGCATCATAGACAGGATGGAGGCCTCAAAGGTGGTGCCCTTGGCGGCCCTGAGCAAGGAAAGCTGCCAGGTAGCTGATTCTGTTAGCACTGGTTACAGGTTGTGGCTATGAACTGATTGGTCTCAAGAGCTTTTGTTTTAACCAGCTTTCCCTGTGATTGGGCAAGACCTAGCAAGACATATGCCTAATCCAGTTTTGCTGGTTGTGGGGTGAGTGAATGAGAGATGTATACCCAAGCCCTAGGAAGAGAAGTCTGAAACTGGTCGTTTTTCCTCAGTGACCTGAGATGCTCCCTCAGACTTTATCAGTATCTCCAGTGACCCTGGTTCCTCAAGTTCCTCTAGTAAAATAGCAAACCTGGGATTGTTTTTCCTCACCATTCCTCAGCCCTGCCCGTCTCTGCTCATATCTGCTGTTTGTTTCCCGGATGCTCTCTTCTCACTTTGGTTGACTGCTTGATGCCCAGTAGATACAGCGATGTGTGTGGTGCCTGGACAGCGCTTCTCCCGTTCACACTACAGTACGGGAGGAGGGAAGAAGAGTGCCCGTGTTTACTTTTGTTTCATCCCCTGTACTTGTTTGGCTCCTGTGAGTTCTGGCAGCTTCTGGAAGTACTGTTTCTGGTCTTTTATCTGTGTGGGAGACACGCAGGCGTTGGGGGTGCACAGGAGTAGATTATTGCACGTAGTATGATCTCAGGCTAGCCTGTAGGAAGCACTCCTCTGGCTAAGGCAGGAGACTTCCTCGAGCTGCCTAGAAACAAGTGTCCTTGGGGATCTGGGGGGAGAGAGAGAGCCCATTGTTTGGAGCTGCTTGGAGCAAGGTGGCCTCTAGAGGCAGAGAATGGGCCAGATGTAGGCTGAGAGAGCTGGTGTCCAAGCAGACAAGAATTACCAAACCTTTCCATATCCTAGCTGGGTGGCTCTCAGGCTGTGTCCTGGAGGAAGTGAGTATTGCAGGGCCTGGGAGGGCTCCCTGGAAATTAGTCTTGCCAGCATTCGTCTCTCTCGCTTCCAACAATAAGGCCCGATGGTTTTGGCGGGCTTGGCCTGTATTACCCGTTTGCATTTCTTGCCTTTGTAGTGCTTTCAGCCCAGACACAGGGAGGTGTAGATGGCCAGCCTCAGTCTGTCCTATCTCTCTAGAGTGAAGTGCAGACCGATTAGAGTAAAACGCACACATTTTGAAGGAGCGTCAGGAAAAAGTTTTGTCTCTAGCTAAAGTGAACCTTGAGATGGGGAAGGATGATGCCGTGGTAGCCATGTTGCCACCGTGAGGTAGTCGCATTGCGGTTATGAGAGGAGGACCTAGGCGGAAGGCTGGGCTAGGAGGTGATTTGAGCCCTTCAGTATGATGTAAGTCTGGGTCTACCTTTGCTCTAAAGCCCCTGGACTCTTGTTGGTGTGCGTCTGATGGCTTGATGCCTGTCCTCTGTGATGGTAGAGGCCTCTGTTAAGGTGGAGAAGAAGGTGGTCGTTTGTTACAGGCTGAGGTAGTAGCTTTTTAAGTTTAGAAGAGTGGGCACAAGAAGGGGTTGAGAGTTCAGCAAGGCCATGGGTGCTCATCTACCTGGGAAACATGGGGCACTGTGTAGAGCCCCCCTCCCCTCTCCAGGAGGACAAAGGCCACGGAACAGCTTACCCGGAGTGTAGGTGTTTGAGCATTCTAGTAGGTGTGTGATTTGGGAAGGGTGGGTGTGGCCCAGGAGATTTGAGAAGCATGCGTGTGACTGAGAGACCTCACGTTTGTGGCCAGACCTCCTGCAGACTGTAAAGTGCTGACCCACACCGTGAGCACCAAGGAGAAGCAGAAGCTCTTTCTATAACCTTCTCTTCTTGAGACCAACACTGGGGGGTGGGGGGACAGGGGGGAGCCCATTGCGGGAAAGCTGGCCCCAGGGGCAGTAGCTATGCACTGGCTGCACAGGAGCCATTTCATATGATGAACAAGTGTCAAGGAGGCATGAGAGCTGGTCACCCTGCCTGTGGCAGTTTTGTCTGAAATGCAGAAAAGGTGGATAGCTTTCTATTCAAAACCCCAGAAAGACTTTCTGTCCTCAAATGGTCTTATAACAAGATGGAGTCAGAACTCAGTCTTCTATGAGTAGAAGCTTGGCTCAGGTCAGCAGCTGGAGGGTCAGTGCCAAGTTCTTGGTGACAATATATTGTCAGCCTTTCCTCTTCATTCATTTAACACCTACTTTCTGAAGACACACTGGGTGCTAGGTCCTGTTCTGGGTGCAGACAAGTTCCTGTCCCCAAGGAGTTCTAATCTTGATAGATGGAGCCTGGAGGCCCATGACCAAAACATTAATGTGCAGAAAGTATATTACAGGATGTAAAATGAATCCCACTGGCCAAAGAGATCAAGAGTGTGGGCAGAGGATGTTAGCTAGGGATTCCAAGGTGGGCTTGAGAGAGAGGGAGAGAAAGAGAGGAAGGGGGGAGTGATGAGAGGGAGTTAGAGAGGTAGGCAGAGGAGAGAGGAAGGAAGCAAAGGAGGGAGGGAGGGAGAGACAGACAGACAGACAGACAGACAGACAGACAGACACACACACACACACACACACACACAGAGAGAGAGAGAGAGAGAGAGAGAGAGAGAGAGACAGAGACAGAGAGAGAGACAGAGAGAGAGACAGAGAGAGACAGAGAGACAGAGAGACAGAGATCCCTGTGAAGAGAGAGCAAAATGAACTGCAAGGTAATAGGAGGAGAATTCTAGGCACACTCTGAGACAAGGGACACAAGTCAGAGGGGTCGGATGCCCACAACAGTGGAGGAGCTGTTTGGGGTGGGACCTGCAGGGTTAGGACATGGAGTATTGTCAGGAAAAGGAGACTGTTGTACCCTGGTTGTCTGAGCAAAAGCAGGATGCGTGTGATCTCCTTTGCACTTTAAAATCTATAATTATTTGTTTCCCACTTTAAACCATAGCTCTGTGTGTTTTGTGGAGACTCGAATGCAGAATCCAGGCTGAGAAGAGAAGCCAGGGAGTGGATGGCACGCACTGTGTGGGGCAGAGATGCCCGTAGCAGGACCTGCCGTGATGGCTGAGGCTGTAGCTGGAGATGCTTGGGGTTTTCATTTGGTGCTGAGAGTGCAACTCAGGGATCGTGGTTCTTCTTGACTGTCAGCTGAGTGGGGGCAAGCCTCACCTAGGACACAGACCTCTTGACGTGTCTCCCGGAGACTTTCAACATCGTGTTGAGGTGGGAAAACCTACTGCCAATTGCGGACATTATCATCCAATGGGCTGGGGGGCGGGGCAAACAGGGCGAAAAGGAGAAAGCGAACCTAGTGTCAGCATTCCTCAGTCTCCGCTGGATGCAATGTGAGGGACTAGCTGCCTCCAGCTCCTGCTGTCCCACTTCCGCACCATGGCGGGACCGTACCTTCAAACTCTAACCTCCCTCCCTTCCTCTCTTGCCTCCTTCCTTTCATCCATCCTCAGGTATTTGGTCGTAGCAGTGAGAAAGGTAGCCCTGGACCTTGTGTGTGGGCAAGCTGGCAAGATGCCCTCCTGGGATGTGGGAAAGGAGAGAAAAGGCTAAGACCTTCTGGCATCTGTGGCTGGACCAGCAGTGGCCCTGCTTTGGAACGGGGAGAGGTCACCTTATCACGGTGTACATCTGCAGCAGCCGCTCTTGACAAACCGGGATGGTCTGGCAAAGCAGGGCTCACTGTCTGTCTGTCTCTCCTCAGTAGGAACTTGGCAGCATGTGCTGGGATGAACGGGGCCAGAGTGGGGTGTGTTCAGCTTCCTCCCAGAGAGCACCTGTCTGGCTCTGAGGACTGTGGGCAGGGAGCTTAGGGACCGTGAGGAGCAACATATGGTCCTCAGACCAGGGTGATGGTGGGAACCATAGGCTCCTTCAAACAGCACTGGACTCCCCCTGGGGGCCTGTGAGGACCAGGGAGAGAAGTGTTGTTAAACCTGGAACTCTGTGTCATTTGCACAAGTTCCCAGGGGCCACAGCTTTAGCTGGTCTAAGAGCCATACTTTGAGACACCCTGAATGGGACACTCCTTAAGTGTTTGTGGTTCTCCATGACCAAGGAAGGCCATGCATGCATTTTTCCTCCCTTCAGTACTGTGGATTGACTCCCAGGCTTCTAGAATCCCTGGCAAGCTTAAGCTTGATACCACTTTTATATCCGGCCCCTTTTATTTTTATATTTAATTGCTTTTATTCACCTGTGGGGGTGGGGCATGTGCACAGGACTGCACCCCTGTGGAGGTGAGAAGACAAGTTTTGGGGGAGTCAGTCCCTCTCCTTCTCCGACGTGGAACCTGGGGATCAAACTCAGGTTATCAGATTTGATGGCAGGTGCCTTTACTGCTGAGCCATCTCAGCAGCCCTGTTTTTTATTTTGACACTAAATTGTCCAGGCAGCCTTCCAAACTGTAATCCTCCTGTCCCATTGTTGTCAATCTACCCAAATAGCTGGCATGACAGGCCTGCATGGCCAGGCCTGCATTCTGATCAGGCTTGGGGGGAGCAGGAAGGAACTTGAGGGTTCCTAGGCTTAGACTGGTTGGCAGACACTGCCTTTCCTCAGTCAAGGTCATCGGCTGTTGGTGTCCAGAGCCCAGCAGAGAAGCGGGGAGGCTGTCTCTGGCTGCCCCTCCAAGGGAAAGGACTAATTCTCGGCAGCCAGCTAAACGGCTTGCACAGGATTTCTTATTTATTTCAATTAAGCTCTGGGCTCATTACGCAGCAGCCCCACAGCTCCCTGCTTCCCCAGGAGGAGTAAAATCACATTTCCATATGTCTTTCCAGCTTGCAGAGTCCCAGGGAGCAGGGTAGTAGCGACTCCAGCAGAGGCTTGAGAGGAGATGGGGGCCTCGTCCTCTTCCTCCTCCTCTTCCTTCTTCTCCCCCTCTTCCTCCTCTACAGCCCCAGGTGAAGGTTGGGAACCTGGACTGTGAGGAGCTAGCTTTCTCTCTTCCCTGACCGACCAAGTGTTGCTCTGGACATCTGGTTTGCATTTTCCTCTCGAGGTCTGCCAGAAACAATTGTGGAAACAACGCGGCCCTGCATGGCTAGAGTTCTCCATGGCTCTGGAATTCTCCAGCTGTCCCATAGGGCCTCGTGTTAAGATGTAAGGAATTCTGTAAGTGATGTCATCAGGCTGGGAAAACGCTGCAGGCGTTGCTGTGGGGCCCTCGAGGGCACTGTCTTAACCTGCAGAGGTGTGTGGCAGGCCATGCTCCACTAGGCTGCTTGGCCCAGGCTTGAATGCCACCGTCCTCTCATATATATATATGGCGTCTTGGGCTGTGGATGGAGCAGAATAAACAGCAACCACCATCATTGGTCCCTCACCAATTAAGATAGGGCATCTGGTGATGCTTCGGTACAGCCCTGCTGCTCTCTGTCTGTGGACAAGGACCTGTTACATCCCCTCTCCATTCATCTCAGGGACGCAGTCCTACTCAGAATGGTATGTGTCCTTTTGGCCCCGTGTGTCCTTTGAGCAATCCTGAGAAAAACCTCATCACTGTTCAAAAGGGAAGTTTCCCGGTCCCTCACTTGGATGGCATGTCACACCAAAGTCCTTGGAGTCAGGAGCAAGAGGGAGAGGCTGGTGCGCTGTGAACTAGGGAGTCGATGGAATAAAGGGCAGAGTGGTAGAAGGGCGGGATGGGGTGCGACGGGGATTGCTGCTGGGCGATGGCCAACAGCCCGGTTTTTACTGTTAGATATTAGCCTATCTGTGCTGGAGCGGACTTTGTGGCTTAGGGTCCAGGGTAGAGGTTGGTGGTGACGGTGAAGGGAAGGGGTGTTGAAGACAGTTGGTTTAATAGGGCTGTTGTAGAAAATGGCCACAGAGACGTAAGTTTGTAACACAAATCCTTCATCTTCTGCTTCTGGAGGCTGGCAGTCTAAAGTCATGGGGTTGGCAGGGTTGGCTCAGTCCTTTGAGGATTCCCTAGAAGTCTCGCATGATTCCTGGTGGCTTCCTAGCCACCTTTGACATTCCTTGACCTCTGTTGGTTCACCCCATCTCTTCCTTCGTATTCCCATGACATTGTCCCCATGTCTGTGTCTGCATGGCCTGTTTTTTTTTTGTTTGTTTGTTTGTTTTGTTTTTTTTTTTTGTTTTTTTTTAATAAGAACAACCGCTATTCCCATCTATGTCGGAAATCTTGAAAGAACGGCTCCCTTGAGCTCATGTGTTTGAATGCTTGGTTCCCAGTTAGCAGAACTGTTTTGGAAGGATTAAGAGGTGTGTCATGGAGGTGGGCTTTGAGGTTTCAAACACCCACGCCAGGCCCAATCTTGTTTTCTCTGCCTCTCTGAGCATCAGGATGTAAGTGAGCTCTTAGGTACTGTTCCAGTCTTGCCTTCTGCGACACTCCCTCCTGTGATGGCCATGGACTGACGATTTGAAACTCTAGGCAAGACCCCAGTTAAATGCCTTCCTCTATATGTTGCTTTGATCATGCTGTCTCCTTAAAGTAATAGAGCAGTAACTAAGATACCATCCAAACAGGACTGCAGCACTTTTGGGGTGTATTCTGACCCACAGCCAGGCCAGAGAGCCAGGAAATGAGATGAACCCAAGAGGTATTCTGAAGTTGAGGTCAGCAGCATGAGAGACTGGTTGGTTGGTTGGGGCAGAGAAGAGTTAGGTGTCTCAAACTTTGCCATCAGGTCACCTGATGGGTTGCTGTGATCTGAATGCTAGTGTCCCTCTAAGAAGTAGGGACTTAGCCAGGTATGGGTGGTGCACGCCTGTAATCCCAGCATGGGAGGCAGAGGCAGGCACATCTCTGTGAGTTCAAGTCCAGCCTGGTCTACAAAGCAAGTTTAGGATAGCCAAAAAACCCTATCTCAAAAAACAACAAAACAAAACAAAAACAAAAATACCACAAATGAACAAAAAAAGAAAAACAAGCAAACAAACAAACAAACAAACAAACAAAAAAGTGGGGACTTTAGGAACTGACCATACTGAGGGTTCTTTTCTCAAGTATTGGATTAGTGTCTTTACACAAGCCTCCAGTGAGCCCATGCCCTTGCACTCTGTGGGCACAGGGAAACAAAGAGCCTCCAGTGAAGCAGAGAGTGACTCTTAGGGGAATCCATTGACACCTCTGTCTGGGATTTGCTGGTTTTTAGAACTAGGGACAAGTAACATCTGTGTTTATAAACTTCCCAGTCAAAGGTGTTTTGTTACAGTGACGGAGCATATTAAACAGGACTCTTGGTAAGCAAGTACGTGGTTCAGTGGGTCTGGGACCAGGCAGGGACGTTTTGTCCTTCAGTTCATATCCCAAGGGAGTCTGTTGCTGGACCAGGTATGTTGAGGAGTGGCCAGTTTGTAGAGCTGTGCTGTGCAGCAAGGTAAGCACATGCTATACATGACACTCGAGGTATTGTAGCCTTTCTATCCCAAACCAAGATGGGCCATGAGTGTAAAATACACACTCAGTGTATGACACTAGAAAAAACATAAATGGAATACTTTTTACTACGACTATTTTGAATCATGTTTGGGCCAAATAAAACACACAGCTAAAACATTCATCTATTCATTTTACTCTTTTGAATGTGGCTACAGCAAAAATGTAAAATTATACATGTGGCTCACGTTAGAGTTGAAATAACAACCCCTCAGACAGTGCCGGCTTCGTGTTGGTTTCCGGAGCCTTTATTTCAATACTGTCTCCTTCTGGAAGCTTCTTGACCACTCCAGCTAAAGATAGCTCCCACAGGCATTTCATTTTTACAAACTATTTTCATGTCACTTGAAACTGCTGTGCTGTGTAAGTATCTGGGTGCGCATCCGTCCACAAGTTGATTCAAGAGTTTCTTTCTGAGTTCCCTGACCAGAGGCCTGCTAGTCCCACACCTTGACAGTTGACAACATAAAGTCTGGAGATACCCAGAAGCCTTCAAGGAGTCTTGGGAGGGCTGCGGAACAGAGGTCAGAGTGGAGAGTGCTGGGCTTTGGGACTTAGGTTAATAGAATTAAGGCTCTCACACACCGAAGTAAACCCTTTTCCTCAACCGGAAGGTGAAAGTCCAGTTCCTCAGATGAAGGGACTTCCGCAGGCTTTCACCCCTTGCTTCTTCACCTTTAGGGCACAGTTCATCATGGAGCCATTGTGTTAAAAGACTCCAAAACCAGATTTTTTTTCCCACCTTCCTTGTTTCTCCCTTGCTCCAAGCTCTGGGACCAGCATACTGCTCCCCAGGCATGATCTAAGCCACTGTGATCTGCTCTGCATCCAGGGTCTCCCTTCTTTCTGCCTTGCCCCAGATGGGTGTGGGGTCTGGGCCAGCCCATTCCTCGCAGTGGGTGGGGTCAGGCAGCAGCATGGCGCTCTCCTCTCTTCCTGTCACCAGCTCAGGGTTGCACTGGCTGCCTCATTCCCTTGTCTCTCATGGACAGGCAAGCGTGGAGAAGGGGGTTTCGGCTTCAAAGCATGTGGGCTCTGTTAGAGCTGACTGAGGTAGAGTTTGGTGTGTTAGCCCTGTGAGAAGAGCGCGTGGAAAGTGATGTCATTTCATCATGAGGACCGCACAAATCTTCAGTCTCTGCCAGCCATTGGGAACATGGAGTGTCACCTGGCAGTGTTTAGTGACTCACCCTGGCCTTACATCCCTGCCTTACTAGGGGACTGGGTGTGACATGCCCTGGAGAGGCATGACTTCCCGGCAGGACTTTTGCCAGTAAGGCTGCCCTGAAGGAAGGAGGGGAGAGCTGAGGCCAATGTGGACCCTGCTCACTGTGCTTCCTTGAGGCCATGCCACAGGCAAATACCATGAGGCTTATGTGGGAGTGCTTCTAGTGGGAGCTGACTCCAGGAAACAGGAAGAAATGGGAGGTGGGTGTTACTGCAGGGAGACCTCAAGGGGGACCTTTGCCTGGACCACTCCACTGAGGGGAAAAGAAGCTGAGGGGCATATCCATCTGCTCCCATGCCCACCTGGACCCCCTGGGGCCTCTGCTTGGTGATAGAGAAGATTAGGCAAGTGGGGGAGAGTCAGTAATGGCCTCTGCCTGTGGGGCATCCAGGGTGAGGTTCTATGATAGCCCTAAAGGGATTGGGCTCTGTGGTTTCTTCAGCTCCTTAGCATGGGGATTATAAATGCATGCCGCTATAGCCAGTGTGTATGTAAGCACTAGGGAACCTGAACTTAGCCCTCATTCTTACATTGGGAACACGTGACTAAGCCCTCTCTTCATGCCTGACATTTAGCAGTGTTTAGCAGTGATCTCTTCTCTTCTCTTCTCTTCTCTTCTCTTCTCTTCTCTTCTCTCTTCTCTCCTCCTCCTCCTCCTTCTTCTTCTCTCTCTCTTTCTCTCCCTCTCCCTCTCCTCCCTCTCTCTCTTTCTCTGTTTCTCTGAGACAGGGTATCTCTTATAGCCTTGGCTGTCCTGGACTCATTTTGTAGACCAGGCTGGCCTAGAACTCACAGAGATCCACCTACCTCTGCCTCCCAAGTGCTGGGATTAAAGGTGTGCGCCACTACACCTGGCTAGTAGTGATGTCTTAAGTAATGAGTTCTGTCCTTTTTGTATGTGTGTGTGTGTGTGTGTGTGCTTCGGACTACCATGTCTTGCCAAGGTCCCCAGAAGAGGATCCCCTGGGTCTTCTGATCTCACCTTCTACCCCACAAGGCAGTTCCACTGTTGTCTCATAGAGTGTAGGAGGATCCATCATGTTGAATGACTTGTTTGGCTTTTCACAGTCGATGGGGTTTGGGCCAGAGAAATCTGGCTGTATTCAGGGCTGCTTCCACCAGAAGCCTGTTGGAAACTCCATCAGCCCCTACTGCCTGCTGCCTGCACATTCTCCCTGTGAAGGGCCAGGGAGTGAAGGGCTGAGGCCAGAAGAAGGCTTGACCTGCTTGGCTGTGCCTCATGTATGCAAAGAAGCTACAGGCAATGGGAAAAATGTCTGGGTTCATGGCTGTGACCAAAATCCCAAGTTTACAGAGCAGGTGGTCAGCAGGCCAGGCTGCCAAAGATTATATTTGCTCAATCTGGTAGCTCAGATGGATGTGGTCTGACCGTGGGTCATGATTGGCCAACTTCTAATCCAGTGAGTTTGTTTGTTTGTTTCCACTTCATATGCAGTCCTTTAATTCCTCAAAAGCGTTATTAAGGGAAGAGTGATTCCTAGTTGACACACGTGAACACATTGAGGGATGAAGTAGCCTGATGGTTGCTATGGAGATAGAAAGGCAGGGGCTGGGTTTGAAGCCAGGTTTGTAGCCTTTTAAGCCCTGGGTTCTGTCCTAGAGGCTCTCATATAGGGATTAGTTCTCCCAGCAATCTCAGAAAACCAAGGCACAGGGGCCAGAGGGATGGCTCAGCAGTTAAGAGCACTGGGTGCTCTAGCAGAGGACTTTGCTTGGTTCTCAGCACCCACGTGGTGGCTCACGGCCACCTATTGCTCTAGATCCAGGTAACAGTGCTGCCTTCTGGAGCCTTCTCAGGCTTCTGTGCACAGATGGTACATATAAACTCATGCAGCCAGATACACACATTGATGAATAAATCTAAATAAAACAAATTCCCTCCCCAGTTAGGTACAAAGGAAGGGCCTCCTGCTTGTCCCCTCATACCTGCCCCTCTGCAAACAGCTGATTTAAACCTCATTTTACCTGAAGAGCATGAAGCAAGATTTGGAGTAACAATCATGGTGGATTGGGTTGGTGTGACCCCATCCTGGGGATGACTCTGAGCCTGTGCTCTAAGTTCGATGACTTTCCTAGAGCATGTCACGGTAGTTACTTATTTCCCATCTAAGACTCCAGTCATCTAGCCTGGCCTCTTGTAGTAGGTAGCTCTGATGTGGCACCACGAGTCAAGGGCAGTCGGTTTCCCCTAGCTGGATGGACTTTGGGAAGTCATTTGGCAATGTTTGGAGATATCTTTGGTGGTGTTACAGTTGTGGTGGGGGAAGTCCAGAGCCATTTGGTCACATCCTACCCAAGATATGGGGACAGCCTGCTACAACAGAGAATAAGCCGATAGAAATGTAGAGTGCAAAGGTTCTGTTAATCTGCTTGTGCTCTGATAAAAAAGCTCTGAGCCAAAGTTGCTTATAAATAAACACATTGCTCATTGTTCTGGGAGCTTCTACATCCAGCCTAAGGCTGCAGAG
Organism: Acomys minous; assembly: GCF_964271855.1. NCBI lineage: Eukaryota > Metazoa > Chordata > Mammalia > Rodentia > Muridae > Acomys > Acomys minous. The sequence continues at coordinate 44,105,942 of NC_140500.1, forward strand.
GCTTCAGGCTTGGACAAGGGCTGAGTCTTTGCTTCCAATGGCATCTTGACTGCTTCTTCCTCTGGAGGGGTAAGTGTGGGTTCTCAGAGGATAGAAGGCATGGATTTTTGTTCCTCATCCCCCCATCTAATCTATCTATCATTTACATATCACATCTATTCTATAATCTATCTATCATATCTATCTACCAATCACCTATCTATCCATCCATCTATCAATAATCTGTCTATAAATTATCTATCTATCTATCTATCTATCTATCTTGTATGAATGCATGTATGTGCAGGTGTGTCTGTTGAAGCTTGAGGCCCACCCTAGATTGTTTTGTTGTGTCCCCCTATTTTTGAGTCAGGATCTCTCCCTGGCCTGGAGTTTTCCAAGCAGGCTAGACTAGCTGGCCAGGGATCCCCAGGCATCTACCTGTTTCTACCTTCCTACCATTGGCCTTACAAGTGTGAGTCACTAAACACCTTTAAAAAACAAACAGCTGGTTGGGGTTGGAGATGTGGCTCAGAGGTTAAGAGCACTGACTGCTCTTCCAGAGGTCATGAGTTCAGTTCCCAGCAACCACATGGTGGCTCACAACCATCTATAATGTGATCTGATGCCCTCCTCTGCCTGCAGGTGTACATGCAGGCAAAGCATTGTATACATAATAATAAATAAATAAATCTTAAACAAACAAACGAATGAACAGCTGGTAATGGTGACTCATACCTTTAATCCAGCACTCAGAAGGCAGAGTCAGGACATCGCTGTGATTTTGAAATCAACCTACTCTACAAGAGTTCCAGGATAGCCAGAGCTATGTATTCTCAAAATAAAGCAATGAACAAAGTGGGTTCTGGGAATCGAACTGGTGTCTTCCTGCTTGCAAGGGAAGCACTTTACTAGTCCCCTTCAAGCCCATCTTTGAGCTTGAAGTCCCATCTTACTGCCCTCCTGACTTAATTGCCTTATAGAGGCTTCTCCTCCTAATGTTACCACTCTGATGATTCTGTTTCACCACAAGCACTTGGGGTACTCTTCCAGACAGGAGCTGGGCTCTGCTGGTCCTTCACTCTTGCTGTCTCTCCTTTATTTTGGAGCTGGGAAGTGAGAGCTTATTAGGAAGAGCTCGTTGGTGTCATGACCTCTTGGCAGTTCTTCTCTGTCCCTTTCCTTTACCACCACAATAACTTATTCCTATTTACCAGCCTAACTGTCTCAGAGGCTAAGCAGAAAGTTGATAGATACCTCTTAAATATTTGCAGTTGAATAGAAGTTGAAGAGAGGCAAGGACATTGTGTGCAGTCACTCTTAGCTTCCAGGGAAGAGACAGGACTTCAGGATCTCAGGGGCCAGGGTCACTTGGAAAGTGGGGTCATATGGGCTCACGGTGGTAACTGGGTCATGAAGAATGGCCACAGAGTGGACTGTGGCCCAGGACCTCTTCAAACTCCAGTTCCCTGGCAGTGCCCCAACTGGACACAAACAGCTGGAAGGCAGGAACCTGGGAGATGCGTCCTGTGGAGGAGGGAGGAGAGCAGATGGCAGTGAGAGCAGTAAGCCCAAGGCTTACTGTCCCTCTTCCTCTTCTGGCTAGGAGGAGGGCATGTAGGCAGTGTCAAGGGACCCTGTGCTGTCCCCACGTGTCTCTGAGAGAGGAGGGTTGGGTAAAGGATGAGTGAGATCTTCAGGTACTTAGGACTCTCTTATGGAGGCCCCAGAGGGCCAATCTTTTGTATGCCTCTCCTCAGAAGGAGCCTAGAATGTAGTATTGCTTCAGTGCTAGCTTTCAACAGAGTTCTCAAAGTAGCAGATTACTTCTGTTAGAATCCCTAGGGACCGGCCGTCATTCCGACTCCCAGTCTGTAGCCACAGCTCTAGAGCCAAACACGCTAGGGAAGATGGGAGGAGGAGATGGGAAATCAGCATCGTTTTAAAACCGGTTTCTAGAAGGCCCTCCATCTGTTGACGCCCCCTACAATTAGCATGTTGTTTGAGACAGGTCTGGCTATGTAGCTTTGGCTGGCATGGAATTTGCTATGTTGACCAGGCTGGCTGTAAAGGTACCGAGTGTTGGGGGTTATAAGTATGTACCACCATACCTGACTGACTATACCTGTGTCTTGGAACATTTGCTTCTAGTTCCTTCTAGCAGTTTCAGGTCTTACATGAAAGTCTTTGATCCATTTTGAATAGATTTTTGTGCAAGATGAGAGATAGCAATCTGTTGATTCTTTTCCATGTGGCCATCCAGCTTTTCCAGTGCCATTTGTTGAAGAAGCTATTTTCCCCCTTCCTAGCCACACTTTCATCATTGATGCTTGACATAAGGTCCATGTAGCCCAGGGTAGTCTTGATGTCACTATGGAGCTAAGGTCTTGGACTTCTGATCCTCCTGCCTCTTCCTTCCGAGTGCTGGGATTATAGGCCTGCCCCACAATGCCCATCTGTCATATGATGCTGCAGTTTGGACCATGCATACTGGGTAAATATCCTATGCATTGAGCCATGCCTCCAGCTCTGGAGTCTGAATTTTTAACTAAATCCATCAGTGGTCCATTTGCCCTCAGTGGCTGGAAATCCAGGCTGGAAGATCTGCTCCCTTGCTGGGGGGCTTTTCCTGGGCAGAGTTTCTGCTTCGTTGGTAAACTGCATTTAAAAAAAAAAACTTTCTCTTTGCCGTTCTGTTTCTAACAGTTTTCCTTCAAGTGTGGGAGGCTGTCCCATGGGTGTGTTAAATTGATAAACTAGAGTCTTTAAGGAAAGAGGAACATCAGCTGTTGTGTTTGGCTTTCCCCTTGAGTGAAAAGTGTGTGTGTGTGTGTGTGTGTGTGTGTGTGTGTGTGTGTGTGTGTTATGTGTGTGTGTTTTAGGAAGGAGATTGTATGTATTAGTCTGTTTCCTCTTACCAGTAGCAGACTGCAGGCTTTGTAAGTAAGTTATAAGGGAAGCTATTTTGAGCTCATAGTTCTGGAGGTAAAAGGACAAAGGGGTGCATTGATGGTGACCTTTCAAAAATAATTATTTAAAATTTTTACTTTATTATTTTTTCCCAGTTCCATAAATGAATATAATGTATTTTGGTCATGTTCACATGCACGCTCACGTGTACACACACACACACACACACACACACACACACACACACACACACACTACCTTGTCTTCACATCCTTCTATTTCCACTCAACCCCTTTCCCTTCCAAACAAATCTCCTTGCTGCTTTTATGTCTTTGGTTGTGTTTTGTTTTTCATGCCTCAGTGCACTTAACTAGGGTTGCCTGCACGAGCATGGCTGGGTCTATTTACCCGGAGGAGTGAGAACAACAAATGAGTGGCTCCACCCCTGATGATGGCCCAGCCCCCAGCAGCCACTAGCCACCTATAGGTTCTTAGGGAGGGCTGACTCATGAGCCTCTCTGCCATCCACAGTGGAAAGCTGACAGGCCCCACCTTGTGTGAGCCGGTGCTCTGCAGGTGAGCCCAGCTGCTATGAGTTCACTGGAGCAACCGTGTCATGCCCAGAACAGTGCTGCCCAGCACTCCCTCCGCCTTCAGCTCTTGCATGCTTCCCACCCTCTCTTCTGTGATGTTCCCTGGACCTTGGAGGGTGTGCTGTAGGTCTCTTATTTGGGACTGAGATCTTAATAGTCACTTATTTGCTATACTTGGACCTGTTGTGAGTCTGTGCATGAACGGTTGCCCACTGCAAAAAGAAGCTTCTCCAAGACCTTCTGGCGGGATTCTGCAGTGGTCTAGGGTATATCACAGGGTAAGTAAGACACAGAAAACAAAAGATACTCCCCCCAGGGTCTCTCTCCCTCATATTAAGTGCCTCACCATCCAATCACTAGGGCCCTATGCTAACCATCATATCCAATCCTAACCATTCCCTGGCCTCTGAACACTATAATTAGATTAGGTTTCTACCCTCCAAGGCTAGATGTGGTGGTGTATGATGGTTTTAATTCCTAGCCCCCTGCTCAGGAGGCAGAGGCAGGCAAAGCTCCATGAGTTCAAGGTCAGCCTGGTCTGCATAGGCAGTTCCCAGACAGTCTGGGTTATATAGAAAGACCCTGTCTCAAAACAAAAACAAAAGCAAAAAACAAAAGTTCCTGCTCTCCAAATACCTCATAGTGGGGAAGGATTTTTACCAGGTGAGGCCTCTAGGGCTACCCTCAGAGACTATCTAAACCCTTCCCAAAAAAGGTCCTCTCCACGGTCAAGGTGTTGTCACTGGGTACCGGGATCAACACTTCCTTGTTTTCATTCTTCCTGTTTTGAGATAGAGACTCACACTATGTAGCCTACATTGGCTTCAAATCAGACATCTTCCTGCTCCTGTCGCCTGAGTGCTGGGATGTCAGGTGTGCACTACCACACCCAGTTCCAAAGTTCTCTTCTTCAATGGGCTAGGGCTACGTATGTCTGAGGTCTGAGAATAATTGCCTTCTGTGCCAGCGTTTTAGATGCGCAGCTCCACTCCCAGCGGCTCCGTGAGGGATCACGCCCCACTCTGTAGACGAGGGAGCCAAGACAAAGTGGCGCAATCTTCTGTTCAAGTCACCAAAGCCCTGGGAGCGGCATGAGCTTTCAAATGAAGGCTCAAATAAATTCTCTTTTCTTGCTACTCTTCCAAAGGGAATATAAGTCAAATTAATATTTAAGCACCCAGCTGGATTCTACTTCTGGCATAGCCACGTGAAGGCCTCTACTGACCTGCCCTCAGTGAGACTCGTGAGAACTATTAAAAGCAGCTCTCCAGAAATGGTCCTGAGGGCACAGCAAATGAAGAAGCACTTATTGAAGAAAAGCTAGTCAGTGAGAGAAGTGAGAGGAAGTCTGTGATATTTGAACTGAGACACCCCCTCCCCTAACCCACCCACCGCAGTGTGTGCAGGCTCTTTTCCCCTCTCAGCTCAGCACAATGGTAACCCCACCCCGAGACAGACACGGCCAAGCACACAAGGTCTCATCTCCTCAGGCTCCCCGACCCAGGGGATGCTGTCCCTGAAAGGTCAGCCCGTCACTGTTTTCCACCCTGCTCCAGCTTGCCAGCTTCCTACTGCCTCTGATGCTGGGTTTGAGGCGGGTGAGGCTGAGCTGTAGGCTCCTGGCTGGCTCCACTCTGGGCTCTGCGGCTTGTGGTGGTGTAGCAGCAAGGCTTGTGCTGTGGGCGTGCATCCGGTTCTCTTTGGTCTCAACCCCAGCAGCAGCCTTGGTTCTAACGCTTCTGAAGGGGAAAAATTCAGACGGGACCCGGGAGTGGGACAGTGAGGAACTTAATTGGAACAAGCGAGGAGGATACACGCTTAGAGGGAGTGCGCATGCGCAGAGCTGAGCGGCAGGGGTTCCTATCCACACAGGCTTATTTATATCGCTCCTCTTCCTCCAGGGCGGGCACTTCAAGAAGGGAGCGCTTTTCTTGGAAGCCCATTTAACACCGAACTGACTCTTAGTAGATGTAAAAATACGCAAGACTATGAAGAGGGTCTTTACATTCTGTGTTTGGAAGCTCTGACCTGGCTTATCTGCAGTCGCTCCCTCTTCCATCCTTAGAAAGTTATCAGTGCAGATGTAACTACAGGTTGATCAGCACCCTTTATCTTTACAACCTATTTTGGAGCCCTGAGCTGGTCCAGCTACAGAGACTGCCACTACCCTTTGTTCTTTAGGAAGGCTGTTAATCAGTTCCCACCAGGAGCTAAAGCTCTTCCCTAGCATTGAGATGGAGCATCCGTGACTCAGCTCATGGACAGGCGTTCTGTGCTGAGGGAGAGAAGGCTAGCTCCTCACCCCACTGCTAAGGCAGGGATGTAGCTGGGATGGAGACGTATGCTTGTCCCTGTTCCTGTAGCCACAGTCCACCAGTACAGCCATTTTCCTGGGGGTGGGGGGAGAAGTAGGTCATAGAGCAGAAAGTTCTATGCCTCTAAAAAGATCTTGATCTCAGGTAAAACCAAGGCAGGAGAAGATTAAGCCTGAGAATTCTCCCTAAATGCATTCAATTGTGGTAGAAGACAATAGATGGCACGTGCAGGCTAAACAGTGGACTAGCTAGTTTTCGAGAAGGTGGCAGGGAAACAGAGACCAGGAAAGCCTGTAGGAGGTAGGAAAACAAAAACAACCCCTCCAACGTGGACTTCAGTCACCACCGATACAAAGAAATGAAAGTCGATTAGAACAGCCCGTGAAGTAATTTATAAGCACCATTGGTGGATATAGTACAGCAGTTGCTGGCGCTGGCAGCTAGTTGTGGTCAAGAAAGAATAGTCTGCCAAGGCCAGTGTCTTGATCAGTGACAGACGGCGTACTGCAGGCTCTGGTCTTTGGGAAGTCGAGTCACAAGTTTCACACTGCATGGAGAAAATGGACTCCACTAAGAGCCCAGCCAGTCAATGAATAAAGAGAAAAGCATCCAAGTAAACAGAATGCAGAGCCCCAAATATCAGGGTAAGAAAACGGCCCTAAGAACATCCCGAGAGTGACCAGTGTCAGTTCAACACAAACTTCCTCTGAGACATTCTGTATATCTTGAAAGGCCTGAAGGACACTGTGATTTAAAAAAAAAAACATAGATTGATATTGGGGCAACATTAAATAAATCATCAGTACAAATAGAAGTTACAAAAGAAAAGAAAAAAGATAAGAAAAGGAAAAATTGGATTTCTGAACTTGCAAAGTATAATAACTGAAAGGGAACGTTCTAGAAGAGGGACTGAATTGACCATTAAAAAAAAAAAAAAGGCAAAAACTCAGAGAGTTTGTAGAGACACTGAAATCCAAGATGTTTAGGAACAGAAAGACAAGAGTGAACAGGGGCCTGAGAGAGATTTGGGAGCTCAGTACATCGACATGCTCACAACCAGGGTGCCAGTGGACGATGAGAGGAGGAAGGGAGATTCAGATACTCAGAGAAATGATGGATGTCTGAAAGCCTCGGTGGTTTGTGCACACATAAAGGTCAGCAATGGACAACAGACAAATCACAGTGAAATGGTGTAAGCTGGAGATGAGAAAATCTGGAAAGAAACAAGAAAAGCACAATTCAGTCAGTTACAAGGGAGCCCCATAAGGCTAACCGATGGTTTTTTCAACAGCAGCAATGGAAGTCCCACATAGTGATACAAGTTAAAACCAGTAAATAAAGGATTCTTTTTTTTCCTTTTCCTGAGACAGGGTTTCTCTGTGTAGCTTTGGCTGTCCTGGATTTACTCTGTAGACCAAGCTGGCCTTGAATTCACAGCAATCTGCTTGCCTCTGCCTCCCAAATGCTGGGATTAAAGGCGTGCACCACCACCACTCGGCTAAATAAAGAAGTCTTATAAGGAGCTGATTTATTGGGGCTGGGGAGATGGCGGGGCAGTTAAGAGAGTGTTTCCTGATGTTCTAGCTGACCAGAGTTTGCTTCCAAGCATCCAGATCAAGCAGCTCACACCATCTGTAACTCCAGCTCCAGGCATCTGATGCCCTCTTATGGCCTCCATAGGTACCTGCACACACATGTGCATACACACACAGGAAAAATAATAAAACTCTTTAAAAAAAAAAGTCTGTGTCAAAGTTATCTCTTAAAAACAAAGGCAAAATAAAGGCATTCTCTTAACCTTAACCCTGATAAATAATGATTGAATGTTTTACTAGCAAACCTACTTGATAAATGCTAAAGGAGCCGCCCTGCTTCCTACCCCCCTTCTGCGCCCGGCCCAGGGAGGAGCAGGCAGCCTGATGAGCCAGCCAGGCCTGCAAACACCCGCACCCTGCCCAGGCCACACCCTGCTGGGTGTGGGCTGTCTGTGGCACGTGTTCCCACATTGGGCCATGCAGACATCTGTGGACTGTGCTGCTTGGGGAGAGAGGACATATTGCTGTGAGTGGCCTTTGCTGCCACCTGTGTCCATGGTGATGTATGGGTTCTTGCTGCCACTGAAGGCCATGGGTATTAGGCCCTAGTGCAGCCAGGGTCTGTGTTAATGATCAGGGTCCGAGTTACCACCAAAAGCCATGCAGAGGTCTGTGGTCTGTGCTGCCACCTGAAGTCAGGTGGATGTTTGTGGGCTGTGCTGCCTTGGGGTGGGGGTGGGGCATACTGATCTGAGTGTCCTGTGCTGCCACTGAGGCCTTTTCTGAATCCGGGGTCCTACTGTAGTAGAAGGGTGTGTTCTTGGTCTGTGCTGTCTCCAGAAACCGTGTGGGGGCCCCAAGATCCCGTGCTCCTGCCGACTGTGAGGAGCAAGGAGGCTACTTTTGCCATGATAACAATGACTGTAGACACATAGCTGAGAGAGGGAGTCATGGAAGACTTTTGTTAAAAACCCCTACCCCCACCTCAATCAGCAAAGAGGGGAAAAGTAACAGCCTGGACAGGAAGCAACCAAAGAGGGGTAGCTCTCCACAGCTGCAGGCTTTGGCTTCTGGCGGGGCGGTGCAAGGGGAAGGACTCAGGTCTGTTGAAGAGGCAGGCCACTGAGAGTCTGACCGTGCTCCAGGGAGTATGCAGAAAACACGAAGTGGACTTTTCCTTCTTTATTTCTTATTTTTATTTCATACTTCTTTTAGGGAGGGAAGTCAAAAGGGGGAGCAGACATGGAAGGGCTGGGAAGGGCTTGTGATTGAGGTGCATGGTGTGAAACTCCCAGAGAATCAGTAAAAATGTTATGTGGGAAACAAGCAAACAAACAACAAGAGAAAGGCGAAAGGAAGTTCTGGTTAGCCTGTTAGTCTGAATCTATGCTTTATGTAAATACACACACACACACACACACACACACACACACACACACACACACACACATACACATACACACATATTTGAACGTACACCACTATTAACCAACAAATCGCACAGAGTGAGGTGTGTAGAGTTTGGGTGCTCAGCCTGTTCACATGTGGGATGTCCATCAGTAACAGTGTGAAAACGACAGGCTATGGCAGAGGCTTTGAACTAAGGCAATAACCCTCCATGGTCATTTGACTCCACAGGGACAAACAGCAGGAAGCCGCAATAATGACAGGAAGACGAACGTAACATGCGGCAAAGATCATACACGCGTCCTTTCCCTTCCTTTTCCCTCCCCTTCCCTTCTTTAAGTGGCATAAAATTATAAAAAGCAATAACAACGTGCTGCTGGGTTTATAACATTTATGGGTATAACATGTACAAAGTAAGCCCCCAAATGGAATCGAGGTGTGTGAGTAATACTCCCGTGTCTCAGTGGAATTCAGTTGATAGGAACCTGGAGCCAGTTCCGATGAGTTAAGATGTATATATATATATAGTAAGCCCCAGGCAACCGCTAAGGAAATAACTCAAAATATACAGTGCAAAAAATATTAAAGAAATGAAAATGCATCCTATATCTATTTAGAGATTTATTGCAAGGACTTACCTTACACAGTTGTGAGAGCTGGCACCGTCCCGGCCACAGCCTGTGGGGCAGGGTGTCAGGGAGTCTTGGCGGCAACTTTCTGGCTGAAGCTGGCATGAGGTCTGCAAAAGTAGGATTTCTTCTTTCTGTGGGAGACCTCCGTGTGCCTTCTTCTACCTTTTGGCTGATTAGATGAGGCCCATCAAGCCTAGGGAGGATGATGCCCTTTGTTTAGGGTCAACTGACTGTGGTTCTCAATCGCAGATATAAAATGTAACCACGGAATGGAAGTTTAACGGCTGATTAAGAGGGATAGCCTACTTAAGCTGTCACAAAACTGACCGTCACACAGGCCCCGCATACTCCTCCCTGTGCCTGTAGCTTAGCTTTAGGTCTAGCTTTTGAGGGGGAGGGTCCCCTCATATCTAGTTTAACTCCCCTGTTCGTTGGTTCAGCACAGTCTGTAAGAACTCAGCCCAAGATGGGCAAGCTCACGAAGAGCTCAGGCGACTCCCGGGTTAGCCAATGGTCTTGTCTGCCGTGCCGTCTTCAGTTTTCTTGTCCAGTGCCTTACACATTTGCAGATGGTGTCTGCTCTCTCCTGGATGGTGCTTTGCTCATGCAAGGCCAACTTTGATGCATTATTTTGGCTGCCACAGCCTTTTGGATCCATAAGCCAGTGTGTTCTGTCATCACCTTTGCTAAGCATCCCTAGTAGGATCCCCTGAGTGGTGTTACAGTTGCCTTACGAAGGTATTTGCAGAGAGGTCCCTGCTTTAACATTTTTCCCCATTTCCCCTGAGCCCAACATCGAAAAAAAATATATATATATTTTTACCACAAAGCCTGGCTCAGGATAGAAAACCAGCAGATAAACATTGCCATATGTTTTTAAGCCTCGCAGGAGTTTGTGCATGTGTGTGAGGCTGATACCACTTTAAAAGTTCCACGTGAGGATCTCTTATCATTTGGAGCTATTAGAAACAGAAGAGAGCATTTGGGCTGGGGGCTGGCCTTCCTGTTCCATTCAAGACCTGGAAAGAGCTGCAGCTGGAACCTGAAGGCCCGAAGATGAACATGCAGGACAGTGGCCGGCGAAGCATACTTAGTTTTATTTACAATAGCAAACACGAACAGTCTTTAACACCACACCACGCTAAGCACATGCTAAGCGCTTTGCATGCTGAATTTCACAAATGAGTTTCTGGATGGGTGGACACACAGAGGCACAGAGAACCCAAACAATCTGGGGACATCCTCATAAGGTGTGAGTGGGGAAGCGGGAGTTTGACCTTGAGTTTGTCAGTTTCTGGAGCTCATTCAGTTGCAGGCTGCATCAGACAACGGTGACAAGTCACTGGTGCTTCTCACGGTGCTGCTTTGAGCCATTCATAATTCCCTTCTCATGAAGCTGCTGTCCTTGAGTGGCACTGGCTATAAAGTGGCTTTGAAAGTCACTGTCTGTGTCTAAGCTCCAGGGGAAGAGAAAGATTCCAAGGGAGTAGCAAAGATGATGATCTGCTCCCACGGGGAAAACTCTTTTTTTCTGTTTCCTGATCCTTTGCAATGTGTTGTCACAGAAAAGTAACCTCAGTGGCATGGAAACCACATCACTTAAGACTCCAGTTAAATGATTAATTTTCTTCGTATTAACTTAAAATGAGCCCGTTTAGAGGACTACTTTTTCCTTGAAAGCATTGCTCATTACGCTATCATTCTAAGTAATTAAATCAGAATAAATGGCTCTGTGAAGCTATTTTAATGTAACATCTAATTATATCTGACCCAGACTGTGAACTGTAATCATTAAGCACATGAACTGTGTAATGTTCTGCACATTCCTTAATAATTTATATCGCAGGGTTCAGCTGCTTGGAGCTGCCGGTGCCTTCCAAGACACCTGTTCTCTGCCCAAGACCACAGAGGTAGCCTATCTGTCCTCCAGTGTCCCAACGGAGCAGCCTTCCTGTGCAGAGCACTTCACACATGCCTAGAATATAGGAAGAGATGAGAGCTGGTCATTCTTGTGCCCTAAATAGAGCCATCCGATGTCTGTGGGTGCTCAGCTCCCAATGGCGGACACACTGCGTCTGCTTCTATTCTTGAGGTACATTAATTATCTTGACAAGGAGCTAGCACCTTGGTGGGATGAATGGCTGTTACGTGCTTCTGGCAGGTGGTAGTTTTCAGGGCTTGATGGACATTGGCACTTCTGGGGGAGAGTACGTCACCCTTGACTGGCTCAGTCTTAGCTCCCAAGGTGTCTAGACCATAGATTGCTGCTCCTAGAAGGGCTCCCTTGTGGGTTGCCTTTGCATTTCGAGGCATCTAACTTGGCTGTGGGAAAGTATCGTTCGTTGGCTGACGCTCAAGAGCAGACCTCTCCAAAACCAGGAAGGATGTTTCAACCGAATTTGGAAAGACACAACAGTATGACAGGTTTTGTTTTTGAGTTTGTGATCAAGGAATGAGAGAAAAAAAAGTCACAGCTGTTGCTAAAATTAGTTTCTAGTTTGGACCTTTTCATTTCCTGTCTTCCTCTCTTGCTGGAATAGCATGATTGACATTCCTACCCTGCTCCCCCTCCCTTAATGGCGAGATCAAACTGGTGGCCTGAGAGGGAGAGCAAGGCAGGAAGGGTGGGGCCGGGTGATGAGAGCTCAGGAGTGAGCGGATGAAGACAGGCTCTCAAGAGGCAGGCTTCGTTGCGCAGCTCATTTAATGGTGGTGGTGGTGGTGGTGGTTGGTGGTGGTGTTTGGCTGCTGTGCTGCTGCTGCTGCTGCTGGTGGTGGTGGTGGTGCTGGTTCTGCTGCTGCTGCTGGTGGTGCTAGTGGTGGTGGTGGTCATGGTGGTACTGATTCTGCTGGTGGTAGTGGTGGTGATGGTGGTGGTGATGCTAGTGGTGGTGGTGGTGCTGGTGGTGGTGGTGGTGCTGGTGGACATGGTGGTGTTGATAAAGGCCATTTAAACCTTTGGATAGCAGGTACAGGCTTTTGGGGTTAGTGTATATCATTGGCCATGTCCAAGGTGCTAGGAATGCCTTAATTGCAAGAAGAGGAATTCCAGGTGCTTGCTGGACATGACCTTAGAAGGAGCCAGGAAGCTGTAACCTGGCCACCAGGCTATGAGATCACTTCAAGGATGGCAGAGGGCAGGGAGGGAGGAGTCCTGCTCCTGCCAGTCTCAGGATGAGACTTTTGGTGCTTGAACGCAACTCAACCTCACACTCTTGCTCCAGGTCAGCTCCCCCCGGTGGCATGCCTTCTTGATTTCACAGGGATGATTCTTTTAGACATATAAATATATCAGATTTGGAAATAAGGATGCCTCTTCCTAGGGAAGAACAGAAAAGAAAAGATCTGTATTTCACAATGGAACTACAATTCTCCGCAAACCTGCAAAGTTTAAACGTTCTAAATTAAAATGCTTATGTGAGTGCAAGTGTGCGTGCCCAAGAATGCATGTACCACAGTCTGCGTTGAGAGGCCAGGAAACAAATTCAAAAGTAGATTCCTGCCTTCTACTGTGTTGAGGCAGGGCCTCTCTTGTTTGTGCCTTTGAATCGCTCCAGTCCAGCTGAGCCACCAGCATCTGGATGATTCTCCTGTCTCCACAGTCTCTGCCTCCCACCTTACCCTAGGAATGCTGGGAGTACAGCTGTGTGCAACCACATCCAGTCTTTCTGATTGGTTCTGGGCAGCAGACTCAGATCCTCAGGCTTGCATGGCTTGTGCCTTCACCCCCTGAGCCATATCCCTTGCCCTAGAAATGAGAGGTGATTTCTGTTTTTTTGCTACTGTTTGGTATAAAGCCTGTCCTGCCCTCCAACCTTGTTTGTGAACCTGCTGCGCACTGCCCAGATGCTCCTCAGTTGATCTGCTTGGATTGTATGCTTCTGGGAATGCCATTTGCCCTGTTGCACAAAGGCTAATATCTCCAGTTGCTGGCCACTGGCCTTACTCTTCTAACAATGTCTCTTAGCATACCATAGATACCTGCTTCAAAATAAGCAAAGAGCTGGACGTGGTGGCACATGCCTGTTAATCTCAGCACTTGGGAGTCAGAGGTAGGCAGATCTCTGTGTATACACCCTGGTCTATAGGCCAGGTGGGGCTACATATTAAGACCTCAGCTCAAAAAGGAGGGTAGAGTGGCTTAAAGGTTGACAGCACTGACTGCTGCTCCAGAGAACCCACGTGGTAGCTCTAGTGCCAGGGATTCCACAGCTACCAGATGCACAAGTCATATCCAGACATACATGCGGGGGAAACACCCGTGCACATGAAATAAAATAAAACCCGGAAACTTCTTCTTCTTCTTTTTTTTTTTTCATGAAAGCAGGTTTCCTTTATTTTTTTATTTTATTTTATTTTTATTAATTTATTCTTGTTACATCTCAATGGTTATCCCATCCCTTGTATCCTCCCATTCTTCCCTCCCTCCCATTTTCCCCTTATTCCCCTCCCCTATGACTGTTCCTGAGGGGGATTACCTCCCCCTGTTTATGCTCATACGGTATCAAGTCTCTTCTTGGTAACCTGCTGTCCTTCCTCTGAGTGCCACCAGGTCTCCCCCTCCAGGGGACATGGTCAAATGTGAGGCACCAGAGTACATGACAAAGTCATATCCCACTCTCCACTCAACTGTGGAGACTGTTCTGTCCATTGGCTAGATCTGGGTAGGGGTTTAAGGTTTACCGCCTGTATTGTCCTTGGCTGGTGCCTTAGTTTGAGCGGGACCCCTGGGCCCAAATCTGCCTATCATAATGTTCTACTTGTAGGTTTCTAGGACCCTCTGGATCCTTCTACTTTGCTATTCTCCCATGCTTGTCTCATCTAGAGTCCCAATAGGATGTCCTCCCCTCTGTCCCAGTTTCCTGGTAAGTGAAGGCTTTCATGGGACATGCCCCTTGGGCTAGTATGAAGATATAAGTGAGCATATACCATTTGAGTCTTTCTGCTTCTGGGTTAACTCACTCATTATGATCATTTCTAGCTCAGTCCATTTATCCACAAATTTCAGGAATTCCTTGTTTTTAATAGCTGAGTAGTATTCCATAGTGTATATGTACCACAGTTTCTTTATCCATTCTTCAACTGATGGATACTTAGGCTGTTTCCATGATCTGGCTATTATGAATAAGGCTGCTATGAACATGGTTGAGCAAATTTTCTTGTTGTGTGCTGGAGCATCTTCTGGGTATATTCCAAGGAGTGGAATAGCTGGGTCTTGAGGAAGCCCTATTCCCATTTTTCTGAGATAGCACCAGATAGATTTCCAAAGTGGCTGTACTAGTTTGCATTCCCACCAGCAACGAAGGAGTGTTCCTCTTTCCCCACATCCTCGCCAGCATGTGGTGTCACTTGAATTTTTGATCTTAGCCATTCTGATGGGTGTAAGATGGAATCTCAGAGTTGTTTTGATTTGCATTTCCCTGATGACTAAGGAGGATGAGCATTTCTTTAAGTGTTTCCCCAGCCATTTGATATTCCTCTGTTGAGAATTCTCTGTTTAGTTCCAAGCCCCATTTCTCAATTGAAAACCTGGAAACTTCTGATACCCTAAGTACTTCTGGCCTCCAGGGTCTTAAAGGAGATGAGTCCTGAAAGAAAACAGATTTTTATGCCAATAAATATCAATGGTATCTCTTTGGTCTTGGAACCACTTATTTTATGCATTATACCCATTGAGTAGAAAGACAATCTAAAGTGTGGAGATTTAAGTGTTTTGGACCAACACGGTGTTATCATAACATTTGCTTTCTAAGCTATATGGAATGCGAAGCACAGAAGGGACTGGTTTATCTACAGCCATTTGGACTTGATCTGGTGTCATTTTCTGTGTATCACAGGAATTGTCTCAGCCAGCACTCAAAGCCAGCGGTGAGGAAGTAGTCACCAGTACCAACATGGCTGTGAATCTTTGTGCATCTGAGCCTAAACCCACCTGGGTGAGACAGCACATAGTAACCTTTCCCCATGTCGATTCATGAATGGCGGATGAGGCAGGACACCCGTTCTCTCCCATGACAGGACTACTCTGAGAAGTGAGCGAGAACCTTTCCCTGGCTTAACCAAGAAGCTGTTTTTTGGCTCCAGAAATTTGTGTATTTCAACGGGGATGGACGTGTTCTCTCCCATCTCCCTAAATAATACAAACTTGGCCTTGCAGTTCTTCTCCATGCCTGTCTTCTGTGCCATTTCCATGTCATGTGATCAAGACTGCCACCTGAGAGACTTTAGCAGATGAATTATTCTCTCTTCCACTTCTGCAAAAAAAAAAAAAAAATTACACCCTATGATGTGAAAATTACACATACTCAGAGATATGCTAACGCATGAGCTGCATGGGAAGAGGGCATCTGCGGATAGACATGCAGGCACCGGCGTCACTGCCACATGCTAGGGGCTGCGTGTCCCCAAGTGGGGCGAGAACTCTCCCAGTCTTCCCATCGCAGAGACTTTTAGTTTGCAAGCCCTTCATTAATTAAACTCTGGAGGGGGTGGTGCTAATGCAAGATATGCCCATTGGAAAATATGGGTGTGCTTGGCCAGGTTAGTAGAGAAAAGTAGGGGTACTCAGAATATTGGGGGCCTTCCATTCACTCCTCCAGGATCCCATCCAACACCTACGTTTGGGACATTAGGCATTAGATGTTCAACAGAGCGTTAAACATGTGGAGTTTGTCCTCCTAGGGGGGATTTTCAGGGCCTAAGATAACGCTTGTTGATAAAGAACAGAAGGTGAGAGGTGAGGGCCACAGGGCATTCTTGGGGAGGGGCTAGAGAGGTATAGAGGCTCAGGTACCAGTCTCTACACCTGGCAAAGACAAACTGGCATCCTACCATCATCTCTGGGGATTCCCAGGACTGTCACGCTTAGCTACTCACTGCAGTGCAGGCATCTGAGAGGTTATAGGACCCGAGGCCTGAGCATACACCAAAACAGTAGCTTCGGGTCTCTGGGTCCAGGCTAGGTACCTGTAGCAAGCCACAGGTTTCCCAGCTGGATTTCTAGAATGGGTCCCTGGGTCGTGTGTGTGTGTGTGTGTGTGTGTGTGTGTGTGTGTGTGTGTGTGTTACATGGAGTTACCTGGGCAACCTTTGCCAAGGAAAGAGGAGAAGGAGAGTGGACAGAGAGGAGAAAACAGTTGTGGAAGGGCATGCACTGCTTGTTTGTTTTTTCCTGTATTTGTTTTTTCATATGTATGTTCACATGTATACAAGTGCATTTGTGTGTATCTGTGTGCTTGTGTGTGCATGTGCTTATGGAGGCCAGAGTTCAACTTTGGTCTTATTCCTCGTGAGCTCTTTGCCTTATGTTTGGAGATAGCTTCTTCCTGTGGCCTAGTATTTACTGCACAGTCTATGGCTGACTGGCAAGGCTGCCTCTGTCTGCCCCATACTGGGGCTGCAATCAGGCAGCACCTTGTTGGTCTTTTCAGCTTGGGTGCTAGGGCCTTGAACTCAGGTCCTCATGCTTGCCTGGCAACTATCTTTACTGACTGAACCACTCAGCAATCCTTGCCACATTTTAATGTTGACAGTTGATGGGAACTTGCAAGAAAAAAGACAAAGAATGCTCTTATGCTCTGTATCCAGACATCCCACATGGTAACTTTTTATCCGGGTGCTTGCACACCCGGACACACACATACACATACATATCACAGCATGTTACTTTCCTATGGCTCTGATCAAACACCACGACCAAGGCAACTTATAGAAGGAAGGCTTTGTTTGGATCTAGGCTTTAGAGGGTTAGGGTCCTTAATGGTGGGGAAGCATTGGTAGCAGGTGGTAGACATGGTTACTGAAGCTGGAAGCTGAGAGCTCACTTCTCGAACTGCAGGTACAAATCAGAGAGCAAACTTAGAATAGCACATGGCTTTGCAACTTCAAAGTTCCCCTTCCCACCCCCACCCCCCGAAACAGTGATGTACTTCCTCTAGTCAACCCACATTTTCTAGACTTTCCCAAACAGCTCTACCAATTAGGGAATCGAGTATTCAAACATCTGAGCCTATCAGTGGCATTCTCATTCAATCCACCCCCCCCCCCACACACACACGAGTGTGCGTGCATGTGTGTGAGAGTATTATTGGTTCCAGTAGGGCTAGAAGGTACTCTAGGCTGGACTCTTCTTTAGGTCTATTGCCCCATGATCCTGGCTCACAGGTGTCTTGGTCTGATGATGACCTGCCTGAAGCAGGAGTTTAAATGATCAACATTGGGCGGCCTGTGTGGGGAGCAATGCCACCTTCAGCTTTCAGTGATGTTTCTTTAAACGTTGTGCTCAAATGTTGTTGGAAGGGAGAATTAAATTTTGTTTAAAATACAATGTCTGGTCTACCCCTAGCCCTTTGCCACAAAGGAATTTTGAGACAGGGTCTTTCAATGTTGTCCAGAGTGTGCTCAAATGTACAATTCTTTTGCCTCTGCCTTCTGCATGCAAGACTAAAGGTGTATATCACCATATGTTGCTTTTTCCAGCACTTAATTAATTACTTTAGTAATGTGTGTTCGTGTGGGTGCACTCGTGTGTACATGTGAAGGCCACAGGTCACACTGTGGGGGTTATTTTTCAGGTACTATTCACCTAGTTCTTTGGGGACAGAGTCTCTCATTAGCCTGGTACTCACCAATTCATCTAGGATGGTTGGCCTGTGACCCAACCTGTCTCCACCTCCCCAGCTCTGGGATTACAGGCACACAGCACTGGGCTTCTTCCCTGGCCTCTGGGGCTTAGACTTACTTAGGTCGCCTTTCTTTCACAGCACGCACTTTACTGACTGAGCCTTTTCTTAGGCCCGCAAAGTTTTTAAAGCAAGTGTAATTTATAAATTACTGTGAACATCAGTGACATTTCCACTTCTCAGAGAAACAACAATTCTTAGTATGGTTTCTGGTTTTGAAGTGAGTCCTCACCACAAATGCTGCCCCTCTTTAACCAGGCACTGTGCTAGTGGAGCAGATTATTGCACAGCTACAGAGGATGAAGGTTCACACCCCAGATAAGGTCTATCGAATAATCACTATTTGTTTTCTCATCCCCAGACCCTTCCCTAGGTTGGAGGTTCTTACTTAAGAGTCATCTTTCCCCCAAGGGATGTTTGGCAATGTCCAAAGGGACATTTTTGGTGGTCAGGGAGGGGCTGCCACAGGCATCTGGCAAAGAAAGCCGGGGATATTGCTTACAATACACGAAACAACCCCAAAGCCAAGAATAATCCAGTCCCAAATGAGAGCAGTGCCCAGATGGGTGGGATGCTGTGCTCAGAGGCGTCCTGCTGTGGCTTCCTAGGGCATACAGGCACATACTCAGGGAAGGACCCGTGGGGAAGATGTTGCAATGTGTGACTTGACCTTGGGGGTTTGCAGGACACCCAAACATAATAAAGGCCCTAGAACACCATTTTTCAACTTCTGGGTTGGGACCCGTTTAGGGGTCAAAAGACTCTTTCACAGGGGTCGCCTAAGACCATGAGAAAACACAGAAATTTATATTATGATTCATAACAGTAGCAACATTACAGTTATGAGGTAGCATCAAAAGTGATTTTACGGTTGGGGCTCACTACAATATGAGGAATTATATTAAAGGATTGTAGCATTAGGAAGGCTGAGAACCATTGTTTCGAAGTGAAACAATGAAAACGAGCAGTAGTTGCATGTTGTCTTTTTTTTTTTTTTTTTTTCTGCACGGACCTGGCTGTCCTTGGGGGAATGCTCAGCCAGTGCTGAGTGTGGTGAGGACTCACTTCAAAAACCAGAAACCACTGATACAGAAGAAGCCATAAATGATGTGCCACTCATGGACATTAGCCGTGACTTCCATGGCAGGGATCCTTACGGTTCCTGGTCTGAACTCCTTAAGGATACATCCAGCAGGCTGGCCGTCTTCAACTCAGTTGCATTAAAGCTGAGTCATGAGTGATAGCATGGAGGCCATGGATGACCTCCCGTTCTTGGCTCACTGACAAGTAAATAGCAGTGAATGGCGGTGTAACTGGTACCTGTTTCCTAAGTCAGGGGTCATCTATTGTAAGGTTAAGCCCACAGAGACATGTGCCACTCTGCACGTGTGATTATTTTTGATGACTTGGTGGTAATTGTCGGCCTGACAGAACCTAGATTCTTCTGGGAGGCAAGCCTCTAGCTGCGCCTTCAGGGGATTGTCTTGATTATGTTAATTGGCATGGGAAGCCCCGTCTTAATTGTGGATAGAGCCATTTCCTGGCTTTGGGATCCTGGGCTGTATAAATGGAGGCTGTGCGCTGCGCCCAGGGATCCGTCCTCTCTGCCTCTAGATTATGGATGCAGCGTGGCTCCTGCCACGTAGCCTTCCTGCAGTGGCAGGTTGTGCCCTTCAACTACAGACTCCCTTAAACCCTTTGCTCTCATGGGGAGCCCTTTAGTCAACTGGCTCTTCCCACCCACGCCCCATGCTGTAAAACCCAGGCTGGAGAATAAGCGAGGACCTGGAGGGAGTATGCCAGCTCATCTGTGTTCCCTACCTCTTTCCTCCCAAGGCGGTGGGAGCTTGCCAGAATAAACTCTTACGCATGTTGCTTTTGCCTGTCGGGGTGTTCTGTTATAACAGCAAGGAAAGAAGTGAAGACCCTTTTCTTTCATATTTGTACTTTAGCTCTAGGCTCTGTCTAGTGGGATTTCAAGCAGAAGCCAAGAAACCTGCTCCATTGGATCCTCCCATTGGCAGCCAATCTCTGCTCTAGATCTTTCTCAGCACACAGAAGTTAATGTTTAGCTTTCCATGTTGTGACAGAGGCTCCTGGCTGCTGCCTATGACCCACTCTCCCCTCCCTAGCAGAACCACAAGTTTATTTGAACTAGCAATACACCCAACAAAAAAGACAACATTCCTGTTTGACTTAGAGCCAAGGCTGTGTGTGACTGCAGACACATAGGACTTTTGGGAAGACTGTGAAAAATGTTGATGCGTGCAGAAGGTGCCCACTTATTTTCCTTTTCTACACCTACTGGAATGTGTGCTGGAATGTGCATGTGATCACTTGGAATCCTGCAGCCATCTTGGGCCAGAGGGTGATTTAAAGAATAGAAAATATTCTTTCTGTGTTAAAGAGGCAGAAAGAGAAACCTGCATACCAGAGACTCTGTGATTCTTCCACACCACATTTAGACTACTTGTGTCTAGAATTTTCTTTTATATGTTTGAGAAAGAGGTTCTAATTTATTTAAACTGTTATTTGAGATGTGTATGCTATTTCGGTTTTTAGTAAATATATTCAATGATTTTTCTAAACTTGGCATTTGGTATGTATGTATGTGGCAATGACATGTGACTTCTCATGGATTAAAAACTTTGCAGGGAGCTACGTTTCCCATTAGAACATATGTTAACTGTGATCACACACTTTTACATGGCAGTCTTTGGCCCTGAAGAGGGAATGAGTTCTTTAGAGAATGACCCTTGTTTTATTCTGCTTATTGCCTGTAGCCCCAGTTCAATTGGTGCACTGGTGTTTCCTGCATGCCCTGTAAAGCCTGTCCCCTCCCCAACTCAGGAATAAAGGGCACAGTGACCTTCTTACCTGAGTATCAGATTGAGCTCCCTTGCTTTCTGGTTGGCTGAAAGCACACAGCACCCACCTGACTGAACGGAGGGAATCTTTTGCTTCATCAGAGCAGAAGGACAGAAGACAACTCCTTAGCTTAGGCTGAAGCCAAGAGAGCTCTGAAGTGCTGTCATAGAGGGGTCACATAGAAGGAAGCTGTAACAGGCCTCCAGACTTTAGCACAACTGATGTCATGATGGAAATACCATTCAGGTCTTGGAACCCAGCACATAGACAGCAACGCCTGCCAAAGTGGGAACAAAAGACCCAATCTATCAAAGTCCACAGTTTGAGGGAAGTCCCTAAATGTACTAACCTTGGTTTTCAGCTCCTGGCTAACTGTTCTTGCTAACTAAGGTGTATCAATTTAGGAAGTGGTTTTTATGTTTAAAAGTACACCCTGAGAAAGACCCAAGATTGTACGTGGGTTTCGAACACCCAGTGTAATTTCCAACTGGCTAGTAAGGACTTCCTATTGGTTTGAACCCATGACCAAATGGTCTGCTCTGGTGGAGAGCCCACATCATTCCTGGAGGCCCACCAAGGTTCCCAGAGACCAGACCTGGAGATGCTGGAGGTCTTGGAGCCCCTTGAAGCCAGGAAGAGTGCAGTGACCAATGAATTCATAGGGGCTGTGCAACCTCAGACATTCCAGGGCTCTGGGACACCCCATGTAATGCTTTGGAGGAATCTGACACCTCCACAGAAAAAAGGGAACAAAATTGAAAGTTACTTGGTCTTTCACCTCCAGAGGCAAATCTGGCTAAGGCACCTTCTAATTAGGACACAAAGGAGAGGCCCAATGTGGCCATTGATTCAGTGTCAAGGATCTGAGAGAGATGTCACTGTACTAATGTGGTCTGTTCAGGAGTATGAATGTGTGGTATCTACCCCTGTTTGTCTTTACAATGTGTCTCTCTGTGTGTTTCAGTCAGTTCTATTGGTTGGAGAAGGGTGTGTGTGTGTGTGTGTGTGTGTGTGTGTGTGTGTGTGTGTGTGTGTAAATGTCTATCTTCTGCCATCTGCTTGAAAGTGGAATGCATACAGGGAAGAGAATATAGTTCTCCAAGTCATGTGCTCCCCAGGAAGGGGAAGTAGTGCAGTCTTGATAGAGAGGATCTTTTCTCCTCTCTGATCTGACTGGGCTCCCAGTATTGACCAAGGTACAGAACATCTGAGGACAATTTTTGCAGGCTGTTTTTAGGATAGAAGGAAGCTGCTAGAAAATATTGCTTTCATTATGCAGTTGGCCCTAGATATTAGAAAAGCTATCTAACTGGGTGTGGTGGCCCATGCCTTTGATCCCAGCACTCTGGAGTCAGAGTTTGAGGCCAGCCTGGTCTATGGAGTGAGTTCCAGGACAGCTAGAGCTTCGTATAAAAACCCTGTCTCAGAGGGGGAGGTTATAAGGATATGACCTTGAGAGTATGTATAGGCTCCAGCTATTAGAAATTGCTCAAATGATTACAATAACTGTGACTCTGTAGATGAAAAGTAAAGCAAAAAAAGAAAAAAGATTCCACAGGGGTAAGCCAGAGAAAATATGAAAAGGAGAGGGAAGAAGGGTGCCCTAGCCTAAGTAGGTGATTACAAAGGGACCTTGCTCATATACTGGGACCCTGGAAGAGGCTAGTGGCCTATCTGTCCAAAAGACTTGATACTGTTTCTTCTGGTAGAATAGTTTGTTTTCAAGCAGTTGTGGCTATAGCTATGCTAGTAAAACAAATAAACAAACAAACAAACATAAAAAATGACTGACTTTGGGCCAGGAACTATTCCTAATCACCTGGAGAGGCCCTCCTGAGTGGGGACCCCCAGAGAGGTAGATGTACAATGCCTAAGTCACACATGATCAGGCACTTCTTCTGGACTAGTCCCCAGATCTGATTCTGTAAAACTTAGGCCATCAGCCTCTCCAACCTGCTGCCAGATAATAACCCAACAGAGCTGGTCTAGGACAGCAACCAAGTTAGGGCCATCAGGCTCCACCGACCAGATGAGGAGCCAAGAACATCTGTGCTGTTGCAATGGATGTAAGCAGGGTCATCCAGCACACACCCAGCACCTCCGGCTCCCACCAGCAGCAGCGTGCAGCTCAGCTTGTCCAGGCAGGCGCTGACATGTGATATGCTTGTGGTCTCAGTGAAAGATGGGCTCAAGCAGCATCAGTTACCAGCTCAGGCAGAGCCCCGGCTGCTGCTGCCCCTGTGGCCTGATTGTTGCATCTTCTATTTCTCTTGCTTTAGGGATGGTGGGCTAGGAGTCTCCAGCCTTCATAATGGTGCAGCAGGGCCACCCTTTCTGAAAGGGACTAATGTAGTCTAATCCATCAGACCTGAAGAGTGGTATGGGACTGAAGACCTATATGGGAGCAGTTTTGTTCAAGAGAGAATCAGAGATGCTGAGGCCACAGTTGTTACGTTGGATAGGGCAGTGTAGGCTTGGTCCCTCAGCTGAGTAACTTCAGCATGAAGGGCTGAGCTTCTGATGCCACCTCAGGCATTTTGCTGGGAGAAGGGCAAAGTCATCATCATATAGATGGACAGTTGGTTTGCATTTGCTACAGTTTGTGTCTATAGAGCCCTCTATCAAGAGAGGGTAATCATCATCTTATCTGGAAAGGAAGCCAAAAACAAAGAGAAATCCTGTCCCTATTAGAAGCTATGTGGATGACAAGAGAAGGAGCCATTGTCTACTGCAAAGGGCATAAAAAAAGAGAATCTTCAGAGGCCTAAGGAAACTGGGTAGCAGCCTTGGTCACCTGGAAGATGGCCCTAGAACCAGAGCGGCCTCTCCAGATCTTGGCTACCCTGCCTGAACCTGAATTTCTCCAGAGCCCAACCTATATACAAAGAAACCATATGAGCAAAAAAAGGAAGAGGCTAAACATGAGGGTGATGGTTTTTGCTGCATGAGAGACCGATACTCCTTGCTGTTATCAGAACACAGATGGTCACCAAACTCCGTCAGGCCACACACTTGGAAGCAACGAAAACTGCTGAGTCACTCAGGCCCTACAATTCCAGATTTAAAAATAAATTCCTAACTCTCTGTTGTCTCTCTCCCTGGATTGGGGTGGGGTGACCTGGCCTTCATGGCGAAAGTTTCCCTAAATCTGACAAAGGTCCTAAATGTTGATTGGAAACTGGATTGTGTCTAGGGGCCACAAAGATCAGGACAGGTAAACTAAATATATCCTTGAGACCAGGGAAAATTGGGTCAGCTTTCTACCTTTGGTCTCCTAAGGGCTAGATGCACCCCATATTGGGAACTTCACAGGGCAGAAATGACCAACCATTCCTTCCCAAAGTCCTTACAGGCCCTACAACAGACCCACAGTCTAGTCATCAGATGGTTCAAGAGGCCATGCCCTTTCCTGTGACTGAGCCTGTCCAGAACTTCCAGCCTGGTGACCTTGTGTGGGTAAATAAAATTCTGACCTAGAATCTGGAGCCAATGCAGAAAGGCATTACCACTCCTACAGCAGGGAAGGTCACAGGTCACCAGGCTGAAAAGAGGCCACAGAAGATGATGACAAATATGTTATGGCCAGGTCCTCTGACCCCCTAAATGTAAGACTGACATAAGCCGTATAGTTATGATTATCCTTTTTTGCCTTTTTTGTTTCCCCATGGGAAAGGCCTCATGCCCCCATAAGCCAAGACCTGGCTATGGGAATTAAGAAAGACAAGAACTCGCGAGCTCATTGCCAACCTATCCACTGAGATCCATCCCATCTTCCAGGCAGATTTCTATAAAATATCGTATCCAGAGGCTACTGGGGGATGGTTTGCTCACTGCTCAGGAAGGAGCACACCGTGGGGTTGTGGTTCTGCCAGTGAAGAGAAGAGTCTCCAACCTCTGCCTGCCTAGCTGGCCACCCCCCTCCCACACACCTTTGAGCTGCTAAAAGCTAGACGAGTCCTCCTTTGGGTGTACCAAGCCCTTCAGAGTCCTAGAAAGAAAACCGTCATCACCTACCTGTGGTCACAGGCAGTGCAATCCCATATCCATAAAGGTTAGGCCCAGCAGGAAGTCAAAGATCATTCTTAGGAAACTAGTAGAACTTGACGAGTCAGGTTATACCTGGATGGTCCAGATCCAGGCAGCAAATTTACTGTCCAAAAGAAACCTGCACCTAGAGTCATCTGGCCCATTGGCCCAAACCGAACCATCTTGATACCAGTGAAATATGAGTTCCCTAAGGTGTCCTCCAATTTCCCCGGGAATTCCTTTGGTAACCTCAGATGAAGGTCTGAGCAGGAGGCAGCAGAAGCCAGCCCCGCAGTGTTTGGAATGCTAGAGTTTAAACACTTCTTTAGCCATGCTCAACCAGACATAGGTCAAGACTACTGGCTGGGCCTGGACCCCAAGCACCCACATCATCTTATGATTGGAACTAATAAAGCAATAAGACCCCCTTTCAACCCTAGCAGCTATACATGGGGCCCAACCTAAACTTACCCCAGGGTACCTCTGAGGGAAGGGTGCTTGTTTCCTGTTGTCAAGATAACCCCTAGATAGGTCCCAATACACAGAGTCCTGCAGGCAGGTTAATTCTAGGAATGGCAGCTGAGTGCTTTCCAGGCCCCAGAGACTACCTGGCTTGTTTGCACTAATGGCTTAACTGAGTGTGCATCTTCTGTGTTGTTTGCACTGGAGGAGACCCCACACCATTGTGTCCATGTGCATGTTATACCACAAGTATTCATCTGTAATGGAGAAGAGGGCAGGTCCCACCCAGGTCTAGATTTGGGGCCTCCCCATGTGCAGGGAGCCATCTCCAGTCTCATTCCTCTGTTAGGGGGGGCAGCCATCATGGGCCTTGCTGCAGTTTTAACCCTAATTATGAGGGATAAAAACCTTAAGGAATTCGATGCTCAAGTAGAGACATAGACTTGGGAGAAAAGTTATTCTTACACCAATCAGTCAGGGTTGATTAGAGCAAGTTTAGCCATGGCCAGAAATAATGTCCAAGAAGGAGAAAGGAAATATCCAGAATCTAACAACTGGTACCAACCTTTGTTCTTCGGGTACCCTGGTTAAGTACTCTACTTAGCCGGACCATTTATGATTTTGATCCTAGCACTCACTATAGGATCCTGCTTGCTCAACTGCCTCCTTAGCTATGTAAAACAGAGACTTAATTCTATTAAACTACTAGAGCTAAGGAAACATATAGCCCCATGCACCCAGATGAATCCATGATTTGACTCATGCCCATACAACAAAGGGGAAATGTAACAGCCCCCAGATCCCAGTAAACTTCCGGACCTTAGCACAACTGATGCCATGACGGAAGTACCAGTCGGGCTTGGGACCTAGGATGTAGGCAGCAATACCTGCTAAAACACAGACCTAATCCATCAAAGTCCATAGTTCTGGGGAAGTCCCTAAATGTACTAACCTTGCATTTTGGCTTCTGTAGTTCTATTTCTGGCTAACTGTGCTTGCTAAATGAAGTGTGTCCATTCACAATTTATTATTATTATTATTATTATTATTATTATTATTATTATTATTATTACTATTATTATTATTTGTGTGTGTGTGTGTGTGTGTGTGTGTGTGTGTGTGTGTGTTAAAGCCTACCCTGAAAAAAGCTTAGGACTGTATTTGCGTCCCAAACACCCACTGTAGTTGTTGGCTGGCTAATAAAGACTTTCTATTGGCTTGAACCTTTGTCCAGGTGGTCTTTTGTGGTGTATACCCTACAACAAAGGGGGCTCAGCAGCTAAGGGAGAGCATCCTGGAGTCATGTAGGATGCTACCCTGTCGTTGCAGAGATGGTGTGTTAGTAAGCTTTTTGTAGCCCTGGCCTCCCCCTGCCTCATCCTCTCTCCTCCTCCTTCCTTCCTATCCTTGTCACCTTATAGGATGCATCTATCACATGACAGTTCATGCTCCTTCCAGCCCCTATTCATGTACTGTGGCTAGGTCTTATTATCATTCCCAATAATGAGAGGGACCAATTGAGGCTTAGCAAGGCTGTACAAAATGGCATGCTTCCAAAGAAGATCATCACCTAAGGTCTTAGGAGGCCATGACATCTGCTGGGTACAGCATTCAACCCACTTACAACACCCAAGCATTTAGCCACTGGGGCATACTCAACAGTCTTATGCAAAAGCCATCCCGTGCAATGCTGAGTTCCAAGTGTCTGTTCCCCGGGGAGGAATTCCATGCCAGATGGCCCGTGTGTGTGTGTCTCAAAGCCCAAGTTGCATCCTAAGATGTATTTCCCTCAACAGGATCCTGGACAAGCCCAGCCCATTTGGCTTTTACTGGGTGTCACCGTTCCATCGATCAGGCATGCCTGCATCCAGAAAGCTGTTTTCCTGCTTTTTTTTTTTTTTTTTTTTTTATGGCTGCTGGAGACTCCATTAAAGGTGCATTCAGTCAGTGCCTGACAGTGACAGAGCCCAGTCGCTCACCAGCCCTCTCTCTGCAAATTTATAGAGATCGTAAAAGCTTTGCAGGGAATTCTCTAGCCCTAGCGTTGGAGTTGCCAAGTGGCTCCTTTCGAAGGCAGTGTGCCACAGGGGACTATTTAGTGAACTGCATCTTCCCACCCTGGCCTTATGCCACAAAACCCAGGCCAGGGAGTGATCAAGCCCGGAAAGGAAGGGGGAAAGTGCCTGCTTATTCATGTGTCCCCCTCTCATTTTTCCAGGGGCTGGGAGCTTGCCAGCGCAGTGTTGACCTTAGCCATGGTTTGCCACCTAACGTTCTGCTCTGTTGAAGCAACCAGAGTTGTGGGGTTGGCCAAGTATCTTCTCTAGCATCCCACCCCCATCACACATCTGGAGAGCCATGTGGCCGACCCCTGGGCTGGCCAGTTTGAGGTCCTGCCAGAGAAGACCACCCCAATGGCCCTGGGGCCTTCCAGCCGATTTAGTGACTGCTGCCTCTCTCTGTTCCCTGCTGGCCTCCCACCTCTAGATTTGGGTTCAGCACTCACAGCTGGACAATCAGACTCCTTCCAGGTCACCAAGTTGGTGCTATTAAATGGCTCGTGTTTTACAGGGTTTGCACCATCTTGGGCCTGTGGCCCTCAGCCCCATTCCTGTCCTTTTCCTTTGCACTTGTCTGTATCCCAAGGGGCTGGTCCTGCAGGCTGCATTGCACAGACATCCTTGTCAGCTGCTTTCCAGTTGCACTGGGCCTGTTGAAAGGAAGATGGGGGCACAGATGGGGCAGGATTGGGGGACAAGGGGAGGAGAAGCAAGACAAAGGGTTTCTATGCTACTTCCTGTCTTGAGCTCCTCTCTGGTTCCAATTTCCGTCAGGTGTCCCCAGGCTCTGGGTTTACCCACAGGGCTGTTCTTGGTCTCTGCTGTAATTGTCCAACTGTCAAGCATCTCTGGACTGCTTACTGTCCCCAGGTCATCATCTTTTCAACACCGTCCCCAAGTGTGTCATCAGCTCCTGGTGTTACATGACTTCCAGTGTAGATACCCAGGGTGGTTTGTTTTCATGAGTGACACAGGAGAAAAGCCACCTGGAGCTGCATGCAGCAGGACACCACTCAGCAGAGAGTGATGGAAACTGACAGGAAAGCTGCACTGAGCAAGAAAAAAGAGCAGCCCTCAGCATGGCTGTCCTCCTGGAAACAGCTATGCCTGAAGGCCTGGGCTTTCTCCTTACAGCAGCAGATTTTCCCAGATTTGTACTTTTCTTGCTTTATTAATATGTTTCCCTTGAACCAATTGACTCTCATTCATTTTATTAAAACTCAAGGTCCTTTCAGAAGTACTGAAAGCAGTGATATGAAATAATTTGTGTTTGCTTTTATTTTCAGAGGGACTGAATGGCTCTCCATCAGAGGCAATGAATGTTCTTAGGGTGGAAGTGATTTTTAGAGAAATTCATCAAAGAATCATTAACCCAATTTGACATGTTATACCCCCAGTATTCTGGAAGGAGCCTAAGGAAAGACTAGATCTTGGCCATGCAATTGATTTTGATCCTAAACATTTACATACAGTCCTGACTAATGCAAAGTCTCTGTGCCCATATGGGCATACACAGAAATGAGAATTGATCAAATCGCATGCTATATGCACAGTTTAGAGTATGTCAATCATAGTTTATGGAGTGCTAAAAGACAGGACATAAAAACCAAATGGAGGTGATATTCAGCCATAAAAAGAAACGAACTGTTGTCACCTGGGATGCCATTTGGTCCTGTGGATGAATCTCACGCTCATACTGGGGGGGAACAGACATAAGCAGACTTTTGCTATCATTGCACGTGTAAGCAATTCTAGAAAACAGTGAAGACTTCCTTGGGAGGCTTTTTGATGGAAAATTCCATTGCATCCCAAAAGCCCACCAGAGGCTCTGTCTCAGGACTGAGAGAGGGCTGCGTGGTTAAGAGTGCTTGCTGCTCTTGCACAGGACCTGACTTTGGTTCTTAGTACAGAGGCCAGGTGCCTCACAACCCCCTATGTTATAGAGTCTTTAAGTTCAACTCCAAGAGATCAAACAGCGCTTTCTGACCTCCATAGGCACCAGTGTATCCACACTCCTTGCAGATGGGCAGTGAGATACCTGAGAGGCACCTGGCCACATCTACATCATCTGTAGACCTGATGCCTCATTGCCAAGAGACCTAGAAATTCTTGAGAATTGAATCGATGACAAAAAAAAAATGTATTTATGCTCACAGAGTGGCTTTGATGTACTCTGGCCTCACTTGAGGGCTCTGGCCTCTGGCCTGATGATTACAAATGTGTTTTGGCATATGTCTCTGGACACAGGTGACCCAGAGTACTGGTAACATTGAGACTAGTGACACTGACGTGGCCATGGGACCTTGCTCTGACACTGAGTGTGGGGACAGGGAAGGGAAGGGCTGTTTGCTCAAGGAGGGCAAGATGGCTTCTATACTGTGGCCAGCAGGAGTGCCATCAGAGGGCCTCTGTGCCCCCTGTCTTCCTCCCACCTTTTCTCCTTTGTCCCCTCTTTCTTGTTGGTAGGACCTGGCCATCCATTCCCATGTGCCCTGTGACTCCAGACCCAGCAGCTTCAAAGCATAGCCACTTGCACTGCCCTGAGGGTCCCTGAGGGCTGAGAATCTGGCCATGGCTTGGCTGGCTCCTTCACTCTGAGTCTCACACAGTTTAAGGTGTTAAGGTGTTTGTCTGCAGTCTTCGGTTTCATCTGGTAGTTCTCAACCTGAGCGTTGCGACTCCTTTGGGGGCTGGAATGACCCTTTCACAAGGGTCATCAAAGACCATCAGAAGATATAGCTATTTGCATTACAATTCACAACAGTAGCACAATTACAGCTATGAAGTAACAATAAAAATAATTTTATCGTTGGGGGGGGGGAGGTCACCACAACAGGAGAAACTGTATTAAAGGGTCACTGTGTTAGGAGGGTTGAGAGCCACTGTGCTAGGGTGACTGGGGCAGGATCTTCTTCCATTACTCACTAGTAGTGGTACGGTCACCTCTGGGCTACTTACTGGACTGTGTGCCTTGGCTTTTCTGGCTGTTGCCAGAGGCTGCCCCTCAGTTCCTTGCTACATGATGCTGTCGAATGGGAGAAGCAGGCAAATGCTGTGAGGAGAGGGTGAGGAGGAGACAAGAGAGAAGAGAGGAGAGGATGGGAGAGAGGAGGACATGGGGGGGGGAGGGGAGGAGAGAGACCTGTCTTCAAGAAAATGTTGGATGGGGCCGGCCATGGTGGCACATGCCTTTAATCCCAGCACTCAGGAGGCAGAGGCAGGTGGATCTCTGTGAGTTCGAGGCCAGCCTGGTGTAGAAAATGAGTCTGGGATAGCCAAGGCTACACAGAGAAACCCTGACCCGGGAAAACCAAAACCAACATGTAAGTTGGATGGTACATACCTGAGGGTATTGTCTGGCCTTCACCCTCATGTGCACAAACATACACAAACACACAGTTGTGCATTCCCACCCTCACATACATAAAAAAGAAAGCTCCCAAGCCTATATTTGAATAATAGAGACTGCATGAGGACATGAAAAGGCAGGAGACAGGAGCAGCAGGCACTTCTGTGGATGACTGTCATCCATGGCAATGATGATTGATTGCCTCTGCACTGGCCAGGTTCTCCGTCAGATGCCCAGGACTGGGGTTCTGGCCACTGTGGTGTTCCAGTCTAGATGGAGAACACACTGAGTGGGAAGTGCATACATGGGCAGGGGTTTTAGGGCAACAGAACACAATGTTCCTAGGCAAACTCATGCTGAACTAGGTCTGCAGTGCAGCGGTAGTAGGGGCTGGTAGGATATTTGAAAAGTAATTGGAGCACAGGGACACCACCCCCAGTTACAGACTGAATGGCTTTTTTGAAAGGTGAGTGGTGGGTTCCCATGGGAGTAGATTCGTCGTGCAGCTGGCTTTGTGCTTATAATCCAGGGTGTGAACTCAGGTCCTCAGGCTTGTAGGCCAAGTGCCTCTACCCTCCTAGCTATCTTTCTGGCTCTCCATGTGCATTTACTGGCAGAAACAAAATAGCTATTATCATATGTTAAGAACATAAGAATACCCAGAGAAGGTTCCAGGCGTTTCATATTCTTGAGCCCATTTTGACTTGCGCAGTGTTTGTATTAATCTGCAGACTAGCTTTGTAAAACAGGTAGTGATGTTAAGCCACTTTGCAGATGAGGAAACTGAGGCTCAGGCAGATAAATGATCTGTCCTGGTTTGCAAAATCACTGAAAGAAAAGCCAGAACCCTGACTCAGAAGGTGGGACTAGGCTTCCTCAACACAGGGGCCAGAAGTCTTCTGGACTCTGCTCTAATCAATGCTGTTTCTCGTGAGCTTGCAGCATAACTCCTGGGAGGTAGCAGGCCGGTGGAATCTAATAGGAAGAGAATGGAGGTACTGTGTCATGGCTCAGGGAGGGAGGGGGTGGGAGGGAACATGAGAACACATGATTATGTGCTTTGGCTTTGTCTGCGCTTTGTCCTAGAGTGTGGGGATCCACCTCCAGGATAAAGGTCTCTCATCTGGCAATGGTGAAAAGACAGTGTTCTGGCTATCGCTTCTTTTTCAGCGTGTGTGTGTGTGTGTGTGTGTGTGTGTGTGTGTGTGTGTGTGTCTAGAGGAACTCTCGTGGGAATGGCTTGATTATCATAAGATCAGGATGCTATGAAGCCCCTGGATCCTCCTTGGCCTTTTCTAGCCTCTTCTCTCACCACACAAGAACTAAGCCTGTGTCCTTTGCTGGGAGAAGAGACTGAGCCCACGTACATGTGTTATGCAGTGTCACCTTGCCTGGCAGGCACATGGCAGCTGCCTGTGTGAATTGTGCGGTTTCCTCCTGATGGGTTGGTGGGAGGGCACAGTGGAGAGCACCCTAAGGGAAGATGAGTGCTCAAGGAAGGTAGGAGAAGGGAGGGCCCTGTATCTGGCCCATCTGATTGACAGTACAGCCTCCCACTCCTTCCAACCAGGGCTACCTATTCATGTTACTTTCCCAAAGGCCACAAAAGTGGGCTGGGAAAATGCATCTCAGTGAGTTAGCTTCTTGTCCTTCCACATGGCATTTGGCAGTCAGCGAATCCTTTAGGGAAAAGGAATGTGGCCACATTTCATGACTAGGGAGGTACATCTTGAAAGCATGATCCACAAGGCCAACATAGAGAGGGTCAGATCTTGATGTCAGGCAGTTTGTCTGTGAGTCCTGCCCTTGTTGTGTGGTAGCATGGGGGCTTGGAGATGTTAAGACTCCAAGTGGTAGCTGTATTGTGCCACTCACAACAGGGCTACATATGAGAAATTCATCATTAGGTGGTTCGTGTGTGTATATGTGTTCTTTCCCCTGCCCTCTGTACATGCATGTGTGTAAATGCCTTCCTCAATTGCTCCCTTCCTTCCTTCCTTCTTTGCTTCCTTCCTTCCTTCCTTGGTATGAGTGTATGCTTGTCTATATATGTACTTTGTATGTGTGTGCATGTGTGCATGTGCGTGTGCATGTGTGTGTGTGTGTGTGTGTGTGTGTGTGTGTGTGTATGTGTAAGCCAGACCAATTCTGGGTGTTCTCTGACTCACCACCATATTTTTTGAGACACAGTCTCTTACTGAAACCCTCATGGTACATGGGATCTGCTATTGAAGGCATCATTTTTCGATTATATAGTGTGTGACTAGTTTTATCTTCGCTATGTATTTCCTGTTCTGGAAACAATTAAATAAATCCCCCTCTTTGCCTTCTCATCCCATAAGCCAGTTCGACAACCGGGACAGAAGAGACTCTCATGACGTGGCATATTCTCCTGTGAAAGTTCCATTTTGGCTGTTTATCCGACCAGCTGTGTTAAAATTGTAAGGTTGGCAATGGGAGCCACAGGATGAATCCGTTTCTATGAACAAGTTCGAACGATCTAACTGAAGCACGAAACTGGTTAACATGGTAGCATTTTACCAACCAAATTAGCTGTGCATGAGTTCCCTGTGGAAACCACGTGTGAGAAAAGATTCTTTTACTCACGCCAGAGAGATTGGTGAAAGGAACAGTAGAAATGTCTCTGAATGTTCAACAATGCTCCACTGTGAATGGAGAACTGAATGGGAAAATAAGCGTCGCCCGAATCTCAAAACACAGGAAAGCTAACTGGCAGGAATGGCGAAGTGGTCCTTCACTCCCAATTAAATATACGGCTGTCTTAAACATCCTGGCACATCCTGTTCAGTTGATTCACAGCTGTTCACGGAAGACAGGGATCCCTGCCTGGGAAGATTTAATGTCCCGTGCACTTGTGACTGCCTGGCTAACAGTTGGAATAGTCGAATGAGCCCTGGTTACCTGGCTCTGCTGACACCCCGTTTAGCTCGTGGATTGACTAATGATGCCACAAATAGTACAAAAGTGACCTCCTCTCTCTATGCTCTTCACTCATTCTCCCAAGGAAACTTGCTTGTGACAGTGAAGAGGCAAACCAGCAAAATAACATGTAAAGAGTGCGGAAATCACACTGTGCGGTGATATCTCAAGCCTGCTGGCTTAGCTCACTGAATCACAATGTCCGCGCTTTATTGGCGACCGTGCTACGAGTTCTAGGAAGCTCTTGGAAGCTCAGCCATCTTGTCTTGGTTACTCCTCACCTTTCTGCTTGTTTGTCCATCCTCGGGGGTTAGGTCACCCCAGAGGGTTTGCTAAATACATTTGGGCTCACATGACTGATGTGTGGGTGGTGTGCTATGTGGCAGGCAAAGGCTTCTGTTGTTGTGACTAGGCTCAGTGGAGAAGAGTACGGATGATTGATTAGTAATGCCTGCCACAGGTATGGGACTGAGGAGAAGTGAGGTGTGTGTTGTTCATTTGAAATGTGCTGCAAGTGTGGAAGAAGAGTATGGCATGTCCTACTAGGCAGCTGGTAACATTTTTCTGTTCCACAGTGCAGGGTCCAGATGAACACGGTGGCTGAGGAGCTCAGAACACACTCCTTCTTGGCTGCTAAAGTGCTATGTTGTTCTCACAGCCAAGTTCTCAGCTCTGAGTGCTGTGAAATCTCAAACTTATGTTCCTCCCTTGTTTCTGTGGCAGATATCTTTGGCATACTAATACCAGTAGCAAGGAGTACAGAAAGGTCGATTTCAGTGATTTAGAGAGAGCCTGAAGGAGGAGGTCAGCGGAGATATGGTAATAGCAGGAGTGTTATTCTGGCCCCTTTGAAGGACTCCCTGAGTTTTACCATCATCAACCTCCAAAGTCCAGATATAGAAAACAGAAGTGGTAATTGATTAGCAATGCCTGCCATAAGTACAGGGCTGGGAAATAATGAGATGCGTCTCATTGATTTGCAGTCTGGCCTATGAGGGGATCTGGCAAGGTGTTTCTGGAGTGAAAGGAGAGCTTATATTTAGGTAAGATGTGCTGGAGCTGGGAGTCAGATCTGACTCTGTCTGGTCTATGTGTACTCTGGCTGTAAAGGCTCTTGAGTCACCCACCATGACAGTAGCCTTCAGGATGCTCATCTCTAAGAGAAAGAGACTGAGTAGAGCCAAAGGCTCAAGGCCAAAGAAGTCAGTGATCGCTGCACAGAGGGATTTCCCAGGGCCAGCACTGAAGCAGAGTTATGCAGAAGACTGTATTTGAGAGCTCTGATAAATGACTTTCACTTCCTTAACTCGGAGGGGACTGAGTCTCTCCATGCACACCCACTGCCTCCATGCACACCCACTGCCTCCATGCACACCCACTGCCTCCATACACACCCTCTCCCTCCATGCACACCCGTTCCCTCCATGCATATCCACTCCCTCCATGCACACCCGTTCCCTCTGTGCACACCCTTTCCCTCCATGCACACTTGCTCCCTCCATGCACACCCACTCCCTCTGTACACACTCCCTCCCTCCATGCACACCCACTCCCTTTGTACACACTCCCTCCCTCCATGCACACCCACCCCTCATGTACACCCATTCCCTCCATGCACACTCGCTCCCTCCATGCACACCCATTCCCTCCATGCACACTTGCTTCCTCCATGCACACCCACTTCCTCTGTACACACTCCCTCCCTCCATGCACACCCACCTCTCATGCACACCCATTCCCTCCATGCACACCCACTCCCTCCATGCACACCTGTTTTCCCTGCATGCACACCCGCTCCCTCCATGCACACCCACCCCCTCATGCACACCTGTTCTCTCCATGCACACCCGATCCCTCCATGCACACCTGTTACTTCCATGCACACCCATTCCCTGCATGCACACTCCCTTCATGCACACCCACTCCCTCCATGCACACCCGTTCCTTCCATGTACACCCACTCCCTGCATGCACACTCCCTCCATGCACACCCATTCCCTGCATGCACACCTGCTCCCTCCATGCACACCTGTTTCCTCCATGCACACCTGCTCCCTCCATGCACACCTGCTCCCTGCAGAGTGTGGTCCTGACTGCCTCGCTCAGTGAGAGCCAGGCTGAGCAGAGGGAGAAGTAGCCAGGAAAGAAGAGGATCCTTCTAAAGAGGCCTCGGGGATTAAATTAGTCACTTCTGAGGTCTCCTGTCAGATGAATGATAGAATTTCATTTTCTTGTCACCAGAGCCCGCAGTATATGACATGCTGGGCATCTTCCTGCTGTTCCCTGTGGAGGGAAGAAAAGAATAAAAGACGTGTGATTCTTGCCCCCAGGACAGGCCTCTTTGAGCTCTTTCTTGCCTGTCCTTTGGGGCCTGACACAGGCTCTCTGGCTAGGGCACCATGGCCAGATGCCGGCAGCTGGAGCATCAGAGTCTTCCTTGTCACTCCCCTGGGCCAGCCCTTCTCTGCCTGGTAGAATAAGGAGTCAGGGCTGGCTCAGCTTTGGCATGCTCTGACTCTGCCTCCTTTTCTCCTAGGGCCACATGGGAGGTGACAGGCCCAGAAAGTGTGTCCTTAACCGCTGCTCTCATCCCACTGACCATGGTCCTCTGTCACATGGTCTCATCTAACTGCATGGGACACTGGAAAATATGGTGTTGCTGAATCTTCAGGAAGAAAAGAGATGGGATCCAGCGAGCTTGTAGCATCACTGTGTCTCCATCTCTAGCTAGCATAGTCTAGATGTTAGGCCTGCCGGCACATGCTCATAATCCTGGAGCACTTTGGAGACAGGCAGGATGATCAGAAGTTGAAAGCCGTCGTCCTTAGCCACATAGCAAGTTAGAGGCCAGCCCAAGAGACATGAGAGCCTGTGGCAAATCAAAGTCCAGTTTTATATTGTGAGGACAAATAGACCAACAGCAATAGGAATAACAAAAGGGATAGCACCAAGTCCCATTTGGCTGCTGGTTCATTCTTGAAAAGTGGCAAAATTTCCTGACTTTAGAATCAAGAGTCTTAAACATAAGTATACTGCCTCCTGAAGTCATATGGTGGGTGCTGAACACCAGATCAACACAGGATAGTATTTACTTACATTAGTTTAAGCTGAAGTCTTAAGAAAATAAAAGGTGATGGGTTTTTACTTTTTAAAAATGCATAGGGACTTGTATACCCAGGAGATGTTGGCAACTGTAACCTTCCTCAGGTTGATTGTGCTGCTGTGATAGGGAGTCCACCAGAGATGACCACTCAGACACAGATTATATCCAATTGAAAATTTTCATTATAGCTGGCTGGGACTGCACTCAGGTAGTTGGGACCTAAATGTAGCCTGGGCATTTAGAGCAAGAGGCTTTTCTTCTTCTTCTTCTTCTTCTTCTTCTTCTTCTTCTTCTTCTTCTTCTTCTTCTTCTTCTTCTTCTTCTTCTCCTTCTCCTTCTCCTTCTCCTTCTCCTTCTCCTTCTTCTTCTTTTCAAGACAGGGTTTCTCTGTGTAGCCTTGGCTGTCCTGGACTCACTTTGTAGACCAGGCTGGCCTAGAACTCACAGGGATCCGCCTGCCTCTGCCTCCCGAGTGCTGGGATTAAAGGCGTGCGCCACCACCTCCCAGCAGAGCAAGAGGCTTTTAAAGGCAAAATCACACACTGGTATCTCACTCTGCAGCTGCAGGAGAAGGTTTGCATAAGGAAGCCATTAAACAAAGCTAAGTTAAACTAGCTGGTGCTACTTAGCCTCCAGTCCCTAGAATGGAGTTGGGCAATTTTTCATGGGATTCTCTACCAATGAGATCAAATTCTAGTTAAATGTGAAATGGCTTCAGCAAGAATACAAGATGGAGGAACCTCTGCCCTGTCTAACCCTGTCACATACATGTTTCCAGATCCTCTTATAGACACAGGGAAAGGGACTTCCTGTTCTTTGCCTTGTGTTTGGGGACATGTAAAGAGACTAGGAAGCGGCTCACTGAAGATGTATCTTTATTATCCTCTTCTCAGTTCTGAGTCATAGCTACTCCCAACTGACTAGGTGCTTACCCAAGACCACAAGATTAATACCATCCCCCCAAAACAGTGGTCTGAACCTTCTTAATGCTGTGACCCTTTAATACATTTGCTCATGTTGTGGTGACCCCCAACCATAAAATTATTTTCATTGTTACTTCATAACTGTAATTTTGCTACTGTTATGAATCATAATGTAAATTTCTGTGTTTTCCCATGGTCTTCAGATGACTCTTGTAAAAGAGTCATTCAACTCCCAAAGGGGTTGCGACCTACAGGCTGAGAACTGAGGCCCTAAACCAATGAGGAGTCAGACATAGTGCTACAGGCTTGCATGGGTCTGGTTGACTAGTAGACCATCCTAACATTTAGTTGTGAGAGCAGCTGTTTAATTATATTATGGAGGGGCTGGAGAGATGGCTCAGTGGTTAAAGACAGTGACTGCTCTTCCAGAGGACCCAGGTTCAATTCCCAGCACCCACATGGCAGCTCATAGCTGTCTGTAATTCCAGCTCCAGGGACCTAACACCTTCTTACCGGCAGACATGTAGGCAAAACACCAATGCACATAAAATAAAAACAAACAAGCTATTAATTATACTATGGTTTCGTGTACCATACATTGAGAT
Organism: Acomys minous; assembly: GCF_964271855.1. Taxonomy (NCBI): domain Eukaryota; kingdom Metazoa; phylum Chordata; class Mammalia; order Rodentia; family Muridae; genus Acomys; species Acomys minous. Next base: position 44,144,330 of record NC_140500.1, read on the forward strand.
CACCTCAGCTGGGTGATTCTTATGCTCCTTAGGGTATCCAAAGCTGGCTTGGTGTGGTGTTAATAGCCCATCTGATGGTTTTACCTAGACACCTGGTATTCTGACACAGACAGCTGGAAGACTGCTGTTGGTGTCTCTGCCTTGCTCGTGTGCTGGCTCAGAGCTTCTAAGAGGGCTGAAGTTCAGGATTGCCAATTATATGGCTGCTCAAATCCCAACATATTGTTTCTATCACACTGTAGCGAACAAGTGGGCTGCTCGCATCATCCCAGGCTCAAGGGGGACGGAATTCCCAGTCACCAGGGGGAAAGTGGGAGATTTTTCAGTCATGTTGTTTATCTCAACAGCAGCCCCAGGAGGAGGACACTTCTTATTTCCATTTTACAGTCAGGCAAACTTCATCTGCTTGGTGACTGATTCCCAGTGCCCCACAGCTCATGTGGCATCTAACAAAAGTCAATGCGTTCAAAGGCTTAATAAACAGCTCCTGCACAAAAGGCCCATCTGTGAAAGGGCCTTATCCTGACGAGTAACTCAGAACTCAGAGATGACATTCCTATTTATGATCACTAGTTTTTCATAGCATGTTCTGTATAGCTCTAATCCTCACAGCAAGCATGCTTGGGTGGTAGCTTGTGTTGTTTTTCAAGACACTGACATCCACCTTCGTGCAGACGGATTAGGCTCTCCAGCTTTGACCTTGACCGTGTGTCTTGTTTTTGGACTACGAGTGGCACTGACATGTGCCACTTCCAAGCAGTAGATTTCATGGTATCATGTGGTTCTGCCAGAATCTGTTTCTTCTACATAAGACTGGCAGTGTGTCCCAAAGAGGCTGCTCTACCACTCTCCATGCCTGAGGCAAGAGCCGATGGGTACTTGACTTCAGCCAGTGTGATCTAGGGCGTGTTTCTGCCTTCTTGTGGACTATTTCTCTTTCTGATACATATATACATGCATATATTGTTATATATTATATATATATATATAATTTAAGAAGATTTAAGCTTCAACTAATGCAAAAACACAACTGGAAGAGATTCTGTAATGAGGACGGTGTGTTGGCATGACAACTCTGAGATTTAGGGCATGTTTGTGACTGTGACCTAGCTTAGTTGACACCATTACTTTCCTACTTTTGAGGAGATGAAATGAATATGGGGTAGCGATCTAACTTCCCACAGCGTAACCCTAGCCTATGTGGTTCTAAAGCCCCTGCTTGTATTCTCTTCTATATACCCAAAGAAATAAAGTCTCGCAGGATGGGCCATGCGGTTGATCAGTGCCACCTGAACCTAATTTAGGTCACTGACAACAGTTCATGTGCCCAAGGCACTCTTGAGTTTTGCGACACAGCTACAGCTCTGGGTTCCGGCCTGGAGCTGCAGCCGAGTGGCTTCTTTCATCACAAGAGGGACAAAACTACATAAATATCTCTTGAGCCTCCCGCAGTATTTCATGATATTTATGAGGGAGGCGTTGTCAGGGATGATTTAGCCTTCCCTGGCCTGACATGCTTCTCTGCAACTTTCTTTGTAAGTAACAGGAAAAGAGGGAGGAGGTAAAATAGAGGCCTGGCTGCTCATGAATTACGGGGCATCAAGGCGTTATCTGGAGAAGCTGACTTCCTGAGGCACCGCTCTTAGCCCGTGGCACTTGTAGGCAATGCGGGATGAATGAGATGAAGGGGGAGATTGTGGTGGCAAGAGAGAGGACGGCATTTAGACTCCTGGTGCTGAGTACTTAAAGCCCACATGGATCTAGGGGGGCGCTTCCGCCTTCTTGTGTACTATTTTGATAAACGCTATAGTTCTGACCTGCAGATGCTGAGCAGAGGAGGGGATCCAAGTTGAAAGGTCTAGAAATGTCAACATTTTGGAGTGCTTATGTATAGAGCACTAGGAAGTGGTAAAGGGCCACCTCCCATGGCTAGCATGCATCTGGGAGGCCATCAAAGAGGAAATGCCCTAGCAATGTGCTCCAGGACCTCAGTCACAGGGCAATGGCCCAGAATTAGGAGCTGGTAGGAGCAATCTTTGAAGCACATAGGTCTGGGTTGGGATGTAAGTTCTTCCCTGAGAGTGGACACTTTACTTAACTTCTTGACCCCTTCTCCTTGTCAGTAAGGTGTGTCATGATGGTACCAGGCTCCACCAGGTGCTTGTGTGAGGGTGAAAAGGCAAAGAATGACTGTGGAACACCTGGACGGTCAGGAGCATCTCAGAAGCATCTGACTGGAACTAGGGAAATAGTTTAGTCAGGGTTTTACCTTGTGAGCATCAAGCCTGAGTTTGATCCATGTACCTCTATAGGGGGACAGTGCTGGCCATGGTACTACATATTTGTAGTCCCAGTGCTGGGGAGGCAGAGACAGGTAAGATCCCTGGGACTCAGCAACTAGCCAGTAGAGCCTCTAAGAACTCTAGGCCAGTGAGACCCTATCTTAAAAAAAGAGTAGACAGTGCTTGAGGCACCCAAGGTTATCCTGTAGCCTCTATGTGTACTGCACACACATGCATATGCACCTGCACTGCACCCCTGCACTACACACATGCACGCACCTGTACCACACACATGCACATGCACCTGCACTGCACACATGCTCCTCCCTCCGAAAGAAGCACCAGATCATGATTATACCAACATACAAGCTTTGAGGTCATGCACACTTGGGTTGAAGCTTCACTCTGCCGCCTCCCAGATTGTGGCCTTGGGTAGTATCGTTTCTGCTTCAGTTTCCCCATCTATAAAATGCAGAGGATACCAAGGAATACTGTGATATTGGAAAAGCCTGGGTAAGCAGAATCCTCCACATGGCTCAGAGTAGAAAAATCTCACCAGGGTGTGCGCATGCCATTACTGCTTATGGATCACTGGTTCAGCAAGCTAGACTTGAGTGGGATCCTTTATCCAGTCTGTCATCCGTACTTGTCTGGGATGCATAGACGTTTGTTGCTGTCTCCTGGGGGTAGCTCAGAGGACATCAGGGGAGAAAATAGAACGACTGGCTCTATTTGTCCATTCTGCTTCCCACGGTTCTGGGTCTGAGTACATTCTACTTAAAAAGCTGGCTAAGACAGGTGCATGCCTCTCAGTGGCCCCAGAGTCTCACATCTAGAAGAAGCCAAGTTTATAGGCTTGGTCATGGGCAGCTGGGAGCCTTGGCAACCGCATTTGCCAGCCAGGCGTTGGAAGTCAGGCTGCTGTGGGCCCTGTCACTCTGGTCTTTCCCACATCACACAGCTGCCAACCAAGAAGGACACCTGAAGGTCATTCCTCCTGACCCTCTCCTCCCCTTGCCTCAATGAGGGAAAGGGAAACACAATCCATGTTATTCCTGCTTCCTGGTCCCCAGGGAATGCTGCCTCCCATCTGCTGCCCCTCGGCCAGATGAATTAGGTGGGTGGCCACTGGGCACACCGGGGGCACTTTGAAATCTGAGGAAGAGACTCTTCCACACAGCTCAGTTTTCACCATTTGCATCTGCAGAGAAGAAAACCCTGGTGATCTGTTTCGTTTTAGTATTTTCGGGCAGGCCTTTTGACATGCAATACAGTTTATTATTCTATTTATCCTTCTGATTTGTCTAAAATGACCAGAGCTGGCTCAGATTATTATTTTGAGACTTAAAACAGTGCAGAAAGGAGTCAAATGAAGACTGAGGCTTTTCTTGCTTTCCACCAAACTCCACAGCTAGGAAAGAACCTTGGCAGTCCAGCAGATTATTCTAGAACTCTCTGTGTTCAACACACATGGGGAAAAATACACAGGAGTTTACAAATACACCAGTAAGTTTTATGTGCATGGCATATGGCATGCTCTTGTGGGTGTGCGCAAGTGTGTGTGTGTGTGTGTGTGTGTGTGTGTGTGTGTGTATGTGTGTGTGCGCACGGAGGCTAGAGGTTAATGTTAGGTATCTTCTTTAATAGCACTCTACCTTACTTTTCGAGACAGAACCTGCAGCTTATGGACTGAGCTAGGATGGATGGTCAGTGAGCTCCAGGGGTCGGCCTGTGCCTGCCTCCCCACTGCTGGGATTACAGATGGCCTCTGCTTCACCAACTTGTTGTATGTGGGTGCTGGGGAGACAGTTCCCCCTGCTTATGTAGGAAGTGGAAAGACTGAGCTATCTCTCCAGACCATCAGGGAGTTATGTTTTACTGGTCTCTTTTGATGTCAGGGCTAGGATGGGAAGCACCCACTCGTAGGTCCAGGTTGATACAAAGGTTGTTTTTGTCAACTTGACATAAACCTAGACATATCTGGGAAGAAAAAAACCTCATCCCATAGACAAGTTCGTGGTCTATTTTCTTGATTGATGACTGATGTGGGAGGGCCCAGATCACTGTGGGTGGTGTCATCCTTGGGCCGGTGGGCCTAGACTATACAAGAAAGGAGGCTGAGAGGAGCATTGGTGGCTCACACCTTTCATCTCAGCCCTTGGTAGGCAGAGGCAGGTAGATCTCTGGGAGTTCAATGCTGGCCTTGTGGGACCAGTAAGCCGTGTGACAGGGGGAGCTGGTCCAGAGCAAGAGTGAGGTTGAGACATGTCCAAACCCCAAAAATCCCAGCCAGAGACCAGCAGGAGGAGGATTGCTTCCTCTGTGCTCTGTGCTTGCATGTCTGGGCACACAGACTTTATGACCCCCAACATTGCCAGCTTTGAGGTAGTCACATAGCCTGGTCTCCAGGTTTCAGGTTAAACTTCCTCTCTTCTTATAAAGACACATCCAGCTGGTACCAGGAATTCCTTTTCATGCAAATGAAGCACTCTCAGTACCTCAGCCTCAGCCAATGATGTATACTCATCCTGAAAACCCCCACCCCCTCCCCAAGGTTTATATAGTCCTTGTTCACCCCGATAAAGAGAGTTGTTTCATTGAAAACCATCTCTGAGAAGGCTGTCTCTCCTGAACTCAACACCTACCAAGATCCTGCCTAACCCACCTGCCCCAGCTCTAAGCTTCACTCCCTCCAGTCTAGCGCCCAATGTACAATGGTGCCTGGATACTCTGAGGGGAAAAGCAGATCTGGGTCTGCAATATAGTTCTAGGCTAGCCAGGACTACATAGTGAGCTCCTGTTGGGGCAGGGAAAGGGGAGGGAAGGAGGGAAGGAGGGATGGAGGGAGGGAGAGAGAGAGAGAGAGAGAGAGAGAGAGAGAAAGAGAGAGCAAGAGAGAAAGAGAGAGAAAGAGAGAGAGAGAGCGAGAGAGAGAGAGAGAGAGAGAGAGAGAGAGAGAAAGAGAGAGAGAAAGAGAGAGAGAAAGAGAGAGAGAGAGAGAGAACAAATGAATGAATGGGGATGAAAGCAGACAGAGCAAGCCATGAAAAGCAAACCACTTAGGCATCACTTGAATTTCTGCCCCAAGGCTCCTGCCTCGGGTTCCATCAGTGAACTATGATCTGGGGTATCTAAACCAATTGAACCCTTTTCTACCCAAGTTGCCTTTGGTCATGGTCTTCATCACAGCAGTAGAAACCAAGATAGTTGTTGTTTGTACAACCCTGAGAGTGAGCACATCCTTCAGTGCTGTGCTGTCTCGGGACCTCTCTGAAGCGCTCAGGGTGCCTGTCTTTTTCCTTGGTTATCCTAGATGCCTGCTCCATTTCAAAGTGTTCTCCTTGTGATTGTTATAAAGCAACTTGTGCCCAAAAGGTAACTTTTGGTGCTGAAGATTTGGCTCGGTGCTTAGGAGTACTAGGTCTAGTTCTGAGTGCCCACATGGGCAGTCTAACTCCAGGTCCAGAGGGCCTTACTTCTGCGGGCCTCCATAGGCTCTGCGTGCACCCACTGCATAGACATATATAGGCAGAAATAACAGATTAAAGAAAATATTTAAAGGTAACTACTTTTCAACTTCATTTCTACTTGGTGTGTGACAGGAGCAAAACCGAGTGTTTATTTATTCTACTCAGTCCATTTGGTCAGTTTCTTGTGTAGCAGAATACTCAAGACTGGATAATTGGTAAGTAAAAGACTTTACTCCCAGACGGTTTGCTCGCTGGCAGTCCAAAGTCAAGATGCTGAGAGGGTCCATGTCTGCTGATGGCCTCTCTGTGTAATGCCTTCCTGTGGGAGGGCACATGCTCTGTGTTCTCTCCTGGTAGGAAAGATAAAAGAAGCTCCCTTTATGAGGGGTGACACCAACCGAGAGACACAGGCCTCAGGAACCTGGTCACCTTTTTCAGGTCCCATCTCTCAATACCATCAACGACATTAAGTGTTGACATATGAATTGTGTGTGTGTGTGTGTGTGTGTGTGTGTGTGTGTGTGTGTGTGTGTAATAACCTGGCAGAATTAGATGTAGTCTCAGGGGCTGTTGTTTCCCTGCTATCTTCCAGGAAGGTCTGTGTTGGCCTTTCTGCCCTCTCTAGCCTCTTGTTTGAGCTGTCTAGGCTCTTGGGTGGAAAGGTGATGATAAGTGGAGAGGCTAGGTAGATGTTAGTCGAGCTATAGGCTCATATATTTGAAATGCTTGGTCCCTAGTTGGTGGAACTGTTTGGGAAGGATAAGGAGGTGTGGCCTTGTTGGAGGAGGTGTGGCCTTAGAGGAGGCGTAGCCTTGTTGGAGGAGGTGTGGCCTTGGAGGAGGCATGGCCTTGTTGGAGGATGTATGTCACTGGGGAAGAACTTTGAAGTTTCAAACGCCCAGCCCAGGCTCAGTCCCCCTCTCCCTCTGCCTCCAAATTATAGATACTGTGTAAGCTCTCAGCTACTGCTCCAGCACCATGCCTGCCTGCTTGCTGCCCTGTTTCCTGCCTTCTGACACTGTAGCAAGCACCCAGTTAAGTATTTTCTTTTACAATTTACCTCACCCATAGTGTCTCTTCCCAGCAATAGAATAGTAACCAAAACAGAGATGGAAGAGGTGAGGGTTGGTCTTTGGAAAGAGGAAGAGGACAGAGATTGGGGAGCAGCTGCACCTGCAGGCGGGAAGTTTTGAGAAGTGGATATGGAGGAGAAGCCGCAAGTGTCACAGAGGGTGGTCTGCCTTTTCCACCTGCCCCAGTCTGCTTGGAGGAGTCCACCTTCTCCTTAGAGTGTTCTGGAGCCAGTGTGTGTAATGGAGTGTACCACGGGTATATTACTTTTCTCTCTACTATGACAATAGTGCTTGACAAAAGCAACTCAAGGAAGGGTTGATTTGGGCTCGTAGCCTAAGGGTGCCATCCATCACGGCAGGAAGGACATCAGTGGATGCTGTGTTCAGCGTGTTTGTTTCTTTTTTGTTCAGTCTTAGATGAGTCGCCCCGATGTCTTAAAACATCCTCACAGACATACTCAGAGGTGTGTCTCCCAGGTGAATCCAGTTCCATCAGGTTGACAGGGCAGAGCTGCCACTACTGTGGGCTAGCATCCAGCTCCAAGGCTAGGCACCAGAAGTGGAGTACCACTGTCTGCTCATAGAACTGCACGCAGGATCCTTGGAGCAGGGAAGGTGACTCATTTTCCAACAAACATGAGTCTTTTTCTTTTTCTTTTTTTTTCCTTTTGGGACAAGGTTTCTGTGTGTATTCTCAGCTAACATGGAGCTCACTGTGGCTTTGAACTCACAGAGATCCACCTGCTTTTGCCTCCCGAGTGTATGCCACTTGCTGGGCAGTGGTGGCACACGCCTTTAATGCCAGCACTCAGGTAGCAGAGGCAGGCAGATCTCTGAGTTTGAGGCCAGCCTGGTCTACAGAGTGAGTTCCAGGACAGCCAGGGCTATGCAGAGAAAAACCTTTCTTGAAAAATCAAAAAACCCAAACCCCCAATTCTTCCAAAAGTATATGTCACCACATTCACCCAGCTGCAAGAGTTCATGTGGCATGGGGCGTTCTTGTGCTATGGGGTCAGGGAGCATTTGGGATGTTTCCAAAGGTCAGCACCATTGAGGAAGCTCACATGCTATTTTGCCAGCAACATGGGAACCTGGCCAGGAGAGTTCAGCCTCGTGCTTCATCCCAGTCCTGCAGATCCCACTGGACACTTGCCAAACCTGTGAGGCTCGCAGTCTCTTGAGTGCCTCACAGTGTCAAGATGTGAACTTGGAACCCTTATTTAAGAGTCCTGGTTGCTCTCCTGCTGACAACAAGGAAAATCCTGGGGGAAGTTTCTGGCATATGAGTCACACAATGGGAGCTTGTCTTCTGAAACCCTCAGGGAGGCCGTTAGTGCGGTGATTTGTGTACCTCGATGGATGTGCCCAGAATGGCTCTGTTTCCAAGGCAGCCTGGATGGCGAGGGGCTAGAAAGCTTTGAGCTCATGGGAGGGATGCTGGGGATGGGATGCAGGGAGCAGGATGCATGGAGACAGGTCCCTGCTGCAGCTCAGTGAGCTCTCCCACCTTGCTCTAGACTAGCTGACAGCAGCTTACAGAGAGGGAAGGGTGTGGTGCATCTTTGGGGGGAATCACTGGAATTTCCCCAAGGTTCTAGAACTGTGGCCCACGACCCCACCCCCACATTCTATACAGAGCAGTTCCTGAGAGCAGATTCGAAGAGAACATGGAGGCCTTGCTCGGTGTGGTTCCCTCTTCTCCTTCCCTTCTCACCGTCCTCCTTTGTTTGTTTGTTTTTTGTTTGTTTTGTTTTGTTTTTGTTTTTTGTTTCTCTGTGTAGCCTTGGTTGTCCTGGACTCACTTTTGTAGACCAAGCTGGCCTCGAACTCACAGTGATCCGCCTGCCTCTGCCTTCCAAGTGCTGGGATTAAAGGTGTGCGCCACCACCGGCCTGGCTCACCGTCCTCCTTTTGTCAAGATAATTCCTTGCTATTTATTTTGCTTGGCCTCAGACCACATCAGTAGGCCATGCTGGCCTCAAAACTCACTCTGTAGTCCAGGCTGGTCTAGTACTTTCTCTGTAGTCCAGACTGGTCTTGAACTCTCAGTCCTCTTTTCATTAGCCTTCTTTTGTGCTGGGATTTCTGGTTTGTGCCCCCACACCTAACTTGGTTCTGTCTTCACTGGGCAGCAGAAGGTAATTTTCTCTTTCTGAAGCCAAGCTTGGAGGAGGGCAGGGCCATTGTGGGTTATCATTGTGCAATTTCCTTAGAAGCTAGCCTGGGGATGAAGACAAAGGCTGTTGCTGATGCTCCTGTATGGAGTGGGACATTCAAGGAGAACCAGAAAGGGAGGCAGGAAGGAATTGGTTGGAAGGCTGCCGCAGACAGTGTGCTGTTGAGCAAGCCATCTCTAGGAGCAACTAAGGCTTCATGCCAATGGGGTTTCTGAGAGTTAGTAGACACCATGGCCACTGGAGTATCATCCATGGCCTAGGAAGTTACAGAATCATAGGTTTTGGACTCTGTCCTTGTAGCTCGATTGGGTCCAGTGGTCAGAAGAAGCCCAGAGGCGGAGAGGCAGATAGACAGGTGGTGGCACCTGGGGTCCAGGCCTGTGTGTTAGAACAATACAGACATAAAGGATTCACAGCTCATAGAGCATCTGGGATGCCTCGAGGACCAGCTAGCTCTTTAAGGAGCAGAGACCTGTCCCTTGCTCCCCAGCTGGTTGCTTGCCAGGCCTTGGAAAGGAAGTTCATCGTAGCACCTGGGAGAGTTATCGGAGCATCTCAGAAGCTGCAGGCGAACATGGACTTGTGTTTGCTTTGGTCAAGAGATCCCCATGGGTCAGCAGGGTTTGGATGGCTGTGGGCATATGGTTATTAGGAGTAAGACAGGACAATTCCAGGCTAAGCCTCCCTTTCCACTGCAGTTGGAAGGCACAGACAAGTGCCTGCCGCCTCATGGGAAGAAGCTGTGGGACTGGCCTGAGTCAGCACAGAAAACTCAGCATGAGAGAGTGCTGTCAGCCATTGGGAGACAAGACTTCCCTTTGGGAGAAATCCCTCCAGTCAGAATGCACTGGGGGGAACTTTGTCTAGCCACCTTTGGGGTGCTGACTGTGGCAACAGGGACTGCAGTGTCTGCTGAGACCCAGGGAACCTGTGATGTTAGAGCACATTGCTAGCACTGGCCTGTGATCAGTCAATAAAGAAGCCACTCCCCTAGCAGGCCTTCCTAAGAGGCCACCCTGGCCCTAAACGCCAAGCCACTGAGTCCCACCACAGCACTGGCCAGCTTGCAAAACTCAACTTCCACAATGAGCCCTAGACAAGTGTTATTTAGAATGACAGCAAGTTAGATTGCAAAGGCCAACTGTGGTTTAAAAAAAAAAAAGGATGGATGGTGATGAGTGATAGAGAGAACAAATTAACCACAGGCGACACGTGTGACCCTCACCGGAAATCCCCGGTGGGTAAATCTGGGTTCCTTAGTGTTCCCACTCATAACCACATTAGACATCAGAGCAGTGGCAACTTTGTGAGGAGTGACAGCTATGGGATTATGGGGAAGTTTCCAAGCTCTAACTTGCATGCTCCTCTGTCTGGGTTTGTAATCACTTGTGCAAATTCATTAGACTACCCACCTGCAAAGTGCGTTGTTCTACAGTCCCTTATACATTAGTCATTTGCCAAAATTAAAGCAATTGAGAGAAGAATGAGTCTTAGTTCTTGGGTGAGTTTGTTTGGTGACAGTGGCGGAAAGGTTTGGAACTAGGCCAGGTTGTCATCAGCCAGGCTGTCAGCTAATGGCATCTGAGCAGAGTAGGAATGAACATCCAGACTGTGGATACACACACACACACACACACACACACACACACACACACACACACACACACACACACATACACACTCATTGACCTGCTGCTTCAGTAACAACTGCAAGACTCCAAACTGTGGCCGGCCAGATAGCTCATCTCCTCATCCCTCCATGTGCACCCTCTACCATCGCATGCTCTCTCCACAAAAGAAACCAAACAAACCAACCAAACAAACAAACAACAAAAAAAAGCATCTTGCTATGGAAGCTTTTGTGTGTCATAGTGTCACACAGTGTATCCTTTTGTCCACACACCTTTCCTTGCAGGTGTTCATGGCCATGAGTCACTGGTCTGGTTGGAGGCCTCTGGCTTCTGTATCCCCACCAGGACGCCTCTCGTATTCTGTCATTGTCCTGTGTCATGAAGATCTTGCAGCTTTGGATGCTCAGGATTGGCCCCTTGATGGGGTAGATGTTGAGTGGGCCAACTCAAAGCCATGGATCTGAGCCTGGGCAGTAGCTGCTAGTCAGCCCAGCAGCTCACCTGTGCCTATGCCACTAGGGCCAGTCCTCCCATTTTGCCTAAATAAGGAGTGGGGCTATATCTCCTGCCTGCTGCAGTCAGCAAGGAGTAAGACTGGATCTCCTCCCCTCACACTGTCAGGAGCCAACTCTCCTGCCCCCATGCCACCAGGGACAGCTTTCCAGCATGGCTCCTGTGAGGGGTAGGACCCTGCTCTCCTGAGTAATGCAGCTGGAGAAGGATAGGACCAGCTCTCCAGAGTACCTAAACCAGTGAAAGGCGGGGCCAGCTTTGTGTAGCTCTGGGATATCAACATGGCCTCAGGTAGTAGCCCAGACTAAGCATACCCTCATGGCGTTTGGTGCTAACCATGGACATCAACATAGACCCCTGCTACAGCAGGGCTATGGATCTAGACATGGCCCTCAGCAGCAACATGGGCTGGGACCTCATCATGGCCTCAGGTGGCAGCCCAGGCTACTGACATCAGGCTGATCCTCCTACTCTCTAATATCTAATTTCGCCTCTCTCCACTATATACAAACCGTTCTGTTTCTCATTCTCCCCCATATCTCCACCACATACCTGCTCATTATCAGGGCAGGCAGGCCTCTGGGTGACTTCTGCTTGCCTGTCTATCCACTGTTCTGTGTGCTGGCAGGCAGGCCTCTGGGTCAGGCTAAGAGTTTTTAATGGTGAATCTTTCACTGCAGGTTGAGCAAAGACAAAGTGGAGGATACTTGCAATAGTGGGGCTGGGGAACTCATCTGAAAAGAGAATGGGGCTTCAGAGGCCACAGTGAACAGTTAGGCTAAGAAAGCACAAAGCCTGCAGGACCCTTTTCCCCTTGGGTTCTGTGAGACTTCTCCCTCATCCTTCCTTCAGAATTTTGCCCACTTGGCACATCTTAGTAATTCAAAAGGCGCCTCCTAAAAGATGGAGTGATAACTGGGGTGCAGACAGCAGGATCCAGGCAGAAGGACACTGATCGACGACTTGGTCTATTCAGCAAAGACCTCAAAAGCAAAAGGAAATACAGGCAGAGAATGAGAGGAGTGAAGAATGACAGGCTTGTGTGAATCTCGGTGTGAATAGCGCTCACACCACGTAAGCAGGTGAGACACGTGCCGGTGCGCTGGCAGGACTGTGACACATTCCATTGCTGTTAAGTATGACTGTGGCACTAGGGAGACATTTTGTCACAAAGTGGTAGCCCTCTGTTTTTATAATCTTCATCTCATGCAGGGCAGGAGATGATAATTTATACCCTCCTCCTTGGCTCATGGCTGAGGTCCCTGGAGCACAGGCACATGGATGGGACAGGGACATGCAGACTGATGTGACCTGGGAACCTTCAGAACCTAAGGAAACAGGCAAAGCTTTCTGTTTTTGTTCTCGGTTCAATGACTATGGACAGCCACTAAGAAGCTGCACTAAGAAGCGCAGCCAGAGCAGGTCAGGTCCAATGGTAATGAACTTGGGGGGCTAGAGGGGCCTGTCTGTTCAGGTGCTTCTTCGAGACAAGAGTGTTCTTTCCCTCTGGGTACAAGGGAGAGGCCTCTCACAAGAAGAGCTTGTGACCTGTTTCAGGGAAAACCATCCCATGCTTCTATGACCTGCTTTAGAGAAACCAGAGGAAGACAGAGAGGGTTCTCTGTTTCTATGGTGTCCTCACATGTTCAGGGGCCATGTTTGGGGTGTTGTGTCTTAAATCCCATTCCTTGCCTAATGCCACCCCACACTTATCTTCACCCAACACTTAAAATGTGTGTGTGTGTGTGTGTGTGTGTGTGTGTGTGTGTGTGTGTGTGTGTGTGTGATTATGTATGGAGATCAGGGACAACCTTGGGTGTCACCTCCTGGAATGCTTTAAGATCGGATCTCTTGTTGGCCTGGAACTCACAAATTAGGTCAGACTGCCTGTTCAGTGACCCTCAGCGATCTACTCATCTCAACCTCCCCAAAACTGGGATCACCCTGCATTTTTTCCCACATGGGATCAGGGAATTGAATTTAGATTCTCATGCTTGCAAAGCAAGGACTTTACTCACCGAGTCCCTTTGACTTCAATAGAAGCTTTGTGAGGCAGAGGCATTTGTCTTATTCCCGGGCTGGGGAAGGCACTTGGTAAATATCAGTTGGACAAATTCATGAAGCATTTGAGTGAGGTCTCCCTGTAAGCACGGTGTCCAGGACCTGAGACACTGCAAGAAATACTCTGGGGATGTGGCTTCTGAAATTGGATGGCCTTGCAGTATCAAGGGCTATGTAGAAGGCAGATTGTTAGAGCCATTTATGAAATCTTAACTGTGCTTGATCAGAGGGAGACAAAAGCCGTCCTCTAGGGAGGATTCCTGCCTGATCTTGTATCATGGACAGCTGTGGGCTTGTTTGGCACTCAGCAGCTGGAACCCACAAGGAGTTCATACCAGGGCCCTGAGGGCACAGCCTATACCCTTGGAGAGCATATTCTGGTGTTATTTAACATGCTCCTGATGTTTTTGAATGTTCTATAAAAGTGCAGCAACCATGCTCCTACCTACATGGGTTTTGGAACAAACAAGCACACCTGGCCTGAGAAGTTGCCTTTCATAAACTCACGCCTGCCCCATCCCCACCCCGCCTCATTTTGAAGTGTCCCTTCTGGGACTAGTCTCTTTGAAAATTCATGCTTGGCTGGTGTACTTGACACCCAGAGGGAAAGTACAAGAGTTTTGTGAAAACAGCCTGAGTACCCCTCTGTTGAAATGTATACAGGCGTGTCCAACCTTTAGATATTGCAAAACGACACTGCAGGTGACATGCTCAGGAGCTGTGTAATTGGGTAACAATGCTAATCTCTTAATGAGTTAGCTAAGTGTATGTCTTTATGTTGGTGTCAGCTGTCAACCTGACACAAACCTAGAGCCACCTAGGAAGAGGGAACCCCAATTGGGAGGTTGCCTCTGTCAGATTGGCCAGTGGGTATGTCTGCAAAGCATTTCCTTAATTGCTAATTGGTGTAGGAGGGCCCAGGCAATACCTCTTAGTGTGGCCAGAACATGCTTTCTGTATCAGAATGGAGAAGCGTGAGGAGGGCAGAGATGAAGGTGCAGTGTGGTGTGAGCTCTGGTGACATCAGGTGTCACTGGTCCCCAAGCCTTGCTTTACAAGTCGGCTCCATGCTCCGTCCTTGCGTCCGGCTTCTTACACACCAGCCTGATGCCTCTGATGCTTCTCTCCGGCTGTGACTTTGCTCTCCTGTCTTAGACACAGTATGAAGTGAGACCTTGGGTTAGTTAAAGGGCAGAGTTATCCCTGGCCTGAAGATCACTGGGGACCTGTTGTGTCCTGGGAACATGCCCAGATTGTCCACACATCTCCCAGTGCCTCTAAATACCATGCAGGTCTCCATGTTCCCCCAGATGCTAACCATTTCCCTTTCCTTTCACTCCATAAGATATTTAAGCCTCTTTCTGGAATACTCTATGAATTTTTAAAGAGCAACACTCTCAGCTTCTACTTTGATTGCTAGGTCTGAGAAAACTGGAATGAAACTAAATACTGTCCATGGCTCTGAGCACAGCTGGGAATTCGAGACCTTTCCAGGAGAAACCCTTTCTCCTGAGAGGCTTGGCTTCTTTGTCCATGGCCCTGCCAGGCCCTATGTCCTTAGAGCAGTTGGCAGAGCTATGTGGGGTAGGGCCCCCTCACCTCAGTATGGGCTGTTCTAAGTCATTCAGCTGTCTTTCTTGAGATCTTCTCTGCCTTCCTCACACCTGATACAGGCTAGGGACATTCCAGGGTGCTAGCCCCCTCTCAAGTCCCTACTGTCCCCTCACTGTGCCTGGTGGGCTTGGTGGCATTCGAGGAAGGAATCAAATGGGTTGAGATAAGGCAGAAGGAGGCCACAGTAGAGGGAGGCAAGCAGAGAAGCAAGCTTGTGGGGCCCTCTCTCAAGGTGCTCATAGAGAGACTTCAATAGGTGGTGACAAAGGGCAGGGCCAGGGCATGGTGTGCAGGCATCAGGAGGGCAGCCAGCCTGGCTTGGGGATTAGACAGGCTTCTCTGAGGAAACAAGAGAAAAATAAATCTAAACATGAGGAGAATAGAGGACTAGGCAGGGAAGGAGAGTGCAAGGCCATGCAAAGAGCAGAAGTGAAGATCCCAAGGCAAGATGGTCCCTGATGTCCTCAGGATGGCTGAGCAGGCACTTAGCAGTGATTGCCTCAAGATGAAGATGGTGGGATAACAAGACTCATTTAATTAATTGATTATTATTTGTGTGTGTGTGTGTGTGTGTGTTTTGAGAGAGAGAGACAGGCACGCATGTGCGCGCGCGCACGCGCGCGCACACACACACACAGAGTGTCAGAGGTCAACAATTGCTCCCCGCCCCCTCAGTAGCCATCAGTCTTACTCTCTGAGACTGTCTCCCACAGGCTTGGACCTTGCTAAGCAGGCTGAGGTGGCCAATGAGCCCCAGGAACCCTCTTAGCTCCATTGCCTTGGTGCTGGGATCTCGAGTGTGCACGAGAACACCCAAACTTCTCACACGCGGTCTGGGGATTGAACTCGCTCCTTCATGCTTATAAGGCAAGCACTTCAGGACTGAGCTACCCCCACCCTCAATTACCTAGAGTCTTTTCTCTCCTTTTGTGGCTGTGGTGACCTCTGCAGTACTGGGAACCAAACCCAGCACTTCACGACTGCTAGGCAAGTGCTCTACCACTGAGCTACACTTCCCCAGGGCATCACATCACTGCTCGGCAAATGCCTGCTCTCCCTGTACAGAACAGGCTGCTTCCTGGCTATTCACTTGGGGTGTGTGCTTGTGACTGATGTGGGGATATGAGCAACCACATCCCGAGCAGAGACCGTGCATGTGTTGGGAGCAGCTGAACTTGGCTTCTAAAGTTTCTGTCATTCACCGTGAAGAGAACAAGACCTGGTTAGCAGGTGTCAGGAGCAGGCATGCGCTCAGGCCTCAACCCAAAGTTCAATTTTACAGTCAGTGCCAAGAGTCAGCATTTATTTTACCCTCTCAGGCTCATTACACAGCCCTGTTCTGCTCAGAGCTGACCAGCGTAAGTGGACCAAGCTGAGAGTGGTGGCACAGGCCCATGGCCCCAGCACTTGGGAGTCTGAGGTGTGAAGATCATCAGTTTGAGGCCAGTCTGGGCTGTATAGCCAAACCCTGTCTCAAGACAATGTTACCAAGAATGCAAGTGGTCAGAGAATGGACCATGGGCCGGGTCATGAGTGGAGAACACCACCACCTCCTTTGGGAAGATGTGGCCACCTGCTCAGGCTGGCTGGTGTGGGCCTGTTCTAGGGCAGGAATTCAATTGATCTGCGGAGACAACATTGAGGGTTAATTTGAAGCTCAAAGATGGTCTGTTGTTGCTTGTCAGGGAGACAGGTTGCTGACACTTGCTTCTGGTGCTCCAATCCTGAGCTGTCCTTTCTTGTTGGTCTCCAGAGGGCCCTAGGTAGAGTGGAAAGTAAGAGAGAGATGGGAAGAGAAGGGGGAGAGTGACTGACTGACTGGCTGACTGGCTGGCTGACTGGCTGACTGACTGACTGACTGGCTGGCTGGCTGACTGGCTGACTGGCTGACTGGCTGATTGACTGACTGACTGACTGGCTGACTGACTGACTAACTGACTGACTGACTGACTGACTGACTGACTGACTGACTGACTGACTGACTGATTGGCTGACTGGCTGACTGACTGACTGACTGACTGGCTGACTGGCTGACTGGCTGGCTGGCTGGCTGACTGGCTGACTGGCTGATTGACTGACTGACTGACTGACTGACTGACTGACTGACTGGCTGGCTGACTGGCTGACTGGCTGACTGGCTGGCTGACTGACTGGCTGACTGGCTGACTGGCTGACTGGCTGATTGACTGACTGGCTGACTGGCTGACTGACTGGTATGGCCTGTTCTGTTGCTGGCATCATTTATTACCATGCATGCTACTCTCACCTCCCCAGCCTGGGCCTCACCTTATGTTCCCAGGCAGTCCTGCCCCCTTACTACCTGAATCATAGGTGAGACATACCTGAGACAGGGAGGTGAGACCGAGGTGCTCAGTGGCTCTGGACCATCTGGGACCATATATGTCTCAGGTCCTCAGTGGGAAGCTTGAAGGCATCTGTCAGTTTCTCCTCCTCTTAACCAAGCAACAGTTATTTATTGGTCACCTACTGTTTTCCTTTCACTGTATTGGTCACCTACTGTTTTCCTTTCACTGTATTGGTCACCTACTGTTTTCCTTTCACTGTGTTTGTCACCTACTGTTTTCCTTTCACTGGAGCCACATGTGCCAGTACATAGTGATGGGTGGGACAACACTTCCCAGCATTCCTGGTGCCATAGCGCCTACTAAAACAGATAGTTTTGTATGACGCACCTCAGGAGGGCTGCTATGCCAGTGTGGTCTCTGGCTTTGTGATGGCTGATATTGATTGCTGTAGCACAGGCTGTGTGGCTATTAGCTGGCAGAAGCCTATACAGTTGATAAGCATGTCCTGAACGTGCGTCCATGTCTCCTGTGGGTGGTCACAGCTGATGTGAGGGGCGCAGTACTGCTGTTATACTCAGGGGAAAGTTCTCACAATGAGTAAAAGTCTGCACTCATCTCATGCCCATCTTTTTGGTTTTGGGTTTTTTGTTTGTTTGTCTTGGTTTTTGTTTTTGTTTTTTTGAGACAGGGTTTTTGCTGTGTAGCCTTGGCTATCCTGAAACTCACTCTGTAGACCAGGCTGGCCTTGAACTCAGAGATCCTCTTGCCTCTGCCTCTGGAGTGCTGGGATTAAAGGCGTGTGCCACCGCACCCAGCTCTAATGCCCATCTTAACAGAAGCATATCCTGAGACTGAGTCATGAGAAATAGTTGCTGGGCCCTAGTCCCCCAAGGGGAAGAGAAAGAGGACACAGTGACCTCTGGTCCCCGCCAGGTACCTCTGTGGAACGAGATGCTCGTTCTCATGGAGGAAGCTCTCTAAGGTGCACTCCCAGCTGTCAGGGGCCAGTGTGTACATACTCTGGCATATCTAACCTTACTCACCAGTCAGCAGTGCATGGAGAACACAGGCCCTCCTTTCAGATGCTGACACCCAAGAGCACAACCTCCTACCTGCGTGTACAGAGGTAACTGTCACATTTGGCTGGATAACTTCGATAGAGTGATGCAAGTCTATAAAAACATATTTTGCTGCCCAGAGACCGAGCTTTTGGCAGTTGCCATGGCACCTTGAAAACATTTAGAAATATCTTGTCCTGCCATCCTATTGCGAGCTCCTCTTGCCATAGTTTTACCTGCCCAGAAGAGAACAGTGTAACAAATGTTAAAATGTAACAAATGTTACTTGCCTTGGTCTCCTATGCAAATATTTTTTCCCTTATAGCCTAAGCTAATGCATTGCTTTAATTTCAAGTGTGTATCCTACCATGCCCCTGACCCATAGTAACGCATGTTTTCAAGTATATCTAGTGATAAAGGAGGCCAACAGGCTGGAAGCAACGTTATACGATAAATATCCACCATACATGTTGCAAGTAACCTGATGGAGCTTGCTAAGGTATGTTTGCAGTACCGAGTGCTTCTGGGTCTGTTGGAGTCTGTAAAGTTACCTTTTGCCATGTTATAAAAAAATAAAAAATAAAAAAAAAAGCAAAAACAAAAACAAAAAATGAAAAAAAAAAAAAACTTCTCCTAAAGATATCTGTGAAGAATGCCACATCCCCTTCCTATGACTCATCTTCTGTGCTGCTCAATACAGAGCAAAGCTAGGGAGAGGCAGACATAGAGACAGCCAGACATCAGGCAGCATTCAAGTAGGCACGGGCACAGGTGTGTAATAGACTACAGATAGGCCAATCGCCACGGACAGCAGATGGACAGAACATGGAGAGGTGATAAATTCAAATTTGGACTCACCCCTAGTCAAATTAATGCCAGAGGAAGCTTGTCTTTTCACTCTTTTCATTGACACTGATGCATTTGGTGCCTCTGAGATCTATCTATCTATCTATCTATCTATCTATCTATCTATCTATCTATCTATCTACTCACTCTGTAGACCAGGCTGGCCTTGAACTCAGAGATCCTCCTGCCTCTGCCTCCCAAGTGCTGAAATTAAAGGCATGTGCCACCACACCCAGCTCTAATGCCCATCTTAACAGAAGCATATCCTGAGACTGAGTCAAGAGAAATAGTTACCAGGCCCTAGTCCCAATATATATATTTTAGTGTGTATACACTGCTCTGCCTTGCACGTACACCTGCAGGCCAGAAGAGAGCACCAGATCACATTATAGATGGCTGTGAGCCACCATGTGGTTGCTGGGAATTGAACTCAGGACCTCTTGAAGAGCATCCAGTGCCATTAACCTCTGAGCCATCTCTCCAGCCCCACCTCTGAGATAGCTTTAATGTGAGATGAGCGATGTGGTAGGGCTGGCTGATGACAATCTCCCAACTAATCCTTCCTGGTAGAGGAGGCGGTGTCATGGCCATTGACATGGACATTGTCACAGGAATGAGAGTGGCAGAGACGATGAAGTAGGGCTAGGACACATGGCTGCTTTGAATCCTTGTGTGTGTGTGTGTGTATGTGTGTGTGTGTGTGTGTGTGTGTGTGTGTGTGTGTGTATGCGCATGCATATGTGTACGCCACACACAGGACGGCAAGCCTAGGATAAGGATAGGCAAGCAAGGCAGTTGTTGCAGCGGCAGATTTCAGACTGTAAAAACCTTAATCACTATATGGTTTCAAAGCCTCCGTCACTCACTCTCTGCTTCCCGCTTGCAGTGACTGTACATCTTACTTGGCTGCTCCAGCTGCCACGCTTCCCTGCTGTGGTGACCATGGGCTCATCCCTCTTAAGCTACAATTGCCAAATAAACGCCTCCCTCTAGAAGTTGCCTCAGTCAGGGTGTTTTATCACGGCAATAGAAACCTTAGCTAATACACATGGCTGGGGATGTTGCTCAGTGGTAGCATTTGCCTAGTGTGCACAGGCCCTGGGTTCCCTCCCCACTACTGTGAAACAATGACAAAAACCTCAGCCATCAAGTTTAATGTTATCTCAAAGCAGTCCACACACACACACACACACACACACACACACACACACACACACACACACACTGTCCACAAGATGGCTCAGCAAGGGAAGGTGCCTGCCTCCAATCCTGAGGGCCTCAGCTCTATCCCTGAGACCCATATGGTTGAAGGGAGAACAAGTGTCCTCTGAATTCCATAAATGTGCTGTGGCATATGTGTAGCCAACCATATACAAAATAAAATCAATACAAATGCAAAATTTCTCTACAAGAAATACGAAAATTGGAAATAAGGCCAGAGTCTGACCTTATACTTGCACAGTTGGACCTCATTCAGCCATCCCAGCATTATTAGACTGTTAATGTGTGTGTGTGTGTGTGTGTGTGTGTGTGTGTGTGTGTGTGTGTGATCATGTTTGTGCAGGTGCATGTGTATGGAGGTTCAGCTGTCACTTCTCAGGTGCCGCCCCCCTATCTGTCTGAGACAGGGCCTTTCTTGGTCCGGAGATCACTAAGTAGGCTAGCGGTGATTTAGTGCTATGGCTAGCCTGCCGCCGACATCTGCACAATTCCACTTCCCAGCCCGGTGCTTTCATGCTCACCTTTGATTGAAGTCAGACATTCCCAAGACAAGCACTTTACCAACTGGGCCATCTCCTCAGCCCCTCCTCAAATATTTGATCAGTAAAGACAGACAAACAGACAGACAGACAGATGACAGACCATCTGCTTTCTTTCTTCTGGAGCTCCTGTCTCCTTCTAGTCTTTCCCTTGGCCATCTGCAGCCCCTCCTCTCATCCCTGGCTCCTCCTCTCATCCCCGGCTCCTCCTCTCATCCCCAGCTCCTTCTCTCATCCCTGGCTCCTCTTTTCATCCCCCAGCTCCTTCTCTCATCCCTAGCTCCTCCTCAAATCTCCTGACCTTCCTCCTTCAATCCCTAGCTCCTCCTCAAATCTCCTGACCTTCCTCCTTCAATCCCTAGCTCCTCCTCCCATCCTCAGCTCCTCCTCTCATCCCCAGCTCCTCCTCTCATCCCCAGCTCCTCCTCCCATCCTCAGCTCCTCCTCTCATCCCCAGCTCCTCCTCTCATCCCCTGGCTCCACATTTCCACCACCCTCTCCCTAACTTCCCCTCCTGGCAGGGCAGAGAGCTCCCTCAGGAGCCTGTAGCTATTTGTAGGCTTTATGAATGGGTTCCAGAACAAGCCAGCAAAAGCTCTGGCTTCCTGGCCCTGATCAGCAGTAGCTAGCCAACTGCTCATGTCATTTCACAGGCCTCTAGGGTCAGGTTGACCTGACTAGGCTCCAAGAGCACAGTGCCAATCACCAAGTAATCCAAGCCAGTTTGTTGAAGCCCAACATGGTGACCCTTGTCTCTTAGACCCTGGGGCCCCTGCCAAGCACTGTCCACAGTGGAGTGTGCGTGCTGCAGGCCTGGCAGCTGGCCCCTTCCCCAGCAGCCTGATTCAAAGCTCGACAGGGATCAAGTGCCAGGCAGATGCATGCTGAGGCTCAATATTAGGGCGTGTTACTGGCAAATGCACCCAATTAAGCTGGAGAGATCTGACCTCCATCACATCTTTGCTTGGCAGTAATAAGAAGTCTGATCACTTGGGGAAACAGAGCTTCCACCAAAGGGAAGAATAGGATTCTGTTTCATTCAAAGGCATCATAGATGCTGAATGGCTCTTTTTTTAGGAAGTGCCGGCCCACACCAGCCTGAACAAAATATTTCCAGTGTGACTGAGTCACTGGCCAGAGTGTATTCTACAGCCCCCACTTAGATGTATTTCTGCGCCTTTGAGTTTCTTCCACAGAAAACCAAGGCCCAGGGATGAGTTCTCCAGCCCCATGGGACTGGCACAAGGCCCTGATATGGTGGTGGCTTCCTTTGTCTTCTTTGTCACCGTGGCTTCTTGTCCCTTCTTCCCGCTGAACAGCAAGAGCTCCCCAAGGCAGAAGGGTAGAGGACGGATGGGGAATTCATCAACACTCCTGAGGGTAATTAGTATTTCTTCAGAAGCAGAACAAGCCAGAGGAATGCCCCTCGGCACGGATGCGATGGTCCATGGACACATGAGGCAGGGAGCTTTGGCCCACTGACCTTCCCAGAGTGGAGGCTTGGCACGCTGGCGATGAGTGGATGGCTTACTGCAGCTCCTAACTGAGCTAGTGGCCTTTAGACAGGTGATCTAACCTCATTGAGACCTAGTTTCTTTGGCCACGGCATGGAATGGACTAGTGCCTCCCACACACCCTTGCTGTGGCAGCCGAATGAGGCCATCTCCCGGTGGCACAGTACCTGACAAAGAGTAAGCGCTTAATAAAAGCTGTCTTTCACAATTACTAATGGGAAACCCGGCCTGGAAACTCCACAGTAAATGTCTTTTCTGCTCTCCCGAGGGCTTCTCCGGCAAGCCCATAATTCCGGGTCCTGGTGAAGCCACCTGCAGTAAACGTTTACAAGCGTGATGTATGGACTGCATTCTGAACCCATGGAGGATGGAGGGGGGAGCTGAAGATGGACGGCTCCTCACCCCAAATCCCAGCCTGACTTGCCACACTCTGCTCAGCTCACCTCCCTTCTCTGCGCTGGCTGTGCCCTGGCCCCTGCACATACCTACTCCTCAGAGGATGGTGCATAGCAAGGATTGAGCAATGGCCACCCATTGTTCATGGATGGGAAGGCTTTATGTGGGAGGCTTCTGTAGGCTACTATGGGTCAAATATCTTCCCCCGGGGTTCTTGTGCAGCGGTGCCAGAGGCACTCAGGTGGAGTCTTGTAATGAGGTCATCAGGTACCGTCTTTGCCAGGGAATGACGCTGGTCTCGTGGGGTGAGTGAGTTCTCACATGAACTGGTAATCATACAGCAGAATGATTCGACCTGTGTACCTGGTTCCACATGCAGTGGTTCTCTTTCCCTTCTCTGCCATATTTGGAGCAGTCAAAGGGACTCTGGCTAGGAGAGCAGCACCATATTGTAGATGCTATCCTGTCACCAGGAGTATAAGCCATGTAAATCAACCTCTGTCTCTGTCTCTCTGTCTCTGTCTTTGTCTCTCTGTCTCTCTGTCTCTGTCTTTGTCTCTCTGTCTCTCTGTCTCTGCCTGTCTCTGTCTCTGTCTGTCTCTCTCTCTCTGTTTCTCTCTCTCTCTCTCTCTCTCTCTCTCTCTCTCTCTCTCTCTCTCTCTCTCGTCTCTGTGTAGTCCTGGCTGTACTGGAATTCACTTTGTAGACCAGGCTGCCCTCCAACTCTCAGAGACATGCCTGCCTCTTCCTTCCAAGTGCTGGGATTAATTAAGGCATACACCACCATGCCCAGTACAAATCTCTTTTATTTTGTTAGTTTCCATCCTGGGGCCTTTTGTTACAGCACCTGGTGAGGGACTAATATGAATGTTTCCCGGTAAGTTTTGGTTGCAGAATTGGGAGTTGAAGTGGAGGGAAAGTGGCAGAAGTGAGTGCTCCCATTGGATAGCTGGGCTCTGGCTTAGTGATAACCTTCTGGAAGACACTGTGGGGCATATTACAGAGCAGCCTTATCCAGAGGAAGAAAGCTGGGAAGTGAGCCACCTAATTCTGGCAATCACAGCTGAGAAAGGCTACTCCAGACATATGTATCCTGTGCCTTTACCAGAGGTGATCAGAGCTGGGGACCCATTGGCTGTGGAAAGCTGGCACAGAGGCAAGGCTTGTGACTGACAGGGCTGGCAAGGCCTCCTAACTCTGTATATGACAGGTGTTTTGGGAGGATTTTGTATCATTGCACTGTCCCAGGAGTGTGGGTCCTGAGTTCGGGGCCGTGTGATTTCAGCTGCCCAGACACAGCTACCTGGTAATAAACTGGTCCCCAAGAGACACTGGGAACATATCCTAGTGCTTTCTCCCTTTGAGAAGTCAACAGAACGAGCAGGCTTGGCTTCTGCATGGCAAGCCTAAACTGAGAGCATCAGGTCATTTTTCCTGTATAACATAGAGCCACTGCTTTGGGGAAAGGGTTGGGCTGGCATCTGGAGAGGGAAGACACAGGGTAGACACTGCTGTCATGTGGGCACCGGGCCGATGATCCCTGTCACCATGTTCTGGGCTTCTCTGTACTGCTCCCAGTCCGTGTGTGTGTGTGTGTGTGTGTGTGTGTGTGTGTGTGTGTGTGTGTGAATCACTTACCACCACTCATTGATACAAGGTCTCTCACTGAACCTGGAACTCACCGACTCAGCTAGGCTGGCTGGCCAGCAAGCCCATGGGATCTGTATGTCTACTTGTCCAGCTATGGGATGCAAGAGTACATTACCACCATGGGTTTTATAAAATGTAGGTTCTGAGGATTGAACTCGGGTCCTAGTGCTTGTGAGGCAAGCACTTTATTGGTTGAGCCACCTCCCCAGTCTGCTTTTTTAAAAACTTGCTAGCTGGCATGCCTTGAGTTGCTTCCGCATCCAGGGGACTAGCCCAGCGACTCTCCTATTGATCATGCTAAGAGCTGAGAGGCCTTACTCCAGAGCAGGTAACAGATGCAACTAGCAATAACACAGTTGAACCCAAGGCTCCCTGGCTTCAGGACCCACAGTTTAAAGCATGTGTTGCTGAGGCCCTTCGTAATCTGGAAAGTTATCCACAGTGATATGCTGGTAAACTGGCTCCCTCGGAGTAGGGTGAGAATAGTCCCGTGGTAGGTAGCCTATGGCTATTGTGATGGTGTAAATCTTCTCACTGTGGCCACATCTAAGCTTCCAAGGTTTAAGAACCAGCTTGCTAAATCTCTGGTATAGGCCAGTTGCCATTCATAAGCCAATTTAGCCCCCTCCCAGCATTCTGGTGGCACCACCCTACTAGAGAGGTTTATCTCTAAGCCATCTGGAAACTAAAATTGGGATGACTTTTTTCCCCCCCTTAACGTTCCATGTTTTCACTCTTGTTTCACATATCTGTAGGATTTGAAGAGCCTGGTCTTTAGTCATTCAACATACAGGATGGGACGAGGAGGTATGGGAGAATGGTGGTGCTTAAGGCCCAGGGCTAGGCTTTCTTAAGTGGGTTTCCCTAGAAGTGAGCCAGGGGACAATGGTTTGAAGGATGTTTTAAGAAGTGTTTCAGGCAGCCGGTGACAGGGTGGTGTGGAAGGTAATAGGCAGGAAAAGAAAGAGAGCAAGGAGAGCACGGACCTAGCCCTGTGGAGGGTGCCTGTCACCTACAAGGTCATTGTGGACAGAACGAGTGTCCCTGGGGTGACCTAATGAGGGCGTGACATGATGGAGTGCTTCCATTTGTTTGTGCCAACACGTCTGTGGTCAGGGCCATCTCCTGTGAGGAGGGCAGTGGCTGATGAAGCCCAGGTGCAAGGTGGTGGGTGCCAGAGTATGTCATCGGGAGCCGGGGTGCAGGCAGAGTGCTGCAGGAACCCTAGGGGCTGCAGTCCCTTCTTCCCCAGCATTTTCAAACACCTCCTGCCTTCCAGGAGCCAGGGGTTGTCTGTGGGCCGAATCCCATAGCTCTCTAGGCGATGAATAGACAAATAGGTCACATGGTCTAAAGAAAAACTTTTGGGTGGGGGGGGTCATGGAGAAAGAAAGAAGTAAAAATAAGGAGTGGGGCCTATAAGGCATGCTTGTCGTTTGGTGTCCACTGATTCTTAACAATGTGCATTGGCGAAGATCCGGTGCTCTCAGATCCGAGAATTAAACCATACCAGGTACACCAAGACCATAGGTGACTGATGCTTCATAGGTGTGCAAGCCAGTTGGCTAAGCTTGTGGCACAGTAGCTCCCTAAAGAAGCCCCAGCCTGAGCTGCAGTCATCGTAAGTACTCAGCATCCATTTGTTCAGAGATCTGGGATTCCATGCTTTTCACTTACTTTGAAGTCTACTAGAATCAGAGGTCTGAGTTTAAAATTGTCTCTATCGCCTAACTAACTGTGGGTCCTTAGGCAAGAGGCTAAGCCTCTCTGTGTGCAAGTGTCTCCACCTGCAAATGGAGACGAGGCTATGGACTTCACAGCGTGAGTTGGATGTACAGAGTGGGTGGAAATGAACTGATGTGTCCTCATTGGCTAGTGTGGTCTCTGCCTTTGCTTTAGCTGGTAACATAGTAGCCATTTACATTATATGTTATGTTTGGCATGAGCGCATGCCCCTGATGTATGTGTAGGGTTTCGTTTTAGAAACGTTGTCTTAAAATATTTGGTAATTTATCATGATTTCAATACAAACCCATCACGAATTAACATGCACCTTATGGAAATAACTATATTTTGGAAAACTTCATAAAAGAAACATATTTCCCCCCCCCACACATTCTTACATCTTCTCCCAGCAGCTGTTTTAACTGAAAATGGCCAGTCTCATGTCTATTTCGCATTTACTTTATTGAGATTTCAATATGGCAGAACAGACAGTTCATTGATAGTATTTCAGACTTCATACCGCAACTTGCCATTGAAAAACCTAACCCTCGGTGGCTGGGGATGTGGCTCAGTTGGTGGAATTTTTGGCTAAATGGTTCCATCTCCAGCACCATATAATCTGGGCGTGGTACACACGCCTGTAGCTGTCATCCCAGCACTGGGGAGGTAGCCGCAGGAGGAACAAGAGTTTAAGATTCTCCTCATCTCCACAGAACACTACAGGCCCTCCTGGGCTTCACGAGACCCCGTCTGATAATAATACGAAACTCCAAACAAACAAAACTCTCAACCAACCAAAGAACCCTAATACGTGTAGACTACCTACAATTTTCTAACGAGGCTATTCCAATCCTCTTCCCTTTACCGGTTGTAGAAACTGAATTTTTCTTTGTGTTTCCAAGCAAAAATAGTACACCATCCACAAGCCAACTGCAGAGTAGCTGTATTAGAACAGATAGGGATATGCATGCTGGGTGACACTGTGGGCCATGCTGGCTACGGGGAGCCCCAGAGATCTGTTCTGAGGGGCTAAAGAGGAGAATGGAACAGAGAAATGAAAGTGGTGCTGAGACCCAAAGAGGAAGAGAACTGACTGCAGGAGGAGGAGGAGGGGGAGGGGGACGGGGAGGGGAGGGGGAGGGGGAGGAGCCTCCCACTGCTTCCTGCTAACTCCTTGTTCCCAGTAGCTACCCCTAGTGAAGAGCCTCAGTGTTGAGTGAGCCAGCTGTGTGAATTCTCACTTCCTCACTTCCCTTACCACCCCCCACCCCCCTACCCCCCCACCCCCCCCACCCCCCCCACCCCCGCTGCCATCAAGGCAGTCTGTGTCTCACAAGTGATTGCTGACTAAGATAGCCCCGCCCCACCCCCAGGAAAGCGAGGCCTGGATGTGTGTTTAGGGTAAGTATCGAAGTCATCTGGCTGAGCCTTGATCTTTGCTAGGTATGCAGGATGCAGGATGCTATGAGGTGGGAAAGAGACACAGTCCCTGCTTTCTGAAATCATAGAGGGCAGAAGGGTCTCCTGTAGGGAGAAGCTGGGAGAGGCTCTAATAAAGAGGGGTGTAGGAGGCGGAGTCCTCAGGATGGCTCTCATAGGCTCCATTGCAAACAGCAAGCAGAGGCCTGGAAGATGCCAGTATTCTAACCCTGGCTAGAAGCTAACCTTGTGACACTGTATGTTTTTTTTTTCCTTAAATTCCCCAGACCTTTTTTTCTATGCTGTGGGATGATGATCATCTTCACTGTGAAGTCACACCCAGAAAACACTGGGTATTTGTCATCTGTTGCTGTTGTCTTTAAATCATATTGCATTAATTCTTTAAGAATTTCATGCAAAGTATGGTTATCTTTACCACCATTGCCACACTCCTCCTAGATGGACCCCCACCTCCCTGTCCACCTGACTTCATTCAGCTATTGTGTTGTTATTGTTGTTGTTATTTTTACCTTAGGTAGTAAGGCTGGAGATACTGGATAAATCTGAGGTCAGTGGGCCTGTCACTGCTTGTCACTGAGCGTTCTACAGAGCAAGCAAAGGAGTTTGGTTTTTATCCAGAGACACCACAGCAATCATGAGGGACTGTCAGTGAGTCAGTGATCTGAGCAAGTGGACCCAGGGCCTCCAACCCTTCCTGTAGTCCCAGTAGACATTTGGTCATGTTCGAAGACTATGTTGTCGCAGACTGAGGGCAGGGGCTTAGGGTATCTATTACTTGTGTCTGGTGGATCGAAGCTGAGGCCGCCACTAAGTATTTGCTATGATATACAATGACAGCCGTTGAAAGAACCATCTAGCCCCAAGGCATAGTGTAGAAATGCATCCTGTCTATCCTGGGGCCTGCCTTCCCAGCTGTCAGAGAAGGGTTTTTTTTTGCCTTTGCTTCTTACAGTCTGCTTTTTCTCCAGCTGCAGTAGGACCCATGTCCTGGATTCTTGGACGCTGGCTAGGTTACCTTGGCTCTGGGCCCTGTGAATCCTCCGTTGAGATAACCCCATGGGATTAGAGAGTTTGTGAGGTAGGTAGGGTTTAGGGCCCAGAGCTCCTGGGGGTCAAGTCCTAGCGCCACCTTTTACGAGCTCTGGTGTCCTGAGCTTCGGTTTCTGGATTGGTGGGGTGGAGCTGACCTGTTGTCTCCCTATGAGCGTGGCTGTGAGGGGCTCTTTCTGAACTGCTGCCCTTCCTAACTCCTCCATCTGTAGCAGTCCTAGGATGCTCTGTGGAGAATCGCAGCAGGGGAACCTGAGAAATGCGCCTGGGTCAAGTTCATTATCTACAAAGAAGCAGCTGGGGCAAGCTCCTTCCCGGAGCCTGTGACAACCCCATCAGTCAGATGAACAGTCTAGGGAATGTGTGTGCTCTGTGGGATATTTGCTCAAACGAATCAGTAAAGGGCCAAAAGAAAGGGAAAAGGAGCAATTGGTGGCGTGGCCTCGATGTTTTGGGGTTGGGGGAAAAGGCCTGACTGTGGGGCTGACTCTATTTCTAGCTTGAATCCCACCAGAGACACAACATCACGCTCCCTTGGGGGAATCAGAAAGGCAGGCCTGGGAATGACTGGCTTCAAATCTATGCCTAGCCACAAGCTAGCTGTGAGAATATGGGCAGATTTCTCTAGCTTCTGTGCCTCAGCTCCCCCATCTATAGAAGTAGAGCTATGCAGACCGTGATAAGTCCCTGGTAGGGTTACTCTGAAATTCAGTGCATTTGATATACACGTATCCACGCATGTACCAAGGCAGAGGCAAAGGCACTGAGAAAATCACTTTTTCCTGGGTACTGGGCAGCACTAGACAGCATTAACATCTGTTAAAAATCACTCTTGGCTTCAATGGTAAGTTTTTATTGTAAGCACTCCTGATGGTCTTTTTCCTGTAAGCAAGCAAAGACACTGGGATGGAGCAATTGACTCCCTAATTAGCAGCTACTGGACTCTCCGGTGTGTGAGCTGTCTTGGGCAAAAGGACTATCAATCTAACAGCCAGCGGGCCCACTTGCGTGCCTGTGGTAGTCATCTTGATTGGTCTATGGATGCCTGGAGATATCTGTGTAACAACAGCAGCTGATAGCCCCGGGTTCAGGGGGTGTAGGACCGACCAGGGCTGTTTGAAATAGACTTTTTGAGAGCACAAGCCTTAGTGGACTCTGGATGACCATTTGCATCTTGCCTAGAGTGGGAGCAGGTCCCGTTGTTCTCATGGGTGCTAAGGTGCAAGGCCATGATTGGTCCAAAACATTCACCTCTATGACTATGATTGGCACCAACAGGCAAGGTTGTGATTGGCTCTAGCAAATGTCTGTAACCGAAAAAAAACAAAAACAAAAACAAAAAAACCCAGAAAACCAAAACCACCCCTTCTTGGCCTTATGCTTAAGCAGGCTGCTAAAGGGTGAGTTATTAAACTGCCTGAGAGGCTTCTCCCTGCTTCCTCCCCAGTGTTGCACCATGATGCCCAGTAAATGACTTCTTCCCAGTGGCCCTGCCTTGCCTGTTCAGCTGCACCAATAGCAGACAGAAGCTCCCAGTGACAGCAGAGTGAGCTTACTTCTTGTTGATTGACAAGAGTGGCTCAGAACTGGTACATCCTGACAGCTGAAGAGTGTCCAGAAGCTTGTGTCTGGTTTTCAAATCCTCAGCTCTGAGCCCGAGCACCTCCACAGTCCAGCTCGCATGCAGGCCCTGGTTTCTGCTGATTGACAGCTGAAGATGGGTGGTGAATGGCCAGCCTGCCAGGGATGGCACTGTTCTATCGCCATCCTGTCTGAGATTGCCTATCCCACAGGCAGTGGGTGCCCATGCTTGCGTGATGCCCAGTTTTGAGTGGCCTGCTGGGTTCATTTGCTTATAAATAGAGATACCACAGAGGCAGGCACCAAGAGGGATTTAGCAGCCTTGGCAGTCAGAGGGCTGCTAAGGCCTTCAGGGATGAGGGTCTCAGACCCCAGGGCAAGAGGGACTATAACACTAGAGGGTGCTGCTCACACCTGCCTACTGATCACTGCCCGCTGCTGCCAAGCTCTGAGGATAATGAAAGCTACCAGGCCGAAGAGCAGTCTAGGAGAGTTCTTTCTTGCCCACCTTCATTCCTATTTGGGTGGGCAAGAGAGTCCTCGGGGCTGATGACTTCTGCCAGTTGGAGCCAAACGGCATCCAGAGTGTGGCAGGGTTGTCAAGTGGGGCTCCATGCTGTCCTCATGATTATGGCACAGTCTCCATCAGTCTCAGTGTCCTGCAGCGTGGCCCACAGACCAGGATCTAAGCACTCAGGCTCCTCCTGGACCTATGTGGACCTCCTCAGTCTGAAAGGATATCCTGTCTGCAGGACCTCAGCTATACCCACCAACGTCTCCATCCTTTGCTGGTCAATAGGACTGTGATGTCACCTATCCCCTTCTCCACTCTTAGGCCTGTAGGATGACCCTGGCTTCCTGTCAGTGTCTGGACTGCACCAAACACTCTGCCCCCAGGGTCTTCCCATGTGCTGTTGTCTGCAGGCAGAGATTGTCCCTTGGCTGTTCCCAGGCCTGATCCCTGCTGTCCTTTAGGCAAATCCTCAGGGGAGACCTTCCCTCACCAGACAGTTGTCATTCTTGAGTTGACTTCTGAAGCTTCTCCCCTTGTTCGGTGCTAGGCAAGTTGGTGGCTAGTCATAACAGGAATGGAAGGGTAAGTGATGTGAGCAGCAGAGAGACTTGCTGGAGTACTGGATTCACAGTGGAGAAGCCACAGTACAAAAGCATCATGTATTTAACTTGAGTTAGGCCAGGAGGTAGCCCAGGCTGGGCTGTGGACCCTGGCCCTTGCAGGCAACCCTGTGCACAGTACTCTTTCACCCCTGGCTCCTGCTCTCTGTCTTCCTGCGCAACCCTCCTGTCCGACTACAGCAAAGGGCTGCTCCGAATCCACTGTTTCACTAAAATATGGAAATGGCTGTCACCTTGCTCGTGCCCGGCCCCAGCGTTCAACCTTTCAAATTGGTTCTGCTATTTTATCTGGCATGACATGCATTTGTTAACTCTTCAAACAGTAAACACCACCTGCAAAGCCACCTTTAATATTTAATGTAACTATAAATTGTTGTGAAAATCAATCCAGCCACATGGGAAGGCAGCAGGAGAGGCAGGAAGTGACTCCTGAGCCTGGTGTTGGGGGGGTTGGAAGTGGCCTAGGGTTACCTTAGCAGAGCTATCTTGGGGAGAGCGCTGGCAGATGCCAGTGTGTGCCAGTGTGCACCCAGTGCAGGAGAGGGCTCAGCCACCAGGTATTTGAGCTAAGCCAGCTCTGATCCCTGAAACAGCCACACCGCCTAGTGCTGTGGGATGTGCGGTTGAAGCTGCCAACTGCGGTTCTGGTTTCTGCTACTCAGAAACTATTTCTCTCCTGCATCTTGCTTCTCACCCTGGTGTGGGGCCTCAGAAGAGGCACCTATCCGGGACTGGAGTGATGACTCAGAGGCAAAATCAACATGAAGACCTGAGCTTGGTCTTCCAGACTCTATGTGAGGAAACCAGTTGTGGGGACATGGCTATACTCCCAGCGGGGAGGCAAAGACTCGCTGGCCAGATACCCAAGCCTGATAAGCAAGCTCCAGGCTCCGGGAGACCCTGTCTCAAAAAAAAAACAAAAACAAAAAAAAAAAACAAAAACAAAAAAAAGGTGGAGAGTGCTTGAGTAAAGCACCTGACATTCTCTCTCTCTCTCTCTCTCTCTCTCTCTCTCTCTCTCTCTCTCTCTCTCTCTCTCTCTCTCTTTTTCTCACACACACTCACACGCACACTACTTAAACTCTTTCTGTCTTATGTCCCCATAGATCAAACTGGGGCATGCTAACCCTGTTGATGTCATTGCATGACTAATTTAGGTGGGTGATGATGTGTAAGGTGGGCAGATCAGTAGCTGCATATGGTGGAAAACACAGCTGCTGCTGCTATTGGTGACACTCAGCCCCCTCATCAACCCCCTCATGTCTCTGGCCTTTCTAGGTGCTTTCTAGGTGTCATGGGAAAGGCTGGCTAATTCCCATGCATCCCAGGCACTGACTAGCTATCTGGGGCCAGGAGGTGGCCTCCACTTGCCCTAATGTGGCCAGAGTTTCCCCGTCCAAATGCAACATTTTCATATCAACAAATGGCTCCACCTTGCTCCCAGGGTCTCAGGCACAAAGGACAGTGGTCCCTTCTTTAGATGTAGTCGACCAATGGATCCTGTGGCCCATGCTCTGGAATGAAGGAATGAAGTGTTTCTCCCACCTTACTCATGTCCTGTCAGCATTACCCTTTTCTGGCCCTGGCTTGCAAAATTTTTTTGTGTGTGGGATGTGAATGTCACACAGTCCAGGTTGACCTTATTATGTAGACAAGGATGACCTCGATCGTCTGCCCCTCCTGCCTTTACCTTCTGAGTGCTGGCATTGCAGGCCTGGTGGTGCACACCTAGCATGCCACTATTTTGTTTAAAGGGACAGGTAGGAAACGCTTCAGCTCAGGTTTGGTGTCAACGAAGTAAGAGATGATGCCACATAAACATGGGCATGTCGGGGGTCCAATTGAATCATATTTACAGAGACAGTAGCCCCAAGCATACGAAACTCTGGCCCCCATAATGTGTCTTATGTGAGTCGAGGAAGAACGTCCCACTGGTCCCTTGCTTCCAACCTTGGCATTCTGCCAAGCACCACAGTGGTTCTGAAAACATAGTTGAGGGATGCCATTTCTGGTCCTGTAATGCCATCCCCTCTGTACTTCAATGTGAACTGGGGTCTTTCCCCATCAACTCTATATTCTTCAAGTCCAGCTGCCCCTTTCTCTGTGTCCCCTCCCCACAGGGTCGTGGTCATTGGTTTCCTATCTTCTTCTCCTACATACCTGTTCCTCTTCATACGTACCCTAAAACATTGTTTCCCCGGACCTTCCAGGTTCTTCCTGTTCATCCCCTGGTTCCCCAGTGAGAGCTACTTAAGATTCTAACTACAGCTGCCTCATGCTTTCTCTATCACCTCACTTGGACTATATCACCTTACTGACTTACTTGTCTGTCCTCACATCTGAAGGAGAAGGTCCATTAGACTGAGACCCTGGCCATGTGCAAAGGTCAGCACAGTCCTCACATGTTTGCTCAGTGAGGAAGGGGCTCCTACTCTTGTGTCCTGCTGGCCACCTCTGACTGCCCAGCTTGGACCAAGCCCTCCGGATACTGCCTGGACAGGCTTTCCAAGCAGCTCCCACCACCATTGATGATGTGTGTCAGTAACCTCAAGGCCAGGCTAGGGGTAGGCAGCATTTCTCACAGTTGGACTCTGCACAGAGCTGCCCTGAAATTCTGTGATGCTGTGGAGGGGAGGGAGAAAGGGGGAGGGGGGAGGGGGAGGCCTGTGTTCCTCTCCTCTGCTTTCCCTGACTCAGGCGAGAGGTTTCCAAGCTCACACCTCTCTCTCTAGTGATTTCCTAAACCTCATCTCTCTCACTCTCCTGCCCTCCTCCTCTAGGCTGTTGGGCAAGATGCTGCTAATTGGCAATGAGTAGGCTTCCCCTTTTTCCTCAGTCACAGAACCCTGGCTATATTGGAGGTAGCCATGGACCTGGGAAATGAATTCCTTTCCCCAGCCTCTTCTGCAGTTGTGAGACTGGCCAATAAGATACCCCGATAGATCCTCTCAGAGGGGTGATGAGTAGACTCAACCTTGGTTGCTTCACCTGAGGTTTGAACCACAGTGCTTGGAGGGTGTCTGGGCTGTCACACTGACAGCTCTTGCCCTAGCTTGCCTTTGGTTACATCCTCACAAAAGAAAAAGAGAGGCCCTCATCTTGTGACATCAGGACTCTGCTGCTAAGACCTCATTTAGCCTTAACTACTTCCTCCAAGCACAGTTGTGTTTGGAGTTAGGGCTTGAGCATGGGAATGCAGTGGGAGACACAATTCAGTCCGCGGCAGCTCAGTACCACATCCTTTTGTCGCTCCTTCTACCTTCTTCTCACCTGGAATCCAGATGTAGCGGCGAGAGTGTCCGCAGCTATGCTTGACCAAGTAGTCACTTTGAGAACAAGTGCCGCTGCCGGCTGCTTGGAATGGAAGCGTGGACAGATGGGAGGAAACTGATATGCCCTGCATCGTCGGGGAATTGCTAGGTTTGCTTTATGGTAAAGCTTCACTTCTCAGCCGTGCTGAACACTGAACTAAGCAGCTGCAATGCTCATGGCCGGGCACTG
This sequence comes from Acomys minous, assembly GCF_964271855.1. Classification (NCBI taxonomy): domain Eukaryota; kingdom Metazoa; phylum Chordata; class Mammalia; order Rodentia; family Muridae; genus Acomys; species Acomys minous. Next base: position 44,179,112 of record NC_140500.1, read on the forward strand.
ATACAATTGGCCCTTGGGGAACAGCTTAAGCATAAAGATTTTTCTTTCACGCTCCCCTTGATGATTCCAACATGTGAAGGCTGAATATACTGGGTTGAAGAATAAACCCTTACGGGCTGCAGCACTGGCTCAGCAGGTCAAGTGGTTGCTAAGGAAGCGTGAACATCAGGGCTCAGCCCTCCAACCCCCATGGAGAAGCTGCATATAGCCCCCCCCCCCCTGCATCCCCCGGGAAGTGGAGGTGGGGATGATTGGAGTAAGCTTGCTGGTAAGGCTGGCCAAAGCTACAGGCTCCAGGTTCAGGGAGAGAGCCTCTCTCAGTCTAAGGTGTAGAATAGTCAAGGAAAACAGTTGACATCAACTTCTGGCCTTTACATGGATGATACAGCTGCACATGTACACAAGTATTACCATACAAGGAAGCTGTATACACATACCACACACACAGACGTGCTTTAGAATAAGCCATTAAGTTAGCCATTAATTACATTTTTGTTAATGTTATTTTGGTTTTGTTGCATGCAGGCTAACCCAACATTTGAAAACTTAGTTTAGGGGTGAGCCACTGCAGAAAGAGAGAGACAGAGAGAGAGAGACAGAGACAGAGACAGAGAGAGAGGAGAGAGAGACAGAGACAGAGAGAGACCGAGAAAGACAGAGAGACAGAGAGATCTACCCAAACCTAACTGGAGCTCTGGCCACTTCCTCCAAGGTCCAATATGCTATCTGGTGACAGAGCTGTGCAGAATTCAGGAACATTCTCTGCCCCTCTGTCCACATGATTAAAACAGTGTGAACAACTGAAAATGAAGTCCAAAAGTCGCATGGCACTGTTGTCAGCAGGTATCCTTTCTCAAGGTGCATTGCCTTCCTGAGGCTCACAGAGACTGGCCAACTCCTCCTTCTCGAGGCTCAAAAGGCCAACCCAAAGTGCATTCCAAGTGGGAAGAGATCTGGGGGCAGACCACAACCTGCTGATGAGAGAGTGGGCTTCAAAACACTGCCTTATCATCACATCAGTGCTGAGGGCTCTTGGGCCAGTGGCTCAGCTTCTCTGTGCTTCAGATCCATAACCCCCGTGCCCTGTGCAACCATGAGACTCCATGCAGGACCCAGGGTACTGGTGAGGATTAAATCATGATTTTTGCACAGTCCTTGGCTCACAGTAGCAACACAGCAAATGCCAGCTGTCACTGGAGGGCGTGGCTAGCGGCTCTATCTGAGTTATGAGCCTTATGGGCAGTGGGGCAGCTTTTTCCCTCCTTTGCTGGAAAGCATCCCCAAACTGGGCTGCTTTTATGAAGCGGGAGCTAAATGAGCAAACACGTGTCTGGAAAGAAAGGTAATTCATCCCTGGGGAGATAGCATCTCCCTGGTTCAGGGGTTAATGGGCTCTGAGGATCCATAACAAAAGGTTTCTGGGACAAATTGGCTGCAGAACTGAGCAGCCATTGTTCCCGAGACAGCTCTTCAGCTGGGTCCCATTTGTTAGCATGGCTGCCGCAGAAACAAATTAAAAGGCAAGCCCCCTCAGAGATAGCAGCCACCCCAGCTCAGCCAGGAGGGCTGGACGCCCAGGAAGTCGGAGCTGGAGACACAGGGGCCTTGCTGCTCCATCAGCTGCCAGCCTGTGCCTGCTGTTCTCTGTGAGGCTGGATGGGAGCCAGCCCCTGCCAGCGAGCACTCCTTAGGAAATGTGGGAGCTGCCAGGCACCTGCCATATAAGAGCGCTAGGAAGTTGGAGCGGAGCACATGGCACGCAGGACCCTCTGCCCCATTCAAGGCATGATGGAGATGATGGAGGAAGGAGAATGTGACCATCCAGTTTGGGCTGTTCAGGTCCATCAGGAAGTAGGAAGGCAGGAGCTTTATTATAAACAGATGAGTCCCACCCAGCAAGGTCTGGGAGTTATTGCCCAGTTTTATCCTTCTAGAAGCTTCTGGGAGCTCCGTACACAAACAGGTCACCAAGGTTAAAAGAAAAAACAAAACAAAAACAAAAACAAAAACAAAAACAAAAACCCTAGTGCCTCGATGTTGCTCTAAATTGATTGTGGATTGGGGCAGCCCATATTAATGGTTTAGAATCTTCTGAGTGGAACTCCAGGCTTTGGGGAAAAGGGGAAGAGAGGAATCCCGGAGACCACGTGGGACAGACAATTGGCTTCTCCAGGGCTTTTCAAAGTAGCATGCTAGAAACATTTTAATCTGGGGTCCCTGGGAGGCCTTTTTCCCCATGAGGCCATCTGCAGGGAAGAGCGTGTGCCTTGCATTGAGCAGAGCTCGTGGCAGACTCCTGTGTACACAATGGAACCCTCAACATGAACTTGTATGTGTACCTCTTAAACACTATTGTCTGGGTCACCTCAGCACTGCTCTCTGGCCCTCTGGGTCCTCACTGCCATCTGAGGACTTACATTTCCAACAATGTCCCCTGTAGTTGCTGTCCCAAGGTTCACCAATTGAGCAGTACCTCAAGTTTTGCTACTTCAGCCCTGTGCGGCTTGCTCATCTGTTTGACCGATCTGTTATCACACATGCACAGAGCTGAGCTAGGTTCCCAAATGTCCCTGTCCTGGGCCATCACAGAGTCTGGGAGCTGAGCTTTGCGTCCTGGGCATTTAAGAGAGCCTTGGAATGGCTTTGTGAATAATGATTCCAGGAATTTGCTTGAGCTTTCGTGGTGGCTCTTAGCTGAGCAAGACTCTGAAGACATGCCAACCCCAGAAGAAACATTCCTTTAGATTCTCTGGGGGCATCATCAGGATGCTAAAGCTCCCCAGGGTACCTGATGGCCAGCCAGGTGGAAACCCAGCCGAAGATCCTGACCATGAGGACAGTTGTAGTTGTCCAGCGAAGGGTCACAGAGCCAACTTTCAAGTTCCACGCTTGCTGGGAACTTCCTGAGCTCTGACCTCTTGGTGTGAAGTAAACCCTGGGTACTGGCATTAAAAGCTATCTGGGTAGCTCCCTGGCAGGCTGGGTGTGGAGTGTAAAGCTGCAAGGAGCCTTGGGGAGGATTAAGGAGCAGCTGCAAGGAACAGCAGCGGATTTATTCCCCTTTACCACAGTAGGCAACAGCAGTGTGAATCGTATCATGAGGGCAATTGAAACAAAGTTCTTAGTACGGACGCCCCCTCCACTCCTACCCCCAGCAACAAGCACACACTGGACCGCTGCCCTTCCTGGCCAAGGCAGGTCTCTGCTGGGGACATGGTAGGGGAGAAATATTCCCTATGGCCTCAGACCTTCATGCCCAGCATGCATAGAGCAAGTGGTACCCAGTAGACCACCTGAAGCCCAGTGCAGGGACTAGTCTAGCTTTACGGAGCCCAGAAGGGATTACTGCCTCACCTGGGTGTCTTTTAAATCACAGATCCCTCCCCCATACACTGCTTTCTGAGCCTCAGGGCTGGATTCTAGAACTTGCACCCACAGCGAGTCTCAGGCACTGTGAGGGTTTTAGCTACCTGAGCCAAAGTAGACACAGGGAGAAAGAAACATCTTTGCCGTTGATGGTTTGCCCAGAGTTTTTGCTGGCAACAGATTCTTCTAGAAAAACCTTGTCCTACAGGTAAGAGACAGGTGATTTTACCCATGGAAGGCCTATGAGGGCTTAGGGCCATGTGTGGATGCAGTGATCAGAGCTGGCATTATCCACAGAGGACTGGAGGTCACATGTCTAAGGAAGGCCAGGGACCGCCTTCTGCTCTCTCTGTTTTTTTGTATTTTTAAGGCCCATCTAATATAACGGATGAGCTAGAGTGCTGGTGGAAAAGTGAATGTGTCCTCTCTGTGGAGGATTCTAAACCTCCACAGTGGAATTGGCATCTACCTATCCCATTTCCAACTGGACTGGATGTTGGATGGCCCAACTTTGGCCAGTGGCTCTGGCCTGTCGTGCCTACCCACAACAAATGTTCCCTTCTAATTAAATCGCAGCCCCTGCAGTTACTAAAGATGTTCAGTCGAGCGAGGGAAGGAGTGCTGTTTCCAATTCACTGAGACCTGAGCACTCAGAGGTGAGCCGTGCCACTCCAGCATTTGTGATGGTTTGCTTCGGACAGTTTGCAGCCTTTAGGCATAAACTGGACAGCATTCAGTTCTGGGCTGTTGAGAGCCATCGGGTCCTCTGGATGGGGGTCACTGGAGTCAGGGATGACCACCAGCATGCTTGCTTTGGCATGACAGGGTGGAAGTTTGCTTTCATGGTGAGAACGGCTATGTTTGGAGAGTGTCGGCGATGACAGAAGGAATCCTGGCTTAGCAGTAGAGGACACCTCGGGTGTTCATGTCTCTTGGGAAGGCATGAAATTTAGAAAGAAGCCAGGGAGCTTCCTAGGAGCTTCCAATCCAGGGTCCTGGAGGTCTCAGTGCCCCTTACCTTCTGTGGCCAATAAATTACAGGCGGAATGGGGAGGCAACCATGTTCAACAGACACTCACAGTGAGTCAGGCAAAGGGCCATCAGCTCAGCACAGGCCACTGTATGGAGCCCTTGAAGCCGCCCTAGAGGAATTCTATTTTGCAATTACCACTTACCAGATGAGGAAACTGAGACCCAGAGATGGCATGAGGCAGTGACAAGGCTTAAACAGCTCTCAGGATTGAGACTGGCACACATTCTCTCTGTGACCACAGTGTAACCAGGTTCCTCTGAGCCATCTCTTTAGTGATCTCTCGGGACCATCCAGCCCAAATCCTGCACAGCACATTTTGTAACCAGTCCCACAAGTGCTAGTTACTCTAGTCCTCTGCTGATCTCTCTTGAAAGCTAGTTGGTCTGAGCTTCCCCCGCCTACTTCCTATGTGTAAGGAAGTCATCCGTCTACTTTTTACCAAGGTCATGGTAACAAGAACCCGCTCACCCTCCATGTCTCCCCTTGGTCACTTTCTGTCTACTGACCCCTCATTCCTCCTCCAGAGTCTCCACTCCTCCTGGCTGCACTTATGAGGATCTCCAACCCACAACCCCTGTCACAGTACTGATCTTGCAGTAGTCATGAGTAAGCCCCTCCTTTCCATAGGCAGCTGGTCCCTGTGTTCTTTTAAAAAATATTTTATTAATTTATTCATATTACATCTCAATTGTTATCCCATCCCTTGTATCCTCCCATTCCTCCCTCCCTCCTATTTCCCCCCTACTCCCCTCCCCTATGTCTGTGACTGAGGGGGACCTCCTTCCCCTGTATATGCTCATAGGGTATCAAGTTTCTTCTTGGTGACCTGTTATCCTTCCTCGGAGTGCCACCAGGCTGCCCCATTAAGGGGACATGGTCAAAAATGGGGCACCAGAGTTCGTATGAAAGTCACACCTCATTCTCCACTCAGAGGTGGAGAATGTCCTGTCCATCAGCTAGGTCTGGGTAGAGGTTCGAAGTTTATTGCCTATATTTTCCTTGCCTGGTGCCATAGTCTGAACAGGTCCCTGTATTCTTAACCTTAACACCGTCACCACCAGGGCTGTCCAGTGGAACTGTACAACAAGCCACTCGGGCTATCCACAAATGTCACATTCAAAAAGTAAAAGGAAACACATGAACTTAAAAGGTGTTATCTAATAGATCTGAAATATCAGCAGGGAGTGGGTACTTAAAATCATGCTAAATTTAAATCTTACTCTGTGTTCCAGGCTGGCCTTAATCTCATAGTAATCCTTCTGCCTCAATTTCCTAAGTGCTGGGATTACGGGCATGAGCCACCATGCCTAGCATAGAATTTATGAAGGAGACAGTTTGAGCTTTTTATTTTTTACTAAGTCTTGGAAATTGACGGATGATTTGTACTTCCTACATACCTACTTTGGAGAAGCACGTGTCAAGGTCTCAGCAGCTGCAGGAGATAAGGCTATTAAGCAGTGTGGTGCCAGGCTGTCCCCTAGTAGGATGCTCAAGCGAGGAAGCTTGTTCACTGGGAAGATGTGGGGCAGAGAGGGGGACATGAAGGGACTGCCAGGCTGGGAGGCGGAGAGTGTGAGCAGCCTGATGCTGCAGAGGAGAGTGACAGTTTTCATAAGCAGGACGCAGGGCATCTTGATTGAGCAGGCTCCCTATGGACATCTCTGTGAGTGCCACCAAGGGGATTCCACATGAGCGGTGTACTGACTATGGGACTTCTGGTTGGGGTGTGTACTCAGATACAGGCCTGGCTGGTGAGCTGTTCCGGGGGAGAAAACCAGCTCCACAGCAGGGGTGGGAAGCCTTGTCTGATGGAGAAGTTCAGCCTGGTGACAGCTGAGAGCATGGCTCCTCACCTGGGATGGGCAGAGATGGTGCCTGGGATCTTGTTCAACAGCAGACTGTGCCTCTGTCACTCTGAGATGAGGCCTAACGTTCTACATTTCTCTAAACTTCCAGGTGTGATGGTGCTGTAGCAACTGCCCACTCCCAGGGGCTAGATAAATACAGCTACTGGGACAGATCAGCCACTTCCTATATTTGGAAATAAAACTTTATTAGAACACAGCCACACTGGTTCACTTATATAGTTATGGCTACCTTATAGTACAAGACCAGAGTTGAATAGTCACAAGAGAGACTATTCAAAAAGCCCCAAATGCTTACCACCTAGCCCCTTAGAGGCATATTCTATCTGTCCTTCACCATATACAAGTAGCCTCAGGCAAATGGCCCCAGACAGGTTCATGATCAGACATGAGCTCAAAACATTGCTTTTGGTAAGAACAGAGAGCATGGGTCGTTGAGCAGTTACTCTGCCAGTCAGGCTGGGGCTTTTCTCCTGTGCCATTTGCTTCTGTGTCCTGGCCGTCTTACTTTGCCTATCTCTGACTTCTTCTAGAATGGTGGCTGCCTCTCCCCCTCAATACCAATGACTTTTCTAGAGGCCTCTTGCCATATTAGTGCTGTGTGTCAGTAACTTCTGTTGTTGCGCCTGGCACAACTTAAGTTGCTGGCTCCAGAGAGACCTGTCTGTCAGGCTCAAGAGGGCATGGTGGTGGGAGCACATGGTGGCTGCTTGTTTGCGTCGTGTGCTCCAGGAGGCCGGAGAGAATTAGACTGGAGCCAGAGGTGGGGGCCACCTTCAAGGCCTACCCTACTGGCATGCTTCCTTCAGCCAGCCCCATGCCTCAGAGGTTCTAAAACCCCCAAAAGCTGCACCCACCACCATCGGTGGAGAAACTGTTCAAATGCATGAATCTGTGCAGGCATTTCATACTCAAGCTACGATGTGTGGGGTGTCAGTCAGTTAATGCCCCAACTTCCATGTCAGGGACATGCTCTACATGGTTTCAGTGGCCCCCCAAGCCCTGTGAGGTGACCTGTTCCCATTTCCCTTCTCCTCCCCTCCTCCCATTATCTTCCCTGTTCCCTCTTGTGCTCTGAGGAACTCTTCCAAAGATGTCTCCTGTGGTCAGATCCCACATCCAGCTCAGCATTCAGGGCAACACAAGTTGGGACACACACGACAACCACATAAGACTACTTATAGTTTGTGAGGACTCTGGGTCCCAGCAAAGATAACAGCCAGGTACAACTGCCTATTCGTGGGTGACTCACATAGTCTGTTCTTTAAATAATGACTTGGCTATGGCCACCACCCTCATCTAACACTTGTAGAACAGGCGAGGACACTGGCTGAGAGGAATTAGGTCACTCGCCCAAGTTCTACATGAGTTAGAACTAGGTGTGAGCTCATGGAAGCCGGGCACTAGAGAACTAGACCAGAGAGGCTGTTGTCTTCTTGGGGTGGCTCAGTTGTCTCTGAGGCTCACCCACTAGGTAGGGTAGTGACATCTCTAGAGATGGCTTTCACCAACAATTGCCTGAGCATGGACTGGGTCATAGAGGACAGTAATAGTGACTGCCACCATGACCACTATCTTTGTCTTTGACCTTCCTCACTTCTTTCTAGTCCCAATGCCTAGAAGAAGGCTTGGACCTAGTTGTCATGGGAACGAATGGGAGATGCTCTCCCTGAAGTCCTTGGACTGAGCTGCAATGCTCAGGAATCACCAGTGCTCTGCTTTCTGCGGTCTCTCTCCACTTACCTACTCATACAGTTAGCTGGTCAAGTATGTCTGTTGCCCTCACCCTTGATGCCCCTTTTTGGTTATTCACACCCCTACCCAACCTGCTCCCTGTCTCATCTCTTCTTACCTACACTGAAATCAATGGCCTATCTTAGAGAACGCACCTCTTCTCTAGGGACTCACTTTGCTTGCAGAGGCCTGGTTGCCCTTCCTAAGGCATTCAGTCTAGGTGAACACCTCTCTCTGCTCAGTCAAAATCAGGCCATGGGCTGGGGAGAGGTCAAGTATGAGGGTGAGAGCAGCTGCCCCACTCATTCAGCGGAGAGATGTACACTTGTGTCTGGCTCTATCACTGTGGGACCCCTGGCGAGGTATTTCCTGCGCCTCCTTTGCCAAGTGTCCCTGTTTTTTCTGTCCTCCTCACAGGCACGGGCTGTGCTGATCACTCCAAAGCACACAGATTCTCTTCTGCCCTCAGCCCAGAGGCCTCCTGCTTCCCAGAGGTTTCCCCCCCCCCCCCACATCTAAGGACATTTGACATTCTTTTTTTGTTCTTGACCAAGTACAGTGACACGGGGCTCCCTGCCCTCCGTCCTGAGAACAAACAGCTCACCTTCCAGCTGGATGCAAGGGAGAGAGATAAGCCACCTCCGTTCGGCCTCTTGACTCCGGCTGTCAGCAGCTTCTGATAAGATTGTACTAGCCTGGTGGGCCTGATCTTTGCAGAAGGAGATTAAAAGCTTGGTGCTGACAGCCATCAGGGCTTTCCTGGGCTTCTCCCTCGGGCTGGTGCCCAGTGCCAGCCGAGGCGTGAGCAGCATGGCAGAGGGTGAGGATAAGGAGAAGGGGGAAACCTGCAAATAACATTGCCCTTTCCTGAGACAGTATTGTCCCTTCACTCCCTCCTTCCCAGCATTCCTCAGGACACTGTCTACTCTCCAAGAATCATCCTTTGAGTGTTTTAAAGTCTCCAGGAATTTGGGGGAAACTACAACCACTTTACAAGAGGGATGAGGCAGGCAGTGCGTACTTCCCTTTAATTCTCACAGGTCAGGTTCTTTAAAAAAACAAAATATTCAATTTATTTATGTGTATGTGCATGTACGCATGTGTGTGCAGTGGCATCAGAGGCCAAGAAGAAGGCACTAGATCCCCTGGATCCCCTAAAACTGGAGTTACATGTGGTTATGAGCTGCCTGACATGGGTGCTGGGGATTGAACCCAGGTCCTCTGCCAGAGCAAGACGTGGTCCTAATTTCCGAGCCATTGCCCCAGCCCCCAAGCAGAGTTCTTCATACCTTCGCTCAATGGGCTGGGGTAGTCTGAGGCAGCTTCTGAGAGCCAGCCGGTATCAAATTTTCGGAAGTGTTGTGATCTTATGGTTAAACACACATATTAAATATTTGACCTGTGAAAGCTTATCATTGAGTAAATTCAGTGAGTGGTACAGGAATGTTAAGTAAACAGCACAGGAAGTCCTTCTTTGAGGCTTAGCCTAAGCATTGGGTTCCCGGACCAGGCTGAGAATCCAAATGGAGTCCCATCTGCAGAAGTTCTTGACTGAAGGCTTCCTGATTTAACCAGAAAAGGCAGCCAGAAGGCTGGCTCTGCAAGTCAGGGGAGGAGGATGCTTGAAGGAGCAGCCTTCAGAAGCCTGAGGTATCCATAACTGCCACCTTAGTGCACACTAGTTTTTTGGAACATGGTCACCAAATACTGTTCACTTCTTTCTTTCTTTCTTTCTTTCTTTCTTCCTTTTCATTTAAAAATTAATTTATTATATTTTATTCACATTACATCCTGATTGTTATCCCCTCACTCCTGTCTTCCCATTCCCACCCTCCCTCTTCTGCCCTAGACCTCTGATGGGTGCGGGATCCTTTCCCACTGTCTGATCACAGACTATCAGTTCTCTTTAGTGTAGCCTGCATCCTCTTCCTCTGTGTGCCCACAAGGCTGCCCCTCCAAGGGGCAGTGATCAAATCACAGGCATCAGAGTTCATGTCAGAGGCAGTACCCTCTCTCCTCCCTCCACACACACATGCAGAATGAGCTGTCTGTCAGCTACATCTGAATAGGGGGTCTAGGCACTCTGCATGCATTGTCCTTGGTTGGTGCATCTGTTTGTACAGGTCACTTCCCCCCCCCCCCGCCCACTCCGGGTCTAGATCTGCAGGGTTTGGTGGTCTTCTTGTGGAGGTCCTGACCCCTCTGGGTCCTTCCATCCTCCCAGTCTTCCATATAACTCTCAGCTCTCTGCCCAGAGTCTAGCTGCAATTGCAAGTCCCAGTATCTGTCTTGAACCCCCACTGGGTAGAGTTTCTCAGAGGACCCCTATGTTGAGCTAATATCCACATATGAGTGAGTGTATACCATGTGTCTTTCTGGGTCTGGGTTACCTCACTCAGGATGATCTTTTCTAGTTCCATCCGTTTGCCTACGAATTTCAAGATTTCCTTGCTTTTGATCGCTGAATTTTATTCCATCGTGTAGATATGCCACAGTTTCTTTATCCATTCTTCAGTTGAGGGACATCTGGGTTGTTTCCAGATTCTGGCTATTAAGAATAAAGCTTCTATGAACATAGTTGAGCAAATGTCCTTGCTGTGTGGTGGAGCATCTTTTAGGTATAAGCCCCGGAGTAGTATAGCTGGGTCCTGAGGTAGCACTATTCCCAATTTTCTGAGAAAGCACCAGATTGATTCCCAAAGTGGTTGTACAAGTTTGCACTCCCACCAGCAATGGAGGAGTGTTCCCCTTTCTCCACATCCTTGCCAGTATGTGCTGTCACTTGAGTTTTTGATCTTAGCTATTCTGATAGGTGTAATGGAACCTCAGAGACATTTTGATTTGTGTTTCCCTGATGACTAAGGATGTTGAGCATTTCTCTAAGTGTTTCTCAGCCATTCGATATTCCTCTGTTGAGAATTCTCTATTTAGCTCTGTACCCCATTTTTCAAATTCAATTATTAGTTTTGACGGTGTTTAATTTCTTGAGTTCTTTATATATTTTGCATATTAGCCCTTTGTCAGATGTAGGGTTGGTGAAAACCCCTTCCCAATCTATAGGCTGTCATTTTGTTCTGTTGACAGTGTCCTCTGCCTTACAGAAGCTTCTCAGCCTCGTGTGGTCCCATTTATTAGGTTTAGAGTCCCAAACTCTGTTATCTACATCAGTCAGATGGAGAGGGGAAAGGGAGAGGCTGACCTGGAGCAAGGCAACTGGGAGTGGTTGGGGGTTGGGAGAAGCTCATGCCCTAATAAGGGTGAGCTGCTAGTGACACTGAGAACTCAGACCTAGGGACCAGGATTCATACATGAGAAGTCAGAGACATGCATTTTATCTGAAATATCTTAGTTTCCTAATTCTGGCAAGTAGTTAATAATTTGTGTACATGTATGTGTGTGTGTATGGTATACACATATATGCATGTTTATATGAGTGTGTGAATATGTGCATGTGTGTATGTGGTGGGAGGGCACATGTGGTCAGCAGAGGTAGATGTTGGGTGTATTATTCTATTGGTCTCTACCTTATTTCTTGAGACAAGTTCTCTCATTGAAACTAGAACTTACCCATTGGCCAGACTGGCTAACCAGTGAGTCCCTGGATTTTGTCTCCTTCCCCCAACACTGGGGTCACACACACACACACCAGCACTGTTGACTTTTTAGGAATAATGGGAACCCACATTCAGGTCCTCGTGCTTTCATGGCAAGTACTTCACCAGCCAAGCTGTCTTCCCAGTGCCTGGCTAGTGAGTTCCTAAGAACCACATGGGCAGAGCTTTGCAGGCTCAGTGGGGAATGTTAGAGGTCTGGGCCTGAGATAAGGACTTAGCAGTGGAAGTCAAGGGCCAGGTGTCTCACGGAAGGCCTGGAAGACAGTGAAAGAGGAAGCTGTACCTGAGCTAGTTGCCTATGACCAGAAACTGGGTGTCAGGGAGATCACCACTGGGTTTCCAAAGAACCAATAGCCACTCTGCAGTTCTCCAATGCTGGGTAGCAAGTGCCTGCCAACTTGATACCTTAACAAAACATCCATCATATGGCTCAGGATACACTGGGGCAGTTCTCAGGAAGGACAGCAGCTTCTTCATGGCAGGTCAGTGCTAGTGTGCATCTGAGTTCAGGAGTCAGGGACAGCTCAGGGTCCCCTCACAGCTGTTAGGGTCCCCTTTCTGGTATCATGGCATGGCAAACCCGCTCGTCTTTTCACACTTGGTTTCTTCATAGCATCATGTTCGTCTCCATGGCCAGGAACCCAAGAAACAGCTAGGTCACATTTGGATCCAAGTTTCGGATCCAGCTGGGAGCTCACCCAACATAACATCTGGTGCTCTCTGTTGTAAAATGTATCTCTAAGCCTGGCTTGAGCCTAAAGGGACAGGGGATGCAGAGTCAATGAGCAGGTTTTTAACCTCTACAAATGTTCCTGTCCATGAATGAATCTTGCGAAATGGCTTTCAAAGAGCCCAGAGTCAAGGGTCCAGAAAAAGGAGCCAGTAGCCTCAGCCCTGGGTGGCAGAAGATAATCAGAACCCACGTTCATTCCTCTTCCTGGCTGTCCGGTTCTAGAGGAATGGCCTGTGGCCTCTGGAGTACTGACCCCTCATGCCACCCCGCCCCACCCCCACCCCCAGGAAAGGGCAGGCAAGACTTCAAGCCAACAGGGCGGAGCCCTCAGAGACCACATGAGGCTGTTTGAGTGACCAGAAGTCCCAGAAAGTCCTCAGTGAGATGAGCATCTGCCAAGGAAATCCATGCCACCTAAGAGGGCAGCACAGGGGCTGCTAGGCACCCCAGACCACTACTTGTAGCAGTTATTTCAACAGTAAAAAGCATTCACATTTATATTCAGTGTATGGTCACACTGGGATGTCTCTAGCTGAGAAGCTCTCGCGATGGTAACCCTGCCCCCTGTGCTTCCATTTGAGGATAGTGGAAGATGGTATGTATTGTTCTCATGGGATGCATGTTCCTCTGTAATCTTGAGTCTGGGCACTTACAGCCAGGGTGCTGACTTGGGAAGTCCCCTTTCTTTCACCAAATCCTTGCTTAGCCTCTCTCAGTCTCTGTCCCACTCCTTCCCATATGACAAGTTTCCAGCGAAGGGCAATGGACTTTAGTGCGGATACTAATCCAGACCCACTGCTCAGAGTATGACCTATGACGCCTCAGTGTGGTCCAGTGCTGGTTAGGAAGGCTGGCTTCCTCCCCAGGGGTGGTGCCTTCTGCCTGTTATCCCAGTACTCTCCAGCAGGATGCTGAGGCAAGATGATCATAAGCCAGAGGCCAGTCTTAGCTATGGGGCTACATAGTGAGTCCCTGTTTAAAAAGGGAAAGGGAGTAAGGAAAGAAGGAAAAGAAATGAGTGTTTTCAGGTCCTGTTTCAGACCCATTGTTTAACAAGATTCAAAAGCATCATTTAACAAGACCTGCAGTGCACTGGGGCCGCCCATCTGCATGAAAGGTGGAGAGGGGCTGAGGATGGCCGAGCAGCTCAAAGCACACGCTACTCTTTCAAAGGATCCAAGTTCAGTACCCCGCATCCATGTCAGGCGGCTCTTCCCTGTACCTCCAGCTTCAGAGGATTTGATGCCTTTTGGCTCCCATAGACACCTGCACTCATGTGTGTATCCTCTCCCTACAGACACACACACACACACACATACACACACACACACACACACACACACACACACACACACACACACTTAAAATATAAAAATAAATCCGAAAAAAGAAAGTGGGGGCAGGTCATTTTCAGGGTCCTGATTGCTCTGTCTCTTATTCCCCACTCCTGTGCCTGGTCTTTCTGAAGACATAAAGGAATGTCATGGTGGACTCTGCTCTGGCCCTGGGTCCAGGTCTACAGAGCTGGCACCATTGTTGTACCTCTAGCATTCATTCTGATTCCACAAGGGCCTTGGGGAGGTTTCCTAATACTGCAGGCAGCACGTCGCCATCTGTGCCCAGGAGTCTTTGGTTAATGTCAAAGTGCTTTTCTGCTGGACGGCTCAGGACCACGTGCGTCAGGAGGTCGCCTGCCTCTGTATTTGTACAGAAGCTGAAGGGGCTTTGCTTAGGCGTCAGCCCTTCCCAGTGCTGGATAGCACACACCATGCCATTTTGTCCTCTTCTGCTTCCCGGCTGCACTGCAGGTGTAGAAGCCAGGTGTATGTGTGGAAGGACAGGGTATAGCCTCAGCTAGCTACAACTGTACATCCTGGGTCAGGTGAACCGCTCTCACCCAAAATGATTAAATTCCTCATGTCCTTCGTGACATTTTTCATTTAGAGCAAATTTCAGCACGGTGACAAGTGACAGCAATCTAACCGTGGACTCAATTCATTACGAGGGCTATTACTGAGCGTGTATCGACCCCCAGGAGGACAGTCAGGTTCTTCCTAAGATGGCCTGCCTTGAAAGCCAGAGTTCCCAGCTCCTGGGCATCCTTAGGTTCTAGATACATCCATGGTGGCAGGCAGTAGGCACTTTTGAAATACCTGCTGGGAAGCTGCTGCATTCGGCTATGACTTGAATACTGTCCTAATCTAGTTGACCATGGAGCTGTAAAAGGCATGAGTCTGAGTCCTTGGGTACCTGGTTGAGTTTCCTGAGGACACTGTTGAAAGATCCAGGTTCTTGTGTCCAAAACAAAGAGTTGGACCAAGGGCACATGAGCAGAAATAAAGACAGTTTATTAATAAGGGGGAAGCATGCCCAAGAATGGCAGCGCCCTAATATGTGGCCCTCTGTAGAATAATGGCACAGGGCTCACTTTTCCAATGCATATGCCATCCTGGGAACCTGACCAGGAAGCTTTATGCTTGGCCTGGGCTCTCCTGGTCCTAGCATGGAGAATTCCAGGTATCAGGAATCCTGCTCTGCACACCAAGGTCTTTGCTTTCCTAAGGTCTCTCTCTTCCCTGGCTCCTGACTTTCCCTATGGGCTCAAGTTGGCTTCTCACTACCACCATCATTCTGTGAATTTGAATTCCTGCCAGGCTGTCTCTGAGGAAAACCAAGTGTTTGATCCTGTGGTGGCTCCTGGGAGTTACCTTTCCCTGGAACACAGGTGACAAGAAAGCTTTGGTGTTAACCGAGGCTCTTTGAATTATACTGGCGATACAGATAAATGGGCTCTGGCCGTGGTGGACTGAGAGTTAGATGGAGCCCCTGATGGTCAGTCTGACAGGAAAGGGACCATGACCAGATGATAAAGATGGTGAACTTCCAAGATGGCTGGCTTCTTCCTTCTCTCCTGATTTGACACAAAAGCCTGACAGTTGAAAGCAAAGGCCTGGGGTTCTTAGCCTTTTTCCCTCAGGGCTTGTGGTCTGGAGAAGGCATAGGGTTGGGGGAGCAGTTTAGGGGAAGAAGGCCTCAAATCCCGTCTCAAATCTGCATAATGGTAGGGTGGGGTTATGGTGACCCTTTCTTTCCCACACATGCAGCCATCCTGAGGAAACTGAGTGGGAGTGGGCCGTTCATTGGGAAGGCTAATGTGTACAGCTGGGAAAGGCCCAGAAGGGGGACCTGCTTTGCACAGGGAGCTCAAGATACTTTACTATGCTTTTCCTTTACAGAGGGACACTGGGACATCAGGTAGGCATTCTAGACAAAAGTAATGACCCACAAACATGTTTACATTGTCTCCCAGGGCCCTTAAGTCCATCTCTTGACATGGGCAAAAAGACTTTGCAAGGGTGCTTAAGTGAGGGATCTGGAGATGGGGGTTAGTCCTGAATCCTATGGGTCCTGTGTCATCACAGAGTCCTGTGAGATGCAGAACAGAGGGTAGGTATCAAAAGAGTACATGTGAGGAAAAAAACAGAGGCCAGAGAGAGATGTCTGCTTTAACGGCCTGTGCATTGTCATCTCTGTCTGAGCTGGAGGTCAGTAGACTTGGTGCACGTGGCCTTTCTGTGTGCTTTGTGAATAGAGAGATCATGTAAATACAGAGAACATGTCAATACAGAAAACATGTGAATACAGAGATAATGTGAATACCAAGAACATGTGAATACATACAGAGAACATGTGAATACATACAGAGAACATGTAAATACAGAGAACAAGCCTTCAGCGCTTCTCCATACCTTTCTAACTGTGGGCTTATGGTCTGAAGGGCAAGTGGGCAGTTCAGAAAATAACATGGCCCCTTCATGCTTTGGGTCCTCCCACATATTTCTGTTCTTTCTTATAGAAATGTGGCATGCAGAAACTGGCATGGGACTTTCCTGATGTGCTGGACTTTGTGTGGTGGTTTCTGCAGCATATGGCTGTTTTCATTAGATCCTCATGGGTGTGCGGAGGCATGCTTCTTCTGTCTGCTCCATGCTGGAGCTGAGCCTCTGATCCCTGCAGGGAGGCATGACTGGTCCAGAACAAGCCTGCCCATGGCATGCCTCACCGTTCCCTGCCATCTCCGGGAACTGGCTTATTGGCTGACTCCAGGCCAGAGCCACAGCCTGAGAACCAAGAGCTGTATCTATGTCCTTGTTTCCACAGCGTGAGTGCGCTAGACCCTGAGTCAGGAGCATCTGCATCCTGTCAGGAGTCATGAACCCACTAGATGTGAGGATGCAGGCGCTCCTGGTTCTGTCACCAGCTGTCCCGTAGCGGGACCGTTCAGTTGTCGTTGTGATTAATGAAATCATCCAAGCCACACTTCTGCTACCACACCAGCCTCTGAGGGGACCCCACAGTCCCCTGCTTCTGCCACCCATGTTCTGCTGGAAATGCCTTTTTGACACAGGTTCTAGGAATCCAACTCAGTTCCTCACGAATGCCTGAGTTATCTCCCCAGTCTTCTGTACTTGTTGTCACCTATGTTACAGCCTTTCCCATCTTCCGAACATAGAGACTTAAAATAGTAAGCAATGTATTTGCTCATAGGATCTGTGAGTCACAAAGATGAAGGGCACTCTCCAAGCAGTTTGACCTGAGCCCTCTCGTGACGTCACAGTCATCTGTCTGCTGCACACTCTCCAGACTAGGACCGGATCTGACTCCCAGATGCATTCTTTGCGAGGCTGCAGGGAAGAGGCCTCAGCTCCTCCTAGCATCCGCTCTCCTTCCCAGTTAGTTAGCTTGAGTGTGGCACTGTCCCTTTTTAGATCACTGTGACAGAATGACTGGCATGAAAAGAATTTGAAGGAGAAAATGTTCCTGTGCTCATGGCTTCAAATAGTCCAGCCCATCGCTGTGCCAGAGAGCACCTCCCACCATGGCCGCCGGGAAGCTAAGGGAATGCTTGCTCAATGGTGTTTGCTTGCAATCCCTGTGCTGGTAACATAGAGCCATGCAGAACCCTGTGATGCCTGGCCTGCCAGCCTGGTCTGCTTGGCAAATTTCAGGCCATTAAGAGACCCTGTCCTAAAAAAACAAAAAAACAAAAAACCCAAAAAAACCAAAAAAAAAAAAAAAAAACCAAAAAAAACAAAAACAAAAACAAAAACAAAAAACCACCCAAGGTATAGATAGCACCCGAGGAGTGACACCCAGTGTTGACCTGTCGTCTCTACACACATGAGTATATAGCATGTCTGTGTGTTTGCATGTGCACATATGGAAGCTACAGCTGGAGAAGACCTCTGGTCATCTTGAAACAAAGCAACAAAATAAAAGTTTCAGTGGGGGAACACTCATGGTATTTTCTTCTTTAAGAAGTCTTATTGATGGATGTGAGGGCTACTGGCCATTTGTGCTTAGAGAGCAGCCCCTCCCTTGAGCTCATCTGGTCCTATTTCCCATCAGCCGCCACTCTTCCTTTAGAACAGAGTCTGGCTGAGAGCCTTCCTCCCCCAATGGCAGACCCCAGAAGGACATTCTGGGGCAAGCATGTGACGGGGAAGGTGATGCAGGAAGTCCTTCGCAGGCACTGTGGTTGGGAAGCAGCCAGACTCCCTCATGGATGTGAATACATGGTGACTGCTGTGGGCATCATCCCTGTGGCTCCTAGGACCTCCAAGAACCCAAGAAACTAGGTGGGCCACATCAGAGTTCAGAATGACACCTGGCGATTGATCTTCCAGGCCCAGGCTCCCCTGGTTGAGGTAGCGCTTTGGCCACAAAGACGAGTCATTGGATGGAGACAGTGGGTCTCACTGAAATTAATAGTAAAGTTCACATGCTTCCATCCAGGATGCCCTTGGGTAGGGTTGGTTGAGCATGCTCAGCAGAGTCTCAAAGACATCTTCATCAGAACATGGTCAAACATACTTTAAAGGAGAGAATGGGCCGGGCATGGTGGCGCACACCTTTAATCCCAGCACTCGGGAGGCGGAGGCAGGCAGAAAGCTGTGAGTTCGAGGACAGCCTGGTCTACAAAGTGAGTCTAGGACAGCCGAAGCTACACAGAGAAACCTTGTCTCAAAGAGAGAGGCAGGGGGTGGGGGCGGGGAATGGGAGCCACAGAGCTGTTTGGTGATAGCTTGGTTTGTAAAGTGCATGCCGTGCAGGAACCAGTTCAGTCCCCAGTGACCATGTAAAAGCTGGGTGTAGTGGCCTGTACCTGTAATACTGGAATGGGGGAAGCAAACACCAGGATCCTTGGAACTCACTGGCCTTCTAGTTTAGCCAAATTGGTTAAACTGCAAGTTCAGGGAAAGCCCTGTTTAAAGATAAGATTGAGAGTGATTGAGGAAGAGGCACAACGTCAACCCCTGGCCTACATCACGCATTCACACATGCATGCATGCATGCACGCACACACGCACACACGCATGCACAAGATCTTTGAAGGTGCAAAGAGAGTCTACAAAACCTTGGTTTGAAGACGAAGCCTCTCTGGCTACTCTGATTGGTGGACACAAGTCTCTTTCTAGAGCCCCCCCTCGGCCCTGTTGTTATGTGGGACAGAGCAGAGGTCCTGTCTGCAAAATCCACTCTCTATTTCAAAGGTCAGGCCTCTGCGTGTGTGGCCGCCACCCTCCCGCTGAGCATCAAAGCCACCAAAGCCTGACTGCAAGCGATTTGATGTTTAAGCCTGACCTGACCTCCTCTGCCTCTTTCTTGGGCTCTCTCATTCCTCCTCACCCACCGCCAATTATAGACCTCACAGATGCCAAAGGTTCTCAGCCTGTCTGAAAAGGGGGAAACCAGGCTGTCTCCCATGAGCGTCTCAGGGGATCGTCACCTATGGCTCTGTTCATTCTCCCGGGGCACAGGACGGATTCTAAGCATGTTGTTGGATTTACTGCTGTGGAGAGTCTCTGAAAGGAGTCCGGGGGCGTGCTAATGTGTGTGGAAATCGTGAGGTCTGCTTGTCATGTGTGGCAGCACCGGAGCCGAGCTCGCATAGTGGGGCTTCAGATGTTCTGAGAGCCATTCGTGCTGGATTGCCTTCAGCTGTGTGACTGTAACTTCTCCACGCTTTAGAATCCTCATCTGTACACTGCACCTGTCATGCACGCCACTTGGAATTCGTGGGGGGAGGGCAGGGGGGTTCAATATTAAATGACAGTGGCTGCAGAGCTTATAGCAGGTGCTTGATGAAGTTCACGTCACTTATGTCAGTGAGGTCCCAGCGGGAAGCACACGGCAGACGCCGATTGTGTGTTGTCGGGCAAGCTTAATGAAGGGACTGTTAGGAGCTTGGAGCTCACTTAGCTGGCAAAGTGCTTGATAGGCAAGCAGGGCTCTGAGTTCCATACCCAGAACCCACATGTGAAAAGCCAAGAGCTGAAACATGGGCCTGTGATTCCAGGCAGAGCCGGTGAGTTCCTGGAGTTTGCTGGACAGCCAGCCTAAGTTGACTGGCAAGAGGCCCTGTCTCAAAAAACGAGGCAAGAAAGGACAGCTGATCTTGTCCTCTGGCTTCTGCACATATGCACATGCTCGCACACATGCGCACACATAAAGAGGCTTCTACAGAGTGGCAGGGGGTGTGAAGGCACAGAAGCCACTGAATGCTTTTAATATCTTGGGTCAGGAGAGGTGAAGCGGAGATCCCTGGGATGCCGTGCTGAGAGCTACATGGGCAGGGCAATGTGGCAGGAGTAGTAAGGAGAGATGCCACCCATAGGTGGGGGCTTTCAGGGAGGAAGCTGGGGACATCCCTCCCATGTCTGTTCTCCCCTTTCCCTGAGGTGTTCTCTTGTTGTCTCTTTGTGACCCCAGTAAGAACCCAGAGCACAGTGGAAACTGGGAGCAGGTGTGAGTGTAAGTGGCATCTCAGAGAAGTCAGTTAGATTTCTGGCATTGTAACAAAACACCAGGGATGAGCGGCTTTATAAGAAGAAAAGGAAATGTTGGCTTACACAGTCCCAGGGTCCATGACAACTGGCCTGTGTCGGGGTGGTGCATCTTAGGGGAGATCTCTTGGAGGAACAAAGCTGCTCACCCCATAGTGGCCGGGAAGGAAGGAGAGAAAGACGAGTGTGGGCACACCTGTGGTGTAACTACCTGAAACTGTCATGACCTTGTACTGGAACCAGAGACTGGACACCAAGCTTTCAAAACATGAGCTTTCAGGGGGACATTACATTTCAAACTATGGCCCTTGTGGATAAAGGCAGTTGGGAAAGTGCACAATGTGGCTCTCCAGAGGGTAGTATCAAATGCCCAGGCTACTATTATTGCTGGGGTTTCTAGAATTCCTAAAAGAAATGTAGAGAAGCCAGAGGCTTCTAGTGAATAGATCCATTGTATGGCTAGAGATTTGTTTTCTTCTGAGAAGTCTGTAACTTAAGGAAATTCTGAAGCTGGGGCTGGCGAGATGGTTCAGTGGTTCAGGGCACTCGCGGCTCTTGCAGAGTGCGCAGGTTTGGTTCCCAGTACCCGCCTCAGGATATCAGGCAGCTTACAAACCCCTTCAACTCCAGCCCAAGAGGCTCTAACACCCTCTTCTGGCCTCCACATGTGCTCACAGGCATGTGATGCATATACAGGCAAGCACACATGCACATAAATACGTATAAAAATTTTTTAAAATGTCTGTGCTGTTATTGATTTGAAATCCTTGGAATTTAATTGTTTATTTTCCCCCAATCTCTCCATTTGTTTCAGAGGATTGGCTTTGATGGCTGTGGTGGTCTGAGTGAGAATGACCCCCATAGGCTCATATATGCAAATGTTGATCCCCAGTTGGTGGAATTGTTTGGGTTGTGCTCTGGGGTGTCAAAAGCCCAAGCCATGACCAGTATACTATATATATGTATATGTATATATATATATTCTCTCTGTCTCTCTCTCTCTCTGTCTCTCTCTCTCTCTGTCTGTCTCTATCTCTCTCTCTGCCTCCTGGTTGTGTCTCAGAATGTGAGCTCTTGGCATCTGCTCCAGTGCCTGCTACCAAGCTCTTCAAGCTCCCACCACTGTGGTCATGAGCTCTAACCCTTTGGAACTCTAAGCCCCAGATTAAATACTCTTTTATAATTTGCCTAGGCTGTGGTTTCTTATCACAGCAATAGAAAGAAAGTGACTAGGACAGCGAGGCAACCCCTCATCTTTGCTATGCCTTTCCGTAAGTTTCGAAACCCTGGCTGATTTCCCCGGCTGTCTCCCCACTGGCTCTGTGACACATGTCGAGTGATAATGCTTTGCTGGTTTAGAGTCTTGTGACATGGAGGCTGGGATGCTAGACAAAGCAAGTTAGGGCCACTGTGTCCTCATGTTACAGACAGGAACCAAGAGTCAAGGGGCTGCTTAGACTCATGTAGCCGTCACAGGCGTTTCTACAGCAGAAAGAAGGAGTGATTCACACAAACATCTTAGGTCAGGGGTGAGCACACTGCAGCCCAGGTCAGTCTCACCTGTTTATGCAAAGTAGGGCTCATACAGACTCAGTCATGCACAACTACAATGCTGCTCTTCTGAAGTGATGGAGTTGAGGGCCTCTATCCTGTAAAGTAGAAAACGCTGTCTGGTCTTTTGCAGGGAAAAAAATAATAACTCCACCAACTTTCATATCAGAGATCATTTTAAAAAGTATATATACTTTGGCCAAAAAAAGCTTACATAACCCAACCAAATCTTTTGGTTTTCAAGACTGTGGAAGATTCTGGAAGAACAACACATAAAACATAGACTTCTCAAGACAGAGCATGAGACCACCTCCACCCCACCCCACCCTAGACTTTTTGCAAAGCCCATGTCCTTAATATAAACAATCTATAGCACCACCTGCTTTTGTGTATATGTGCATATGCATGCATGTGTGTGCACATGTGTATAAATGCGTGTCCACAAGCCTAAAGGGAACAAGATGTCCATGCCCTGATTTTACCTGTGAATGTGTGACCTTGCACAGCAAAGGAGACTTGAAAATGCGATTAAATGTAGGAGAAGCAGACATCTCAGGTGCTACCTATCTTGGTATCTGGAGACAAGGTCTCTGACTGGTCTAGAACTTGCCAAGTAGGCGAGGTTGGCAAGTGAGCTCCAGAGATCTGCCTGTCTCAGCCTTCTCAGCACCAGGATTTCAAGTGCACGATACCATGGGGACCCACAGTGCACCTGAAATGGACCCTCTGCTTAGTCATAGCCCACCACTCCATGCTGTGGCCTTATAGCCTCATCTGAGCTTTCTGCATGTGTTGATACCTGTAGCCTGGACAGAGGAAGTGTTCGCGATTTGATTGCTGACTTAATCCCCAACCCCATGCTGTGGAGGAGAGCCAGGCCAGCTAAGCCTCCCATGTAGTAAAAGAGTAAACAGAAAAGAATCAGTCAGATCCCAGGTCTCTGCAACAATTTAACTTTCACTCCCAGGTCCTTGGTCTGGCCTGGTGCCAGCAGTCACTGGAGCTGCCTTCATTGGCTTCTCCCAGCCTCTGCCTCATTCCATTTCTCCACAGGCAGCCGTAAATCACACGCTTGAACAGTCATCACCTCCCTGTGCTCACCAGTGGTCCTGGCTCAGCTGCTGTCATCTCTCTTGGCTTCCTCAGTGCTCTGGAGAAATGTTTCCTTGGAGATCCTTCCAAATCAGAGGCTGGGACTGTGTTGCCACATGAATTCAAGGTTACGTCACACTTGGGCTTTCAGAAACCATCATAGCTCGCTTTTCCTCTCTAACTTACGCTTAAATCGTGACCCTTGGGTAAAGGTACCCAAAAGATAGCTGAGGCATTCTGGAAATCTCCTCGGATTAGAAGGGAGAGAATTTTTGGCCTGGGCATGAAAGCTCATTGACATTATTCTCCCCAGGGCCATCCCCAAAGCAATTCCAGAAAGAAAGGATCCACCTTGACTGGAAAGTGTGTGAAATCCCTTCCAGATGTTGGGTTTTGTGGGCAGTAAAGTTCCCACACTGAGTACCTTTGCTCTTGTTTGAACAAAACTAAATCTCGTCCCATAAGGTGTCCACCCTAGAAAAACAACTCTCCTTTTTTTAAAAAATGTGTGTGCATGTATATGTGTGTGTGTGTTTCATGTTCAAGTGGGTATGTGCACATGTGTGTGCATGCACATGGGGGCCAGAGGTCAATACTCAATTTTATTGATTAATTATTGATTGCTTGGCACACAGTAGTTCCCTGAATCTGGACCTCATTGATAATGATAGCCTGGCTGCCCTGTGGGTTTTAGGGGGTTTCCTACCTCTTTTTCCACACAGTTGGGGTTAAAGAAACTGCTGGGCCTAGCTTTTTACATGTGTGATAGGGGTCTGGTCATGAGTTCTCTTGCTTATAAGAAAGACACTATGCTGCCTGAGCCCTCTCCTGGCCCCCAATAACTTTTTAATCAAAACCCCTTACATATAGGTTCGTGGATAGCAGCCAGGAAGTCTTGACTATTCACCATTGCATCTTCTGAATGATGCTGTAAAGAGCTGGCTGTGACTAGAAGCTGGTGGTCAGTTTTCTCTGCACTTGGATGTGGCTTTTATTTTCATCCTGATCTACATTCTGCAGACGATCGTGATCTACGCAATGCTTTGGGGGCTGGAGAGACTGCTCAGTAGGTAGGAGCACTTGCTGCTCCTCAGAGGACCCACATTTTTTCCCAGCACCACACTGAGTAACTCTAGTTCTAAGGAATATGATTCCCCTTTATGGCCTCTGTAGGCACTCAAACATACATACACATACATTAAAAACAAACAAACAAACAAACAAACACTAATGCCCCTCACACTGTTCCATCAAACAGCAAGGAGACACTATTAGACTCATTATATAAAAACCAGCATTTTAAAAGGATGTTTTATTTTAATTATGTGTATTTGTGTATATCTGTGTGTGAGAATTTGTGTATGTGCATTTGCAGTTAATAAAGAGTATAGAAGAAGGCTCTTGGTTGTGTCCCAGTGTGCTAGAAACAGAATTCAGGTCCTCTGCAAGAGCTGTGTATGCTCTTTATTGCTGAATTATGTCTCTGGACCCCCCTACAGACACACACACACACACACACACACACACACACACACACACACACACACGCAATTTCCCTGATGAACATTGCACAAAAAATTTTCAGTACTAATTGGTGTCAGGAATACCATAGGGCACGATCCAGTTGGTTTTTTTCCCAAGGGTGCAGAGACTGTTAAACACACACAAAGCAGTAAAGGTAGCACACTGCATCCATAGACTCTGAGATAGATCACATGACCATCCTAGGCGAAGCAGAAAAGGCCTTTGACACCAGCCTTTAATACACCCTCCCTGACAGAAACCCCAGAGGGAACTCTCAATAGAAGGAACATTCTTCAACATAACAAAGGCTGAATGTGATGAGCGGAGCCAGCATAGTAAATAGGAAAAATTAAAGTCAGGGACAAGACAGAGGCACCCACTCTGTCCTCCTGGTCCATATGGCATTTGACTTCTTAGCTGGGCAATGGGGCAAGAGACAGAACTGTAAGGGATGCAAACATCCCTGCTCAGAAATGCTGAACAACCCACTGCCTGGAATTCATACAGCTTTACTGAAACCAAGGTTTGGGTGCTTGGTTGGATAAATTACCATACAGTCTTCATTGTTTAACCCAGCGAGGTCTTTCCCCCCTTAGATACATTTATAAATATGTGTCACAGGCTAAAGTGTGCACACTACAATAATGTCCCCTAGTCCCAAATGGTGGGAGCCAAATGGTGGGAATTTCATTGCATTAAGCTTCCACCTAGGTTGGCCTGAAGTTTCCGTGATGCTCTTAGGAATATTATTTAATTATTTTCATCTACTAACCATGTTTACTTATTCATTAGATGTGCTAAGTTCTATGAAAAACATCCTACTGTGTCTCTTATAGCTGTTCCTAGGATCTAAAGCTGGCGCTGGGTTGCTTCCTCTGTGCCAAGCACAATTTTAGGTGGTTTTTATTTTCTCTACCACCCTGCTGAATCATCCTAAGACTCCTATAAAGTAGGTACCACAGTATCATTATTCTTTACTGAAGGAGAAACAGTCCAGGACAGGATGGAAGGATGGGTGACCTGACACACACACACACACACACACACACACACACACACACACACACAGGCATCTCGCATTCCTGTGAAGCGGGACCCTGCAGGGCATGGCTCTGCCTTTTCTTTTAGCAGTTCCACCGCACTAAGATTAATAGGGCAACTTTCCGCCTTCCAATTGTGAAACAGAGATGCAAACTCAAGTGGTGAGGCAGCAGGGAGCATAAAGGAGTGAACCGGGCTGGGTGGGAACTCCTGGGAATCTGAACCCCCCCCCCATGTGTCTTCTCAAGGGCAGGGCATCTGTTTCACACCGTGTCCCAGAGTAACTGCTAGAGTGGTGCAGAGTTCCAAACGAAGCCAGAAGCATAGCTTTGCAGCATGAAGGTTTCTCTTTGGAAAGCAAAGAGAACCACTGACGCTGAGCAAGTACCTGCAAGCTGAGTTGAGTATGTAGGCACATCTAAGCCATCACCTTAGGAGGGTGTGACACAGCCATGCCGAAACCTGTCATGTGACATGCAAGTTCTGTGTGCTGACAGAGACATGTTAGAGAAATATCGTGGCAATCCAGGATGATAGAGAAGGATGGCTTCCATGTGGCCCTGTGAGGGCATAGTGACAGTTTAGGTAGTAAACAAAAGGACTGGACTTAGAAAAGAGACGAGAGAGTGGCAGCCATGGTAGGGGCATAATCAGTGCATCTGTGATCCAGGGAGGCGACGGTCGTCAGGGGCGGAAGTCACTGCACTCATGGGCAGAGAATTGTTCCAACAGTGTTCCCAGTAATCCACTCCTAAACCAAAGAGTAAGGCACTGTTGACTTCCAATCTTGTTTGGTTCAGTGGCTGTGGTTGGTCCTTGAACACTGATCTATGACCTTGACCATAGGGGAGGCTGTCGAGCTAAGTCTGTCCTGGCAAGAGGCCTGCTGGGGGTTCAAGATGAGCCGTCTGGGGTTTGGCCCCAGGGCACCTGGCAAGAATCTGGGTCAGCTGAGTTGGAGAGCAGAAGAAACGGAGATAAGAGAACAATTAGAAGTGGGTTCAAACTCCTCTGAGAGGAAGCTGGCAGAGCCATGGAAATGAGAAGGGGGAGGCAGCCGAGAAGAGGCAGCTGAGAAGTGGCATGCTGGGAGTCAGGGGCTGGGCTTCGAACTTGTGTTGAGTGGATAAAGCAGTGACACCTGAGGATGGAAGAGCAAGGGGAGGGGCAGGGTATAAATCATTGGTGGGACATTTGATTTCTCTTCCCTTCCGCTCCATCCCTTCCCTTCCCCTGCGTTCCCATCCGTTCCTGTCCCTTCTGTACCTTCCCTTCCCTTCTCCTCCCCTCCTCTTCCCTCTATCCTTTTTCTCTCCCTCCTTTCCTTCCCCTCTTTCTCTCTCTCTCTTCAGCACAGCCTCATATAGTCCATGCTGGCCTTGAGCTGGCCAGGTGTAACTCCCCCTGAGCTCCGAATCCCCCTGCCTCTGTCTCCAGTTGTTAAGATGACAGTCCCGTTCCAATTGGCCCTTTTATGTGGTGCTGGGGATTGAACTCAGGGCTTCGTGCATGCCAGGCAATGTGGCTCTCTAGCAACGGAGCCACATTCTCACTGCCTTCAGAAACCATTTTCATATGTCTCTATATAGCAATAAAATTTTCTGTAAATATAGAAAATAAAATATATTTTATATCATTTTATATATCATCTTCCTCCACACGGCTCAGGAGTTGCTGTCGTAAAAAGATCAAAGCCTTGAGGTGGGGAACCAGGGCAGGATGGACATTAAGTATAGTGGCATTGTGATACACAGCTTGGGGTAGGAGTGGCCCAAGGTAGCTCGGGACTGAGGGAGTCAGCACTTAAAGAGCACCCATGGTGTCTGGGCCACGTAACAATTCCTGGTGTGAATTTTCTTACTTAGACTTGGAAGAACTCCAGACTCTGGATGCTCTTGGTGCCCCCATTTTTTTTTAGTTGCAAGAGGTAAAGCTTGCCGGTTGTGGTGGCACACGATGGTAGGATTTGTTGAAGGAAGCAGAGGCAGGAGGATCATGAGTTCAAGGCCAGCCTGGGCTGCACATTTTTTCCGGGTGTGGTGGTGCACACCTTTAATCCCAGCCCCCAGGAGGCAGAGGCAGGTGGATCTCTGTGAGTTCAAGGCCAGGCTGGTCTACAGAGTGAGTCCAGGACAGCCAAGGCTACACAGAAAAACTTTGTCTCGGGGGGGGGGGGGGGGGACAACAACAACACAAAACCAAAAAAACCAAAAACCAAACAACAACAACAACAAACACAGTGCGGGACAAGGACAGTGAAACAGAATCTAGTTCCAGATGAGTGTTCCAGGTGGCTCCAGTGAGAGCATGTAGTTCCTGCATAGGCACTCTTTGGGTTTGACTTGAGTGCTCTGTGGATTCATTGGAGCTTTGTTTATGTAGTGAGCACAAGGCTTCCCGTGGAGTTAAAGGGGAGCATCATTCAAATTTTTATAACATTCAGAAACTTCCATATTAAAGAAAAATTGTATTTGACTAGCGTATTAGTATTCTCCAGAGAAACAGAGCGAATAGGATTTCTATGTATCTCTACGTAAAGTATATATAGACATAGGTATTTCTTGTATCTAATAAAGGTGTTGTGGGCTGGGAAGATGGTTCAGAGGCACAATGCTTGGCTCACAAGTATGAATCATGACCTGAGTATGATTGCCCAGAAAAGGGAAAGCTGGGCATCAGTAATTCCAGACTAGGCAGATGGAGACACTAGCATCTCTGTGGTTTGCTGGGCAGCCAGTCTAGCTGACTCAAGGGCCTCCAGGTTCAGTGAGAGACCCTGTCTCAGAAAATAAGGCAGGGAGTGATAAATACCTTATATTGACCTCAGGTCTACATATACATATGCATGTATTCAGGAATGCACACTCACATGCACACATCTCTCCATACACTATGTATCATAGTAATTGAGAGGTTTATTGTAGGGTGTTGGCTCTCACACATAGGCAACTGAGAATCCTACCATCTGTCCTCTAGAAAGGCTGGTGTGGCATCTAAGGCCTGAGAAGCAGAGTGCTGATGGTGTCGATTACAGTCTGAATCTCAAGGCTGAGTCAGGAGTGCAGTGGGTGGGAAGGCATGGCTGTTCCAGCTCAATAGTCACAGAAAGGGGTGACACCACCACGCTGGTGAGAGTGTCACCGACCTGCTTTACTCTATTGAATGTTAATCTCTCTGAAAAGGCCCACACAGGCACACTCAGAAATGATGGGCGCTGTGACCCAGTCAAGTTCTCCGTAGGTAGCAATCAGTGCTGGGCTGAAGAAGTCTGATAGGACATCTCTGTGCTGGAAAAAGTCTGGGCCTTTGGAGTGAGAGAGATGTGAGTTCAAATCCCAACCCCGTTGTTTACTGGTCATGTGCCTGTGAGCCAGTCATTCAGGCATTCAGTGCTCAGTGTCTCAGTTTCCTGGTCCTGTATCCGCACATTGATGGAGTGCTATGCTAGTTCAGGGATGCACGTGCATGCTGTATTCTTCTCTCCTTCTCTCTGATACTCCCTCTTTCTCCTTACTGCTCTCATCCTTTGAGGGTAATTTAGACTGAGATATGGCAAATTTTTGCTTGAAGAGTCAGATGTGAACATTTCTGTAGCAGCTCTCTCTCTCTCTCTCTCTCTCTCTCTCTCTCTCTCTCTCTCTCCTCTCTCTCCCTCTCTCTCTCTTTCTCCCTCTCTCTCTCTCTCTCTCTCTCTCTCTCTCTCTCTCACACACACACACACACACACACACACACACACATAAGATGTAGATGCTGTGTACATGAATGGGTTTGAGCCTGGTACAATAAAACTTTATTGGCAACACATGCCAGCAGCCTAGATTTGACCCAAGGGCTTCTCTGTATTGAGACTTGGTCTAGAAGACTGCGCTTGGATTTGGACAAGAACATCCTCTCTGTGCTTGAAGCAGCTCAAATGTGACTTCTGAACAATGCCTCCCTACTAGCCCTCCACTTACCTTTAGCAAACAGTAGCAGCTGTATTCCTAAGGCAGTGCAGAGAGGCACTGAGGATTTAGATGAGATTATAATCAATTGTAGTAGCTTGGGAGATTAACCTTGTCAGATAGACTTTTGCTCCAATGTGTGTGTGTGTGTGTGTGTGTGTGTGTGTGTGTGTGTGTGTGTGTGTGTATGAGGGGATTCTGTAGGTTTATTTTTGCCAGCACCAACATACATATGAAAGTCAATCTCAGTACTTTAGGCAGGAACCCAGAGACCAAGAAGCCAACAGTAGCCAGGCATAGAAAAACTAGATAAACTGGGCATGATGGTGGTGGCAGCAGTGGTGGTGACGGCGGCGGTGGCTGCCTTTAATTCCAGCACTCAGGAGACAGAGGCAGGCAGATCTCTGAGTTTGAGGCCAGCCTGCTCTACAAAGCAAGACCTGGACAATGAAGGCTACACAGAGAAATCCTGTCTCGAAGAAGAAGAAGAAGAAGAAGAAGAAGAAGAAGAAGAAGAAGAAGAAGAAGAAGAAGAAGAAGAAGAAGAAGAAGAAGAAGACAGTAGTCTTCTCAGATTTTCACTGGCATTGTGTGGTAGGATGCACGTGCTCCTCAAGCCATGAGGAAGACTAAGTACCCATGTGCTGGAGCAGCTGCAGCCTTCTTGCCCTGGAAGGAAGCCAGTGTGAATGAAACTACAGTGGAAGGAAAGAGAGAGGTGAGGGCGGAGGCACACCTAGTGATGATGTTGAGACGTCTGTATCCAGATATGTACAAGGCCAGAGCACCTCTGGGGGTCTCCAGGGTCACATGCTCATTAATTATAGGCTCCTCTGTTTGAGAACTGAGGGGCTCTGATGAAGCCAGGCAGGCACCATGAGAGTTGACTTGGATCTTGAAGCAAGGGCTTAAGGAAGAGGATGTAGATTCTTCACGAGGAACCTTATGGACTGTTAGGTTAGGACTCATCCACAGGATATGATGCCACCTAGTGAGAGCCTTTACTGGTGCTGTTGTGGCTGAGGCTGGCCTCAGCCCCTGACTTCACATGAAGAAGGTGTAGTACAATTTGCTCTTTTACTGGCTTCAAGTAGCCACCGAGCGCAGTTCCCGCAGACACTGCTGTGACTAAATTGAGGCCACCATAGCTCAGAGGATGGACCCCTGAGCCCCAAGTGTAGCAGCGTTTGGACATAGCATCTTTGGGAGTTAATTAGGGTCAAGTGAGGCGGTGAGGGTGGAGCTCTCAAGAGAGCCTTACATAGACAGACAGTGCTTTCTCCTTCTCTCTCCCTTTTCTTTTCTTCTTGTCCTTCCTTGTCTCTGCTTCTCAATCTTTTTCCTTCTCCCCCTCATCTTCTGACAAAACATATGCAGAGATCATATGAGCAGAAACAGTGGCTATCTATGTGCCAGGGAGAAAGTTCTCATCAGAACCAGAATCATGATGTTGGACTCCCGGCCTTCAGATCTATGAGAAAATAATACCTGTTGCTTAAACCACCAGTGTGTGAACATTTGTCTCTCTATGGTACCCTAAGCTCAAGAATATGCGAGTGAATGGGATGGCTGATCTCATTTTACCTGGAAAATGAGTCCTGGGGTGTTGAGAACGTGGATCCATGTTACTGCCCCCAGCTCCATGATCTAAATCCAGCTTCTGCCCTGGTGCATTCCTTGACCATGTGATGCCTTTGAGGAGTTTGGGATCTTAAAGATGTCCACCATGGATTCTCAAGCACTGCAAAGTATGCTGGTAGTTTTCATCACCTGGGATGAGGGAGCCTCAATTGAGGAACTGCCTCCACCAGATTGGCCTGTAGGCATGTCTATGGGACATTTTCTTGATTAATGATGCAGGAGGCTTTTTTCTTAGTTTGGTTCCTGTTGCTTTGATAAAGACCCTGACCAGAAGCAACCTGAGAAGGAAAAGGTTTATTTGGCTTATAGGTTATGGCTTGTCACCAGAGGAAGCCAAGGTGGAAACCTAGAGGCAGAATGCACAGCAGAGACCAAGAGAAAACACTGTTTTACTGGTTTAATCTCCCTACTTTCTTATATAACCCAGGACCCCTTGCCCAGGCATGGTACCGCCCACAGTGGACTATGCCTTTCCACATCAATCATCAATTAAGACAACGCCCCACAGGCTTGCCTACATGCCAATCCGATGGAGGCAGTCTCTCAGATGAGCTTCTCTCTTCCAAGATGACTCTAGCTTATGTCATGTTAGAAAAGAAAAAGCACTGATCAGTACAGCTTCCCTCAGTGACGGACTTGTGTAAGCCAGATAACTCTTTCTTCTCCTACATTGTCTTGAGTCATGGTGTCTATCACAGAAACCTAACTGGAACACCAAGAAAACTTGTCACAACACATAACAGGATGCTTAGTAGCCTTGGCTTGTCCTCCAGGAGAGCCTCCTAGCCCTTGGAACAACCCCACCCACCCGCATCCCTCTCACTGCGCCCCCAGGTGGCATTGACTCTAGTTGCAGCCACTGTCCAAAAAAAAAAAAAAATGTATACCCATTTTGTTTGGTTGTAAGGCTAAAGGGCCATGTGTTGAAGCTCAGGGCTCAGAGCTGTCCACGGAACTTTGTATTCCTGGAGGTCCGGCCAGGAAATGTCCTTGTGCTATGTGGTGTCCAGGCCATGACAAATGTAGCAAGTAGCAAGTATGAACTCCAGGCCCCGGGAAGGCAGAATGGCTTGGGTCCAGAGGGCTTGTAGTCAGTATTGCACCTTGAGAAATGGTTTAATTGAATTCTTGCCTCCAGAAAGAACACATTAAATTTATGGAGAGTGTCAGCATGTCCCCC
Source organism: Acomys minous (assembly GCF_964271855.1). Classification (NCBI taxonomy): domain Eukaryota; kingdom Metazoa; phylum Chordata; class Mammalia; order Rodentia; family Muridae; genus Acomys; species Acomys minous. Next base: position 44,211,280 of record NC_140500.1, read on the forward strand.
CCTGACCCTCGCCCATCCATCTTAGTCCCTATTCTCAGAAGTCCCTGCTTTAATTACTCTTGCTGCAATTTATGCCAACTGCTATTTGCTTCCCACCAGCACACATTACCTGAAGACAACAGATCCCACAATGGCTTGGAGGCTGTCCTAGGAGTGGGGAGATCATGTGGAAATCCCAGTATTACCCAGCTAGTGGGATCATTAACACGCATGCACGCACGCACGCATGCACGATGTGGTGATATTTTATTGGTGGACTAAGGGGACAATGGTGGTCTGAAAAGATTATAAAGAACATAAGGTTCCCAAGTGACCTGTTGTGAAGTCATGGCATAAAGTGTTCCATGTTGGTGCTAAAACTGGTGTCTAAAACTCTACCATACCAGCGATCACATAGAGAAGTAGGACATCACAGGGCTGGGGAGATGGCTCAACTGGAAAGTGCTGGCCATACAATACAGGAACCTGAGGCCAAGCCCCAGAGGCAATATGAAAAAGCTGGCATAGTGGCACATCCTTGTAGTTGCAGCACTGGGGATCCTGAGACAGGAACATCCCTGGGGCTCGCTGATGAGTCAGCAAGCTTCTAGCCAATGAGAGGGACTCTTCCTAAAAAAAAAAAAAAAAAAAAGTGGATGTCACCTAAGGCGGGGTGGGGGTGGGGGTAGGGGTGGGAGGGAGACAGAGTGAGAGAGAGTACACTCATGTGCATCCACACAAATACACACCTGCATTCATACAAATGAGCAGCCATGCAGTTTAGAACATTGCATCACAATCAACCATGGCTCCGAGCAGCATTACTGTACCTTCTCTCTGTTGTACTTTCCTCATTTTGGTATGTACTTCTGCTCATCTAAACCGTTTTCGGTAAGCCTTCGACCACATTACACAGACGCGTTACACCTTGTGTTGACTCTCTATTGCCTCAGTCTCCCTGTGCCCGCTTTAACCTCCTGTTATTTGAGTCATCCTGATGCAGACAGCGATAGGCCATGCTATGCGGATGCCACAGAGCCAAGGCAGGGCAGGCTGTAGCAGCCAGAACTGTGGGAAGATGCCACGGGATGTGTCTTGGTGAATTCACCCCCTACTCTCTTCTCAGTGTGTCACTGTCATCCACACACGACTGTAGGCGGAGTTAGTTCACCCTTGCAATGGGCCCTGGAGTGTAGGTAGCTGCACTGTGCCATCTGACAGTGAGCAATCTGAGGTTCCGAGGGATTCATTTACTCAGGTTCACATGGAGTATAAGTGCAACCTTGGAAAAAAGACAGGACTCCACAGGGAGTTTTGCTCCTTAGCTGCCCTGCTCCCTGCTCCCAGGGCTTGGAGCGGAGCAGGAGACGCAGGAGGCAGTGGTGGGTGGCTTCTTCCCTCCAAGAGCAGCCCCACAGAATGTCATCTGCTCTCAATTACCACTCTGCCTGCCTCGGTGGCAGCCCTCCAGCCAACACACGTGCTTAGGCTGTTGGCCAGGAACTAAATTTATTTGCAAGCCCAGAGTTCAAACAGGTACATAAATTATTGGTGCACAGCCTCATTCCTCAGTGTGGCCTGACACAGCTGAGTACCCGGCATGGTTTTACAAGCTGTGCACTCAGAGACTCTTGAGCTGGCTGGTCCTGATGGGCACTTTTAACTGTCACTCCATCCTTTGCGTCAGGCAGGGCGACTAGAGGGTTTTTCTTCATCTATTGGAGAGTTTTGAACTCTGCCCCACTTCACCCCTGTACCCCACTGTTACATATGCTCCGACCTTATGATTTACCCACTTTATACTCATATGCTTTCCACTGTGAGGTGCAGGGCAATGAAAGACCCTGCCTCAAAAAACAAGATGGATGGTGCCTGCAGAAGAATGCCCAAGGTCTGGCTTCCATGTATGTGCATGCATGTATGTGCACACACACACACATATACATGCACACACACATATATACAGGCACACAGATAAACACACACATGTACACACATCCATATACACCCATGTACATACAAATAAAGGGAGGGAAATTGAAAGCAGACAAGTGGGGCTTGAGGTGCAGAGGGGGCTTTTCTGCAGCCCTAAGAGGTCAGTCCTCTGTGGGTAGTGAAGTTTGTGGCACTTGATATGATTCTGCCAGGACTGGCTAACTCACCGTCATGTGGCCACATTACATCCCTTTCACAGTCATGGGCTTGATTCCTGCTTTCCTGTCTCCTGGAGTCATGAAATGTTGCCATCCTTCCCAGATGATTTTTTTAGGGAGGGCCCTTGGGGACTTTTTATGAAGTAGACACGCTGAGACCCCACCATGCCTTATGGAGAACTGGAGAGTTCATTGGACCAACAGTGTCTTGAGCATGGGAGCCACTGAGTCTTCTAGGGGGCATGACATCTGCTGAGCTGGATGGAAAGGAGTAGGGCTTGAGTGTTTCAGGAGAGTGAGAAGGGGGAAGAAATAGGCTTGGTTCCCGGCTCAGATCCGCAGCGATCCTCCCTGTGGCAAGTGTTTTCTGTTTTGTCCTTTCCAGTCATCATCGTAATAATTCTTTAAGAAAAGAGGATGCCCCGCCTACCCACCCACGTTACATATGAAAACCCAGTTCCAGAGAGGGTGCGCAAACTGCCTAGGGTCAGCCAGCTAGTGTGCAGGGCAGTGTCTTTGTGGACAGCTTTTTTTTTTTTCCTGTGGCACTCAATTCCTGATACAAGTTAACAAAACAGCATGGCCCCAATATGGCCTCCCTGCCCCCATAAAACACTTATTCCCCAAATGTCTACCTGGTGTTTCTTGTTATCCAAAACCAAGTCAGTCCAAGTTCAAATTTTGACCAACTTCACCAGTTTTGAAAGCTGGCAGGCGTAGTTGGTGGTGTTTTTGTTTTTGTTTTTTGGCAGTGTTTTGGGCCTGCTCTCTGGACATTTTGGGGGAGTGTCACACATCTAACTGAATAAATTACCACATCATTCACATGGGGCCTGCCTTATGCAATTAGTCTTTTTTGATTTTCCAGTATGAAAAGGGTTTGGGCTATTAAACTACGTCTAACAAGGAAGATTATCTATTTTTTTTAAAAAGTCACTTCTTCCTTGGCCAATCCATCTGGGGGAGTAATCAGCGTAAATAAATATATGGAAGTAGGATCACTCAAGTGAGAGGCAGCAGTTCCCAGTTCTCATGCACTGGAGCGGTCTGTCTCCTTTCAAAGTATGACATTTGGCCGCAAGTCTTGGGCAGATGAGGACTGGGCTTGTTTCCTGACACTCGCCATCCACCATGGCCTCCTGGAGCTCTTATCTAGCTTCCGGTCCCCGGTGTCTTTTTATTATCCGCAGCAGTGCTCCGCTCACTGGCCTAGCTTGCACCGAATGGCCGCATTTGGGTGTGGACTCCAGAGAGAACCGGATTTGATGCTTTCTCCCTCCACTGTGGGGTGGCTCTTGGCGGCTCCCCATCATGTAGAGAATCCATCAGCTGCCAGGAGAAGGCAATGGAGCATGCGAGACCCAGGAACTAACTCTATTTCCTAGCAACCAAGGCGAGCCCATTTCTCCTCTGTCAGCGGGAACCCGCAGATTTATGTGAGCTACAAAGCCCGTTATCACTGTAATAAACTATATATTTGCAGGCGGTATTTACAGCCAGCTAATCGTGTCTTTCCATCCTGGCAGCCCCCAAGCTGGCTGGATTCCCATTTGGAGCCCCCCAAAATACGATTAGGTGGTTACTGAGTTCTAATTTAGTTAACAGCAGTGCTTGACAAAGCTACTAACCGCCTAATTATGAAGGAAGATTACTGATACCATTAATTGAATGGTTGTAAAACTCCGGTGAAGTCAGATGGTCGTGAAGTCCATTTTCAATTTACTAGGCTATTAAAAGTATTTCCGGCCATAAAATAAACAGACACAAAGCATACTAAACAGGCTAATATGGAAACATAAAAAGAGAAGGGAGAAGCCTGTCGCAGTAATTAGCTCTCATGATTAGCTGCTCCGCAGACCCAGTGGCAGAAATTAAAGATGAATTACGACAGTACTCCAGGGAAGAAGGATTGTAGGGATGGTGCTCCTTACAGGTGGGCTAGGTGCTCCTCCTCCCAACTGACAGGGTCACCCCCACCCCCACCTCCGCTTGGGCTATGCCTTGGACTTCCTTAGGACCATGGTTTCTATTGTTAGTGACCAAAAGATGCTTGACCTGCTTCCTCACCTGGAGCCTCAGTTCCCCCATGGAAATGGAATGGCTTAGCAACTTATTTGCTCTAAAGACTCCATAATGAGATGTCCTATGTCACATCATTTGGCCCCAGGTTCTTCTAGATTCTACTGCACAGTCCGTGTTCGGACATTTGTAATCACTGTCAGATGCTTTCTACAAGTTCTTGTTCTCCACATTCTAGAAGGTTCTCTGTATCGCTTGCTCTGTACCAGTCCCTGTACCCACTCACTTGCCATCTTCTCTGTCACTGCTTCTAGTTAAGTTGTTAGGGGCCTCGTGGATGTTTGTTTGAGAAGTTGCTTAAAGGTGTGGGAAGCATCCCATGTCACAGGTCACCTAGGAGAGAATTTGGGGAATGGTAAGAGAATCTGCCAGTATGAAAAAATAACAACAATATTTAGAGTAAAATGAGTTATTGAAATAGCTTTCATGTAAAGCTACCCAAAAGCTGTACTGAGAGAGTGGGCATATCTCTGCATGCTCAGGTCTTTTTTAAAAAAATAATTTATTCAGATTGCATCGTGATTGTTATCCCCTCATTTGTATCTTCCTGTTCCCACCTTCCCTCCCTCCCTCTTTTGCCCTATTCCCCTCCCCTAGACCCTTGACCGATAGCCTGCTTCCCCTTCCCCTGAGTGCTACTGGGCACCCCAAGAGAAGTGATCAAATCAGGGACACCAGAGTTCATGTCAGAGGCAGTCCCTGCTCTCTTCACAACCTTGGAGAATGAGCTGTCCATTGCTTAGATCTGAACCGGGGGGTGGGGTGGGGGGGTCTAGGTTTATTGCATTCATTGTCCTTGGTTGCTATGACCATTTGTGCAGGTCCCCCTGGGACCAGATCCGCCAGCCTCGATGGTCTCCTTGTGGGGCTCCTGAACCCTCTGGGTCCTTCCATCACCTCATTCTTCTATAGAACATTCATGTTCTGTTCAGGAAGTTGCCTGCACAGGTCTTATGAAGGCTTTTTGTCTAGGTTGAGGGAACTGCAAAGGCGAGGTGAGGAACTCCAGGAAAGGAGACGAATTGTATTCATTCTCATTTTTACAGGACAGTGAAATCCAAAGAAAAGACCAAGGCACAATGAACTTGACTTTTTAGACAAAAAGTGGTAAGGCTGTGAAGGAACGCCAGGTGAGGTTTTGTTTGTTTGTTTGAGACAGGGTTTCTCTGCGTGGCCTTGGCTGTCCTGGACTCACTTTGTAGACCAGGCTGGCGTTGAACTCACTGAGATCTGCCTGCCTCTGCCTCCCTGAGTGCTGGGATTACAGGGGTGGGCACCTGGCCAGGGGAGTTGTTATCTAGAGCAGGGCGGTGGGCTGGAGAGCTGCTGCCTGGAGCTGTGTGGGGTGAGAAGATGGAGGCGCTGTGGGAGGCCACAGCTGCTCAGAGGCCGATTGCTCATACTCATCATCTAGTGAGCCGGGTCATTTCCCAGGACCTCCATCCAGGAAGAGTTTTCATGGCTTGCTACATGTTGGGCAGACAGGCCACTGGGCCCATTCTGTACCTAAGTGCCTCAGGTGATGTCAGCATGAAGAAATCTAAGGCCAATGTGCAATGTTTTGTCTCATCTCCTTCATAGCCATGAGGAAGCTGAAGGGACCCAGTGCTATCACCCAGTCCACAGCAGCAGAAGAGAGTGTGCCTCACCCAGCATCCCACAAATGCTTGAGGCAAAGCCAGAAACAGCAACCCCATCTCTTCCTCACGTTCTGACAGGCTGAGCAACGAATGCCTCTAAGTGGGGAGAACCAGGCTCCTACTTCCTGGCCTGAGGAGATGGCTGAGTCAGCAAAGTGTGAATCCCCAGGTTCCACATAAGAAAACTGGGCCTGGTGGTGCATGCTTATAGTTCAAGCACTGGAGAACTGGTGACAGGCAGAGCCCTGGGGTTTGCCGGCCACCCAGCCCAGCCTACATGAGCTACAGGCCAGTGAAAAATGCTGTTTCAGAAAAAAAGGTAGACAGCACACGCACGCACACACACACACACACACACACACACACACACACACACACACACACACACACGACCTTCCCTGTGAAATGCTTGGAGCTTTTTAGGGTCATCTTGATAATAAGCTCTGATCTATGGTTTTATCAAGTGAAGGAATACTTGCTTATGCACGCTCAGAAGGTGGCAGAGACACAGCTCTGACCTCAAAGGGAATAAGAGAGACTTTATCCTGGAGCCAGACATGACTGACCATGACTCAAGAACGCACCTTCAGGATAGCCCAATACTATGTTCTGCTCTGGTAACAGTTTCATGAAGATTTTACAGTAACATTCCAAAGAACAGTTGTAAGTCAAGTCTTCTGAAAATGCATTGGTAGCAACATCAGGTAGGTGGGTTACAGCAGAACAGGGAAGTTTGGCTGTAGGCCTCAGATGCCATCTGATGACAGTCTTGGTCTTTGGGTTAATGGAAGTCTTTTTGTACATTCCAGTAAAAGAGCTAAAAATAACCCCAAATAATTCAGCTCCAGAATTGCAACATTCCAGCTCTCCACAACCACAAACTTTGGCCTTTTGGAGGTTTCTGTTTGTTTGTTTGTTTTTTGAAATAGAGTCTCACTGTGTAGCGCTGATAGGCCTAGAACTTACCATGTAGACCAGGTTGGCCTTGAACTCACAGGGATCCACCTGCTTCTGTCTCTGAAGTGCTGTCATTAAAACCATGTGCAACAATGTATATCTGGCCCAAGATGCTCGGCCCACCCCTCTCTCTCCGTGTCTGTGTGGATATAAATACATGAATTCAGGTGCTGTGGAGGCTGTCTCACCTGGGTACTGAGAATCAAACTTGGGTCCTAAGGCTCAACAGGGCCCTAGGAGGCAAGTTCTGTGGCCTTCCTGCCCACTATACAGGTGAGCATTGGTTGATTATTTTAACTATCAGAATCTTGTCCTTCCCTACCACCTACTTTACCTTCCCTTTGCTGCGTTAATGTCAGCTATAAGTCTTTCCACAGTACCAGCTTCCACAAGGAAGGACTTTGGAACTCAACAGCCCCAAAGTTCTTCTATAGGTCCAGCAGGATAGAATTTTCTACTTAGCATTTGCCAGCGGGGGTGGGGTGGGGGGCTAGAGGCTCAGCCATGGGACGGAGTCCAAATTTGAATACAGGATATTACCTTTTTTGTGTGGTGTAGTTGTATGTGTGTGCATAGATGCATACCACTATACATGTGGAGGCATGCATGTCAAGGCCAGGCGTTGATATCAAGTGTTTTCTTACATGGTTTTCCTCTTTATTTTTTGAGAGAGGGTCTCTCACTGAACCTGGAGCTTACCAATTCTGCTGGACTCGCCAACGCTTTCTAGGGAATCTGCCTGTCTGCTTCCTCAGTGCTGATGTTACAGATGCAGACGCCATGCTGGCTTTTTTGTGGGTACCAGGGAGCAGAACTCATGTTCCGATGCTTGAGTGGCTGATGTTTTACTCGCTGAGCTACCTCCCAAGCCCCATGAATCCAGGACATATTGGTTTCAAGTACTTTCCACTATGTGGGCTTCTACAAGACCTGAACATTCATTATACTCAGGACACTACTCCCTCTGCCCCCAGCTTGTAGTCAGAGAAGGCAGTGAGAGACCAAGAAAGGAAACTCAGACCTTTAAGGAGCTCAAGCACAGGACTAGGGAAATGATGCTGAGGAAGGCTGGGAACTCTGGAGTGGGTCCAGTGTTCAGTGCCACTGTCTGTTGACTGGCTGTCCCTGACCACCACATCCAGTGTCTGACCATCTCAAACCAGTGGCATAAACTCCTTTGCCTCAGACCAGTGAGATTTTTGAATGTTTTGCCCTATCTCTCCCCTATACCATTTCCCACTGCTACCCCTCACAGCAGAGCTGTGTAGATTAGAAGAGTTAGGAAAGACCCAGAAATTAAGGTTTTTATCTCCATTCTTCCGCAAGGCATTGGAAGACAGATTGTGTCTGCTGAGTTCTGGGAAGTGGATTTTTCATCCAACAGTAATCTGCCTGAGCCAGGGGTCTCTAGGGCTCTCCATGCCCTGTGTTCCTCTGACCACTAACTACAGAATTCATTTGAAACCGAAGCCCTGCTCTGGGAACCTTTGGGTCTTGGAAGAGTTTTGACTCTCTGAGAAAGAAGAGATCCTGGGGGCAAATTGCTTTGGGGTACAAATCTGGCAGCCCCAGGTACAGCCTGAACCAACCCAGCGCCATGAAGTCCATGTATGTGCAGAGCTTAGAGAAGTAGCTTCAAGGGAGCTCATCCTACTTTAAACCAGTGGACACTGGGCATGCTGGTCCATTCCTGAAATCCCAGGGAGGTGGAGGCAGAAGGATTAGAAGTTCCAGATCATTTTTAGCTACATAGAAAGTTCAAGGCTAGCCTGAGCTACATGAGACTACTCCTCAAAAGAGCACTGCCCCCAATCATTCTCGCTCCACTCCCTCCTACCCCATAGTGGCATCATCACCCACGACCGTGACCAGTGCCTGAGAGGGAGAGTACGGCAGGGATGGCTGGGAGATAGAGACCTCAGGTGAGTGTGATGAGAAGAGACTCTCAGGAGCCAGGCTTCAATGAGACAACTCATTTAATTAGGGGGGAACAAAGGCTATTTATTTAACCCTTTGGGGAGCAGGTAGAGGCTTTTGGGGGTAAGTATACATCATTGGCCAGGGCCAAGGTGCTGGGAATGCCTTATTTGCATGAAGGGGAATTTCAGGTGCTTTCTGGACATGACCTTATAATAAGAGAGGAAGTTTAACCTCTAACCTTATAACCGTGCCGCCAGGCTACGTGACCAACTCAAGGGTGGCAGAGGTGGGGGTCGTAAGGCTACATGCACAAGGAGGGAACAGTCCTACTACTGCTGCTGGTCTCAAGAAGAGATTTTCAGGGTTTGGACATGCCTGGACCTCAGTTGCATAGCTCCTTGCCCCTGCCCCACCCCACCCCAAATATTGCCTTGGGCACATAATTCCAGCTATTCAGGAGGCTGAGACAGGAGGATTGTAGGTTGCTATGTTCAGGGTGTACCTGGACTACAGAGGGAGTCCAAGACCAGTTTGTATAATTTAGTGAGAACCTGTCCCAAAGAAGAAAAATTCAGTGTCAGAGCTAGGGATATAGCTCAGTGTTGAGCAGTTTCCTAACAAGTAATGAGCTCCTTCCTCCACTCCCTTACTCCCCCACCCCCACCCCTCATCAGGGGGATGTGGATAGAATCTTATGAGCCCCAAATCTGAAGTCTGAATGAAATAAATTATATGGCAGTTTGACAGGTTCAGAACACACAGACCTCCGCGCTCCCCCCCCACCCCCCCATCAGCTCTCTCTTGAGCTGAAGGAATTTGAGAGTTATCAGAAGCAGCAGAGATGAGTCTGGCCATTTCCTGAAGTAACTCCTCAGTCCTTCAGGTGAAAGCTTCTTTCTCTAAACCCAAAGTGAAAGGGCATCTCCCAAAAACAGGGACTCCCAGGTCACCGCCCTCCAACACAGGAACTTTCAGGTCACCCCCGCACCCCCCAACACAGGGACTCCCAGGTCACCCACCAAGACAAAGACTCTGCAAAGAATCCAGACCAAGATGCCTTGCTCAGGGTCATGAGCATGTTGTGTCTGAAACATAGATGAAAATGTTTGAGTCTTTTCATAATGTCAGATTTTCTTGAATAATGATGAATCCAGAGGTGTGAGGTTTTAATTTGCAGCAGCTTTCCAGATGCTGCTGCTTTTCCTTGATGGTCCTGGTTGAGGTAAGCACAGGCTCTTTTATTTCAGTCTTGATTACTAATATTAACTCTCAGAACACATGTCACATGACACTCAGTACATCAATCTATCCATCCACCCACCTACTCACCCACCCATTCATCTACATGGGTAACAGTGGGATTACAAAGAGTTAAAGAGGCCTGAGTGGGAGAAAGGAGTCTATCAAAGTAAGATAATCAACCAGCTGGCTGAACCTAGGGAGGCCTCCTGCTCCTGCTCCTGCTCCTGCTGCATGCTGCCACCAGGTCACAGGTTGGAACAGGCTGAGGGAAGGGCAGGACCAGGCTCAGACAGATGGGCAGACAGATGGATGGCAGGTCCAGATAGGTGAACAGGTAGAGGAGCAGATGGTAAGTCAAAACAGTCTGCATCAAGAGAAGGGACCAGGCAGGTGGTGGCAGCGGCGCTTGCCTTTAATCCCAGCACCCAGGAAGCAGAGGAAGATGGATTGCTGTGAGTTCGAGGCCAGCCTTGTCTACAAATCAAGTCCAGGAGAGCCAAGGCTACACAGAGAAACTCTGTCTCAAAAAAACAAAAAACAAAAAACAAAACAAAACAAAAAAAGAATGAAAGAAGTTAAAAAGGAGGGAAGGAAGGAAAGAAGGAACCAGCAGAGCTGAAGCCCCTGGGATAGGCTGGTGTTCTGTGCTTATTAGTCCCTTGAACACACACAGTGAGAGGCTGAAGGAGAAATCAACCATTGCCACCCCAGTGCTAGATGTCTGCCTCTTTATGGGCCCAGGTGAAGGATTTCTAGTTTTCCTTCAGGCTGGTCTGTCTAGTTGGTTCTTGTACATGGTTTTCATGATGATTCATGTGTTCATGTGTCCCTGCACTCCCAGGTCTCCTGATAAGTTTACAAGGGGACACAATTTCGACTCTCAGGAATAACTCATTTATCAGGCTGTGCTGCATGGATGCCGTCAGGCAGATAGTGTTCACGTGCTTACCCAGGTGTAGCATCATCCCCCCGTCCTCGAAATGCAGTCACAAACTGCTTATGAAATGGAGTTTCTGGGGACAGGCTACAGTTACTTAACATGGAGTGACTCAGGGCGAGCACAACCCAATCTAAACATTCATTTCCCCACTCTGTTAGGTTATAACCTCCATTATTTATGCATTTCTTTTACTTTGTCTTGAGGCAGCGTGTGGGTGTATTTTTTTTTTTTTTTGAAATCTGGGTTCTTATATGTGCCACACTTCTCCACCCAAAACCCTTCCAGCCCCAACCCCAACACTAGGTAGGTGAGAAAGAAGGCTAAAGGGGAAAGGGAATGTAGACCTCTTTAGACCACTTCCTGCTGATGAGGAGTATTGAATTTCTTGGGGCAAGACCAATCTTCACCGTCAGGATAGCTCCAATTCATCCTGCTCCTCCCCCTCCTCTCCTTTCTCCTCTTCCCCCTCCTCCCCTCCATCCCTCCACCCCTCCTCCTTTCCCTGCCCCTCTTTCCTGCCTTTTCCTCTTGCCCCTCCTGCCCTCCTCCCCCCTCCTCTATCTCCTCCTCCTCCTGGTAAAACTGCAACCACAGGAACTAGGAGCAGCAGCCTTCTCTTCAGAGCGCCCCACTCCTCTTGGGTCTCTGGCATTTATCTTCTCTGAAAAGTTCCCAGAATTCTAAACGTCAACTATCCTTAGCTGGCAAAATCACGCCCTTGCTGGTGCACAAGGCAAATCATAATCACCTGCTGTGAAGCAGCCTCTTATTCCTCACCTGGGATTAAAACTAAAACATAGTCACACAGCATAACTGAGTTTTTTAAGAAACCAAAACTCTCACTACAGAAGGGTCTAACTCTGTCCTCCAGGTTGGCCTTGAACTCTGAAACCTTCTACCTCAATCTCCTGTGTACTGGGGTTATAGGTGTGCATCCACAGCCATCTTGTGCCCTTTCCTCTGGCCTTCCACTTCCCAGCAAACATGGTGTCAAAACACTCTGGTGTAGGCATTTCTGGTTTCCATTTCCTTCCAAAGGCTCTCATAGCTCAGAAAACATACACTTTTCTGTTAACCATCTTTGCCAATTTGCTTATCAGACTGAGGCAAAAACCCTTAAGGTGGAGGAATAGTTTTCCTTCCCTCAAGCCCAGATATTTTGTCCCTTCCTTTGCATGGGGACTCCCTGGGGGCTGAGTCTAGGACAGAAATTAGTGAGCTGGAGGTTTGTTAGGCGAGTGCCTCGGCAGGCATCACCATCCGAGGACAGCAGGGAAGTCAGATTGAGCAGAGAGAAAAGCTGGACTCCCAGGCGTGCACAAGGGAGGTCTCTGCCTGCTCCACAGGGAAATCCTCCAAGCTGTTGACCTAGGTGGCCACTAACAGTTGCATTGGGAAAAGCTTCTTTCTGATAGTCCCCAGGGCAGTCAACAGGCTAGTATTCCCATCCTTCAAATAAGAACATAAAAATAAAATGGAACTCGTCTCTGACTCCAGGAGTGCTCAGCTGTGGGTCTGGCATATTAGCTGTCCCAGTGACACTAAGCAATGCTCATTAGCCCTGTGGGCTCCACATCTTTCCTCTAGAATGGAAAATTTTCTTTCTTCAGAATGATGTTGGTGAGGTGTATCTGGGGATTTAAAAAATGTACTTATAAAGTGTGTGTGTGTGTGTGTCCGTGTCCACACATGTGCAGAGGACAGCCTCTGAGGTTGGCCTTTACCTTTCTCCTTGTTTTTGAGGCCAGTTCTCTCTTGTTTGTTGCTGTGCTGCCTACTCCAGGCCAGCTGATGATGAACTTCCAGGGAATCCCCTGCCTCTGTTCCCATCTTACCATAGCAGCCCCGGGATTATAGACACACTCCACAGCACCTGGCTTTTCCATGAGGTTTAGAGATCCAACTCAGGCAGTCCGTCAGGTTTGCACACTAGCATTTGAACCCACGGAGTCACCTCTGCAGGCTTGATTTGTTCTCTAAGACACACAAAGCAGGCTGAGTGATAGAACAACCGGGAATGTTCTGAACTGACCACAACGCCTTGAAGGAAGTGTCTCCTATCCAGACCTAGGCCAGAGCATTGGGAAATATGAGCGTTGTAAGACCTGTGTGAACTTGATGAGCCATTTGTTAGCAGGGCTGACCTATAGCCCTGGTGGAAAGAGGAGCATGCCTTAGCATCAGGTGAGGGCACCCGGATGTGTGTGCCTAGACATCTGAATCCCCAGATGTTGCTCGTCTCATCAGTCCATCTTGGTATAGAGGATGCTGGCCTCTGTGCCATCCTGTGGCAGGCACCATTCCCATGGGCAACAGCAGTGACTGGCTGCACACACCTGTTGCTCTGTCTGTGCCTTCTCTGCATTACAGGAGCATGCTCAGCCTCTGCCCTGTCAGCTCAGGTGGGTGACAATTGGTGGGTACACACCCGTGTGCCTCGCTGGGTGGAGGTTAGTGCTGAGGCTTGTTCTCTCAGTCACCTGGCTTCCTATTCTTCTGTTTACCTCTTTCCAGGACTTCCTGAGTCATTTCTCAAATTAAGGGCTTGCCCACAAATAATTGTTTTTTTTTTCCCCCAGGTCTACTTCCAAGGAAAGCAAGTTACTTGGTCCTAGTCTGTGTCCATCAGTGATGAGTGATAAGATCCTGGGAGCATCTCTCTGCTAATCTTGCTCATCATCCTTGGCTGGGATCTTCAGATGACAGCTAAGGGCAGATCATAAGAGAGATGCATGAGAATATTTCATGTAATCTAAAGTAGCCCTCTTCACATAGCAGATTGTTGTTGTCATTGTTGGGGTTTCGTTGTTGTTGTTGTTGTTGTTGTTGTTAGAGTTTCACCATGTAGCCTAGACTGACCTGGAACCTACAATCCCCCTGCTTCAGCATCAGAGGTGCTGGGAGTACAGGTCTATTGGTCTTACTGATAGCTCTGGAGATTTCCTTGGCTGGGTCCAGATCCACTATGAACACTAACAGCTCTCAAACTTCTGACTTAACACTCACTGAACTTCCCTGGTTATTTCAGGGAACCTAATTGATTTATTCACTTAACAGATCTTTGGCAAATATTGACTTAACACCTGTTATGTCAAAGCCACCCTGCTACAGTAGAAATAAAGAATAAGATGAGGTCACTGTCTCCAAGGAGATAAAACACATCCACGCGACCGGTGAAGCTCTGTCTCAGGGGAAACGGCAGTGAAGTGTGCCAGTGGATATTGAAAGGGAGCCTGAGAGAGGTCAGAGGGGGGTGAGGAGTGAGCAAAGAAGAGAGTTTCAGTGGACTACGTTCTGTGGAAAGCAGAGGAGACAGAGGGAGACAATGCTCCAAACAGAGGGGAGAACATTATGAAAGGTGTCAGTCCTGGGATGTCAAGATGGCTCAGTAGTTAAGAGCATTAGCAGCTCTGTCTTGCAGAGGATTGTACCCAGTGTGCAGTTAAGTTAGGCTCTCTGCCAGCCTGCTTTTCAGCTGTTCAGCAGCAGCACCTTACGTCATCATTCACCAGGTACTTTGCATTTCCACTGCAGCTACGTAGCTACAGGTTGCATATTTTCCTATGTGACATGTGCCCCCTTTAAAATGTTCCCCTCTCTATGTCAGGCTAATATTTATTTATAAGTGAATATATACCATGAGTGTCTTTTGGGGTCTGGGTTGCCTCACCCAGGATAATCTTTTCTAGTTCAACCCATTTTCCTGCACATTTCAAGATTTCCTTGTTTTTAGTAGCTGAGTAGTATAACATTGTGTAAATGTACCACAGTTTCTTTTACCGTTCTTTGGTTGAGGGACTCCACCCAACTGGGGATCAGGACAGATGCTGAAATTTGCTGCTGGACTCTGGGTAGAGTGCTGAGAGTGGGAGGGAGGCATGGGGGGATGGAAGGACCCAGAGGGTTCAGGAGCCTTACAAGGAGACCATCAAGGCTGGCAGATCAGGACCCATGGGACCTGCACAAACTGTTGCACCAACCTAGGACAATGCATGCAGTAAACCTAGATCTCCTATTCAGATCTAACCAATGGACAGCTCATTCTCCACAGTTGTGGGGAGAGTGGGGACCGCCTCTGACATGAACTCTGGTGCCCCCTACCCCCAGCCATTTGATCATTCCACTTGGTGGGGAGGCCTAGTGGCACACAGAGGAAGGGGAAGCAGGCTATCTGGATGAGATCTGATATGCTGTAGCCATATGACGGGGGAGGAGATCCCCTTCTGTCAGAGATCTAGAGCAGGGGAGTAGGACAAAAGAGGAAGGGAGGGTGGGAACAGGGAGATACCAGCCAGGAGGATAACATTCAACAATCTGAATAAGTTGTTCTTCCTCTCTTCCTCCCTCTGCCCTCTCCTCTGTCTCTGTGTGTGTGTCTGTCTTGTTTGTTCTCTCTCTCTTCTCTTGTTCTTCCTGTCTTGTTCTGTCTGTCTGTCTGTCTCTCATTACCCACTACATGATGACCTTTCATTCTCTACCAATAACCCTCTTGCATTAGATCTGTTGCATGGAGTGGTCTCTTGGCAGCTCACCTTGGCCCTAGACCCACTACCTTTTCACCGCTTACCCTAACAGAGTGGCTTACCACCATTCATAACTCCAGATCCATGGAGATCCAGTGCTGCTTGCCACCCAAGCACCTGCTGATATGTTCAGACACATAATTAAAAATGTAAACTAACTACAAAAATACAAAGAGAGTAGGAGTCCTGTACAATGCTGCAGACAGTTCACACACATCTTAGAAGAACCGACAGATAGACTGCGCACCTGAGCTGGCTAATGGCAGCCGACCAGAGGGTGGCCCTGCCTCATACTTGCTCCTCTTACCTCAGCTTCAAGCTTGGCACAATGAACACCTCCATTTTACAGATGAAAAACCTGAGGTCAGAGATAGGACCAGTCTTAGCCCAGGCAGATAGTCAGTGTCAAGGAAACCCAAAGCTTTAGCAGTGGCCCGGGGGGTGGGTCACACCTCACGTTTCCTATTGAAAAAGACACCTTAAAGAATGTGTCCTTGTGGTGATGACTGTCTCAATTTGGGTCTTATTGCTGTGAAGAGACACTATGACCATGGTAACTCCTATAAAAGAAAACATTTACTGATCTGGCTTACAGTTTCAGAAGGTTAGTCCATTGTCATGATGGGAAATATGGCAGAGTGCAGACAGACATGGGGCAGGAGAAGGAGCTGAGGGTTCTACAACTTGATTCAAAGGCAGCAGAAAGAGACTTTGGACCACCCTGGAGCCCATCTCCGCAATGACACACTTCCTCCAACAAGGCCACACATATTAATAGTGCACCTCTCTATGAGCCAAGTGTTCACACACATATCTATGGGGGCCATACGTAGTCAAACCACCACAGTGGCCTAATCTGGAGGACAGGCTGTGAGCTCAAATCCTGGAACCTCACAGAGGAGGTTGCATGGCTCTGGGAATTGCAGGTTACCATGGCAATGTGTTCATAGCCTGCCCCTCCCCTAAGGCACCCCAGCTTTGTCTCTCTGTAGAGCTGGGATGACCCATGGATGACCCATGGCTTGATGTAGTCATGGCTTGGGCTCAAGACCCACAGGGAAGAAGGGTCATTCTGAGACAGGGAACGAGCTTGGCTCCTCTCACACACTAGCATGCCACAAAGAGATGATGCTATCACCATCTGATCTGAACCAAACAGGGCTAGATTGTCCTGCTCATTTTCCTCCTCTGGTAAGCACGGAGAGTATACAGTGGCTGCCTAATTGGATGGTGAAGAGGCCGATTTATTATTCTCTTATCCACGCTGAGCAGAGCAGGAGGAGACCTCTGAGAGCGCTGCAGGGAGCCTCTAGGCCTCTCTGGAAGATGCTGATGAGACCAGAGCTGCCAGCTCACATGTTTGATTTGGCCTGACTGGTTTTTTTGTTTTTGTTTTTGTTTTTTAACAATGCTTTAAAATAGATACTGGCATTTTAAAAGCAAGGATGGGGGTGGGGGTGGGGCAGGGGTTACACTGCTGACCCTGCATTTCTACCTCGGATCTGAAAGTGGGGTGCTGTAGGCCTCCATTCCCTCTAGTCCACTATGGAGGACCTGATGGGGGCACCCTTGAGAGTGGGTGCCACGTTCCCCAAACACAGGTGTCTCTTAGTTAGCAACTTCATAAGCTCTGGATGCATTTGAGTTTGGAGTCCTGGAGTGTCCTTTTCTTTGGCTACCACCCAGCATGAAGTCTAGGGTGTCACCTTGTTAAAGCCTTGATCCAGCCAGCAGCCCACTGGCCAAGGCATCTGGCAGGGATACTGGGTGAGGGGAGGGGTCTAATGGCAGATTAAGTCTCCCATTAGGAAACCATTAGAACGCAGCATGACACGACTCCAGTAACGAGAGAGGCTGAAGCCACAGACAGGCTCCCTGGGTGTACCATCCAATTTAATTCTTTTTTTTTCTTTCTTCCTCTTAAATGCTAGGCAGATGAGAGTGGGGACTATAAATCACCCTCTGTGCGGTGGCTTATCATAAAGGATATGGAGAGAAATTAGAGGAGGCACAGGAAGGAGGGCCGTGATGAACAAGGCTGGGGTGTCGCCAAGTGATTGAAGACAGTCTAAGGAGCCGAGGCGGTTCAGTGGGGCTGTTGGTCTGACAAAGGCATCCCATCCCTAGGAGCTTCCAGATTGCCTTGCCACTGCTCAGCCTCAGGGCGTAGGAAGGGTGGGCACACAGTCAAAGATCCCCAGCCCCGTGCGCCCCCTACCTGTGCTTCATTCTGTCTGTTATATACGCGCCCGGAATGTGAAGTTCAGATCCTGCTCTGTTGGACTTGGGCTGCGTGACTTTGGGTATGTTTCTTAACCTCTCTGAACCATGTTTTTCTTAGCTGTTAAATGGAGCGTAAAGGCAAGAGACAGAAGTCCCAGGAGGCTCCCGCTAATTAATTCTTCCGTTTATGTGATGTCCAAAGCATATCAGTGACAGTCCCTGAATGAGGGCAGGATTTGCTGCCTATCAGCTCCTGTGGTCTTTCGGTGTATGCATCAAGCAGCTGGGACATTTCCTGGGCAGAGTGCCCCGAGAGTCCCAAGTGCATCATGTGGAGAAGGATGATATCTCAGCCAGAGAGCAGGATAGCCTGGGGTACCCAGGGCACTCCCAGGCATCCACAGCACTGGTAATGAGGTGGAATTGTTGGATGAGTATATATGTCCCACCCTCACCCCAAGATCTTCTCTGAGCCCCTCTGCTCGCTCAGTAATCACTGAGTGAATCTACCCATGTCTTTCTTTGGGCTCCCCATATCTGTTTCAAGTTGAGACAGAGCAGCTTTTGTCTTGAGGGAACAGTGGTGAACGTGGGGATCTCTGTGCAGACTTCTTGTCAAGCTAGTTACCCAGCTGGCATCTCTTTCAGACTCTATCTCCATGACAGACAGCAGATGGACCCCATTGTACACATGGCCATTGCACCCCCTCAGGATATGCAACCAGGACCACTCTTAGCTGAGACTTCGTTGAGTGTGTCCCTCCCAGCTTTCCCCTGCTCTCATGTCCATCCTCAGCTGTCTTCAGGGTCCGTCTTGCTCATCAAGCTCATCAAGGGGAAGAGAGGAAGGCAAGACAAGTTCAAGTGTGTGTAGTGAAACTGGAAGCCTCTAAGAGACCTTCTAAGGAGGACCAGGCACCCCTGGGCTGCTGCATAAATAGATACTGCCTAAGGGAAAGCACTGTCCACTGGCTTAGCTCCTGGGCCTCCAGAATTGTCACATTTCTGGGCTGAGCACAAAGTGAGTGTGATGTCATTGCCTACCTCCCACTGGGCGTGGCCCTACCTAAGATTATAAAAGGACAAACCCTCCCCCTCCTCCTTCTAACCACCTCCTCTCTTACTCTCTTCCTCTGTCTCTGTCTCTTTCTGAGGTACCCCTCCCCCCTTTTCTTCTCTCCCTTTGCTCACTTAATAAACCTCATGTAATAAAATATCTGTTGCCTGGCATCTTATTTTTAATTAGTAAAGGGTGCACTAAAAAGAGGCTCCTGTCGGCAGAGTTTATGAGGTGCTTCAGCTGAGCTCAGGTGAGCCCAGGGTACATAGGGTGGGCACGGGGAAAGATCTTACATTTAGGAGGGGTGCTGGCCTAAGGGGAGGCAGCACAGGAAGTGAGGGGGACGGGACGAACCGGGACACTCCTTCCAGCCAGGTTCCGTGCCTCAGCACACACCCGCATAGGAGCCCAGGCTTTCCTGTGACTCTCTTTCCTGCTCTCACTGCAGTGTTGTGGTTGGCTGCTCAGGTTGATGCCGTGGCCCTGTCACCTCTCCTGCTGTAGGCTAAAGGACCCTAAAGTTCAACTTCTCAACTTTTCCCTACCCGGCTCCCCTACCCCTGCAGCTTCTCCATCCCTGAGGCTTCTTCATCCACCTTGCCTACCCCTGCAGCATCCCAACCCTACCCCCTACCCCCACCCCCAGCATTTCCACCCCTGCAGGTCCCGCCTTTCTTTGGGCATCCATTCTTTGCTGTCTTTGCTCTCTGATCTAGCTAATTCTATGGCATCCCTTCAAAGCTTTGTGTTGAGGTTCCGAGGAAGAACAAACCCGTTCCTGCAAAGTCACTCACTGCTTTCCCTTCGCAGACCCCAGCTTTTTGCAACAGGAGTGAGGCCTTTCAGGACCTTATTCTAGGAAATGGGCCTCAGGGATCTGTTTCAGGAATTCTGGTATTTACCTAGGCTCTTTGCTTTCCAGTTCTCTCCCCTAGTGGGAGGAATTACTGGCTGGGAGAAAGGTGGGTGGTAGCTTGTAGGAGATGCCAAACAGAGAGCAGCATTTTGGGGAGATTGTTTTTCTCCTGTCCTAGTAATTTCTAACAGGTGGCAGGTATGGACAGTGAGAACAGATCCTTGTGGGAATGCTGTGTGACACTAGTTCACACCCTGTAGAAATCCAGAGGATCAGAGTCCAGTCATGCAGTAGCTACCAGCTGAGTGCCTACTGAATGTGAGCAGAGAAGTGCCAAGGACAGAAAGAGGGCTCCTTCCCATGGGTCATGTGGCTTGTCAAATGTGCTGGTGTCTTAGGGACTGAGACCCTGATAACCCAGAATGCAGCACGTTGAGTCTTTGTACCTTTTGCATTCTCTCCAACAGCAATGCTTTTCCCCAGGTCACATGATGGATTAGGTGGGGTTCTCTAGAACAGAACTGATAGAGTGAATCCAGATTACAAAGGGTGTTTGTTTGTTCATTTGTTTGTTTTTAAGAATGGTCTCGAAATAGAGGGTTGGGGAGTCATACAATGGAGGTCCAAGAACCGGGTAGTTGCTCAGTCCAGGGGGCTAGAAGCCTTAGCAGTCTCAGTATGACCCTGAAGGCCTAAGGGCTTTCTATAGAGTAGCTGGTCTTCAGTCCACATTGGATGGCTGAAGATGCTGGCTTCTGATGGCAGTGAAGGTTGACAGCATGGATGCACTCACCAGCCCCAGCAAAGTCAGGCAGGCAGGCAAAGGCAACACTACATTTCCCTTAAGAACTCTACATCTGAGCTATTAAAAAGTGTTGCCCATGTGGGGTAGGGTGTTCTCCTCTGTGAACCCTTCAGGGGACACCCTCACTAACCCAAGAGCTTGTCTCTAGTCAGTTCCAGATGCAATCCATTAGTAACCATGACACATGAATCCCCATGCCTTTTCACATGTGCCACTGGTGACTTCAGGACTCACTGCTCTGTCCTTGAGTCTCCCTCTTTATGTATCTCTAGTATATTAGCTGGCTATGACCAATCACCCTCAGAATGCCAACTTCATGAGAATAAGAATTCCCCCCTCTTTGTCTATTTTCCTCTCTCTTCTCTCTCTGTCATTTGTGTATATGTCCTCTTTCTCCATCTCTCTTGCAACCTCTTCCTTCTTTTCCTATTCTTTTTTAGTACTAAGGATGAAAAGAGGGACCTGAGTATATCAGGTACCACTGTATCTCTAGTCCAATTTTTCCTTTAAAAGTGTGTGTGTGTGTGTGTGTGTGTGTGTGTGTGTGTGTGTGTGAGAGAGAGAGAGAGAGAGAGAGAGAGAGAGAGAGAGAGAGAGAGAGAGAGACAGAGAGAGAGAGACAGAGAGAGACAGAGACAGAGAGAGACAGGCAGAGAGACAGACAGACACAGAGACAGACAGAGGTTAGCCCATGGCATATAACACGTGTTCAAACAACATTTACTGGACATGCAACCTTTGAACTATACTGAGTCCAATTAAGCATGGGTGGGATGGAATTACAGAAGAAAGGTTTACCAGAGAGACAGCAGAAAAGATCTGGGAAGATAAGGAGGCAGGAGCTAGAGCAAAAAGAGAATAAATAATTCTATAAAGAAATCATGATCATGTAGCAAGGCCCTGGGGTGAATGAGAATGCTGTGTGCTTAAGGAACTAGGAGCTGCTAGGACTTCAATGCATAGAGGATGGGGTGGGGGGGGGGGGAGAGGTAACAGGAGCCACTGATGCTTTGAGCTGCTAGGACTTCAATGCATAGAGGATAGGGTGGGGCGGGGGGAGGTAACAGGAGCCACTGATGCTTTGAGCTGCTTCTCAAGGGATGGGACTCAGTCCAGTTACCTAGCTCTTTGGGGAAAGTACTACATTTAACTTACAGGGAAAGGTGTCAAGCTTATACAGCAGCAAGAGAAGACTGGAAGCCTGGGCCCTGGGACTGGAACATCTGTGGCTTTGACCACTGTCACCTTCATTCCCCAGTGGGAGCAGGAGGAGGGTGCTCTAGGTGGGCACAGCCTTAGGGTCTCCAGATGATGCTCAGAGCTCTCCTCCCCTGCCCCTCTTGGCTCTGAAGTCACATCTGATCTTTTTGGAGTGTCTGTGAAGACTTCTTTTAGTAAGCTGGGCAGAGTCTAAACTGCCTGCAGGTTTGGCAAAGGACCAGCAAGAGCCCTTCAGAGATCAGTGTATAAAGCTGTTGTTTTGTTCTCAATGATGACAAATGTTTTTTCAAAAGCTTTAACTAGGCCATGTGCAGTATGTGGATAAGGCTGCCTGTCGGGAATCACCTGGGGGCTGCGGAAAGAATCTCGGGGTTCCAGATGTCCCCTAAACAGCTACATCAGAGTTTCCAGTGGAACCCAACATCAGCATGTATTAAATTCCTGGCAAAGCCCAATGTGTAGTCAAGTCTGAGAGCCACCAGCCCCTTCCTGCCATATGGACCAGGGGTCAACAGCATCAGCATCCTTGGCGAGGCAGTTAGAAACCCTATCTCTATACCTACCCTAGAAACCTTGAGTCTGAGAATCTGAGTGTGAGCATCATGAGACCTGTCTTTAGTTGAGTTGGAAAAGCAGTGCTGGGGGCTGGGGAGATGGCTCTGTGTCCACTCTGAGAACATAAGAAGACCTGAGTTCACATACCTGGCACTCAAGAAAGACTCCTGGGGCTCACTGCCCAGCCTGTCCAGCTGTATTTGGGCGCTCTGGGTTGAGGGAGAGACCCTGATTAAAAAGTAAGGGAGAGTGTGATAGAGAAAAACACTTAACCCTGACCTCTGGCTGCCATATAAATGTACACATGTACACACACACATACACATACCATATAAAGCTTCGCCGATATATACACATTTGCATTCACGTGCATATATACACATTCTAACTCAGATGCACAAGACACATAACATACATAGAAACATAGGTACAAACACATATATACACACATGTCCACATACACACTACTATATACTAAACCACACACATACACATATATACACAGACACACAACACACACATGCATACATACATATATGTATGTGTACACACACACACACACACACACACACACACACACACACACACAAAATGTAAAGCACCGCTCTAAAATCATACTCTCCAGAACTTTGGCTGCTCTATACAAGGTGTTTCAGTTTTAATCAAATGGCTCTTTGGTGGCACCAGTCACATTTCAAATGTTTAGTGGCCATATGTGGCTAGTGGCCACAGTGTCGAACAGGGCAATTTCCATTGCCAGAAATTGCACAGGACAGCAGTGTTCTAGAACATACTTCATTTTTGAATACTGTAGGCATAGACAGACAGATGGTACTATCCCTTGGATGGGATAAAAATAAAATATATTCAACACTGAGGGTGTGTCTAGATTGTTGGTAGCTTTGTCCATCTTTAGTAAGTCAGGAACACAGGAGGCAGTGGAGTTCAGTGCTAGGATGCTTGCCTAGTGTGCCAAGACCCTCGGTCACAAACAAAACCAAACAGCAGCAAGTTGGGCCTGAGGATGCATTTGGCGGCAGTTTAACAGTCCCGGGAACCTGGATCCAACCCCTGACACTTAAGGAGAAGCAGAGAAGGCTGGGTATGACGTCACAAGCCTTTAATCCCAGCACTTCAACAGGTAGAGATGGGCAGAAGGGTCTCTGTGAGTTTCAGGTCAGCCAAGGCCTGAGATTCTGAGATCCCAAGATCCTGTCTTAAAGCCCCACCCCACCCCCACCCCACCACAAAAAAAAGAGAGGGAAGGAGGAGGGAAAATGAGAAGGAGGAAGAAGGAGGAAGGGTAGGGGAGTATAGAGAAGGAAGAGGAAGTGGGGAAGAAGGAGGAGAGGGGAGAAGAAAACGAACCACACCCTGATTGATGCATTTTGTGGGTAGGAACACACGAATAGAAAAGGGACAAATTTGAGAAGCAAGCTCCATTTCAGGAGCCAGAGTGGCATGCAAGGTAGTTCCTGTTGGTCCACTTTCCCCTGTCATAGTCTCTGTGTCCATACTCTGCCACTGGCTGGGCACACACTCCCCTCTGACCACAATGTATACACATAGTGGCCAGATGTGACTGATGTGTGAGGTCCAGGTACAGATATAGGAAGCATGCACTTAGTTAAATAACAGGCAAGCAGGGAGGAAGTTAGGGTGTCAGTTACTGTCCCCTGCTTGAGGGTGTGGTGACCAGAAGGGATTGGCCTCAGAGCCAAGCTTTCCCTTTCCCAGGGGGAAGCGCAGGCAATGTTTCCTTTTTCAGCACAGGCTAAGTCTAGCAACAAGATGGCATCACAACGGTTAGGGTTCCACATCAAAATGTTTTCAGAGCTGACGTGGCTCTATGAATAGGAAATCCCACCTCAGTGTCATGTGAGACACAATAATCAAAATGAAAGTGTGCTAAAAATACTGCATAAAGTTCCCTCAGGGTTGTGTGCACAGGTGTGGATGAAACATGTGTGGAATTTGTAGACTTTGGTGCGTCCCTAAAATATTTCACTGTGGAAATGCAAATATTTTAGAATCTGAAGTCAATCTAAAGCCTGCAATACTGCTGGTCCTGAGCACCTTGGCTCAGGAACCTTCAGCCTGCAGAGCAGAACAGAAGTTGGATCACTTGACTCTCACTCATAACTACCTGGTAAGAACCCAGACCTGGGCATGCCTCTGTGTGAGCTGTGTTTTCACGGGACATGGAATCTAACCAAAATGACAGGGTTAGAAGTGTTGGCTGAAGTGAACTAGCCAGCTAAATGACTTCAAAGCATCACAAATGGAATTAAAACAAACAAACAAACAAACAAACAAACAAAAATCTACCTAAGGGACTTCAGACAAAAGAGCGAGAGGCTGGTCCAGAGACTCACTTTTGAAGAGGGTTCTCTGGAAAGAGGATGTTGATGCTGAATATCATGGTTTGAATGAAAATGGCCTTTATAGGCTCATATACTTGAATGCTTAGTCATCAGGAAGTAGCTCTATTTGAAAGGATTAAAAGGATTAGGAGGTGTGGCCTTGTCAGAGGAAGTGTATCACTGGGGACAGGCTTTGAGGTTTCAAAAGCCCATGCCCAGCACTTGGGAGGCAGAGGCAGGCAGATCCCTGTGAGTTCAAGGCCAGCCTGGTCTACAAAGCGAGACCAGCATAGTCAAGGCTACACAGAGAAATCCTGTCTCGGGGGAAGAAAAGCCCATGCTAAGCCTATGGATCTCTCTGGCTATGGGTCAGGAATATATTCCCAACTACTACTCTAGTGCTTGCCTGCATTGCCACCACGTTCTCCGCCATGATCATAATTGACTAAACCTCTGAATTGTAAGAAAGCCTCCAATTAGTTTTCTTTTATCAGAGTTGCCTTGGTCATGGCAATTCTGGGCAGATGACTCTGGGTAAAACTGCCACACAACATAAGGACATGAGTTTACCTCCAGCACCCACATAAAAATCCAGGCATGGTAGCACACACCTATAACTCTGTGCTGAGAAGTAGAGATAAGAGAAGCCCTGGGGTTGGACAGCCAGCCAGCTAGCTTGGCCTGCTTCAGAGGTCCTGGCTCAGGGGCACACGCCTTTAATCCCAGCACTCAGGAGGCAGAGGCAGGAGAATCGATGTGAGTTCGAGGCCAACCTGGTCTACAAAGTGAGTCCTGGGTAGCCAAGGCTACAAGGGGAAATCCTGTCTCGAAAAACAAACAAACAAATCCCCCCCCCTTTTTTTTTTTCGTTTTTCAAGACAGGGTTTCTCTGTGTAGCCTTGGCCATCCTGAACTCACTTTGTAGACCAGGCTGGCCTCAAACTCACAGCGATCCACCTGCCTCTGCCTCCCAAGTGCTGGGATTAAAGGCATGCGCCACCACACCCGGCCTACAAATCCCTTTTTAAAAGCAGAGGGTGGGGCTTCCAGACCAGGTCTTGAGCTTGCTGTCAGCAAATATTAGAGCAGGAAGTCAAGACTGAAGACTTGCAATGGAGTTAGAGGTCAGTATCTGGGCAAATGCTTGCCAGGGAAACAGGCAGGTGAGGCTACAGTAAGGGGTGGACAGCTCTTCACTTCACCTCAAAGATAACTTCTGAAACTGGGCATAGTGGTTTATGCTTATAATCCCAAGGGCCATGCAACTGAGGCAAGAAGACTGCTCTGAGTCCTAGGCTAGCCATGGGCTGTTGTGTGAGTTCTAGGTTAGCCTGAGCTACAGAGCTAAGACCCTGCCTCAATAAAAACCACCACCACCGCTGCCACCACCACCCAAACTAAATCAATCAATCAAAGGAAAACCTCGAAAATTAAGACATAACTTGTGGCTTGTATTTCTTCTCACTGGCCATTGTTCCAAGGCTGGCTTGTGTGGACCCCACTGTTTATTTGGCTTCCCCTACAGTGTAGTGACTCAAAGCTGGGCTCCCTGCCAAGAGCTCTGTCAGATAAAAGTGAGCTGTGCGTAAAGCTTGGAGCTGCAGTGAAGCAGCACACAGTGGAGTGTTCAGTTTTCCTCCACTTGGCCCCACTTGTCAAGTGGACCATCCTTAGAGAAGCTTGACTTGCTGGAGGTGTGTGTGTGTGTGTGTGTGTGTGTGTGTGTGTGTGTGTGTGTGTGTGTGATGAGGCTGGCCTTGCCACTTGGGAGCATGGAAGGGTGATCTGAGAAATACTTAGCATTAGATGAAGTCTTTGTGGAGCCTATGATGCTACAGGCATGATTCTAAGCATACTATGACCAGTAGTTCATTTGATCTTTATAACAACACCCGAAGAGTCCTGTGTACAACTAACAGCACAACCAAACACGGTGCTGAACTCCTGACCCTTAGCCCTGTGAAGGTGACTAGAAAGACCTTCAAAGTCCCATTAACTACAAAAAGAGCCCACCATCTCCCTTTGTGCTCAACTACATGTGACCTTCTCTCCTGGAGGCCTTACTGTACATGGTTGACCACGACCTACCTATTGTGTCTTAGGAGGCTTTCTAGACAACTTTTTTTTTTAAAGGTAAACATGATAGTTAATCTTCATTGTCAGCTTGACAGGATTGAAAATTACCATGGAAACACAACTGTGGCTCTACCTAGGTGTCTAGGAGAGCATTGCCATTGGGCGGGGCCTCCCAGGTAAATAAGAGCTAGAATCCAGTCCATATCTGGTTGGGGAACCTGAGTGACCCTTGAGCTCACACCACTTAAGTTTCTGCAGAGTGACTTTGTATCACAAAGGTTCCCTGTCAAAACAAACCTCAGCCATGTGGGACTTTTTCTTTTTTTAGTCCCTGAAGCATGTCAGAGATTTAGAGCCAGGTTATTAAGAAATCCCTCATGGCCCTGACTTTTGCCTTGGATAGACATTATCTGGTGATTGAGGCCACTCAGTTTAACAAGCCTAGGACGTGGGTGTGCTCTGAGGAGACACCATGGCTACAGCAGCTCTTAGCTGGGCTGGCTTACAGTTCAGAGGTTTAGTCCATGGTCATCATGGTGGGAAGCACAAGCAGACATGGTACTGGAGAGGTAACAGAGTTCTACATCCAGATCAGCGGACAGCAGGAAGCAGATGCCACATTGGGCCTAGCTTGAGCATATGAGGCCTCACAGCCCACCCCTAATGATATACATCCTCCAACAATGCTGTGCCTACTCCAACAAGGCCACACACCTTCTAATAATGCCACTCCCTATGAGCACAGGGGGCCGTTTTCATTCAAACTACCATGGTGTACCTCACTGCTGGCTCCTGGCTTTAATTCCCCTCTCACTGTCTCTGCTCACTTCAGTCTCATCCGTTGCCCCATATTTGGACAAGTTCCAAACCCACACCTACAGTCAGGACCCAGCTCCAGTCTACCTAGATTTGTTTCACCTGTAGCTGATGGGCCTGCATCTTTCCCTCCGGCTCCCTGCCCAGGTCTCACAGGCCCCTCTCTGTTTTCCATCTGCTGCCTATCTGGTCACAGCTAAAGACTCACAGTTGAATCCTTCCATAGAGATGGCCCTGGGCCCCAGCAGATGTCCTACTGGAAGACAGATGCCAGCTAACAACCTGGTCCACCTGTCCTCAGGCATTCATGTGTCTGTCCCCTGCAGATTACTGGTCTAGTGCAGGTTCCTCCTGCAAGCCACCTGTGATGTCTTCAACCATGCAGACAGTTGTCTGCCTCAGTGTCTTCACTTACTGTGGCTTTGCTTAGAGCCCTGTGTCCCCCAAGCCACCTGTCACAACTTGTCCGTCATTCACAGGCCATGACCACTTCTGTGTTGTTGGAGAAAGCCTTTCACCTTTGGCTGAATGCAAGATGGTAGGTGTGACTCGAATTTTCCCCTTCTCTTTATCCCCAGGTTTCCCTTGTCCCTACTGGGTGGGTGTTAGCTGGATTTGTGTGCCATTCAGAATTCTCAAGGACACAAATGACTGGGCTTTATCTTAGAACTTAGAAGAATCTCGGCTGAGCTGTGACTTCTTGGCAGGGGTTCAAGTCCAAACTCCCAGGCCCAGAAGTGTGATTGGATCAGGATGTAATACCTCCGCAGACAGGGTTAAAAAGATGTGGTGAGAATGGGTCCTAATTCATGAGGAGAGACCTACATGGGGAAGAAAGATGATGGAGAGACATAAAGAGCACCCAGTCACCACAGAGGCAAATACTGAAGGGAACACCCAGGAGCACTGTCAACATCAGGATCTGAGAGAAACTTCTGGGACACATCAGAGGGCGAACACCCCAACTTCAGATTTTCCACCTCCAAGAGTCAGAGTGAACACATCTCTGTTATGTAAGCTCACCTGGTTTGTAGATAGAGCTCTCTCATTCAATTGCTTTAAAAGGTCTTCCTCGCAAAGAGATCTGGGAATTGAGAAGCAGTTCTGCCTTCTGAGGGAAGGGATAAGAGTCGCAGATCCAAGTTGCTGAAATGACCCTTAGATTGCAAGGAGATCTTGCCTTGTTAGGCTAGTGGCGTCAGGTTAGGCCCACTGCGCCCGTTTGGGTTCCTTAAGACACTTGGTTGAATACACAACAGAAACTATGACTCTGCTTTTCCTCTTCTCTTGAACTCCAAAGTGAACACTTGCCATTTTAGCCTCTCAGCATTCCTTCCCTGTGGTGGTTTGAATGAGAATGATTCCCCACCCCCCTCATCCCCCCACTTCACCCCCTAACCCCCAACCCCCCCCACCCACCCCAGGCTTATAAATTTGAATGCTTGAGTGGCATTATTTGAAAGGATTAGGAGGTGTGGCCTTGTTGGAGGAAGTGTGTCACTGGGGTTGGCCTTTGCGGTTTTCAAAAGTCCTAGCCAGGCCCAGTGGCTTTCTCTCTTCCCACTGCCTGTGAATTAGGATGAGGAATTCTCAGCTGTTTCTCAGCACCATCTCTTCCTATGTTGCCTCCATGCTCCCTACCATGGGGATGAACCTCTGAACATGTAAGCCAGCCCCAATTAAATGCTCTCCTTTATCAGAGTTGCCATGGTCATGGTGGTGTCTCTTCATAGCAGTAGGACGCTGACTAAGACACTCCTTCAACTTTCTTTGGGTGACGGCTGGTTGTCATCCAGTCTCATGTGTGATTGTCAGGCAGCCCAGCTACTCAGTTGTGCACATAGGAGGGATGGGAGAGAGGACTGTTGACTCTTAGTGCCCGACTCTTAGTGTCTGCCTTCAGGCCCACGGATGGAGACAGGAGGCACCCAGTGCAGCCTGTCAGAACCCTCTGGAATTCACCCGTGAGGAACTGAGGAGAGAATTCTCCATTCACTCTGAAAGCAGGAAGATGAGATGAGCTCCCTCAAGCCTATTTATGGAAAAGAGTCTACTGTTCCTGGAGGAAAGGAACAGAAAGAAGAAAGAAAGAAAGAAAGAAAGAAAGAAAGGAAGGAAGGAAGGAAGAAAAGCCAAGCCTAGGCAGGAGAAGGTAGATCCTTAGCAGTAGATTCATTAGAATCCCAAGGCCAATACCACAGACAAGTTTTCTTGTGGCTGAAACAAAAAAGTCCCCATTTTACCTAAGCTTTGAGGTGGTTTCCGGCACCGTTGCAACCTATAGGAGTCTGAAGAATGACGTCCATCAAGCCACCTGCCTGGGAAACTGCTCAGTATATTATACCCAGAAGCCCTCTGGAGCTGTCTGAAGGTTCAGGGTACTGCCCTATGGAAAGTATCTAGCGTTGTATGGAAGTCCCAGGGAGAGAGAGCCAAGAGGTGGAGGGCATGGAGCATCCAAAGCCCAGCTCAGTGTGTTTGGGAAAGGAAGGGACTGTGGCAGAGGTCAGTGGTACTGTTTTCATGGGGAGTGACAAAGGAACATTTTTACTATTGACCAGCCAGTGAGAAACCCAGAGGTCAGTAGCTTTCCCTCCAAAGGGGGCACCAGAACCTCCCATGCTGGCAGAGAAGACTCATTGGTCAGCTGGTGATGGTGACATTATCTAATCTTTGCTTTGGCTAAAGTGGATTCGCCTTTATATCCTTTGGTATAAGAATAAGAGCAGAACAGTCTTGGGCTCTGTGTGTCACCCTTGGTGTGAGGCAGACCATTCCCCACTTCTCACAGAGCATTCAGCTCACCACGCTTAGGCACGTTTGAAGGAATTTTTCCAAACGCATTTTTAGCTGAACGTATTTTTGCCTTTGTGAACATCTGACCCCACATTACTGGTTTTCCTTGTCCCTGTGACAAGGTACCTGATAGAAATAACTTAAGAGGAGGAAGGTTTCTTGTAGCGCCCACTTCTGGAAGCTTCTGGTTATCCTGGTTGGGAAGGCAAGGCAGCTGGGCTCAGTTCATAGAGGATTGCAGTTCATAGGATGGCAGCAGAAATCAAAAGCAGGGATTAATACCCCACCCCCACCCCCACCCCCAAGTTTATACAACCTGTATACACGTGAGCCTGGGGAGTGAGGTAGAGGAGGGGTGGGCAGGGCCTTTTCTATCCTAACTGCAGCCATAACAGAACCTAATTCCCTGAATTAGGTGACATCACAGCAAACCATCATCAAAGCACACAAAGAGGCTCTGTGTGTGTGTGTGTGTGTGTGTGTGTGTGTGTGTGTGTGTCTTTCTTCTTGGAATCTGTCCTATCTGCAGATGAAATCATGACATGAGAACTTGGTTCTGTAATGTTTGGAACCAGACTCCCTTGTAGATGCCTCTTCTCCTCTGGGCTGGTGTAAGTGATGTATACATCAAGATGCTTCGTGATGGCTATGTGGGGAAAATAATCCTCTCAGCCCAATTGGCCAGGCAGCTTTGATCCCACTGAATGGCTTTCGCCTCAGAGACAGTGACTCTACCATCAACACCACAAGAGGCTTTGCTTGTGGCTTGACTGTTTAATTGTGAGGTGGGTACTTGCTAGTCTCCTGGTCCCGTCGTGCCTTTTAATTAGAATGAGTTTTATTTGGTCTGATTCCCTGAAATAGAACACAGTGCCTGCCTCCGGATAGTCTATCAGCACAGAGAGAAAGCTGCCCCAGCACCCATGGCTTGGCTGTTTAGGGGGAGACTGTGGTGGAGTTGGGGGAGGAACCCACATTGCAGATCTGATATCTTGGAACCTCTGGTGTATGTTTAGAGAGAAACCACAAATTTGACATGCTGTCTCCACCCCAAACCCCAAGCCAAACCAAGCCCTTTCTAACAGTCATTTCCAAAGCACGGTGGAGTGGTTAGTTCTTTCCCGAGTGAGCTGTGTTTCAAGAGAACATCAGTGTCTGTTAGTGTCTACGTCCCCAAGTGGATCTGAGTAGTGCTCCTTGTTTGTCCCGGTTCGTTGTGGCTGAAGAACAGTTTGAGCTGACAACCAGGCAAGCAGAACCCGTGTCAGGCTCAATCCCTTGAGCTGGGGTGTGAGCAGGAATTCCAGTGTGAAGGGATTTTTAAACCGTAGCTAATCAAGCTGTCTCTTTTTGTGAAAGGAACAAACCCTGCATCCCCTCACTGTGAAATGTGCTGTTTCTACTGAGAAAGAGCAAAGAGAAGGTTCTTTTAGAAGCCTAAGTGTGGCGCTGGCAGGTAGGCCATAGCAAATTCTTGCCAAAAATGTGAGCCCATGGGACCCCTGGGAGGGAGGATGGCCAGGAGGCCTGTAGAAGAGTCCGCTGCTGCTCTTACTATGATTGCTCTCATTCAGCCTTCGGTCCAGCCCACCTTGGATTTCTTCCCTCCTTTAATTGATTTGTTTGTTTGTCTCAGAGACAGCATCTCACTCGATGGGCCAGGATGGTCTGGAACTCTTAGTCCTCTTGCCTCAGCCTGGGCAGTGCAGAGGTACAGATGCTCACCATGGTGCTCCGCTCCCTTTCGCTTGATTGACTGTTTCCCTTGTCATCGGCTTGCTGCTTAATGAGCTCAGCCCCAGGCCTCCAAGGCAACTGGCCAAGGAGATTAAGTTGATGTTTGAAGTGGCGCACTCTCTTCCCTCGCGCCTCTCCCCACTCCTCTCCTTTCACATCCCACGACCTCAGAATTCAGGCCACACGGCACCAATTTCTCAACCCACTCAAGCCTGTCGTTTCTAAAATCTCAATGCTTCTTGAGTTTTGACTCTGAGCCAGTCAGCAACAAGCATTTTTTACAGAGGGCTGGAGAGGGTGTGAGGGGTGGGGTGGGGTGGGGAGCAGTCTTAGCTTGTGAGCCATGCTGTTTAGAGTCCTGCAGCCCTTCGCATCCTGTTATCATATCAACAATACAATAATGACAAAGCACTAACAAGCAGTTGTATCTGCGTTTCAATAAAACTTTATTTATAAAAAGAGATACTAGGCCTAATTACCACAATGGCTTGAGGGATAAATACAATGAGTCTGTGTGATATCAATACCAGAGACCCAAAAGGCTTTGAAGAATGTATGGCAGCAGAGCCCCCTCCCTCCCTCCTTCCCTCCCTCCCCCTCCCCCACTCCCACCCCCACCAACCTGCACCGAAGGAAAGGGGACAAAAGGAATAGAGGCAGTCAGATTCCAAAATTCTATACACAAGAAACACACAGGCTGGTGTCACAACCCATCTGCAGTCAAAAGCGAGTGTGCTGGTTCATTCTTTGTCAACTTGGCACAAACTAGAGTCACCTGGGAAGGGAAAACCTCTTTGAGGAATTTCCTCTGTCAGATTTGCCTGTAGTCATATCTGAGGGACATTTTCTTGACTGACTGCTGATGTGGGAGGTGTGGGTGGTGCCACGCCTAGGCAGGAAACCTTGAGTTGTATAGGAAGTTATCTGAGCAAGCAAGCCAAGGGAAGCAAGCCAGTAAGCAGCACTCCTTCATGGATCCTGCCTCTCTGAGCACTTGAGTTCCTGCCCCGACTGCCCTCAAAGGTGGACTCTAACAATTTCTTTCCTCCTCAAGTTGCTTTTTAATGCACATTTTATCACAGCAACAGAGAGCAGTGCTACCCTTACTGAGAAAGGAAAGATGACTCGGAGAATGAGCCACGAACCCAGAGGATAGAGACAAGAGTCAAGGCCTGAACCTGCGTGGATTTTGCTGGATTTACAACCTGCTCAGGGCTAGCCACTTCACTTTTACTTCCACGTCCGGCCCGTGTGAGTGGGCGTGGCTGCTATGTTACATTCTTAGTCACTCTCCCCAAATTGAAACCTTCCCTCCTGAAGGCACCAGAGGAACTCACCTAACTTACCAGGCTTATGAAGTCCCCAAGTCATGAGAGCGGAAGCCTCCGCCCTGATCTTAGACAAACATTAGGGTTGCTAAGGAGAGGAGACTTTTCAGGGTACTCAGCTGCCTGAGTTCCTCTGGCACCCCAGGGATCCAGCTTTCCTGAATGGGTGCTTGTATCTGGATGGGCTCTCAGCGATATAGCTGCGCCTGAGTCACCCCAGGAAACTCGCCGGTCACTATGCTGGACCTGCATGAAATGATTTCTTGGCTCTGTCATTGGTGGCCTGTCTGGGATGAATGGGTGTTTGCCCACACCTCCCCAGGAAAAGCCATGAGACATGCTGTATCTAGGAGGGGAATGACACCTCAACTGACTACTTTCACAGGTGCACAGATGACAAGAATCTGTACCTCAAGCTAGGTTCTAACCTGAGTCTTAGTCCCATCCGAATGGGATGAG
Source organism: Acomys minous (assembly GCF_964271855.1). Taxonomy (NCBI): domain Eukaryota; kingdom Metazoa; phylum Chordata; class Mammalia; order Rodentia; family Muridae; genus Acomys; species Acomys minous. Next base: position 44,245,008 of record NC_140500.1, read on the forward strand.
ATGATGATTTTTGAGAGTTGACTGATGAGACTAAGGTGAGACTTTGGACTTGAACCAATTCCGTAATGTGCTGGGAGTCTTAAGGAATGGGACCAGTGAGGTCGAGACACATGCAACCCTTGGGGAGAAGGGGTGAGTATATTCTAGGCTAAATAATGGGCCACCTCTCCAAACAAAACATGTCCACATCTGGGCTCTTCAGAACTTGGGATCAGAACACCTTATATGGTAAAGAGGGCTTTGTGACTGTGACAGCAGTAGGGCTCTTGAGGTGGTAGATGACTGTAGTGCAGCCAATATTAACACAAGAGGGAGGCATGAGTGTCCAAGTTAGAGAGTGGAAGGAAGGTGAGGCCAGGGGAGAAAGATGCTGCAGGCCTGGTTTTTGGCTTGCAGGATGAAGTGGGGATACAGGGGTGGTGGTGGTGGGGGGCTCTGGATCTTGGAATCGCAAGGACAGATTCTCCCTTGTCTCCAGCAGGAAGACAAGCCGGCTGATGCCTTCACACACAAACCCTCTTTTGACTCAATAGAGATAATGTGCTGTGTGTTCACATTGTTTTAATCTTGCTACAATTCTATGTCTCTCTGTCTCTGTCTCTGTCTGTCTGTCTGTCTGTCTGTCTCTCTCTCTCTCTCTCTCTCTCTCTCTCTCTCTCTCTCTCTGTGTGTGTGTGTGTGTGTGTGTGTGTGTGTGTGTGTGTGCATGCCATGGCATGCCATGTATGGGAAGGTCAGAGAACAATGTGCAGGACTCAACTCCTTCCTTCCACCACGTGTGTCCCAAGACTCCAACTCAGCATGGCAGGTTTGGCAGCGAGCACCTTTCCACGCTGGGCCATCTCTCTGGCCCTAATCCCCCCTAGTTTGCTGTGCTTTGCTATAGCAACAGAGGAGGCTGTCACAAGTTTTGCCAACCACTGTTCTAGACACAAAGCACATATGGGCTTCTGGGCATCTCTCTCTCTCTCAGTCTTCATTATGGTCCTTTAGGGCAGGTGCGAACATCCTCACAGACATTTGGGGAAATGCTGCTTGTAGAGACGGACTCAACAGTCAAGTTTCCTGTGTAGCAGGGCCCACGTTTCTCTGTCCTGTTGCCTTGGTTGGACACAGCCTCTGCTTATCATGCTTGCCTCTCCTGCATTGCTACCAAGTTCTGGAAGCTTCTCATTGCTTTTGTCACTCTGTTTTACATTTACTCAGCCTCCAGACTCCGAGACTTAACAAGTGTAGGTTTGTTTTACATTAGAAGGTAGGTGTTTAAAAAAAGATGCCAGTTCCAGATGAATCAACATCTCTTCCTCTGAGAAACACTAGCCACTTCTTTTGATGAAATAAACACCACCCTACCTTTGTTATAGACTGAAACAACACACACACACACATACACACACACATACACCTATACACATACACATAAGCACTCATACACACACACATAGACATACATATATACTTATACACACATATACTTATAAACACACACACACACACACACACACACACACACACACACACACACACACACAAACACCCTAATATATCGTTTATCAGAGAAGGAAGCCATCTACAAGAAGCCAGGAAGAAACCTTAGCAGAAAAGGAAGCCATCAACACCTTGATCTTGGGTCTCCCAGCCTCTGCAACTGTGAGACATGATTTAATCTGTTATTTATGTGGCTGAGTCTTTGGTGTTTAGCTATAGCTGCCAACAAGACCAAGGTAATATACAGAGTAAAACCAAAGCCCAAGAGCAGCATTTGACGTCACAGCTGTAGCCAGCCTGTACATATGTAAGGGCCACACGGTAGATAGGACAGCACAGAGGCAAGCTGCCTCAGTGGTCCTCCTCTGCTGGTATGTATGTCCATGAGAAGTCCTCCCTTCGTGAATACAGTTGAGCTAGTCATTTGCAATGGAGCCAAGGTAGAGAGTTGCCACTCACAGGTCGTCCACACCCATCTTGCTACACATTTCCTCCCTAGCTAGCTTTGCCGAGGCCCATTGCCATGCCGAGAGACGTTCAAAGCTCATCTGGCAAGAACTGAATATGACCTCTAGATGACAGCCAGGAGGACCTGACACTCTCTGTGCACAAAGAACGAGATTCTGGCAGCAGCTACGTACACTTGAAAGTGGAACTTTGCCACTCAAGTCCCACAAGCCCCCAAATCCAGGACACAATCTTGACCACAGTAGCACAGAGGACCTCAGAAACTGTGCCCAAACTTATAACCTACAGAAGCTGTGAGATCACAAATGGGTGCTGTAGTCACCTGCTAAAATGCTGTGTAGCCACGGATAGCTAACAGGTTGAACATATGGATTTAGAACTCTCTGACACTCGTGGGTTTGTAGCGTGCCTCTTCCTCCTGACATTATCCTGGTACACTATGCTCGCACGAAGAGCTTGTGTTTTCTTAGTTCCGGAATGAAACGATGTCAGAGCTTATCTGCCTTTTCCTTGTGGTGACCAAATAAGTGACAAGAATCACCAAGGGAGGAAGGGTTTATTTTAGCTCACACTTTAAGAAGATACAGTCCACCATGTAGAAGAAGGTAGGCAGGCAGGAAGTGGCTGGCCGCATTTCTCCTGCAGTCACAAAGCAGAGAGTGACCAGGAAGTAGAGCCAGGCTACAAAATCTCACCTTCTCCCCTCCCCCAACATACCAGCTTTCTTCCATTCAAAGGCACCACAACCTTTAACCTTTTAAAACAGCATGATCAGCTAGGGAGGAAATGTTTAAGCACACAAGCCTACAGAGCACATTTCAAAACAGAAAATGCAAAGTATTCCGTTATTGACAGAGGTTAGTATTTTCGGGGTCAGCGTCACTAGCCCAAGCTGGCCTTATCTAACTCAGTGTGTGGCTGAGGATGGCTTTGAACTTCTGATCCTCCTACCTCTATGTCTCAAGTGCTGGGATTAAAGGATTACACCATGCCTGTCATTATTTAATGCTGGAGATCGAACTGAAAGCTCCAGGCATGCTGGGCAAGCACACTACCAACAGAACCATATCCCTGGCCTGCAGTTAATAGTTTCTTAAATGCCAAGGGATCTCAGAAAGGGGAAACTTAATTTTCCTTGGAATTAAAGCAAAATAATTTAAAATTGCCCCTGTGCAGGGCCCTTAGCTTTATGAAAGCCCAGGAAAGGATGACCGTGGTGATAGTTATTTCTGGGTTGCCTAACTACATACAATTTTGTCCCCCTGGAGCTATTTCTGGTTGGCACCACTGATAGGAGCCATGGGTGCTGCTTCTGTCTTCAAGTATACAGGGGAGTGTGGTACACAGGGTGAACAATTAGCAGTCTAGAATGTCAACGATGCTCAAGTCAAAGGATGGTGTCTTAGTCACCCTAGGAGGCCAACTTCAGTTATCATGTGTGATAGAACTGATTGTCAACTTGAAAGCATTCAAAGTCACCTAGGAGACAGTCCTCTGAGCATGCCCAGGAGGGATTTTCTAAATTAGATTCCTAATTTAATTGGGGTGGGCAGAGCTACCCTAAATGTTGGCAACACTAGCTCATGACCTGAGGGCTCCCTGTTGAGTGAAGGTAAGCTGAGGAACACCCCCCCCCCCCATTTGTCTCTCTACCTCCTGGCTTAGATTCAGTGGGACAGAGCAGCTGACTCAGGCTCTTGCCGCCATAAGTTTTCCACCATGATGGACCAGCCCCTCAAACCCATGGAGTCTCTAGACTCCTTCATTTCAGCCTAAAGAAAAGGGTCAGGATTGCCAGCTCATTGGTGGGGACATAATGGTGGAACACTGTTGTGCTAGAGCAAGGTGGCATCAAGTTTGCTCAGGCACAGAGACAGACGGTCAGTGCACTTGGTAGGGGAGATGGTGGTGGTGGTGGTGGTGGTGGGGGCAATGTCCTGTTCCATTGAAAGCCCCAGAGTTTCTTGCCAATACACCAGCTGTATATTCTCACGTGGAGAATTCCTGGTGTTCTTTTTCAGCTCTTGAAAAGATTGTGAATTAATTAATTAATTAATTAATTAATTCAAACATTATTTTTTCGGCCTCCACAGAGGACCACACACAAGTCGTCAGTGTCCTCACAGTGTCCGCATTTGACGACAAAGAAACAGCTCCAGAGTGCAGTAAGATGGCTGGTCAGGTGGCACACAGTTTGCCAAGGGCAGAGCTGGCCTTCAAAGCCAGGTCTTTTAACATCAGTTCAGGTTCATTTCTAAGCTGGCACTAAGCTGGCCCTGAGCCCCCAGTAAATAAAGGCTCCTTTGGGAAATGGGAGATGTTTGCTGTCTGAGAAAAGGCTGCCAGCAGCGCAGGTGTGTCCTGTAAGGCTAGCTAGTGCACTAATCCCTCTATACAGCACAGTCCTAGGAGCAGGTATGGAAAGCCAGAAAGGTTCTGGGGGGTGGGGCTGGGGGATGGCAGCTGGAAGGCTGGGAAGTGGTGGGGAAGAGGTGTCACTTGAACTGGGCTTAGTTGCAGGCAGAACAAAAGGCCAGTACCTGGAATCAAACAATAGCTTGCAACAAGCATTGAAAGCTACTTCTGGCTCCAGATGCTAACAAGTAAAAAAAAAAAAAAAAAGCACGGGGGTGGTGGGGGGGGAGGGGGGGAGTGGGGGAAGAGACCCAGATTCAGCACCAAGTGGTCCCAGGTGACAGTTTCAGGACTCAGGTAAAGGTAGTGTCATAACTGTTGTGACTTTTCCTTCCTTCCAAAGGGGCAGGCAAGCTTCTAACTGAGGCTAGGGACGTGTGGTATAAAGAAGGAGGGTCTTGATATCTCCATCCTCTGGGGGAGGGGGGATTTCAAGTTTACGAGACAAGTCTTCTATCACTGCTATAACATGCTTGCCAAGAGCTCTTAAAAGAGTTAAACAATTGCAACAGCCATAGGAATCAAAGTAAATATCCTGTCCAAAGGTCACATACACTGATGCCTTATTTAGCCATTTGTTTGTTTATCTGAATATGTTTTTTAATGTATGTGTTTGTGTCTGTGTAATTGTATGTCACACATGCGCAGGTGCCTGCCAAAGCCATCAGGTGTCCGATTCTATGGAGCTGGCATTATAGGTGTTTGTGAGATGCCCTGTGGGTTTTGGAAATCAGACTTGGGTCCTCTGGAAAAGCAGCCAGTGTTCTTAATCTTTGAGTCACCTCTCCATCCCCTCCCTCTGTCCTGTCCCATCCCATGCCGCCCGTCCACCTCCTCTGCCCCTCCCCCATGCCCCATCCCCCTATCCTCCCCATCCCCATCCTCATCCCATTTAAAGACAGTGTCTCATTTAGCCTCACTTGGATTTGGATGCCCTATGTGTCTTAGGATGGCCTTGAACTCCTGATCTCTACCACCACCACCACCACCAGCCACCCCTCCCCCCCACCCATCACCCAGGCACTGGGATTGCAGACTGTACCTCCACAGCCAGCACCAGCCATGTTTAGTAAGTTCCTAGAATGACTTGGTGCTCTCAGGGCAGCAAGCTTGCATGCAGATACTGTAACTCCTTTCATTGATTCATCCACTCCACATCCCAGGAAGCACCAACTCTTTATAGGCACTGTTTTGGAACCTGGGAAAACATCCATTAACTTGGCACAGAGTCTCCTGTGTGCACAGGGCTCTCTGACTAGATTGGGAGCCAGGCCAGAAATAAGCAGCCAATGAGATAATAAGTTGAAATTGCAGGAAAAGCAAGTATAGGGTACTCAATTTTTTAAAAATTTCAGATAAACTACAAGTATTTTAGAATATCTGTTACAGCCCCTCCCTCCCCAACTATTCTATTATATCCTGGATTTTTTTAAAAACGTTTTTTCCTCATTTTATTTTCTGTGGTTGAGTGTTTTGCCTGAATGCATGTCTGTGTATCACATGCATAGGGTGCTTGAGGAGACCAGAAGAGGATGTCAGATCCCCTGGAACTGGATAGCCTGAGCCTGTGAGCCACTATGTGGGTGCTCTTCTGAAAGAGCAGCCATTGCTCTTAACTGCTGAGTCATCTCTCCAGCCCCCAGCCCAGATTCTGGTTTGCCAAATCGCAGCCCTAAAACAATCTGCAGGAGACTGGGATGTTGGGATGTTGTGTCGCTCGGAGAAAGTTCCAGAAAGACATTAATACTGTGTGATTTATTGCAAGGATTTGTCTTAGACGATGACAGGGACTGGCTAGTCCAGTGTCTGTCGGGTTGGCCATTGGGAAGGTGGCCGGCTGGGGAACTGCAATATATAAAATGAAAGCCACAGTCTGAAGGCAGACTTCTGTTTTCCTCAGCTGTTCCGGAAGGCCTTTTCTCTGGTTGGGTTCCTAACCGCAGTTATGGACTAAGATGCTGCAAGTAACTGCATGTGGACTTGAATCCTATCTAAAACCCCCTTCCCACCAGTGTCTGGACTGTGCTCTGCTGGATAAATAGGGACCAGCGGCTAGCCAAGTTCACACACAAAACAGAGAGATCATGCAGGGACAGGTGTCTGCAGGGACAGCTTCTGAAGTACGTGCGTTTGAATTGAGACTTGAATGTTGAGGCTTGGGACACTAAACTGCCATTCGGAACATATTCCAGATGGCAAGAAAACCAGGTGGCTTCTCCCCTGGGCAAGGTTCCTCCCGGGGACCCTGGAGGCAAGGATTAGGTACAGACCATTTGTCTGGGAGGCAGGGGAGGCTCAGGGTCAGGAGAGAGAAGTCAGGCTAGAGGGCTATCAGGCCTCCTGCCACCTACAGCATGGTGGTGGCGGCGGCGGCAGTGGTGCTGGTGGTGGGGTGACTGGGCCTGCCTCTGGTTGGAGTGCTCTGGTAAATAGCAAGCACACACCCCATAGAGTTCTGTTCTCTCCTTTCCCTCTGCATTGCAGCCTTCAGTGGAGAACTGTACTGGTTAACCCTCAACCCCAAGAGAGGTATCTATTTCCCCAAGAGCCGGTGCACGCTGGGAACTCTGAGGCACTGTGGAAAACCAAGGCCCTTGCTGGCTTGCTCTGTGCTAAAGGGAAGCACCATGCTTGGTTTTCAGTTTGGAGTTAGGTTTACGCTCTCTTGCTGTTTCTTTCTTCCCTTATCTCCTCTCTACTTCCTTTTCTTTATCTCCCCTTTTCCTGCTCCTTTAATCCTTCCCTTTCCATTACCTAAGTGCATGCTGCCTTGAAAAGCTCAAAATGAGGTAGATGTGCACATTATCCACAGAGGGATAGAGGTGCAAGATACTCTAGAATGAAATGTGACTAAACAATAACACACACACACACACACACACACGCACACGCACACGCACACGCACACACACACACACACACACACACACACTGATTTTAATCAGATGAGGTCCCGTAAGGGCTCCCAAGGCCTTTCCCTGCTCTTGCCCCCATGAGGATGTACCTTTCAAAATGGGATGGATGGCTAGATACATACATACATACATACATACATACATACATACACACATACATACATATAACATGCATATAATTAAGTGGGTGTATAGATAGGTAGAAGGGGACACAATCATATCTAGATAGATAATAGGAGCTTGATGGGCCGTCCTCTTGTGACAGACCATCTCATAGTCAGCTCTGCTCTCAACACAGAGATACCAGGGAACAACTCAGTGCTGGAGCTAAAGTCTGTCTGCCCAGCCAGGCTTGGCCTGTCGAGCTGGAAGCCACAAGAAGGAGGGAAACCAAAACCAAAACCAAAACCAAAACCAAAACCAAAACCAAAACCAGGACTCCAGCATTCTAGAAGATCCTGGCTTTCTTGCTGTGCCTACAAGTCAGCCAACAGTCACCAACAAAAAGTGATTTCAGGTCAGACAGTTTCAGGAACCCACGCAAAGGCGCCTGTGGGTCACAGTCTGGAACAAGTCACACTGTGGGACAAGTGCCTGAAACTCGCCTCACTCCACCATTGCTGTATGAGTGGTACTTGGCCAAAAGCGAGCAGAACCTCTCTGAGGGTATGCCGAAGAGTCAAGGCCAGAGCTGCCAGCTCAGAGCCTCTCTGAGGGTATGCCGAAGAGTTAAGGCCAGAGCTGTCAGCCCACTCCCGGCCTAGTCAAGGTCAGGCAGTCACGGCTCATGCGTATCTTCGCCAACAGTGCCACATCCCGCTTACACCCTCCTTGCTACCACCCCAGTGCCCTAGTTGTGCACTGCCAGCAACTCTCTTTCCTTGCCTGGGAGTTGCCTTTTGCTGGTTTGCTCATGAGAAGCTGTGTGAATAAGTAGTCCCCTTCCCTCCCTCGGGACAGAGCAGTTCAGAGGTGCATTGCTACACAGACCCCAAGCATTTCCTAAGTAGAACCAAGGCCCCCTCCCATTCCCCCGCCCCCCATCAGGTACACGGGTGATGGCTGTAAAGCATTTTTTCTTGCTTCTGTTTCTTCTCTCTAGCCTAACCTGTCTCCTGAGGCCTCCTTTTCAATGAGCTACCCACGTTGTTGTCCTGATCTCAGAGGCTACTTTGGGGAAGGCTAAACAAAGACAGCTGACCACTTATCCATCAGCTGGCCGTCCATCCATCAGCATCCCCTCCATCCTCTTGTGTACCACTGCTGTGTTCATATAGGCAACGGGGACCTTTATATAAGTACCACATGTTAACCAATCACACCACGGGGACGTCTATATCGCAGAGATTTTAAAACTGCACTTGGCTCTGCCTGGTGCCTCTGGTTTCTACATGCCAGCAGGCTAGGAGAGAAAGAATCCTGCTGAGACCGAGTTAGCATCCCTGGGCCTGCCTAGCAGCTGGCACAAATTCACTCACTGCAAGTTCGCAGCTTGCCGCTCTGATTTGTGTCTTGCCTCAGACTCCCAGGAGGCAGAGGGGCGGGGGAAGTGCAGAGAACGTGAGCCAGTTTCCAAGCTTGGCTCAGCTCCTTGTGCGGCTCACCGTGCAGAGGTTCTAGGTGGACACAAGCTCTTGGGGCCAGCACCAAGCCCTCCCTCAGTGCCTACTGACCTGATTACTCACTGCCAGCCCCTCTTGGTTCCATGTTTGGGAGTGTCCTTTTGCTGACCAAAGCCATCTCACCAGCCCTTAAGTGATCTCAGACAGGAGTAGGGAACTAAATATCTCTGCTCCCTCCCTCAGGCCAGAGTTGGGAAATGGCTCGGAGCCAAGTGTGAGGGGACCTGAACTCAGGCCCCAGATCCCATGTAAAAGAGCCAGGCATGGTGGCTCATGCTTGCAGTCCCAGTGCTAAAGAGGCAGAAAGAGCTAGATTCTTAGGGTTTGCTGGCTTGCCAGCCTAGTATATTCAGTGACCTCCAGGCCATTGAGAGATTTCGTCTCAAAATGTAAGGTGGAAAGAGACATGAAGATTGACAGCAGAGGTTGACCTCTGGCTTACACACACACACACACACACACACACACACACACACACACACACACACACACACACACCTAGCTGGCAAATTTGCGTGTTTTCTGAACATCGCTTCTTTCCTTCTCATTACTCACTAAGCTGTATGTACAGTATAACTATTAACATGATATTTACATCCCATTGGGTGTGATCAGTAGTGATGATTCCAAGTGCACAGGCAGATGTGCATAGGCTCTGTGCAGATGCCACAGTCTCTCACATGAAGGACTGGAACATCTGTAAGGGGAGGCTGGAAACTCCCCGTGGATACTGAAAGGTTGACTATGCAAGAAGCTTGTGTGTGTTAGATGCCCTGTCCAAGGACTCCAGGGTGCATTTCAAGGCACAGTGAGACAGCAAAAGGGTCCAGCCCACCGCTCAGCTGGAGCTTCGTGGTGGGATAGCTTGGTGCAGCTCCCAGACCTTCTTCCCCCTCCACCTAGAACTTTCCGAGGGAGAATGCTGCCCCAACTTGGAGAGTGGCTCATGTTACCAAGTCATATATCCCCATGCCCCCAACACACACACACACACACATATCCTGGGAGTCTGACGCAAGACACAAATCAGAATGGCAAGCTGTGAACTTGCAGTAAGTGAATCTGAGCCAGCTGCCAGGCAGGCCCAGGAATGCTAAATAAGTCTCAGCAGGATTCCTTCCTCCCCTAGCCTGCCCACCTGCAGAAGCCAGAGGTTGTCCTGGGAGGCACCTGGCAGAGCCAAGTGCCAACACTTAAGACATGGAGATTCTGAGGATGAGAAGGGACAAACGGGGGACCTTATTGGGAGCCTCCCTGAACATAAGAGGCCTTTTTGGATGACACAGCCAATCTGGGGAGCAGTGGGCCATGGGCATAAGACACTAAGTAGCCGGTGTGTGCACACTGTGGCCTGTGGGCCAAAGGAGGCCAAGGATAGCTAGGAATGTGCCTAAGACAAAATGGTAAACGTACTTAAAGCAATATGAGATTTTTAATTGTTTCCCTTTTGTTTCTGTAACTGGGTCACGCAACTCTCCGGCTTGAACTTTATAGATGGTGATGTTCTTTCTCAGTGTCAAGAGGTTTGGACACACCTTCTAGAGTCTGAGAAGATTCGATACAAAGGAATAACAACACACAGCAGGATGGTATTTTCTACTTAGATACAGTACAGCGCAGGCTCAGTGAAACACATCCCCCAAATGATAACGTGTTGTTTTCTTTTTAAAATGAAAAAAAAAATTAGTTGCATTGTGGCTTACATGAAGTTGTTATTGGACAAGCATTGGCCGAGAAAGAGCCTCTGGCTTCCACTCTCTTTGCATCTGCCCAAAACCCACCCTCAGAAATTCCTGTGGAGCCCTGGGGAAAACTGGAGACTGGAGAGGTTCATTGCTCGGAGCAGGAACAAGCAGGCCCAGGGAGCCTTTGGGAGGAAGGAGGCAGGAGCGAGCCAATGATTACCTGCAAGAGCAGAGCTATTACCACGGGGCCAGCTGGGCAGCCTCCATTCCCGAGATGCCAGCCCGCCGCTGTGCTCCAGCGCCTTCTGTTTGGGTCTCTTCAGTTCTTTCTCTGCTTCCTGCCCCATCCTTAGTGACAGGTGATTAGCAGAGCCAGCTGGCAGCTTCCGCTGGGCACTGCTGCCAGAGAGCTGGGAGTCTGCCTGCAATGGCTCCAGCCAGGCCTGGCTTTCCACGTAGAGTCCTAGTCAGTACCTTGGTGAGCTGATTCTGCTGGGCAGCTGTGACCAGCCTCCGTTCTCTTGGTGTCTCTTGGCAGGGTCGGAGCTGCAGAAGAAAGTCTGCAGTGTGCTACTTACTGCACCCGCCCCTCCATAAATACCTGGGCCACTGGGCACAGATGCTGTTTGTTGGTGGTGTGGGGAGGGGGAAGAGAAAGGCCTCCATGTCATCTAAGCCAAACCTCACACTTCATTTTCTTTGTTTTAAAAAGTCTTAAATTAGCATATGCCCTAGTTAGGGTTATTATTGCTGTGATGAAACACCACAACCAAAAGCATCCTAGTGGGGGAGGGGCTTATTTCACTTACAGTTCCAAGCAACAGTTCATTATCAAAAGCAGGGAGGTGAGGAACTTCCACAGGGTGGGAACCTGGAAGCAGAGGCCACAGATGGGTGCTGCTTACTGGCTTGCTCTCCATGGATTGCTTAGCCTGTTCTCTTATAGAACCCAGGACTACCAGCCCAGGGAGGGCACGGCCCTCTCCCGTCAATCACGAATAAAAGAATAATAATGATAATAATAATAATAATAATAATAATAATAATAACAACAACAACAACAACAACAACAACAACAACAACGCTCCACAGGCTTGCCTACAGCCCAATTTTATGGAGACAGTTTCTCAGGTGAGGCTCCCTCCTCTCTGATGACTCGAGCTTGTTTCAGGTTGACATAGAAATAGCCGATACAGCACGTATTAACTATAAGTGATAAGTTTTGGTATGACATTTTGATTTAATGCAGTGTGTGTGTGTGTGTGTGTGTGTGTGTGTGTGTGAGAGAGAGAGAGAGAGAGAGAGAGAGAGAGAGAGAGAGAGAGAGAGAGAGAGAGAGAGAGAGAGAGAGAGACTCCCCCTTGCCCACACCCCTTGCCCACTTTCTGGTGACTCTTCTGTCTCTACCTGCCATCTCCTAGGAAGCGCAGCACTGCTACTATAATGTGGGTTCCAGGGACTGAGCTCGGATGGACCAAGCTCTTTTTGCCTACTGATCCCTCTCCCTGGCCTTCATTCTTACGTTTGCACACATGTATATAATATAGTTTAAAACACTCATCCTCCATTACCCTCTCTTGACCCCGCCTTCTCCCATTCATCCTCTTCTTCTTCCAAACAAGTCCTCCTTCTACTTCCGCGTTCCCTCACCCCCTTATTTACAAGAGCATCGGCAACTTCCCAGAGGCTACACCACTGAAGAAAAACGCCTCCTTCCTCAGCGATCCTTGGAATTAACAAGCCCTTGGGTGGGGTGGGACCTCTTGGTCGTTTCACTCCTGTATTTAGTCTCTTTAACTGAGAGTGCATTACACAAGGCCAAGATTTGTCTGAGGTGATCAGTCCTGGATCTCCTAGTGACTAGAGTAACCCTGTACTTGCAGTAGACTTCGTCACAGTATGTATCTAGTTAATGGAAGGGAGGGAAGGAAGGAAGAAAAGGGAGGAAGAAAGAAGGAACAAATGAAGGAAGAATGGGAAGAAATGACTTTTTTCTCCCCAGACACAGGGTTTGTCTGTGTAGCCTTGGCTGTCCTGGACTCATTCTGTAGACTAGGCTGGCCTCAAACTCAGAGATCCACCTGCCTCTGCCTCCCAGAGTGCTGGGATTACATGCATGTGCCACCTCGCCCAGCTAGGAAAAGACTTAAAACAAAACAAAACAAAACAAAACCTTCTGCAACTACTCCTAACTCTGACCATTTCATCATACTAAGTCACTTTATGGTTTGTCTCTTCCCATGAGGGCTGGAGCTGAAAGCCAAGGCCTGGCTTCCTGTGGTGGGCCTTGCAAAGAGGAAGTCAAAGCGGAAGTGTAAGGCAGGTAGATGGATGTATGTACCTGAGGGGGTGTGTGGTGAGAGCCAGAGCTATTGCTTGCCTCACCTTGGTCCCAGTGAGCCCTGAGATCGTAGTATTTCTTATAGCCAGCAATCCCATAAGTTGCAGGAGACTGTGACTTGGGTGGGGTGGGGGTGGGGGCAGGGAGTCAGACACAGGCTGAGGCAAACACTGGCATGGAAGAGCCACATCCTTCTGCGTGATTGGCTGGCAACATGGCCAGGAGTGTCTCCCAGCAGATGGCCATGAGAAAGACGCCTGGGCACAGCCTGGCTGCCATGTGGCTCCCTGGCACAGGATGGATGGCAGGCTTCCCAGGGACCTGGAGCCCTTGTCTCACTTGGCTCCTTGCCCATGGTCCTCTGTTTCCCTCACTTCCCAAGGGTGGAGTCTTTCTATGTATCTGGCTGGGACGAGGGAAAGTGTGTTTATTCTTCATGTATGCACACATCTCGCTCTGCCTTAAAGACAAACTGTAGACTTTACACCCCGCTTCATACTCACTGTTTTCTCATTCCATGGTGAGTGCTTCCCCCAAAGCAGTGGGTGACTCTGGCTGTCTGTCTGTCTGGGGAGAGAGAAGCCTGGGCTGGGGACTGCCTCTCCAGCTCTCCCGTGTGCCTCCATCCTCTCAGGGTATCACTCAGCTTCAAACTCCACCAGGCTGCAGCAAGGTCAAAGACATCCCAAGTGATGTCAATGCTAGAGGCACCAAGCTCACTCAGAGAAGGGAGGGAGGGAGGAGGGGAGGAGAGAGGGAGGGTAGGAAGGGGGAGTGTAAGAAGGGAGGCAGGGGAAGGGGAAGGAAGGAGGGAGAGGAAGGAAGAAGAGAGGGAATGAAGGAGGAAGAAAATCTAGGTGTGGAGGGAGCGTGGACGAGAAGGAAGAAACGAGGAAGAAAGAGAGGGACAAAGGGAAGGAGGGAGGGGGAGGGAAAAGCAGGGGAGAGGAAGAGAGAAGAAGGGAAGGAAGAAGGAAGGAAGAAGAGCAGGGGAACTGAAGGGATAAATAAAGGAGGGAAGGATAAGGGGGAGAGCGAGGAGAGGGAAAAGAGGACGCGGAGAAGGAAGAAGGAAGAAATGAAAGAGAAGAGAGCGGGCCTTGAACAGGAAGAGCGAGAAAGAATAGCCGAATCCTCCATAATTAAAAACATTCTTGTACTGTAATCAAGCCTACGTTCTAGGAACAGGTTTGGGGGGTGGTATGGAGCCAACTGGTCCACTCTTTTACTTTTGTTCCAAAGTGAGGCCGAACCCCAGACACTGAAGTGTTTTGTTACCAGCAATCATTTCCCCAGCTGGGGAAATCAGTCTGAAGGAGGGAAGTACGGCTGGGCAAGACTTTTCTCCTATTGTTCCACCCTACCCACAAACCCCCTAGAGAGGTGGGGGAAGGGGACACACAGGGCCCCCTTCCCTGGCCATCTGCCCCTGGTTACTGAGCAACTTAGCCACCCTGCCTTTCCCACAGTCCTTTCCCCAGAGCTTTGGGCCAATGGGCTTGGAATGGTAGTTTCCTCTTCCTTGGCAGAGATCCAGGGCCAGAGCTCATTTGGAAGCACAGAAAGAAAAAGCTAGAGGACCCTTGAGTGGCCGGCTCTTACAATGCTGAGAACCTAGTGGGCTTGGACACTGAGGCCACAGAGGGACAGATGTCATCCTCCACAGGCCTTGCGCTGCCCACTGTGTTCTGAAGTGGGGAGGCAGCAGCCGCCCCGAGTGGATCGGGAGCTGAAGAGCTCTTCTTGGCCACTTATCCTTCGCCTATCAGGATCTTCAGATCCACAAGAGTCTTTGTACATTTCCCTTTGAGCCAGATGCCAGGCAGCCCTTTGAGTTCCCAAAAAAGAAATAGAAAAGGACTCAGGAGGGGGCACACATAGTCCGCCCTTGAGTGGCATCGGCTTACCTGCATAGGCTTGTGCCACAGGTAGGGTTGCCTCACTCTCTAGCTGTCTAGCCAGGGTCAGGACAGGACCCTGAGAGGCATGACAAAGCACAGGGGCCATCAGGGCTGGAGAGAGAATGACAGCACAGCAAAGTGACAATTTCTGATCAGGGGGCCATGTGGGGCTGGGGACCTGTGTTTCTCAGACCTAGGCTTTCAGGGGATAGTCTAAGACTATGCTGTTTTAAGTAGTGATAATGGTGGTCTTTCTACGGAGGTGCCACATGCCAGGTATACTCAGTGTGTTTGCCCTTCTTTGGTCCTTACTATGACTTTGTGAGGAGGTACTTTAGGGGTTCTCTTTATCCATGGGTGTATGTTCTATGACCCCCACAGATAGGATTGAATACAGTTTATATTACATTCTTTCCATATACATGCCAAACTGTGATAAAGCTCAGCATATAAATAAGATACAGGAAGAGATTAACAATATTTATATAGAACAATTATGATGATGTAATAATGAAAGCTATGTGAATATGCCCCCCCCTCCATATCTTATTGAACTTTTACACTTTTTACTTTGAGGTCATATTTCTCACTTCTCTTTGGAAGATTCAAATTGTTTTCATGGCTATTTGTTGTTCAGGTCCAGCGGATGGCCTGGGTCCTGTGTCTGACAGGAGGTCCAGGTGCTGCTTGCCTCTGGAAGAGAACAGATGGACCTCAAGATCAAAGGTCCCATTTCTCACTTAGAGGTGGCTTAGAGTGCTCCGGTGAGGCCTGTGCGCTAGGCCGGGGTGTAGAAAGTGCTTTCCACTGAGTGTTACAGTTAGCTAGCTTTTTTAGAATGAGATTGCTGGTACCAGACAGCAGTGGAGACTCAGGAGCTCCATAGGCCTGTGATGATACCAAAAGTGTTACAGCTCCCAAGCTAGTGGCTTCAGCAGTCAAGCCCCCACTGTTCAGTGGCAGTTCTTCCCCAGAATGAATGATGATGCTCAGTCAGTCATGGTGGAGGCATGGAGTGACAGGGCAAGCCAACCAACTTTTATTTTCACGAATCGGGCGTTTATAAGCCTTGGGCAGTGGGAAGGGTTTGAGGGTGAATGTGACTGATTTGCTGGGGGTAGGGGTACCAGGATACTTGATTTACATGCAGGAGCATGAGGTCCTATCACAAGAAGGAGAGAACAGTACTTAATCATTCTATGGGTTGGGGGAAGAACTTCCAGGTATGATTAAAGGCCATTGGCTGAAGGCTAGGATCTCCTTAGCACAGAGTGGGGTATTTCCAGCAATCCCCAGGTACTTGATGAACAGGTTCTATCAGGAAAGGGTCAGGCCTGTAGTCTTCCCTGAGGGTTATATGACAATCCTTAGGGAGTTTGGGAGGTCCCCAGATCAGGCAAAGAGAGAACCCCACTGAGAAAGGGAGCCTGTTGCTGTATACTGAGCTCAGAGGCTATCCAGGAGTGCCAGACTTCAACCTTAAAAGGCAGGGTTCCATAGCTATTATTGTGTTTTGTGGTATAAAAAGGGAATACTTACACTTGACTGCAGTACTATACTATACTATACTTACACAGGGTTCAGGTCTGTCTCCTGTCAAGCAGGGCAGAGCAGGATGGGGTAAGAATTCAGAAGAGAACACAATTCAAAACTTAAGAATTATTAATTTCTTGAATTTCTCATTTAATATTTTCAAGTGGCCACAGGCATCTGATCTCAGAAGAGTAGAACTTGGGACGTGGGGACTGAGACAACTAAGAAATCTTTATTGTAAAGTCAACAAACTTCTGAGCCTGTCTGTGAGGGAGTTTGTATATCAGGCTAGCTGAGAAGGGAAGAGTCGATCTGTAAATGGCTGCTTCATGCCCTAGGCTGGGCTCTTTGACTCAATAAAAAGAGGAAGTAAAGCCAGGCAGTGGTGGCACACACCTTTGATCTTAGCACTCGGGAGGCAGAGGCAGGTGGACCTGGTCTGCAGGGCAAGTTCCAGGACAGCCAGGGTTATACAGAGAAACCCTGTCTCAAACACAAAAATGAAAAGAGAAGTAAGCTGATGGGTGGGCAGCGTTCCACTCTGCTTCCTAACTGAAGATGTCATGTGAGCCAAAAAACATGCTTCCTTTGGTAAGTTGCTTTGTTGGGTATTTCATCACAGAAATGAGAAAAAGAATACAGGGCCCCACTGTGTACCCATTCACAGGTCACAGGGAGGAGACCCAGCTCAACTCCTTTAGTCTTTTAGCCTCTGAAGTGGCAGAGCTAGGAATTGAGGTTAGGAAGAAGGGCTCCAAGTCTATGTCCCACAACTGCCTGGAGAAATTTCTAGATTTTTTTTTTTATGGTCACACTTGAATTTGTTTTCTATCTCTGTGTAAGCAATTACCACAAACAGCACCTGGCTGACAGCTCACTGTTCTGCAGATGAGACGTTCAACTGTGTTCACCAGGACGCTCTTTGCAGCTTGCAAGGACAAAAGTGAGGGAGCCCTGAGTGAGATTCAGCTTCTAGCCCATTTTGGTGGTTGGTAAGACTTAACATCTTGTGGCTTTCTGGCTGGGTTCTGGTTCCTAAATGGTAGGTGCTCATACGTGATCCCAGCACACACAAGCATGCCTTATTGAGCAACTATGAGCCAAGAATCCTGAGAGCCCAGCTCTCATGTTCTGCCTCCCTCAGCACTTAGTGAAAAAGACGAATAGATCAAGCCTGATGTTCTGATGAACTAACTGCATTCCAAGGCCTGTGTAGAATCAACAAATCTACATAAATCACGCTCCTAATACACGTGCCACAATGCACCACCAAGCTGCCCCCCAAGCCGGGCAAGCTCCAACTCTCCACCTCTGAAACAGCTCCTGGCTGCAGCTCCCAAAGAGGGGTGTGTCCACCGAGTGACTGGCAGTCAGGACTCCCATGGAGAGTTTGTCTTCAGTTACATACCGCACAGTCCCTGTTCGCTCTTGTCCGGCCCCCTGGATATGATTCCCCAGTCAGTTTCCTGTGTGGGCCACGTGTAAATGGAGACCTCATGTAACTTCTGTTTTCTAATGTCTTGGTGGAAATAAACAGAATTATGGAAGAACAAACGCCTGCTCCATTCCTGATCCTGGGTGACAGCTGTTAAATTGACAGGTTAAGGGTAACCTCAGCAGGGCCCCAGATGGAAGCTGGCCCTGTGAGGGGAAGGAGAAACAGGCATTTATTTTATGAGAGAGCAGGGTTGTCTTCTGAAGGCAGAGCTTCTTCTCCCCTCTCCATCTGGGGCTTAAAATTCCCAAGAGCATCACTTTACCTGAAGCTAAAATATGATTACGCACAGGCAACAGCCTGATCCAATATGCACAGCCTATGGTTTAATATTCCAATTAGTGCTATTTCCTTAGTGTTTCCTCAGCCCCTTGAAGTGCGTGCTTTGGGGTTTTAAGTGGTTTCCTCGCCCTCACCTGCCCGCCTTTGTCAGTGCACATTCATTTCAGTGTAGCTGTCTTGTACAGTAGGTGCTTCTTAAAAATAAATCATACTGTGGTGTGTGTGTGTGTGTGTGTGTGTGTGTGTGTGTGTGTGTCTGTGTCTGTGTCTGTGTCGATGTATGTTGTGTGGGAGTGTGTGGTATCTGTGTGCATGTGTATAGCATGTGTGTGTGTGTGTGTGTGTGGTGTATGTGTGTGTTGTGTGGGAGTGTGTGGTGTCTGTGTGCATGGATGTAGCATGTGTGTGTGTATGTGTGTGATGTGTGTGGTATGTATATGTAGAGTGTGTGGTGTATGTATGTGTGTAGCATGTATAGTTTCTGTGTAGTGTGTGTGGTGTGTGTGCATGTGATGTGTGGTGTGTGTATGTCTATGTGTGTATAGCATGTGTGGTGTGTTTGTAGAGTGTGGGGGTGTGTGTGCATGTGATATGGTGTATGTGTGTGTGTGTGTGTATAGTATGTGTGGTGTGTTTGTAGAGTGTGTGTGTGTGTGTGTGTGTGTGTGTGTGTGTGTGTGTGCAGGGGAAGACAACCTCAGTGTCAGTCCTTGCATCTTGTTTTAGAGAGCCTCTTTGCAATGTGCTGCTGCTGTGAGCCAGGCTGGTTGGGTGTGCAGGCTTCGGGCACAATCCTGGCTCTCCTTCCTATCCCTCCCATTTCATAGGGGTGCTGTGACTACTAACACTTGGACTAACAGTCCTGGCTCGGCTTTACTTAGGTTTTGGGGGATCTGAACCCAGGTCCTCATGGCTTGTCAAGCACTTTACCCTCTAAGCCATCTCCCTGGCCATGATCTGTGTATGTTAAAAAAAAAATGTATCCATCTGTCATGGCCTCTCACAGTGCAACATCCAGGGGGACACATGTGTTCTAAGGAGGGACCTCTTAGTTGGAATTATTTCTTCTGTCCGCATTCCTTTTAACACTGACTCCCAAGTCTGGGATTCATTTGCTGGCTAAGCTGGATGTTGTGTGGCTGTACTTGATGGAGTGTCCCTCTCCTGATTGCTGGGAAAGACTCCAGGCTTGGTGTAATAGCGCACACCTGTGACCCTAGCACTTGTGAGACCGAGGGAGCTCTGGAGTCTGACGCCACCCTGGGTTTAAGCCAATCTGAGCTACACAGAACCTATCTTCCAAAACCCAAATGGACAAACAAATGTGTTACCAGCCTTCTCTCTGGCAACTCCTACAGGCAGAGGGTGGGAGCAAGCTATCAGAGTTTTATTTGCCTGAAGGCTTAACAGACACTGGGGAGAGTCAATGACTAATTTAGGGAGGGAGTCATAGGCCTGGAGCTATAAAACTTTTGAATTCCATATGGGGAAAACTGTGTGTGCATGTGCCTCCCCCACCACACCCCTGCTAGATCTTCCTCAGTCTCCCAAGTGTCTGCTGTTATACCAAGCCTGGACTGAAGGGCTTTCTAATAGGCCCCAGTGTTAGAGTAACTTTTATTTGCCTGATTTAATTGTCATCTCGGAGGCATACTGCCCCTGTCTGTTAACTTAGGTCTAGTCCTGGAAGCTTCTAGATTCCACACAATATTATCTAGGTGAGCTACTGCTTAATAAGCTCACCCTTTCTTGTTCTTTATGAACTCTGGCTGTCTGGTTCAACTCAGCTGTTTTGGCTCAAATTCCTCTCCAAGCTGACTGATTCAGTCTGGCATCTCTCAGCTTCTGACTTTGCTCTGCTGGGTCTCATACTAACTTTGGCAATCTGTTCTAATCTTCTAGCTCTTTCTCATCCTTTGGCTCCTTCTGTCTTCACCTGCATCTAGCTTGTTCTCTCTTCAACCTGTCTCTGGAAAACTCTCCTGGTAAAAACTGCCTCAGAATTCCACTGAACTGAACCCTCACAAACTCAGCTCTGCTGCACAGCCTCTCAACTCACTGACTCTACCCAGCTGCCTGAACAGAACTGAGTAGAACTCAGAGATCACGTGACTCTGCTGGGATTTAGTTGTATACCACCAAGCCTGGATCTTAGCTTTTCTTTACCCGAAACTTGCTGCATAGCAGGCTGACCTTGAACTCAGAGATCTGCTTGCCTCTATCTCCTGAGATTAAAGGGGGGGGCATGTCCTGTATTCCATCCAGATCACACAGACCTAGAAGGTCCTCGGATGTGATCTCTTGTCAGAGAAGCATGTGATGAGTTAAAATTCCTCTGTACCCCAGCATAGCAAACATGGCCCCTGTTAACAATCAGGTACCTCCACAGCCAGCTCCAGGGACTCAGCAATCCAGGGACAGCAGGAAACACCATCTCTAGCTGCTGAGATGCAATTCGACACACTCCCACTGTCCCCATGAGCCGTCTGTCCTCCCCTTGAGCATGCACTACATCCCCTTATAAAGGGACCTGCTGTTCCTTTCTCCCCATTCTCTTCCCTGCCACCCTCACCCAGAGGCTGCCTCTGCACCCCCCCATCCCCCCCACCCCCAATAAAGCTCCCATGTGAGATCTGTTGCATGGTGTGACTTTTTAACATCTGCCAAATAGATTGTGGTAGCATTTGGTGTCACGACTCAGATTGGCTATCCTGGTGCCTGTGCTCCCTTGTGTGGGTCAAAGCCACACCAGGACCCTATTCCCTGTCTGCATGCAATAGGCTCGCTTTCCCGCCACATGATTGCTGGGCTCCTGCATCCAACACCGACCAGTTGGTGAGTTCCCCCTTCCTGGCTGGTGTAAATGTTTCCCTGGATTCAAAGGAGTGACTATTGAGCATCAGGCACTCCTCTGGTACCCTTGGAGGCTGAGGTACCCCACCTCGCCGCCCCCACCCCCACCCCGCCACAGTCTCTATGGCTAAAGCTGGCCCTTTTTGCTGATGTCCTTCATGGACCTTTCCCCTTGGGCGAGGCTTCACCCTTCTACCAGCACAGTTTCCTTTCTCCTTTGTAAATCCTAGTATTAGGCGAACCATGGCTGCTGGGGCTCTTAGCCTCTGGTCCTTGCCCAGCCTATGATAACTTGCTGGCCAGATTGTACTGCCTCATTCTAGTCCTGCCTGTGGCCTTGGGAGGCCTTGGACCCAGGCCTGTGACTCCTCTCCTCACCCATGGGATCTGTGTCTTCTGGAGAACCTCAGACCCCGACACCTAGCCCCCAGTGTAAAGACTTCTAAACTAATACACCTTTGCAACCAGACCTGGCCCCAGTATTCCTTAGACAGTGTACCAAAATGGCCACGTAACAGCACTCTAGATCCCAGTACTGTAGGGGACCTTTACAATTACTGCCAGCAATTGGGTAAATAGAAGGAGGTTTCCCATGTCCAAGCTTTCTCCTGTCTTCGCAACAAACCTTTTCTCTGTTCTCCCTGTTTCCCGACTCTGGTCCTTCTAGCTATAAAGTCTCAACCAGAAGAAACCTCCACTACCCTTGATCCTGCTAATGGGCCCTCTTCTTATCTGGCCCCTGTCCTCAGCTCCCTCTCCTCTGCCTTCTTCAGCCTCCTCTCCAGCAACAGGCCACTCTAACTGTCCTTCTCTGGTACCCACTTTCTCCTTACCAGCAGCCTTTAGTCCCCCCCCTCACACACTCATACTTGATCTCACTCTGTAATAAAACCCTCCCCCCCAGCCCCCACCAAGTTTAACCCAGACTCAGTTCTTCCTTTACAGGAGATTGTAGGGGCAGATGGCCTGGTCAGGGTGAGTGTCCCTTTTCATTAAATAGGGGGGAAACCCACCTGGGATCCTGTACCTCCAATCCCTCTACTTCTGTTAAAGAACTCCAATATCTTACCCAATCCTATAGACTCACCTTCTTTGACACATATATGAATTCTAACTGATGCGTTACTTCCTGCGGAGCACAGGTGAGTTTGGGAAAAGGCTAGAGTACATGCAGATGAAGTATACCAGACCAGCACATCCAGTCGGGCCTGAGGTAGTGCCTGACCAGAACCCCCAGTGGAATTACAGTACCCTAGGTGGCATTTTGGCTACATTTACGGCTTGCCTCCTGACCTGTCTCCACAACCATTAAATTAGGAAAAAGTCCAAGAGATCATCCAGGACAAACATGAAACCCCGTCTCAATACCTAGAATGCTTTCGAAGGCCTCCCCCTCGCCCCCCCCCCACAGTGTACTAATCTAGACCCTGAAAATCCAGAGGGCAAACAAGTCCTGATGACCTATTCCTTTTCCCAGAGTTCCCCTGACAGTAGAGCCAAGCTTAAGAGCTTGGAGAGAGGACCCCTAACTCCACAGGCAGAGAAGCCTTAGTGCTGGCCTTTACCATGTACCATGTTAGTACCATGGGAGAGATTAAAAAAAAAAAAAAAGCCTGTGAGCAAAAATACCAAATGTTGTCCAAGGTAGATCTACCAACTTCAGCGACTACCCAGACTCTCTTGCCTCCTAAAGCTCAAGGACCACTGGGTCCCTGTTTCAAATATGGTCAGGAGGGTCACTGGACTTAGTCCTGGCCTAATCCCTGCAAGCCACCACCGGGGCCATGTCCAAAGTGCGATCAAGAGATATATTGGGTTATTGATTGTCCCCACGTCCCTCATAGCACAGAGACATCACTCCCAGGTTGCCCTCCAGCCAACCTCCTAGGCCTGGCCATGGGTGATTAAAGGGGCCTGGCCTCCCAGCCTAATTATTGCCATCTTTGACAGGGAGCCCCAGGTAATCATCATGGTATCAGGGTGATGCATTTCCTTCCTCCTAGACACTGGGGCCACTTACTTGACTGACAGAGTTTTGGGGACCCATCTCTCCTTTTAGTTTCCCTATTGTCAGGGTAGGGGGAGAGCCTTATTAACCTTGCCAAACCCATCCACTGCATTTTGAGGGGTACTAACCTGCCCTATCCCCTTATTGGGAAGGGATCTTCTAGCCAAAGTAGGAGCCTCTATTTCCTTTGCTCCCCATATTCGCCTGACCCTACGCTTGCCAGCAGGCCCTTCCTCCTTCTAGCCACTCAACGTACTGGTTCTAACATGTCATTACCTTTGTCAGCCTCTCAGGTGGACACCCAAGTCTGGGATATCCCAAACACCCTGTCGTGGTTCGGCAGTTTGACTAAAGATAAGATTAAGATGGAGCCACCCTGTTGTGGTTTATTGTGGGGCATGGTCATTCTAAGACCCTCGAGCTCATAGTAAGAGCTACTCCTTTCTGGCTATAAACTAGCTTTTCCAGTAAGACTACTGGTAAAAATCAGATTAAAGGCCATCTGCCTGCGAGCAGCAGTTCTGGGAACTTTTTCCTGACTAATCAGATCTTTTACAACTTCCTTGTTTCTCTGGAATTTCTCCCTCTTCTGTGATTATAGCAGTGATAAAGGTAGATGCCTGCTGGAGCATTCCAGAGTTAGGTATCCATAGCAACTTTTGCTTACACAAATATCCATGCCCCTGTGCCTATAAAAATCCTGTGAAATTTTTCAATAAACAGGGCTTGATCAGAATCCAGACTTGCCCTCATTTCTTCATGTTTCTTTTACCCTCCCCCTCCCACTCGTCTGCCCCCTCCACAGGTACCTGTTGAAGACGCTATGGGCCGGAACACATTTACACTTAAAACGCCCACCTATGGGCCTTACACTTCCCAGGCCTAACCAGCCCCTTCTTCCTCTATGGAACAGAAGAAGTGATGTGCCCTCAGGGTCCTAGGTCACCAACTGGGACCCACCGTCCTCTTGCACCCATAGCATACCTGTCAAAGAAATTAGACCTGACCACCCAGGGGTGAGCTCCCTGTATACGTGCATTAACTCTTGCTGAGCTCCTTATTCAAAAATCTAAAAACTAACTTTTGGGTCACCTACCACTATCTTCTCCTGCCACAACCCGTCCCACCTCTTAACGTATAAAGGCTTACAAAATCTACCTCCTTCCAGGGATCTTTTTCTCCAGCTGGTGCTAGCAGAAGACTCTACACTTACTTTCCAATCATGCGCCCCTCTTAATATCTCAAATATTTTCCTCCCCCCAACAACTAAATGCAGACCACTCCCCATTTCATTCTTGCATCGCCCCATCCCTCACACATACAAGAAGGCACATTTCCTCACGCTGTCTATACCTGGTACACAGACAGCAGCCTACAAGCCCAGTGGTCCAGGGATGGAGATCTTTAAGACTGAAGAAAAAAAATAAAGCCTTTTCTTCTTCTTCTTCTTTTTTTTTTATGTACTCTTTTCTCTTTTTTAAATTTCAATATTAGCATCGAAGTGTTGCCTGGGAGCAGAGAAATGAATTCTGGGCCTCTTCTGGGAGAAAGTGCTCATGGTTTTATTTGTTTTAATTTTCTTTCCTGATGAAAAATATGCCATGGTTAGAGAGCAACAGAATAAACAGAACAGTAACTGGTGCTTCCCAATTTTCTTAGCAGAGTCCACATAGTTTTCTTTGAGTTCCATCAATATTTCAATGGTTTCCACAGGGCTCCTCCTCTAGGAAGCTGAGGTAGAGCAAGGTTCCCTAGTACCCTCCTTCCAGCTTCCATGTCACCAAGGCTGGGCTCTGTCTAGGGCAGAGATTGCAGGAAGGGGCCAATGGTAGGACTCTGTATGTCCTGGCTCCAGAGTAGGACAGGGCAGAGTTAAAACTCAATATGGGTAAATATAGAGTTTTAAAATGTATATAGGTAAGTGAACCTATGCCCAGCCATGTGTCACATCTCTGCCTGCTTTCTCTCAGAATTTACCACCCCTAGGCTGTCTTGACAGAACCCAAAACTGTTCCTCCATCATTTCTAATTCATATCTTCCCTCTCTCGAGCCTCTGTTCAAACACAGTGTGTACATCATCTTCAGTCAGGGCTGCTCATGGGAGGCTAAAATCTTGGAGAGGAGTCTCAAGCCAGAGAGCGCCAAAGGGGAAATTCAGATTACATACCAAAGCTCAGAAACCCAGCCAAGAGTTGTATCAACATGTGGGGATGCTGTGGCACATTGGTAGACTGTGTACTGGGAAAAGCCCTGGGTTGCATCCTCAGCACCACAAAAACAACACAACAAACAAACAAACAAACAGTAATAGGAATAAATTAATAAAATATAAAAATGTGGAAAAACAAACAAACAAACAACAACAAACCAAAAAGCACCACCCAGAAACTGAGGACCTGGTGATGTGGATGGCCTTACCTGTAATCTTCCAGAAGCTGGGGAACCGTTCTCAGGAATGCCCCACAATTTGCTTCCAGTGTTCCTTGTTGAGAAGGCATGTAACCCTTCCGGAAGCAGAGTGAGAGAGCTTGAAAGTCCTTGATGGAATCCTACTGTGGTAGCCCCAAAGACCTGGCTGAGCCTTATCCCATGGGATACACAGAACAGAGAAACGTGGGCAGTGAGTCTGTACTGGTGACAGAGACAGACATTTTGAGAATGTTCTTGAGCCCTATTATGCTCAGCAGCACTTATGTCAGGCCCATTTACTATCTTCTGAACTTGAATATTTCTGAATTGTCACGAGGAGCATGCCTTTCCCAACCCATACCACAGGCTCAGCGCTCTGCCACTTCCCTCCAACACCTCCAGGACTTTCTCTGCTTTCCTAGTTAAAAATCCATCTTACAAAGGGTCTCAAGGTCCCCAACACCAGCTCCTTATACGGATGAGTCTCTGTAATGGCTCACCCTGTGCTAAGTGCTTTAGATCACAGGCATATTAAATTCTCATTGACATATGAGAAAACAGAAGCGAAGGAGGTGACTATTTTTGTCAGCTCCTGTGCGGTGTCCGGGATCCGATTCCTGGAGCTGGCTGCTCCTGCAACTTGGACTCTTAACCATTCCGTTCTTTCCATTTCTAGAGGCACACTGGGGTGGAGGTCTCGGTATCTGAGGTAGGAAATAATTTGAAACAGACTTTGGACTTTTAGAAATGCATTTGACAGTTTTTACAAAGCCTTTGAATATGTAATGTACAACAGAACTTCCCTGGAACTCTGAGCCGTACAGCCAGCCATACAGGGCAGGATGCATTAGGAAGCGGTGCTCAGCACAGCATATAAATGGCGAGCCAAGTGCTGTCCTCATCAGTCTTCTTTCACCTTGAGGACACCAAGTCTCAGTTGAAGTGACCTGCTGGAGCCAGCCCAGAAGACAAGCGATGTGTCCTGTGACTGCTCATAGCTCACAGGCTGCTAGCTCATCCTTCCTGGCCTCCCACTTTCAGAGAGTGTGCTGATTTTCTCTGGAACATACTGGCCCTTCAAAGAAGCTTTACTCAGTACTAGAAGCCCAGTGGGGAAATCAGAAACAGGATGTCAAAAAAAAATACAAAGGCCTCAGGTTGCAATAATGCTGTTGGAAAGTGCAACCAGGAAACGTTTCGTTTCTCTCTGGAGAGCTGGCTTGGCCTTTTCGGAGGCTTGAGAATGAGGTGAGGAGAGCCCAAAAGCGCTCAGTGGAACTGCTGGGATTGGCCACCTGGGCCTGCGCCCCAGGATGACATATAGACACGGGCCATGCCTGTGGAAACCAGCCAGGAAGTCAGAGTGATGTCAGGCCTGAGCTGAGGAGAAGTCCTATTTTCCATCTTTGATTTGTTCTCTCTCTCTCTCTCTCTCTCTCTCTCTCTCTCTCTCTCTCTCTCTCTCTCTGTGTGTGTGTGTGTGTGTGCTCCTTTTCATGTTTTCAAGCTAAAACTTATATTTTTCATTTTCCATCTTGAAAATGAATGGGCTCAGTGATACCAGTGTTTCTCACCCACAGGAGGAGATTCTTGCCGCCTCCCAGAGATATTTTTGGGTGTCATAACCAGGGATTCAGGATGATGCTGTTGGCATCTACTGAGTGAGGCCAGGGATGTTGCTAAACATCCTTTAATGCACAGGACAAATTGTCCAACTAAATGTCAGGAGTGTCAGGGCAGAGTGACCTTTGCTGAGCCCTCTGGAATGTTCCCACTGAATTAACCCTGTCAAGCACAGATCAGGGCAGAGGAAATGTTATGTTTGGAAGGTGAAAGATGGCATTCCTTTGAATTGTCTTACTGGAGAACTTCAGAAAATTACATTAAGCCCTGATCCATAATTCCTTCTTCCCCGCCCTGCCCTTCCCCTCCTCTCCCCTTCCTTCCCTCTCCTCCCCCTCCCTTCCCCTCTATTAACTGAGCTCCTGTCCTGACCCACAGCCACAGCAGACTCTTTCATTTTACTATATGACCCAATCATTGCATTATGCGCTGTCACATCATCTCCAAGATACTTCCTAGGATAGTGTCACCCACTTGTCACTCGGCCTCTTAAGAAATTTCTGTCTGTACAGCCCTTACTCATTTCATGACCGTTTCAGTTAATTGAAAGGAGACAAGCAGGACATGTCACCTTGCAGCCCCAGCATGAGCTCTGGGCTATTTTATCAATTAATTCATTTGCTTGTTTGTGTTTGCTTTTGTGATACTGGACTTGAACTCAAGGCCTTGTACATTCCCAGCCCTATTTTTTTATTGTATTTTTACTACATTTATTTATTGTCTGGGGGAAGGAGGCACATGTGGAGGTCAGAGGCCGACTGTCAAGGGAGTCGATTCTTTTCCTTCTACCATGTGGGTCCCAGGGATTGAACTCAGGCTGCAAGGTTTGGTGACACTCTCTTTTACCCACTGAACCATCTCTGGACCTTTTTACTCTGAGACTGGGGTCTCACAAAGCTGCCCAGGTTTGGCCTTGAAACTTGCTCTGGCCGGATCTTGTGGCTTCTGCATGAGGTAAGTCTTTGACCTTGACTAAGTCAGGCCCAATGCACATCTAGGCTAGGAAGGCAGAAAATAAACCTGGGTGCTATGTGGTCTGTTTGTTAATATGTCCCTTGCAGCTCTGATTCCAAGAAATATTAATCCTTTGGCCTCAGCCTCCCAAGTAGCTGGGATTGCAGGCCTGTCACTTGGCCCAGCCAGGCTACTTTGCCTCCATTTTCCAAGTGAAAACAGAGACTCTGGTTATTCATTATTTGTGAAATGAAGCAATAAGCCAATAAACCACATGCGCACACTCAAGACGCACACGCACACACACACTCACGCACGCACATGCAGATACCCACACGTATACTCACACACATGCACAGACACACACACACAGACACACATACACAGACACACACACACCACTTTCTTAGCAAGATGTGCTGTTTTTATGAAGAGGCTCGCTTGCCAACTGATCTTGTAGTACCCAGGGTTGTGATCTGATTTTGAGAATTTTGGGGAACTAGCATTTAATTAGTCCTGCAACTTCTACACAGGACGAGCCTTTCTTTTCTTTTCTTTTTCTTTCTTTCTTTCTTTCTTTTTTTTTTTACGAGCCTTTCTTAAGATCAGCCCATGAAATGTCTTAGAGGTCATCGCCCATCATGAGGGAAAGTCAGGGTAGGAACTCAAGGCAAGAGCCAGGAGGCAGGGGAGATCACGGAGGACCTCTGCCCATTGGCTTCCTCAGCACGGCTTATTCAGTTTGCTCACTTATGCAATCCAGGACCACCTGCTCAAGGGTGGCACTGTCCGCAGTGGGATGGACCTTCCCTCATCAGCCGCCAATCAAGAAAATCCCTTACAGATTTGCCTGTAAACCAATCTGATGGAAGCATTTTCTCAACTTTGTCTCCCATTTTCCAGATTACCCTAGTTTGTGTCAAGTTGACAAAACAAACCAACCAACAAAAAACTAACCAGCACAGTGTTATTGAGTCTGCTTGCTCAAACTATGTCCCTTGCAGTTCTAAATCCAAGAGATGCAATTCCATTTACAACAACAAAGTGATGAAAGGTCCATAGTCAAGTATGAGTGAGTAGGGGGGGGGGCAGGGAGGGCGGGGCACAAGCCTGAGGAGAACTTGAATGCTTTTCTTCAGAAGCTGTCTACCCTTCTTGTTTGCTCATTTGTCTGCTTTTGCCACCTGTCCTAGTTTGCTTTCTATTGCTGTCATATAAAACTGACCAAAATCACCTTGGTGAAAAAACAGTTTTATTTGGCTTACCCTGCCGCATCACAGTCACTGAGGGATGCCGGGGCAGGGATTTATGGCAGGAACATGGAGGCAGGAACTGAAGCAGACAGCACGGAAGATGCTGTTCACTGGCTTGTTCTCCCGCTCATACTCAGCCTGTTTTCTTATAGGAGCTTGGTTCATCCTGCCTCGGGGTGCTGCTACCCACAGTGCTCTGGGGCCTTCTACATCAACCATCAGTTGTCTGGATGACACTCCACAGACTTGCCCACAGGCCAATCTAGTGGAGGGCAGTAGCTCAGCTGAGGTTCTCTGTTGCCAGCGGTGTCAAGTTGACAACCAAAATTAGCCTTCCTTCCTCGTTCCCCAGCTCTAGGATTACAAGCCCGTGCCACTGTGCCCAGCTTTTTCATGTGAGTTCTGGAGACTGAACACTGCTCCCCACCCCATGCTTGCGAGTCAAGTAGTTTTCAAGCTCTTCAATGTTTTAGATCAAGGAAAAGCTTTTGAACACAAGACTTACCAGAGTCATTTTTAAAAATTTAATTATTTAATTATTTTTTTTTTTACCAGAGCCATTTAATATTCCCAGTTCTCATGAATCCTGGGAGGAATAAGTGAGTCTTCACTGCACAACAAACATACATGTTCAAGGAAATTGTTTTCTGAGGATCTGGAATTCCTCATGTGTGTTTTTGCCAATGTTGGGATGGCACAGTGCCCAGATCCCCAATGGCATAATGTCTAGATTCCCCACCCAACTGGTGCAACCAGGATCTCCATTGTGAGTGTGTGGGAGAAGGCACCAGTGGGAATATCTAGCCGTAGGCATCTGTTATTGTGAGCGGGGGACCCAGGTGTCTCTGAGCCTTCTGTTGAGATGTCCGTGGCGTTGGGCAGTGCCTGTTTCTCACCATCTACTCCTGGGAGAAGGTCTGTGTCTCTTCCCTGAAGGCAGATGCCTGTAGGAGGCCGGCTTCCTGGACGCTCCCCCTATTGGTCCTCCTTACGCTTTTATTTCTCCCCAGCCAGATGCTAGTAGAATATTAGGGAACAGAGCGTTGCCATGTGTACGGACCAGAGCCTTTGATGGGACCATGACAGGCAGAGGAGGTCAGCTGGCCTCCCTGAAAGTCACTGGACCCAGTGTCTCACTTGTTCCAGCAACTAGCCACTGCTCCCTTGGCCTGTTAGCTACAATCAGGAGGAAGCGTGGACCCATCTCCTTCCCACAGCTGAATCAGGCCACAAGGCAAACAAGGCCCCTGCTGACAGGAGCAGGTGTCTTGGATTTCCAGATGTCAGCCACAGGGGTTAGCGAGGACATGGAGTATGAAACGATGTCCCTGTGGCAGGACAGCCTTTAATCATGATGCCTGCTGCTCACAGGGACACTCTGTCACTTTCTTCCTTGGAGAAAGCAGGAAAAGGAAAGCCTGGGATTCATGGTCTGCTGCCGGAGCAAACATAGGCTTCCACAGGCTGAGTCTCTCTGGATGTCTGTCAAGCCCCTGGCACAGCCCTGGAGTAAGAATGTCTGCTGGCAACTCTGGCCATGCAGGTGTACAAGCAGTTCTCTGGGTAGGACTAGCTCTCTGTAAGCCTCTGGGACCACAGGCTGTCCCTACCTGGTACCAGCCAAGTCCATAACCAGCCACAGGAAGAAGCAGAACTCTTGCTAGGTCCCTGGCAGCCTGAGCTTCAGGAACTTGGCATCTGGGCTGCCCATGGGAGAGGACGCAGGCCAGGCTAGCCTGGATTTGGCTCCATCTGTCTCCAGCTCCTGTCTGGCCTTTTGGCTGTGGGGTGGGATGGGAGCCTGTGTAGGTCCTGCCTCTCTCAGCACCTGCTCATCAGGAGACCTCATGACTGCACACTCTCCAGTGAGTTAAGTAGGGTGAGGTGGGGCATCCTCAGGAAACCACGGAGAGGAGGAAGGATCTACTGCAGCCAAGAGCCAGAGACTAGGGCCCGCCACACCCTCCAGGCCTGGCAGGCAGGTCGAATTTCCACTTCAAGTCTTCACAGCTTCCTTCTCAGCATGGCTGCTCCAGGGAGAGAGGGACTTCCCAATAAACTCCACGTGAAAACTCATAATCCTGACAGTTCCTGCCATTCCTGTCCATTCTCTTAAAGGTTAATCTGCTTTTCTCCTTATTAATGATGGGCCACAGCAAGCCAGCCGGGGTCTCTCCCGTGTTTGGGTAGATTTAGGCTAATAGGCTATTTTATTTCCATGGCAACAGCTTCCAGTGTTACAGGAAGATAATTTTCCAGACAAAAGATTTGCAGGCCTTATTATTCAGCATGGATCTGACTGGGAAGGCAGGGAGACTGGGCCCTGGGCCTGCCCGAGATGCCAAGGTCTCACGCACTCGCTCGGGCACCTGTTTGCCTCTGGCTTCTGAGTCCCTGGTTAGTTAGGGGAAGCATTGGCAGAAGCTAGCAGAAGCTGAATGAAGCTGTCCTTTGGAAGACAATGCCATGACTGTGTTTCCCTATCAACTAATGGTGCCAGAGTGGCAAGTGGCTTGTGTCACAGTGATTGTCACCACAGCAGGGACCTCTATTCTTTCACAGTGAGCTAAGGGATGCCCTTAAAATAGCTCCTCTATTTCCCAGGCACAAAGAAAGGCAAGCTTGTGGTGTATATGCCAATCAGATGTTCAATACCTGCTTCCACAGCCACCAGATTAGTCACAGGACGGCCTCTGCTCTCGGAGGCTTGGAGTCTATTAGTGTGCTAGGGGACAGGGAGATTTAAATAGAGAAAAGAGAGCTGGGGAGATGTTTACTGTGCAAACACAAGGACCTGAATTCTGATCCCAGAGCCTGTTTAAAAAAAAAAAAAAAGCCAGGCCTGCTTGGAGCCCAGCACTGGAGAGGCAGCATCGAGGAGATCCTTGGGGATCCTTGGCTAGCCAGTCTAGCCACATCAGTGAGATCCAGGGAAGCGAGAGACCCTGGAAAGAAAGGAAGGAAACAAGAGAAAAAGGGAGGGAGGGAGAAAGAATGAGGGAAATGAACAAAATAAAGGAGGTGGAGACACATAGACACTTGATTTCCAGGGTTTTCCGGCCAGCCAGTCTACCCAAAACAGTAAGCTTCAGGTCAGCAAAGGGCTCTGCCTCAGAAAGAAATTAGGTCACCTTTTGGCCTTCACACACACACACACACACACACACACACACACACACACACACACGCATGTGTATGCACCTCACTCCTACATGCACGCATGAACAGGTACACACACAAAAGGGAGAAGGCATTCTGTACCTAAAATCAAACACACACACACACACACACACACACACACACACACACACACACACAAATAAATAGAGCAGTGGTTCTTAACAGACCCTTTAATACAGTTCTTCATATGCTAGTGACCTCCCTACCACAAATTATTTTCATTGCTACTTCATAACTATAATTTTGCCACTGTTATGAATCATAATGTCAATGTCTTCTATGCAAGATATCTGATATCCGACCCCTGTGAAGGGGTCATTTGACCTCCGAAGGAGTCGCAACCCTCAGATTGAGAACCTCTCAAATAGAGAAAAGAAACCAGTAACAATTCTTTACAATCCGTATTATAGTAAGGATGGCCAAATGCTAGGGTATGGTAAGCGACTTGAATAAGATGTCCCCCCCCCCCCTAGTCCTGGGTATTTGAATCCCTAGTCCCTGGTTGATGGCCCTCTTTGTAGAGACATAGGAGGTGTGGTCTTGCTGAAGAAACTGCGACACTTGGGGTGAACTTTGGTGTTTTCAAAGTCACACATCATCCCCAGGTTGGTCTCAGGATGCAGACCCTGAGCTCTCAGCTCCCAGCCCCAGTCTCTGTGCCTGCCTGTGGCCATGCTTCCCCACCATGATGTTAGAGCCTTATCCCTCTGGAACAGCAAGCCCCACACAAACACTTTTTCTATAAACTGGCTTTGTCATGGTGGGTTGTGTGTGTGTGTGTGTGTGTGTGTGTGTGTGTGTGTGTGTGTGTGTGTGTGTTATCAGAGCAATAGAAAAGTAACTAAGACAGAAGGCGGAAGAGACACTTGGGAATAAATGTTTTTTTAGAAAGGTGTTGAGGGCTGTGTAGGAGAAGAAGCCATCCCCGTGTTAACTACTCAGCCACCAGGAACATTGTCTAGGGTTTGGAGATTCAAGCAGGGGCCAAATAGACTGACTCTATATTTATTCCCTGATGGGGTAGTGATACATTAATTAATATTTAGCATATTAATTAGAGTGGTTCCGAGAGAAGTTCTTAATGTGGCCAGAAGCTGAGGGATGGGAATGCTACCTCTCAGACTCTTACACATAGTTAGGCAAGACGTGTGCTGCCCTAGGGGACGCCAGTCCTCTTAGGGGCACTGTAGAGTTATATAGCAATTGTGAGTTTTCTAGAAGGTGGCATCTGAAATGTCCTCAGGAAGGAATGTCATGCTATAAATTGCACAGAATTAACTCCATGCTCTGGTGGGGCTCTGACCAGGAGCAGAGTCTTTCCTGAAGTCTCACTTCTTGGGACTTGTAGTCTAGGGAGAAGCTTAATTGGTTCAGAGAAGGCAGGCAGGAGACCTAGAGGCCAGGAGCATCCGGTGCCGCTGGCAAGGTAGCATCCCAGGAACTGAGAAGAGGCCACGTGGCTGCTTCTAGGTAAGGATGGGAGCAGGGTGCCCAGGGCTGTTGAGAAGAGGCACAAGAGCCACTCTCCTGTAGCGTTGCTCACCAGGGACGCAATTCGGGCACAGGTGGATGACCCAGAAGCAGCTGTGGCTGGTGTGTGAGAGGAATTGCCTTAGGACCCCCAAGACCAAGGTTTCAACAGAAGGGAAATTTATTAGCCCCATAGGGATAGAGGGCAGGGAATAAGAGACAAAGACAGGAGATAGAAGGAGAAGGCATAGGGAACAAGGGAGAGGACAGAAAGGAGGGGCAAGGGGGAGGGGTACCAGGTATTTGTCCAGGGGTGGGGGGATGGGACAAAAGGACTGCCTCTGGCTAGAGATGAGACTGACATATAGGTAAATGGCAGTTTATAAAGGCAAAATGGCAAACCCTGTGTTAGGGTGAGGTGCTTAATTTTGATTGGGCATGTTAATTAGGGCAGCCCAAGGGAGGTTTTGATTGCTGGACTTCAATACTTTGATAGCTGAACCTTGACAGTCTCAGGAGGAGGAATTGGCCAAGTAAGGGAATGGACCTTGGTGGCTAGCTTTAGGATGCAATCTAATGGTGGCTACTTTTAGCATGTGATCTAATGGTTCTTTAGCAAGGCAGAGGGAATCCGGGAGATGGCAGGGCCTGCCAGGTCCATGCCTGCCACACTCAAGGTGGCCAGGGTCCCTTCAGAGTGGAAACAAAGCAAACGGTGGCCCACATTCAGTTCAGTGATGGTGACTCTGTTATCAGAGGCACCCAGGATGCAAAGTACAGGTCCTTTTCTGAGCTCCACCAAAGAGTGTCTGAAACAGCCTCTCTGGGGTGAGGGCTGAGGATCTGTGTTAGACCCAGGATGCTTTGGGACTGTGGTACAGCAGGATTAAGAGCAGCACAGAAAGGCCAGTGGCTGTCTCCGCTGCAGTCAGAGCTGGGTGTGAGAGAAGGCCATGGGCAAGCTCAAGGCATCCCTTACACCTCTCTAGCAATCCACTGGTTGCCATCAACAATTTTGTTTCTCCCTTCGTCCCTCGCTGCTCACTGAGGGACAATTCCGAGGCGTTTTGTTCTATGCTGCGGGAGCCCTGAGTTAAGAAGGATCCTGAGGCTGTGCGATGCCTGCGGAAAGGCAGGTGATGGTGTGGATTGAGTCTCTGATTAGGGAGGTAACAGGTGAGAAGTTACAGAGAGCCTTCAGGCCACCCAAGCCAGCACAAGGCACCTCTGTCCTTGATCATCATGAGCGCACACACTATGCTCTGCGGCCTTCTTGTTCAGGTCCTCTCTTGACTTTGTCCTGGTCGCTACCTTGCTGATTCTAGGCCCCAGAGATCCTCTCAGTGTTGGGCAGAATAGGACCTGCCAAGCAGAGAAGACGCAGGGATACTTGCCAGGCGATGGAGGGGAAGCCAGCTAGGAGGGAGGTTGATGTGGCTACAGGACAGTCATGGACTCACATGTGAATGGAAATTTCTATCTTGTATGTGCATGTGCACATGCGTGTGTGTGTGTGTGTGTACATGTGTGTGTGCTCATGAGCATGTTTGTGTCAGTGTGTGTATGCTTGTGCATTGGTGTGTGTACACTAATGCTTTGACTGAAGATGCATATGCTAGCCCACATGTATGCTAAATTGGCATAGAAACATGCACCCAGACACCTGTGAAGAGTCAGTCCAGCTAGGGTGACTGGAGTGAAATGTTGGCCTGTGTTCGTTTGTGTCAGTGCCACTCCACTGTGGGTTACATAATGACAGCACTGGGAGAGCCTGGCAGCTCTCTGATCTACAACTTCAAGTGAAGCTTGCTCACAATCAGAAAGGGACTTTAGGGGAAAACAGTTCAACTTCACATATTTTAATGCAGTCAGTAGCAAGGCCTCCACTCTTCTTCTCTCTCCCATTGCTGGGTGAGCACTGCTGGCAGCCCCTTCTCCCAGGGACTCCTAGCAGCTCATGAAACTGCACCCTGTGCAGCTTGGCAGAGGTTTCTGAAAGACCCTGCTGAGAGTGCCAGGGTCCCTCAGCAATTCAAGGCCTTCTCACCAGCTCCCGGTCACATCCACGGGCCTGTGGGCATCCAAATGGGCTCCATGACACAGAGAGGAGCTAGAGGCAGCCTGTGAGGTTACAGTCAGAGTGAGCCTGTGCCACAGAAATCATAGCAGGGATGAGTTCAGTGCTACAAGGGAGGTCACCAGAGGCAGTGATGAGAGAAATACCCTGACTTATCCCTCCCTTCTGCCTCCTAGGAGGCACCTTCCACTGGCCACACCCAGTGCAGTAGTTTTCATTGACCACATCTAATCTAGCACCTCCTAGTGGCCAGCATCCAGAACTTCTGATTTCCTACATCCAGCCTAATCTTCCCACGGATGCAGTACCACCCATCAGGCATACCCGACCAGGATCCTAACCAGCACAGTGTAGATGTCCACATTCTGCCATGTGGAGCAGGGCAGTGGGGACTGAGACCTGCGGTAGTTTGAATAAGAATGACCCCTATAGGCTCATATATTTGAATGCTTAGTCATCAGGGAGTAGCACTACTTGGGAGGGATCAGGAGGTGAGGTTTTGTTGGAGTAGGTGTTGCTTAGTTGGAGGAAGTGTGTCACTGAGGTTAGGCTTTGAGGTTTCAAGCTCAAGGCAGGCCCAGAGTCTCTCTCTTTTCCTGCTGCCTTCAGATCGAGACTTGGAACTCTCAGCTCCTCCAGAACCTTGACTGCCTGTGTGCTGCCATGCTCTCCACCATGAGGATGATGGACTAAACCTTGGAAACTGTAAACCATCCCCCAAGAGTCGCCATGGTCATGGTGTCTCTTCCCAGCAATGGAACATTGCCTAAGACAAGACCCATGAGTAAATAGACTAGGATTACACACTACCATCAGCCAGGAGCCACCACCTCTAGATTCCCACATGTGGCACTCCCTTCTCAGGAAACAGCCACCCCACAGGATCCACACTCTTCCTCAGTATGAGATGGCACAACTGTTTTACAGCTCTGTCTAGCAGTTCTGATTCATTCAGCCGTTCTGCTTATAGGTGCTTACTCAAGAGCAAAGACAACACTGCACGAAAAGAATTAAGTGAAAATATATATAGCATTGTGTTCATAATACCCAGAAATTATATTTAAAAATATGTCCATCCATAGAAAAACAAAGAACAAAGTTATAGAAAAGAGATACAATGGAATAATATTCAGCAGTGAAAGGAATGCTACAGCTACATGCAGTGCGAGCGATGCTGCTAAGAAGTCAGACATAAAGAGGGACTTCCACTTTGTTTTCATTTCTTTTATATACAATCCAAGAAAAGGACAAGCTCATCTGTGGGGATAGAAATTAGATAGTGGTTCTGGAGGGTGAGGGTGGGGGTAGGGA
The DNA here is from genome assembly GCF_964271855.1 of Acomys minous. Taxonomy (NCBI): domain Eukaryota; kingdom Metazoa; phylum Chordata; class Mammalia; order Rodentia; family Muridae; genus Acomys; species Acomys minous. The sequence continues at coordinate 44,282,292 of NC_140500.1, forward strand.
CTGGCCTGAGAAGGACTAGAGGAAATTCAGTGCTGTGAAGAAAATATCCACATCTTGTTCTGGTCTCATAAGCGAATAAATGAAGTCTTTTTCTCTCCCAGTCAGTTTCAGACAAAACCTGGCAGGAAGTTTTGTGAGATTTTTTTTGGGGGGAGGGTTTTGTTTGTTTTTTAAGAGTCTCATAAGGCCGGGATGCCTGGGATTTGCCATGTAGCCAAGGATAACTGATTCTAACCTCCAGATCCTTCTGCCCTTGGTGTTGGGGTTATAGATGTGCTACAATGTCTGGTTTTATGTTGTGCAGTGCAAGTGAACCCCGGGGCTTGGTACAGGCTGGGCAAGCACTCTAGCTACATCTCCAAACCCCATGAGAGGCTCTGTCAGGTGGAGAGGATGCCAGCTGACCACTTCCTCGCCTGTTAGCTAGGATGCGCAGTGGCTCCCTGTTCCACACCCTCCTTCTTAGCGTTGAAGTGTTTAAGGGAGAGTGGGAGCCACTTCTGACTCTCTCTGCTACTCCTCAGGGCTACAGGCTCATGTGCCCTGTTTGCTTTTCTCTTGTGCCTTTCATTTGGGGAGGTCTCTGCTGGGAATTTAGAAGGGCTGGAGGGAAATCGAACCCTTTGACAATGTCAAATTAGTCATCCTAAAGGAAGAGACAGGGCAGAGGACACATTCCACAGATCTCACTATCAAGAAGGGCAGGATGGTTCCTGCTCAGCAGAATACCCGTCTCCCCTTTCCTTGCTGTGGGGATGGCACCCAGGAGCAGCACGTCTGTCTCAGGCAGAGGGTCCTGACAAAGGCTTGAGCTAGAACTCACCGAGAAGCCCCACCACACACAGAACTCGTGAACACCAGGCAGGCTCCGCGGAAATGGTTGATGGGTGTTTTACATCAAACTAAGTGGCCATAAATATTTAATAACACGGCCACCGCTTTTAAATACATCACCTGCTACTCTGCAGTGGTCCCTTCTGGCTCCATCTAGATCCCTTGTAAGATTCAGCAAGGATGTGTAGCAGGCAGGCACTCTGCAAATACCCCCTGAGGCACTCCAGGCCACTCTCCCCAGCCCAGGTCCTGCTAATACTCCCTGTGACCCAAGGAGAGATGACTTACTTGCCCTACCTGCCAGTCCCAAGTCTGTGGCATAGGATGGGTGCAGCCTAGCATCCTCCTGCCTCTGACAGCTGATAGCATCAGCTGGGAGAAGAGGGCTGGGAAAAGATGGCTCTTCCTGGGGTAGCTGAAGTTTGGAAGTTGAGAGACAAAGTTGCCATGCTTCCTCTATGAGGTGGGCCATGGACAGCTAGGGTTACACCAGATGAGAGACAGGGAACTGCAGAGAAGCTAGCCTTAGCCCTGCACAGGACCTACCTGAGATTGGCCCACTCCTCAGCCCTCTCTGCTGTGCTTGTTTGGGTTGTATTTCTTCAAAGGCCAGGGAGGGCCATCCTCACCACTGACTGAGAACAGGATAGCAGGCCTGTTAGGGGACAGGCTGGGTGACTGTTGGTAAAGTGCTTACAAGGCAAACAGAAGGATCTGAGTTCAATCCCTCAGCCCACCTTGGAAAGTATGTGCTTGTGAGACAGACAGAGGCCAGGCTCTCTAGAAACCCAGCCTAGCCAAATGGGTAAGCTTCAGGCCAGTGAGAGACCTTGTCTTAAAAAGAGGGTCAACTGTCTCTGAGGAATGACAGTTGAGGTTGTTCTCGGCCCTCCATGTGTACATGGATGTACTCTGCCTCTGTGCATGGGAGTGCGCATACATACACAAGGGTATGCATACACACATACACACAAGGAATAGGAATCCTTCACTCAGCCCCAGAGGGCCTCTATTGAGCTGTAGGATCCTGGGAGAGGCCTTTAACTGGGTAGATTTAGTTTTGGCCTTTTTGTATGGTGGCTACACGGATGGAGTCTTTAAGTGGTTTTTCATCAAGAACGTCAAGAATATTGATGATAGGAAAAGCTCACTAGGGCCACCTGCGTGTGTCATTCTGGGGCTCTTTGGGGTTAGGTCACGCCAAGGACATAATTTACAACAATGTTTAAAAGTTAAGCAAATTTACAAGTAAACATAAAGCTGTTGTATTTATTTTTCTTTTCTTTGCTCTCTGTGTGTGCAGCATGCACATGTTTCCATATGTGGGAGAAGGTTACACAGTAACACGTGTGTGTGTGCGCATGAGTACGAATGCCAGAGGTTGACAGCAGGTGTGTTCCCCCATAATTCTTCTCCACCGAGGGTTTTGAGATGGGGGCTCTCACTGAACCTGTAGTGCGCTGCTTGGCTGCGCCGTCCAGCCAGCTATTTCAAGGCTCTACCTGGCTCTCGCCCTGCAGCCCCTCCACCCAGTCTTGAGATCTCAAGCATACACCCCCCCCCAACACTTGGCATTTTGCATGGGTGCCAGGAATCTGAACTCAGCATCTCAGGCTTTCCTACAAGCACTCCACAGCCGGCCGGTCTCCCGGTCCCACTTAGTTTTATTAAAGAACTAGGTTTTGGCAATAAAACTGTAAGGTGCTTTATGAGTGTGTGATTTTGATGTGGGGATAACAGGAACATAGGCACAGTTAAACCCAACAGCAGAAGCTTTCTGGCCCAAAGGCTAGAAAAGGCAAACAACTGGCTCAGGGCTGTTAGATACACATCCCGGAACCAGAAGCACCCAGAGACTTCCTTCCGCTTAGTCTTTTTTTTTTTTTTTTAATCTGCTTACTTGCTTTACTCTTGCAACTATTTCTGAAAGAAATTGAGCTAATTTCATCCCTACCTCCCCCTCCCCACGTCCTCCTTACTGATTAATGTCTTCAATAACCCTGTCTCTTGCACATTCAAATTCTCGCTCCTTGACTCTTTTGTTCCTTTGTCTCAGGACCCCATGGCGGCAGTTCTTGGCAACACACAGGAAGTGACAGCAGGCATCTGGGGGGAGTTGTCTTCTCTTGAGGCTCCTGTTGATGGCTAAGAGTCTCTTTCCCAGATGTCCCATCCCTAGGGACTGGGCCTCCTGTGGATGCTCTGACTGATCCTGGGAAACACATCTGTATCCAGTGTTTTCAGCCCCTTCCTACCAGATGACTTTGCTGGTAGGACAGAAGACAGGGAAGACAACAGACAGACAGACACCAGTGTCTGTTGTTCCCTTAATGATGCCTTTTCTTTTCACCTGGGCTTAAGGTGAGGTGTTTTGTCTAGAATCTAGATGTCATCAGCATCGTCATATAAAAGTCCAAAAGCTGGCAAGGACCCACAATGCCATGCTCTCTACAAAGGGCTATTGATACTCATCAGTCGTACATTCAACGCTTGCAAGTGGCTAGCCCCTAAAGGACTTTTTAAAGAAGATTCTTCCTGGGCCTGGAGTGCTGTCCCAGCAACTAAGAGCACATACTGCTTTTCCAGAGGACCTGAATTCAGTTCCTAGCCTCCATGTCAGATGACTCACAAACAGCCTGTATCTCCAGATCCAGGGGATCTAATATCCTCTTCTGGCCTTCACAGGCACTTATAATATGTGCACATACCCACACATAGACACACACACACACACACACACACACACACATACACACACACACACACGAATAAAAATAAAGTAAGCCTCTGAAATAGGTTCTTCTTGATGCCTCCTATGACTTTGAAACCACAAAAGCATATCTTAGGACACTGTGCATCTTTGCTTTAGACATTGGAAACTGCACTTCTCTCTCCTCCAAGGTAGGTATCTGACTTCTTCATGGCCCTACCCACCAGCCTGATTGTCTTAGTTCAGGTTACTGTTACTGTGACAAAACACCACGACTAAAATCAAGTTGGGGAGAAAAGAGTTTATTGGCTGTTTGTCATTATCTAAGGAAGTCAGGACAGGAACTCAAACAGGGCAGGAAGCTGGAGGCAGGAACTGATGCTGAGGCCATGGAGAGATGCTGCTTACTGGCTTGGTCCTCATGGCTTGTGCACTCTGCTTTCTTATAGAACCCAGGACCACCCAGCCCAGAGAATGGTACCCCGCACAATGGACTCAGCCCTCCCCCACCAATCACTAATGAAGAAAATGACTTACAGTCAGGTCTTATTGTGGCATCTTCTCCACTGAGGGACCCACCTTTCAGATACTTTAGTTTGTATCAGGTTGCGTAAGACCAGCCAGCACACTGATCTTCTTTTCCTTTCCTGTTGGTTGTCTCTTCCCTTCTTCTTTCTCCTTCCTTTCCTAATCTCTTCTCAACATGTAGCCCAGGCTAGCTTCAGCTTGTAACCTTCCTTTCCTTGGCTCCGAAGTACTGGGATTGCAGGTGTGTGCCACCAAACCTGGCCATCTCCTCTTCTAATAAGACCTCAGTCATATCAACCACCCCATTGACCCCATTAATTCCATCACCTCTTTAAGACTTGGCCTCTGACTATAAGAACATCCTGAGGCCCCAGAGATTAGGGGTGAGCGGGTCCAGCACATAGCAGCCTCACAGGTGTCTCAGTGGCTCCATTATCCAGGTGACCAAATGGATCTTAAAAGGATGGGTGTCAGGGTGGCTTTAGTGTCCTTTCTAGAGCAGGACTCAGATTTCACTGTTCCGACAATGCATGAAGGAGTGGGAAAAGAAATGCGGCAGCAATCAGAGTGGCTCAAAGGAGGCTGCTGGGAGCCAGGGCAGCCCCCATCAAGGGGCTGTAGCTTAGCTCCTGCTAATTTTCCCTTCTAGGATCCCAGGCCCACTGTGGTCAGGCCATGCAGTTTTCTGGGAGAAATAAATATCTCTGGGATATTGGTAATGTTCCCACTTTGTAAGAAAGCTGTCGACACCAGATGAACTCTGTCTGCCAGCCCCAGCCTTTCTGTTTCACGGATTCTGCTTCAGCACTGTAGGAAAGGAGATCCCTCACCCCGTGATGGGGTCCACAGTGGGTCGATGAAATTCTTGGCCCCATCAAGAGTCACACAGTCAGGAGGCAGACAGGTGGGTTAATTTTAAACAGTCTATGTACACATACTCCAGAGGAGAAAGGCTAGTACCTCTAAGATTTGGGAGTTCATATGGTGTCTTCATAAGGATCAGAAGAAGGTCAGGGTCCCTTAGAAGAGAATGGCTGGATGTTGGGAATGATATGTGGGCAGATACAATAGTGTATGGACAGCTCTGTCTGGGGATGATGTCACTGTCACTGGAACCAGTGGTCAGAAACAAATCCTGAGGACAGGGGGAGATAAACTTCTACCCTGCCTTCATCTCCACTTTCCCCACTTCTCCAGTGGAAAGGGGGAAAAAGGATAGAGCCTCATACCTAATGAGAACCCTCCTAGTTTGGCAGTCTCTCCTCTGATTGGTCCTTACTTTTCACCTATTTTGCATACACACAGCAGCCAATCAGAACCCATCTAAGTCTCTAAAACCCCCTGAACTCAGCCTTCCCCGGCTCCTGAGAGTTTTCTCTTCCACTCAATGAATCATCCTGTACCTGGTAGAAACAAAGGAAAAACTGCAACACCCTGATAAGCACCCACCTTCCCTAGCTGGCAGGGAAAGGATTTAAGATGTGTGAATTCCTTTCATCGGGTCTGATTTTAATGAGGTGGTTTGGAGAGTGCTGGCTGTAATTTGGCACCTTGCTCAAAATAATCATTGCACCAAAGAAGCCTCGTGTTGAGGGTGCCCTTGCCTGAACTCCTCCTGAGCTCTGCCACCCAAGTCAGTCGGCTTCCTCCTCTATTCAGAGGGAGTGTTCCCATTGGCCAGATGGGAGGAGGGAGGCTGTGTCAGCAAAACCGCGCCCTGCAGTGAGCTGAGCCAAGGAGAGGAGGATCCTTGGAGGAGGCTCTGGCAGCAACTGCAGGCTCTCTGAAGGGGACCAGATAAAGCCATTTATGACTCTTCGGTGTCAGTAGCATGTGAATTGCCAGTGAGAGGCAACTTGGCACAGGTCTGGAAAAGCAAGAACGAGATGAGGGAGGATTGAGCTGACCTCAAGGCACGGAAGACATCGAACATTTGGGAAAACTTCCACAGGGACAGTGTGGCCCTGAGAATCTGCAGGCAAGTAGCAAGTCCTATCAGATTGCATCCCAGCATATCACCGTGGGTCTCCGGGACTACCCTGTTGGCCATTCATTTCCTACACACACACACACACACGCACGCACGCACGCACGCACGCACGCTCACACTCGCACTCGCCGCCATTATAGGCTTTCACTAGCTTCAACCGGAATATCCTACCATTTCCTATCTTACCAGCTTGCAGATCAAAGTTTAAGTTCAGTGTGGGGCAGGGACTGGTGGGCTTCCTCTTGCCTTCTTCTTGAATCACAAAGTCCCCGCACACCATTGGATGTGGCTGGTTTTATATTTAGGTGGTGGTGTTTTCACTCTGATGAACTGTCAGCCTGGGAGGTTAGCTCTATCACCTGTTACAAGGAGAGAAGATGGCGTGGTGGGGGCGGGGGCGGGGGGTGGAGAGTAAATCACAGGCATAGTAGCCAAGAAGCAGATTAGCCCCCCACCCCACCCCCAACTCGGCTTCTTTGGCACACACCTTCATCCACACCTATCTGTTAGCTATTCGGAGGCTACCGACACAATGAAAACCAAAGAGATCAGTGGGGACAGCTGTGTGGGGGAAATAAGTTAAGCCACGCCCACTGAACTGTTGCACTGCTTAAATCCATTCTAAAGACATGGTAAGACCTATGAGGATTATCTCTCAGTCAGTCAGCGCCCCGCCAGGGCTCCCAGAAGATTGTGTCATTGGTAGTTCAGTGTGAAACCCAGAGGGCAGCGCAGCTCTACAGAATGGTGACTTACAAGCTCAGACACTTCCCAGCTGCCAAACTCTGTGTGGACCTGTTTCCCTTGACTTTTATTTCCTTCTTCATTTTTATGATTCATTCATCCTTTACAGTCTATGGTGTCTTCTGACCTTTCATTCATTGGAATGGATTTATGAGATGCCTGTCACGTGCCCAGAAAGTTGAGCAGAGCAGGCAGCAGTCTGGCTTTTGAAGGGCCCCCGGTGTTGCGCTGTAGAGGAGGGGAGGCAGAAGAAAGAGTAAAAAAATCAATGAGCAAGTCCCCGACAGCCAAGTATGGGCCCACCCAAGAAGCCACAATAAACCTGGGGCCTAAAGGTCAGGAAGGAGCTAGCTTTAAAACTAGGGAAGAAAATATTCTAGACTAGTAGCTTGCCACTGGCGCAATTTTGTCCCTGTCCCTGGCAGGGTTTGCATATGTCTTTGTGTGCTACAACTGGGGGATAAAAGGAGACTGATACTGGTATCTAGTGGATAGGGGCCAGGGATGCTAAGTTCCCTAAAATGTACAGGACACAGGATGTTCCCCCTGCAATACAGAATTATCCAGCCCTCATTGCCACTAGAGCCAAGGTTGAGAGATTCCGTATTGGACAAGAGAAAACACTCAAGCAGGACAAATAGGAAGAAAACTTCAGGAAACAAAAAAGATAGGGTCTGAGTGTGCACATGGTCCCTTGCTATAACACTGCACACCACCCCAAAACTCAGCTGCTTAGGCCAGTGAGTGCTTACCTTTGCTGCTCAGAGCTCTATAGTCCTCTGGATTGACCGTTAGTCCATCCTCCCTCATGCTCCTTAAACAGACAGCTAGAGCTAGAAGCACAGAGCCCAACAGTGCATCTGCCTTTCTGCCTGTGTCACAGCCGTAAGGAACCGCCAATGAAAATGTCACAGCTAAGTTCTAAGTCCACACATAGGAAGCTCACTAAGTGTATCAAGCCAGAGCAGGGTTATTCTGGAAGGTGGAAAGCAGAGTTCTAGAATCCTTTCTCTAGTGTGCTGTTGAGAGGAGTGGGAAGGCAGACACAGGCTAATGCAGAAGCAGGGAGGTCTGGATTACAGAGTGCATCAGATGAGCATGGCAGGGAAAGCCATTGGGTAGGCCCAAACTAAGGAATTACACAGGCTGGTTTAACCTAGAGAATTACATAGTCCCACTGCGTGTAACGCCTACAGATGGCTGCTTTGTGAAGGGTATAGGAGCAAAGGTAAGACAGAGATCCCTACTAGAGCACATTGCAGAAAACAAGTAAGAAAAAGTTGTCTGGGATCAGGACAGGGGGTAATGGAGGTAAACAAAGGCACAGGTGCAGCATTTCTTCCAGAATAGAACCTTCTAGGCATCCTGGTAGACATGAGATTCAAGGAAAGAAGTAGACAAGCTGCATGGCCTCTCCACCTTGGCTCTTCCAGTCTCTGCTCTCCTGGGTTAAACAAACCTTTACTCTTATTTTTGTTGTTGTTGTTATTGTTGAAGTTGGGGTTGAGGCCATCTCATTATGCAGCCCAAGATGGCCTCTGACTCCAGGCCCAAGCCATCACATCTCTCCTGAACCTCTCTCTATTCTTTGTAAGCCTCCCAGAGTGTAGCATGCAATTATAGCAACAGAAAACGAACTGAGACATTTGACTAAGAAGTTTCTTTTGAATTTGGCCTTGATGTACTACTATACTAGATGAATTGAGGACCATTTTCTGAGACAGACAACTAAAGAATGCGTTGTGTGTGGGGGTGGGGTGGAGGGTGGTCAGTCTTTTGCTCATTTAATTAAACTGTGCCAGTAACTCTATCCAGAGGCACTGTTGTTTTGTTTTGTTTTGTTTTTAATCTTCTTTCCCCAGAGGAGAAAAGAGAGTTAGAGAATTAGAGGGTTCATCTTAGACCACAAACCGGGCAGTAGTAAAGCAAGGGGGGGGATTAACACCCAATTAGTCTGTACCCAGACTACACCACTGGAAACTCACTCCTTCTCTTCCCAAGGCTGGAGGCTACTTAAAAGTGTCTCTGTTCTGACTACATTTTTTTCTAGCTAGTTCTAGAATTAGCCACTTATGAATTAGGATAATAAGGATGCAGGCATTGGGTTAAAAACAGAAAACCTAGACTCGTTTCTAAGCTTTTTTTTTTTTTTTTTTTTTTTTTTTTTGCTAATGAGTGTGTACAATCCATCACATATGACTGTGTTTTCAAATGCTGACTCTAGATATTGGCTTCTGCCCTCAGGAGGCTGTGACTCTATGTACCCACCTTTCTCTTCCAGTTTTTCAGGTGGCAGCTTGCCAGGTAGTCTTTGATGGCTATGAGAAGATCTCTTGGTTTTGTGTTTGTATACAGCCTTTTCCTTGTTACATGGGAGGACTCTCAAGGTCCGTTCATGCTGGATAATAAAACAACCTTTCAAAAATTATTAGTTAGGATTTTATCTGCTCCCATCTCACCTATATACTAGCCAGAGAGACTTTCCCCATTTCCCTTGACCTCCAAGACTGTATAGCACCCTCTTACACATGAAAGAGACCAAGATGCTGGGGTCACACATGGATGTGAGAATGTGGGTTCACCACTTCATGTTGATTTTCTCAGCTAGAAATGAAATGCATCATCTTGCAGCAATCCCTTTAAGTGCATAAACACCATGACAATGAAGCATGGAGGATTCCTTTGGGCTGTGTGACCCAAAGAATAATTCACCAAGCCACGAAGACTATTACCATTCATATAACTGTCCAACTTGCCAGCCACTCTGCCCATGCAGTTTTATACTTACCAGTACATTTTATAACTGGGGACCTTGGTTATTAAATGAAGGCTCCTCCCCCAGGGGCTAAGAAAATTGGAAGGACAAGAAAGTTTTCTTTAATGTTTCTAGTAACTTAATATATTCTATGCTTCCCCATTATTAGAATGTATTAATTTTTAAAGGAGCAGATTAATGAGTCACTACCGAATGCATGCTGGTTTGTTTTGATGACACGAAAACAAAGCATTACTCAGAAGAAGAAAATTAAACAACTTTTTGGTGACATAAAAAAAAAATGGAAGGGAGAAGACAAGAAACTCCTGGTTCCTTGCACTCCCTTCTCATACGACTCCCCCCTTTCCTCCTCCCTCTACCCCCCTCCCCCACCTCTCCCTCCCATCTCATACGACTCCCCTGCTTCAAGTTAGAGCCTATGTTGTTCTCTTCTGAAATATGTTTGCCTCTCTTAGGGGCTATATGCAGTGACACACCTGGTAGTTTGGTTGGCTCACAATCCCCTCAGCAGTGACCAGTGACAGTATCCTTATTTTCCATAGGGCAGCTATGGCCCTCCCCTCTCGTCCCTTAAAAACTGTGTGGAATTACCTCCATCTTTCTTGGCTCTTTAGTCAGCCAGTGGCCAGTCTGATCCACAGGCATATGCCAAGCCAGGTATGGGAATGCAGCCAACCTTGAGCAAGTAATCAGGCTTGGGATTTTAAATGGCTGGGCGTGGAAGAGAACTGTACCCACTGGGCCAGACATTGGCAGCGTCCCAACCTTGCATCTATCTTCCTGTGAAACAGCAGGCCTGCCTTGCACTGGCCTCTCTGAGAAAGAGGTTAAGGAAGGTGTGAGTGCCAGGATCTTGTTTAAACAGTGATACCAGAAAGCACAGGTCAGAGCAAGAAGTGAGACCAGAAAGGAGCAGAGTGAGGTGCCTTAAGGGACGGGTGCCGCTGTGGGCAGTGGAGGCTTTGGCAAGTTGGAGATTCTCGGGGAGGAATGTAGACAGTGAGCCGAGGTGCCCACCCAGAGATAGTAATTCATTTTTAAATCTACTAACACGCTAGTTCCCCTGGGGCACTTTCCCAAGCCCTCCATAGACGGGAGCAAGATCCTGTAACAGGATAAGCTCCCGAGTGACAATGTTAACAGCTGCAAGCTGGGAGCTGTTGAGTGTCTCTAAAAACAGAGGAAGTGTGCTCAGAGCCTGCCTGAGGATGCGGCTGGACAAAGAACACAGATCATGAGGTGGAAAAGACAAACCTTGATACCCTGGCTGGTCGCTACTGTTGCAGTGTCTCTCGGTTTCTTGTTTAGTAAAGGAAGTCATTTGGTGGAGAGATGTACACAGTTTATTTAAAGTGAAACAAAGCAAATTTCAAAGAAAGATTGGGATGAGCCTTCCAAGGCAGTGAGCCACTGGGCAGCTTCTGCACTACAGATTTTATAGACATTTTCATGAGTCGTTGTGAGATGGGTGGCATATTTATGGAGTAAGGTGACCCATCCCCCCTTTCAGGGTAGCTTCCCTTGGCCCCCACAAAGCAGGGAAGGTGTCGGAAGCCACAATTCAAATGGCATACAATGACATCAGGTGTTTGGAAGGTGCAGGCCCTTTGTCGGTGCCTCCATGTCGGAGGATGCCCTGCTACCTCAGTTTCTGATGCATTCGCAACAAAAGCTTAAGGATGCTTAACCACGAAGGCCCCGTTCTGACCATCAGGAGACACAGCTCCCAAGAGGCAGCTACAGTTCCTCTGTTTCTTCCCAGCTAAGCCCTCGCCAGCCCCACTTCCTATGACCCGGCTTGTCTCAGCTAGCTCCGCCGCAGGAGATAGATGGCTTGAGGCTGGAGTTTTGTCTCTTGTCCTGAGAAGACTATAATGGCCGGATGGGGCCAGGTGTTAACCCATCACAAGACTTACAGTTTTCAAGAGACTCATGCTAAAACAAGTACTGAAAGACCCACCAACAGCCACATGACAGAAGCTCACGACAGGTGCATGGGTAGTTGACAGGCAGGCACAGGGAGGAGGCTCTCAGAACTCCTGATGGCAACACCCGGCCCCCCTTCCCCCCCCCCCTTCCCCCCCCCCTTCCCCCCCCCCACCCTCCTGCATGGGAGAGGGATGGCTCCTCCCACTGGGATTTGCAAAATGAAGACCTCTGAGAGTTAGTTCCCACTAGGGGAAGCCTAGAGCTCCCATGGTTTCTGCTTTTGTCCAAAGCCTCAAGACTGCCTTTCTGCCAGTGATAAACTCTTCAAACACAGTGTACTATTCCTTAATTTGACCTGTTAAACAAACAAACAAGGTCTCATATAGCCCAGGCAGGTTTAGATTTACTGTGTAGCTGAAGATAGCTTTAACTTCAGGGTCCCCCCCCACTCCCACTTCCTGAGGGTGACACACAGCTGTGCACCACCACACCCACTCTATACAGTGCCAAAGGTTACACCCCAGGCTTTGTAAGCATGCTGTGCAACACTGCTATAAACCGAGCCATGACTCCAAGACCTCGGCCTGATGTTTTGACTCATTCTCTGTCACCCGTCACCTGAGGATCCTGGCTTGTGCAAAACAAAGCTGTCCTTACACAAACGAGTGCACCATCCTTCTCATTTCCAGACTCTGCTGCTAGCGGAGCCATCAGGGAATTGTCGCTAAGTCATACTCCCTCCGTGGTGCCAACTTGAACAGGTGAGAGCTGTGCTTCCATACTTATCAGGAGTGAGAGAGATTCCATGTCCTTTGTTACTGGGCCGTGTTCCTACTCACAAAGCCGCTTCCAGGTTCGCCTGTTGGAATTGCGTGGTTAATTGCCTCCTCCTGTTTTCAGCTCATGCTCTAGGCTCAAAGGATAGGAACACCATGGGTCATTTCTCACGTGGGGCACAAAACCACCAGAAGAGCAAGACACACAGAAAAACAGCTTTAGCACTGCTGCTAATGGCCAATGATAATGTGCAGCTAGCTTCTGCAAAGAGGCAAAGATCATGGTAAGGATGGACCACACGGGCCTCTGTGGGAGGAACGGCAGAGAGGGAAGAAAGAGAGGGTCCCCAAAGTTACAGTCTAACCGAAGGAATATGTGTACTCATTCAAAACCGAGGCTGAAGATGCAACTCCATGAAGGAGCCCTTGTCTGTTACGTCACACACACACACACACACACACACACACACACACACACACACACACGTACATACAAAGCTAGTGCAGCAGTTAATATAAAAGAGAAGTATGTGCTGGCAGTAAATCCTGTGGCATCCACAGGGAAAGCAATTTCACCCAGAGAGGTGAGCTCCATGACCATAGGTGGAGGTGCTGCATGCTGTAAAGGAGGGCTGGGTAAGGCCGAAGGTGACGTCATTCCATAATTATTGAAATGGCACCGGGAAAGGCAGGATACACTGCCACTACGCCCCAGCGTAAATGTCTAATTGACAGCTGGAACTGGACATTTGGCTGAGGATCAGCTGGAAATTGACATCAGCAGCTGAGTCCGTTGAAGGCCTCCTGATGGCCGTTCTCTGTGGAATGAGTTTGCGTGTGTGTGTGTGTGTGTGTGTGTGTGTGTGTGTGTGTGTGTGTGTGATTAAAGCCTTTTTATGCCCCCATGAAAGCAAATGGTTTACATCACAAAGTCCTTACCAAACCTGGTGTGATGATTTCACGCAATTTGGGAATCAAGTGCCACCTGGCTGGGTGACTAAGGTTGGAGTCTGTCAGGAGTTATAGCCAAGGCATCAGCCGTCTTGGCCACAGTCATATGGAGATCTGACTGGGGCTGAAGGGCCCACTTCCCGATGGTTTGCTCTTCTGACTGGTCACCTGTGGTCTGGAGCTTTGGCTTCACTGGAGTACTTGTTTTGGGGGGACACAGAAGGTAGACATGTCATTTATGACACAACTTTGGAGCTCCCATTCTTAGAGTTCTGCAAGGCATGCCTATTTGGTTTGGAAGTAGAATCACACACACACACACACACACACACACACACACACACTCACAAGTGGATCTTGGGAGGTAGGAACCACTGAGAGACACCGTGGAGACTAAGTGCCAAGGGTGTCTAGAACTTTGGAAGGGAGGTGTTGCTCATTCCTCCATCGTACAGAGGTAAAATTGAGGGGCGGGTTGACTAAGTCTCCTTCACTTGCTGTAAGCCTCAAGTGGGAGAGCTAAGACTTGAACTTGGTGTGACTGTGACTCCTTTGCTTTAGCTTGCCAAGGCTATCATACCCAATGCCACATAGCTAAGCTGTCACAGGAAAAAAAATTATTGTCGCAAGGTTCTAAGGACCAAATGTCCAAACTCAAGTGTTAGCAGGCTCTGGGCTCTGGGTAGAAGCCTGCCTCACAGACCCCAGCTTGTCCTGGTGGAGGTGTATGGCAGATGCCCAGTACTGAACCACCATGTGTGGGACAGCTAGAGAACCCTGATGCTACTGTGCTGCTAACAAGGATCCAGGCTCCTCAGAGAGGCTGAGCTGCTTGATAAAAATCACACAGAGCTGCCTGGAGGTCGGGATCTGTTGGTAGAGAGCTTGCCTCGCATGCATGAGGCCTGGGTCCAATCTGTAGCCAATCTCCATTACTACCTAAGCCAGGTATGATGGAACTCACCTGGAGCTCCAACCTTTCGGGGAATGGAGCCAGGGAAACAGATGTTCAAGGCCATTGGCTACATGACAGCGTCCTCAAACCACACCCCTCTCCTATTTACAAAGTTGTACAAAGCCAGGACTCAAACCAAGGCCTGACTGATCCCCCAAAGCCGTTCTCTTTTGTAGATCTGGATATAACTGTAAGTGTTCTCAACATGAAAAATGAATGTCATACTCACTTAATTTCCACACTTAAAGTAACGTGTCTATCTCAGGATGTTATAGGAGAGATTTAGCACTTCCCTGGAAGGTAGACTGTTGCCAGGAACTGAGTCTTTCTAGCAGACAACTTGCTAATGGACAAGGGACTCTGAGGGTCCCTTCCTTACCCCAGACCTCAAGTGACACAAGTAGCCAAAGGCCTCAGAACACTGCAGCCTCCTTGATAAGCAGGCTCCGGTTCTTTTCCTCCCCATGACCTCCTAAAGATCACCAAATGCATCTTGTGGTGGAATACAGACAGGAGAGGGCTAGGTTCCCACAATGCCTTGTGCCCAGTTGCACCCTTTCATGAGTGCCAGACTAGAAGTCTGCACACAGATCCAACCCTGGGACTGACTCTTTAGGAGGCCCACCCTGACAGTGTTGTCCAAGCTGAGACAGCAGACAAGCCAGCCCCTGAGGTATCTCCCAGGAGCTGGTCCGTGTTTGTCTTTGAAGGGTTTTGGGTGTGTTGGAGCCTATGGACCTGCTGTTGTCACTCGTCCCTTTATCTTTCCCACAGACAACTAAGAGGAATTATTCAGACTTCTTATGAGACAGAGTCTCACTCTGTAGCCTAGGCTGACCACAAACTTGTAATCTTCCTGTCTCAGTTTCCTGGATGCTAAAATTACAGACAGATATCACTGTGCCACCATACCTAGTTTACATCTGTTCCTGCTACCTTCTCTGCCATGAGGGGACTGTGACCTCAAATTGTGAGCAAACGTGGACCTTTCCTTATATTGATTTTTGTCAGCAAAAGAAAAGTAACCAATGCACTGATATGTGCTAACCTAATAATGTGTGGAAGGATGCAATTCCAGGCCACAAGAAGAGGGAAGAAAGGACCATAACTGAAAGAAAGGACTACAAACAGCTAGAACAAAGCCAAGCTGGCCCCAGCTTCCCAGGGATGGCCAACAGGTTGCTTGGTCACTCTGGTGGGAAGGGGGAGCTCCAAGGTGAAGGAGAATACATAGGCTTGAGAAGATCCCATGAAAGGAACAAAATACAAAGGAAGCTCACCACTGACAAGCTGAGTCCGATCAGTGTGTTTCTGGGTTGCATTAGGCCCATGCAGGCAGCTGCAGAGGGAGATGAAGTCCACATCCCAAAGCTTGATGCTGCTCCAGGTCCTGGACCAGAACTAATAGGAGCAGCAGAAGTGTAGATGGGCCAGGCCAGTTGTGGCCCATAGGGCAGGTGAGACAGAGGCCATGTATGAAGGCTTTGCCTTTATTTCGGTGCACATTGAGGCTTTTGCGAGGGTTAGATTTTGTGCCCCCACTTATGGATGTCGACCCTTTACTGAAAGGGCCATGAGAGGATACTTGGCACTTCTCCAGGGTAGCGCACGCTGCCACTGGGGATACTGGGGATGCTTCAGCTCACAGTGACTGATGATCCTGACTCAGCACAGCCGAGCTGAGCAGCCAGAGGGGGGCAGACTGATGGGATCTCATGAAACCCAAAGATGCTAGGGGTGGGGCACTGTGTGTTCAATGTTCTCTTGTCAGAGTATTAAGTTCAAGGGTCTGGTGGGTAGGAAGGGTGTACTGACAGCGGGACTGGGACTTAACAAGTGATTAAGGGGATAGAGAGGATGGCAGCCATCAATCTTCCTCAGGAGAACTCGAGGAAACAGAAGGTCTTTGAAGAAGACCTGGACTGTCAGATTTCTTCCTTGTTTTCCTTGCAGTGAGCAGCAGTAAGGCCACGACCTCTGAGTATCCATCCACTACAAAACGGACAGATGGGAGGAAGCATCACCCGCCCAAATACTGACCTAGTAGGCACAGGACAAGCTGGTCCTGGCATTGAGGTATTTGCCTTCCCTGGCTCTCACAAGCGTCAGCTTCCACCTGAACCAGTCCAACTTGTGAAGTAACAGAAAATTGGCTCTCTGAAGTGGACAGGAAACCAGAGGGGACACTGGGACCAGAGGCTGGGCTGGGGAGACGGACAGGCACTGAGCACTCGCAGTAGCGAGTGGGCAGTGGGAGCACGGAGACGCTAACAGAAAGCATCTGTCTAGCATGCCACCGCCGCCGCCGCCACCAGGAATAAATTAACCACCCTGTGGTTTTTGTCTCGCTCCCTGCAGATTTAGAGCCCAATTAACTCAGCCCACTCAGGCATGTGTGCAGCCTGCTCGCCAAGGGCGGCCAGGAGACTGTGGTGCAAGGCGGGGAACAGTGTTCCCCTAATACTGTACATGCAGGGCATGAGGTGTTGGACTCAACTTGGAATTCCCCATGGAGTAGTAGGAAAGCCCTGGGTAACAGGCTCTGGAGTCTCTCTGGATACAAAGCTATGGGCAGCCATTACCTCCTTAAGCAGTTTTGGGAATGTCTTTTGAGCTCCGCTTCTTAATTTTCTTGCCCATAAAAGAGCAAAAATTAATCCTTACCTTAGAGCAAAAGGACAAAACTTAAATGGTTACAGCCTCCAAAGCATCATTAGCACCAAAACTTGTTAGTGGCCCATATTTCTGTGGCGGCTATAATCAATTACCAGAAGCCACACAGCTCATAGCAACAGAGATGATGCTCTCACTGTCCACAGGCCGGACATGGAGATCAAGGCACGTCAGGTTGCACTTGGTGCTCTGCTGGCGTTCTGTTCCTTGCCTCTCCTAGCAAGGATAAATCTGGTGCTCCTTGGCTGGGGAGCACATCTCCTCAATCCATATACCTTTCTTCACCGGCCTCTTCCTCCTCTGTCTCCTTCCTGTGTCTCATAAGGATACTTGCTATTTTCTTATGACTCACCGAGTAATCCAGGATGACCTCCTCTTGGGATTCTAACTTAGTCACAACTGCAAATACCCTTTCCTTGTGATGAGGTCACATTCACAAGGTCCAGGTGAACATATTTTTAGGAGATTACTATGAACCCCTCTATGGTAATGCTGGCTTTCCCACCAAATAAATGAAGGGGTTGGATGTTGGCTAGCTCCAGGCCAGTAGATCTTTTCTGAGGGTGTTGTCTTCATCACCTGTGTGGAGAATCAGTGTTAGGGAGCAGCGGCTGGTATGGTCTGAGTCAGGCAGCGAGAACTTGTACCATCCATAGTCTTCATCGGAGGCCAAAAGGGTATTTTAGAGTCGAGGTAAAACAGACCAAATGTGAGAAATGACACATCACTCCTAAAACATGTTGTTCTCTTGCTAGCAGCCTGAGCTGTCACCTGCAGAAGCAGCTGAGTGATTGAAGGCTTTCCAAGCTGAGAAATGACGGAGGGACCCCAGATTGTGACTTCCGAGACATCCTCTATAGTGACGCAGTAATGGCACAAGCCCTCTTGAGCTGCACTTGGCTCCTGAGTGCCGAGAGAGTGGGATGACCCTGGAAGGGTCCTGAGATTTGGAGGAAACAGTTCAAAGGCTCAGATTTTCTCAACCACATCCTGGGTGGTAGCAGGAGAAAGAGGACCTGAGACTGTTAAGCAGAGGTGGCTTTAAGATATGAGTGCCCTCCACAAGGGCTCACATTACAGGCTTGTTTTCCCGTTGGTGGTGTCATTTTGCAAAGTTCTGGGAACTTTGGGAGCCGAAGTCCAGCTGGAGGAAGTAGGTTGCTAGGGCTACATCCCTGAGACTGTATGTGTCTTGTTCCCCCACCCCCACCCCACCCCCCCCGCACCCACTCCCTGTTCTTTCACAACATGCTTCTGCCACCATGATAGTCTACTCAAATGCCTGGAGTCACGTGACCATAGACTGAGTCCCCAGAAACCATGAGTAAAACAGAGAGTGCCCCCTCTTCAGTTGTCACAGTGTCGCAGAGTAGCAGGAGCCTGTGGCTACCCCAGGCTTGTACCACGGAAGCTGGTCCTGCCTAGCGTCAGTTGAAAACTGTCACACGTGTGTACATACACACACACACACACACACACACACACACACACACACACACGCACACATGCACGATGTTTCTGGGTTTGGACAGGGGTTGAAAGTCTTCCCGTATAAGGGAGGGGCTCTCGCTAGAACGCTCTTTTCTCCTGCCCAGCAGACTCCGAGGACGAGACATGTAAATATTGTTGAATTGGGAACAGACCCCAGGGAAGCTGGGCAAGAAGACAAGGCAGAGAAGGGAGCCAACTGTGGATGGGATGGCATCTCCTCGGGACTTGTAGCCCAAGGGTGACCGGGAAAGAAGGGCCTGAGGCAGAGAAGAGCAGGTATGGGTGGTAGGTGCTCTGTGTGGGTGTGTCTGAAATCTAGAGCCTAGGAGGGCGTGTTTGGTATGCAAGCTCTTAGGCTTTGCACTTAGAAAGCCTGAGTCCATCTGATTCTGAAATTCTGGCAAGTTCTTTACATCCTTGAAGCTTATTTTCCTCCACTGTAAATGGGAGAGGTTACTACCTGCCCTTAACTGGATGTTAGATGCTTCCATGAGCTCCACAATGGCTAGACCTTTCTGTCCTGTGTAGGACTGCCAGCCCAGCCCCGTTAGCTAAGGTTCCAGTCAGTGATCTCAGGGAGAGGTCAGCAGAGCACACTGTGTTACATGCTCATTGACAACACAGTCTGATCTTGCCATGCTTGATACACCACTTGCTTTTGATACATCCTAAAACCTAAAAGTACAAATGAGCCAGCCATCCAGATGTGGCTAAGAACAGAGTCAGATGTGTGCAGCCTGCTTGCCTAGGGCAGTCAGGGGACAACAGGCAAGGAACCCTGTCTCCATAATGCTGCGTGCACAGGTAAGAGGTGGCATGCCCTGCTTGGTTTTCTCTTGAAGAAGCAGAGAATACAGCTGATAAAGGCACAAGATCTGGGACCCTTTTACTTTCCAGGTTCTGGTGTCCAGTGAGCTAAGATAGAAGGGGAAATATTCAGTAAGAGAGGCCAGTAACAGAGAGTGACCAGAGAGGACCCTCTTCCCATGATTAAAGAATAGTCCGCATCTCCCCATGGCTGCTACAGATGTGTCTAGCTAGTTTCATGGACCTTCCCAGCCTTTTAAATTTCAAGAGCAAAGAGAGAACAGCTATGTGGGGAAAAGCTTCTTAAACAGATCTAGCCCGAAGCATGATTCAGTGTCAATCTTACAGCAATCCAGAATCATATAAAGACTCAGTAGAGAAAAAAAAAAATAAGTCTTCCACACCATACCCTTTGAATCCCAGCTTCCTTGGGGGCGTTGGCATGCAGGCTGTCTCAGGCAGCTGTCTCCGGGAAGCAGAGCCGAAGGCAAATACTTCCATTCTGTCATCCTATTAGAATCTGCAAGCCCAGGATAGCTGGAGTAGGGACAATGGGATTGAGGTGTGAGAGAATGACAACATGTGTCAAGCAGGCCAGGGGGCAAGCATCTCCAGTCACTAGCCTCTGACAGGCTGGCAGGCACCTCAGAAGTGAGTTCAGTCAGAACAACAATTGTTCCTCAGCTTCTTTCTTCCGGGGAGGGGCGGGGAGGAGGGTGGTTAAGACATGGTTCCACAGTGTGGTAACTACCCCTCAACCTTCAGGTTGTATTTCTTGGGGTCCTGGGGCATCTGCTATCCAGGTAGTGACAGCGGTTCCATACTCTGGTGTGTCCTCAAGAGCCAGGCTTAGGGGCCAGGGGAATGTTTCTGTGCTCACTTTGTAAGTCTAAGGACCTGAGTTTGAAGGAGGAGAAAATCCAGGCAAAGTGACTGATAATCTCAAGGCTGGGGAAGTGGATACAGTGGATCCCCGTGGCTTACAATCACCCAGCCTCACCTACTGGGGCAGCTCTAGACAGTGAGAGAGTCTACAGATCAAGGTAAGCAGCACTGTGGAATGACACCCAGGGTTGACCACAGCTTCCATAAACACATGCACACGCATGCACATATACATGTGAACATGCAAACACATGTGAGCACATACAAACTGCCCCTTCACATAAGGGAGAGCTGTCACAGGGAGAAGCTCAACCTGAGGTTTGTTATGTGTTCTCATTCAAGTGAGGATACGAAGGCGCTCAGTGGACTTTCAGCCTCACCACCTTTTGAAGCCCTCTCGAGACTATTGCTAGAATGTTCCTTATCAGAAAACACACCGCACTCCTCTGTGTGTGGGAGCTGATTTTTGCAGAGCCACGCGTTAATAGTCCATCGACTGAGTGACTGGAGGAAAGAACAGTCCCACAAAAGTAAATTGTTCTGCCAAGTGGTGCTTACCCATGCAAGCAAGACGTTGAAAAGTTTTAATCATACTTGAAAGAAACATTTGTAGAAGGTACATGCCCTAGGCAGAAAGAATTTGGTCACAAGTGATAAAACCCTACTCAGATTAGCTTAAGCAACGTGGGAGAGTTATGGAATAGACACAGATGACCTGTGGAATCAGAGATTTTTTTAAAAATTTGTTTTAAATAGTCAGTTTCTTCCCCAAGTGACAGATACAGCCTCACCCAGTCACGGGTCCAATTTGTACTCTTAGGAACCATGTAGTCGTTGATCCTGATGTTTGTTTGTTTTCCTGGAGGTCCTGGGGTTGGAGCTCAGGACATCATGTGTGTTCAGCAAGCACTCCACCAGTGAGCCATAGCACCAGCCCGCTCCTCTAGTAACAACATGGCTGGGGCTCCTGTTCAATGCTGTCCAAGGGAAGCTGAGTCCAGGCATCAGGTCTGGCTCTAATATACTGTAAAATTCAACACTGGTGGGTTGTTTTGAGGCAGTAAGAGGTGAAGCCACCCTCTGCCCCCCCAGGGGTGCAGATTCAATGGTAGGTGAGTGGTTTTTTTTGGTGGCCTAGTGGCTTGCAGGACAAGCATTCCTAACACTTAGGGAGCAGGAGCTAGGGGTGTTTAAAGTCCTCCAGTACCATGTCCCACAAGCAAACAGTCTGTTTGTTCAGTCCCTTCCTCCTTCCCTCCCTCAGCCCACCAGACGCCAGAATAATGTTGGAATCCCCCACGCATCTTTGTTTTCTGTGATGAGCGACCTTCACTAGTGAACCCGTAGCTGCCCCTCCCGATCTGTGGCTGTGGGAAGATTTAGTGCAGAGGGGCTCTCTGCCAGCACTGAGTGTTGCTGCCCACACATTGCCACCCCCCCCCCTTTCTGGGTGCACAGAAAGCTGGGAGTGGGTGTGGCCAGAGCTAGCCAATGAGTTGTGGAGCAGGAAGCGTGGCGCCCCCACGATGAACAACCACTTCTTCATGAGTAGCCCATGAGGCCTTCTGTCCCCTGTGTCACAGCAATAGACATGATGAGGGATGGTGGCAGCTCTTCCGGACTGGATTCCCACTATGGAGATGCTGACAATTCGGAACAGAACCCCCTTCAAATCCATGTGCATGTGAGTCTGGAAGGAAAATAATCTTTTGTTGTTGGGAAGACTTGGGGATTGTTTGTTACTTCAGCAACCCAGCCAAACCTGACTGATACAGGGTATGTGCCAGGAATTCTGTGTGTGTGTGTGTGTGTGTGTGTATGCATGTGCACGCGCCCGTGCTCATGAAGACCAGAAGTCAGACTCATGTGTTGTTATTTAACTACATACACCCAATTTGGGGATAGGGTCTCTCATTATCCTGGAGCTTAGATAGTATAGGTTGACTTGTCTGTAAGCATCAGGGATCTGCAGGTCTCCAACTCCCAAACACAGTATTTTCAAGTATGGGTTATCACACCTAGATTTCTTTTTTTTTTTTAAGTTGAGCCTCTGGAACTTGAACTTAGGTCCTTGTGCTTGCATGCCAACCACTATACAAAGGAGCCATGTTCCCAGCTCAGCAATATAACCGATGTAATTCTTCCAACAACCTTGTGAAGCAGATACACCCACTCTTCTCAATATACAGATGAGAAAACCAAGGACTCAGGCTTAGTAGCCTAGGCTAAGGACGGTAGGTAAGCAATGGTGCTGGGATTCAAAGCCAGTCGGGCTGACCCACAGTGCTGCTCTGCCCCTTGTGCCCACTCTCCATTTCCAGCGTTTTCAAAAAGAGTACCTCTCTGCTCCGATTGGCTGTCACTTAGTGCTGCTGTCTGTACCTGCCGCTGGCTGCACCCCTCCTTTCTTCTCTTCTAATATGCCGTTTCTAATCCATTATGGATGAGGCAACCAGATAATTAGGCTCGTTACGCATGTTATAATTTGTGACTAATTGAGCTTGGCCACCTTGATATTCACACTGTCCCCCCACCAGGCTTGCTCGCTCTTGTAATTGTGTCATTGGTGGTGGCCTTGTGTCATTGGTATCTGTTTCCCCCCTCTGGACAGCACATACTTTTGTGGGGCGCTAATGAGCTTAATTCACCTTTGTGTCTGTCTGTCCCCTTCTCCTAGTCCCTAACACAAAGCTTCACATATGTTAGGTGACTAACAAATATCTGCTAAGACTATTAGGTAATTAGGTCCTGAGTAATAGCCCGAGAGCTCCCTGTAAGTTAATTAGATGGGCTTTGCAACTAGCCTTTGGGACATCTGTTTTAGCTGTCTGGAGGCCTGTGGGACTTTCTCAGTTGTGTCTAGGATGTTTAAGACTATGGGACAAGGCGATCAATGCATTTCCTCCATTAGTCCCCTGGTATGTGTTTGTTAAGACTCGGTACTATTGAAAATACAGCTGAGCATGCTTCCTGAGAGTCCACTGTGTGCAAGGTACTTGGAGCGCTTTGTGGCTCTTGATTTATATTAGGCACACAGCCATCCAATCAGATGGAGTCAATTAAATCGTCACCCTGCTTGAAGGATAAGAAAACAGAGGCACAGAACAGATCTTTCCCAAGAGCTCATGACCAAAGAGCAGTGACATCATTAGGCTGCCTATGTACCGGGATGAAGACAGCAGGGAAGGTGTCCACCCTCAGAGGGCTAATGCTTTATGAGGCAAGCCAGATAAGATCTAAATGACCACGCTAATGTGCAAATGATTGCTGTGAAAGGGGCCAACACTGGGCTGTCCCCAGTAGGGTGTGGTGATGAAACAGAGTGCCAGGTGTAGTGGTTGGACTCAGTTACAAATTTTCTGGGATTTAGAATAAATCTAGGAGATGTCCCTCTCTCTGGGCAGAAAACATTTCCAGACAGGATCAAATGAAGGAGGGCCCACCCTGAATGTGCAACCACCCTGATGGGCTGAAGCCCAGAAAAACCAGGGAGCCGAGAACAACATTCACCACCCTCTGCTTCCTAACTGCAGATGCACTGTGGCCAGCCCCACCCCCACCCGCTCCCGCCCTAGAACGAGTCATATGACACCTTCCTGCCTTAAGTTTCACTTGTTAGGTGTTTTTCTATAGCGATAGGAAACATAGTTAACACACTAGGAAGATGGGAGTGCGGCTCCGGAGAAGCTGCTGGAAATGTCTTCATGACTCCATCTACTTATGTGTCTTAGTCACCGTTCTATTGCTCTGAAGAGACACCATGACCGAGGCAACTCTTTAAAAAAAAAAAAAGCATTTAACTGAGGCTTGCTTACACTTTCAGAGACTTAGTCTATTCTCAGCATGGTAGAGAGCATGCTGGAGAAAGAGCTTAGAGCTCCATCCTAATCCACAGGCAGAGAGACCCCAGGCCTGGTGTGGGGCTTTTGCCACCTCTAGCCCACCCCCAGTGATACACTTCCTCCAACAAGGCCACACCTACTCCAAAAAGGTCACACCTCCTAATCATTCTCAAATAGTGCCACTCCCTCGTGACTAAGCATTCAAATCATGTAAGTTCATGGGGTGAGTGTGTGTGGGGGGGTTGTTATTCAAGCCAAATGCAAATTACTATGAAACTGGTGCCTAAAATAATAAACATATCCTATTCTCTCCTACAATTCCTGGGTGGTTTTGGTTAGGTTTCTTACCGGGTCATAATCAAGATGCTGTCATCTGCATCTGCCATGATCACACTTGGCTGGGGTAGAGGCTCTGTGTCCTGGATGGTTCCATGTCTGGGATGGAGTTGAAATAGAACAGTAGGTCATCTGGATACCTGTCAGGGATGGAAAGGGTCTGATTATAAGGTCCTGCCAGGGCCAGGGCCAGGGTTTGAACTCCATGGAGGAGGCTGTAAGAGAAGGAAGGGTGCAGGCAGGCTGAAACCCCAAGAGAGCACAGGCTACAGTTCCGCAAGACAGCTTGAAACTGGTTTGCCCTGGATAACAGGGGCGACCATGTGGAAGCAGGTCTCTTATTACAAATCTAGCCACACAAAGCCTGTTGTCACAGTTACGTTTCTACTGCTATGACAAAGTGCCATGACCACGGCAACTTATGGCTTGCAGTTTGAGAAGGTGAGTTCATGTCTGTTCTGGCAGCGAGCTGTGAGCTCTTGCCCAACCAGCTCACAGCTAGCATCACTTGGAGATCAGGGTGTTTTACCTCCAGCCAAGCACAGAAGAGCAGGCCTTAATCAGAGGATCTCTTGGTGTGATTGCTACTCAGTCTTCCAACAAAGCTAACAACAACCAAGAACCAACATATTGTCAGGTGCAGTGCTGTCCCCATCACCATGACTTTCCTGTGATTACCCATGACCACCCTGGCCATCAGGCATCAGTCAGTGGCTTCAACACAAAGGCTAGGATAAAGGGATTTGTTTGTATAGGATCGGGAAGGGGTGCTTCAAAAGGAACTCTGAGGAGTCAGGATGAGGCAGGGAGTGTCTAGACAATGGGAGGTGGGTGAGTTTGCAGGGTTTAAGTGTCATTTCATGAAACAAAGATGCTCCTGCCCAGAAGAAGAGAGATTGGTTGCTATACAGCACTCTCAATCTGCCATTGAACTTACTTACCTCTTGTTTAACAAGATTGGGAGAGTTCAAACAGCTGTAATCTGTTCATGTACAAATGCACAGGGCAGCATCATTGACAAGGTACAAGGCACCCAAGAGTCACATCTGGTGGATGAACAGATAAAATAGGAGCGATATACACAACAGAATATTATTCAGACCTTAAAAGGAGGGATCGTGACTGCATGAACCTTCAAAGCATGTGCCACGTGGCATAAACTAGCCACAAGAAGGCAAATGCTACCTGATTCTGCTTATGTGAGTTGCCTAGTTTAGAGAGATGGGGACTAGAAAGGTGGCTGTCAGGGGCTAGAGGCTGCAGAAATAGAAAGCCTTTAATGGATATAAAACCTCCATCTTGCAAGATGAGAAAGCTCTGGGGAGTGGATGCACAGCACAATGAAAGAGCAGTATGCTACTGTACTATACGTTAAATATGGGCTAAGTGGGCTGGTGAGTTGGCTGTACAGATAAAGGCACCTGATGCCAAGGCAAATTATCCCAATTTCCAGACCCCATATGGTGGAACAGAGAGAGAGAGAGAGAGAGAGAGAGAGAGAGAGAGAGAGAATTCCGTTGTAGAAGCTCTTTTAAGTCTTGATTTTTCTCCCTCATTCCTAGATCCTTCCTCCCTTTCTGCTTAGCAGCAATGGGGCATGTGTGTGCATGTGTGCATTCATGTGCGCTCCTTGGGGCCTGAGGACAGCACGATGACACTGAATAGTCATGGACTACCAGGAAAAAAAAAAGATGCCCTTGATCTGACAGGTGTGCTTCCACTCATCAGACCGCATCACTCAACAATCCAGCAGCCTTCAGCTGATGGATTTGCAGAAGTACTCAAAGATAATTGGCATTTTAATGGGAAAGTGCCATGTTCCCACGTGTCAGAATAGCAATAAGATACCCCAAGGGCCATTAACACAGCTCCTGTGTAATGAAAGTTGCTCACCCATCAGTCCTGGGATCAGAACCCATCCCACGCTTGAAGCAGAGCTTCTGAGGGTTCTTGATCCTTGCCAGCCACTAAATTGTAGATCTCATGATCAAATGACATTTCCCATCCAGACACGCATACCAGAGGCACCGGAGAGAGTCACACCTCTGTCTTGTCACTGCCTTTCTTCCCTCTTTTTTTTTTCCACATTGGTGGAGCTCAGGTGATTACTTTAAGAGCCACAAGAACAGAAGGGACAATTGGCAATCAACTTGCAGTGCCCACAATTCGATAGGCATTTAATCTTGTGCGTCTACTGTGTGTGGAGTTGTTATGGACATCTGGCATGGTGTGCCTGCGACCCCTTGGCCACATGTCAGCCACCCTTCACCCCTTACTAAGCATCTGGCATCTACATAATTGTGTGGCCGATCCTTTCTGATGCTTAATGAGTTTGTTATGTATCCAAGTGTGACCTCACTCTGCTCCTCGCCCTCAACACAGGGATGAGGAAGGTGAGGCTGTGAGGGAAAGTAGCTAACTAGGGCCACTCAGAAATGAGAAATCAAGTGTGTACCTACTTACAGCACAGCTTGAGGCTTTCTCCCCCCCCACCCACCCTATTATGATGATAGACATCTGGGTCAACTTGCCTGGGTTTAAAGGATGCTTAGGGGGTAGTAAAGCATTGTTTATTCTCAGTGCTTCTGTAGGCAATGAAGCATCTCTCAGGTGCTGAAAAGGAAGCGGGTGGTAGGGCACTTGACATCTGCGTGCTGGGCATGATAGCGGGGGAAGGATCTAGGCACGTGAGTCTCTGGAGAGAGTAGGAAGATCTGTCCTTATCTGGATGGGCACCTTCAGTGACCAACGACACAGCAGAACATAGTAGAAATGGGGGAGATGTCGACTCTTGTTATCTCCCTCCTGAGGCCAGGGTGCCCTTCTCCTGCCCTTGGCCAACAGAACTCCAGGTCTTACGACCTTCAAATCCAGCTTCACACCAGCAGACACAGACTTAGCCACACTGAGGCACTCAGCCAGTACTGAGGGGTTCAGATCTGGCCTTAGCCATGCTACCAGCTTCTGGTCTCAGTTTGCAGAAGTCTGTGTCAGGCTTTCCTTCTCAACCTGTATAATCAAAGAAGCCAGTCTCTCTACTAAAGCCCTCTCATGTGCTTGTGTATCTTCTGAGTTCTCTATCCGTGTGTGTGTGTGTGTGTGTGTGTGTGTGTGTGTGTGTGTGTGTGTGAGTGAATGTGCACACATATTCTAGCACCCATAAGTCTGCTTATGGCATCATGGAGGCTTATAAGAAGTCCTTGCCTGTTAGGAGAAAGGGCCATAATTGTCCAATATTGCTGGAAGCTAGGTACACATGGCCCATTGAGGGACACTGTATTAGTAAGCCTGTAATAGAATCTGTTTTTGTTTTTTGTTTTTTTTGTTTTGGCTTGGTTTTGATTTTTGAGACAAGGTTTTTCTATGATAGCCTTTGCTGTCCTGGACTCACTTTGTAGACCAGGCTGGCCTCGAACTCGCAGAGATCCACCTGCTTCTGTCTCCCAAGTGCTGGGATTAAAGGTGTGCACCACCACCGCCCGGCCTGTAATTGAATCTGAACCTGTCTAAATCTGGTTTTGTTAGATGTAATTTATATTTTGGTCCCACCAGTTTGTATACCCCTGTTACTGTCCACTTTCTAGCTTTGAGAGGGAAAGAAAAGCTGTCTGTATTTAACCTCAACATTGACTCTGCTGAGATATAAACATAAAACAGAGAGCTATTAGGTCCCAAACAGGCAGGGCTCTGGGCCTCATTTAGTCTTTTGGCTGCCCCAGCCTCCTTCCCAACCACATTAGCCAAGATGAGCACATGGTGAAAGACCAGAGCACACAGAGGCCTCTGGAGTCATCTAGGGCACAGCTTCATTCTTCCCTTCTCTCAGGATGGGAGGGTGGTACTTCATCCCCAAGGCCGCACAAGGAGAACTTCAAAGACTCTCCATGGGACTGCTCATGAGGGAAAAAACTCAGAAAGAGACAGAAAGTGGTGTTGGGTCACCTTTGTGGCAATGAGTTATCTTCATTTGGGACACCTTGTTACTGGTCATCCCTTCGGGGCGGAGGGGCAGGGGAGCTTGAGAGGCTTGGGGAATGGGGTTGTCTCTTGAGCCTCTCTCCCTGCCACAGCACTGCAAAGCAATGGCTGTGTTGCTGTACATCGGGATCACACTTGTGAGACATTAGACGGGGCTCTCTCTGCTGCGAACTTAGCATCTTCCTGTGGCTTTTGGTGGAGGGCCTCTGGTGGCACGCAGCTGAGCCCGCTGCTTTGGCAGGAAGGGGCAGGGGCAGGCTCAGCTGGTAGCATTGATTGCGAAATCAGCAGTTGCCTTCCCAGGTTGGCTAGCTCAGGTGAGACTCTTTATATGGCAGCTCAGGGACCCTTGAGGACTTTCAGGGTCTCGCCACAGAAGTCCCAGAATGTCCCTCTGTTGCTCATTCTGTCAGCTAAACTTTAAGGAGAAGGGAAGGCACTCCCTCCCCCTCGAGGGAAAGTGCGGCAGACTCTTCATCCATCTTTATCCATCCCTGAAGCATTGGGTGGATGGATGTTTGAGGTCAAGGGAGGTCCTCTCTCAGGAACTCTGGCATAACTTAGTTATCTGCCCCAGGAGAAGGCAGGTTGGCTGGAAGCCCAGCTGAAGGCATTGCCAGAGAAGCCAAGAGAACTTCAGAAACAGTATCACTAATTAGGATGCAGCCGGCTCTTCTTTCCCAGCCTGCCTCTCTCAACCCCAAAGCACTAAGGAGGAAGTCCAGGAGGTGGAGGGAGGACAGACAACAGCGCTCCCCAGGTGTGTTCCCAGGCCTAGGAGGGGAACATTAAATTGGGATGTAGGATTGCAAGCTTAAACGCGTCTAGACTGGGCTTTTGAAACTAGAAAATGATGGGGTTTTCTGGACTCACAGTATGGAGATTGGACACGGTCAGGGAGATGACTCTGTAGGCAAAGCACTTTCTCTGACAGTCTAAGGGTCTGAGTCCAATCCCCAGAAGTGCAATAACCTTAGCACTGGGGAGTCAGAGACAAGGAGGATGCCTGGGGCTTGCTGGCCAGCCAATCTAACTGGAATAGAGGGCTCTGTGTTTAATGAGAGAAAACGTCTGTCTCAAAATAATATGGCGGAGAAGCAGTTAAGAAACCACACTTGACATCCACCTGCAGCCTCCACACACATATGCACACATATGCTGACCCTCAATGCACACATGTATTTATTCCTTTCAACACACTATGCCCACATGCATATGCTCCTCCGAAACAGACACACACACACACACACACACACGCACACGCACACGCACGCGCACGCGCGCGCGCGCACACACATACACACACACACAGGTGGGATTGGAAACTGAGCAGCTGCATTAGAGAAAGTACAGCAGTTTGTGCCGTTGTTGACTTCAGGATGTGTGGTGAACAGGTAACAGTGGCCCGGCATATGCATTGATGGAGTTTGCCAAGAGACAGGCCTGCAAGATTTGACGATGAGAGATGCTAATGTCAGAAGTACACTACTTATCCTGGGCCCGCCCCCTCACTTCCCCTGAGCCTTTTTACTCTGCAGAGCAGGCCGGGGCACAGATGTCAAGGAAAGGTAACCTTTCCCCTACCTTCCAACGTTCACTAGCTGAGAGCCTAAACTAACAAAAGGCAGGCTGGGCAGGCGTATTGGCACATGAGTTTTATTTTTTACGCTCTTGAGCATTCATAGGAAAGCAGTGAAACTCTAGGGGGCATTTTGGGGGGCTTTTATTCCCTTTTAACAAGGAGTGAATGTTCGGGACTGAGGGATGATAAACTGAGGAAAAGAAGTATAAGATAGAGAGACTGAGATAAGGGCTGTAGTAGATCTGTGTATGGGACTCGCCTCGCCTTAGACTCCCTCATCTTTTCACTCTTCTCTCCCTGTATGTGTGCATTTGAGATCTGTTACAGAAAGCAATGTGGCCTTTAGGCTGGACTCTGGTGTAACCTTCTTTGTTTTAGGCATTGTTGAAGGGTCATGCATGTCTGAGTCACAGAGGGACCCGCTCTCCCTGTGTTAGGCTCCAGATGTGTGCCCCTTCCTTAAGGCACAGGGTACTGGGTGTTAGAAATGCCAATCAAGGATCATTTGGCATCCTGAGGGTAAAAACGATAGTCACAGTGTGGGTACCTGGAGGCTCTCTGCAAGGCAGGGGGCAGGTGTAGACACACCGTGGTGGACACGTAGGAGCCCAGAGCTGGCACTAGGAGCTATGCCTGCCGCCCCCACTCACCCCCGTGCTTCAAGGAACACTTAGAAGACAGGGACACTTGTGGGAACCTCGGGGTGACTGTGAGCATACTGTGACTTGGAGGGGTACTACCAATTTAAGGCCATTCCAGAACAGGAAGAGGAGGAGCTGACAGACCCCAGTTGAGGATGAGGCCTCCTGGGCACTGAGCAGGGAGGGGAGACAGGAAGGCGAGGTCTGAGGAGACGGCAGCGGGAAGCAGCAGCCATGTGGACGTTGTGGTAGTGCAGACTGTTGGTTGCTACCAACTGACAGTGTTGAGTTCAGACGCTGGCCGGGTGTTTTTGTACCTCTTCCTCACAGATGTATCTGTGATCTCTGCTAATATTACCGCACTCCATAGGTGATAGCATCACAGTGCAACAAGCTGCAACAGTGGCCTGTCCGGTACCTCATAGCGAGGAAGATGCACAACATTAAAAGCAGGTATGCAGGCTCTGGGGCCCTTGACCCTGGGAAACAGAACTTCAATCCCTGAGGAAACAGAGTCCTAGGCCGTGGTGGGCACAGGCCCAGCACCCCAGCCCTGAAGAGGAGAGATTGGAGGCAATTGCTTCCTGTTCACTCCTCAGAATCGCAGAGTCAGGCACGGGTCAGGCTATGAAGGACAGCGGTGAGTGAGCAGATGGACCACCTTGGAGGAAAAGCTAAAATCGACTGACAAGTGAACACAGGTCAAAGATTTCACTTACTTAATTTTTTTAGAATTGATTTTGATTTTAAAATATTTATGTGTGCTTGTGCTCTCTCTCTCTCTCTCTCTCTCTCTCTCTCTCTCTCTCTCTCTCTCTCTCTGTGTGTGTGTGTGTGTGTGTGTGTGTGTGTGTGTGTGTGTGCGCGCGTCTGTGTGAAGGTCACAAGACAACTTGCAAATGTCTTCCACTATGTGAATGCCAGGGATAAAACTCAGCAGCAGGCACCTTTACCCACGGAGCCATTTCATTGACTCACTAAAACATGGCACGTATAAACTAATAGTGGAAAATATCAAAATGGATTTGCTAGTAAATGGATAAGTGATCAGAAGTCATCATCAAAGTTGTCATGCGGCAAAAGGTTCAATTTGAGTGAGAAGAGGCAGAAACAGGAAAATCCCTGGCCCTCTCTCCATTTGCCTAGGAGCAAGACATAAATGTTTAAAGTACCTCCCCTCTCCCTGCTCAGGAAGGGCAAGGGTTAATTAAGCACTGAGAATACCTTAGGTGTTGCCCACTGAGGAAGGCTTCAGGGGCAGCCATCAGCTAACATGCTCACTGGGCCTTAAATCTTATGCAGGTGTATGTTTGTGTGCAGGTATGTCCCTCTCTCTCTCTCTCTCTCTCTCTCTCTCTCTCTCTCTCTCTCTCTCTCTCTGTGTGTGTGTGTGTGTGTGTGTGTGTGTGTGTGTGTGTGTGTGGCCCTGCACTCGGGAGGTCAGAACACAGCCTTGACCAATCCTTTTTATCCTTTTTGCGTGGGTTCTGAGGATCAGACTCAGGTCCTTTCGCTTTCAGAAGAAACACTTGGCTGACTGAGCCCTCTCTCCAGTGCTCCGTTATTAATCTTCTCAAAAACTTTTATCCCCTGGTGACTCAGGGCCTTTGACCCTTGTCGTGTCACTCTCTAAATCTTCGCATGCCTTTGATGAGGTGCCCTGTGATGCTCAGTCACCCCATGGGATCTACTCATTCCTTGGGTGCCTCCTCAGGTCCATGTGGGCTAAGCCAGGCTATGAATGCAGCCTAAGCTGCTGTTGACAAGCTTCTGCGGGTTTCTGCCCTCTGCCGTAAGGGTCTGCCTGGGTCAATAAGAACTTGGACAAGGTAGTGAGAAAATTTTGTTTTTGTTTGTTTTGTTTTGTTTTTATACAGAGGCAACAGCCCCCTTCTACAGGTGCCTTCAGTGGCCACACGTCATTTGCAGTGTCACCATTCCACCTCAACACAGTTTTGAGATAGGTCGGAGGACAATGGCTAGGACAGCCCTCCATGATCGTAGACCCCCCCTCCCTGACAGTGTGTCTAGTGTCCCACTAAAGGGCATCCCCCTGTATCAGTGACTTCCGGTCATTCTCAGCAGTTATGCTGCTGCCACCGACAGTCATCTAGGGACTTGCCACCTTTCCACAGTGGAAAATTGGTGGCATCTGGTAGCTGAAGGAAAGAGCCAGAAGCAGAGGTCACCATGGCCAGCTCTCTGTGGGCTCAGCCCAGCCTGGCCTTTTCCTCTCCAACCTAGGAAGGAGACAACACCCCCACACATGCACACCCAGATACACAGACACACACACACACGCACACACACACATTTCTTTCCCTCTGAGGTGGCACTTCTCTTCTTATTGGATGATAAACCATTGATAACTAATTCATTCCTAAAAGACCCTGACTGCCTCTTCTCCTCCTGGACAT
Organism: Acomys minous; assembly: GCF_964271855.1. Taxonomy (NCBI): domain Eukaryota; kingdom Metazoa; phylum Chordata; class Mammalia; order Rodentia; family Muridae; genus Acomys; species Acomys minous. The sequence continues at coordinate 44,315,137 of NC_140500.1, forward strand.
CATGAGTAGAATGGACAAGAGGGAAGGAAAATGTTCATTTTACTCTATTCTTTAAGGTGGAGAAGAAAATGAAAAGACACACAAAAAAATTGAATTTGTCTGTTAAGTCAAATCTTAAGTCCAATTAGCTGAGTAAAATTAAAATTCCATACTCAAACTCCCACTTTATTCAAGTCTGTGTTCAATGTCACCTTCTCGAGGAGCTGTGCCCTGCCTGCCTTGTGGCTGAGTCCACCCCACCAGCCCTCACGAGCTTCCTTTTCTTTTTTTTTTTTCTTCCTTTTGGGCACACAGGTGACTTACTGGTTGTCTCTTTTCCATTTGTAGCCTGTTAACTCCTTAGAGTCGGAGTCTTATGTCTCCCTTGCTCAGCAACATCTTATCCTCAGTACCTATAGCAACGTCTGTCACATCACAGGTGCCCAGTAAAGAGCTGCTGTGCGCGTGGGTGGATGAAAACCTCCTGGACCATTAATAGTCTTGCATGCTTGATTCTCCAGCCGCACTTCTGGGCACCCCGCTTCCATTGTCTAATCTCTGAGGGGCCCTTCCATTCTCTTCCTCCCTTTAATGCCCCCTTTAACCTCTCACTGCGAAGGCTGAATCCCTGAATTCAGAGAGCAGGAGATAGACGTGGAAAGTTCCAGAGTTCTGATGAAAGAATGAAGATGCTGGAGTCCCTTACTCTGAGAGCTAAGTGGATTGGAGCTCAGATATTCCCAGATGACACGGTCATGTTTCATAAGACCCAAGGCCTAGCTATACATTGCTAGGGAGAGAAATGGCCCTCATGGGGGAAACATTCGCAGAAAAGTAGGTACGAATGTTTTACCAAGAATGAGAAATCACACCAAGTCACTCACTAGAGCTGGAGCACTCCAAGATCCCCTTCCTTTGGCATCTCTTTAGGCAGTGTGTCAGAGGACTCGCACAGAGGCCTGGTTGTAACCAGGCCTCTCCTGCTGGTCCTGAGGACCACAGCTCTGTATCGCCTGGGGGCTAGTTAGAAATGTAGAAATCCCAAGTCCCACACTAGACCCACTAACCCAGGGTTCAACCTTCCTCATCCTGCGACCCTTTAATACAGCTCCTCATGTTGTCCTGTTCCTCAATCGTAAAATTATTTTGTAGCTATTTAATAACTGTAATTTTGCTACTGTTATGAATCGTAATTGTAAATATCTGATATACAGGATATCTGATATGTGACCCTCCCCAAAGGGGTCACAACCCACAGGTTGAGAACCTCTGCACTAAGCCAAAGTCTGTCTTTGCAATAAGGTCTTAGGGGTATAACTCAAAGCCACAGAATGACCGAGGCCCAGAACCTTGGGGTGCCTCAACAACACCTAGTATGTGACCCTGATCTCTGAAGGCCCAGAGTTTTGTAGCTGGCTCGATTCCCCTTACTGGGGGGAGGTGAGTCTCACCTCTGCTCCCCTCTCGTATAGAACTGCTCGTGTATCCCTAATGCTACAGGGTTTCAATTTGACAGGCCCTGGCTGAAGCTCCAAGAAATCCTGGGAGACATGAGGTGCCCTAGCGCAGTCTAGGGAAGAAGTCAGAGCCAATAATCAGAAGTGAGCAGTCCGTGCAGGGTGACTGAACCGATCGCGGAGGCAGGAGGTGGACAGAAGCCCCCCCGGGACCTCCCACATCTCCCCAGATTTACACGTTTTGCATGTTTGCCTAAGGACTTTTGTGCAATGGCTGTGCCCTCTCTCCAGCAAAAAAAGCTTCCAGCCCTGCTCCCCTTGAAGCTCTCGCCTGAAAACTAAGGGCAGCTGTAGGAGTGACCCACGTTCTGCACTAGCTCAGGAGCATCCCAGCAGAGTCAGGCTCCCACGGTGGTAATTTTCATGAGGGAACATCTAGTCTCTTGACCTTCAATCCCCCACTGCAGTTTCCAAATAGCCATTCGAGGACACTCTCCATCTGAGGCTGTGCCACTGGGGAGCAATGCCTCAGGCTGGATGGGGAAAGGGCAGCAGCTGGTATCCCAAGCTGCCTTTCCTAGTAGGAACAGTGGCAGCATCTGCCAAACCAGGCCGGTTATCAATTCGCCTCTGAGTAGACCAGAAGCTCAGGACAGTTCTGGAACCCGGACCACCTGCTGTCGGAACCCTGGCTTAGCTCTACCAGAAAGCTGAATAGGGATTTCTCAGGCACCGTGGTTGGAGGTAAGTGATGCTTTGCCAGAAGTGTCTGGTGGGGAGGTGAGTGTGTGACATTTAGCAGTGTCTCCGGCTTCTACTCCCATCCTGGAGAAGCGGTGTCAACCAAATGTTCCAAGATTTTGCCACATGTCCTCAGGGTAGAAGAGGACACACAAATGACCCCCAGTTAAGAACCCCTGGGCCCGAACTTGCTACCTTCTGAGTAACAGCAAACAAACCCCAGACACCTCCACCCACTCCCCCATGATCCACCTGCAAGAAAGACTGAAGCCCCTGCCTCAGCCATCCCTCTTGCCAGCTGCCCTGCCTGGCTTCCCACCTTCATCTTAAAACCCTTTTGTCACCACCCTCTATGCAAGATGGATCTCCAGATTGTCTGCTGATGGCTAACCAGGAATCATACTCATTTTCTTTATTTCTTTCTCTTCCTTCCTTCCTTTCTTTCCTTCTTTTTTTTAAGGGGGGAAAAAAAAGAGCCAGAAATGTAATGCTCTCAGGATTTCAGAGTGCCCTCTTGTGGCCAGAGATGTGTCCTCACTGGCTCCTCTCCAAATTCCTGGCTGATATGGAAAGATCTAGAGGGAAGTGGAGAAGAAAAGCAGATACAGGAACCTTCTAGAAAAATCTGTCTTGTTTTGTTTTCATTTTTTTTTCCAAAGTGAGAAAAATCCAGCCAGGTCTTCCAAGGCTACCTCTTGATGCACATTTGTGAGCGCATCTGAGAAAGCTTTCTCCTGCATGTTGTGTCTATGTTTGTGTGTGTGTACATGCATGTTTCTGTATGCATGTTTGTGCATTCACGTTTATGTCTTCCAAAGTCAGCCCAGCAATGAAGAATGCCCATGAAGTAGTCTCTGGGAAGCAGCTACACCAGCCCTCAGGAAGAGAGAAGACAGAGGGCAGGCAAGGGCCAGGGAGCTGTCTAGACACAGTGGGCTGTCGCTCTGCACTGAGAAAAAGGCAGTGGCTATGTCAATAGTCTTGGTCCTTCTTCAAGTGGCCCTGGTCACCTGGATCCCATGCTTTCTTGATTCACCCATTTTGTTGCTGGGTGGTCTTTAAAGAAAAGCAGCTTCCGGATCTAAATGTCCCAGGCTTCCTTCACCCCCCCCCCCCAATGGAAGGGAAATGGAAGGAAGCAGCAATCCTTCTCCTGTAGGTAATGTCTGGGGGAGAGCCTATAGGTGCACGCACACAGCAGGTGTGTGCACATAGTGGGTGCATGCACACATAGGAGGTGTGTGCACATAACAGGTGCATGGATACAGCAGGTGCACACACACACACACACAACAGGTGTGTGCACAAAGAAGAGAAAGCTCAGGGTCTTTTCAGGCTGGAAGGAGAAAAGAGTTTGGCTGTGTCGCTGGAGCCTTCAGGCGATGCAGCAGCTGTACGGTTGCTAGATGACAAGACAAATAGAGCAATGCTGGCAGAGAGCAACCCGGGAGACAGTGAAGGTGAAAGACCTGGGGTTATCTGTATGCATTCGTTTTCAAATATGTCTTCAGTGAGCAAAGTGGTCTCTCCCAAGCCCTGGTGACAGGCAGCTGTCTCCTGACTCTGTGCTGGAGTCCTGCGTGTAGCACAGGGACCAGATAATAGACGTGCGTGCTCTGTGTTTGTTTGTTGAATGACTGTGTTAGGGTGGCATGAAAGAGACTTCAAAAGACAAGGGGAAAGAGAGAGGTTGGGATAAGGAAGCAGTATAAAGGGAAGAAAGTGCAGAGCTGGAGAGATGGCTCAATGGTTAATGCTCTTCCAAAGGTCCTGAGTTCAATTCCCAGCAACCACATGGTGGTTCACAACCATCTACAATGAGATCTGGTGCCCTCTTCTGGTGTGCAGGCGTACATACAGGCAGAATACTGTATAAATAAATCTTAAAAGAAAGAAAGTGCAGAGTGTTGGGGACAGTGGAAGGCCCCTGAAACTCAAGATGAAAGCTCTTCCAAGCAGACTGCAGGGACTAGTTCTGAAGGTTGCTAAGGGCTCCTAGAAGCCAAAAGAACACATGATCTGAATTTCCCAGGTCAGTAAAATATTTTCTAGGAAGTGCCCCAGAGCCCCACACTGTTTTCCTTAATTGATGTTTTAGAATGTCCTTTCACTAACATGAGATGAAATTTACTTTAAAAACAGAAACTCCCTACTCATGAGTTTTACAAATAGATATAACGGTCCAACTCCAGGAGAAAGAAGAAATTAAAGAAGTACTGTTTATGGCACCGCACGCAGAGGCCTGGGTTCCTGGAGGACCATCAGGAAAGAGTCAGGTTTCTAAAAACAACTGGATGTGCAACAAGCAGAGCACAGTTCTACTGGATCTTTACCTACATGAGGTGTAACTATAAGACAGTGGCCGGAAACGTGACAAGTGGCATGCTTGACTAATATCAATCTTTTAATCACATTCCAAGTAGAGAACAGCATTTAGTAAAACCTGTTTGTTTGAGGCAGAGTGGCACACACCTATAACCCCAGTACTTATGACGAAGTAGGAGGTTTGTGAGTTCAAGGCCAGCCTGGACTACATAGAAGCTCCTAGAACTACCTAGGCTTCACAGTGGGACTGTCTCCCATATACAAAAACATTGAAACAAAACCAAAATGCAGTTGTCCCCTTGACTTAAGCAGTAGGTATACTTCTAGTAGTTTCTATGCATAGTAAAACTGTGGAGGAAATAGTCTTGTGACTGTGTGTAAATGGAGATGGGGCACATGGGACAGCTGGTGTCTGCTCTGTGATGTCTGGGCCTCTCCCTCTCCCCACAGGCTGAGGCCTCAGTCACCTGAAGGCTTGCCTGGGCTGACTACACCGACTGTCTCCTTCCTAGGTGGCTCATACAACTGTGTAGGTTCTCTGCCACTGCCGCAAGGCACTTGACGGAATCCCGCGTCAAAGGAGGCAAGGTTTATTTTGGCTCACAGTGTCAGAAGTTGCATTCCTCGTCAGGCGGCCCATTATTCTGGAGGACATAGTGAGACAGCATATGTGGCAGGGAGGAAGATGCGGCAGAGTGAGCTTCCTCTCTCCCGGTAGCCGGGAAATAGAGGAGAGATGGGGGGGGGGGCAAGGTTCCCCTCTCCCCTTCCAGGACACACCCCACTGCCATCCGCTAACTTCCTCCCACCAGGCCCCACCTCTTCACTATCCAGGCACCCGACAATAATGTATAGGCTTAGAACCAGGTCTTTAGCACAAGGGGAGGACTTTGGAGCTCCAGACTGCAACAGCCCCTCAACTGACGGGTTGGCGCTAGCTGTGGCGTGAGGCTTCCATTCTTTCCTGTGTAGACTTCCTGTAGTGGTGCTAGAGTGTCCCTACAGCATGGCCACTGCCTTTCCCACAGTGAGCCTTTCAAGAGATGAGGAGCAGATAAAATGACTCTTTTCCTAAGGATTTGCTTACTCAATTATTGGTTTGTGCTTACGTGTGAGTGTATGTGCAGCTGCATGCGTGCCCCTGGCTGTGCCCACAGAGGCCAGAAGAAGGCACCAGGTCTCCTCTTCTATTCTCTGCCTATTCTTTTGAGGCAAGGTCTCGATGCTGGAAGTCAGCTAACCCCAGAAATCTATCTTGCCACCTTCCTCGGAGCTGGGGTTACAGCTGTGTATGTGATACCTGATTTGCTACATGGGTCCTGCAATCTGAATTCTGGTCCTTGAGTTTGTACAGGAAGTGCTCTTAACCACTGAGCCATCTGCCAGAACCATTCTCCATCCCTCAGCCTCGTGTGCTACACTGCACCTCCTCGCCGTGTGCTTTTCCTTAGATGAGAGTGCCTATGGCTGCTTCACACTCAGGAAAAGATATTTAGGTCTTGTGTTTTGGAGGGAGGAGTGTCAATATATACTGGCAGGTATATATTACAAACAACATTTATACATATGCAGTCATATATCATCATATGCAGTCATATGTACATACAATGCATATGTAATCATACACATCACATACACATATACAACCATATATTACAAACATCACATCTCAGAGAACTCAAAGCGGAGTCTTCCCCTCCATGGAATGTGCTCAGAAATCATATTTTAGGGGGTGTCTGGAGAAGAGTTCAATGGATAAAGTGGTGCTTGATATACAAGTATAGAAACTGAAGGCCAGAAATCCCCTCTCCCAAGGGAGCAAGATCACAGCATAGTGTGTCTGCCATCTCAGTGCTGGGGCCCTGGAGGATGGAGAAAGGCGGAAACTGAGGGCTCTCTAGCCTAAAACAGCAAGCTCCAGGTTCAGTAAGAGACTCTGTCTCAAAAGATAGGGTGAAGAAAGATAAAAGATATTTAGACTTGACTTCCAACACACATATGTGCACACAGACACTGACTTGAGCAATGACATTTGATAAGTGGTACAATGTCACATATTCCACATTTCTGACACTCTCTTTCATCCCTGCTCCATCAAATGCCAGGAATACTTCTCCATCATTGTGAAAGCTCAAAGTACCCTGGCTTTCCAACAGTTCCCTCTTTGTGAGAATTGCTATAATGGGGATTAAAAACTGGAAATTTGTGATTAAGGGGGCACAGGCACTGGAGCCAGGCACTGGGACTACCCAGCGGGTACAGGAGGATCTCCCAGGCACTGGGACTACCCAGCGGGTGCAGGAGTAGTTCCCAGGCACTGGGACTACCCAGCGGGTACAGGAGGATCTCCCAGGCACTGGGACTACCCAGCGGGTACAGGAGGATCTCCCAGGCACTGGGACTACCCAGCGGGTACAGGAGGATCTCCCAGGCACTGGGACTACCCAGCGGGTACAGGAGGATCTCCCAGGCACTGGGACTACCCAGCGGGTACAGGAGGATCTCCCAGGCACTGGGACTACCCAGCGGGTACAGGAGGATCTCCCAGGCACTGGGACTACCCAGCGGGTACAGGAGGATCTCCCAGGCACTGGGACTACCCAGCGGGTACAGGAGGATCTCCCAGGCACTGGGACTACCCAGCGGGTACAGGAGGATCTCCCAGGCACTGGGACCAGCCAGCGGGTGCAGGAGTAGCTCCCAGGCACTGGGACTACCCAGCGGGTACAGGAGGATCTCCCAGGCACTGGGACCAGCCAGCGGGTGCAGGAGGATCTCCCAGGCACTGGGACCAGCCAGCGGGTGCAGGAGTAGCTCCCAGGCACTTTTAAGTTGTACAGTCACCCTCCGCTCATCTAGCCTTGTGCCCTGGCCCCATACTACCCTCCTCTAGCTTGTCACACACACCAAGCTCCCTCTAGCTCAGTACCTTTGCTCCAACTGCAGGTGTATAGAAGTCCCCCCGCCCCCCCCCCTCTCTCTCTCTCTCTCACCCATCATTGCCCCCTTCTTCATTCCAGAGGCATCAGATCCCCTTGGAGAGCAGCTTGCTTAATTAGGGCATTTTAAGAAAAAATTTTGCATTTTACTTTTAGGTTGGTGTGATTATTTGTTCAGTTTCAGCTTCCTCAGCACAAACACAAGCACAGTGATGGCAGAGAAGGGGAAGAAGAGAGCACAGAAGGAGGGAGGTGGAAGGGAAGAGAATCTTTGCATCAGCCACACATCTGGGCAGATTTGGGTCCCCCAGCCAAGTTCAGTCTTCCTGGCGTGAGCCGCACCGTGCCTCCTGTGGATACAGGAAGGCGTGGGAAAGATCCAGTCCCTGCTGAAATATTGGTGAAGATATATATCTGGCAGTGCCCACGCATACATAAGGAGCCATATTAACTCCCTGGTTCAAAGTAAAGAGCCACCGCTGCTAATGGTGGCATTGCTAGGCTGTTCTGTCTGCCGTGATTTTCTGTTTCAATTACGGCTGTGTCGGTGATTTAGCAGCCAGGCTAGCGGAGAGTCGCTCCTGAGAGGTTGGTTGTAACTGCCAATAGGAAACCGATGGCCTGGCTTTCCCACCTCAATCTTTCCCCCTCCCTCCCACTCTCCTCTTCATTACCTCTCTATCTTCCAGGGCACTTTCCCTTTCCACTCTTGCTCTCCTCCTGACACCCACCCCAACTCCGGTTCTAATCATATCCGTGTCAGACATCCTGGTTTACGCTCTGGCCCAAGCCTCACTGTGGGTGAACTGGGCTTTGGGGAGCTGTGATGGCTGTCCTTGATTGTCAACCTGAGTACATCTACGAAACTGAAAACCCAAGTGTAGCCAGACGTTTGGCGTTTTGTTGGGTTCTTTTACCTACTTCCCTACACGACCCCTATCCTTTCCAACCCCCCAGCACTAGGTAGGAGAGGAAGAAGGTTGGGGGACAGGGGACATTGATACTGTTCGACTACTTCCTGCTGATTAGGAGCAACAGTTCCAGGGGCGGGGGCAAATTTGATCTTTGTCATCAGGCTATCTCGAACCAGCAACCAGAAATTAGCAATCCAGCAACCAGCAGCAGCAGCAGGGGGAGCAGCAGACACCCACCTCTCAGGGCTCTGGCATTTATATTCCCCAGAATCCCAAATGTAAACTATCTTCAGCTGACAAAACCACACCCCCTGCTAGAGCAAACTATAGTCAGCTGCTGTGGGCAATCTGAAGCAGCCCCATATTCCACACATGGGATTAATATTTACATAACATTTCTATGTTGTTGTTGTTGGTTTTTTTTAATTCTTAGGCCAGCCTGGTCTACAAAGTATGTAGCCAAAACAAGCAAGGCTACACAAAGAAACCCTGTCTTCAAAAACCAAAAACCAAAAAAAAAAAAAAAAAAAAAAAAAAAAAAATCTAGTACACCCAAATCACTGGGCACACCTGTTAGGGATTTTTAGTTAATTGATCACTTGAAGTAGGAAGACACACCTTGAATCCAGATCATTTGACCCACACTAAATCTAGGCCTCACCTTCCCATGGCAGCCTATATAAGAGAAAGGGAAGAAAGAAGCTTTAGCTTTTTGTCTGTTTGCCCTCAATTTCACTCTGCTGGTATCAGAGATGAATTCTTCAGGATTCATCTTATGGACTGAACAATTACTAGACTCTTAGACTTTCCATTGAGAGGCAGCCGTTTTTGAACTACCTGGACCACAGCCTGTAAGCCACTATAATAAATCCCCTAGATAAATAAGATAGATAGATAGATAGATAGATAGATAGATAGATAGATAGATAGATAGATTCTTTCAGTTCTGTATCTCTAGAAGGGTTCATGAAAGAACTCAGAAACTCTAGACATTCATTGTTAGTCTAGAATGGGACTTGATGGCACATTTTATCTCTGTGACAACATGCCTAAGGAAAATTAACTTAAAGAGGGAAAGGTTTGTTGGGTTCTGGTTTCAACATCTTTGGTCCATGGTCACTTGGTGCTGTTGCTTCTGGTTGGAATGGTAAGACGGGACCTTGTGGGGGCGCACGTGGTGGGGCGAGGTGGCTCATTCATGGTATGAAGAAAGCAGAGAGAGAGAGAGACAGGATGGCTCCAGGAGCAGGCAGAGGTTTCAGAGACACAGCCCAGTGACCTGCTTCCCCTCAGGGATGTGCCCCTTCTGCAAGCTGATTCATTAATAACATTAGCAATGGGCCCATCCATTGATGGGGTTAATATCCTCATGGTCCAATCAATATTGCCACCATTTGAGATCAAAGGCTTTAAGCCATGATCCGCTGTACAGACACTTTATAGGCAAGCCACACAGTGAGCTGCAGCAGTCTACACAACAGTGTTGTCATTGCCATTACTCTACACAGAGAAACCACTACACCACACAGTATTTAGGCTTCTGCCAGGTGGTCCCAGTGCAGTTTCATTGCACCTCCACAGCAGCCTGGTGCCCGCTCCTGTTATAATCACTCCATTTACAGCTGAGTACCACTGAGTCTGTCTTTAGATCAGCTGACTACAGTGAAAGACTTGGCCCCAGTGAAGCAGGGCCCAGGCCCAGATCCACCTGATGGCCCCACTGGAGTTACTTAGCCAGGCTCTGCTATACCTGGCAGCCATGTCTGAGGCTTCCTCCCCTCTGTTCCCAGGTGGCTCTGTCTATAGCACACCTGAAGGCTTTGGGAGTAAATTACAGGACGTGAGGGAACAGCATTGGCCTGGATGAAAAGGGAAGGAACAAAGAGGGGCAAAGTGATGTTCTCCATCACCTGGAGGAGGCCACAGGTAAGCAGGAAGAGGCAATTTCTATTTCACTGCCTTACCCTGGGTATCTCTGCCATCCGTCAAACTTTCACATGGATTTGTGCAGGCAAAGAGATAACAGGCCATTTCCTCAGAGGCCTCCAGGCTTAGCGTTCGCTCTTAACTCATGTACTGAGAGTTCTGAGTCTAGTGCCAGCTTCCTGGATATGAGTGGCAGTTGTGGTGACAGTAGGAGTGGCAGGTACTTCTGCCCTTTGAACCCCATAGCTGGAGATGAATGCCCTTGAATTCATAGGTCAGCTCTGTCCCCTAACTGCTTCTCCAGCCCCTCTGCTGGTGGCATGCACTTCCAATACCCGTGTTCAGTTCTTTCCTGCTTGAAATGCCTGCAGTCATTTTGTTTCCAGAATCCCTCAGCAGCACACCCCTCTTCTGGTCCCTGTGTCCTTGCTCTTGTTTTTTTTTTTTTTCTAATGCTTTATTTGTGCTGTTCCTGGGCACAGCAGCATATATCAGAAGTCCCTCATTACCTCTTACCCCCGTCCTCTCCCTCTCCTTTCTTAAGTTGGGCATGACCCGTATCCTGACTTGTTTAATCCCACAATATCTTCGAGAGTAGCTATGTTCACTCCATTAATAGATAAGGACCCTGAGCCTCTTCAGTGTGCTGCTAACTCTCAGGCTGTCCTGTGAATTAGAAAAGGGCACCTCGTCTGCAGAATGCATTCCAAAATGCCCCCACAGACTTCGTCTGCAGAATGCATTCCAAAATGCCCCCACAGACTTCGCAAAGCATGTGGAGTTTCCAGCCCTTGTGCCTTCTTCTAAGCTACATACTCAGGAGAAGAGAGGGAGAGAGAGAGCGAGAGAGAGAGAGAGAGAGAGAGAGAGAGAGAGAGAGAGAGACGGGGGAGAGAGAGAGAGAGAGAGAGAGAGAGAGAGAGAGAGAGAGAGAGCCTACACAAACATACAAAGAGGAGAGACAGCCTACGCAAGCATACATAGTCTCAGTGGTAAGGGGTTGGCCCCCTCAGAGTCAGTATAGGACACACCCAGACACCAAATTTTCAGCACAAAGGAGAATTATTACCTAAGAGGGGCAAGTGGCTACGGGGGCGGGGGAGGGGGGCGAAGAGGAGAGGCGGGTGGCAGGTGCTGCCTCTGGATCAGGCAAAGGCAGGCATGAAAGCAGCAGCAACAGGTGTTTTGTTTTATCTTTTTTGTCGCCCCACTGCCACCCGCTGCCTCCGCCCAGGAGTGGGTTTTTAAGGGGGGAAAAGGGAGTCTGTGCTAGGGTGAGTTGGTAAATCCTAATTGGACATATTAGACAAATAATGAATTTTAACTCTTGGCCCTTGATGTTTTGTCTCAAGAATCAGTCAGTGGCCAAACAAGGGAATAAACCTTAGGGCTAGCTTTAGGACTATAATGCACCAGGAAAGGAGAGAGAAGGGTAAAGGGCAAAGCCTGTTAGTGCTGTGTTTGCCATGCTTGAGCCTGTTCCAGAGCCCTTCGTTCTCACCTTTTAATTTTATTATTGGGTTGCCGGGTGTTGGGTAAGTGGGCATCATTCTCTCTGGCTGCTTCCTGCTGCTTTTGGGGTATCATTGTTAGGGACCAGAGGAAACTGGAATGTTGGTCAGTTCTGGAAAGATCAGGCTGTGTCAGTCACTGTCCAGGCGTTGTGGGACCATCTGGGGCTAGGGAACAGCATGGAGTAGGCTGGACCATCTGGGGCTAGGGAATAGCATGGAGCAGGTAGGTTAGGAAGCTGGACCATCTGGGGCTAGCCACTCTGGCACTGTCAAGGATGTGGATTCTGAGGGAACATCTGGGGCTGGTGAATTGCTGGAGTAGTTTGTAGTTGATTTGAAATCAGTTGGGACAGGTAGACTACAGACTGAAGAAAGTGAAGTTAAAGAGTTGAAGAACAATTTTGTTTTTCATTTATTTGTTTGTTTGAAACTGTTAGCATTTAAGTAAACTCCCTCGGTGGCTTGAAGCCACCAGGACACAGGCACCTCCAACACTCTTAATCTTTCTCTTCAGCTCTTCTGCTAAAGAAGGCTAAAGAATTTGGCCTTCACGATGACTGGCTGCTTAGGGAGCTTACCCTTCCCCAGAACTTTCTAGTAACCCAATCACACATCATCAATGATGGGAGCAGCTCTAGTCTTGTATTTTGTAGCATTGACCTGTGTCTGCTCACTGACCAATGTCCACAGCTTATCCAGGTTGACGGTTGGGCAGAAGCAGCTCTGGCTCCTCTTTAAGTGGTAGTGCCTCTTTCCCAAAGTCACCTGCATGGTAGTCGTCAAAGTTGATCGTGGGATGAGGCATGCCTCTAGCATCCCTGTGGCCTCTTGAGTGCTTGTGGCTTACGAATGCAGCTGTGACGGTGGCTCACGTGGCCCTGGAATTTCTGGGTCTTCCTCAGTCTGGATGGCATGGTGGTGGCAGAAAGGAAAGAAGGCAGGGAAAGTTTTTTTTAATCGTGAATGTACAGTTGAAACATTTAGGCTCATGGTCCTGGTAGATGAGGGAGGGGGGGAGAACCAAGACCAGGGAACGGGGGTGAGATTCTACCCTCGGGAATAGACAGGTGGAGAAATTGAGGCTGTTAGTTGACAGAAGTACTTAACTGGAGTTCGTTTGACCTATAAGGAGTAGATTCTCATAGGTCAAGTCAATTTCTTGAAGCTTAAAATTTTTTTTAAGTGTATAAGAGATACAAGTTGTAGATATGTTAGCATCAGTTATGATCCCCGCTTAGGTCACAAAGTTCTAAGTAGTGATAAGGTTGGGGTCGGGAGCCAATCCTTTCCTTTTCCTTTCTCTTCCCTCCCCTCCCCTCCCCTCCCCCTTTCCTTTCTATTCTTCCCCCCTTCCCCTGCCCTCCCACCCCCTCTTTTCTCCCCCAGCCTCCCTCCTTCAACACTGTACTGTGTTACTCAATAATGAATGTGTCCGTGCCATTGCTTATTTAAGTGTCTATGCATGGATGTTTATGAATGTGTAATTTTAGTACATCATGCTGTGCCTGTGCTTTCAGTAAATGTGTATGGGACAGATAGATGAATGAATGAGTGAATGAGCTGTTTCCTCAAATAAGCACATGACAAGTAGGGGCTGCAGTTAACATCAGGCCTTTGTGCCCCTATGTGTCTTAGTCACTCAGTAAAGATGCCTTGTCATTGGTGAGGGCGATTTTACGTTCTGCCTGTTGCCAGAGGTTGCTGTGTGCCATGGGGTCACATTGAGAAATGTCCCTGGAGGATGTGGGGCCTGACTGGAGAGTAACATTTCTTCAGAGAAAGGCGGGGTACCCATCCCTAGTTGAGGGATAACTAGGTGAAAGAGGCATGGTGGGTTTTAAGACAGTTTGGAGTCAGCTCTGACAGCCAGGGGAGTAGATACTAATGAGACTGACTGAAAAATCATCCCAGCCTCATGTCTGGCTCTACCAGACCTATTTACAGAGAGGAACTGGAAGCCAAGGGCATAAAAACCAACCCACCAGAGTTCCCTGGGAACGCAATGACACGAGCAGCCATCCGTGTCCTTCAAGTCTAGGAACTTACAGACCCATCTGAGGCATCCTATACCTAAAACTGCCCGCAGCATGCAGCTAGTAGTTCAGGCTGCGTGAAAGTGTGAGGATGGAAGGAGTGAGAAGGGAGCACAGGATGACTTGGTTTACACACCAGCCTCCTCCCGGCCTGCCTCAGACCTCTATACCTCTATCTAGACCTGCTGCAGCAGCAGGAGGCAGGCTGGCCACAGCTCGCACAGGTGGTCCTCTGGCCTCCACAGCCCTTTTCACTTAGCCCTTTCACAGTTTTCCAACACTGTTAAGTTCAAGTGTATTTTACACGAGAGCCTGAACTTCTCCCGATTATTGAAAATCAAAGAAGCCAAAATGATGTCACAGATCCTCGTGCCCAGAATCGGAGGAAGTGAACAAAGCTGTGCCTTCGGAAGGGGCTCTTTCTCCAGGCTAGTTCCGTGGAGCAAGACCTGCCAGTTCCAGGCACCAGGCCCACCAGCTCCCACCCCTAAGAAGAGACAGGATAAGGCTCCCCACCCCCTCCCCCTCCCCACACTGTGTCTGCCTGCCTGTTGATTTTTATTACCCCAGTCACTATCTTTATAACAAGCCTTCATAACTTCTCAGCCTGATTAGAAGATTAGTCTATTGTTAAAGCAAAAGCAAACCCAATCCAGTCTACACTAGTTTAAGCAGGAAATGGGACTGCACAAGGACATTAAAGATGCCTGTGAGAACTTAGTGAGGAACACAGCTGTGGTCCTCTGAAGGGACAGAAGTGGTACCTAGGATGTCTTGTTTTCCTCTCTCCTTCAATGCCCTACCCCTGCCCCAATCTCTGCTTCCCTCCCTACCCTCCCATCCCTCTTCCTCTTTCTCCCCCCCATTTTCTCTCTTCCCTTTTCTCTCCCTCTCTTTTACTCTCTTCTTCCTTCCTGCCACATTTCATGAAAAACAAACCAAACAAAAAACCCCCCACCTCTCCCATCCACCAAGTACACAAATTAAAGATGCAGACACCCCAAGAGTATGCCTCTCTCCCTTAGTTACATTGCATGGCCTTCTTCTGCCTTGCAGCACTTCACTCTTGTAAGACTTTTATTAAGAGCCCTGGAAGTCCACTCACCTGTAGTCATGGGAGGGACCACATGCCACCATGTTGTTGGGCTAAGGGGTGTCATAGTCTGAATTTGAAATGTGCCCTCACAGGCTCATGGTTTGAAAGCGATGGAACTTTGATGACTCGGGACTCTGCTGGAGAGGCAGGTCAGCGGAAATGGGCCTTCGCAGGTTCTGGTCTAGCCCTTAGTTCTGGTCACTCTTCCACTACGTGAACAAGCCTCCACCACCAGGAGCCCAGCTCACTCTAGCATGCTGGACTGAGGCCCTGAAACCATGGGCTAAAATAGATCTTCCCTCCCAGCTGCTGTTTCTGTCGGGTATTGTGGCCGTAGGAACCTGAAAATAGCTCTCATGGGGGTGTGGTGGTTCAAGGGAAACCACCATAAATGAGCAAGCCCCCTAAAAGTGTCCAGGATGGGTGACACTGGAGCAAGGAAAGGAGTCACCACCGTACCCCTCATCCAAGCCAGCCTCTTTATAAGCACAAGAACCAAGGGTGTTCTGGGAAGCTGGCTTAGGGAATGGCACCAGGACCAGGCCATGAAAAATTCATTTAATGCCCGCCTCTCTATGAGGAAGCTGTGCCAAGCTTCATTCATGTTCATCATTAATTCATTCCCGGCTGGATTCTTTGGCTCAGTGCTTGCAGTCTCAGAGCTTGGCTAAGCAGTCAGGCCCCAGTCCTCTGCAGGTGATCTATGCCGATGCTGCCTTTGCTCTGGCAAAGCCTCCTTTCAAAGTTATTGCCAGTTAACAGATTCTCCACAGCCCTAACTACCCCTTGGAGGACATTTGGGGCTCCAGATTCATAGTTAGCACCTTTCTCTGCTTAATTACAGTGATTGGGGGGGGGGGGGCTCCACGCCCCTCTGTTTGCTTTGCCTGTTGAGATGCTTGCTCAAAGCCAAGTGCCACCTGCTTGGTTCTAGGGAAGGCTAGAGAGGCACACCTTTTTACCACACAGAGCAGTAGCTGTTTCCTCCTGGGAGAGATGTCTAGGGGGGAGCAGGAGGAGGAACAGGTGGGGAGTTGGCTCTCTGCCTTCTGACTCTCCAGAGGCCAGGCCCTAGAAGGGACACTCATTTGTTCTTACAGGGAACAAAAGAGATCTCCTACCTCTGGGTTATTACGATATACTTGCCATTCTTTTCTTATGATGAGCAGTCTCTAAGAGACTGGGCCCCCCATAGTCCTGCTTCTTGCGCATAGACCCTTCCCACAGTGACCCAGAGCCAACCTTTGTGACTAACAGAACTCTGCAGGAAGCACAGCATGTGACCCTGAGCGGAGCAAAAGACATGTGACTCTAGCCTTGGCCTCTTGGTTAGCTTGCTCTGAGGAAAGCCAGCTACCGTGATGGAAGGATGTTCGAGGGGCCTCCTAGAAAAGCCCATGTGGAGAGGAACTGAGGCCAGCGAAGCTAGCACCACCCTGCCAATCAGGGCTTGCAAGCTGCCTCAGTGTTGTGTGTCCCAGCCCATCAGCTCCCAACAGATCTCAGTTCTAGCTTGTGCCTTCTGGCTGTAACTTTCATCCCTGAGCAGGGATACACTGTCTCCACTGTGCTCTAGTGGGCTTATCCACACACTGTAAAGTGCAGTGTCTTAGTTAAGGTTTCTAGTGCTTCGAGAAAATACCACGACCACAAAAGCCAGTTGGGGAAGAAAGGGTTTCTTTGGGCTTATACTTGGCCACTCACTGAAGGAAGCCAGGACAGGAATCTAGAGGCAGGAGCTGTTGCAGAGGCCGTGGAGGAGGGATGCTTTACTGGCTTGCTCAGCCTGCTTTCTTATAGAACTAAGGACTACCGGTTTAGGGTTGGCATCACCCACAATCGGCCGGGCCCTCTCCCTCTTCCATCATCAATTAAGAAAATGCCCTACAGCCAGATCTTACAGAGGGAGACATTTTCTCACTTGAGGTTCCCTCCTTTCAGACGACTCTGGTTTGCGGGTCAAATTGACAAAGACTAGCTAGACACGCAGTCTACGAGCACTGATGACATAAGGCATATCCAGGTAGGTCTGCCATTCAGCAGCAGCTCACTAGCGCCCTCTGTTGTGCTTTCTTGATTTAACTTAATGGTCACAACAGCCTCACAGGTAGATGCGAACAGCCACCCTCATTCTATAGGTGAGGAAACTGAGGCTCAGCTTTTCTCTCGCCTCTTCTGCATAGCCAAACCCTAGATCAGTGGTGACTCACCCGCGCTTGGTCCTCACCTTTCCAGTTGCGAGGACCTATAGTTCCAGTGTAAGGGCTTCCTTGGGGTAGGCACCTTAGTTAGGGTGCCTAACTTTAGGAGCGTGTGGAGGAAATGGTTTATTTTGTGTCACAGCTTGTAGTCTGTCACCGAGGGAAGGCAGGGGAAGAACTGAAGCAGGCGCCGTGAAGGAGCACTGCTTACTTTCTTGTTCCACCCGGGACCACCTGCCCAGGGTGTGACACCACCCACAGTAGGCTGAGCCCTCCCCCAGTGACTGTTGAGCAAGCCGATGATGGAGAAGGCATCTGCTCAACGAAGGTTCTCTCTTCCTAAATGTCCTTAGTCTGCGTCAAGCTGACAAATAACTAGCTGGCAGTGGGCCAGAGCTGCCGCGGACCTAGTCCTAAAGCAGCCTCCAGCAAACGTAGGCCCTGCGTGCATTAGGCAGTTGGCATCCCAGACCTTTGGGAAGATCACCTGAATTGTGCTTTGCAGGGTCTCTCACACAGTCCAACCATGAAGCCGCTCAGCTGCTCATATGGAAACCTCCCGATAACATCCTTTACAGCCATTCTCCTTTCCTTGTTAGACTCCCCAACAGCAACTCCTTAGCTCCCTGGATCCATTCACATCCTTTGTCTTGGGGTTAATTTCTAGAATGGAACTATCCCCAAAAACACAGATGAAATTATGGGTCACCAAGCCGGATGACGCAAGTTCTGTTCCTAGGACCCACATCACATGATAGAAGAGAAGCTCTGACTCACAGAATTATCCTCTGGCCTCCACAGGTCCACTGTGGCATGGCCACGCCTCTGTGGGTGGTGCGTGTGGGTCCTCACACACCATAATAAGTAAATATCATTTTAAAATATTTTTAAAAGAGAAATGACAGCGCTGGGGTTAGAATTAAGAGCTAGTTCTCAAGTGGGCTGGTTGAGAGCCGGACACAGCTGAGTGGTTTTCTATGCAAATATGCACATATGCAAATGGAGACAGGCCTAAACCCTGCTACAACTTTGTGGGTATGCACCAGCAGTCATACAGGAATGTGGTGTTCAAGTGGGCTTTTGCAAGGTAGAGGGAATAGAGGTAGTACTGCCTCAAAATGCAGGGGGAAAAGATTTTGAACATTGTCATTTAAAGAAAAAAAAAAGGATAATAATTGGGGAGATATTTAGGTTTACTTTGATGGCACAATGTATATAGTATTAAAATATCATGAATCATTCCAAGCATAATTTTTTGTGCTTTACGTACCAATAAGAAGTTTTAATTAACAATGTTTAAGGGTTATCAGTCTTTAAGGTTTAGCCACATATCTGAGCTCTCTTTTCTTGTAAATCTTTGAGGCTTCATTAATTAAATGGGGCCAGAGAATACTACCCAGTGTTGGCTATGCTTTCCTGCTCAGCGGCACATCACCAGGTTTATGCTGAAACTGGCTTCATGCCTTCATGCAAAAGTGATAATGTGAGCCCAGAGCCTTGCCCCCCCCCCCCATCACGTCAGCCAGCGGCCCCTGCTCTTAGAGGCTATGAGCTACAGCAGCCAAAGCCTGGGAGAGCTTCGAGAGCAGGTGGCCACATCAGTTCACTGGAGGGGAAGTGCGCAGGTTCATTTCTCCCCCTCTAATTTGTGTCTTGTAAAACCATCAGCCACCATACGAGGGTATGTATCTAGTCTTACTGTAACTTGTTATGCCATGTTTGATTGACATCCCTGGGAGGCCTGCTCTTCTCTGAAGGGAAATGGAGGAGGCGTGGATCTGGGGAAAGGAGAGGAGTTGGGGGAGGGACAGTCAGGATATAATATATGAAGAAAGAGTAAATTAAAGAGGAAAAAAAAACCCACGAAATCAGTGCCTTCATCAGTCTGCATAGGCTGGACCAGGAAGCCAGAGACTCTGAGAGGGGAAAACCCCACCTGGATCTGGAGAAAGCCCAAGCTTTTATCTGGCCTCCCCAGAACCTAGAGAAACCATGGCCCATGGTTCCTGGGCTTTACCTTCCTAAATCAGGAGGTCTGGCTTCTAGTGGACACCACCCATCTCTGCCTGCACTTTTCTTTGCCAGCGGCTTCCTGTCCACACCAGCCTCTTCTTTCAACCTCCAGAACTAATCTAGGATGCCTTTCCCTTTTCATCAAAGAGGAGTGAATAAGCAGCTGAGAAATATCTACCTAATAGAATCTTCTAGTAAGTTTGAGTTTCCACTACCATCATCCATCGACAGGCTGCCTCCTCAGGTTTAGGGGTGAGGGTGTTTTGTACCTAAGGAAATTCTGCACACAGAATGTCTTCATAGACTAACAATAAACATTAGCACATTGAAAGCCCAACACATCCTAGAACCAAAAAAGCAATTTTAACCTAATATTTTCCAAAAACAACACTCATACCTTTTAAAGATTTATTTATTTATTTATTTATTTATTTATTTATTATGTATACAGCGCTCTGCCTGCATGTATACCTGCATACCAGAAGAGGGCATCAGGTCTCATTATAGATGGTTATGAGCCACCATGTGGTTGCTAGGAATTGAACTAAGGACCTCTGGAGCAGCAGTCAGTGCCCTTAACCTCTGAGCCATCTCTCCAACCCCACTTGTATCTTTTAAAAACCACCTATAAACACCTGGTAGAGAACCGATGTTCTACAAAACAGTTTGCAATCACTATCCTAAATATTCAAATTATCACCTAGCATAGGATTTTTATATCTATCTTTTTTTTTTTCTTTTTTTGAGGCCGATTCACAGTGGAGATCTTGCCAGCCAGCCTCTTCAGATGGCTGAGGAATTAAATGAGCAAAGGAGTGTTGGGTGGAGGACACAGCAGTACAGATGTTGCTTATTACTGCTTGGAAACTCCCGGCTGTAGTCTTGCTCGGAGCGGAACGGCTAACATCTGTGGCAGGTGGATGCCAAGGCATCGACATTAAGATTCAAGACCTGCCAGATGTGCCAGTTGTGACACCTGGGGAAAAGGGGAGTCAGAAGCCGACTGAGCAGTGCCGCATCCCGGGGCTGTAGCAATGGCAGGCAGTCTCAAAAGCATTGTGGAAGGCAGGGCAGTGGGTCATTCTGACTTCACAGCGATGATTCATTGGACCCTACCACCCCAGAAAGGAGAGAAGATCATGAGTGGGGAGTCCCTATTCATCAGGGGTAATCCTACCTACCTTGCCCAGCAACATTTGGTAGAGTACATTGTTTATTCATGAAGGGGGGGACCTGAGTGCTACGCCATCAGGTTCAAGGAGATTGCAGTTTTGAATCCTGGCTTCCTGGGACTAGCGATTAACAATCCAATCACTGGGCCTTTATTGATTTAGAGGGAAGATTAATGTCTCGCTTCTTGGAACTGACCTTTAAGTACTAAACAGGCAATATACAGAGAGACCTTGCTGCGGATTGATGAGGTTTGTCCCCACAGACTCCTATGTTCATCACCTGGTCCCCAGCATAGGAGTGTGGACGAATCGAACCTTTAAGAAGGGGAGCTCAGTACAGAGTCATTAGATCATGGGAACTTATGAATGGATGACTGTTGTGTTACAGGTGTAGCTCAGATCTGCTAGGAGCTAATTAGCATCTGTGAGAGGAGTAGTTATAAAAAGAGTGAACTTGCCCGGCGTGGTGGCGCACGCCTTTAATCCCAAGTACTCGGGAGGCAGAGGTAGGTGGATCGCTGTGAGTTCAAGGCCAGCCTGGTCTACAAAGCGAGCTCAGAACAGCCAAGGCTACACAGAGAGACCCTGTCTCGAAAAACTAAAAAAAAAAAGGGAACTTGGCCCCTCCCCAGATTCATGTATCCTTGCTTATCATGTGACTCTTCTGCGCATACCCATTTCCCGGTCTGCGTCTCTGCCATGTTGTGATGCAATGGGATAAAAACCCTAACCAGGATGCAGATGCCATGATTTTTGGATTTTCCAGCGACCAGAATTGTGAGCCAGATAGGCTTCCCTGTTTGAAAGTTTTCTGAGCTTCAGCTATTTGGTTACAGAAACACGAAGCTGACCAAGACAGACACAAAATGTAAACCTCCCTTGATGTATGGTAATTAGGGAAGGTCAAATTGTCCCTACAAACATAGCCTTCTTCCCTCTCAACTATACGAAGGACCTCTTGGGACCTTACCCTACTGTGTGCATTGATCTTTACTCCTAAAATGAGCTTGACTCTGTTCTCTGACCTTCATGCACTGTGGCCATAGGTCTCCTGTCCCTGTCTCAGCCATTAGGGGAGGTACCACTGAGAGGTGTTTTCTTCTTCCAGCTACTGCAGCCCCTGGCTAAGGGCAGTGGCCACACTTATCAAAGGCCCAGATGATCAGCTTGGCTCATGTTGTTTCCAGGACTGATTCTCCCCCTCAGCCTGCCCTCACAGGTATGTATGAAGGGAAGCCTCTTTTCTTTGGTAGGAGCTGTGGCAGGCTCCATTGTTCCTTCTGGGTTTCCTTTAAACCTCCATTTGTAAGTTGAACCTTCATGAGGTTCTCATTAACTGCCAGGCTCCTGGACCATGGACCTCCGGATGCTCCTGAGATGCTGAAGGCCAGAGACATTCTACACTCACTGTTGTGTGAGTTGGTCTTGGGGTCTCTGCATGGAGCCACCTAGGGTGTGGCGCTTTTTCACGTTCTCTGCTTTCTCTATTTTACCTTTTCCCCTCTCTTTTAAAGATCTTTCATTTTTACTATGTGTCTTTACATGTGTGTATATATCTGTATGAATGTATGTCACATAAACACAAGTGTCCACAGAGGCCCAAAGAGGGTACTGGAGCCCCTGGTGCTGCAGTTACAGGTGGTTTTGAACTGTCTAATGTAAAGTTGGGAGCTGAACTGAGGTGGCGAGTGCTCTTAACTGCTGAGTCATCAGCCTTTGATCTTCAGTAGTGCTTCGTGGCCAGTACAGAAGGGGAGATACCCATTAATAATCACTCAGAGGCTGTACGTGGAATTTCTCCACTCCCTTCCCATTATATCATTCTCCACAAAGGACAGAGAGAGCAAATGCATGGCTCTGAGCCTCAGTTTCCCCTTTGCAAGATGAGAATAACCTCTTCTCAAAATGCTAAAGAAGGTGTCCTTATTAGCACAACGAAATTAAAGATCACAGAGATAAGTAGTTTGCTCCAAGTTACCCAGCTATGAAAGAGCAAGGTCCAAAGTGAAGAGTTCCTAACCATAAATATGGGGCTCTTGGGGCCAGAGAGATGGCTCAATGGTTAAGAGCACTGTCTGAGCTTCCAGGGGTCCCCAGTTCAACTCCCAGCAACCACTTGCTGATTCACAACCATCTATAATATGATCTGGTGGCCTCTTCTGGCATGCAGGTGTACATGCAGATAATGCACTTATAAAAAAATAAACCTTTAAAAAGTCTTATAAATGTGGGGCTCTTAAAATTGCACCACAGCCTTCCTTTTAGTGTGATAAAATCAGGGTACCCTTGAAGAGTTAGGAACTGAGATGAAGAGGGGATAGTTTTGTTGCTATAGCAAAATACATGAGAGAAACTATTGAGAAGCAGGAAAGGTATATTTGGGCCCACAGGTTTCATTGCTTCTAGACTTCTGCGGGGTGAAACAGAACATCTCAGAGAACGTGAAAGAACAAAACTGCTCACCCAAGGCAAACAGAAGGCAGGGAGAGCAAAAGAAGGGGGGCCAAGACCAGGATATTCCCTTCCAAGGCATACCCCAGTCATCCAGTCCCTCCAACCTGGCCCCACCCCCCCCCCACCCCCCACTAGTAGCCCAAGTTACAAATGCATCATTGAGTTACTCCAGTGGCGAGGTCAGAGGCCGTAGGAGCCAATCACTAACAACACATGCCTTTTGGGTCTTGTCGGGGGAGGGTTTACTTGTGTGTTTGGGGTTTGCTTTTGGCTTACAGAGACCCAGGCTGTCCTTGAACTCACTGTGTAGCTCAGAATGACCATGGATTTTATTTTGTTTTATTTTTTTTAATCTTCTTGCCTCTACCTCCCTAGTGTGGGGATTACAGGCTTTCGCCACAACATCCACTTTATGTTGGGCTGAGGATCCAACCCAGGGGCCTCTATGCAGGATAGACAAGCACTGAGCCAGCCTCGGCCCCTTGCATGCTTCTTTTAAAAATTTGGTTTCACGTGGTCATTTAGTGGGGGAAGCACATCATATCTAATGCATAACAGATTGCTCACAGTCTAAGAACACACACTGGAGAAGTGTCACTTAGGTTCCCTTTGGGATCTGAGGTGTACACTTTCCCTTTTCGATGGGACTGTGGTTTGCTAACACAGATTATCTCACGGTCCTCAAAAGCATTCCTGGGTCTTTACGTGGATCATAGCTGGGATTGTACCACTTGCAAACCATGACTATTTCTAGATCTCCAGCTTTGGTTTCTTGCCTTCACGGGGCAGGGAGTAGGGGGGGGGGCAGGGGCAGGATGAGCGGCAGTAATTTGTCAAGGTAAAAGTGAGAGGCCTGAATAAACAATACTGACAATGCTTTGTGCAGAGAAGCTTCTCAGTAAGTCCCACATCCTATCCCCCTCCATGCCCCCTACCTCCCCCCACCTCCCCACCTCACCTCCCCACCCCACTCCCACCTTCCAGGGCATCCCACCCACTCCCTAGGAATCAGCATCCCTTGAGGTGAGAGGTCCAGGAAAAGGGAGAAAACCTCCACTAGTCTCCAGCTTTGCTGCGCCTTTTCGAAGGCTGGCTGCCTTACACATCAGCCGAGGTGTGGAAGGAAGTTATGTCAGGCCCTGTCATGCGCTGGGCACCTTCTCTGAGGTCAGGACACTGTGAGCAAAGCCTCAGAAATCCCCGCGTGCGGCTCAGCGGCGCCTTGTCAGAGCTGACAGCCACCATCTGATGTGAATTACCTCCAGCTAGCAAGAGCTAAGCCCTTCACAGGAGTTTACTTCCTAAGGAACTCAGAGGCGCAAATGAGGCTGAGGAGAAAAGCCCAGCATTTGCAGGGATTAAAGCCATCGGATATTGAGCATTTCCTGGCCCACAGGACCCTGCCAGGCTGCTGGGCCAGAGGTGGAGGGATCTAGAAATGGTTTAGTTACAATGATAACCTATTTCTGTTGGCTGCTCGTGCGGAGTCTGAGGAAAGGCTAAGGCAGATTATCCTTAGATGCAAAGCCAGGCACCTTCAGAAGCAAAAGCCTGGCCCCTCTATAGGTTTCTCATTAGTGTAACTAAACTTCACACTCTCTCTTCTCTGCTCCCTATAGAGAGAAAACAAAGCAGACGAAGGCTAAGAGCCGAAGCAGAGTTCATCTCTGGGCTAATCGGCCACGGCCAAAAGGTAGGAATAGAGAGCTGAGGGCCCTCCTTCAGCGGCATGCCTTCTTTCCCGAGGAAGGAAGCTCGTGTCGGAGATGGACTTGTCCACAACAGCAGGTACGTTAGACATAGCGAGTCCTCGCTGCGTGGGCCTGGATCCCTTCTAAGGTTGCCAGTGTACCGCAGCCTTGGCGTGGTTTTCGGGAACGTCTTTGAGTTTTCTCACTATGCCAAGCTCTGTCCTGACTCGGGGCTTTTGAAATGTTCCTGTCCTCCTGTGTGGTTAACTATCTCTAGATTCCGAGTCTCGTGGCACCAGTCCTTTTTCAGTTCTCGTTAGGTATCAGACCGCAGCCCCCAGAGGTGGCCCGTGGTGGGCAGAGTCACTCTCTGACAAAAAAATCTAGGCCTTTCCTTCCCCAGGCGAATAGAATGGTGCAATTGTTTCACGTTTATGTCTTGGCTTTTTGATTTTTCACCCTAGTCCCGTTGCCAGCCATATTGTCGTGAGCAGGCAGGTGCTTGTGTGGATTCTGTCGTTCTGGGGAGCTATGTTTCTGTCACTTTGACAAAACGCTGCAAGAAGCCAAACTTGAAGGAGAAGAGCTTTGTCTTGGCTCAGGGTTCTAGTGCGTGGGTCATTGGCCCTGTTGCTTTTGGCCTGTGGAGGGAGAGTCAGACCATCATGGCGGAGACCAAGCTGTTTGCCTGGTGGCAGCTGGGAAACAAAGCAAATGAGAGGAAGGGACTGACGTCCCAGCATCCCCTTCAGAGAAAAGACGCCAGGGGCCTGTTTCACCTGCATGGGCTTCGCATCTCAAAGATTCCACCATCTCCCAATGACCATGTGGGTTGGTGACAAAGTCTTTAACCTGTGGCCTGTGGGGGACATTCCCCGAGATCTAAATCGTTAACACATGGAGTTCACAAACGCTCAAAAGACTTTGTTTTTAGTGTCTTTGTTTTTCAGGGGAGGGCAGAGGCTCAGTGAGTACAAACTGTGTGCGTGAAGCCACATAGCTGGGCAACTGAAGGGCCACACTGCAGGATGCTGTCATTGGAACCGCTAAGGTCATAGTCTGGGCCCTGGCAGCCCTAACAAAAGCGGGCTCAGCCACCTGTCCTCAGCAGGTCCATTAAAGCAGAAGGAGGAGATGTATTTAGTGCGCCCACATTAGGAAGAGGAACAAACGAAGAGCTCTTGTGACATTTGCCTCAAGTCCATTTCTGGGGTCCTGACCTGATGTTTAAGTACAGAGTAAGTTATGCCTAGCTGAAGAGTCACGGTCAAGGTGTGGTCCTGCCCATCACTGACCCTTTATTGTCTGGGCTCCAGCCTCCTGCAAGGTGGTCTGAAAGTTCTTCAGAATTGTATGCAATCTCTTCCCTGGAAAGACACGCGCCTCCTCTGGTTGAAACGAGGCCTTAGTTGATTTCTTCCTCCCAGCATAAGGTTCGTCAGTAGTGTCACAGGACTCTAAAAGGAGGGAAGGAAGCGTCTCTCTGTGGAATCCCTTCCCTCTTGTTGGAAGCCTTGCAGTAGCAGACTGCACGCCCACTGTTCCCTCCTCTCACCTATGCTGTCTTTGTAGACACCACCGAGGCCTCAAGCTCTGAGTACCCCAGACTGGTCAGGATATCCGGACCGCCCCTCTTCCTGCCTCCTCCCCCACCCCTGTGGTACTTTGCTTTGAGAATCCAAGGTCCCCAGAGCTGATCTACAGCTTTCTTCCAGACACCCCAACCCCAATTAGCCAATGAAAAGAACCACATCCCTGGGCCTCGTGTGCAAGGCTTTGGCTCAGTGATGCTGGGCAAGGTTTTAGTTCTTGTAGTTTTGTTTTTTCTTTAACCAGGCATCCCCACCCCCCACCCCTCACCCCAGGTGATTATAACACATTTTCATGCTGGACCCAAAGCCTTAGGGTATCTGGTTCCCTGTCTGATTCTTCTGTTTTGACTGTGGTTACCTGGAAGGAGATGGTGGGGAGAACGCTGTGGGCGACAGAGAAGAAAAGCCCTGCCGACCTTTTTATTCAAAAGGAATAAAGGGGAATTGTGCTCCAGGAAGTAGGCAGGAAGGTGGAAATCGGCCTTTGAATTGCCTGCATGGGGAATGTATTCTCTCCTGCTTGCTCTGGCAGTCTCACCAGGGCCAGGCCTAGGAACAGGTGGACCTCACAGGGAGGCTTATGGGCTCCAGAACTGCCTTGTAAATAAGTCATAGGCACAGCTGGGCCTCCGGCCTCATAAATATTGACCAGCTGTGATTAAACAGTCCACTCCAGGCCACATTATCTAGTGGGAAGGCTCCTTTATTAGGCTATTAAATAAGCATGAGCCAGCACCTGCTCTATCTGACCATCCTGTGAAGAACGGTGCTCTGGCCAGGCATTATGTAACCAGATAGGTAAGAAGAGCCACCGATTTCATTAGGCAAGTTTTACAAAAGACATTTATTTGTTTCATTGCCGTGTGTTTGTGTGTGTGTGTGTGTGTGTGTGTGTGTGTGTGTGTACACGCGCGTGCATGCATGAATGCGTGTACCTGTGTGTGAACACAGACTAGAGGTGTTGAATATTTTCTTCTGTCATTGTTCTTCTATTCCTTTGAGACAGCGCCTCTCCCTGAACCTGGGGCTCACAGCGCCTCTCCCTGAACCTGGGACTAACATTTTCTTAGCCTGGAGTCCAACAATCCCAAGCGCTCCTCTCCTCTCTGTTGCCCTCAGAGCTGGAGTTACCGCTACAGGCAGAATCCCCAGCTTGTCATGTGGGCGCTGAGACTTCACCTCCATGTTCTCATGGCACAGCAAGTGCAAAAACATCTTTCCAGCCCACATCATTGAGTGGTTGTTTAAAATTTAAAAATATTTTGAGAATTTTATATATGCATACTGTATTTGCATCATTCACAACCCATACCTTTGCAACCTCCAATAGCACCTGTATTCCCTCTCTTTTTCTTCCTATTATTATTACATATACATATGTACACATGCACACACACACACACACACACACACACACACACATCCTTCTGAGTCTGTTTAGTGTTGCTTATTCATATGTGTATGTGTTAAGGTTGAGCACTTGAGATTGGGTAACCTATCAGAATGCTCATTACTGGAGAAGACGGATTCTCCATCTCTCAGCAGCCATGAATTGTCCATAGCTCCTCATTTAAGGGGAGAGCCTTGTGAGATTTCCCACATCCACCCTGGCCAGTGGGTCCTCACTGCAGGTTTTGTTCAGGCAGCTCTATTGTTGACATTTCACTGGTGCAACTTCCATGTCATAAACAGAAGACACTGTCTCACAGCAGGCATTGTGGGCCTCTGGCTCTTAAAGAGACCCACCCATCTCTTCCTTGGTGTTCCCTGGCCCTTAAGTGAAAGGGTTGCATTGCAGATGCATCGCTTGGCGTTGGGCATCCTTCAGTCTAATGTTGTTTGAATTTTGACAGCTGTGGATTTCTGCAATGATCTTTCTCTGCTCTAAAGAGAAGCTTTTTCCTTTTGTCTTTGTTTGTTTTGTTTCGTTGTTTGTTTGAGACAGGGTCTCTCTGTGCAGCCCTGGCTGTCCTAGAACTCACTCCGTAGACCAGAGCTGTCTTGAACTCAGAGATCACACCTGCCATTGCTTTCCAAGTGCTGGGGCCTGACCAAGGGAAGCTTTCTGATTAGGCCCAGTTTAAAATGAGCCCTTTCTCACTTTCACAAGACGTTAGGCTAGGATCTGGAGGTAGAACGGCTTGGTGAAGATATTTTAATGCAACATAAGACAAACTTAAAATAAGTTTTCTTCCCGAAAATTATCAAAACAATATTCTAAAAAGGCGATGGCAGAGAAGGAACCAGAGAGCCCTTAGTGTGGGGGTTTATTCGCAAAGGTTGTAGGTATGAGCTTCCCAGACAGCTTGGTGTACCTCAAAGGAATAGGTTACTGTCTCCTGTCTGCAACCAAGGCTCACCAACTGGCAGTGGAGTGTGTGTGTGTGTGTTGTAACCATCCCTTTGATTGTCACACTGTTAAAACAGTGGGACCCAAGAAATGGAAAGTTCCCAGGAACCTCACGTGGGAAGCCTGTTGTCCATCAGAGGAGGAGCTTGTCTCCTGCAAAGAGATTTCACACACTTGTGACGGTTTGTCAAGGGAAGACTGAACGTGAGACCATGATGACAGTGGGACCACACCATGACCAGCACTGCTTAGATATGCATACCCCTTGCCTTCTATTTAAATCCAAACCTTTCACCCGAGTCGGGAGATAGACTTGGGATGGGGGCCTGTGTTCCTCTCCCCAATGTGGCCACATCGAATAAACCTGTTATCTCTGCTTTTTACTGTTTAATTGGCATACTGTTTAATTGGCTGAGCCCTGCTTATTAGGGCTGCCCAGGACCCAGGCTCTGATCCTAATGACTTCAGTAGCAAACAAGCCACAGGCGCACCCTGACGGGGAAGCTGTCAGGAAGGGAAAACAGCAGCCGACTCTTTGAGCATCCTGTATGACTGGGTTGGAGGGCACCTCTGGCTTTCTGTAGCTGGATTAATCTAGAAGGGCATAGGAAAGGGAGGGAGGAGCTTTCAGCTCCAAAGCTGGCCCCCAGAGGCCTGTTGTTAAGGAAGGTGCTGCGTTTCCTGGGCTGCCTGCTGCAGGCAGGAGCCTCACCTTCAGGACTAATTAACCAAGCTGGCAGGCTATCCGTGTGCCCCAGAGAAAGGTTTTTGTGTGACGGATACTTTTGTCATCATCCATCTACATCGGTCATACACCTGACCTCGCCAAGCTGTTCAAACTACAGGGCTTGAAAGAACAAAGGCATGCGCTCTCCTGGGTTTGGGGAAGATATTTGCTAGTCCATGCTCTTTCTGGTAGGTTCTGGATGCTCCCAGCTTGCTCTTCATGCTTCCTGCTTCTGTTGTGGCAGGGTTGGTTTCCTATATCTGAATTATCCTGACGCCTTCTCTCACCTGTGTCTATGCCTCTCTGTGTGTGCACATGTGCAGATATGGGTGCAAGTAAGTGCAGAGGTCAGGGGTCAATCTCAGGCACCATTTCCTAGGGGCTTCTCACTTTCTTTCTTCAGAGGGAGTCTCTAACCAGGACCTGGCATGCTAGGACTGACTTGGCTATGCCAGCTGGTCAGCGAGCCCCAGGGATCCTCCTGTCTCCACTCCCTTAGCCCTGGACTCTCAAGTACATGCTTCTACACCCCGATTTTTACATGTGATAGAGAACAAACTCAAATCCTTAGGCTTATGTGAAAAGTACCATACCAACTAAATCATGTCCCCAGAGCCATCTGTAGAACTAGCTCCTTCTTATTGGGACCCTCATCTTACCGGATTAAACCTGTTATAGTTATAATATCCTCAGCCTGATGCCACCTGTATTATGGTTTGTGTGTGTCCAATGTAGGCTACTGTGTCTGAACCTTCATTCTCAGGGCAGCGATACGGGAGAGGTGAAGCCTACTGGGAGGGTGAGGTCCGAGGGAATGACGTCTTCCTGAGCGTGTGTCAATGACTTCATCATGGCTAGGCTAGCTGAGAACTTGGCCCCTTTATTCTTGCATGAGGTTGTGGACCCCTGCTTTCTATTCCCACCACCTTAGGCCCACACCAGATGCAGCTGCCTGGCTTCAAACTCCACAATCACGCCCATATCAACTTCCCTTTATAATCACCCAGTGTTGGGTTGGAAAGAGACTTATCTTCAAATAAAGCCACGTTCCCAGGTATCAGGGAGTGAGGACCTGAATATGGCGCCACTCCTGTGCTTCCCCACTGCACAGGGTCTGTCTCAGTCACTGTTCTCTTGCTATGAAAAGACATCATGACCAAGTCATTTCATAGGACATGGCATTGAACTTGGGGGCTTGTTTATGGCTTAAGAGGGTTAGTCCTCTTTCATCGTGGTGCGGAGCAGGGTGGCAGGCAGGCAGGCATGATCAAGGATAAGTAGCTAAGGACTTTATATCCTGATCCTCCAGAAGGCAGGTGGCAGAGAGAGGGGCTGGGGGCTGGGGAGGTTGGGAGGAGGTGGGGGGGGGGGCGGAAAGTTGGAGGGAGGTGGGGCAGAGGGGGATGTGGGGAGGGGAAGACTGGGCCTTGAAATTTCAAAGTCCACACCCAGCGACACTTCTTCAACGAGGCCACACCTCCTCAACAAAGGCCACACCTATTCAACAAAGGCCACACCTCCTAATTTTTCTGAACAATTCAACTGGGGACCAAGCATTCAAATAAGCCTCTAGATGAGGGTGGGGTGAGGTGGGGATTTTCATTCAAACCACAACAGGGTCTTCATCGTCCTCTACTTCTTTTTGTTTTCAAGGCAGTGTCTTTCTGTGTAGCCCTAGCTGCCTTGGAACTTACTGCATAGACAAGATTGACTTAGGATTCACAGAGCTCTGTCTCCTGCTCCCCGAGTCCTGGGATTAAAGACGTGCACCACCATGAGTGGCTTTGGAAAAGATCTTGAGGGGTACTAGAGTAGATAGGGTAGGGTAGCTGGATTGAAGGACTCCGTCTATGCAGCTTGCAGAAGGGTGTCACCCATGCTGAGGTGGGACTTTGTAGTGATGCAGTTCAATCTATAGCATTGGGCTTGCAAAGGAGTCTGAGGTGCTCAGGGGTTGTGCTTGGGGGCCCCTGTGGTGTTTGGCAGGAGCATTTGGACCAAGTTTCCAGGGCAGTCAGTCAAGGGTGGTTGTCAGAAGAAAAAAGAAAAAAAAAAAAAGACTTCCTCTAAGGGATTTGCAGCTATTGTGTTGACAATATGTTTTTTTATTAATACCATGGAGGGGAGCAGTTAGGGGGAGGTACTGTGTGGGAGGGGGTCGTCAGAACAGGCAAGGCTAAGGATGCAGGAGGGCCCCAGTGGGAAGATGGCTTTTCTTCAATGTCTCTCACAGAGGCGTTTATTAGAAGTGGCAACAATGTGTCCCACCTGATTATTGTCAAGGCAGGATGCTGAGAATCCTGAGGAGAGATGGATGCAAGGGTTCCCACAGCAATAAACAGCTCTGCTTCATCCCGATAGGAATGTAGCTTTGTAAAGTATATTCAACTGTTACTCTGTATGTAGAGGGAATGGCTTAGAGGGCTTCTGTGGATAGCAAACTCCACAGATGCTCAAGTTCCTTCCATCAAGTAAGGCAGTGTTAGCCCACAGCCTAAACACATCTTCTGTGCACTGTAAATCACCAGGTTCCTCACAAACCCTAGTAAGAGGTAAATGCTGTATAGGTTGTTGCTATGTGCTGTTTAGGAAATGACAACAAGAAGATCAGTCCAGGCTTAACACAGACACAGTCTTTTAATGAGACTTTCAGCCCATAGCTGGGAGAATCAGAAAATGTGTAATCCGTGGGAATGGAAGGCTTTTGAGGGATGCTGTCCTCTGGGGTGTCATGATCACACCCATCTTAAAATGAGAGCATCTTGGATGGCTTGTATGAGTCCCTCACAAGATCAAGGCTGTTGGTGTTCTCTCCTAGAGGGAGCTGACTGTGGTCTTTAAACTCTCACTTGAGATTCCAACTGCCCACTCCCTCTTGTCCCCCATTCCCAGATGCCTATAGTCTCAAGAGGTGCTAGTAGGCATGTCCAACCATGTTAGATGGCTCTAGGCCATGCAGTCAAGTTACAACAATTTTTCGTAATGTTCTAAGTAACTTTTAAATGTTGTGTTGTGCACGTTGGACACACCCACTAGGAGAAGTAGAGCATAGAGAGGCGGGAAGATAACTAAGGAGGATCCCACCTATGTGGCTTTCAGTAGGTCACCATTCCTACTGGGTGGGATTTCTCAAACAGTGCTATTTGGGAAGGTCACCGAGTAAGCTCATCAAACTCATTGATTCAACAAGCCAGACTTGCTTTGGTCAGCCATTAGAGCAGTTAGCTGGGCTGGACCGACATTTGTTCCATGTATCCCGAGGAAAAGCAAGACTACAAGGATCAACAGACCTATTGGACCTCTGGGGCTCCGCCATGGAGTAGAAAAGTCTAATGCTCCAATCCACAGAGCTTCACTCTGTCCCCATTGGCTACAAGTACAAAATCCAAGTGATGATGGGCTGTCCCTAGAGATTGCAAGGGGAACCTGCTGTCCACTTCTTCCTGGCTCATCCTGGCTTATAGCTATGCAACTCCATACTCCCCTTCTATCTCCACATGGTGTTCAACCTTTAAGTCTGTCTGTCTCGAAATGTGCTTTTCTCACATGATCACACTTTATGGAAGATTAAAGCCTCTAGTAATTATGCAATCTATGCTGTGAAAGAGGTAATTTGTTTGTAGCACTGGGTACTGGGTGGCAAGTGCTTTGATGGAAAAGATAGAGAGGAACACTCGGGAGACAGGTCTGACCTCCTGGAAGAGGGGACATTGAAGCCAAGAGTATGTCTTAATTACAGTTACCATTGCTATGATGAAACACTGTGACCAAAAGCAACTTGGGGAGGAAAGGGTGTATTTGACTGACATATCTTGAGTCACAGTTCACTGAACGAAACCAAGGCAGGGACTCAAACCAGATAGGAACCTGGAGGCAGGAGCTGATGCAGAGGCCATGGAAGATTGCTTCTGGTTTGACACTCATAGCTTGCTCAGTCTGCTTTCTTGTAGCACCCAAGACTACCTGCCTAGGGATGGCACCACCCACCAAAATCAATCACTAAGAAATGCTCTTCAGTAGAAACCTACAAGAAGGACATTATGATAGGCAGATTTGGGCCCAGGGGTCCCGCTCAAACTATGGCTCCAGCCAAGGACAATATAGGTCGTAAACTTCAAACCCCCACCCAGATCTAGCCAATGGACAGGACATTCTCTACAGTTGAGTGGAGAGTGTGGTATGACTTTCACACGTACTCTGGTGCTTCATATTTAACCACGTCCCCTGGATGAGGAGACCGGGTGGCACTCAGAGGAAGGATAGCAGGCTACCAAGAAGAGACTTGATACCCTATGAGCATATAAAGGGGGAGGAAGTCCCCCTCAGGAACAGTCATAGGGGAGGGGAGTAAGGGGAAAATGGGAGGGAGGAATGGGAAGATACAAGGGATGGGATAACCATTGAGATGTAATAAGAATAAATTAATAAAATTAAATTTAAAAATCTCTAAATAAAAAAAAGAAAAAAAGAAATGCTCTTCAGGCTTGCCTACAGCCTGCTCTTAAGCAGGCAGCTTCTCATTTGAGGGTCTCTTCTCTGAGATGACTCCAGCTTATGTCAAGTTGACATAAAACTAAACATCACAGATCTCATGGATGATAGTGATTATCTAAGTCTGATGGGAATCGTTAATTGACAACTTGACAAACAGTAGAATCACCTAGGAAATAGACCTGCCTGTGTATATGTGTTACTTGGAAGGAGAGAGGGGTAATCTGGATTGCATGGGTTGAGGTGGGCAGACCTGCCCACAGTGGGCAGCATCATTCCCTATGTGGGATCCTGGACTGCAGAAGTGGAGAGAGGAAGTAAAGCAACAGTAGTGGCCTCCTCACCTGTAGATGCAATGTGACCAGCTATTGCTGCTGTGCCTCCCCCTCCATGATAGGACTACAGCCTTACACCAAAATGTACATTTCTTCCTTAAGTTGCTTTTGTTGGAGCATTTTATCACAGCAATAAGAAAAGACACTGGGCTAAATGAGTTCCTGCTAGGGGACAGCATGCGCACGGACTTGGAGAAAGACAAGAGCAGGAACCTTTGTGGAATGGTCAGTCGTTCAGTCTGAGCATTGAGAGCAAGAGCACAAAGGCAAAAGAGGAGCATGATGGGAGAGAAATGTGTCTGGGCAAGTCAGAGCATCCTGGAAGAACATGTGGTGGTAAGAAGAGGGATGCACCCAAGAACCTTTGTCCATACGCAGAGTTTCCTTCCCTCAAGCATCCAAGGGCAGCTGTTTCTACATGCGGCATCCACAGTGATACTTCAAGATATAAAAAGAAAGGCCTAGTGGAAGCCTCTAGAGTATCTATAAAATGAACGGACACCTGTTCCGTCAGTTACTGATTGCATGTTCCACACTGGCCGCATAGTACTATCAGCTAGATTATTACCATCTGTCTCCTGGGAGAGGGAAAGTAATCAAATAGCCCCACGAAATGTTTAATTATAGGCTTCAATAATGATATGTTAGCATAACTAGTGGAATATTTTTCTTTAAAAAAAAAAATCAGTGTTTAAATACTCCAGCAGTTATTTTCCTTGTAAATCCAGAAATAGATGGTATAGTTTCTTTACACCTACAAGGAACCCAGATATGTCCATCATATTGGTCCACAGTCCATAGGCTATCTGTCATTCCACAGTACGGGATGGCTGCAGGCTCTCCATCTGCCAGGGCAATATGCTAGGAGGTGTGAGGAACAGAGGGCAGTACCAACCAACCAACCATATTCTCCGCAGATGTTCTCATAATAAAGCAATCGTGTGGCCACCTACACACAAAAGAGCCCGGGAAATGTAGGCTTTGAACTGGGGTCCTTGCCACTTCAAAATTAAACCACAGTGGTCAAACCAAGGGCAAAGAGGCCAGACTAGGGATCGGGTGGCGTTCAGCTGCCTCTGTCGCAGGGGACGTGAACCAAAAGAGCATCCTTCTGTGAAGAAGTGATGTTGATGTCGAGAGGTGTGTGGTGGGGAGGTGCAGGCCAGGCCAAATGGAAGGCATGGGCTCCCTAACAAAGAACAGAAAAAAAAAATACTTGGAGAAAGATCAAGGGAGGGGTAGAGGCCGAATAGTGCGGGCCTCATTAAGATGTGGTGCTATACCTGGGGAGATGACTCATCAGGGACCTAAATTCTGTTCCCAGAACTCACTTAAAAGATCTGGGAGTGGTGAGGTGCACTTGTAACCCCAATGCTAGGAAGGTGGAGACAGAAAGATTCCTGAGCTCGGTGGCCAGCCAGCCTAGGCAAACTGTCAAGCTCACCAAAAAAAAAAAAAAAAAAAAAAAAAAGTGAGAGACACTGTCTCAAAAGAGACAAGATGAGGGTAACTGAGAAAGACACTAAAAGTTCATCTCTGGCTTTCACATCCATGTGTACATCCATGTACCCACACACACACACACACACACACACACACACACACACGATTTAGAGCATTGTTCTAACTACAGAGGAAGCTGCTTTGCTCTGGTCAGTCTCGTCTTCTGTACATGTTCTGGATACCTGTGACGTGCATGGTACCGGGTCCAGGGGATACAGAGAGTGGTACCACCTTGCAGGTGGAGCCTAGTAATAAAGAATAATCACAGTCTGGACTACGGCTCACAGAGCTATGTACTGAGCTGTGTGCAGGGAAGAGTCGGTGTTGAGAAAGGATGGGCAGCAGGGCCATATCAGCTACCCTTCTCACTGCTTGGCAGCAGCTAACTTCAGAAAAGAGGGGTTTACTTTAGCTCATCGTTTCAGGGGGAACAGTCCATCCTATTGGGAACACACCTGGCAGCTGGAGTGGCTCATTCTGTGATGTCAGAAGCATGCAGCCCAGCTTATTCTTGGTAGAGCAGGAAGTAGAGACAGGTCTGAAAGCAGTGCCAGGCTATACCCCTCAAGGCCTGCTGACAGTGACCTATATCCACTGATGAGGCTCTTTTTCCCAAAGGGCCCACAGCCTCCTGAACACAGTGCCATCTGCTGGGGCCTAAGTGTTTAACCACATAACATGAGCCTGTGAGGATATTTCAGGTTCAACCCACACAAGAGGCAATTGGTGATGATTGCGTGTGCTTGAGGCAGAATGGAAGGGGGACCAAGGGCATGCCAAGTAGATCTGGCACAACTGCTAGGAGAATCTTTCCCAAAGTGAATTATTTCTGGAGAGGAGTTAAAAGATGAGACCTAAAGTCTTAGTAGGAGTTAAATCCTCCAAGGTTTTGTCAGTCCGGCTAGGGAGCTGACAGTGGGAGTTGTACCTGTCACTTTTCTTATTGCTGTGACCAAATACTGGCAAGAAGCACTCATTTGGGCTCAAGGTTTAGGTTACAGACTGCTGTGTCCGGGGAGGCATGCTGGCAGGAGTGGCCACAGTGGCAGGAGCTTGGAGTTACTCGGTCACAACTGGGCCTATTAGAAAGTGGATATGAGACAGGAAGTGGGGCCAGGTTACAAACCTCAAGGCCTGTCTCCCTGACACCCAGTTCCTCCAGCCAGGTCCTACCTCCCAAAGGCTCTACAGCCTTTCAGAACAGCACCACCATCTAGGAACCACACAGCCAAACCCGTAACACGCATTCATACGTAAGCCATGAGTCCTGGTCATGGCTGGTGTGCAGTCAGGTACTGGCAGGAAGTAGCTGTGTTTCCCCATCAGTTCTGACAGCAGAACACGGGGGAAAGAGGCCGAGCTGCAGTTACTTAAACAGGACCTTGGTTTTAATGATCCCTGACTCCTTTTATCATTGTTGGGAGACACCTCCCTGCCCTGTTACTGTCCCCACACAATACAGATGGTCAGTCCTGCCATTGCTTATCCTAAGTGTGATATCCACAAGGCTTTGGAAGCAAAGCTCGTTTAAAGGCAATGCTTGAAGCCAGCTCCAGTCTGTACCTCTTCATCCACCCTGTGTAGAAATAGTTGTATTATGGTTTTCAGATCAAACGGGTCTGATTGTGGAATATTATCCAGCAGAAGGTGTGTATGTGTCACCCATCTTATAAGAAATCCTATTTCCTACACTGTGTCTGACCCAGTGGTTTTAGGCAGGCAGTAGCAGAAGTGTTTTCTCACTGGAGTTTGAATTTGTGAGTCATTTGACAGGTCCAAAAGCAGGTCTGTGCGGCCCACTGTCAGTCCCTGAGCCCGTATTTCACTGAGTCACAGGGACTACAGAGCAGACTGATGGCCAGAGAGTTTTCCTACCTTTATGATGATTAACCAGTAGTGAGTAAAGAGGACTTGGGGTTACTCAGGGTGTACCCACTGTTTCTAAAGATGTTAGTGTCATCTATAGCCCTGGGGTGCTTTGTCTTATCACTAATGATTTATGCAAATATAATAGTTTAGATCATAGAGGGAGTTTGTGTGTATGTCTCTCTGTGTGTGTGTGTGTGTGTGTGTGTGTGTGTTGCAAGTTTTGTTTTTGTTTTGTTTTTACTTTTTTTCTGGAATCAAAATCAGGTTCCCACGCTTGTGTAGCGAGCACTTTGCCACCAGCCACCGCCTTCCCAGGCCCACATTTTGTGCTTGTGCATGTAGACATGTGGCAATCATGAGAAGGGGGGCCTCGGCGGTCCTCAGCCCAGGGCCCACACCGGGAGACCTGTCGCTGACCCTTTCAGAAGCTTTCAAGCAAACCTTATATATGTTGGCTAGGTTCTCCTGACTCTGAGCTCTCCGCTCAAGCAACAGCCTTGGCCATAGGATGAGCATGACTTCTAAATCAGCAATTTTTGACTTGTGTGAGTCGCAACCCCTTTGGAGTCGAATGACCCTTTCATTGGCGTCAGCTAAGACCATGAGAAAACAGATGTTTACATTATGATTCATAGCAAATTTGCAGTTATGAGGTAGCAATGAAAATAACATTATGGTTGGGGGCAGTCACCACAACACGAGGAACTATATGAAAGGGTCGCAGCGTTAGGGAGGTTGAGGACCACCGTTTTAAATGTGTCTGCTGCAGAGAGGTGGCACCGTCCATTTTCTCTCACAAGGCCACTCTAGCTTGGCAGCTGTGGCTGGATGACCTACCTGCTCAGCTGAGGATTCTGAGACTATTTCTAGCCTCCACGGGGACTTTAGTGAGCATTAGCACTGAGTATCAAAGTACCAGATGACAGTACACAGGATGAGTGGATGGCCTGGCCACCCATTTGTAAGGATAGATTTTTCTTGTCTCTGTTTACTCAATAAAATAAAACAATGGTGTGTGTGTGTGTGTGTGTGTGTGTGTGTGTGTGTGTGTGTGTGTGTGTGTGTTGGCATACGCGCACTGGTAGACACATCCTGGGATCCTGGGTGGCAGATCTTGCTCTAACTCTAGCACCATGCAGGCACAGTCCCTAGCCTCAAGAAACTTTGAAGCTTCACTGCTGCCCCGGGAGCAGGTGGAAAACATTTTGCAGTATGTCAGTGTCATCCAGAGCCCACACGCAAGGTGGTGGGGCGCTGCAGCTGGGAACTGTGCTCACTGCACAATTTGGGCTTTAGAAGAGAGCATGGCCTGCTGGGAGGTGGGTGCTAGAAAATCACATGGGCCGTGGGCTTTGCCAGCCTGCAGCCTTGCTCCTACCACTGGGATGGGGTGGGGGAGGGGGCGGCGCAGGGATTGGGGGGGGCACAGTGGTGGGCAGGCTCAGCTTATCTAGGCTTCAGGTTCTTCAGTTGGGGCGGGGGAAGAGGGACTCATAGCAAGCTCAGAGACACCGAAGAAAAAGGACAGTTGCTGTTGTTTGGGTGCTTTGATTGACAGACACTACTTTAAACCCTTCATATGTTCCAACTCACTCCATTGTCAAGGGATCCCATAGAGGCATCATGGGGCAATTCCCGCACCTTGCAGCTGTGAGGACTGTGGCAGCAGTGCCTTGCTCCCCTGCCTGCGGGGCTGTCCAGCTGACATGAGCTTTTGCCTGTGGCTGGCTGGTGTCTGGCCTGCTGATGCAGATCTCACTTCTGGCTCTCTGGGATTTCCCACAACTCCCTGAACTTCTCTGGGGACCGGGTTTCCTGTGTAAGAAGAAAGGCTTGTACAAAAGGGATGGTTAAACCCCTGGGGAGTCTTCAAAAGTCAGTATCTGGGCTCTATTCCCAAAGGCTTCGGAGTCGGTGAGTCTGAAGCTGGACCTTAGAATCTGTACTGCCTTAAACTTGATTGTGAAACTGTCCAAAAACCAGTCTCAAAGATGGGGGTGGGGGGGAGGATACCCATTGACAGCTCCTGGTCTGGTGTCCATAGCTGTGTTCCTCCACCCCAGGGTGCACACAGCTTGTGGCACCAGCTTCTCTGGCTTTGATCAGTTGGTTGTTGGAAGTTTTGGTTTTGGTTTTGAGGCAGCATGTCACTATGCAGCACAGGCTGGCCTTAAAGTCGCAATTCTCCTGCAGCTGCCGCCATCTCCCAAGTCCTGAGATTTTGGGTGTGAGGCTCCATGCCCAGCTTCCCGTCAGTTTCTATTCACTCCCTCTCCCAGCCCTTTGGGGATGGCTGTCGATCCATTTGTCTTCAGCATGGCCTTTTGTGCTTTCTCTATACGGCCCCTGCATCTTTATTAATGTCACTCGCTCCCTCCGTTCCGTGTGCCCCTATCTCCTGTGGGAACCAACTCCTCTTTTTATTTTTATCTGAATAATTCTAAAGCAAGCCACTCTTGTGTCACAAATGCCACTATCCCATTCAGCAAGACAAGCAATAATTCCTTAATCTCAAACACAAGCAGGCAGCTGTGTGTTTGAGATGCCCCTTGGGTCTGTGATCACTCAAGTTTGACAATCACTGAGTAGCCCACCTCTGAGGGGCTTTCCAACTCAAACAGGCTCAATCTCGAATCGGCAAAGAATCTTCCAGTTAATAGACTTGAGCCAGTCTCCACCTGGTGGTGGGAAAACTCACCTGGACTGGAAACTGGTAAATTAGAACCTAGTCCTACAGTGGGGTGGTGTTGCCATGGAAACTTTCCTGGAACATCTAGGCAGTGTTTAGGACCAATAGAATGAACAGGTAGCTAGAAAAGCAAGCTCTACCCCAGTGTTGACCTTCCAGCCTCCGAGGAGGGGCGTGGCCACCCATAGGTGCAAACCAGGGAACCAGGATGTGAGAGAAGGCAGTTGGTCCACTGTCATCACAAATGTTCTTATCTCTAAACATTTGGTTCACTTCCCCAGACCTCAGATCAAATCATCCATGAACAACCCCTTGAGACTTGCCCAGAAACAGGCTGGGTGTGGAGATTGTCCAATTGGAGAGGCCACAGGTTGGCAGGATGAAACCAGTTCTGCACACCTGTGCCTGGGGCCCTGAGCAGCTCACTGTCTGTCTGGGATGAAGGCTGTGACCCTTCACTTATCTTGAGGACTTCAGTAACTCTCTCTGTGTTTCAAAACACATTTCAAGCTGTATTGGTGTCTCAAAGATTGTAATCCTAGCAACTCAGGAGGCTGAGGTAGGCAGATCCAAATTTTAGGCCTGTCTAGGCTACACTGAGTGAGGTCAAATCCAAACCTATGATTTTCTTTAGAATCAGTGGAGTATCCAATCCAGTCTCTAGTCCCTAGAATTCTAAACGCGGAGTTTTAAACTTGCCAATGTTAAGCCCCTTTGAGAGAAAGCCTGTTTGTTTCCATGTCAGGCCATGCCTGTTGTGTTTGTGGGTGTGCAAGTATATACATTCATGTGTGTAGAACTCAAAGGTCAGCACACAGGTAGTGTTTCTTGGGCACCTTTCAGCTTCTGTTCTGAGACAACATCTCTTATTAGCCTGGGGCTTAGTGGTGAGGCTAGCACAGATGGACAGGGAGCCCCAGGGTCTGTCTGTCTCTGCCTCTGCGGCACGAGGATTAAAAGTGCCAGTTACCATACCCAGGCCTTGATGTCTTAAATATTGGTTCTAAGGGTCCAGCTCAAGTTTTCATTAGTGCACAGCTGGCCCTGTACTGAGTGAGCTATCCCCCTAGAACTGTTGCCCTTTTAAAGACCAAATTGCGCTTCTTAACAGTGACGATGAAGCCGGAGCTAGCAAAGGACTGTAGTCCCGGCTACTTGGGAGGCTTAGGCAGGAGGATAGTGAGTTCAAAGCCAGCCTGGACAACTTAGTAACAGTCTGTCTGAAAAATAAAAAGTATAAAAGTAAAAAAAGAGTTCAGGGGATATAGTTCAGTGGTAGATAGATCACATGCCTGGCGTACGATAGACTCTAATTTCAAGGTCCAGTACAGAGGGAAGGAGAAAGAATAAACTGTTTCATCCCCACTGTGCTAAATTACGGCCCTGAACCCCGAATAAAGAGTTCGCTCCGGAAAACTCCATCCATGCTTAGAGGAGCCAAAGTTGGCAGAGGATCAAAGCATCTCATTGCTTAAAGACGAGCCACCAGGGGCATATGCATATGGCTGGGTATTTGGTGGGTTGGTTCCAGGCAACATTTTCCTCGTTAGCTTCTACATGAAAGCGTTTTCTGCTGAGGCTGGCAATTTATATTATTCCAGTTTTCACCGTACATCTTTCAGCAGCCAGGCTGCTAACACCTAGCCAGTCTTCGGAGGCTAGGCTGGTCCCCAGCCATCCCAGAGCCATTCCCACCAAGGAATGAGCTTACGTGCCACAGAGCCAGATGCTTGCACTCCATCACCTGAGCGAGGAAACTAAGCCAGACTTAGCTGTGAAGTGCATTCTGCGGAGGGAGAAAAATGTCACCTAATGACTACAACAGACACATGTTCTCCCCTTCCATCTGGATTGGCTCTTCTAAAGTCCCTTGTGGCTTCTACCACTGTCACCACTTAATCTGTTGAGTTTCAGTAGCTCTGGGAGACAGACAGGCTGTGTGACCAGCCCTTTGGATGGCTAAGAGAGACCTTGACTTTGGACCATGCAGGATCCAAGGCTGCCCACATATTTGTAGATAGCAGTGTCATACCTCTGTGTCAAAAAGTGGAGTACACTTGCTGGGATTGAGGCGATCTGCAGAGGAAAGGTGATGACCCAGGAAAGCACCTCCTGAAAAGGTGGGCATTCAAGCTGTTCCCTGCACTGGCTCACTGCATGGGGAAAATGTAGAGCTTGGCTTTCCAGCACTCACATGCCACAGTCCCAGGCCAGTAACTTTCAGGGGCCAGAGGAATCTGGGGATCTTCTTGGAGATCCCCTTCTTTTCTTGGATTTTAGGCCTGGAGTAGCAGGCAATGGCTCATGACCTTCCCAGTTGCCCTAAAAACCTGTATTGAGTTGACAAGTGGTGACACTCGGTGTGACTAAAACCCCTTGTGCCTGCTGGGCAAGTCAAAGGGCAGGAGGAAAGGTTGGTTCTTTAAACTTAGCCCATGCCACGGAGCATCAGCTGTCGGAATCAACTAGAAGTGTTTGCTTTCTTCAGCTGGAGACGGAGCTCAGTTGGTAGACTGCTTGCCCAGCATGTATGAAACCCTGCATTCAATCTCCAGCAGTGCATGAACCAGAGATGGTGGCACACATGTGTACCCCAAGCATTTAGGTGGTAAAGATGGGAAAATCAGAAGTTTGAGTTAGGCTGTGTAGGGGAGTTCATGGCCAGCCTGAGCTACATGAGTTCTTACCTAAAAAAAAAAAAAAAAAAAAAGAAAGAAAGAAAGAAAGAAAAAAAGAAACTACACACACGTATGTATGTATGTATGTATGTATGTATGTATGTATGTATGTATGTATATGGGCTGGAGAAATGGTTCAGAGGTTAAGAGGCCTGTCTGCTCTTCCAGAGGTCTTGAGTTCAATTCCCAGCAACCACAGGGTGGCTCACAATCATCTAGGATGGGATCTGGTGCCCTCTTCTGGCATGCAGGTGTACATGAAGGCAGAAGGCAGAGCACTGTATACATTTTATTTATATGCATATTTCCTTAAAGGCAGCAGAAGGCTCCCATTAGACTACTAGCATGTATAAACCTCTAGGAGGTTAGTGACACCAGTGTACCTGTGCTAGTAGATTTTTGTCACTGTGACACAAGCCAGGGTCACCTGCAAAGAGAGAACTTAAGTTGAGAAAACGCCTGCGTTAGACTGGCTCATAGTTAAGACTGTGAGGGGGCACTTTCTTGATTACTGATTGATGTGGATGGGCCAGACCAATGTGAGCACTGCCATCTTGAGACGGTGTATAAGAAAATCAGCGAAGCAAGCAAGCAAGGACTAAGCCAGTAGGCAGTGCTTCTCTGTGGCTCCTGTTTCAGTTCAAGCCTCCAGGCTCTTGCCTTGAGTGTCTCGGTGCTGGAGTGTGACATAAGAGTTGTAAGCTAAAACAAACCCTTTCCTCCCCAAGTTGCCTTTGGTCATGGTGTTTTATGCCAGCAATAGAAACCCTAACCACAACTGGGCTTTCTAAAGGAAACATTATGGGGTCAGGAGCAGTGAGGAACACAAATCAAAGAGTTAAGAGCATTGGCCTTGCCTTCGACCCTCTTCCTTCCTTAGCTTTGTGACTCTCACGTGAGTTATGTAACCTGAGTTACTCATTCATAAAACAGAGATAATAACAACAGCCCTGTAATGGGGTAGCATGAGGACTAAAGATCATACTTACCTCTGTGTATGTCCCAAGCTCTACTTAGAGTAAGATGGTGTCTATTCTTACCACTGAAGATTGCCAAAGGAGGTCAAAGGGCTAATCTATTAGAAAATATACCAACATGCTACTCATTGTGCGTCTACACGTGACCAGTCAACACATACATCTTCCACACAAATGCTTGCAGTGGTGCCCAAATTAGTTTCCATCCCACTCCAGTGTGCTTGACAGTTCCTCGGTGGCCCCCTACTGTTCCCCTACCAAAATCCTATATTGTGTCTATGACTTAAGTGTAGTCTGAGGGTCCAACCCCAAGGCTTTTTGTACAGAAACTTGGCTCTCGTTGTGAGGCACTATG
The DNA here is from genome assembly GCF_964271855.1 of Acomys minous. Classification (NCBI taxonomy): domain Eukaryota; kingdom Metazoa; phylum Chordata; class Mammalia; order Rodentia; family Muridae; genus Acomys; species Acomys minous. Next base: position 44,359,158 of record NC_140500.1, read on the forward strand.
AGGGCAAGACCATAATCCATCCTCTTAGCCCCTCACAACAGCAATTAAGTTGGATAAGGTCATGAGGGTAGAGGCCCTATGATTAGATCCTGGCGTGTCATAGGATGGGAGGCAGATCTCTCTCTCTCTCTCTCTCTCTCTCTCTCTCTCTCTCTCTCTCTCTCTCTCTCTCACACACACACACACACACACACACACACACACACACTGTTCCCTAGCATATGATGTTTGAAGCTTCCCTGAGACTGCCAGCAAGTGGGCATCATCACACAGAACTAGGACCGTCCATCTCCACCACTAGAACCAGAAGAGACTCGTATTCTTTGCAGAGTAGCCTGCCTCAGAGCAGCAAGGAACGGAGCATAATAATCTATGCCTGCTCTGGGGCCTCCGCACCTCTCCTAATTAAAACCTCAGAAATAGTATTATTTTACTCTAGAGCTGCTAGCCCACCTTTGTCCCATCACTTCCCTTCCTCCTTCTGTCTTCTATTCTACTTCCAGGGTTACTTCTTCCCATTCCTCTCCACCTTTGTGATAGTCAGTCCCCTCCCCCGGGCACTCCCTGGACCTCCCTCCTCCCCAGGCCTCTGTGGTCCCTCCTGGAACTCTCCTGTACAGTATTCTAACTGCATTAGCTTCACCAGGGCATCCATGGTTCTCCATTTAACTGCTCATTAGAAACAGCTGGAAGTTCCATCAAGCCCCAGGGCCCTGGCCTCACCTCAGACCAATTAAAAACCATCGGATGGAGGCTGAGGCTCAGACCTCAGGAATTCTCACCCCCCTGTAGGTGGCTCCAATGCACAGCGAAGGTTGAAGACCTCTCTTCCCAGACAGGAGAGCCTTAGGTGCACTATGTGTGTGTGCAGCCATGCTTTCCTGCTGGTGATACATATAGGAAGGTAGGGCATTGAGTTTGGGACCTATCTTTGTTGTGTATGTAGTGTGTGTATGTGTGTATTGTGTGTAGTATGTTTATATGTGTGTGGTGTGTATGTATGTGTCTGATGTGTATATGTTGTGTGGTATGTGTATGTAGTGTGTATATATGTGTGTGGTGTGTGGTTGATGTATGCATATGTATATAGTATTGGTATGTGTGTATGGTGTATGTGATGTGTGTGTATATGTGTGTGTAGTATGTGTGCATGCACATGTGTGTGGGTGTAGGTGGGTGGGTGTGTAGGTCAAAGGACAACTGTGGGCAGGTTGATAGTCAGCTGTCTTTCTTCTCATGGGTGCCAAGGACTGAGCTCAGGTTTTCATGTCTGTGGGCAACATTTGCTGCTGAGCCCTCTCCCAGGCTCTTTCTTCTTGTTTGTTTTGTTTTGGGTGGTGGTAGAAGACACAAAACTGAAAAAAAAAAAAAAAACAACTTGAGAGTCAGCAACACATAAAATGTCATTTGACACTATTATTCCAAAAAAAAAAAAGTATCCCCTAGGGGAAGCAAACAACCGGAAGCAAGGTGAGGGTCTGGACCAGGCCCCTCAGCCTCCTGGGTTCAGAGCTTAGAACATTTCAGGCAGAGGTGCTCTTGTGGGAACCTGAGAAAGGTCCATGAAATAGCACAAGGTTGGGGGCCTTCCTAGACACTGTGCCATGGGAGCTGAGAAAAGTGTATGTCTCAAAAGCACAGCTGTGCCTGATACTGCTGGCTGACACATCATGGAGGCCTCAGAAGTGTTTTGGTCTCCAGGATAGTACAGTGCTCCTGACAGCACCTCTGTTGGAAGAGAGTGACTGACCAGCCAGGGTAGAAAAGGAAGACCCATGGAAAGGTGACAGCCTTTCATTACAGACCCAGTGACTGAGCTGCGGATGCCCGCATCACCTGGCACCCTCGTCACCTCCTTACACGGCAGCTTCCCTTTGTTTCCCTAGATTCTGAAGAGCATTTTTTTTGGTTCATAAAAAAGGTCAAGTCACATTTGGTCAATAACTGTGACACAGCTGGGAGGAAGCACCAAGAGGTGAGAGCAGTCTAACATAAAAAATAGATAAAATGACAAAGTCTGGGGTCAGCAAACAGCCCAGAACAATGGGGCCCAAACTCTTGGAAAATGTATCTGTGGGTGAACCCCAGGCTTCAAGGAATCAATCAACAGCCCTTGAAAAATTGTGTCTTCCATAAAAATGTCACCCAAGCCTTCGGTGTCACAATGAAAGTGCCGATAGCCAGGCACAAAATAGATGGCCCATTAATACTCATTGATGGCATTATTGATTGGTATGTCCAGTATAATTAGCCCCAATGATCTTCAATCAATACAGCATGTGGAGGGGCTGGAGCTAAGAAATTCTGAATAGGAATAGAAAGCTATGCTCGGCCCTGAGGGCCATGGGCTTGCCATGGAGGCTGGAAACTTTCTGAACTCACCCAGACATGGATTTCCTCACCTGTAAAATGAGAGACTTAGCAGGGAGGTGCTTCCCCTAGGGATTTCTAGCAAGCCTTATAGTTCTTTGAAATGTTAGCATCACCCCCCCCCACACACACACACTCAAACATATTAAGTGGTCAGATTCAGTTTTAGATTATGCAGGACTCCCCAGAGATGTGCTGGGGACTGTGACAGTCTCTGGAGGTTATTATGACACTTGTTTATCCATTTCCTCTACATTAGAGAGAACCAGGAAGAAGCCAGGTACCGTGCAAGGGGGTGAGGAGAGAGAGAGCAGTAAAAACCTAAGTCTCTTTGTCAAAATATTCACTTTCTAGTGCATTACAATCAAAGAGTCTGCCGGTCAACCAAGACAATATGACAAATGACAATTGGTCATGTGCAAAAACCCCCTCTCCAAAACACAAAACCACCACTAACATAGCACAGGAAGTGGGAGGTAGTACCATTTTGTTTGTAGGAGAGATGAGATCTTCCGCTCTGATTAGGGGATGTCCTCCAGCAAGGAGCTACGTGTCTAGAGGGTCATCGCCAATGCAAGGGTACATGTTGGTCCTGATCCTAAGACATCAAAGAAGAGGATGTGGCTGACATGGTAATGGTGATGATGAGTGTTTTTCCTCATCACTGTGACGAAAGCCCTGACACAAACAACTTAAAGGGGGCTGATTTCAGAGGGCATCAGTCCATGGCTGCTTAGCCCCATACTTGAGCAGAACACCACAGTAGCAATGTAGTGGAGACGTGTCTTTACTCACAAGGACAGGAAACAGGGAAAGGAGGGGACTGGAGAACCCATATAACCTTCAAAGACATGTCTTGCCTCAGTGGTCTATTCCTGTCAACTAGGCCCAACCTTCCAAAGTTTCCAGGACTTCCAAATTAGCACTCCCAGCTGGGGATCAAGCACTCAGCACACAAGTCTGGAGCAGGGAGCATTTCACACTCAAGCTATACAAAGGGACAAGGTGGTACCTTAGCCTTGAGATAGGGGACTTTTCTTGCTGTATCTCTGAGCTCCAGAGTGAGATAACAAGTGCCAGCTAATAGGAGCAGCATGATCCCCAAACTAAGGTCACCCAGAAACCCACAATTCTTAGAACCCAACATTCCATGGGAATAGAAACTTTTCAGTACAGACATAATGATGTGACCTGAGGCTGTAGAGTTTAATGTTCTAGGCTGGCCAATAGAGGAAAATGGATGTCTGCATTACCACATCCTTTTGGAGAAATGACATTCTCCTGCTTTTTTCAAAAATACAGAATGGGGGCTGGAGAGGTGGTTCAGTGGTTAAGAGCGCTGGTTGGTCTTCCAGAGGCCCTGGGTTCAATTCCCAGCACCCACATGGGAGCTCACCACTGTCTCTAACGTCAATTCCAGGGGGACCTGATACCGTCTTCTCACCTCTGCATGGTGTACAGACATACATGCACACAGAACATGTTTTGATTGACATTTAAATCCCCTACACCAGAAAGAGTATTGGGCTAGTATCAACCAACACATTTGACTATCTTTGTGATGTTCAGAGTTTATTTTGTCTTTCTATGCCTCAGTTTACATATCTGTAAAAATAGCAATTCCTATACATGCTACCCTGAAAACTGGTGTGAGGATTTCCTGGGGAAAACTTAGACCTGTCCTAGGTATACCATAAATGCCAGTAAATGCTACCTGCTGTGATAACTACTATTTAAAAGCCAGAGAAATGGGCCTGGATGATGGCTCATTAGGTCAGAGTACTTGCTATCATCCCGAAGGACCTGAATTCAATTCCCAGCACCTACATCAGGCATCTCACAACCACTTGCATTTAGGAGATCATAAGGCCTCTCCTGATCTCTGTGGGCACCCATATGCATAGCATATGCTCACACAGACATACACATAAGCAAAATAAAAATAAATCTTTTGGATAGCAGGCTACCAAGAAGAGACTTGATACCCTATAAGCATATACAGGGGGAGGAAGTCCCCCTCAGTCACAGTCATAGGGGAGGGGAGTAAGGGGAAAATGGGAGGGAGGGAGGAATGGGAGGATACAAGGGATGGGATAACCATTGAGATGTAATATGAATAAATTAATAAAATATTTTAAAAATTAAAAAATATATTTAAAAATAAATATTTTAGAAATATAAAAATAAAAATCAGAGGGAGGGATCTTTTTCGGGTTTCAACCCAAACCCCTCTTTATACTCAGAAAAAAAAAGATCACAGGAAGATAATAAGGGACGCTGGGATAGGCATGCGCTTCACAGGGCTCCATGACTGTACTGCGAGCATCTTTTATGGTCCTCTACAGTTCCAGGATCACATGGAGCAGCAGCCATGCTCCCTGGCAGATGCTGTATCCGTTACTTACTGGGGAGGGGCTGTTAATCCAGTAGAGGGCAGCTGAGGACTGGACTAGGTGGTTGGGAAAAGAAAGCTACTGAGCGTGAGACACCTGTGGGCTGGCTGTATCCGTCATCTACCTGCCAGGAAGGCAGCAAGCCTGGCCACAGAAGACAGAAGAGCGGACCATTCACTGCTCCACCCAGTCTTGAAAATCTACCCCCTCCTCATGGAACTGTGGAGGCCTAGAGTCAATAAAACGCCCTGTTTCTAAGCCAGGGGAAGTTGAATTTTCCTCTCACGTTATAGCCTGAGGCATCTTAACTGATAACATCAGCTCAGTTATCACATCCATCAAATCTCCATGACAACCCTCCTTTAAGATACATCTATTCCCACAGTTACAAAGGGAGGAACAGGTGGGGAGGATTTGCTGTCCAGCTATGCAAAGACTAAATTTTGGGAGAGTAGAGAGAGTGTGTGTGTGTGTGTGTATGTGTGTGTGTGTGTGTGTAGAGGGGGTTGGCTGTTAAAGACCTCAGTTCTGACTACTGTTATGTACTAGATTTGCCTCCTAGAGTGGAAAATGAATACATTTTTAAAAAACTGTTAACACATGGGAAACCAGATCACCTAGATTTTTTAGGTTCCTCAGTCCCAAGATGGGGCTCCTACCTCCAAGTTCAGTCTTTTACATTTTGGATACTGCTGGCTTGACAGGCACATGCTGTTTCTGAGGTATAGGCACATTTTTCTGGTTTCTTGTTTATGCTGAGAATTCATGTAGCAAACCCTTTCCAGTTAATGGGGATGTAAAACAGTGCCTGGCCCCGACCATAACTGAACTACACGTTGTAGGTTTAACTCATGCGCTGGTCTGCTCCTGGCTCTGTATCTGTACTGCATGCTTTCACTTCCACTAGCTTCCTGGACCCCATGGCCTACGCCATTGTATGTGTGTGTGTGTGTGTGTGTGTGTGTGTGCGCGCGCGAGCACATGCTTGCATACATGCACGTGTATGTATGTTTGCATTAATCTTGTGTGTTTGCAGGTATGTATACTCAGGATGTTATCCACCATTTTGTTAATTTTTTAATTACTTAAGGGGTTGGGGAAATGACTCAGTGGTTAAGAACACTGCTGCTCTAACACAAGAGCAAGGTTCAGTTCCCAGCTTTCACATGACAGTTCACAATTGTCTATAACTCTGAATCCAGGCGATCTGGCCTCCTTTTCTGACCTCTGTAGGCACTGCATATACATGGTGCACACAAACACATATGCACATGCATACACACATGCACATGCACAAGCACACACACACACACTGTAGGCAAAACACTCCTAAATTTTTAAAACTAAGTTTTTGAAAGGCAAGACTTTCAAAACAAGTCTTGAAACTTGTTGGGTTGTTTTAGACTTGACAGTCTCTTTAGACAGGCTGGACTAGAACTCTGGCATCAGCTTCCATGTCCTAGGATTGCAGGTGTGTGCTTCCATAGCTGTTTTTATGGCCGGGCCGGGGGTCAAACTCACTAGGCAAAATACTCTAAAAACTGAATTGCGTACACAGCCGCCATCTTGGTTTTCGAGACAGGGTTTCTGGAGCTTAGATGGCCAAGTCCTCATGCTTGCGAGGTAAGCAGGTTACCAAGTGAGCTGTCTCCCCACCCCAGCCATTTTCCTGGGCTGGTTCATAAATCTTCTATGTTCTCTCAGCATCTCTGTATATTTTGTATTTTCTGTCTTTGGGGATTAGAAAAGCAAACATGTGTCACCTTGCAATTTTCTCTTATTAAGAACAACTTCCAGGTAGAAGTCCCTGTGGTTATTTAGGGTAATGGAAGTGAAAGGCTGTTTGTCACTGAGATAAGAGGCAGAAAATCTACCCTCGCCATGAATATAGAAGAATGATTTGCCTAAATGATTCAGAGATGATTTGTCTAATATATTAATCATGAGTAAGAAGAATTGTGTTCATCTTAACACTGTTTATATTAGAACGCTGCGCTTGTCATGCCGGCCTGAATTTTATGCACACACTGTACAAGGGGAAAACACGGACTAGATTTATTCCTGTGTTGGAGGAGTGTGTGCTTTATCGCACATGCTTTGCTTCTGGCTATGGACAAAGTCATTTATCTGCAAGTCTTCTCTTCCTCTCATTTGCTATGACTGCAAGATTAACTGATGGTGTAGCATCCTTGTTCAGGCTGTATTTATGAAGGGCGGCTGTTCTCACGCAAATAACTTCCAATATTTTTTTAAATTGTCGCATCTTTCATGAAGATGTGGTAGTAAGCCCTTCAGGCATTAAAAACTGAGATAGCATCTCATGTTAACAACTTGGAAGGGATTTTTTATTAATTTGCTTGAAAGGGAAAAAGCAGCAACAGCCAAGAGCTGGAAAATAAATAAATAAATAAATAAAATTTTGTGATCACGGCGTCTCAACTAGAACCTCTCAGCTACCAGTGTGTGTGTGTGTGTGTGTGCGCGTGCGTGTGTGCGTGTGTGCGTGTGTGTGCGTGTGTGTTGGGAGTGAGAGAATGATGTCAGAGTAAAGCTCACCTCTGGTTTAGTGCAAGCAGCGGGTAGAACGATGGGTTGCCTGCTTGGTTTTTTCCCCCTCTGATCAAGGGCCCTGAAGACATTTAAAGGCTGGCAGTGTGTCCTTGCTATAGGCTGTATTTATATTGTCCTCAGCGCCAGCTGTGGGGTTTCATGGAGGAAGAAACCCAGCCAAGTTTCAAGGTCCACTGTTTCGATCATCCCTGAAATGCTCTTGCCTTTGAGAAGAGAGCCAGTACATCTCCCTGCTCTGTCTACGGAATGTTTGCATTGTAAACTCCAGTTATGTCTACTGCCGTAGACAAAACCAACAAAGCACACCCCGCAGCTGGTTTGACTCAGCATAGAGTTGACTGCTTTGGTTGTTTCGTATTTGTTTTCTTTTTCAAATTAAACAATTAATTCAGGCCAACAACCCAAGTTTTCACTTAGTTTCAAATTGAAAAGGATGGGCAGTGATGCTGGCTGTATTCCTAGCTTGGTGGACCCCAGAGCCCCAGCAATTCATTTCAGACAAAGTCCTGGCTGGGAGGAAGACTGAGTCCTTAAAACCAATTTGCTACCAGTGCACTGAGTGGCTTTTATAGATGCTTCCCGGAGTGCGTGGCAAGCGAGGCTGTATTTCCAGAAACCATGGGTGGGAAAGCCTGGCCCTGGGCTGCACTTCCCACATCAGGACCTCGTATGTGTGCACAGTGAACTTGCCCGAGTCTTTCCTATTCAGAAGCAGAGCTGGAGACTCTCTTGAAGGCCAAAGCCAGCTGCAAACTTGAGTCTGAAACCAGCTCCTCTAGAATCAAGCTGGGGGTTGTCCAAGTGGAAGACTACACACAGTTTTTCCAACATGTACACAACTGTGTTTCGTGGAGGTAGCTGAGGTTCCAGGCTGCAGGCTATGATGAAAGAAGCTCAGGACGTTGTCCACCATTTTGTTGTTGTTATTGTTGTTGTTTTCAATTACTTATGGGGCTGGGGAAATGGCTCAGTGGTTAGGAACAGTGCTGCTCTAACACAAGATCTGGGTTCAGTTCCCAGCATCCCAGTGGGCTCAGTATGTGTGCAGTCTGATTGGATCGTGATGCAGGGACCATGGTTGTCATGGAGAAAGTGGCACCACAGCAGTTGCTCCAAATGGCCACATCTCTCAAAGAACAAACTGTGTAGAGCCTAGGGAAGGCCAGAACTCTCACCTACGCTTAACACACTGGTTCTCGGCCTTCCTAATGCTGAGACTCTTTCATACGGCTCCTCATGCTGTGGTGACCCCCAACCATAAAATTATTTTCATTGCTACTTCATAACTGTAATTTTTATAGTTATGAATCATAATGCAGAGCTCTGATATACTACCCTAAAGGCGTCACAACCCACAGGTTGAGAACCACTGGCTTAGCAGGTCTAGTTGCTTAAAATGGTCCTGGGGTTTTAGTTTGGCCTTTAGTCCCTCCCTCCCTCCCCACCGCCCCTCACTTGTTCTCCCATTTGTCTTTTTCTTCCCTCTTTCTCTCTTCCTTTACTCCTCGTTTTTCCCTCTTCTGTTCTACATGAAACAAATCTTTTCCAGTTCTGACAGGTGTCCACTGTTACATCATCTGGACAGAGCCAAAATGAGCCTGTTCTGATGAACAAGCATACTCTCAAACCTCATGTGATGCCGAGGCCATGCTGGGCCTTGTCTACTGCTACTCTGTTCCCCCCTGAATCTCCACAGTCCCCTGCCCAATCACAGCAGCCCCAGATTGGACATCCTTCCTGCCAGCTTTCTACCTTCACCTTGGCAGTCCAAGGTCACACTGCCCTCCTCTGAGTATCCAGACCACCTGCAGACGGTTCCTGTTACGACAGATGCTGCGGGGGGTGGGGGGGGCATGTTCCTCTCTCTCTAAAATTATTTCATTACCAAAATAATATTTAGTAACACACTTGTTGAATTATAGTGAAGTAATACAAAAAGAAAAGACCTCCCCTACCCCTACCCCAGAATACCTAAAGATCCCTTCAGCTGTGTTTTGGCCCTACTTTCTCTCTTCAAACATTCACCCAATCCACCCTCTAGGTCAGTGGTTCTCAACCTGTGGGTCAAGACCCCTTTGGGGCATGAAGACTCTTTCCCAGGAGTTACCTAAGACTATTGGAAAACACAGATGTTTACATTATGATTCATAACGGGAGCAAAATTACAGCTATGAAGTAGCAACAAACATAATTTGTGGTGGGGAAGTCTCTACAACCTGAGGATCTCAGCATTAGGAGAGCTGAGCGCCTCTACTCTAGGTCTTTATATCACGTGTACAAACATGGGCAAGTGGTTTGTTTTGAACTTGAATATGTGAAATCATACTATATATACTGTGAAATAGAAGGTTGATACCTCACTTTTTAAAAGTTATCTATCTATTTATTTTATATATTTTTTGCCTGCATGTTTCTATGTGTATGTATATATATATAATTGCATGCATTCATGCCTGGTGCCTGTAGAAACTAGAAAAGGGAGTTAAGGAGTGCTGTAAGCTGCGGTGTATGTGCTGGGAACCGAACCTATCGCTCCAGCCCCCAGATACCTCACTTTTGTTGTCCTTTTTCTTGCTTTCCACCATACATCCTGACCAACCCGTTTTACTTGACACAGCCCTATAGCCATCCTTGCGGGCATGGCTTGTGTCTCAGTGTGCCTCTAATGAGCATTTCCAGAGCATCTAGTGATGCTGAGACTCTTCATATCCTTATTAGACACCTACGTACCTCCCTAAAATCCTTTGCTCATTTAAAGTGGGTGATTTGTGCTTTTATATTGACATAAAAGATTCCTAACTTGTTCCAGCAATAAGACCATTACCGGGTCTATGTCCTGCAAATATTTTCTTCAGATCGGTCAATTATCGTTGCACATTCTGCCATGTTTGCCTTCTCTTGCTGTGATAAAGCACCATGACCCAAAGCAACTTGAGAAGGAGAGAACTTATTGGTTTACATGTCCCCATCACAGTCCGCCATTGAGAGAGGTTGAGGCAGGAACTAAAGCAGAGACCATGGAGGCTATGGAGCCAATGGCTAGCTCAGCCTGCCTTCTCATACAATTCCGGTCCACCTGCGTAGGAGTGGCGCTGCCCACTGTGGGCTGGGCCCTCCTACATCAACCATTGATCAAGAAAATGCCCCACAGGCCAATCTGATGGCATTTTCTCCATCGATGCTCACTCTTTCCAGATGACTCTAACTTGTGTCAAGTTGACAAAACAACCACACAGCGCAGTTCTCCTTAAAGCTCCAAAGTGCTTATTTGTGATGAAGCCCGGCTTATAGTCTCAGTTGCCACCTGCGCCATGGCCAGAATGACCTTGCCTTGCCTGAGTTCATGAAGATTTCCCCATGTTTTCTTCTAAGAGATTAAGGGTTCTGGCTATTGCCTTTAAGTCTGTGATCCATTTACAGTTAATGTCTGTGTATGATGCAATGAAAATGTCCAACTCCATTCTCTGCGCCATTTGTTGAAAACATTATTCTCTCACCATTTAATTATCTTGGCACCCTTGTTAGAAAAACACACACACACAAAACACACACACAAAACAGTTGACCGCAAGTGTAAAAGTTTACTTCTGAACTCTCATTTGTATTGCATTGGCCTATATGTCTGACCTCAGGCCTATGGTGGCTGGTCTTGATTACGGCAGCTTCTGAGTGAGCCTTGCAATAAGGACGCATGAGGACTTGCCCCACATCTGTTGGATCTCAGTTGCCCCAAGCTCAAGATGTTCCTTGTGTACAAGTGGCATATTTTGAGTGGCTCTGGTCAGCAGGAAAAGAAAATGTCTCACTGTTAACTAAACAGACGACAACAGTTCAGGGTTAGATTTGATTTAAATGTTGACATATGGGCTAAATGGGTAAGTGGGAGTGGCCTCCACCACTTTTCTCGGCTGGCAGCGGGTCTCCGAAGACCTTTGTCAGAGATGGCTCAAACCCTTTCTTTATCTACTCCGGTGAGGCCTCTACAGGGGCCCAATCTGAGAAGTCACAAGGAGGAGGCTGCCGATACCAGCCCTGTGCTCACACGTAGAGGCGTGGAGGCCACTGTGTCTATGGGCTTTCTTAGTCACAGTAAGATGGACAAAAGGATGCAGCTACCTAGCTGGCTGTTCCTGGTCAGTGGAGAGAAAACAGTTCTAATTTGAGGGCTGGTTCATTTGGAAACTGAGGGCCTTCTGAGTTCTGACACGGGTCCTGTCATTCCTCCAGTCTCCAGTTACTGTATTGAGCTTTGGTTTCAATTAGCTTTTTGTTGCTTATCTTTTCTAAGAAGATGCAATCTGGGCCTGGGAGAGTGGCTCAATGGGGAGTGTGCGTGCTGTGTAAGCATGAAGAACTGCGTTTAACCCCTAGGACCCATGCAAAAGCCAGGTGTGGCAGCACAAGCCTGTCATTCTGGTGCTGAGGACACTGAGACAGGAGGATCCCTGGTACTTGCTAGCCAGACAGGCCAAGAAAATCAGTGCGCTCGAGGCTCAGTGAGGGATCCTGTCTTTAAAAAAAAAATAAGGGAAATTGAACCATATACCTAATCTTTGGCCTCCATATACTTGCATGCATATGCAGGCATACACACACACACACACACACACACACACACACACACACACACACACACACAGAGGAGCATGACAATTCAGGGACACTCTATAACACTGTATAATCCATTTAAGGCTCTGGACTAAATGTGACTCCAAGAAGAGCAATTAGTGACTTCATGAATCAAGGTCCGATTGACACTTTGCTTGTAAAGGAAGTCGTTTGTTAGTTTGAGACCTTATGAGTTAATTACTGCCTTCAGTTCTCCAAACCATAGGCTGGGCCTGCGTGTTTGTACTCCCAACAGTTAGAGCATGAAATCAACACACTTAACTTCCATGTGGCTTTAATTTACCGAATACCTCAGTTGAAATAAATGATTGGCTTTGGCAACCGAAGTGGAAACAGGATGCTCATCTGCCTGCTAATTGTTTTCTCCTTTCCTTTCTCTTGTCTTGTCTCAAAACCAAGAGACGGCCATGCTCCCACAGAGGGGTGGGAGGCGGCAGTCCTCCAGTTCCACACCCGTCCCAGACCCGTGCCCAAGCGTGAGGGTGACATCAGCCGCAGCATGAGGCTGTTGCTCTTCCATTTTGGCAGGGCAGTGCGCTTGGAGCTGGGATAGTTGCTGTAGGCTTCCCGAAGCAACTTAGGTGAGACTCTCAGGATTGCTGATGTCAGAAGACCACTCCCAGGGGGTGGCAGCGAAGGTTGCTCAGTCTTAGGAATTCTGAGAGAAATTTACAAAAATGCAAAAATGGAGCCCAAATATATCAAAAACAAACAAACAAACAAACAAAACAAACAAACACCAGCATCAACCCAGAACTTCACAACTGGGTCTGAGGTGTGTGAGCATTCTCTCTACCCCCTCCCTCCCTCTTTTCCTCCCTCCTTCTCTCCCCACTTCTCTCCCTCCTTCCCTGTTCTTTCTTTTTTCTCCCCCCTCCCCCCCCCCGCCTTTGCCCATCTTCACCTCTCTCCCCCTCCTGATCTATGTCTCTCTCTTCCTCTTTCCCTCCATCTCTGTCTGCACACACACTATCTGCCTCACCCTCTCTCTGTCTCCATACATAGCATGGATGGAGGTGTCTCCTTCCAGCGCAAGCATTTTCCTTCCTCTTCTGCCAGGAGCATGTGTCTCTCTGTCACTCTTCCAGTCTCTGTCTGTCGCACATACATAGATGACCTTAGTTTTTGTAGTATGTGCATAGTCTACTCATGTCTCTGTCACACAGTTTCCGTGCCTCTTTATCACTTACACAGTTTCTCTCTCTCTCTCTCCCTCTCCTTGCCCCCTCCTTCTCCTCTGTTCACTGTGCCCTGAGCCTCTCCCCCACTCTCGTTTACCTGCTTCCTGGCTCACTGCAGACTTCACTGCCATCTTGGTCCTCACATCCCTGAAAGAGCTCACATTGTCACTCTCCCCTTCAGCACCGCCCCCCAGCTGCCTCAGGTCCAATGCCACTGTCTTCTTAAGATATGTGTGGGTGACAAGGCTCATCAGTCCTTCATCAGCACCTCTTTTCCCACCCACCCGCTGCGCAGGGAGAGTGACCACATCCTTTCCAGTGCTCTCTAAAGCCACTCCTCCACCTTCCTGGCTGTACAGTAGGTGGCAGCCACTCCAACAGGTACCAACCGCATCGTGAGCAGAAGCTTGCTGTCTTGTCTGGCCGCTTCAACCTAGTCCCCGGCACATGGAGAGGGCTTGCAAAATGTTTGTGAGGATAAATGAACATGTACAGCCCCTCGGCTGAGAAATAGTTTGAATCTCTGTGCCAGACCACAGTGTCTGCGATTAAAGAAAAAAAAAGTGCTATAAAATATTATCCGCCAGGCTTTGGCAGCGCCCTGCCAGAGGCAGGATAATAATAGCACAGGGCTGGCTTCCAGGTCTCCATTTTGGGAGAGTCTCAGTTCCCTTTAGGCCCCCTACATAGGACGCCATTTGGCCTTTAAGGCAGAATGCCAGCAGGGTCCCAGCTCCATGGCACCCTTGCTGTGTCCTGGCTACTCAGCTTCCTAGTTCTCCAAAGAGGTCATTCACTGGAAGCCCTGCTGCCTGCCAGGCCTGTCTGTCTGCTCTGAGCACAGAGACGCATCATGCCTGGCCTCTGGCCCCTCCATTGCTTTGCTGTCAGCCTCCCCATTGATTTTAAATTTTATTATTGGCTTGTGGAGTGCTCAAGGGCCGGATGCTTTCCTTCATCATCGATTCTCCTGTTCCCAGCGAAAAGAGGAAGAACTTTGCCATCTTCATCCCTTGGCTGCTGATCAGCCTCTCTGTGTACTTGGAGACAGACCCTCAGGCTGCTCTGGGCTAAGTCTGGAAGGCTGGGCTCACTTCCTCAGGCATCTGTGATGCTGAGCCACTGATCCAAGTCATGCCGATGGCTTTGTGTATTTGCCAAGACCAAGCGACAGGCGGTAATCTTTCCTACGTACACACTTTGTGCCACCACCAGGTAACCACTTGATATGCTCGCCCTTATTAAGTCATGGAGACTCTGAGGAAGTGGGTAATTGATCACCAGTCTACAAACAGAGACTCTGAGACTCAGGCACAGCAGCCCAGTGACCCTAGGGGCATAGGTATGACTTCTGCCGTGTCACCACTCGTCGTCCCAGCCTGTGTTGGAATGTGTCAATACCGTAACACAGACGTGGGCAACTGTCCCATAGACTCAAGGTCAAGTGACACTCAGGCTGATCTGTGCCAAGTATCACACCTTGTGTCATCCCAGAGGCAACAGTGCAGGCCGAAAGGGTCTGACCCAGGAGTGGGGATGTGGCTCTGTGGGAGAGTAATTGCCTTGCTTGCTTCAGGCCCTGAATTACATCCCCCAAATTGACGGAAGGAAAGGTTCTGATTCTGTCCCCTTTGTTCTGTATTTCATCGGGCCACTGACTGTGAAGCCAGCTTCTCATGGCTGCTCCTGCCCTCAGCCCAGCCTATATTGGTAACATAGCCTATATTGGTAAACCGTCCTGTACTGTTTAAGCTTACTGAGAGTCTGGCTCTGGACCGAGGGCACCTCCTTCCGTTTGTCCTGAGGTGTCCTCCAAGGCCTTTTGTTGGGGGGGGGGGGACAGGGGGATGGCCTGGCCCCTGGCCCTGTGTCAAGGAGAGAGGAGAAATATGCCCTAGGAATGAACACACAGAACCTTTACAACAGATATTTCTAGTGTTTAGCTTGTGGTATAAAATTCCCCGTGGGAACAAGAAGCTGGAGCTCATCCCTGGAGAAAAAGACCTCAGACAGACACTCTGGCTGGCTGCCTCATGGAGGCTGCCTCAGCCAGTCTCCCCCAGATGCTACAGGCCCCAGTCAGATGATGTTGTGTCCCTTCGTCTCTGCTGGATGTTGCAAGAGCCCCATTGGACAAGGCTGTGCCATCTCTCGGCTGCTTCCTTCTATCCACTGCTTGTTCTTTGTTTTTTTCACTTTTGCTTGCTACGTGCTCAGTGAACCCATTCATCCATCCAAGCCCATGTACCACGTGGAACACTTTGTGTGGTCCTGTTCAGTGGCTGCTAGAGCACCTGGGTAGCCGTTCAGGGGTTGTCTCTGCAAGCAGAGGTGTTGGGGGTGAGGAGGTCAGCCCTGCCGTGTGGAACTCTGGCTTCCCCCCCCCCCCACTATATTGCCCATACTTACTTTGTACCTGTCACAGTCCCTGTAAGAGTGAGGTATGTCTGCCAGCTCCCAGCCTCCCAGCTCTGAACCACAAAGGAGATGCTGTCCAAACCCATGACTTTCCAGAATAGATCAACTCACCTGCTCCTGCTTTTCAAGTCCCATCAATCCAGCAGAGCTTTTTTTTGCAGTCTTCTGTTTTCTGATCTGCTTCTACCTCCTTCTCCTTCCTCCTTCCCCTCTTCCCTTCCCTTTCTCCCTCTCCCTTTTCTCTTCCCCTCTCCCTCCCACCTATTCTCTGTCTCTCTGTCTCTGTGTGTCTCTCTCTGTGTGTTTCTGTGTCTCCGTCTCTCTCTCTCTCTCTCTCTCTCTCTCTCTCTCTCTCTCTGTCTCTGCTCTCCTCTTCCTGTTGTATAGAAGACCATATTTGCATATATATCTATCAAAGTTGCCCAGGCACAATAAATCCTTGTCTGAGACTCTAGGTAGGTTGTACCTACCAGCCACCCAGAGCTAGACCTAGGGATGGCACTGTGGAGGAGTGGCCTTTTCTCATGGCAGGCTGGGATACTGTTGACAGCTCACCATGAGGCTTAGGAGGAGGACAGTTTTGGGGAAGCCCATTTACAGGGGGCAGCAATGGAAGGGAGACTAGCATCCCCTGAGGCACGAAGCATGTATGAGCACATTTAACTTAGAGCCATCCATTGGATTTTGTGATAAGGTTGGATTTTTCTAGTCTATGTCAGCTCTCCATGTAGCTCCTGGGGTGCATATGATGCCCAAGTGGGCAAGTCCACACATGTGGACTATGTAATGGCCTCCTCACCACTGTCCCTTTTACTAACAAGTAATTTAATGGACTAAGGGATACTCATGCCAACCTCACCTATGTCAGCTTCTCCCAACCCAGCCCTACCTGACCCCCATCTGCTGTAAAAACAACAGGTAGGCACCCTACTATGGCCACCAGTAACTGTAATTCTCACTTTTCTATAGGAGATTTTTTACAGCCCTCTGAGCTATCAAGGACTACATGTGGCATATCCAATATGATGGGCACACGTTAACTAGAGGTTCAAGCCTTTCTTCCCCACCACCAGCACCCAGGAATCAGACAGTCTGACCACAGGCACTTACTATGATTTCTCATTAACCACATGAGATTGCCATTAGGTCTCAAGCCCAGTACAAGTCTCACTCAACCTGTGGCTCCTCCCAATACTTCTCACCCCGCCCCTTACCCTAAACCCCTCCCTCCAAGGGGCGGGGCTTCAGCTTCCCTTCTCTCTGCCTAACCCCTATATAACTCAGCCATATTGCTATGCTGGCCTCTTGGTCTCTTGGTCTCTTGGCCCAGGCCAGATGGCTGCTCTCTTGCTATCCTCCCACTCTCCACTTTCATGGTCTGGTTTAGCCTGCCAGCCATGTCCAGCCTGGACTCGACCTCTGTCTGCCTTCTTCCTTAGATATATAATAATAATCTTCCCATACTTTAGGAATAGTCATGTCTCTTCCTTTTATTTCATTTTTTTTCATTCAATTGCCATACCCAGAAACCTATAAAAGGAGACCTCCATGTTCCTCATGAGTCTGAACTCTTTTTAGAACTCCAGTCATGTTGTCAATTAATGGTGTAAATAATTTCTCATTATTTCTTATCCAACAGAAGTCACTTTAGTGTCCATTATATATAAATGTAATAATTATCCAGCACTCCAGGAGGCAGAGGCAGGCCGATTTCTGTGATTTTGAGGCCACCCTGGTCTATAAAAGTGAGTCCAGAACAGCCAGCACTACACAGAAAAACTCTATCTTGAAAACAAATATATATATATATTCTTAATAATTAATAATATAAAAGTATAGAGAGACAGTGAAAATGGTGGTGTAGGAGACAGGGTCTTTGCATATGACAAATGCCTTCTTGCTTCAGGTGAGCATGATTTATAAGGTTAGGGCTCTGGACAATCAATAGTCACCAAAGCCACCCCCATCCCACCCCACACCCCACACCCCACATCTATACCCAAACCCCACCCATCCCTCCCCCATACCTCTCACACCTCCTTATTCCCCCACCCACCCCACACCCCTCACACCCCCACCCTACCCCACCCCTCACACCCACACCAGTGCCTCCCCCACACCCCCTACTCCCTCACCCCCCACACCACATGCCACACCCACACCCCATCCATACCACATGCCACACCCACACCCCATCCACACCACATGCTACACTCACATCCCTCACACCTCCACATGCCATACACACACACATGCACACACACACACACACATACACACACACACACACACACACCATACTACCACCCCCTCACACACACACACCCTCACATACACACCCCATGCCCACTCTCGTACCCCACCCACACCCCACCCCAACACCACCATACTCACACCCCCACACACCCCACCCACACACCCCTTATACCCCACTCCACCCACACACATGTCCCTACACCCACACTCTCACACCCCTATCCCCAGTGTTAGGTCTTATGTTTTGTGAATTTCTAGAAACTTCAAGAAAGGATTCACAGAGATAGATTTTTAGAGATGACTTTTATTTTAGAAGAAAGCATAAGAGAAAAAAGGTGAGCAGAGCTCCTGTAGAGCAGAAGCAGCCTTAAGAAGGGGTAGCCACTGAAGGTGGTTGTTTCTGGGCCAGTAAGGCTACTGTTAGGTCACAAAGTAGACCTCAAAATGATAGTGCTGTTAGCAGTGTACCAAGATGATGAAACTGGGCCAGACCTGGGTAACCAGAAAGCTAAACTCAGTCTTCCTCAGAGACCTCGAGAAGCAGGTTTCTGATGGCCAGGAAAGCCACACCTTCCTGGTCACCTGCCTCAGGCAAGAGCATCTAGCTCCCCATTAACCTGAACAGCCGGCCTCAGCTCAAAGACCCTGACCTTGCTGCTTGCTTTTCTAATGTGCTGTTGCTCTCTATTCCCATGAGAGAGCCTACTGTTTGTCATGCCCCCCCCCCCCCCCCGCTAAACTGTTGTTAACCTACAGAGTGGCTTAGTTCAGTGGTTTCACTGTACTTGCCTACAACTACTAGGTAGAGGTTGCACGGGGGTGGGGGTGGGGTGTCCTAGGTACTTTCCTAGGCCTAGGACATCATGACCAAGACAACTTATACAAGAGGGTTTGAGGGGGGGTGGCGGGCGGCGGCTTATAGTTTTAAAAGGCTAGGAGCATAGCTGTAGTCAGGCAGCCATGGTGCTGGAGCAGTCATAGCTGAGAGCTTACGTCTTAAGACACAACAGTGAGGCAGGGAGAGAGGGGAGAGGGAGAGAGAAGGAAGGAGACACACACACACACACACACACACACACACACACACACAGAAAGAGAGGGGGGGGGAACTGGGAATGGAGTGGAATTTTGAAGCTTCAAAGCCCCACCCCCAGTGGCACATCTCCAACAAGGCCACGCCTCCCAATCCTTCCCAAACAGTTCCACCAACTAGGGACCAAATATTCAAACATATGAGCCTGTGGGGGCCATTCTCATTCAAACCACCAAAGAGGAAGCTAATCAGTTCAGCCATTCCAGCCGGAAGATGTTCATGGACTTTTCCATCTCATTGGTGCCTGGGCTAAAGTTTCAGAAAATGCAATTGGTATAGATCTGGCAGAAACCTTCAAGGGTTTCTGGAAGAAAACATAAAAGTTCTGCCTTCTAAAGACAGTACCATGACGTGACTGGATGGGCTTGCAATAGGTAGTCTAGTGACATCGAGTTGCTATACCCGTTTACATGCATAGCCTCTGCCAAGACATTTGTCATTACAGAAGTGTCCATTTGCCATTGTTTCTCGCATGCCGTGTCCATCTTTCATTTTCAGAACCTCTCCTGCAGCCCACAGGGTCTGTACAGGGCCCAGGAAATACTGATTCACATCAACCTCTGAACTAGCTGTGATGCTATGGAGAGTCAAGGCCCAGTACGCTGTGTCTGATAGCACGTATATTCTCAGGGCTCTGTTCTGAGTCAGCCCTGCTCTCTGCAGTCAGAACAGCCCATATAATTCACAACTACCGGC
Source organism: Acomys minous (assembly GCF_964271855.1). Taxonomy (NCBI): domain Eukaryota; kingdom Metazoa; phylum Chordata; class Mammalia; order Rodentia; family Muridae; genus Acomys; species Acomys minous. Next base: position 44,378,765 of record NC_140500.1, read on the forward strand.
CTTGCCTTCAAGGACTTTTTATGACCCACATGAGTCTCTTGATTGTTGGTTCCTTTCCAAATGCATCAGCTCCCCAAGGGAGAGGGTGTCTGGTGAGAGACCCCCCCCCCCCACGGCACAGTGGCTTAGTCAATTCCCAGGGCTACTTGACAGAGGACCACATGCTAAGTGGCTTAAACAGCAACAAGTTACCTCTTACAGATCTGGAGTCCCAGGGTGAGGTGACAGAAAAAGCAAGGGCATGGAGGACCTTCTAGTGCTTTCTGGAGCCTCAGACATTCCTGATTTGTACCCAAATACCACCCCCCCCCCCAGCCTGTGCCCCTGCCTCCTCATAGCTTTCCCTGCTGCTGTCTTCATATGGTTCTTCAAAAGAGCCCAGTGCCGGAGTGTGAAGACTGGCTGTCGGAGGCAGAGGATACAGAAAGAGGCAGACGGATCCGGAATTGCACAGACTGTAATCTATTAGGGACTTACGGATGGACTACGGAAACACAGAAGGATCCCCATTCCCCGAGGCAGGAGCAAGAAGCTTATATGCCAAACTAGACAGAGATCGACCTCAGCCAGCCAGAAATGTATAAAAGCAATTGTGATGTCAAACAGCAATTAAGAGACAGTAGCACGGCTAGAATTCTCTTTTGGGGGCGGAGGTGAGGATCTCTTTAATGTGGGCGTGTGTGCCTGTTTGTCTTTATGTGCACCACAGAAGTGCGGTGTGTGTGAAAGCCAGAGGAGGGCATAGACACGGATCTTAGCCATAGACACTACTCCCCTGAAAGTGCTTGGCATTAGTGTGTGCTGAGGGCACGCAGAGTGCTCCAAACGCTATAAGAATGGCTAGAACCTCACTCCTGCCATGCAGTTCTGTGATGAACAGCTAATCCCGGAGTGACGTCTCACCTTCAGCGCACCTCACAGAGACTCTTAGACAGATCCAGGCTCTCCCAGCACTCCTCAGTCCCTATCGCTGCAGGACATGGCCGGCATAGCCTGCCCTCTACCCTGAACTTTCCAGGGCAGCGGCTTTTCCTTCCCCTTGGCCATATAATCTGGACATTTTGTGCTCTCTCGCTCTCTCTCTCTCTCTCTCTCTCTCTCTCTCTCTCTCTCTCTCTCTCTCTCTCCCTCCCCACGTTGCATGGCAGCCAAGAACTGCTTCCAGTAAGCCTATGTTTATATATGTTAACTTACCTTGCATGCAAAAACAGTTCGACGTCCTCATTTTTTTTTTTTAATGATAGAAAAAGGGAAGAATGTTGACTCACAGGCTGATCTGCTAGCCTGATCTGATCTGCCTCTAGGCTGCCTAGCAACCTCATCACCTGCTGCCAGGTATATACCAGAAAATGAAAGTATTGCCCACCCCCACCCCACCCCACCCCACCCCCACCACCTTGCCTTAAGCACTCCTCTCTTACCTCTTTCTCTTGCACTCTGCCTGTGCCTTATTCTGTCCTTCTGATCCTCTGGCTCTCTCAGACTGGCTCATTCAGACTATATCTTCTCTCTCTCTCTCTCTCTCTCTCTCTCTCTCTCTCTCTCTCTCTCTCTCTCTCTCCCCCTCCCTCCCTTGCCCGCCTCACAACAAACTTCCTCATACATACCTGTTGTTCGACGTATAATTTAAATATCATAAAATAAACCCTCTCTGCTATTTGCTTTCTTGCCCCCCCTCCTCTCTGTCCCTTGCCCCTCCCTGTTACAACTAGTAATAGGATTCCAAAGTGGTACCCTCACAAGGCACAAGTGGCCATATGTCCCTTTACCCATAGGAGAAGCACCCATGCTCCCCTAATTATTGTCCGTGGAGATAAGGGTCTCAAAGCTGTCGCATTAACATTCATCAGGATACCTGTGAGTGACCAGCCCTTCCTGACAACAATCCAAAAGTTAACACAAAACCCAGATGTTGTCTAACCCTCCCAGCCGTGGTTCTGCAGTTCTTACGTCTATGGTATTTCAGAGATAAGAGAGCTTCAAAAAAATTAGAATAATAAGCAGCCACAAAACAATGTAGCTCAATTATATAAGTTATCTCCACGGGTGGCTTGCTTAGGAAGCTGCATATGCATTTCCAATTAAAGGAATATTAGAAGAAGGCATCCATAAATTTCAGAGCGAGCTTAATTTTCTTGTTTGAAAACTGCCAAGGAAGAGAGTCGATTGCAAATATATGAAATATGAGAAAATGAGACCTAATGAATTCTAAGTTTATTCACCCAAGTATTTAACTATCCAAGCCATCAAGTGGGGATAATAAATTTGAGTGTGTCATAAGCCTGGGCCACTTTAATTCACATTTGTAAAATGAGCTATAAATAAAGGGCCTGATTCAGTGCTTAATTTTTAGAGATGCTTTAACTCATAATGCCCATGCCTACAGGATGCCAAATACTGATGGGATGAGAAAAGACCTTCTCTAATTAGTGGGGCGGAGGCTACTCGGATGCTTGGACCAAATAGTGCTGCCTGTGATGACTCAGCACCTGTTGCCAGTACCGCTCCTGCCTTCTTGTCTCGGAAGGCAAAACCTAAGAATTGTGTTGGGGGCGGGGAACACAAGACCTGCCAAGGGGTAACTTGGGAGAGCCATGAAAAAGGCAAGCCTTCATTCATTTCATGGCACTATAACCTAAAACACCTGAGGCTGGGCTATTTATAAAAAACAGAGGTCAGTTTGGCCTGCGGCATTGGAGGGTAGAAAGTCCTAGCTCGTGCTACCAGCATCCGGTGAGGGCTTTCCCTGCTGTACCAGTTCATGACAAGATGCTAGCTCAGGCTGTTCTTTATCACCAAACTATTCATAGGGCCCCACCTTCACGGTCCCATTTTGTCTTCCCTCCCAAAGATGATCCCCCAAAGGCACTAACAAGTGGAACTAGGAAAGAGCCATGAGGCCTCAAGGGCCCTAACCACATCTTCGTCTGAAAAACAAAAAACAAAAGCGGTGTACCCCTATAACCTGCTGTCTCAATGGCCTTCCTCAAGGGCGTTCAACAAGATGTTTTTGTGTGGGCAAACACCCTAAAGAAAAGTGAAGCCGGGCTGGAGATGCAACTCAGCAGTGACGAACACTTGATTGTCTTGGAGAGGGCCTAGGTGCAGTTCCCAGCTCAAAACCACCTGAAGCTCTGGCTCCACACGGCATCTTGGATGCTTGCTGCAAGCTGCCAAACACACACATGAAGGGCATGGGAGTAAGAGAATTTGAGATTTCTTTTCATGACAGAACTAAGTGTGGTGGTGCACATCAAGTGCACACTCACTTGGGAAGGGCAGGCAAGAGAACCAGGAGTTCAAGGTCAGCCTCAGCTAGAAAGTGATTTTGAGGCAGGGATGGGCTGCATAGGATGACTGTCTTAAAAACACAGCGGAGGGGTGTGAGATGCGCTTGTCCCTGGAAGCTCTTTTTCTCATCAGCAGGCATAGAGGTTGAGCTCCTGAGGATGGGCCAATGTGACAGGTTGGGGGTTGATTTCAGTATGCCTCAGGTGGAACCTGCAGCTCTTCAGTCCTGAGGCAAAAGTACTGGAAATGATCAGACAGAAGAGAGTTAGGAGACTTTCCTCCTGTGTTCACTTGTCCTTGGAGCATTTGCCTGGAGAAGAGACAAAAGCCCAGATTGTGACAGCTGTGCTTTCATCTCCAGGGACACCTATGGGTTATATCTTTCTTAGCCTGCAGTTTTGGGCCTTGGATATGAAAAATAAAGTCCGAGTTATTGGTCTCTACCTTCCTTTGCAGCAGATAATTCTCCCTCAAAGCTGTTTATTGTGATCAGATAATAAAGACAGAGCGGGGGGGGGGGGGGGGGCTGGAGAGATGGCTCAGTGGTTAAGAGCACTGCCTGCTCTTCCAAAGGACCCGGGTTCAATTCCCAGCACCCACATGGCAGCTCACAACTGTCTGTAACGCCAAGATCTGACACCCTCACAGCAATGCGCATAAGTTAAAATTAAATAAAAAAAAAAAAGACAGAGGGTGTTGCGTTTGGGAGCAAGTACTTCTGCTTCCTGTCCTCTGTGTCCAGATGCCTTAATTTATTAGAAAATCAGAATGTGGAAAGATACAGGTTGTAGAAACAAAGATGAAATCAGCTGCTTTTCATGTCACCTTCTTGGGTGGCATGGTCAGTCCAAGTGTCCCTCTGGGCCCAGGAGAACAGACTATGAGGTATTTATTCCTCATGAAATACTGAGATGAAAACTCAGGGAGAGTGGAGCAGGCAGGAAGAGCCTCCATCTCGAAGTCTCTCCTTCAGCTGTGAGCCAGCCGACTAGGGAGAGATGCAGTTAGGACAGTGGCCGTCAGTCATCAGTTGTAGTTGTGTGGCCTCTACTCTACCCACCTCTCTGCACTTTAGGTTGTGTTCTTAGCAGGTGAAACCAAGTGATCTGACACAGGGAGTAAACTCTAATCCCATCTTCAAAATGCATGAGGGCCTTTAGCCAATATGCCTCTTCACTCTTGCAGCTCATTTTCAGACAGTTGACGCTGACATTTCTCATAGGAGTGCATTTTCAGGAACAATATTGCTGGAGAGGCTAACTCAAGGGAGTTGGACATAGCCGCCGCCTCCTCCTCCTCCTCCTCCTCCTCCTCCTCCTCTTCCTCCTCCTCCTCCTCCTCCTCCTCCTCCTCCTCCTCTTCTTCTTCTTCTTCTTCTTCTTCTTCTTCTTCTTCTTCTCTCTCTCTCTCTCTCTCTCTCTCTCTCTCTCTCTCTCTCTCTTCCATAATGAACAAGTCAAATCAGCCCCACCTCCTGTAAGTTTCTGTTGGGTATTGGGGCCACAGGGATGGGGAAAGGATGCAGGGGGGAGGTGGGAAGGGGGGAGACGGATGGTGTGAAACAGCCCTAAACAAACCTTGTAAAACAAAACAACTCAATAAAGAAGCAGATTCCTTCAGGGAAAGAGTTACATCGTTGGTGTAACGATGTCAGGAAATTAGATACCTCTGGGCTTCCTCAAATTGACTGTTTAACCTGCAAAGTTAGTTTGGGAATTAGAAGATTGTCACCGCGAAGTTGCAATCAGCACCTGTCCCTGAAGACTCCTCAGCTCCTTCTGGGGTTTGGGCTTAGGTGCTTATGGGAACAAATCCATTTGAACGCTGTGGTTATGCATTAGTACAGCCTCAGCACGTGCTACTGTTAATATGACCTAGAAGATGTTAGGTACAATGAAAAGCAGAGCTTGTGACACTGGTCCCTTTGCAAGACAGTTTTTTTTTTTAATACAGAAGGGGTGGGTGAGAAGTAGCCATGGCTGGCTCCTTTTACTCCCAACAGGGCCAGCACACACAGGCCTTGCTTCACAGCATGTATCTGTCTTCTGTTGCCTCAGGAGCACAGGTGAGACTTTGAAAACAAGGGCTTTAAAGTGGGGGTATGTGAGTGTGTGAAGGGGGGGAGTGCAGAAAACTTACATCAGATCGGGCAAGAGAGCCAGGGAAAGGAAAGAAGCCACTAACAAGGGGGTTGGCAAGCAGCCTCCTTGGATGAGTGAATCTGAATGCCCCTGGGGCATGGGGTCCCAGTACAAGGCACACTCCATCACTTGTGGGTTGACTGTAGCTCTCTGTATTCCTTCTGTGACTGACAGCAATCCTCAGGCTACTAGAAAATGCAAACAGTGGTGGGAAGCCTGCAGGGGTAGTCAGGAGTTGGGAATCCGTGTTTGCCATGGCACTGGCTGCTTCCGGTTAAGTTGGAGGGCTGAGGTCTGTCCTCACACCGGCCTTTTCTGTGGCTGTCTCGCAGCTGTCTTACAGTCCTGCCACTTTGAACAGAAAGCAGCTGGCCTCCCTGCACGCACACTCAGAGAAGTTCTTCCTTCTAGCCTCACAGAGAAGAGACAATTAATTATTCACCAACAGCTTATTCTGCTGGTAACTGTCTCCTTGGCAACCTCAGGCTCAGGGCAACAGAAATGAAGTTATACAAATATATACGTGTGTGTGTGTGTGTGTGTGTGTGTGTGTGTGTGTGTGTGTGTGTGTGTGTAATGTAAAGGCTCTTTTTTACTTTTCCTAAAAATGTCTTTAAAGGCAGTAGGATTTGAAGTGGCTAAAGTTGGCTGATTTTGCAGCATCATAGAGTCTTTCTCACACCCTCCTGCCGTGATGGTCTTACAGATGTGTGTTTCTGGGAGACTAGTGCTTCCTCTCCTCTGAGGCGCCTGCTTCTTTAAATAGCACATGACACATTGGTATATGATGGCCCCCAAAGAGCACTGCATTGCCACTTACCAACCTTGACTGGTTTGGGCAGCAGTTCTCATTTGGTCACTTCCTAAAGTGACTGCATCTGTCAAAGCAGCAGGCAGGACATGAGGGGGCAGCCAACATCCGTCTGTGTCAGCTACTCAGGACAGCTATGCTTGCTGCTTCTGGCTGCACATTTCTATGAACCTTAGGTCTGGGTTATAGTCCAACGGCTGAAGCTGGTTCCATCAGGACCTCCGAGCCCCTCAAGTCCCTTTGTCTTTACTGGAGGGACACGACCATCTTCCTGCTTCGGGGGAAGTGTATTGGAAGCTCCATGATGCACTGCCCTCTCCTTCAGGTCTCAAATGAGGACGCTAAGAAATGCAAGGCCTTCCAGTGTTTCCTTCTGCTGCACTTCAGCCTGAAAAGTAGGGCGCCAGGCCCAATTCTACCACCTTACTGGCCTGGGACTTTACAAAAGTCAGTTGGCCTCCATGAAGCTGGACAGGATAGTGCATGCCTATAATCTCAGTGCTTAGAAGTCTGGGGTAGGAAGATCAGGAGTTTAAGGCAAGCTGGGTTCACTCTGACTCTCTATGGCAACTCTCATATAAAGCTCTCCAGGAATTTTTTTTTTTTTTTAGAAAAAGAAACAGGTTTGGTTCCTGAGGATTCGTTCTTCTTTTCTCTCCCTTCTCTCCCCGCTTCCTTACACTAACCATTAGGAGTTGTTTTCTGCTCTTGTTTGGATCTAGAATGTTCCCCCAAAGGATCATTCCTCAGAATGGGCATGGTTGAGAGTTTGAGGAACTGTTACGAGCTGGGTCTACTGGGAGATGTTAGGCCCTTGAGGATGCATCCTAGAAAGGGATACAAGAGATTCATGTCTTCTTTACCCCGTTTCTCTGTGACTCTGTGTTACATGGCATACAAGCCCCACCATTCAAGGGGCCAACACCACCAAAACTTGAGCCAGCATAACCTTTCTTGATTACAAAGTGATTGCTTCAGGTAATTTGTTAACACATTAGAGGCCCACTAATAGCCCTTACAATTCTGAGGATACTGTTATTAATATATCCTCAAGAGAGTCTTAAATATTGACAATTTTATTTTAGAGATGATATTATTGGTTATTTTTATTTGTAAGTACTAAAGAAGACATGGTTACTTGGTATACATGGTATAAAAAAAAAGAATCAAATAAACATAAAAATATAAGAAAGAAAGAGACAAAGAAACCTGCAACCCAAGGCTGCCATTTGTTTGGGGGATGGGGCAGGTAAGTCCATGTGACAGGTATGAGGGTCCTTGAGGAGATCAGAAAATGGTATCAGATTCCCCCAGTTACAGGCCTGGGTGCTGGGAACCAATGGTTGGGTGTAGAATATGCCCAAAAGGTCATTCCTCAGGATGACACAATTGAGAGTTTAGAGATCCATTAAGAGTAGAGCCTACTGGGAGGTCATAGGTCATTGGGGATGACGAATCCTGGAAGGGATTATAGGACACCTGTGAAGCTGGAGCTACAGGCATGGGTACTGGAAACCTAACTAGGGTCCTCACTAACAGAGTTTCAGGCAGCCTGAGAAACTCTCTTTATTTTGATAAGAACATCTGCCCAACAAGAGATTGAACGTGGCGTAAGAGCCTCCATTGGTATTTACTGCCCGGAAACTGCAAGAAACACAGCTACAGATTGTTTTCTCCACAAAAGCATTGTTCTGCCTTCCCGGCACTGCTGCTAGGAGCAACACCAGAAGTGCAAGATCTTCTAGCAAGCCTGGTCAGGCACTGCTGGCTTCCTGGCAGGGGTGGATGGAATCTCAGCATCTCAGGGTCTACTTTTCTCAGAACCGGCTAGAGCGCCCTGAGCAGGGCTCCCAGTCTCACCAGGGATGGGAAGAAGAGTTTCTCACTGTTACACTTAGCTCTTTTTTTAATGAGATTGCTGGTACCAGACAGCATAGAAACTCGGATGTTCCATGGCCAGTGATGATACCACAGTGTTATACCACCTTTCAGCTAAGCTACAATACTAATGGCAGAGGATGCGGGCAGATGCTTATACCTGGTTGACTCGCAGCCAGAACACAGGTCTGGTGAGTCGCAGGTCTGTTGAGCATCAAGCTTGCAGTGATGGGGTGGGCTTCAACATCACCCAAGGCAACTACGGCTGCCTCACCAGCAGCCAAGGCCGGAGTTTCAGTGGCAAATTCTCCAAGGAGGAAGGGGTGCCCTTCCTTCCCAGGATAAATGTCAAGTCTCAGACAATCTTGATGAAATAGATGATAGCAGCTCATTTATTCTGTGTGAAACCGGGACTTGAAACCATGTGCAGTGGGAGGGGTTTTGAGGGTGAGTGCATTTGATTTGCTAGGGCTAGCGGTGCCAAGGATACTTCGTTTACAATCAATTGCACAGTCCTATCATACCAGGGGGAGCACAGTATTTAATTATACTATGGGTTGGGGGAAAGAACTCCAGGTGTGGTCGAAGGTCATCGGTTGAAAGCCAAGACACCAAGGCATCTCAGTATCATAGACTCTTGTTTCCAAGAATCCCCAGGAACACAATGAATGGGTTTCTTATCAGAAAAGAGTTTGGCCTATAGTTTTCCCTAAGGGCTACGTGACTCTCCTTAGAAAATGTGGGGTTTCCCCAGATCAGGAGGAGAGGAGGGAACCTGGCTGAGGAAGGGAGTCCATCATTTTTTGCACTGAGCTCAGGGACTATCCAGTAATGCCAGACTTTGACCTTACCAGCAGGGTCCAACACGAACGTTCCCCTTTTCTGCCCTATAAAACCCTCCTGCCTATCACCCCTTGGCATACAGTCTCCATCTTCTCAGAGAGACCGCCGTCTTTCAATGTTCTAACGAAGGACAAGCTGCTTCTGTTGAGGCCACGCTCATCTTTCTTTCCTTTTTGGATCTTCTGTCAATTCCCATCTAACCCTCTGAAGAGCAGCACACGCTCTGACTCTCTGAGCCTCGTCTCCAGCTCCCGGCTGCCTCTCACTTTCAACATCACCCTGTAACTGTTCCAGTGATGGTCTCTTGTTCATGCTCATGTCTGCTGTAATAGGCTGAGCCGTTACCCCATTGTCAGAGGCTTAGCTTCTTTGAATGCCTTCCTGCATCAAAAGTGACACACAAGGCTCAGTCATGTCTGTCTCACAGGCTCCTCTCTTCTCAAGTCCCTTTCAAGCCATGCCTCCGGGATTCCTGTGAGGGAATATTTCCACTGCTCAGCATAGCTGTAAAAGGCAAATCCACTGTATCTCCTCCCAACTGCCCCTTACTGGGCCTTGATGTGGACTCACTGGACTCTGTCTCAACCCCTGTGCCCTTGTCATACATACTCATAGCTCTTCTTTCTTCCTGCCTGGCAAATGGTAGCAACACCCTTCCTCCTGGTCGCGCCAAGAGCAATTTAAGTCTGGCTCATTCTATTACCTCACCAGCCAGCAATCGTTATTGCTCCCACCTGGCATGAGAGTTACCAAGACAGGCCCATCAGACATCCACTCCGAGATCAACTACAGAAGCCAGAAGCTAGAAGGTAAAGAACCAGGCGGGAAGGTAGGTGGGTGGCAGTGTCCCTAGATGACCTGGAGGCAAACTTCTGAAGTGATGGCCTGAGGGAGTGAGGACATCGGAGGTAGAGTAGTCCAGTGGCAGGAGCAACCTAGATCTGGGGATACCCTTCTCATTCTGAGATCCGCCCTCTGTGGAACTGCCTGGATTCGGAAGACACCCCAAGGAGCCTGCTCCACTACCTCAGCCAAGCACTTCCCCTTTGCCCTCTGTCAGTATGAACTGGAGTGTAGCTCCTTCCTTAGAGAGTCCTGACCCATGTACTCTTCACAGTAGCCCCCCTAGGGATCTGAAGGGCTGGCTCAGTAGATAAAGCACTTGAGGACCTGAGTTCAGATCCTCAGCACCCATGCAGAAAGCCAGGCATGGCAGAAGATGCTTGTAGTCCTCGCATTCGGCAAGTTGTGGCAGGAGTCTTGCTAGAGATTTACTGGCCATGTACTGTTAATCAGTGATTTCCAGGTTCAGTGACAGACCCTGTCCCAAAACATTAGCAGAGGAATGATAGAAGAGGGACCTGATATTGACACCTCTGATTACACACACACATACACACACTCACGTGTAGACACAATATATACCACACACACAGATAGACACAATATACCACATACACACACAGAGATAGACACAATATACCACACACACACATAGATAGACACAATACACCACACACATACACACACACACACACGTAGATACAATACCACACACACACACACACACACACACACACACAAAATGAACAAATAAGTAAACACATTTATTTAAATAAATAGAAAGTAGTTCTTCCTAGAAGTTTACCGGTAGATGCTCATGTTTTCCAAGTAATGTTTAAACTCCTGCAACTTGACAACGGTGGCCAATTCACCTTTCCAGTCTCTGTCAGAAAGGAAGGGAGAGATCCACACTAATGAGCCCCAGAGTCTCCTGTACCATGCTGTAACACAGAATTCATTATCACCACTGATCCACAGTGATGTAACTCCACAGGCCCACTACAGGGGACAGCCGGAGGTGCAGGTGTCCAGAAAAGGAGACCTCACTTCTGGCAACCACACTGAACTACACAGGAGGAAACTATTAGAAACAGAAGTCTCTTCTCCTTGTCCAGCATGCTCCTCTGTCACCCCACGTGATGCTTTGAAGGAGAAAGTCCCCCCCCCCCCAACCAATAGGTTAGTGTATTTAAACATGTGGTCACAAGTTGGTGGCAATGTTTGGAAAGATTTAGGGAGGTAGGGCCATTCTTGAGGCAGGCTCTGAGAGCTTAAGGCCCGGTCCTACTTCCAGCTCGGTCTCTCAGCCTCACTGTGCCACTGTGAGCTCTGAGCTCGCAGCTCAGCCCACCGTGCCTGCCTGATGGTTTCTCTCATGCCTTCCCACCGTGATGGATTCTTATCCCTCTGGAAAGGCAAACCCAGGTGGACTCCTTCTCCTATAATCTGCTTTGGTCACAGTGTTTTTTATCACAGCAACAGAAAAGTAACTTCTGATTAGCGATAAAGTCCTCAGGGGGAAATATGAAGGCGTGCTGCAAAGTACTGTATGTTAATTCCCTGCTGTATGACAGCCAGTCAGCAGCCGTGTGGGGTAAACCCTCACAGTCGGGCCTAAAAGCCATAGCTGCACAGATTCTTTACATGCGGTTGTGCAGGGTCTAAAGAGAACTTGGATGTGTACACACATGTATGTGTATACGTTCAATCATTCCTAATGCTTTTATAATAGCACCATCACAATATGCAAATGTCGGTGGAGTTGATGTTGTGGCAGGAATAATCAGAAGAAAAACTAACTGTTCATGTGCAGCACAGACAAAATTTTCCTTCAGGTTTCACCATGCAGGTGGTTGGCGCCGTGGATTCAGAGCTTGCACTCACGTGGGGCCGGCTATGTTCAGGCCACTTGGATCTCTCCCCTGCTCTCTGTATTTTCTGTCAGTTGCTCTCCATGTCGTAGTGATGGGACACCTGATGATAAACAGCTTAAAGGGGGAAGGTTTATTTCTTCCTGTCCAGGGAGGGGCTACAGTCCATTCTAGGGGCAGGAGCCTGGGGCAGCTGACCACATTCGATCTACACGCTCAATTTGATATCTACGTTTCATTCAGTCTAAGATCTCAGCCCCTAGCCATGGTTCCGGGTAGATCTTCCTACCCAAACACTTCTCTCTACCCAGTCTAGTTGGTCCCTCACTGAGCTTTGTCTCCCAGATGATTCTACAGTTATAACCTTCCCAATGCTGTGACCCTTTAATACAGTTCCTCACATTGCGGTGGCCTCAACCATAAAATTATTTTTTTTGTTGCTACTTCCTATCTGCACTTTTGCTACAGTTACGAGTCATAATGTAAATATCTGACATGCGACCTCTGTGAGAGGGATATTGACCCACAGGTTGAGAACTGCTGTTCTATCCTGTCAAGTTGTCAATCAGTATTAACCATCACATTCCCCACGGAGTAAGTGGAGTGCCTCCTTCCTATGGCTGCACAGACGCAAGATGCACTTGTGGCACCCCGGGCTCTGGATCATCTGGCACAGCTCCAGCTCTTGCTTTGTTTTTCTAGTGACTCTTAGATACGTGGCTCAGCCTACTTTCTAGCCTTTTCCTCTGGGAAGTGCCAGAGGGCTGATGCGTTAGTTACTTCCCTGTCTCTAGGACTAGATTCTGGCCGGAAGCAACACACAACAGGATGAACTTACTCTGGCTTACATATTTACATCATAGGGGTGAGGGTAGGGGGGGCACACAGCAGAGGACCCAGTCTGTACCTGCAGCTGCTGCTCACATGGTGCTAGACAAATAGGGAGCCAGACCGGAAACAAGCCCAGCCTGTAACCTTCCTTTGGCCCAGATAAAGACCCAAGTATCCAAACGCCTCAGCCTGTGGAGCCACCTCGCGTTCAGGCCACAATAGCTGGGAAGGCTGGTGGGTGAGCTGGTCTTTGCCCAGTCTCCTTGTTCTGTTGAATATTATGTGCCATGCTTTGACTATGCCTAAAGCTAGCTCTAACAACTCTACAGCACTGTCAGCTGTTGCTGGGCAGCTAATCGACTCTAAATTGTGGTTTTAAACTCTAGGGACATACAATATCTCATGCTTCTGGGGGATTTCCTGGGCTCCTGCCCTGGGCCTCATGAGCAGTTGCAGTCATGTAACATTGGGATAAAATCAGCCCTCAGCATCTCTGTTCACATGTCTGGTGAACAGGGCTGGGGGTTCATCTGGCACTACCAAGCAGGCTGCCTGCACATGGCTTCTCCATTTAGCCTGTACGTCCTCTCCTGATGCGGAACCTGGGTTCCCAAACCAAATACAATAGAGATCCAAGTAAAGTCTCCATAGCCTTCAGTGATGGGATTAGGCATCATATGAGCACCATATTCCTTGTAGTTAGATTCAGAGGTGGGATCCTCTCCGGAGGAACGTCGCAGAGTGTGCAGACTGCTGCTACACACGCCCACAAAGTTGCTAAAGGATGGCTCACGGGCATCTCAAAAATACTGTCAAGTGCATAAAATGCTTGACATGGTCACTAGATTCTGTTGTTCACCTGCCAGAGGGAGGATCTCTCTTTTCTGGCTAGATGATCTGGTAAAGTTTTGAAATTAGTGTGCTTTTCAGCTAGCTGTTTGAAGAAGAAGGAGGAGGAGGAGGAGGAAGAAGAAAGAGGAAGAGGAGGAAGAGGAGGAAGAGGAAGAGGAAGAAGGAGGAGGAAGAGGAGGAGGAGAATGCTGATGGCATGGAGCTCATGGTGTTCAGTGGTCAATTCAGTAGAGGGTGCCAGCTGACACGAAGGAGAATTCGGCACTTGCGCCCCTGACGTCATAACATTGCTTATAAAGTCAGGCAGATGCCGGCATTTCCTCATGGACTTCAGACTTGACCCACATCTACTGATCCAAGAGCTCCTTCCTTTGGAATTTGACATCATTGTCAGAGTAGCTGGCATTCGAGGACACCAGGAAGCCGGGCTGATTCCCGTGTCTCTTCGCTGTTGCTACCGCAGCCAGAGAAGAGATCTTGCTGGCTTGATCTTGCAAGGTCACTTCTAGGGCTGACATGTTTCTTTTCTTTCCATTTTTTTGACTTCCTCTTTGTTCCTCGAGCACTTTCCCCAGATGTTTTAGACAGTACTGTGGAATATGATGACAAAGCTGGCCATAGACCTGAAATAGCCTCTCTCATTAATATTTCACTAAGGGAAGAGGAAGAAGGGAAAGGCTTTTCACATTAACTAACTGTCTCACTGTGGGCACCACGAACTCATATTTAGCCACCGTTCAGCCTAAGGCCAGCTAGATGTTTTTCCTAAGGCAAGCCTCAACCTACTATAGCCTCCTTGTGAATATTGAATTAGACCAACAGCTCAGGAATATATCCAAATAAGTAAAATGGAAGGTGTGTAGACACAGTTGTTATCCCATACACACATTCCGTGCCTACCTTTCCCATGCCCACACCAAGTCTGAGAGACATCATCACTTACACCTGCGCCTTTTGGACTCTTTTTCTGTGTGCACACGGCTCTGTGCAGGCACTTGTCTGTACACATGTGAATCCACATGTAGCTGCATCCAGGTGTGGAGGCCGGAGAATAACCTTGGCTACTGTTCCTACCATGCTGTCCACCTTGGCTTTTGACACGGGTGCTGCTGCCTCCCTATTTCTGCTTCTCCCTTGGGGGTATCCAGGCTCTTTGCATGTCAAGCTGGACTGTAGGGAGGGAAGCTTAGCTAGGGTGGGTGGGTGCAATGCAGTGAGTACATGAGAACCAGCCTTTATGGGAAATAGCTTCAGTGAGACAGTTGATTTAATTGGGGGGCGGGGACAAAGGCTATTTAAGACTTTGGGTAGTGGGTAGAGGTTTTCAGGATGTGTGCACATCATTGGCCTGGGCCAAGGTACTGGGAATGCCTTATTTGCATGAAGACAAATTCCAGGTACTTGCTAGACATGATGTTATAAGGAGAGAAAATGTTTACCCTATAACCGGGCCACCAGGCTACATGAGCACATCAAGGGTGGCAGAGGTGGGAACTATAATGCTATGTGTACTGGGACATGCAGGCCCAGGGCAGAGAGGGAACAGTTCTGCTCCTGCCAGTCTTAAGACAAGTATTTGTTTCTTCCATGTTGAGGGTCAGCAAAGTCTGCCCACATATTTGTCTGCTGCAGTCAGTTCTGACAACTACTTGCAGAGATAGCGTATAGTTTATGCAGACATTTTTTTCCCCTTTCCTCTATGTTGATGAGCCATCTCTTTTTTCGGCTATTAATGGTTATGCCGAGGAATCTCTGTTGTATGCATGAGGGTAGCGGTGGGTGGAATTATCAGAAGAGCAGCATCTTTCCACAGAGGATCTCCTGTCAAGCAGCAGGGTGTATGTTTCATCTCAAGGAGTGGCCAAATGGTCTTCAAGTGCCACCGCCAACAAAGAGTCAGCCGTTAGCTTCATCAAACTTTGAGTCAATCTGACGTTAGAAAATGGTCCTTCTTCCTGTGTCCCCATCTTCAGAGCCTTCTGGTTGTGCTCACGGTCACTGTAGGAATCCGCAGCGAGACCTGACTGAAACGTTTGAGTAAAGTACATCTGAGGTGACCTGTGGCATAGGTCTGTGGCTTCTGAGCTTATTTTCATAAGTCAGAAATCAGCTCTTTTTCACTTTTGCTGCTTTTGCTAAAGTTGTTAAAAGACTGAATATTTAATCTTCTAATTTTGATGAAATTAAATACTTTTTAATATTCCATGTTTCTTAATATGAGCTGCTTAATTATTGATTGAGTGATTGATTGATCAATCAATTTGTTTTTCGAGGTTTTTTGGATCTTGCACTTTCTCTGCCTCCCCAAGGATGCTCTCCTAACGATCTCAGTCAGTTCCCCAGTGCTCTGGCGATTCAAGTCTGGCCTATAGCCTCGAGCTAAGGAATCTTGGTTTACAAGCTGCCCAGGGTTTTGAGAATTGTGTTTTTCTTACAGTTTTGCTTTGAGTTTTTCTGGAAGAAAAGGGCACCATACATACAAAATTATTATTGTAATTACACATCTGTTAAGCTAATTCCAAATAGCCCGCTGCAGGGTTCTGTTCTGAAGCCTTGAGAGGAGGGAGGAGCCACTCCATGGAAGAAGGCAGGGGGGGGCCCCGTCCTTCAGCACTATCCTCCTGAAAGCCAGCAAACCCGCACCCCCAATCCCCTCTGTCACCCGCTGATCTGTCCTCTAGTGAAAAGAGGGAGTTGAACATGCTTTGTGGGGACACATCTATGTTTTGATTATGTCCCTTTGGGGGTCACACCACAAATAGAAACTTCTAATCACACCCTCTATGCTCTCTGCCACAGAAAGAGCTCCGGTTCCCTTTACCCAGCTGTACCTCAATCAGCCACTCAGCTCTACTTTCCCTGAGCCCATCACACAGAGCCCAGCACTTATAAATTGTGCAGACTAAATATCAGCACCTAAGTCACAAGAGGAAATACAAGCAGCAGCCCCACACACACAGAGCCTTGAAAGGGAAGAAAAAAAAATCATATTTGAAAAAACATTCTAGTTTTCTGTCAAGTCTTGAAGTTAGTAGCCAGGACACTTTGTCAATACCAGCCCTTCCATAGAAGTGTAAGTTGGAATACTTCTTAATGGAATGTCACCACGAGAAGCAGACTGAAGTCTTGACTGGAAGACACTCTGGAATATTTTGCTTCCTTTGGAATTTACTGTACTGTCTTGTCGAATCTAATTTGACGCTCTAACAAATGGAGCATTATATTAGGTACATTATATTAGGCAGAGCATTTACCCTGTTTCACTTCCCTGCTATCTTTCCTTCTCCCTTGCCCCATTCCACTAAATAACGTCGCACTTATTTCAATCACAGTAAAAAGCAGGCTTTTTTATATTATTATTATTTCTTAAACAGAGCTTTTGCTTACCCAAACAAATAGTTCTAGCTGGAGGTAACATGAGGGTTTAAAATATGCATTATTAGGGTGTTGTGGCACATGCCTTTAATCCCAGCACTCAGAAGGCAGAAGCAGGTGGATCACTGTGAGTTCGAGACCAACCTGGTCTACAAAGTGAGTCCAGGACAGCCAAGGCTAGCACAGAGAGACCTTGTCTCGAAAAACAAAAACAAACAAACAAAAAATTCATTGTTAACTTACTGCAGCTACCTTTGCATAACACTATATCCCCTCACACACATGTATGCACATTTTACACATCTGCTTTCTGTTTCCAATCCCCCGGGTTATTATTATCTTGCACTTTATATATACACATGTATATACATATGTATATATATGTATATGTTCTAACATATATAATGCATTGTTATTTTTCCTTTAAACAGTAAATGTACTTTCTTGAGAGCTGTATGAATCAAAAATCTTTTATATTTAATAGAGCTTTCTATTTAAAGTACTGCTCTAACTATTCCTTATGTGTACATGTGTGTACGCCTGATGTGTGTGGTCACATGCACCCCAGCATGCTTATAGAGGTCAGAGGACAGCGTTTGGGAGTCAATTCTCTCCTTCCAGCATTGTGTGGGTTCCAGGGATCAAACTCGGGGTGCCTGCTGAGCCACCATACTGCTCCATTTAAGGTGTTCTCCATTTCTTGTATTGATTTTTTTTTAAATCTCACTTGTTACTTTTTTTTTTTTCTCGTAGACCAGGCTGGCCTCCAAATCATGAAGATCTGCCAGCCTCTGCCTCCTGAGTGCTGGGATCAAAGGCTCCCACCATGCCCAGCACAGTTCCCTTCTTTAAAACACTTCTATTAATAGTTTTTGTGCAGTTCCACTAGTGATGTATTTTGTTAGCTTCTGTAACCAGAAGATTAGTGAACTTTCCATTCAATTTTACTAATATTATTTTTTAATTTTTGAGATATTAATGTATGTATACAAGGAAATGTGATCTTGTCTTGCAAACATGGTTCCCTCCCAATTTCATGTCATCTTCTTTTCTTAAAGCTTTTAGTTTTTTTGGTTTTGTTTGTTTGTTTGTTTGTTTTGTGAGACAAGGTTTCTCTGTGTAGCCTTGGCTGTTCTTGACTCACTTTGTAGACTAGTCTGGCTTTGAATTCACAGAGATCCTCCTGCCTCTGCTCCCTGAATGCTGGGATTACAGGTGTGTGCCACCATGCCTGGCTTCTTAAAAAACATTTAAGCAATCCACTAAGCTGCATTAGTGCTGCCATCCACATGAGTGTGCTCGCAGGGCCATCCGCTGGAGCATGCCCACAAGGTTCAACAGCAAGCAACGTAACATGACTCTCCTCCTGGCAGCTGCGAACTATCAATAGTCCTCCGGGCTAGGGCCTGAGTGACACCTCTCCCCCTCCCCCCACTTCCCAGCTATGCCAGAGGTTCAGATGGGTTGCTGTCATATGCATAACCATAGCTAGTTGATTTCGTGAGGG
This sequence comes from Acomys minous, assembly GCF_964271855.1. NCBI lineage: Eukaryota > Metazoa > Chordata > Mammalia > Rodentia > Muridae > Acomys > Acomys minous. The sequence continues at coordinate 44,397,008 of NC_140500.1, forward strand.
CAATACTCCAGAAGTTCTCATTTTACAGCATTCCTTCCAGTTCATCATTGTCATCAGTGTCCATGGGGCTTTGGTAGAAGGGGTGATGTCCCAGCACTGTGGCCTGCATCTCAGCACTGACTGCTGCCTACTGCAAAAACAAACTTCTCTGGCCAAGACTGGGAGCCCGCCAAGGTCTACAGCTATAAACATCAATATTTGGAAGGCAATTTGACAACGCGGCCATTTTGCAAACTAACAATAGCAGGTTTTACTCTAGGGCCTATGACCACCTCGGCCGTTGGCTTTGGCAAGAATTACAGTAGCAGGCATGACATTCCCTCCTGGGAAGCAGGTCACAAGTCCAATCAGAGAGCCGGTAGTCCCCCTCAAGTCATGGGACTACTGCACCCACGGGTATATACTGCCTGGCAGGTCATCCTGTAGCAGGCAGAGTCTGTCGCTGGTTAAGATGGTCTCTTCCTCCTCGGCAGCCTGCACAGCACTTCTGGCACTGTGAAAGCTAGCCAGCGGGGAGTGCTTGCTGGTCGGTGTGAGACTGACTTCTTTATATCCTGCAGAAATCTCTCCCATTTCAAACAATATTGTCATTGGACATGGAATTCTAGGTAGACGGTGTTTGCTTTCCTTTGGACCACAGTCGTTCTGCAAGAAGTCAGCCATAATTTATGATTGTTTGTGTTGTAATATGTGCTGGTGGTCTCTTTGGTTCTAAACTTTTATTTGCATTATTAGTTTTTTGGCCATTTTCTCATGGTAAGTGTGTGTGTGTGTGTGTGTGTGTGTGTGCGCGCGCGTGTGTGTGTCCCTGTCCCTTGCCACAACAACTGAAAGTTTGAAAGTATCTGGGCTTCTTGCATTTCTGGGCTTAAATTTTTCTTTGAATTTGGGAGATTTTGGCTAACATTTCTTCAGTTAATTTTTCTATCTTTCTCTCATGCTCCTCACCCTAGACTCTAAGGTGCACATTCGACACCTACTGTGTCCCTCCAAGTCAGGAGGGTGTTGTTAATTTTCCTCTGGTGCCCTGGGCTGCTGTTACAGTGTCTGGTAAGAAGCTGAGTCTCCCAACACCATCACCCGAGTCTTTTTGGTTCTGAGTCCATTTCTTTTGTTCCTACATTGATCCTACTTCCTGTCTCTAATAATATTTTATGCTGTGCTTGACATTGTGGGAGAGAGGATGCCTTGTGGGGTGTCTGAACATTGTGTTCTTCTTTTACACGCACTGGGTTTTATCCTGCAAACAGTTGCTTTTCTTAGAATCTCCTTGATCCTTCCAGGATGACCTTTGACATTTCTTAGTGTCTAGTCTACCCTTAACTCCAAGACAGCTGGTGTAAGTTATGTTCTAACAGGTGGCTTTTCTGTATATCAGCCAAGTGCTTGTTGTGTGACAGGACTTCCTGGGGAGATGTAAAACACACATCTACTCACGCTAGAATGGGAACCCACGGTGGACCTAGGTAACGGTGGTACCAAAGTCCAACTTGGCGAGCCAGCAAGTTCTTATTGAGGTTACCAGCAGGAATACAGGTGAGGGGTTAGTTACAAGGAGCAGGGCTGGCTTAGAAGCAGCTGCATCACTGAAAAGCCCACCTCAGCATGGATGAAGACGCGCAAAAGCTGCAACCCTGCAGCTCTGCATAGCTTGCTGGCAGCTCCACGGTCTGTCTCTCTCTGTCTCTCTGTCTATCTCTGTGTCTGTCTGTCTGTCTCTCTCTCTCTCTTTCTCTACATGTCTCTCTGTCTGTCTCTGTCTCTCTGTCTGTCTCTGTGTCTTTGTCTCTGTCTCTCTGTCTCTGTCTCTGTGTCTGTGTGTCTGTGTGTCTGTCTGTCTGTCTGTCTGTCTGTCTGTCTCTCTCTCTCTCTCTCTCTCTCTCTCTCTCTCTCTCTCTGCAGTTCTGCTGGTAAGAGTCTCCTCCCCAGCAGTTTACTCTTTTTTATACTGCTAGAGAGGGGGCCCTGAACTAGTCACTTTTCTATTGCTGTGATAAAACACCATCTTTTAAGTCGAAAGCTCAAATCTGTTCTAAAACTCAAGGCATTCTCTTAACTGTAACATCCTGTGCAATCAAAAAACAAATTACATATTTCCAATATACAATGGCACAGAATAGACACTGCCATTCCAAAAGGGAGGAATCAGGCCACAGTGGGGAAATATTGGACCAAAGGAAGACAGAAACCCAGCAGGGCAAACTGCAAATCTTGTAACTCCATGTCTCATGTCAAAACATTTGGATGGCTCCGCCCTTCTGGCTTTGCTGCTTGCAACATTCTTCTCTCGCTTGGCCTGGCTCCAGCCCCTGTCTGCAGCTTTCTTTGGCAGCTATCTCACAGCTCTGGCATCTCCAACATCTTGGGGTCTCCAATGAAATGCAGGCTTCACTTTCACAGCTTCACGAAATGGCCTCTTCGGGCCTCCATGCAGGGACTCCCTTGCCACATGCCTGGCCACAGCAGCTCTCAGACATGTGACCTCCTGTTTCCTTTCTGTGTCCATCCTGGAGAGGAAAGCTTCAACTTGAAAGAAATTGCCATACAACACTGCCCAGAACGTTCATTGCAGCTTTTGTATTTACACTTACCAGCCTGGCCACCCTCCCCGGTACCCGCCAACCCTCCCCTTTCCCCTGCCCTCAGCCCCACCCCTCTGTGTGTATCTATATATGTATATGCTCTATTTAAGATACTGTATACTTTTGCGTTACTAAAACAATGCCTTCCTGTTCTGTACCGACTCACAGTTCCCCTCACAGCTCCCTTGGTCCTTCTTTGTCCCACCCCCTGGATTCTTGGCCTGCACATGTGTCAGGCAGAGAGACTAAGGTTTCTTTCTGAGGAACCTACAGGTTTGGAAGTTCCTTCTCTGTGTAATTGAGAACTTTCTCTAGAACTCTTGTCCTAGCTCCACATTCCTTACATGACACCGTCATTCTCAGCTTCAGTTTGCTCTCACCAAGCCATGATCTGAGAAGAGCCTAGAGGCAAAACCCCAGGGCAATTAAGGGGATCGCTTTGTATACCTGAAAGCCAAGGTGTAATGCAAGCAAGTGGCGCCACACTCGGAGGCATAGTCTCTAAATGCATTGTGATAGTCACTCTTTGTTACTGTGACAAAAATGTCTGACAGAAGCAATTTAAGGAAGGAAGGAAGGAAAGAGGGGAAGGAGGGAGGAAGGGAGGGAGGGAGGGAGGGAGGGAGGGAGGGCTGATTTTAGCTCATAGGTCAAGGATACACTATGCCTTGGCAGGGCAGTCATGGCTGCAGGAGTTTGTGGGGTCAGTCTGCATTGCATCCACAGTCCCAAGCAGAGATAACTGCTACTACTACTTTCCATTCAGCCCAAGACCACAGTCCATTGAATGGCACCTTCCACATTGAAGTCTTCCTACTGCAGCTAGCCCAGTCTAGAAACTTCCTCACAGATGTGGCCACAGGCTTGTCTCCTAGGTGATAGGCAATATCATCTGCATTTATTAAGAAGCAGACATTAACACCATACAAAAAAAGGAGGGAGTCTTTTCAAGCTAAATGAGTTCCTCCGTCTCTGCCCTTCAACCTTAGCTTCCTGGGACGTTCACACCAGGCCAGTGTTACAGAAAAGGGCAACCAGGACAGCAAGTCTCATTTCAGAAAGCAGACTGCTAATCTCACTAGACTTTCCTCTCTGCTCTTCGAAGGCAGGGAACTGGCTCTTCAGTGTTCAGGCCAAGCCTTGAATTTCGTTTGTTTTTGTTCTTTTGGTTTTCAAGACAGAGTTTCTCTGTATAGCCTTGGCTGTCCTGGACTCGCTTTGTAGACCAGGCTGGCCTCGAACACACAGTGATCCACCTGCCTCTGCCTCCAGAGTGCTGAGATTAAAGGTGTGCGCCATCACCGCCCAGCCAAGCCTTGAAGTCTTGAAGTTCATCATCTCACTGGTCGCTCTGTGAGAATCTTATAGAGCACTTAATGTGGTGATCCCCGCTTTTACCAGGAGAAAACACACTCTAGTGTTCGGTTTGCTAATGACCAAAGACTCCGGATTTCACTGAAGGATTATCCATGCTTTGGGGATCAATGCTTCCAGAATCCTTTCTGATTAAAAGAGAGCTGAGTGCCCCTGGTGTATCTACTCCTCATCTGAGTTGAGGCCGCCCCTAGCCTGTAGCTTAAGCTAACACACACAAAATACCACACTGCCCATGGGGAACTATTTAAACTTCCTTCCATTGGCGCCTTGCAAAGAGCTGAAATGAAAATACTCTAAAACCTGTGTTCTCCGTGGTCCCGTTGTCTCCAGGGAGATAAGACTCTCTGCCTTCTTCCACCAGTGAGCAGATCTTCTCTTTCCCTTTCTCCTTCCTAAACAGCCTTTTCTGAACATTGAATGTGTTGTTGAGTGCGTGACCGGTTCAGCATGCGCATCTTGCAATGCCCCTAAAACTAACCACTGCTGATCAACCCAGCACGCTTCCTTCATGCCCTGTGGGGCCAGGTGCTAGTGCAGGAAGAGCCGCCTCATCCTTCAGCGTGGCAAGGCTCGGACCTCTTTTGGGTTTTCTTTCTTTCTTTCTTCTTCCTTCCTTCCTTCCTTCCTTTCTTCTATTCTTTCTTTTTGTTTGTTTGGTTTTGGTTTTATGGTGTTGGTTGGTTATTTGGTTGTTGGTTGGTATTTCAAGACAGGGCTTCTCTGTGCAGCCCTGGCTGTCCTGGACTCACTTTGTAGACCAAGCTGACCTTGAATTTAACAGAGATCCGACTGCCCCTGCCTCCTGATGCTGGGGTTAAAGGGGTGTGCCACCACGCCTGGCGCTCATTCTCTTTCCCAAGCTGACCTGTGTTGGGCACCAGCAGCCTCTCAGTTCTTCCACATCCTTCCCCATCCCCCCTGAGCATGAGGTCCAGGGCAGCCTTCCAGAAAAACAGACTTGTCTCAGAGCATTACAAGACCGTCCCAGATCCCAAAGTCAGGGGATTTGATGGGAGAATTGCACAAAGGTTCCAGACATATTTCATTCAGTACACCAAAGTCCCAACCTACAGTGGCCACTAAGGTAAGTGGGCTGAGGGGGAGGATCCATGTTCTGGCTTGCCTGCAGGCTCAGATCTCCTCAAAAAAGGGATGTATGTCTGAAGAACTTAAGAATGAAGAGTTGCCGGGTGTGGTGGCACTCGCCTTTAATCCCAGGAGGCAGAGGCAGGCGGATCACTGTGAGTTCAAGGCCAGCCTGGTCTACAAAGCAAGTCTAGGACAGCCAAGGCTACACAGGGAAACCCTGTCTCAACAAAACAAAGCAAAACAAAAGAATGAAGAGTTAATGCCCGAGGGTGGGGTGGTTGTGCTTAGGCAGCAGGAATGCCATTGCAGAAACCTGTGGCATGGCTGGGTTTCTTTATCTAACTTAAATAAAATAAGGAAATAAAAAAGAAAAGATATCAGCACCAGATGAATAAAAATAAATAAATAAAAAGGAAGGAAGGAAGGACATGAGTGTTCATATATATATGAATGTTCACTGTGGATGAAAGGGTGGGCATAGCCAGAGGCAGGGGCATATGGGACAGTCTAGAGTGGTCATGACCTCGAGCCTAACCCTGTCAGGAGAAGGGGAGGGAAAAGGGGGGAGCCAGACCAATAAGCCAGGAAGGTAAAGGGTAGATGAAGGGGCCAGGTAACCAAAATGGTTGGATTACATAGGGAAGGGCAGCTGGGGGATGGGAAGCCCAGCCCAATATCCAGGCTGGAGAAATTTAGTGTAGTGGACAAGGTATGGCAGCTGGGAGGCCTGAGAGTTTGTTCCTCAGAACCCACATAAAACAAATCTGGGTGTGGTGGCACATACTCGTAATCCCAGCACTGGGGAGGCAGTGATGGGCATATATCTGGGCGGGCGGGCTGGCTAGGGTAGCTAATTGGCAACTTCCGGCCAATGAGAAACCCTGTTTGTTTGTTTGTTTGTTTGTTTGATTAAAAGAACAGCCTTAGGTGGCCAGTGTGGTGGTAGATGCTTTTAATCCTAAGACTTGGGGTGTAAAACAGGGGCATCTCTGTCAAGGCCAACTTGGTCTACATAGTAAGTTCTAGGCCCGGAAGGGCTACGTAGTGAGACCCCATCTCAAAAACAAAAACAACCAATGTGGAGAGCAGAGGAAGCCTTGAATGAATGCATAAAGAGTGGACGCAGTCCTCAGTGAATGTGTGTTGTTGACATGGGCACAGTCATATCAAGGAACCAAGGCCCCAGCCCCGTGGAGTGGCAAAGCCTTCCCTGTGAGGTGAGGCTCAGAGAGATGGCACACCCTTTCTGCAGTCTGAGTACGGAGACCAAGAGCGAGTTATTGGGCATGGATAGGAACAAGATGGAGCTCCATGGAATGATAGTTCTGCCAGAGGGACCCAATAGATGCAAATTACCTCATGTAGATGTCTCAGAGGTCAAACTCAAGTAATATCAGGCTTGGTGGCGGGTACCTCTACCCCACTGAGCCATCTCACTGGCTTGTGTACCATGATTCTGCTGCAAGCCCCTCATCTTCCCTTCAGGAATTGAAAGGGGTACCCCAAACACAAATCAGACCTTGGAGGATGTGGTGGTTTGAATCAGAATGGCCTTCATAGACTCATATGCTTGAACGAGTGGTCTGTAATTGGTAGAACTGTTTGGGAAGGATTAGGAAGTGTGGCTTTGTTGGAGGAAGTGAGTCACTGGGGGTGGGCTTGAGTCCCCACGCCCTCTTCCCTGTGCTCGAGGCTTACATGGATCACACTGCTCCAGCGCCATGTCTGCCTACATCCATGCACCTCACCATGATGATCATGGACTCTAACCCTCTAGAACCGTGAACCCCCAAATTAAATGCTTTCTTTTATAAGTTTCTTTGTTCATTTTTTTTTCTTTTTATCATGGCAATAGAAAGTAGCTAAGACAGAGGATAGTACATGAAGCCACTATTTTCTACTGAAACATTTTTCTGTGAATTCATTTTCCTGAGTATTTTTTTGACTGAACCAATGGTTTTGCTGTTCTCTGAGGAGAAGAGAAGGCCTAAGCTCTTGACCCTGGGAAGTACAGCAGTCACTAATGCAATTTATCTTGGTCAGCACTTAGGCATTGCACTGTGCCATGCCTAAGGAGCACCAAGGCTGTGTCCCTCAGGAGTACCAAGGCCATGTCTGTAAGGAGCACCAAGGCCACGTCTCTCAGGAGCACCAAGGCCATGTCTCTCAGGAGCACCAAGGTTGTGTCCCTAAAGAGCACTAAGGCTATGTCCCTAATGAGCACCAAGGCCATGATCCTAAGGAGCACCAAGGTCACGTCTCTAAGGGGCACCAAGGCTGTTTCCCTAAGGAGCACCAAGGCCGTGTCCCTAAGGAGGAGAGAGAGTGACTGTCAGAAAGTGCCACTCAAAGTTGTATTAGCAGAGGAAGATAGGACAGAGTAAGCTTCCTTCCTGTCATCACACACACACACACACACACACACACACACACACACACACACACACACACACAGGCCAGGTCCCTGGGCTCAGTCTTGCTAGGAGGCTGCAGCCATCTGGTCTAGACCCATTTTTCTTTCCTATGCTATTATGCTACCCTATCAGCAGTGGTACCTGAACATGGAGCCAGGTCATGGGTTGTCGCACCACTGGGCCTGCAAGGGAAGGCACATTACCTGCAATGTGCTATGACGCCTCTGTTAGTGGGTGACTGTGAGAAGTAAAGGAGTTCATGGGGGTGCTGCTCTGTGCATGCCAAATGTCCCCCGTTAGTAGGTAGAGTTGAAGGCTGAGAATGTCAGTTCCAGTGCTCTGTGGCTCTCAGTTTTAGTGGCCCTACCCCCATACACACACAGCAGGATGTAGCATTCCAGGCTGAGCCTTGGATGAGGCACTGTTCTCTTGGAGCTGTCACAGGACTTGTCACTTACCTGGAAACTGTTGAGCTGAACTCTCAGGGGCACGACCCAGAGAGATCAGACTGAATCCAGGTGCCAAAGTAGGGGGAGGGGGCCATCCTTGTGATTTGAAAAAGGAACGGTGTCACATGAGAGCTCAGATAGATACCTAGCTTTTCCTGGAACCTGGGTGACCTGCACCACCCACCTGTCAGGGCCAAGAAGAGCTTTTGGAGGCGTCCTGACCCTTTCTGACAGCTCCTTCCTCCGCCCCTGAACTCTGTGGGTCTCTGAATTCGGAGTTCTATCGTTTTTTCCCCTCTGTCGTCCTTCAGCTTGGGGATCTCAGGTCTGTTTTGTCGCGCTTGGGAGGGATGGAAGGATTTGTCTCCCTGTTCCAGAGGGTTAAGTGGCTGCTTTTGAAAGGACAAAGCAAGAGATGCTGCGATAAGATAAGGAGCTCTGTTTTCCTAGACACTCCTCAGCGAGAACAGGCTTTTGTTGTGATCCGGAGGATAAGAGGCTGAGCCTCCCATTCATCAGCCCAGCCCTCCCTTTCTCAATCTGGTGCATGGAACTACACAGGCATGACTCTGACGCTGCTGCCATCTGCTGGCCAGTGGAGGCACTGCAGCCACTCCTGCCCTAAGGCCAGCAATCTGCCTACAGGTCCCTCGCAGCCTCACTGTAGTAGCTCTTGGCCTGAAGGAGGCAGTGGGCTCTGTCCTACAGCTGCTGGTATTTATGGAACTCCAATTGTGAGACAGTCTCAGGATGCAGAGATTTATCACAGAACGCGTGCACTCAGACAGAAGCCACACATACAGGAATTTAGCTGTGGTCCAGTGCCTGGCATTTGCCTGGTACAGTGTAGAAGCTAGTCAGTACTGTTTGCACGAGGGCATAGTAGAGGTACGTGATGGCACACGCATTGAGGTTGGGGACTAAGAAAGGCTCCTGGGGAATGAAGAGCACAGCAGAGGTGTGGATGTGGGTGTGGGTGTGGGTGTGGGTCAGCTCTCAGAGGAGGCACACGCACTGTCTTCATGAGGGTCATAGAGGGATCTTGGTGTGTTCTGAAGCTACTATTATTTTTTTTTTCTGAGACAGGGTTTCTCTGTGTAGCCCTGCCTGTCTTGGACTCACTTTGTAGACCAGGCTGACCTTGAACTCACAGAGATCCACCTACCTCTGCCTCCCTAGTGCTGGGATTAAAGGGGTGCGCCATCACATCCAGCCTGGAGCTATTTTCAAAGGGTTATTAAGAAGTCTAGCCGGGCAGTGGTAGCACACGCCTTTAATCCCAGCACTTAGGCGGCAGAGGCAGGCGGATCGCTGTGAGTTCAAGGCCAGCCTGGTCTACAAAGTGAGTCCTGGATAGTCAAGTCTACACAAAGAAAATCTATCTTGATTAAAAAAAAAAAAAAAGAAGAGGGAGAAGGAGAAGAAGAAGAAGAAGGAAAAGTAGTCTAAATGGGTTCACAAGATGGTTCCTGAGGTAGGTAGGGCAGGGTCATAAATAATTATTTTAAGACTTCAGGTGACAGGGGTTCTGGGGTGCAGGGGACCCAGGCATCTTCACTCTAAGCTGGAGCTAATAGTCCTTTGTGTGAGCATTCTTCATCATCTGAAGAAGAACAAATCCAGACACAAGATTATGTACTGTGGTAGTTTGAATGAAAATGGCCCCCTAGGCTCCTCGGGACTGGCACTGTCAGGAGGTGTGGCCTTGTTGAAGTAGGCGTGGTGGTGCTGGAGGAAGTGTATCATTGGGGATGGGTTTTGAAGTTTCAGATGCTCAAGCCAGGCCCAGTGTCACTCTCTCTTCCTGCTGCCTGAGGACGCAGATGTAGAACTCTCAGCTATTCCCCCAGCACCCTGTCTGTCTGCATGCCTGCCAAGCATCCACACCATGATGCCAACAATGGAATAAACCTTTGAATCTGTAAGCCAGCCCCCAATTAAGTGTTTTCTTTTAAAAGAGTTGCTTGTGGTCACGGCATCTATTCAAAGCAGTAAAACATGTACACTTAGGCTTGGTTTCTTATTATCTTAACCATCCTATTTGAATATTTCCATATAAAAGAAATATTCTCAAAAAAAAAAAAAGAAAAGAAATATTCTCTCTGTGGTAGCAATCTTCAAAGCAAATGATATTAACTGTGCTGAAATTCCTGATTCTCATCTGGTGAGAGTCTTCAATCAGACTCCTTTTCCCTCCCATGTTCCATAATTTTCTTGACTTTCTATTTGCTTCAGAATCTATAGAGACTTCCTTCATCCCTATACATGCACATACACACACACACACACTCACTTGCATGTGCACACACACATACACATGTGCCCACACAACACACAAACACACATACTACACATGCATGCACACACACATGTACACACACACAGAGACAAGCATACACACATACATACACAATGTGAAAACTTCCTTTCATTAATATCTTGCATTAGTACAATATCTGCAGCAATTGGTGAGCAGTAGTGATCCATTGTGATTGCATGGAGTCTCTTGTCAGCAGTGGAATCGATACTGATATTGGCATCCCATTGGTTTTGACCAACCCCTGATGGTGAGTGTCTACCAGTACAGTATCATGTAGAATAGCATCCTTTGAACCCCACCCACTTGTTCCTCTGTCCTTCATCCACAATGTACCACTGTTTTCACTGTCTCCAAAGTTTTTTTTCCCCTAGAATATCAGTTACTTGGGATCATAGATTTTTAGCTTTGGGAGATTCCCCTCTCACCCCGTGTGTGTGTGTGTGTGTGTGTGTGTGTGTGTGTGTGTGTGTGTGTGTGTTTGATTGATTGTTTGTCTGTCTGTGCTGCTAGGGATGAAACCTATGGTAGTAATATACACACAGGCAACAGCTTTACCTCTGAGCTCCACCATCATCCTAAAAAAAAAATAAGTAAGTAACCAACTAGCATTCCCTTGAAGGGACATGCCACTGTATCCATTTGCCCTCCGAAGGAAGGGCGTTTTCATTGTTGCCAGCTTGGAGAAAGCCACTATAAACATACTGGTAAATACCAAGGCAAGCAGAGGCAGATGTGTGGTAAAGCTGGTGGGAAGCTACATTCCAAGTCTTAGAGCTCTTTTCCAAAGTGTGCTCAATTTGCGCTTTGGGGCATGGCTTTTTAATAACAGACCTACTGGCTTGGGGGTTCTGGCTCCCTAAAATTGCAAGGTGGTAGAGGATAGGTCCTGTGGCTGTGACATGTCCTGTCTTATCAGTATTCTGTAGCCCCTTGAGCCAAAGCCACTTTCTGTGTTGAAGGGTGAGAGCAGAGGCTTCCGTTTCACCCTCTGAGGAGGGAAGAGCTGAGGATGAGGTCTGTGCTGGAGGGCCAGGGGGATACCTGGAATCCACAGGCAGGTCTGTAGATGGAAGGAGCCTCCTCCTCGTCAAGACTCCTCATCTGAGCAAGCGCTGGCTGACCGGTGAAAGTGGCTCACACTTTGATCAGTGACAGTTTTCTGTCTTCTGTTCATCAAGTTGTCATCACTGAGATCAAAGCACCCTGTCCTGGCCACTTTTCACTTTGTACTTGACAAGCTGGGTAGCAGCTTAACTGGTAGCATCCCAATACTCCAACTGGAATGTTCTGGAGAACGGGAAGTGATTAGGAAACTAAGGGTTCGATTTCTTTTTCTTGAGCCATGAAAAAAATCACATGCAGGCCCCTCAAAGCTGCTCTAAGAGCACAGTTGGAAAGTTAGGCTGACTCCAAACTTCGTCCGTAAGAAGGAAAAGGTTGCTTTTGTTTGAGCTGTGTTTTTGATAGTATTTTCCAGATTCAAAGCTTCCATGTGTGTCTGCTTTTCTGCAGTTGCGCCTCCTCCCTGTGTTTTCAGAAAAACAAATTTAAAGAATTAAATGTTCTACCAATCACTTGGAGCAAGTCAGCCAGCCCTGGACTTATTTCTAAAGACTCATGTTTTTTGGTGACAACCCTGAAAGACCCAGAGAAGCTCAGATCAACTGCTTCAGTGTGCAAAGAGAGAAAGATAAACCAGCTTTGGTCCACTAGCAGGCGGTGGCTGTATTTACGGTCTGCAGCAGGCCTAAGTACTGCAAATGTACTCTCCCAAGGAAAATTAAGTCCTAACCACCTAAGTGATTCCAGAGCGCTGCTGTGATTTACCGGACGCAGTCCATTCCCTTGTGAGCTAACGTGATGAAGAAGCACATATCTACACCTGGGTTGCCAAGGTAACCAAAGAGCTATTGCCTTCTCCTCCGCTCCAGCCACATGTGTTTTGAGAGTGGAGCTAGGTGACACCCCAGAAAGAAAATGGTAACAGATCTTTCTGATAACTCTTAGGAATATCAAGTTTTGTGAATTGCTGCTTAAGGTAATATTTTCTTTCTTTTCTTTTTGTTTTGTTTTGTTGGTTTCTTTTCCTTCTTTTCTTTTTTTTTTTTTTTAAGCTTTGCAAAATTATACACATCATGGCAACTTTCCTCTTCCTGGTAAGTTTGTGACATTGCAGATATTTTAACATTTTCAATTGGTTTCCTTATTTTATTTTTCCAAAGGATATATTAGTTAGATTTCTATCTCTCTTGCCAAATGCCCAAGACCAACAACATAAAGGAAAGAAAGGCTTATTTGGGTGCATGATTTGAGGGAGTTCAGCTTGCTTTCCTTGGCCCTCTTGCTTTGGGCTGGCTGAGGAGCTGAGTAAGGCTGAAGTGAGCACCAATGCTACAGCTAAGCTGCTTATATCCTGGAAGCCAGAAAGAAAAGGTAGAGGAAGAGACTGGTATTCCAGGTCCCTCTGGGAGGGATGTCCCCTGTGGCCCAACTTCCTTCTATTAGAAAGGTTCTTTCTTCTAAAACTTCTGCCCTCTCCCAATAGCACCGCAGGCTGGTCAGCAAGTCTTTAGAACACTGGCCTCGGTGGATGCTTCAGATCCCAGCTCCAGTAATAATCACCCAACAGGCTGACTGTGAGGCTGTGGAAAGGGCTCAGCAGCAAGGCCACCTGCTCTACAATCACAAGGACCCGAGTCTGACCCTTAGCACTTAAAAGTTAGACAGGCCAACGTGTGCCCGTTTATCCCAGCCGCAGGAAGATGGAAACAAGAGAGTCCCTGAGGGTTACTGGCCAGTCAGGCTAGCCAAAGCAGTGAGTTCCAGCTTTAGTCAGAGACTTATCAAAAATAATAAAGTAGAGAACAATTGAGGAAGACATCCAACATTGACCTGTGGCCTCTACTCACATATGTGTGCACAAGTGCACGCGCGCATACACACACACACACACACACACACACACACACACACACACACACACACACATGCACGCAGAGAGAGATTTTTTAAAGTGTGTGTGTGTGTATGTGTGTGTGTGTGTGAGTGTGACACAAATGTGGGTGCCACAGAGTCCAGAAGAAGGCATCAGATCCTCTGGAGCTAGGGTCGCAGACAGTTGTGAGCCACCCAACACGGGTTCTGTGGACCAAACTTGGGTCTCCTGTAAGAGCAGTGTGAGCTCTTAACCATTGAAGCCTCTCTTCAGCCTCTAGTTGCGCCCATTTTAACTCATGTGTAGGTTTGTGTAACCACCATAGTGAGATCACAAAACACTGCTTCACCTAAGAGAGCTGTGTGGTCTTCTTTTTAGTGCTTCCATCCTCCCTAATCCTCAGCAATCTCTGTCTGTCACCCATGGTCAGAGCTTTGTCTTTCCCAGAAGGTCACATCTACTGATCATCCAGATGATGACCTTTTGAGCCTCGTTTCTTTCGCTCAGCTCAGTGGCCTTGAGATTTGTGCAAGGCACTGCATGTCACCATGGTCTGGTCTTCCCTCTTTCTTTTTAATCACTGCCCAGAATCTCCTGGTATAGACATAACTCAGTCTTGTTGGCTACTCAGGGTAGAAGGTTTTCCCATTTGGGACAGTGCTTAGATAGTTATTCAGTTTACCTCTGTGCAGATTTGGGGGCGAAGACAAGCTTTTGGGGGGGGGTAGTAGCTACGTGACTGCTCTGAGTCAGGCCACAGAGTCAACTGGTCCATGAGCCTCACTGATATTGTGCCAGATTTTGATCGCAGTTCAGATTTCCTAGTTAGTAAGTATCTCATGGCTTTCTCCCCTCGTTTCTGTGGGGCTACAGATGCCCTCTCACGTTTATTTGCCACCATCTATCTATCTTCTAAGTCTTCTGTTCATTCGAACCCTCAAGTTATTTGTTCTCTTACAGTCCAGTCTTCAGGACTCTTAACAGATCCTGGATATGCGTCTTTGTTGGAGGTGAGGTCTTGTTTGTAGTCTAGGCTAGCCTTGAATGCACTATGTTGCCTGAGCTGGCCTTGAACTCAAAGCAGTCCTCCTAGTGTAAGCCACTCAAGTGTTATAACTGTAGGCGTGTTTCTGTAGATATGGTCAGTTAAGTTCTCTCTAGGTCTCCAGGCTGATTTTCATTCTTTTCACAACCCTTCCACGCACACGTTTCAAATTCTGGTGAAGAAGTCTCCTTTATCAAATGCTTTTGTTGTGAGACGTAACAAAACAGATTTTTTTTTTCCGTATGTCTAATTCTAAAAGGTACAGTTTTGTACCTTACGTTCAAATGTCTAACTTAGTTGGGATTCGTTTTGGTATAGGATATGAAATGTATACATTTTCAGTGTCTCAGCTTATAGTTTGCTCAGGGCTGTTTTAATATCAGGAAGTCTGGTTCTCCAAAACCTCTTGTCGTATGGGCTAGACTGTCTTTACTCTCTTATTAAGCTTTTATCAGAATCTGGATGAAGCAGCCACCACCCAGGAGAGCTGACGCTCATCAAAATGCAACACAGGCAAGGGTGCTGGAGTAACAGGAACTAGAATGTTCCTTACAGGCTGCAGACTAAGTGGGTATAAGTACTTGTTGAAATTCACCAACTTTACATACCTCAAGCCTATGCATTACAATGTATGTGAATTATACTTCATTTGAACTGTTGCCCGTTGGTTAAATTTAAGTAAGACTATGTATGGAATCTGGTCTGTTCCGTAGATTTGTGTGTTGTGCTGGTAACATGCTGTATTGATCTCCATGACTATAGGTTTACAGAAGATTTGAACTTAGAAAGTCTGAGTTGTCCACCACTATCCCTTTTCAGCCTTGTTTTGGTTATCCTTTTTTTTTTTTTTTTTTTTTTTTTGCATTTCTACACACATTAACCTACTGCTTATTTTTATATACAAATAATCTTCTTGGTATTTTGATTGAGGTTATTTTTTTAACTTACATATGAATTGGGTGTAACACATGTTTGCAGTTTTGCCTCCTATTTTATGAACATGGTATGCTTTTCTGTTTATTTAGGGCTTTATGAAGAACTGCTAACCCTTCTTTTCAGCTTGGTGTATGTTTTGTAGTCATGAACTGATGTTGGGCCATGTAAAATGGTTTACCCCATTAATTGACATGATCATGTGGCTTTTCCTCTAGACTATGAACATTACATGGTTGATTTTTGGATACTGAGCTAATCTGATATAGCCCAGGAGAAATCCATCAGGTGTGATCTATTCATTATCATTAGACATTTATACAAGTTTCCAGAATACTGATAAGGACCTCTGCATCTGATGAAAGCTGGCCTATCGTTTTCCTTTCTTTAACTTTCTTTATTTTGAGAATCAAGGTAGGACCAGGCAGTGGTGGTGCACACCTTTAATCCCAGCTCTCAGGGGGCCAGCCTAGTCTATATAGTGAATTCTAGGACAGCCAAAGTTACAAAGAGAAATCCTGTCTCAAAAAACAAAAAAACAAACAAATAAAAGACAAAAAGAAAGGAAAACCAAGATGAATGAATTAAGAAGAATTCCTCAAAATATTTCATAGAATTGTCATTATCCAGTCAAATGGGATGTTTTAGTTCAAACTCTTTGAAACTGTTCATTTCTTTTTTAGGCAATGTAAATTATGAATTCAATTTTAATAGTTATAGCAGAATTCATTTCTTCCTCATATTGCATGGTTATTTTATACTCTGTGGAATCCAAACTACCAAATTAGCATCTCCTATCTCATTTTTCACATTAATAGTTTTTTTCAATCTTTTTAGAAAGTTAGAAATTTTATTGATATTTTGAGAAGAAAAAAAAACCAATATTATTTCCATTTATTTGCTTTCTTTGTATTTTCATCTTTGTCTTGTTTTGTTCCTGTTCTCTAAGACCAGGTCTCACTCTGTACATTTGACTCCCTAGGACTTGCTATGCAGCCGAGGCTGACTTTGAACTTGTGTCTACCCTCCTGCCTCAGCCTCCTGAGTGCTGGGATTCCAGGCACGAGCCTTCAAGTGATTTTTGCTTTCCACTTGATTTCACATTTTGAATTTCCCTCTAAGCGCAGCTTTAGCTATACTTTACAGCTTGCTTGTTTCCATGTTCACTCTGCTCACACTCTCATTGCTCTGGAAGCTTCCTTTTGTACCATACATTAACTAGCAATGATTGGTTCATTTCTAATGGTTTCCTGTTATTGGTCCCATTGATTTTTAAATTCATTTACATCATGGTCAGAGAACATATTTCGTATCATTGCAATTCTTTCACGTTTGTTAAAATTCGTCCTCTTTCCAGGGTTATGGTCTACGTTGGCGGGTGTTTCTCAAGCCCTTGAAAGACTATGCGTTCGGTGTCTTGGGTGGAGTGTCGTATAAATGGCAGCTGGAGACAGTGTCTGAGGGAGTTGTTCATCTCTTCGGATGGTTCTTTGACTTTCTACTTCTCGGCTCTGTGGATTCTTAGAAGAATGTTGAATTTTCCGTTCTTAAGTGTAGCCTTGTCCATTTTTACTTTTCATTCTCTCAGCTCTTGCTTTATGTGTTCTTATTGTCTGTTTGTGTAGATACTTAAGGATGTAGTCTCTTCTTGCTGTGTTAATCTACCTGTTGTGCTCTGTCCATCTTTTTTCCCTGACTCTCATATACTTTGCATTCTTTTACTCTTGACCTATTTGCATTATCATTTTGAGCCTAATCAGATAAATGGTATACAGTTAGGTTATGTTTCTTATCTATTCTGACCAAATGTATCTTTTAATTGATGTGCTTGGATCCTTTCCATTTCAGTATAGTTAGCAATATTTCTGGATGTAAACGAATCATTTTCTTACTTGTTTTCCGTTTGTTCTGTTTCACATTTTTTTTTCTAGTTTTCTTGAGCGTTGTTTAAATATGCTCTCACTATTCTGTTTCCATTACCTGTTTTATTTTTCTCCAAGTGTTCTGGGGATTTCTTACCTTTCTTACTATTACTAATTGCCAAGTGAATTCCACCCTGGCTCGGAATACTTTGCCTGTTTGTTTGTATAATACGATTACATCTCTTTGTGTGGGACTGTTAGATCTGTGTGCAAGGATGACAGTATATGTAACTTTTCAATTCTCATTTTCAAATACTGCAGATCCTCGAGGTGAGCATAGAGACTTCACCAGGACACAAATACAGATGCATTACAGTCATCCTTTCACGTGCTGTGTGTGCCTACACAGAAAGCCCCGCTAGGCAGTGTTCTGACTGCCTTCTGTCATCATTCATATCTTAAGAAACTCAGTAGAGCAGCCTGCTATATACCCAGAATGCACAGTGTCTGCTTCTCTTCCACATGCACGTGTTCAAGCTTCCTTCATTTCCATCTGCCCAAGAAGCTCCTAGGAAATTCTTTCACAGTGGGTCTGCTGGCAATAAACTCGGTTTCCATCCACCTGAGAATGCTCTCATTGCACCAGTTTCCGGGACGGACTCCTTGCTGGAACGGAGGAGGAGCCCGAGCCTGGTGCTCCTTCTGTTAGCGTGTCGTGGGCTGTGTGGTCCATCCTGGAAGCCAGTTCTCTTGCAGAAAGGTAGCCATTCCACTTATTAGTCTCCGCGAGGGATGCCACTATGGCTCTCTGGCAGCTTTCTGGATTTCTTTGTTCTGTTTCTTTAGTTTTCAGAACTTTCATGCTGACGTGGCTAGACATATTGCCTGTTTTCAGATGAACTTAATGACTCTTATTTATTTTTACCAAATTTGGGAGGATTTTGTAGCCATTTCTCCTTCACAAGTATTTTATATAGTATGCCTTGTCTTTCTCTTTAGACCCCAGTGATAAGAAACTTAAACTTGCTACTGTCCCATAAGCCACTGGGCCCTACTCTTAAAACAAACAAACAACAGCAAAACCCCTTTTACTCTCTCATCCTGAGTGTTTACTTTACATTGACACTTTCCAAAGTCACGAGCACTTCCTGCATCTTACACACACACACACACACACACACACACACACACACACACACACACACCTTTCAATAAATAGATCATTTTTCTCAAATATCAATGTTATTCTTTAGTTATAATGATACTGTTGCTTTCTATCTTCAACCTCACTGCTGATGTTTTCCGAAGGCACACTTATTTCAAGAACTTTCTAGAATTCTGGGGGGGCAGCCTGTCTTCAGCAGCTGCCTTAACCTCTCCGTTGAAAGATTTCGCCATCTGTGTTAGCTTAGCCGTGCCATTGTTTTCCTGTGTGTGTTGAGAGCTCCATTGATGGTTCCCTGCCTCTTTGTGTGCTGTTGAGTACTGGTTCATATGCTGGACATTCTAAACATTATGCTAAGAGCTGCCACATCCTGTGGAGAGAGTCGATGCTTTCTTTCAACAGGTCATCAAAGCAGTTGGGTTCCAACCTCAGTTTTCATCCCGCCTTTGGGGGCTGTGGTCTCTGGGTCAGCTTTTGAGGCCTTTGCTGTTGAGATGGGTCCCAGATGCTTAACCCTCAGTCCAGCCTGCAGCCTAGGTGGTGGTCTGCTCTGCTGTCTACTTTGAGATCTGTGGGTACTGTTTGGGGTCCCGCACAGGCATCCATACTTTGTATGCGTGGGTGGGGAACCCAGCAGTTTATAAGCAGCTTTCTGTTCTCACTGCTGCTGTCTTTGACCTTTTCAAGTGCCTGAAGTCAGCCTTTTGTTCATTTAGACTCTGTCTTCCCCAGCTTCGACCATATATGTTCTATACGTGTGCCCATGGCAGGACTCAGACGGCAGAAGGGTCACAGGAGTGTGCTGCTCCCTCGTGAGACTACAGCTCCTCCCTTCCTCAGAGCCACCATGATCTCCCATACCCCAAGACCAACTGACGAATGCGGGAGTCAGAGAGAATGAAAAGGCCAGGAAGGAAAAAAAAAGGAAGTCATTTCCCTTTGGCCTCTCTCAGCTGGAGTCCCAGCACTTCCCAGGCTCCCTGTCCCTCCTTGGCAATGTCCACTTCCAGCTTGCCCTGCACTCAGCTCAGCACACATCAGAGAGAAGAGGGACACACTCACCGCTGGCTGGATGACACATCAAACTCTAGTTTTCTCCCCCAGCCCGCCAGTGAACACTTAGTTTGTAGAGTCCTTCATCCTGGGGGAGTGTATTAACTGTATTTTCTTGTTTTCTGTATTCTCAGTACTCTGGCATCTAGAGGCCTACCAGGTTGGGAGAAGCGCGCAGACACGTGGCCACACACACACACACACACACACACACACACACACACACGGGGTATTAGCTGCTTCCTAGAGCTCCTATATGGCTCATCTGGGAGCCAACACACCTTTTGTATGTAAAGTGTGTGATTCCAAGACCAGACCAGATCAGCCAACTCCCTCACTTGGTTTTGATTTTATGACCTGATTCTGAGAACAGGACTCAGGTTTTGTCACCCCAGTTCTACACAGCTTAGAGTGTACCCCAGAGCTGCCTGAACACATCCACAGCAGCAGCCATTCCTTCCTGGGAAACCCACAGCAGGTCTCTGTCCACACTTTGCCTTCATCCTCTACCCTCCTAGCATGCCCTGTCACAGGCTGGGCTGCTTCCCCAGGTGACTCCCTGTGGGTGGCTTGTGGCCACCTGTCACCTATTGACTCTCCCTTGAAGTGTGTGTGTGTGTGTGTGTGTGTGTGTGCGCGCGCGCGCGCCTGTGCGTGCACACGCACGTGTGTGGTATAAACATGCCCTCTGTTGTGTAGACCATGGGTCAACACTGGGTGTCTTTCTCTACGGCTTCCTCCCTCGTTTCTTTTGAAAGTCTCTCTCTGAACCTGGAGCTTGCCAGTTGACTAGGTTGGCTGGCCACCAAGCCCCAGGAACCCTCCTGTGTCCACATACTGGCCACCATACTTGACCTTTTTAGGTAGGTGCTGAGGAATTCTCATACTTACATAATAAGTGCTTTACTCACTGAGCCACCTCCCCAGGCATATTTTTTTTAAATATTTACTTATGTTTATTTTATGTGTACCTTCCCAGGGCTTTCCCAGGGCTTGCACATGGCAGAAAGAATCAGGAGGAAAGCGGGGTTCAGGAGTGGAGACTACTAGTCATTTACCGTGCTGATGTGAGCTGGTTCCTTCTGCTGAGGTACTTCAGTTAGACGACTTAGCAAATTCTATTTTACCTGAGCAGTCTCCTCCACGTTTGCCACTTGCAGCCAAAAACACAGAAAGGAATTTATGAATGGACCCTTTTTTGCTATCCTTCATTGGGTCCTGAATCTTGAATTGATTGCCTCTAACCAGTGCCACATGGAGGTTGGTGTTAGAGTCATCTGTCTAAGCCCTATGGAAGCAATTGAGCCAGCCAGATGGATTGTCCCTGTCGGTACTCGGCTTGTCGTTTTTGTCAATGACAATGGTCCAGCCCTATCCACCACTGCATCTTCCCTAAAAGCTGCCGGTGGGGATTTGGGACTGTTCATTTGTATTGTGGGTGACCTCAGGAGCATCAGAAGGGGCTGGAGGACTCAGAATGGAGAACAAAGCTGAGTTCCTCAGAAGACTGCCGCAGAAGGCAGAGACTCCGGGTTCCTTTTCCTGTGGGAATCATGGAGAATGAGCCTCGGCATTCTCCACGTGTAGAAAAAGCAAGGATACTTATCCTCCAGCTCAATTCCGTTATGGATTCAGAGCTCTTCCCAGGGTCCTAACTCCTCCAGCATCTTCTCCTTTTCTGTGTGATGCTGGGAATCAAAGGCAGGACCTTAAGCATCCTGGGAAGACCTCAACCATTGAGCCACACTCCCACCTCCCTCTACTCTGCTGTCCTGCCCGTTCAGGAGCCTCAAGGAATCGTGACAAGTTGCCAGTACTTGCAACAGGAACATGGTAGTCCTAGGCTTGAGAGGCCATGTCAAGTGTGACGCATGGGCTGTCGACATGGCCTGGCTGTCTTCTGGACAGGGCATGGACAGAAACTATGTGTATTCTTGCCTTGATTCACATTGTTTTAGGTATGTCCCTCTTCTCTTAGTGGGTACCCATGTCTTAAAAGATGGGCATGGTGACATAAAGGGCATTGATTCGTGTTGCTACTGTGATGTAACTGGCTGCTCTACACTTATGCCATAAGACAAGTATTTTGCTACATACAAGAGTCTGCGCACCACAGCACGGTTCGTAGGAATCAGCTTGTCACTCACCTTTAAGATGTGACTACATACTAGGAAGGCTAAGAGGTGACAGGGGCTGGGGTGGACACCTGGCTAAGCTCTGCTCACCTGTCCGGCAGCTGCTGGTACCTGAGTTCTATGAGTGAGTGTCCCAAGATGGCATGGCAGAACGTTGTCACCTTTTATTTGTCCAAGCCCTGGAGGTTACATAATGACCTCTTCATCAGTATCACACACCTGCCCAAACTCCATGGGAACAAATACAGAGCTGACATTCAGTGGAAGGAATGCCAAACGCTCAGAGTGAGAAGGGCGCGTGTGCGGAAAGGAAGACATTGAAACAGCTTTAGAAAAATACCATCTGAGGTGACACAATTATTTGAGACACCTGGTTTTTATTCTCTTTCATGGTCTGCTTTATTTTCTGTCAGATACTATATTAAATTACTTAAACGACCTGAGTTTGGATGTCTTGTGAAGAGGGCTTTATTTATGACTTGCTGCATTTATTAGCCACGCCTGATGCACACAGTTTTCTTCCCTAGTCCATGCTTTGAGAGCCTGGGCAAGGTATGAGGTGGGGGTGGGGATGTCAGAATTAGCAGTGTGGATTCTTTCCAGAGGTCAGGGAGGGGCAAAGATTTCCTTCCTGCTTATTTAAAGATATTAACCTTGTTGGATTTAAAGACATATGCAAATATCCATGCACACATATGCAAATATTCACCCTGAGTCTGTTGCTTTCCTCCTCTGGTCTAATTCTCCCAAGTATTGAAAAAAAAAAAAAAGCTTGGATGTAGTGAATGTGTAGTATTATCAGTTCTCCAGAGAACATTGTAATTTAAGCTCCTTTTGTGTAAGTGTACTGAGGTTACAGTTCATGAGAAATAGCTCTTTTGTCCATTACTATCATCTGGACTTTTTTTTAAGTTGAAACTAGTAGTTTTGCATAGTGCGCTCTCTCTCTCTCTCTCTCTCTCTCTCTCTCTCTCTCTCTCTCTCTCTCTCTCTGTTTGATTTTCTGAGACAAGGTCTCAAATTGCAGCCCCAAGCTGCCCTAGAATTCACTGTGTAGATCAGGCTAGCTTCAAACTAGAGGCAGTGGCCCTGGGATTGCAAGTGTGAGCCATTATGTGCAATATCTTTTAATGTTTGCATCTTTTAAAGCCATGTTTTAAAATCTTTAAAATAGGAACCAGCAAGATGGCTTAGTAGGTAAAGGAACCTGTCCCAAGCCTGACCACCTGCGTTTGACTGTCAGGACTCAGGTAGTCTTCTGACCTCCATATACAAACAGTGGCACCTTTCCTCTCTTGCCCCACTTAAATAAGTTGATACACTGAAAAGATCCTTCAAATTAGAAGTCCTTCAATAAGGATGCACAGGCCTTGTGGCATTTTGACACTTAGATAGGGGAGATCTGGCAGCCTTTAGTTTGAATTTCAACTGTGGCTGGGCAGTGGTGGCCCACACCTTTAATCCCAGAATTTAGGAGACAGAGGCTGGTATATCGCTGTAAGTTCGAGGCCAACCTGGTCTACAAAGCAAGTCCAAGACAGCCAAGGGCACACAGAGAAACCCTGTCTCGAAAAACCAAAAAAAAAAAAAAAAGAATCTCAACTGTGCTGTTGAATGCCCTATGTATGGTATTGTGAGATTTTGGTCTCTTAGTCTGTAAAATGGGAGCACTATTATATACTTTTTAGTTCTGCAACATTAGCCTAAAAAGACAAAAATATTCCCGCCCCTGCCCCCCCCCCCTTTTCAAAAAGCTTTATTTTTACTTGCTTCAAGACTTGGGAGGGACTCCAGGGCGGTTACAAAGCTGAGAGGTTCATTCAGGTGGAGGTCCCAAGGCTGGCTGGTGCGGAGCTGAGGTGGGAGCCCCTGGGGAGGGGAGGAGGCCTCCTAGTCATGCTTGAGAGTGAGCCCCTCAAAGAGAGACTTGCCCAGAGACTACGCTTATGTGGCCCAGCCAGCCTATGGATGTTGGTCAGGTGGCTGTCCATCTTGATGAGCGTCGTCTCCTCATCCAGGAAGTGGTTTTCAAAGAAAAAAAAATCACAGAGATGAGGTCTGTGTGAGCAGAACCCTGGGAATGAAGATCCAGGAGGGCTTGGTTCAGGTCCTTCTCCAGGACCAAGGAAGCTTCCAAAGCCTCCTGGGTTGTACACCCACCTCCGCCCCACCCCCCAGCCCCATCCCGCGCCAAGAGTGCAGGGGGCGGGGTGGGCGGGATGCTATCTCGGTCTGCAATTTAAAGAGACTCTAGATCCCTCCCTTGTGCTTCTCCTCAGCCAGTTTGTGGGAAAAGCGGCCTACACCCTCCAGAGTCAAGTCATCCGGATCAAAATAGTAGCCCTGAGAGAAGTAGGTGTACAAAGTGAGTCCAGGACAGCCAAGGCCACACAGAGGAAACCCTGTCTCAAAAAGAAAAAAAACAAAAAAAAAACCAAATAAATAAATAAATAAATAAATAAATGCAAAGACTCTAAGAGAAATTCAGGCATATAATTTTGGTCCTTCCAGTAATGCTGCGTCCAGAAAATTCATGCTCAGGTGTGTGCACGCCTTTCTGGCCTCTGAGAGCAGAGGACATGCTGATAGTCGGTTGGGTCTGCTGGTCTTTTATAGTGTGGGTGTCAGAATCCTACCTGGGAAGGACATTGTTTCCATCAACTGTTCCCACCCCTTACACAGTCCTTTCTCCACTTCTGTTCCCAGGGACTTGAAAACTTGAAATATTTCCAGATTATTTCTTGGAGACATGCAGTAATCAACGCAAAACCTTACAAAGAAGTATAGCTCAGAAACAAAGTGCCCAGACCAGGCAGGGCCTGTAGCTCCCTTTCAGCGATCTCATTGTATAGCTAGGCCTGTGACTGCCCCTGGGTCCGTGACAGAGTGGAGAGGAAGGCCAGAATCAATGTCTGTCGTGCTTTGTAATTAAGATAAGCTCTTCCCACCTCCCACCGTGCTCCAGCACCACCGAGATCCACGAAGGGCGAGCGCCACAGTATCGCCTGGCACTTATCTCCTTTTCTTCTTTTATATCTGAAGCCGGAGAGCCCGAAAATCAGAGTGAAGTTCCCGAAACCGCCAACCGGAGAGCTGCCCGTTTCGCTTGCCCCTAGTACCGTGCCTTTTCTTTTAAAACTCTTAATTACCGCATTGATGATGTCCCCACCTTTCAAATGAAAGCCCCTTCCTTGTTATCCTGGCTTGCCGTTACTGTTGTCTGAGCCGACATGGATTTCATGACGACTCTGAAAAGCCAGCGCTGGCTAAATTTAGCTTTAATTAGGCATCATCTTAGCCCATGATTATTTCCTCATTTCATCCGGATTCTACCAACTGGAATGCTGAGTGAGGGTTTGGCACGGCTTTTGTGCAATATCCACGGAATTCTCTGCCACATTTCTTGCAAGCATGGTGATTGTTTTTGAGCCACAAATGGTTTCTGCAGATAAAGCTTTGACCTCCCGCCCCCCCTTTATATCTCAGAGTTTATTAGAAGGAAGTTCTGCCTCACAGCTGGCAGCTGCAGAGAGGAAAGCCCCAACAAAACTTCAGTGTGTCTCCGTCCTGTACCCACACTCCACGGGCCTTGGTGAGGACCGGCCCTTGCTGCTCCGTATGTGCTGTGTCTGCCATCCGTATAGAGGGAATTCTACCTGTATCCAAGCAAAAATGTAGAGAGCAGAGGAATTAGGTGTCCTGGTTAAGGGGCAGGCACCAGACTCAAACCTTAATGGGACCTCTTAGCAGGCAAAGGACTGGCAAGGACCCTATCCTTCAAACTGCCCATTCTAAGCAATTCTGGATGAGCTGGTCTCAACCTTTGGCTGCAGTGCTGGGCACATGGGGACTCACAGTGGCTCGAAGAGCCTGGATGGAAGAGACGTCTTTCTGCATGGGGAGCCAGGTTTACAGACCCTGCCCCTGCTGATGACTGACTTCTCTCCCAAGGAGAGAGGGAAAGTTTAGGATAAAGTCAACAGATAAGTGGGCACTAAGAAGCCACTGTAATAAAAACTGGTGAACGCTGACTGTGAGGGACCCCATCATGGGGTTGGGTGTGTTAGACTGACACAGGAGTCCAGGCATAAAAAGATGGGGTCCTGTCTGGGGACTGAGCTAGTACCATTTCTGGTCATCACCTTTGGACCATGTTTGGTGGTAATACTACTACTACTTCTACCACTACTACTACTAATAATAATAATAATGTTGCTCCCTAAAGATTTTGCCATAGCGCTCTCTCTCTCTCTCTCTCTCTCTCTCTCTCTCTCTCTCTCTCTCTCTCTCTCTCTCTCTCTCTCTCTCTCTCTCTCTCTCTCTCTCTCTGGGGCACTTGGTATTCTATCAGTATTGGGAATTCCTGCCTAATCTCACCCATAAGAGTTTTCCTTAGGAATCCTTCTGAAGCTTTAGATGCTATGTTAATGGACTTTATCCATAAACAAATAAATTATAATATCAAAATTTCACATCTGAGTATTACATATCTGTTTTTAAATGTGTGTAGGTGTTCTCCTTGCATGTATGGCTGAGCACAATATACATGTGCATGCAGTGCCCAGAGAGGCCAGAAGAGGGCAGCAGATCCTCCTGGAACTGAAGTTACAGCCAGTTAATTGTGAGCTGCCCTGTGGGTGCTGGGAATTGAACCTGGGCCTTCTAGAAAAGCAGCCATGCTCTTAACTGCTGAGCTATCTTTCCAGCCCCTACTATTATTTACCTTTATGCTTAGGAGGACCATGATCCATGAGATTAAAAAGTATTATTTATGTTTTAATGGGGAAATTGATGCTGAGATGTATATATTGGCTTGTCCATCATTTGAACCTAGGCCGTCAGATCCTTGACCCTACACTTCTAACCACTATGGCAGGGTGTGCCCCTCTTCCCTGAGTAGTCTTGCTCATGTTTTCAGTCTCAGCTCCTCTCCATCTGTTAGTCAGCTCTGGATTCCTTCCGTGTACCTCTCTCTTCTCTCTGCCATAGTCACTTATCTACTTAAGCATTTAAAATTTATTCTACATGTTTACACTTATTTATTGCTGGAGGGTATAGGAGATGTTTGTGTGGATGCATGCATGCTACAGCAGAAGCATGTTCCAGCAGGTAGGCCCAGGCGTGGAATGTGTGTGTGTGTGTGTGTGTGTGTGTGTGTGTGTGTGTGTGTGTGTGTGTATTTAATTTATTAGACTAGATATTGATTTATCATATCCATGATTTATTAGAATGCTTATAGGCTATGTCAAACTAACCCAATAATGGGCTATAGACAGAAAGTCCAAGAATCCAGAAGTTGCTCAGTGCACAGGGCTGGATGTCCCTGCTGGTCTTCAGTAGACTCTGGAATCCCAGAGAAGTAGATCCCAATGCTAGTGAAGGAATGGACTTGCTAGCAAGGTGAGAGCAAGCAGGCAAAGAGAGCAAAAGCTTCCTTCTTTCCTGTCCTCATATAGGCTTCCAGCTATCTCCCCTAAAAGCTACCATTTCCAGGTGGGTGAGGAGATTCCACAAGTAAAGGCTGCAAGTCTGGAGAGTCTGAGTTCTAGCCCTACAACCCACATGGTAGAAGGAAAAATCATCTCTCACAGCTTGTCTTCTAACCTCCACTACTGCCACAATACATGTGTCTGCCTCTCCCCCGACCTGCACGTGTGCACACACATGCACACACACGTGCACACACGCGCACACACACACACAATAACAAATAAATTATTTGTTTTAAGCTATTGTTTCCAAGGCATCACTACAGAGCAGGCATGTGCTAAATAGTTTGTCCTTGCTGTGGGAGACAGTAGGTAAGGCCACTGGGGATCTATCTGCCTGTGAAAGCTGCGCACTCAGGACCACACAGCCTGTGAACAGCAGAGTGTGAGGCATTGAATCCCCATCTGTGAGACACAAACTCCCGTTACTTTCCTCATGCCCCACTGCCTTCAAAATAAGGAAGAGTGAGGGATAGGCCGTGATCCTGAGTTCAGACAAAATGCCTAAGAGAGTCAGAAGAGATGGCTTTTCACTGTGTCTGCTGACTGCTTCTAGAAAGTATAAGCCAGCCATGAGCTCAATGGCTTCCATCCCACCCTGGGCGAAAGTATCAAACTCAGGAGCTAGAGAGATGGCTCAGCAGTTAAAAACACTTGGTATGTTGACCAATGGAATTGAACTGAGGACCCAGATGTACATCCACACACATATGGCCATTTGATTTTTGACAAAGAAGCCAAAACGATAGAATGGAAAAAAAGAAAGCATCTTCAACAAATGATGCTGGTGTAACTGGATGTCTACATGTAAAAAATGCAAATAGATCCATATTTATCATCCTGTATGAAACTAAAATCCAAGTGGACTAAAGACCTCAACATAAAACCAGACACACTAAATCTGTTAGAAGAAAAAGTGGGTGAGATCCTAGAACTCATTGGCACAGGAGACAAGTTCCTGAACAGAACATCAACAGCTCGGGCTCTAAGATCAACAATTAATAAATGGGACCTCATGAGGCTGAGAAGCTTCTGCAAGGCAGAAGACATGGTCAGCAGAACAAAGCGACAGCCCACAGATTGGCAAAAATTCTTTACCAACCCTACATCTGACAAAGGGCTGATATCTAAAATATATAAAGAACTCAAGAAATTAAACACCGCCAAAGCAAATAACCCAATTAAAAAATGGGGTACAGAACTAAACAGAGAATTCTCAAAAGAGGAATATCAAATGGCTGAGAAACACTTAAAGAAATGTTCAACATCCCTACTCATCAGCGAAATGCAAATCAAAATGACCTTGAGATTCCATCTTACACCTATCCAATCAGCGAAGATCAATGACTCGAGTAACAACACATGCTGGCAAGGATGTGGCGAAAGGGGAACACTTCTCCACTGCTGGTGGGAGTGCAAACTTGTTCCACCACTTTGGAAAGGAATATGGCACTTTCTCAGAAAATTGGGAATAGCACTACCCCAAGACCCAGCTATACCAGTCCTGGGCATATGCCCAAAAGATGCCCCACCATGCAACAAAGACATTTGTGCAACTATGTTCATAGCAGCCTTATTCATAATAGCTAGAACCTGGAAACAACTGAGATGTCCCTCAATTGAAGAATGGATTAAAAAAAAACTGTGATACATCTACATAATAGAATACTATTCCGCTATTAAGAACAAGGAGATCTTGGGTTTTGCTGGCAAATGGATGGAATTAGAAATGATCATCCTAAGCAAGATATCCCAGACCCAGAGAGACAAGCATGGTATACACTCACTCATATGTGAATTTTAAACCAACAGAGACAACTTAGGAGAGACTCCACCCAGCAGGATATAGGGACAGTTGCAGAGACTTAAAGTTGGACACTGGACAGAGTCCTGAGAGTGTAGGGTGGCCCTGTCAGGCCACAGAAGAAAAGGTCGTATGTAGTACAGGGTATACTAGATAAACTAAGGTCAGAGGTTAGGGGAGGAGACCTCCCCTATCTAAGGGGAGGGAGGGAAAGGGGATGTGAGAGGGGATGGGAGGGGGGTAGATGAAGGAGGGGGTGGATTCAGGAGGGGAGGAAAGAGGAAGCTACAATTGAGATGTAAAGAACTTAAACTACAGAACAAGCAGGCAATTTATATTCCTAATCCCACTACATGGGAATAGTTCTGAGACTGGCATAGATACAAATGTAAAGGTATAGCGAGGCCTCATGTTGACCACAGATTCTCTGTGACTAAGTATTAGAGTCCACTAATAGTTAGGCATGAAGGAAGATTTGCAAATGCCTTACGTCGACCCATACAATGCCCAGAAAACTAGCTTTAATTGTTCTGTGCATCCCGCACACCTCATACAATTATAATGTTAGAACTGTATAATATTTGTGAGAAATTATGTTTTCAGAACAAAATAACCAGCTGGATGAGACCTGACAGGAATCATTCCTCCCAGCACTATGGACTCTGACATCTTGCACCCTCCTAGTTCCAGCCCCAGATGATTGATTCTGTTGCTTTTACCCATCAGATTTGGACAGCTTCCCAGACAACATTGTAGAAAACTTCTGATCCAATTTGGGCCACCATTCCAATCTCCTACTAAGCCTGGAATCTCTCAACATTTAGAAACTGAACCACAAATGTAATCACTAGATTGCTTAACCATTCTCTCCAATTTTGGGGGCCCCATTCCAAGATATTATTGACCCCAATTGAACCTGAAGAAACCTTAAAAGAACAATGCCCCATTCTCTCAAAGCGGGGGTTGGTGGGGGCGGGTTGAATAGGTTGCTGTTTGCTCGCTTGATGTACAAATGCTTGTTCTCATCGGGAGGTGCTCATAAGTCATTATTGGTCTTATACAGAGAATGAATTAGGGGAAACAGATGAATGTCTCTCTTTGCCTTTATTTTGCACACATAGGCAAGGAGATGGGAGCTGAAAGGAAAGAAAGAGAGATTTAGGAACATAGAGGGAGGACAGAACAAAAGCTAGATGATTGAACCTACTCCTTAACTCAAGGCCTTAATTGTTACTCATAATAAAGGTTATGTCTAAGTCGTTGACATAGAATTTAGTATACTGATACAAAACATGAGCATGTCAAATACTTGTCAGATTTTAACACAAGAATATATATCCTAACTCTAACAGATAGATATGACTCTATCGATATATGTGGTAAATTAGATGAATAAGTCTTCAAAAACCTCAGAGACACACAGAATATGGCATTTAAAGTTGTTCTTATAATCCTAAATTTCTTTGACAACTAGACAAGTTAACCCCTAACACCACCCAGCCGACCTCAAAGAAGATGATGAGCTTCAAAGAACCTCCTTATGGAAAAGGCTTCAAAGGTGGCAAACCAACCATGGGGCAAAATGTCCTCATTCCTGCCACAAACAGAATCTGCCTAAAAATGGGCAGGCAGAGATGACAGCCGCACTCTGCCAAGTCAGGGTAAGCAAGTCCTCAATAGTTTCTGCCCTGCAAACAAACCTGGCAGAGATATTAGAGTAGAAAGCTGAAGAAGAGGCTCCAACGTTATAAAGTGTGTTGGGTGACTGGTCAGGCAGTAAACTGTCTTAAGTCAATTTGTACATTTTGGAAGCTGCTAACTCACACTACTGGTTCCCTCAGGAATTTAAGTTTTATTCCTTCTCAAGTCTCTGAGGGGCATTGAAGACAAGATAGTATAGTTTTACAACCAAGCTTAGTTGATTAGGGGACAAGATTGTCTTAGATTAAGTTAAAGAAGTTAAGCTATTAGAGTTGAAATAGGATAGATATTGAATTTCATTCGGAAATTTAGACCCAACAAGACAGGAAAGACACTTACTTCAAATGGGACAAATGCAGATGGCCAAGTCACTGTGAATGTAACATGTATAGAACTCATTATTCTCATGATGGTCACATGGTTCTCCCTGCTGTATGTAGTTTGTTTTATACTTGTATAATAAAATAAAAGTATTAATAAAACAAAACAAAACAAAAAAACACTTGCTATTCTTCCAGGTTCACGCACCCACAGGCATGTGGCATAAGATCACACGCATACACACACACACACACACACACACACAAATAAATAAAGTAAATCTTTTTTAAGTGGCAAATTCAGTGGGTCATAAGGTGCTTATGGACCTCATATGACATCACCGGGTAGCTGAGGCGCTTCCTGTTCCTAGGGTCTGATGAGTCTGACACCCCCACCTATAGGTGTTCCCGTTTCTTCTTGCCAGCTCCAAGCACTGTCTTGCTGATATTCCTCCATATTCAGCGGGGCTCTGAAATAGCAGAGGTTACTTTTTTTTTTTTAAAGACACTTGTTTTTTACCTTTACATTTCTCAGGCTTATTTATTTTACATATGTATATGAGCGTCAGGTGTGTGTGTGTGTGTGTGTGTGTGTGTGTGTGTGTGTGTGTGTGTGTGTGTAGCCTAGAGGTCCATGCCAGGTGTCTTCTTCTATCATGCTCCATCTTAGTTTTTTATTTTTTGGGGTTTTTTTTAGAGATTTATTTTTATTTATTATGTATACAGTGCTCTACCTATAGGTCAAAAGAGGACACCAGATCTTATTAGAGATGGTTGTGAGACACTATGTGGTTTCTGGGACTTGAACTCAGGACCTTTGGAAGAGCAGCCAATGCTCTTAACCTCTGAGCCATCTCTCCAGCCCTGCATCTTAGTTTTGAAAGAGATTTTCTCACTGAATCTGGAGCTTACCGGTTTGGCTAGACTGGCTGACCAGTGAGCCTTTGGGGTCTGCCTGTCCCTCCATCCCCAGCCTGGGTAACAGGTATGTAAGCCATGCCTACATTTAACGTGAATTCTGGAGCTCCATCTCAGGCTTATTCTTGTACAGCAAGCTGTTTAGCCACCAAGCCGTCACCCCAGCTCCTGTGGAGCTTATTCTCGAGAGTTGTGTAGCTACTTCTCATGAAGATCATAAAGGTCAGCCAGCCAAGGAGGGGTCTGTTAATTAATGTTACATTAGAATGGAGGCTCGTGTGGGATTTACAGAAAGCTATTTCCTGGGGATGGCCCCATACAGAGCCAGCAGCCCCTGAAAGAGAGCCGGTTCCGCTAAGAGTAGTCCAGTCCTGGCTTTTGGGCCAGATGGCAGTGTGTGTTGTACAGGGTACCACGATGACAGGCTTCTTTCTTTGGAAATGAATGTGACCATTGTCAGCCGTTAAAGCCATTTTAAAGCTTGGGCCTTAAAAGGCATTCTGGAAACTACACTAGGCTAAGGGAACATTTCCGAATTGCAAGAGACCTTGATTCCTAGTGAGCAGTTTCAGCGGACCCCTGAGATCCGGAAGACTCCAAGAATTAAGTCCCTCTTAACAGGAGTTAAGGCTAAGAGCGAGTGAGACTCCAGAGGTGACTCTTGCAGGAGGCAAAGGTGAGGCATTTCTCCGACTCTGACGTCTTCACTAAACTCTTATTAGAGAGATCAAAGCCTAAATTATGAACTCAGTGTTGGTGCGGCGCAAGCGTAACCGGCTTTGATTTCACATCTGTGTGATTGGCTTGGCTTGATTAGCCCGCCTAAGCCCGTGATGCTGTTTGTGAAATGGCTGAGAAACCAAACCTCTCTTATGGCACCGTCGTTATTAATTTCCCAGAAGCAAGCTGGCTGCAAACTTAAGAGAATTACGGCAAGACATTAAGTGCAATGTAATTGTGCTTTTGAAAAGACTGCCTTCCCCCCAGAGATGTCCCAGTTAGATGCTGATGGAATGGAGAACGTTCATTGTTTTCCTTTTTTTTAAATCAAAGACGTAGAAAAGCATCCGTGCCTGTTAATGGGATGATCGTTAGGAAGTTGCTGCCGAATCCGGGGTGAAAATGAGCCAGTAACGACCACATCAGTTTGGCGAAGCTTATTTATTATTGAACGTACTTAAGAAGAAAAATGGCTAGTAATTTAATTCAATTTGTAATGCGTTAATGGGATCGTTTCCACAAAAAAACGTAAAGGTCGCATGTGGAGAAGCACGAGGCTCCTGTTTAACTTAGAAGGGAATTCCTTGCCTGGGGCGTGAGGCGCAGGGGGCGGGACTTCCGCTTGACAGTGTTAGAGTCCTAGAAATTCTGGCTTCCTCATCCTGTTCAGCCTGGTTCTCAGCTCCTCTGTTAGTTGTTGTAGCTGTCAGTTCTTAAGGAAATCAAGAGGAGTTCTGAAGACGGAAACTGGGCATTTGGTTATGAATCTGGTGTAAGGCTGGGAGCAGCTTCGCACAGCTTCCAATTGGGTGAACTGCCAAGGAAGCTGAGATGCCGAACACGCATACATAGTGTTACAGGTAATCTTCTAGCTCCTTCTGACTAGGCATCTATGCTTTTAATTATTTTTAAATTGCAAACAATCTTTAAGTGATTTGGAAGATGAATTCTGAACTCAGAATGCTCTGAGTACAGTCTTGGGTCTACCCTCAGCGAGTCATGTGATCAATTTACTTCGGTTTCCAGACAGGGTGTCCCTACTTGGCCCTGGCTGACCTGGAATTTCATAAGTCAGGCTAGCTTTGAACTCACAGATATCCACTGCCTCCTGAGTGCTGGAATTAAAGACATGTGCCACCAACCTCTGCCTCAGTTCCCTTTTAAGCTCTCTCAGATGGAAGTAAGAATGCTTATCTCAAGGCTTGAAATGAAGACTTGGTAAAATCATGTGGAAAATGCTAGCAAAATTCTCAACACGTTTGGCCTTGTCTTTCTTTGTTAGTGTTATTTTTCTGCTTGCAAATGATGAAAATTCAACTTAAATTTATTTTCAAAAGTAAGGCTAATGGTTGGGGACATAGTTCAGTTAGTAAATGTTTGCCCTGCAAACACAAAGGCCTATGGTAAATACTCAGAACACATATTTTAAAAGCTGGGCCTAGTAGTGCACCTATAATCCCTGCACTGGGGAGGCACAGATAGATGAATCCTTGAGTATCACTAGCTGGCCAGCCTGACCTACCTGGCAAGCTTCATAAGAAAGACCCAGTCTCAAAACAAAACAAAACCAAACAACAAACAAACAAAAAACCCCTAAAACAATATGAACTGCACCAGAGACATGACAGCCAAGAAAGTTCCTGGCCTCTACATTTGTATCTACTATTGCACACACATGAGCATGCATGCACAAATGCAGACACACACACACACACTACACACACACACACACACACACACACACACACACACACACACACACACACACACCCTAGCATGTACTGGGGACTTTTGTGTTATATATCCTCTGGGGGAAATATTTCAGCTTATTAATTTTATTTCATCAAAAGGATTTTTTTAGATTACATAAATGAAAAACTCATTTTGGATCTGTTTTCCAGTAACATTAAACTCGCATGTTCAGATAAAGCCCAGGGAACCCGTCTCTCCTCCATTTTTCCTCCATTCTCTACATGAGAGAGCAGCTTCCACTCCAACCAGTTCTTGGCTTCCACTCACTCGGCTCCTCCAGCCTTGAAGCTCCAGCAAAAGTCCCTGGTGGCTTCAGAATGACAGACAGTGCCAGTGTTGTCTCCTGAGCTGTAGCCGTGACCACAAGCTGTTCTGTGCCGCTCGCCTCCAGCGTGCTGGGGATTGAGTGAGGACCAGTGGTGCCTCCAGTAAGTACAGCGGGGGTTTGAGTGCCTCTCTCTCACCCAAGCATGACAGAACTGCTGTGAAATCAGCCACCAGTGGTGCAACAGGAAGGATGAGAAGAGTTCTGAAATCTCTTCCGAGCTGAAAATCACCCCTGTGGCCAGATAGACGGTTGCTTCATGCATGAGAACTGTTGTGAGCTGATGCCAGATCAGAGGGTAAAGTGAGTCCTGGGAATCCTGGGGGCTCCAAATGACACTTTTAGAAACAGCTGGCCTATAGGTACGACTGTCTCAGTGATAACATGAACCTCAGTATCCCTATTTAAAGGGTCTAGAACTTCTTACTGGCCAATTTCAGGTCCAGGTCAAGAAAGATTCAAGGTGACTAAGTTACCTTCTTGTATCAGAACGCAAGGATGTCTTCCATGGTCAAAATGACATAGGAGGCATATGATGTGCCACACTGGTCAAAGTGGGGACAATGGGTACCAAAGAGAATAGAAGATTCCAAATCAGAATAAAAGCAAAATGGTTCCTATTTTCAGATGACATCACACCCATGCACATGCATATATGTGTGTGTGTGTGTGTGTGTGTGTGTATATAAACTCTGCTAATAGAAACCTACTAGAATTAAATGCAGTGAAGTTGCAGGATGCAAAATTAATGTACAAAACTCAGCTGCTCTACAACTAAGTGTCTGAAAAAGAAAGTTAGGGAAGCAATCTTATTTACAAAAGCACCAAAAAGGACAGAGCACCTAGGAACACATTTCACTGTGCAGGTGGAAGACTTGGAAATTGGAAACTATAAAATACTGATGAAAGAAATTAAGATGCAAGCAAGTGGAAAGAGATCTCTCGCTCATGGTGGGAAGACTTAAAATGTTAAAATATCTATTCACCCCAAACTATCTGTAGAGCCATGCACTTTATCAAGATCTCAATGTTGCGCTTCTAAGAAATAGAAAAAAAAAATCTATAATTCTTATGGAACCGTAGATAAAACTGGAGCTATAGCTCAGAGGTAAAATATTTGTCTTATGTGCATGGTGCCCTAGGTCCAATCCCAGTACTGTAAAAGTAAACAAGCAAACAAACAAGGTGGCCAACAGCAGCAACAAAAGTCTACATATATGCAAATCAGTCCTGAAAAAAAGAACAAAGCTAGAAGCACCACACTCAGTAATTCCAAAGTACACTGCAAAGCTGGAGAAAACGAAGCTGTACAGCGCCGTGCATTCGTTCTTTCTCCACTGTTGTGATAAAACACCATGGCCAAGACAACTTATAGAAGGAAGAATTTGAGACTCCGGTTGCAGAGCATTGGCGCACGTGCTGTTGGGGATGGCATGGCAGCAGGTGGCAGGGGTGATGGCTGGAGCAGAAGCTGAGAGCTTAAACCCTATGCTGCACAAAGCAGAGGACAACTGCGAATAGTGACCCTTAAACCTTTCAAAGCTTGCTCCGGTGGCATACTTCCTCCTCAAGGCCACACCCCCTAAACCTCCCCAAGTAATGTCACCAACTGGGGACCTAAGTGCCTGTGGAGGACATTTTCATCTGAACCGCCACACACTGGCATCCAGAAATTCCTGTAGACCAGTGGGTCAGAATATAAACTCCAGAAACAAACCCATGTGTGATGGTGCCCCAACCATCAGTGAGGGACCCAAGCACACAGCTGAGAAAGATCAGCACCTTCAGTGAGTTGTGTTGGATACTGTTTTTATCTCTTTTCCTGTTACTGTAATAAAAAAATAACCTAACAAAAGCAACTTAAGAGAGAAAGTTTATTCTGGTTCAGGATTAAGGCCTGTAGCCCAACAAGGTGGGGAAGTCAAAGTGATAGGAGCTTAAAGGAGCCACGCGTGACATCCCCAATTAAGAAGCAGGGACCAATGAAGGCATGCTGTAGCTCAGCTCCTCTCTCTCCATTTGTACAGTTGAGGATCATATCCTATGAATGGTGTCAGCCAGAATGGCCAAGTCTTCCCACCTCAATGAATGTAATCAGGATAACCTGTCACACGCATGTCCAGAGGTCCATTTTCCAGGTGTCTCCAGACTCATCCCAGAAACCAACCATCCCAGAAGCTCTCACGGAAAACCATGACATTGGGCCCATCCTTTACATCACACACAAAAGAAACTTCAGATGGACTAAAGGCATACATGAAGGTGAGAAATGACAAAATCCCTAACAGAAAACATCGGCGAAAGCTTCGCGGCATTATTTTCAGTCAAGATTTCATGGCACGGAGGCACGGTCAATGGAAACTAATGCAAGCGTGATGATAGCAGACAATCAAACCAATAAGGAGACAGGAGAGAGAACGAGTCTACAGGATGGACAGGAAGGTACCAGCCAGCCCTGTGTCTAAGAGGGGCCTTATAATCCGCAGAACATTCAAGGAGCTCCCAGACTCTACAGGACTTAAGCAAACTATTCTCCAAAGGAGCCTGCATGGTTGACAGGTGCATAACTTAATGCTCAATGGCCTTAATCTCTGAGAAAATGTAAACTAAAACTGCAACAAGATACCATCCTATACATGTCAGGATGCTTTTCAAAAAAGCAAAAGCCAGCAGGGCTGGAGAGATGGCTCAGTGGATTTAGAGCACTAGCTGTTCTTCCAGAGGATGCAGATTCAATTCCCAGCACCCACGTGGCAGCTCACAATTGCCTGCATTTCCTGTTCCCGGGGATCTGATACCTTCTTCTTCCTTGGACACTGTACATAGATGGTGTAGACATAAATGTATCATATACATTAAAAACAATAAAATAAATTAAAACTAAAGGAAGGTTAAAAAAATCTTAAAAAAAAAAAAAAAAAAAAAGCAAAAGCCCTACATTGCCCCAAAAGATACAGGGAAGTTAGCATCCTTGCACACTGTTAGGGGACATGCAAGACAGTGCAACTGTGGAGAGCAGTATGGAGGTTCTAGCATGGAATAGCTCATACGGTAACTAGGACCCAGCAACTCTTTTCTGGTGTTTATCCAAAAGAATTGAAAACAAGATCTCAGAGATATAGTAACTCTCTTGTGTTGGTTGTAGCATCATTCCCGATAGCCAAGATGAAGAAACTGTCTAAAGCTCTATGAGTAGATAGAGGATGAGGCAAACACACATAATATTTACACATACAACATTCCCATGTTATATGGACTATTATTCAGACCTAAAAAGAAAGAATTATTTGGGACAGCATCAAAAAAGCTTGAGAACATGCTAAGTGTAACACATCAGTCTCAAACATCCAGATACTTCCCGTATCCATCTGCATGAAGTACGTGAAATTAGCAAAGTCATAGACTCAGTGAGCAGAATGTTCGTTGCCAAGAGCTAGGGGAAGTTAATGGGGAATTAACAACTAACAGTCTTAAGTTCCTCCCAAGCAAGGTGAATAAGCTCTGGAGAGCTGTGGTGGTACTCAACTTAAACATCTGTTGAGTATAATCTCAAGTCATATTTTTATAATAAAATTTAAAAGTGATGGGGTCGGAGAGACGACTCAGCAGTTAAGAGCACTGGCTGTTCTTCCAGAGGACCCAGCTCAATTCCCAGAACCTGCAAGGTGGCTCACAACCATCTGTTCTAGGGGAATCTGATGCCCCCTGCTGGCCTCTGTGTGCATCAAGCATGCGCATGGGTGTCCACACCACAGCACTCACTGCAGCCAAAGACAACTTTCGAGAGCCAGTTCTCTCCTTTCGTTGTGGGTTCGGGGCATTGAACTCAGGTTGTCAGGTGTGCGTGGCAAGCACTTTCACCCACAGCCACCTTGTCTACCTTGATGTATAAAACTAATAACCTCACAAAGCCCCCCCCAAGATAAAACCTAAAAGAGCACATGATAGACATTAAATAATTTATTTTTAATTACCAAATAAATGCTAAAAGAATGCCAGTTATGAAGCACAGAAGGAACGATGAAAGTTGACCACTTTATTTTTGTAAAATCTTATGAAATTGCTAATTTGAGTATTGATGAGTGACAAAGAGGAAGATAATAACACAGGACCAGACTAATGCTGCATAGATGCCTTCTTGATCCGTAATGTTGCTGGGTAACAAACAACGCCCCAAATATCCTGTCTGAAGTCACTACTCACCTCTTGGTGTCTCTGCAGGAGCTGATGGTTTTAGATGGCACAGCCCCACAACTGGCTAGCAGTTGAAATTATCCAGGGGGTGTCTGCCTTTCTGGAACCTGAGCTGGAGCTCCTGGGGGCCCTCCATAAGGTTTCTCATACTGTAGTAGGCTAGCCTGACCTCCATGTAGAAGTCTTAGGATCTGAATATCAAGGTGAGGGGCTCAGTACACAAGCATTTCCCAAACCTGTTTGCTCCATGCTTGCAGGCATTCTATTGGCCAGTGAAAGTCTCCATGGCTGAGCCCAGACCTAAGGAGTGGAGAAGTGGCTTCCATCTATAGCTCCCATGTCTGGTAGGCTTTCTGGAGTAAAGAGAATATCCCATGCTTGTACTGTGAGAACGGCAGCCGTTAGCTGTGTGTGTTTATTGAGCACTTGAGATGTGGCCGCTGTAACTGGGGGACTGAATTTTCCATTGGAATCGATTTCACCTTAAACTGAAGAAGCCTTATGTTGCTAGCGCTTACCATGTTAGACAGTGCAGGACAGTGCAGAGTCACTCATGTTGCTAGCGCTTACCATGTTAGTGCAGTATAGTGCAGACTCACCCAGGCTGTATTTTAGATGAACTGTGGGCCCATCATGGGCCCATCAGCTGCAACTTGCAGTTTGCTGAAGGTCGAGGGGGTTGGGGGTCAGCCACATGGCATGCCAAGGAAACAATGTGTCTAGGAAGTGAGGGCTTTCTCAGTTAGGCTGACCCAGGACCCCAGGACCCCAGTATTTATATTCTTTGATATAGTTTGAGAGAGGCAAATGTTAATGACTGTCCTGGTTATTTTTTTAAATTGTTTTCCTCACTTAAAACTAATTCTAGGGCTTATAGAAGTGGCTTAGTGGCATAAGCGTGAGAACTGGAGTTTAATTCTTAGCACTCACATTTTTTTTTTCAAAAAGGGGGGGGCGGTGAGTGTAGCAGTAGGGAGAGAGATGGAAGGATGCCAAGGGGTCACTGGCGTTACAGTCTAGATCAGTGTTATTCAAACTCCCTAATGCTGTGACCCCTTAACGCAGTTCCTCGTGTTGTGGTGACCCCCAACCTTAAAATTATTTTCGTTGCTTCTTTATAACTGTAATTTTGGAACGGCAGGATACAGGAGATGGGATAACAATTGAGTTGTAATCTGAATAAATTAATTAAATAATAAAAATAACTGCAATTTTGCTGCTCTTATGAATCCTAGTATAAATATCTGCAGAATATCTGATATGTGATCCCTGTGAAAGGGTTGTTTGACCCCCAAGGATCTCACCCACAGGTTGAGAACCATTGGGCTAGACAATTTGTGAACTTTAGTTCCAGTAAAAAAAAAAAAACAAAAAACCAAAAAACTCTGTCTGAAACAAACAGGATGGCTTCTGAGGGTCAGCACACAACTTAGAACTCCAGCCTTCCACAAGCACACATGTGCACATATACCTACATAACCACACAAACAGTCCATCTCTCTCTCTCTCTCTCTCTCTCTCTCTCTCTCTCTCTCTCTCTCTCTCTCTCTCTCTCTGTCTCACACACACACACACACACACACACACACACACCATGAAGCAAAAAGGTTAACATCATTGGTGGAAAAAGATAAGCTATGTAACAGCATGGAGAGAGTGTACCTCAGTGTGTGAAAAAGCACACAAGAGCACATATGTATAAACAATTACAAACAGACACAGAGATCAAGACACAAATATGCCAAGGTGTAAAACAGAGAGATTCTGGGTGATAGAAGGTGAGTGTGTGTGTGTGTGTGTGTGTGTGTGTGTGTGTGTGTGTGTGTGTGTGTGTGTGTGTACCAGAGAAGACTGTAAGGCTCAGCTCTGCTGGCAAGCCTTACTAATATCTAGGATCTGGTAAATGGATCTCTTCCTGCTAATGCCACTGAGCTCCAGCCCCCAGTTTGTCCTAACCAATGAGTGTGTCCCACTGGGACTGCATGTTCTTTATTGTCCCAGCATGAATCATTCATGTGGGCTTCTGGTTATGTGGCTCAGTTTCCCTCAGAAATAATGGCCCCCAGGGAGCAAGCCCCTTATACAAGAAGAAGTGAATGAACTGGTGCAGGCATCACCAGGTGTCAGACAACAGTGATGCATCACAGGCAAGGCGGTCCATCTATAATTAATGACAACAGTTTAAAGTTTTACCAGAAATTGATAATACGGCACTTTCTTTGAACGCATTTCCCCTTTGGTGATGTGTGCATATTTTAAAATAGGTGTGATATTAAATATACATCAAACTCTCCTTATAGAAAAATGTAAATGTAGAGTAGAAAATGCTCTATTTATAGATGTCTCGTGGTTGCATCTATGGCAGTTACTCACTCCAGGCGTGCAGTGTAGAAGTTTCATGAACATGCCCGCTGCAGAAAACAAATTCAAGACTATCAAGGAAAAATGGGAAATTGTGGTACCAATTATTCTGCAGACTTGGGTATAATTGCCAAATTGACAGTGTCATAATAAAAATCTCAATTGCTGCTAGTTTTCTTTGGATTTACACAGCCATCATTTAGAATAAACATGTATGATCATTTCTAAGTCACACACCCATTTGGGGAAGTCAATCTTTCTAGCCGTCAACCGAATAATTAAATAGTGAGGCAGGCACTTTCATCATCCCCCAAACCTCAATAGAACATTTGCCCTGAGACAAATGGCTATATTTTTCTCAGGGAGCCATCAGTGAGAAAGAAGAATCTGAAATCCCTTCGAATCTAACAAGCAGCAGTTGTTCAAGTGTTAAATTCTAGCAAAGAAAATTAAGTGAAATTGGGGCTGGAGAGATGGTGTGGTGGTGAAGAGCACTTACTGCTCTTGCAAAAGACCGAAGTTCAGTTCCCAGCATCCCTGTGGGGCACTTTATGACTGCCTATAAGTCTGTCTCCAGGTGCTCTGATGTCATCTTCTGGCCTCCCTAGCTACCTGCACACCTGTAGCACACACTCACACATAAATAAAATTTTAAAAGTGAAATGAAATTAAATTCTCTGCCCATTTGATTACGGCATGTCTCCTTGAAACTGCTAACTTTGAAGTATAGTTGCTTCACCCTGCCCCATGTTTCCCAAAGCATTGCCATTACTCTGTGTGCAACTTCTCTCAGTGCTGTGTGCGTTCCCTCCTTAAATTTTGGGGGGGGGCAGTAAAGATAAGCACTAGCAAGTTCACAAAGTCACCATATTTTCCAAGGATTCACCACCTGTCTGCATTTCTATGTCACCTGTCTGGGAAGATTCCACTTTGCTGTGTCTAAGTCACACAGGATACACAATTTGGCTATTTAGAGGTGGGCAAAGAACAGCATGATCATCTTTGCATTGCTATCTAAAGTTGCTAGGAGAAGGATCCATCAGCATCTCCTTCAGCATGGCCATTTGTAGCTTGTTTCATTTGGTAAGACAATAAACACAGAGCCCTCCGAGTTGGACATCATGTCACATGCATGCATACTCTGTCTACCGTGGGTGAGTGCAGTGTGACAAGGTTGTTGGTGGACAGTACAGGTGCTTGTGCAATGCAACAACACTAGAACAGCCAGAATAGGCTGGGGAGGTAAGTCCATGCTATAATGCTTGGCAAGTGCATGGTACCTTTGACTTGGAGATTTCAAAATGAAGTGAAATTAAAGAGCAGAAAGTGTTGGGAGCTGGAGAGCTGGAGAGGTAGCTCAGCAGGTAAGAGCACTCTCTGCTCTTGTAGACGAGCCAGGTTTGGCTTCTTAGCATTCCTCAGGCAGCTCACAACTGCCTGTGACTCCAGCTTCAGGGAACCCAGTGTCCTCTCGTAGCTTCTGTGGCCATCTGCACTCTCATGCACACACCCACACAGAGACACAGACATATACAGCTAAGTAAAAAGAGACCTTTTAAGTAAATAAAGTGGAGAATTTTAGAAGGTTGTATTTTAAAAGCTGAGCATGCTGCCGCACACCTGCAATGCCAGCATTCCTGAGGAGTTGTTCACAGACCATCCTCAACTACATGGTGCATTAAAGACCACCCTGAACTGCAGAAGGCCCTGTCTGAAAAAACGGACAAACAGAAACCAGCTTGTGGAAAGTGGTACGACACACACACACACACACACACACACACACACACACACACACACACCCTAAAGGACAGTCTTGCCTATGAGGGACAGATATGTAGGGAAATGGGGTAGAAAAGACTTAACTATGAAAGGAGGGGTCAGCAAGCGAATGAAGGCAGTGTACAAGACAGGAGTGTCCACTGTTACGTGCATTTAACAACAGCTAATGAAGAAAGAAGGCGTGTGTTTGAAAGAGAGCGAGGAGGGGCGTGGCAGAGAGTTTGGGGGTAGAAGAGAGAAGGGAGAAATGACATAATTTTTTATATAATTTCAAAAAAATGAAAGAAAAAAATTTTTTAAAGAGAGAGAAGCCAAGCGTGGAGGCATACGCCTTTAATTCCAGCCCTTGGGAGTGAGAGGCAGGCAGATCTCTGAGTCTGAGTCTGTGTAGTGAGTTCCAGGCCAGCCAAGGCTACATAGTGAGACCTTGTCTCTAAAAACTGAAACTAAATCGGTAAAGAGAGAGGCTGGACATTGCTGAGCATGGGAGGGAAATCCCAGGATGGTGGCCAGGGCACCGTTAAGGACTGACACTCAAAGGAACTTGGCTTTGATGCCCTTCTCACAAAAGCCTTCAAAGCAGCTGTGCAGAAATGTGGGAGCGATTTTACACCTTTGAGAAGGTTGTGGGGAAACTGCACACGTGGTCTCTGTAAAAGTCCAGCTTTACATCGCATTTTTTGTCAGCACTTACTGTGGAAACGCCGTCACTGCAATAAGAAATTCAACAGTTGACGATGATTCTAAATCTTCAACCAGTCTGTGTCATGTATCACACTCATCTGAGGGGATGGCACTTTAGGGTCTCATTGGAGAGCTTAGCTAATCTGGTAAGAAAAATCTCCCGGGGCCAGCAAGATGGCCAGCAGGCGAAGGGGCTTGCTGCCAAGCCTGATGAACGGAGTTCAATCCCTGGAACCCCACAAGGGATTATCAGAGAATCAACTCTTGAAAGTTGTGCCCCACCTTTCACATATGCACCCTGGCATGTGCACAAGTGCATGTGGGAGCACACACACACTCTCAAAATATAATTTTAAAAGTTAAATGAAAGACACACACAAAAAAGAAGGAAAGCAAGTGTTCTACTGATATGCTTTACATC
Source organism: Acomys minous (assembly GCF_964271855.1). Classification (NCBI taxonomy): domain Eukaryota; kingdom Metazoa; phylum Chordata; class Mammalia; order Rodentia; family Muridae; genus Acomys; species Acomys minous. The sequence continues at coordinate 44,440,838 of NC_140500.1, forward strand.
TATCAGTCCATTTCCAGCCACGTGTTACAGATGTTTTCGTTACTCTGGCCCTGGTAGATATTAGTCAGGAGATGCATTCAGTCCTGAGTTTCAGGAAATGAGTCTGAGAAAAGTGACTCATCTGCTTGATAGTCTTGGTGCAGCAGATGATGGGTCTGGGGCAGCCACACAGAGCTCCCTGCTCCCAGCATTTTCCTGGTTTGAATTGGATTAGGGATGAGGCTAATTTGATAGGTTTGCCAAGCGGTTGGGGGTTCCGAGGTGGGTGAAGGAGGTACTCCAGAGGCCGTGTTTGGAAGTGAAGGGTGTGTTTCCAAGAAACTGTGTCCTCTTTCCTGGGAGCTGTGTATTAACGTAGTTCGGTGGCTTAATGAGAACGATCTGTCTTTTCTTGTGGTTCACGTTTCAGCAGGGGAAAGGGGCTCAAGCGGAAGGGCACAGCAGTCCTCAGGGTCAGCGGCTACAGTGACGCACACAGTTTCAAAGTAATTTGATCTAATTGAATTGTTTTCTTTACTTTTCTTTTTTTTTTCTTCATCCTCCTTTCTCTCTCTCTCTCCCACCCTTTCTCATTCCCTCCTCCCCCCTCTCCCCCCTGTGTGTGTGTGTGTGTGTGTGTGTGTGTGTGTGTGTTTTGAGACACGGTCTTGCTATGTATTCCATACTTGTCCTCAACTTGCTATGAAGAGACTAAGCTAACTTGGGCTCTTAAGGACTAGATAACAGAGGAGTGATCAGTGTTTGATTGCTTGGTTGCTTGGTTTTTACAAACATGGCCTCTATATTCTCTGTAATGGCCATAGTAGCCTCAAGCTGCCAGGCTCAAATGATCCTCCTGCCTCAGCCTCCTGAGCAGCCGGAACTCCAGGAACACCCCATTATACACAGTGGGGAGCAGGGCTCAAACAGTAGATATTTATTTCTTCCAAAAACTAATAGCTGGAAATCCAAGCTCAAGTTGTGGACAGAATTGCAGTCTCCTGAGGCTTTCCCCTTGCCTTGTAGAAGGTCACCTTTCTCCTCTGTTCTTATGGGCTCTGTTCTCAGTGCTCAAGCATCCTTGGCATACCTGTGTCTCTATTTCCATTTCTTATAAGGACACTTGTCAGGTTGGGTCAGGTCCCCTAAGGACCTCATTGTAACTCAGTCACCCCCATTGAAGCCTGTCTCCAAGTCCTACTCACAGCACATCACTTTACCTGAGTTATCTCTCTAGAAACTGTCTCCAGGCAACAGAACGATGGTCTCCTGTGGGGGCAGATGGGACTTCAACATACCGAAGCCAGGGCATGACAAAGACTCTTTCAACAAAGTTTGGTCAAGCTTCTCTCTCTCTCTCTCTCTCTCTCTCTCTCTCTCTCTCTGTGTGTGTGTGTGTGTGTGTACACACACGTGTGTGCATGCGTGTGTGCCTGTCTGTCTGTCTGTCTGCTTGCCTGCCTGTCTGTCTATCTGTCTACATGAGCACAAGAGCATGCACACAGGTGCACATGCATATGTGTGCTCACATGTGGGGGGCCTAGGTGTTAACATCTATGATTGGTTTTTAGGTTAGTTCAGTTGTTTTCCAGGTTAGTTTTTGAGACATGATCTTCAACTAACCTGGATCCACCAGCTGCCTAGACAGGCTGGCTAATGAGTGCCAGAGATCCTTTTGTCCCTGCCTTCCCAGCACTGGTGCTATAGGCATGTGCCACTGCATCTGTCATGTTACCTTGGTGAACTTGGGTCCCCATGCTTGTACAGCAGATGGTGTTGAGCCTGAGACATCTCCCAACCCCTGAGCTCTTTTACACTAGACTTTGACCTTGGACTTGGTGTTCCAGTTTTAAACTGGTTTAAGGTTAATGCTTGGACCACTCTTGCTACCAGACCCAGTTCCTCATTCTCACTGATGGTGTCTGTTTGCCGGTGAGAATACAGAGGTGCCTGCTTAGCCTCCTGACCTCTCTTGCTTCCCTTATACACTGGTCCCCACTATCGGAATCCCCCTTATCTACATAGTGTTTAGAACGAAGCCCACTTCTGCACTCAGGTCTTTTATGCTTCATTGTCTGCAGCTCTGATTTGCTTCATAGAACACATACTGAGCCTAATAGAGGTCAGAGTGCACACACATTAGTGGGTCTTCCCTGGGCAGAACTCAACCCACTTGCATCAAGCTCATCACTGTCTCGTTAACCCATCTGGCGACTCCACATCCCTTCAAGCCCAGCTTGACTCAGTGAGATTCAGGCAGGGGTTGAAATTTTTGGAGACAGGATTTCTCTGTGTCGCACTGCCTGTCCTGGAATTCACTCTGTAGACCAGGCTGTCCTCAAACTCTGAGATCGGCTTGCCTCAGCCTCCCAAGTGCTGGGATTAAAGGCGTGCACTGTCACTGCCAGGCTTGAATTTCAACTCTTAATTCATCTGGTATGTATTTAAATTCGTCTCTTTACAGCTGCCAGATCTCAGGGAAGGAACTTTCATCCTCTCAGTAGGGGTCTCCCACTTACAGAAGGCGGGTAGTGATAGTCCCTCCACAAAGCCTCTGACCAAGATTAAAGAAGCCCATACAAGTAAAGTTCTGGGTGCTCGGCGTCAACTGTCACCAGCACCATTAAAGACCTGATATCAGTAGGTAAGCAACCAGTGGTGGGCGTTGTTCTGTGGACAGCCTCCAAACAATATCCTAGGAGTGAACTAGAAAGAAGATCATTAGCTTGAGGATTTACCTTGAAGTCAGACCATGTAGTTGAGTGGCTTCTATACGGAAATCTCTGTTGGCCAGTTTTCCATTACTATGGCAAAAATGCCTGGAGCCAAGGGCTTCCAAGGCCTTAAATTGCTAAGCAGTTTCAGAGGTCGAAAGCCTAAGGGCCGATGATCAAACTTGCTTCGATCTTGTTGATATCACAGTGGAAGACATATGTGAAAGGGAGAGACCCACCACGGCAAGACAGAAAGCCAGATACCAGAGAAGGTCCTGTCTTGTTCTTTTACAGCCCCTTTTTAAGGACTAACCCATGAGAACTAGTCCACTCCTTTGAGGATTGGGCTCCCTCAGCCCCTCCCCATAGGCTCCACCTTGAAGTTTCCAACCCTCTCAGTATCACTGAGCCAGAGAACAGGAAACCAAGCTTCCAACGCATGAACCTTCGGGGCACAGACAGGTCAGAGCCAATCCATGACGCAATCTGGCTTTGAAAGAAAAGCAAAGAAACTGGGAAAAAAACAAAAAAACAAAAAAACGAGTCCATTCTCCTTCCCTTGCTGGAGCTGGTAATCACAGCTGACGCACGGCACCCACAGAGCCACTCCGCGTGAGTTACAGCCCATTTAAAGTCACATAAGAACTCACACTGGAGCATTAATGGTGTGACTGTGACTGTGTGTTCTCCCAGACACAGAGCATCTTTTCAAATCCGAGGCCAGGTTGTTTTATTCCCGGAGGCTTTCATTTAGAAATGAGTGGCTCATTAATTATCTTCTTGACTGCAGGATGAATGGTATTGCATTTCATTTTCACATCAGATGAGTCAACTAAAAGGGGTCTTGTTGATGAAAACCATGGATCGCAATTTCTTCCCTGCCTCTTTGCTGTGAGGAGAAGGCCACTCTCCCCCCCCTCCCCCCCAGGAGGCATACTAATCCTCCCAGCAGTGTTTATCTCATTTGTGAATTCTCGGGGCTGTGGTGCTGAGCTGGGAGAAATTGGGATGTCATCTCACCGAGATGACCTGCTAGGACGGCAGCACATGTGGACACTTACTCATGGCCGTCCTATCAGGTAAAGGGGTAAGGTGGAGAGAAAGTAATTAGTTTTGGGTCTATTCCTTTCCACCCGCCCCTCCCCTCCCCCCAGGTAGAACCAGAAATACATTTTAAAATGAAAAGGATATAGAGGAAGCTGAGGAGAAGCCTCAGTGGGTAAAGTGGGGACTTGAGTATAGGTCATAGCACTCATATAGAAAGTGGGATGCTTTATGTGAGGGCTGTGGTACATCCCTATACCTCCTGGGGGTGAGGAGGATTCTTGGGGGCTTATAGTCAGCCAACATCACCAAATTGGTGTACTCAGTGAAAGGCCCTGGTCAAAAATATAAGGTGGAAAGTGATTGAAGAAGGCACCTGATCTCTCTCTGTCTCTGTCTGTCTGTCTGTCTATCTGTCTCTCTCTCTCTCTCTCTCTGTGTGTGTGTGTGTGTGTGTTTGTGTATGTGTCTGTCTCTGTCTCACTCTGTCTCTCTCTGTGTCTCTGTCTCTGTCTCTGTCTCTGTCTCTGTCTCTCTCTCTCTCTCTCTCTCTCTCTCTCTCTCTCTGTCTCTCTCTCTCTCCCCCTCTCTGACACACACACACACACACACACTCTGAGACACACACACACATACACACACACACACACACACACACACCTCATTTCTACCCCATTGTCAGGTACAAGAAGCTTGTAAATAGTCTCTGGAGACAAAGTTTCAAATGCAGTTAAATCACAGTGCAAATTAAAACAGCCCTGAGTCTTTTCTCCTTCTCCTCTGCGAGGCTGATGCATAGAGGTTATTTTTAAGAGTCTAGCTAATTAGCAGGATGGCCTGAACAAATGGGGCAAAACACAGGAGGGTGGGGCTGTCCAACCTCTGCCATCTTAGGAAGGGCATCAGCTTGTCAACTCCCAGCCCTGGCTCTTCAGTGGAGAAGTGACGCACAGGCCTGTGTGGAGGGCGACTGTTGTCTGTGCTTTTCCTTTCTCCTTGTGATGCTTCTGCCTGCTTGTGTCATCACAAGCCGGCTTTTAAAGGTCTTTCCTGAATGGAGCTGGCATGCTTTTCTCCTCCCTTTAACAAAAGCAGTATCTTTTTGCTAGCTTGCTTGCTTTCTTTCTTTCAATAGAACCGTTAAACAGTAGTGGTAAAGGGAACAAAATTTATTTAGAGAGGTATACCTTGAAATATACCCACCAAATCCCACATACTTATAAAACAGAAGCATTTAAATTTATACAATATAACAAAGCAAAATGAACCGGTCAAAAAGACTACCCAAACAATGGGCCCTGGCTGCCTGAGGAGAGAGGAAGCCTTTTGGCTTTTGACTATGGGATCAAATTCTGGTTCCAGTCAAGGACATTGTAATACTATGTAATTTTTTAGTGAGTAATATACTGGAGAATATTTTTGCATGTAATGAAGAAATAACTTGTATTTTTTGCTGTTGTTGTGATTGTGTGTATACGTAAGTACACACATTTGTGTGCACATGCATGTGAAGGTCAGAGAACAGCCTTGGATATCATTGCCAGTAACACCGTCATCTACTTTGAGACAAGGTCTCTCATCACCCTGGAACTCACATATTTGACTAGGCTACCTGAGCATCAGTCTCTAGGCATCCTTCTCCCTTTACCTCCCCGGTGCTAGTGTTATAAGCACAGCATACCACACTACTCCACACCACACCACACCACACCATTTCTGACATTTGTACACATGTTCTGGAGATCAAAGTCACATCTTCATGCTCAAAAGGCAAACACTTCACCCACAAGCCATGTCCCCATCGGTTTTGCAAGTGAATACACAAGATGTCCAATTGATTTTGAACTTCAGATCAACAACAAATATTATTTTAGCATAAATATATCTCAAATACTTTCTGAAACACATTTATGCAGATGGTTTATTCTAAATTGAAAATATCAGAAGTTGAGAAGTATTGATTAGTAATATACTTCGATTACTAATCCTCCCCTCTTAGCCTAGCCTACTTTAAATGTACCAAAAGCACTTAAAATTAGCACACAGTTGGACAAAATTATGGAACACGGGCTGATTCAATAAAGTATTAAATGTCTCACCTGTACACACTGATGTGCATTTTGTAGCCATTGTAGGATACCAGAGCACAAGACACACTATCCAAAGGCATCTGACAACCCATGGTACACTGTGGGGTCCCTGTTGTTTTGTTTCCTTTCAGGATCTTAAAGCTGCCTGGTAACAGTGCCTCATGGCTGTTACTCAGCATCACACGCAACAGAACCAGACCACTAAGATAAGAAACAGAAGACATTCAAAATGATAATGTGTATCACTCACACACCATTGCAAAGTTTAAAATATACATATATTTGAGCCACTGCAAGTTGGAGAATGCCCATGCTAAAAAAAAAAAAAAATGATTGTTGCCAATCTAGAACTCAGTTTTAGCCTGAAGTTTGTTTGGTAGTCCTACTTCCGGGCTTTGGCCTAGTCACCTGGTGCTTTAGCATCCTTGAGGAGAAGCCCTGAATTTCCTTTCATCTGGAGGGTCATGAAGAAAAACAGAAGAAATAGGGTAAAGCCTTGGTTTTCCAGTAACGCGGACAGAGTATGGCCAATACAAGGCAAAGACTAGAGGCAAGTCAGGCCCTGTAATGAATCCTGCCCACCACTGACCAGAGAGTAGAACTATTTCCTCACGTCAGTTCTCAGCCTGAATCAGTGTCCAACCCAGATGTGGGTGGAAGAAGCCAGCTGTCCATGTGGGGGCTTCTTACAGCAGTTGTTCAATGAGCTCAGTCTGTCACCATCCAAAAAGAGAATTCCTTTCAGTCAGGCAACGTCAGACTGGCAACCTTATTTCGACATTCTTTACAATCCCTTAAACATGAATTAAGGGTAAGGAATGTACCTCCGTTGGTAGAGTGTTGGCCTGCACACATGAGTTCTTGAGTTCAATACTCTGCACTGCAAAATTCAGGTTCCGTATGCATGGCTGTGGTCTCAGCACTCAGGAAGCAGAGAGATAGAGGCAGGAGGGTCAGAAGTTCAAGGCCACCCTTGGCTACATCACCATTTTGAGGCTAATCTGGGACACAGGAGACCATGCCACAAAACTAAACAGGGCCTAGGAAAATTTTCAGTGAGTCAGGGCGCTTGCTTCCAAGCCTAGCCGCCTGAGTTCAATGCCTAGGACCCACAGAGTGGAGGAAAAGAACTGACTCCTTCAAGTTGTCTTCTAACTTATGGGTGCTAGGATATGTGTGCTCATTCACACACACACACACACACACACACACACACACAAAACACATAAATAAATAAATAAATAAATCCCCTAATATTTAAATTGAGGTTAAGTGTAGTCAGTTTTATTAAAATATTCTTTGGTGTTTGTTTTGTCTATGTGTGATTTAAATTCTCTATGAACTTTGTGATAAGGACTGAGCACCCATGTAGCATGTGTGTGTGTGTGTGTGTGTGTGTGTGTGTGTGTGTGTGTCTTCTGTTTATTTTTCAAGTCAGTCATATCTAATTCATTGCTGACAAAATAATAGCTAGTTATTTGGTTGGGACAATTGGTTTCTAATTTGAACAAGTGGTTGCAAATTGAGTCTATAATGGTACTTCAAAAATGCTATTTGAAAGATAAATTATCAAATGTTATAAGAAAGATCTTTCAGGTGAGCTATCTCTCTATCCCATTTGCTAAACATCAGTCTGATCTCCTAAACACGACGGTGCAGACAAGAGAATTTTGATAGTTCTTTCTGCTTGTCTTGATCTTCCAACAGACAACAAAGCAACCTCAGACCAGAGAGAGCATCTGCATGAAAATTACAGATTAGACAAAATCACTTTAAAAAAATGTGGACGGGGAATTATGTCATTTTATTGTCAAATATACAAGTTGCTTTGTGATTACATATAGGTATATGCGTGTGTCGAGGTCATTGGTCAAACTCCTGTGTCATTCCTCAAGAGCTCCCCACCTGTGTTGTGACACAGGGTCACTCACCAAAACCTGGTGTTCTGCTCTGCCCTAGTTTGTGGATGAGGAACTGAGACTTAGTGACATTAAATAAATCATCAGAGAACATATTAGTAAAGGTTGAGCTGAGCATTGACTCTGAGCTAGAGAACTCAGATGCATACACTTCCCTACTGTTAGCTGTAAGACCAAGATGACCTAGTAACAGAAATCACACAAGACGTACAAACATCTTCCCTTCAGATGTGGAGTAATGAGCTGGATGTGGTGGCCCATGCCTTTAATCTCAGGAATCAGGAGGCAGAGGCAGGTCCATCACTGTGAGTTCGAGGCCAACCTGGTCTACTGAGATACCAGAAGCACTAAAATTGGATTTCAGGGTTACTGGGGCAAAGATTAAGAAATAGGCCTACAGGAGATAATGTGGCCAGCTGCAAAGAGTAGCCCCACCAGAGATAGCATTGCCTCGTGACTGACCCGAAGGGTCCCACCAGCGATAGAGTTGATAAGAAACCCAGTTTTATGGCCATATTCTTTCCTGCCCATCGGAGATAGGGTTAATAAGAAAATAGACACTTTCCTGGACAAGGTAGTGAACAAAGAGAACAAAGAAAGCTAAACCATGGGTGGTCATGGAGCCTTTTTCTGTAGCTTGTCACCTTTATAGGCATTAGACCTCTTTATGTTACTCAACCAATAGATGCTCGCCAGGTTGGAACTCCCCTGCTTTGGGGCGCTGGGAGGGATAGGGATCTGTAAATTTACCCTCAGCCCAAATATTGAGACTCTCTCTGATGCCACTGTGTTGGTGACTGGTCAGAGCCCAGCTCTGAGTCGATTAAAGGTCCTCATGCATATTGCATCGGTATTGAGTCCTGGTGGTTTTTTGAGGGCCTTGTGTTCTGGGTACAGCGCTACCAAGTGAGTCCAGGACAGCCAGGGCTACACAGAGAAACCCTGTCTCAAACAAACAAACAAAACAAAACAAAAACAAGCAAACAAAAAAAAAATGAAGTAGTGGCAAAAAGAAGATAATCGTGCTAAATAAAATGAAGACAGAGTAAAATGTGGTTTAGGTGGCTTGACTCTGTGTCAAAATGCGAAATTACTTCAAATGCACTTTAAGTTTAGCTGACTGCCCTAGCAGCCAAATAGAAAGAACAGCAATCTGAATTATATATTTCTTTCTGGACTAAAAATCCAATGCCCAGAGCACAGATGTTGGGAAGCCAGTTGGGAAGCAAGCCCATCTGTACAAATGTCCTTCTTTCTATTCTGTGATGGAAGAATTTGTAGCCTAGAGCCTTAGTTTAAAGAGGAGATAGCTCAGCTATGACTATGACTTAATGTTGAATTTGTAGAAATATTATTGGTTTCATGGACACTTATTCTAACTGAGGCTGTACTGCATTTTGGGGATCATAAATTATCATTTCTAAAGATATACTTTTTGCACGGTAGAGGTTTGACACATGTGTATATAGCCCACCTTGACATGTTGAAAGATGAATAGTCCATTGAAATTCATTCAGGATGTTTTGGCAAAAGGCTGAGCAACATTACCATCTAAATAGTACCAATTAATAATCTTGTACAGGTATCATCAAACTTTTCCTATGAAAAGCCATGTCGTCTCAGCTGCAGTTCCTCAACTCTGCCATTGCACGAAGGTCAGCAGAGACAATACATAGAAGACTATGGCTGTGTGCCAATAAAAATTTATTGAAAAATACCTGTTAAAGGGCCAAATCTGGATTACTAGGTATTACAATGATGATGTGCCTTCATCTAGATGTCCACATGAACCTTATATCACAGGCCTCCCAAGGAGAATTTCCTCAAAACTATGCATAGTCTTCCCTATTGCTAAGTCAAAGTTTCTTTATTATTTTACAATTATATTTATATGCTTTATGCACGTGTACATATCTTCATGTGTACAGGTAGGGTGTGTGTGTGTGTGTGTGTGTGTGTGTCTGTGTGTCTGTGTGTCTGTGTGTCTGTGTGTACCTGAGACTGACATTGGGTGTCTTCCTCAATTGCTTTCCACCTTATATATTGAGACAGGGTCTCTCACTTGAACTCAAGGCTTGTGCTGTAGCTAGCCCAATTTGTTCTGGCAATGCCCTTTCTCCATCTCCCCCAGTTTGGGCTACAGGCATGCCACTGCTTCCACACAGCAGTATCTGGGTGCTGGGAATTGAAACTCCAGCCCTTAAACTTGCACAGTCACTGAGCCATCTCCTCATCCCTGTAAAGCTCCATTATGAAGCAAGGAAGGCAAGAAGCAGGGTTTATGCAGTGAGGATATGGGGCAACTGCACACACATGACTAGGCTGAAGGCTTCCAGTTATAGGCACTAAGGGATGTGGAAACCCAGTGGATATTGTGCCTCACACACCCAGAGGAAGGGTGCCATTTCCTAATTCTTTCCGTCAAAGGAGGTGCCTTTTTCTAATTTATCCACTGGGAGGGACGTCTTTTTCTCATTCCTTCAAGGGTGTGGGCTGTGCTCAGAGAGGCCCTGTGAAACGTAAGAACCAGACTCATGCCCTCCCCGTTTTTGTGGGCTGCAGCTCAGAAAGCAACGTGTGCATAGATCTTTAATAAAAATTAATTGGGAGCCATTAGGTTTGGTGCCGCCTTTTAGAGAGAAAACGATTTAGGACTGAAAATTATTAAGGGCCTCTGCTAACAATTGCCTGTTGCAAGCAGAATGCATGAGAACGTGCTTGCCCTTTAGCTGTGGTTTCCGTAAAGCTGTCATAGGCATTTTGAAATCTCAGTCCTCTAAAATATCTAGGGAAATTTTATGATTTCAATAAAGAACCATTACTCCTGAGGGTGTCAAATGCTGATTTTGGCTGGCCATTCCGTCTTTTGGATGAGATTTACCAATGTACTGATTCATTAAACTTTTTTTCTTTTGTTTACTTTCTGGCTTTTTGTTATTTTCAAAAGTTATCATTGAAATTTAAATAAATTTAATACATTTAAATAAAAAAAAAAGAACAAACTGAAGTCCATTGAGGAAGAAGGTAATCCCAGTTAAGGTTAGAAAAAAAAAATCTTTGTACCTTTTCTTATGTTGTATTTGTATGTTTTGTTTCTAGTTTTCTTGTGTTGTATTTGTGTGTATGTCTTTAATCTGATTGAACTGAGCTCTAGACAATGAGGTAGATATTTGACTTTCTTTCCCATCTAAGTGCTTAACTGCCTTTCATTCTTTGTTGCCTGTTAGTATATTTAAGAGTGTGCAGAAAATGCTGTCTGGGCACCTCTCCTTGAAGGGCTCAGATTACTAAGAAGATATTGATATCAACATGAAGGTTTATTTACTGTTTCTCCAAAGATATTCAGAATTGAAACTGTTATTTCTTAAAGCCTAGTTGCCTGATGATATTGGATGCTTGGACTGCTCCTGTGGTCTGGTACCATTGTGTTGACTTGGGTCAAGACACCAGTAGTTCGACACACTCTTTGTTGGTTGAAAAGCCAGCTTAGGCTAAGTGTGTTATGTTAACATGTGGCCTGATCAGTTTGTACCCACAGACCATGTCTTTTATAGTGGTGCACTAGGATAATTATGTGGAAAGGGAATTAACAGACCTTCCCTAGAGGGCTTCAGGGACCACTGAAAGATTGCAAAGTCCTATAAGGGAGTTAGTAGCACTCGTCCTTTCTTCATGGTTTCTGGTTTCTGTTCCTTGGCCTGGCATGAAGGGCTTTGCTCTACAAGGCCTCCCTGCCACTATATGCTATCGAACACCCCAGAAGCAACAGAGCCAAGTGAGTCAGGTTGAGCCCTTAAAGCTGTGAGCCAAGACAGATGCACCACCCGGCTGCTCACAACAACGATGGCAATGTGCTTTAAGCTCATAAGCAGGTTGAGAATTGTGCACTGTGGGAATTGGTCTCATTGTTTATTTGTGTGAATATGTTCATGTGTATTTTCATGTGAGCATGTTCATGTGTGAGCATGCTCATGTGTGTGTGTGTGTACAAGTATACACAAGTATATATATATGTGTACAAGTATACATATATATGTGTATATGTTTGTGTGTGTGTGTTAGAGGCCAGAGGTCAAACTCAGGTTTCTTTCTCAATCACTCTCCATTTTATTTTTTGAGACAGTGTCTTCCCTGAAACTGGAGCACACCAGTTTCTCTAGTATAGCTAGTCAGTTAGCCCCCAGAAGTTCTTCTGTGTTTAACCCCACATCGCTGGAACTGTAGGTGTGTGCTGCCACACCCACTTGTATGTGGGTACAGGGGACTGATAAGCCCCTCCCCACCCCATTTTCTTTTCAGCTCTATAACTCTTGGTGCAAACATTCAGTGGAATATGTGTTTGGTCCTAAGAAGGAGAATGTCAAGGCTACATCTTCCATCATTTTTTTAACCCTCCTCTACGGTAGCTTATCTATGTTTATAGAATCATCAGATCCCACTGATACAACCCATTTTGCTTGAATAGAATTTTAAGACTATAAATTAGGAAATTTCAACTTCAAATATACGAACACCATATCACTCTTCTGCAGTAGATTATGATAGTAACCTTACTTTCTGTGTTACTTTCCTTCAGTTCAGTTCATTTTTATATACTCAATCATAAAACTGTAAAAACAGGATGATCATTGTTACCAGTACTTTGTAATGCTGTGACAACTTGTTAGGCAAGAAAGAGCACACCTGAGGCACAGACTTAAGGCATAGCTCTGCAGGGATATTAATGACCTTGACAGGGAAGCTCAGCGAGTAAAACACAGGCCTGAGGATAATACCTGGTTCTTAGCCACTGCAGCACCAGAGGGAAATAATAGACCAAGTGAGCTGTCCTAAGGAAACTGGGTATTGCATGGAGAGACTAGCGAAACCATGCAGCGATCAAGGGATGCTCGCGATGGTTGCTAGGAGGAGGAGAATGAGCATACGCGGAGAGAAGAATGCTGCATCCATCTTCAGAATGTCACTTTCTGTTGTTGAAGAAAGTGCCTTCCAATCTAAGTTGTTTCTTAATGGAATGCATTTGCTTGCATCCTTGGCGATTGAAATTGTTTGAAATATGTCAAGTATCTTTGATTCAAGTAAAAAAAAAATAACATTTTTGAGTGTAGGGCTCAGTTCTCAGCATCCACATGGTGGCTCAAAACTATCTGTAACTCGAGTTCCAGGAGATCTGACACCTTCTTCTGGCTGCTATGGGCACCCAAAGCGTGCATGTGGCGTACATACATATATGAAGGGAAAACATCCACACATAAAAATAATGAGTTGCTTAACAATTTTTAAAAATCACTGCTTTAAAATGTGCCCCTTTGAAAAATATGTATTTAAACCCAATGAACCCTCTCCAGGTCTAAAATGAAGGTGGACACTGATTACCACTACACGAAAGCATGTGTGGAAACACAGAGAGTGAAGTGACAACGAAACGTGTATTATACTCAGCAGAAGCAGAAGTGATGAACATCGACCGCAAAAGAGTCAGCCCTCACAAGCCCAGTACCTCAGAAGTCTCTGCACATTGAGACAGCTCACAGGCTGCCAGCATCTTTCTTTTGTTTAATTAATTTATTCAGATTACACCTCAATTACTATCCCCTTGCTTGTCTCCTCCTGTTCCTTCCTCCCTCCTTTTTTCACCCCATTCCCCTCCCCTAGGTCTGTGACAGAAGGGGACCTCCTCCCCCACCATATGGTCACCACTTATCAAGTCTCATCTTGGTAGTCTGCCTATTCTTTCTCTGAGTGCTACAGGCCTCCCAAGTAAGGGGAAATGGTCAAATACAGGGCACCAGAGTTCATGTCAGAGTCAATCCCTGCGCTCCATACAACTGTGGATAATGTCCTGTCCCTTGGCTAGATCTGAGTAGGGGTTCAATATTTACTGCATGTATTGTCCTTGGTTGGTGCAGTAGTTTGAGCAGACGCACCTGGGTCCATATCCGCCCATCATGATATTCTTCTTATAGGTTTCTAAGAACCTCTGGATCCTTCTATTTCCCCATTCTCCTGTACTTCTCTCACCTAGAGTGCCAATAGGAGGTCCCTGCATCTATCCCAATCTCCTGGTAAATGAAGACTTTCAGGGGGTATCCCTGTTGGGCGAGTGTCCAATTATAAGTCAGTATATACCATTCCGAGTCTGGGTTAACTCACTCAGTATGATCATTTCTAGTTCCATCCATTTGCCCACAGATTTCATGAGTTCTTTGTTTTTAATTGCTGAGTAGTATTCCATGGTGTAAATGCACCATCGTTTCTTTATCCATTCTTTGACTGAGAAACATTTAGGCTATTTCCAGGTTCTGGCTATTATGAATAAGGCTTCTATGAACATGGTTGACCATATGTCCCTGTTGTGTGGTGGAGCACCTTCTGGGTATATTCCAGGGAGTGGAATAGCTGAGTCTTGATGAATCCCTATTGCCAGTTTTCTGAGAAAGTGCCAGATTGATTTCCAAAATGGTTGTACAAGTTTGCACTCCCACCAGCAATGAAGGAGTATTCCCCTTTCTCTACATCCTCACCAGCATGTGCTATCACTTGAGTTTTTGATCTTGGCCATTCTGATGGGTGTAAGATGGAATCTCAGAGTCATTTCTATTTGCATTTCTCTGATGACTAAAGACATTGAGCATTTCTTTAAATGTTTGTCAGCCATTTGATATTCCTCTGTTGAGAATTCTCTGTTTAATTCTGAGGGCCATTTCTTAATTGGGTTATTAGGTTTAATTTCTTGAGCTCTTTATATATTTTGGATATTAGACCTTTGTCAGATGTAGGGTTGGTGAAGATCTTTTCCCAGTCTGTAGACTGTTGCTTCATTCTGTTGACAGTGTCTTCTGCCTTACAGAAGCTTCTCAGCCTCATGAGGTCCCATTTATTAAGTGTTGACCTTAAGGCCTGTGCTGTTGGAGCTCTGTTCAGGAAGTTGTCTTGGTTTTTGACAAAGACCCCAAATCTATTCAATGGAAAAAGGATAGCATCTTCAGCAAATGGTGCTGGTCTAACTGGATGTCTACATGTAGAAAAATGCAATAGACCCATATTTATCACCATGCACAAAACTCAAGTCCAAGTGGATTAAAGACCTCAACATAAAACCAGAGACACTAAATCTGTTAGAAGAAAAAGCATCCTGCTTTCTTCAGTCACCCCAGATGGCCAACTCTGAAGTTAGCAAAACAGGGACCCCCACAGGCATGTGAAGCATTGGTGCTCCTGCCACAGCTTACAGTTGGAAAAAATGGGCTAAGTCTCTTTTGCAAGATACCACAGCTTACATCACAGTTGCTCATCACCATGGGCTATGAGATAGAAATTCAGTGTTGCTGCATCCAAGGGGCATGGGACTGTTATACAAAATGCAGCCCTTCCCAGAGCCCTATCCTGACATCTCTTAAGGCATGTCCAGGTCTCTCTTTTGTCTGACTGTTACTTTCATGGGAAACTCCTCCCATTCCTGTTGATCTGGTGCAGTTTCATCGTGGTTCCCTCTCTCTCTCTCTCTCTCTCTCTCTCTCTCTCTCTCTCTCTCTCACACACACACACACACACACACACACACACACACACACCTCCTTTACAAGGTTGCACCATCCTTGGTCATGATGACACCTAGTATTTTTCCCACATGACATCCTTCCTAAGAACTTCCCAAACTGGGGCAAAAGGGCTGCTTTCTATGCCTGACTCTGCTTCTTCTCCTCCCCTTTCCTTACCCTGCACATCCTCAGTCACAAGCAGCTTTCTTCTGACAGTCAGCTCTTGTTTTTTCTGCACATGCCCAGCCCTTTAACACTGCCATTTAGCACCTGTTTACATAGAAAGACCCCAGCCCACACAACAGAAGAAACAGAGATGAGAGAGGAAGGACAGAGCAGAAAAGCAGTACTCTACAACTCCTGGAGCCTACCGCAGCTGTGCTTGCAGCTGGCTGGGTGAGCATCTCTTTGGGGACTAAAGCAAGTTGATTTGAGTCTCTATCATTTTCAATCAAAACTCTCTACTGCTCTGCTGTCTTGTGTAGTGCTGGAGCCTCAGAGCCAGTCCTTATCATACGATCTATGGGACCAGACCTGTATCCTTTAGCAATAGTACATGCATGTGTCAAGGAGGGCAAGATGTTCAATATCAAGTGTTGAGGAAAATGAGGGTGGTACAAACTCAGGCTATTTACACAGAGTGTAGCTTGCTGCATCTGCTATTTCTCTAATAGCTGGGACCAAATACCTGGCAAGAAGCAAGATAATGGAGGAAGGGTTCGTTCTGGTTCACCGTTGGAGAGGGCTCAGTGACTCCCACACCATGGAAGTAGAGACAGGTGCATCCCCTGGGGCTGGTTAACTGGCCAGCGAGACTAGCTGACACGCTCCAGTCCAGGAAGAGACCCTGTCTCAAAACCAACAACAACAAACCAACAAACAACAAAATGGTGGACAGACTGTGCCTGAGGAATAACACGTGCGATTGTCCTCTGCTCCCCTGCCACACACACACCTGCACCCACATACATGCGCACTCACATGCACATGAACACACACAGAAACAGCATTTAGGTGAACACATATGATCCAGAGCAGAGTGATATCATAAGAGGAAATGCAGCTCAAATAATTGCTTCCACTGTGCTCCATACAAATGTGAGCATGTAAATCAGGTACCACCACAGCTGCTGGAGAGATGTTATGCTGACAAGTATTTGGCAAAGAGATAACAGTTGCTGCGTGTATCGCTGATGAAATGAGATTTCATCCATTTGAGCTCTAATTGGCTGACACGCGACATCACAGACAGGTCCTACATTGTCTCCACTGCTCAGAAATAGGAGATTTAAAGCAATATGCACAATGTCTGAAAATCAGCTAGCTTAATGAACCAGAAAATTAGACCTTTCTATCTCTTTATTTAACATCCAGTTCCCTGAATATATGTGAGTTCATTCCAAAGGTGCAAATTTTAAATAAATACTGCTAAATTCATTTAAAACAAGACCAGAGAAAACCTTGTGTTTTTAGAAGACATTGTTATTAATTGTGTATTGTTTAGGTGATAAATATTTAATCTTTCTTCTGTTAGTTATAGTTTAGACTTTGCAACACTGTGTCAAAGATAATCAAATTTTTCCTCTAAGACATAGCACTGACATTCAGAGAAACAAGGATAAAGCTACCCTTCTGCTCCTGTCAATCATTTGCTGTGGGTAGGGATGGAGTTTTCACCAGCAGAGGACATTTGACAACGTAGGGAGACCTATTTGATTGTCACGGTTGGGATGGGAGGTCCTGTATGTGCCTCTTGTAGATAGAGACCACTGATTGCTGCAAATGTCTAGAAATGTCTAGGACAGACCCTCAGAGACGGTTCCTCTAACTTACAACTGTGGTGGCCCTAAGGCCAGTAGACTTTGAGCTCTGCAGATGCATCTCACACATGCACAGAACCAGAGAGTGCTGAGTTTACATGTACATGTCCCCAAACATGTATACTCAGCACTTAATTCAGTCATTTCTAACATGAGATCACATTCCTTCTCTTACAAATTAGGTTTTTATTGGTTTATTTTTATTTTTGTTTTTGGTTGTTGTTATTTGGTCAGTTGGTTCGTTGACTTTTATAAGATTAGACTAAAATATTCTGGATCAAATGAATTTTTTCTTTAATGTATCATGATGACTTGAATTTTGCATCAGCAATAAAGATGGTGGAACTAAACACTACCATGTAGTCTTAAGGAGCATTGCTAGAAATGACTTTAAATGGCTCAAGCATTATTATTGGCTTCAGGAAGATATACTTCCCACTTGAAGCCCAAAGCATCTGATTAGCTAATGGATTTCTAAACATTCACCTATTAGGTCAAAGTATTGAAAAATCTACTTGAGTTGTTAGTCTGTGGTCAGAGCCAAAGGTGGATAAAGGCAAGAGGTGGAAAGTCAAAGGTCAGTATAGATGAGCTCTTGTTTCCATGGAATATTATTTATTAATATTATTAATTAAAGTTAAATATTAATACTATTGTCTTTTGTTCTGAGGAGGAATTTTTTTTTTTTTTTTGGTTTTTCGAGACAGGTCTCTCTGTGTAGCCTTGGCCATCCTAGACTCACTTTGTAGACCAGGCTGGCCTCGAACTCACAGCGATATGCCTACCTCTGCCTCCTGAGTGCTGGAATTAAATCTTACACAATTTATGGAGATAAGTTGGATTTCAGTGTTACAGAATTTCTCTTTAATAGTCTACACCTGGGGCTGGAGAGATAGGTCAGAGGTTAGAAGCCCTGACTGCTCTTCTAAAGGTCCTGAGTTCAATTCCCAGCAACTGCATGGTGGCTCACAACCATCTATAATGAGATCTGGTGCCCTCTTCTGGCTTGCAGGCAGAATACTGTATATATAATACATATATACATAAATACATAGATAAATAAATAAAAGTTTTTAAAAAGTAATAGTCTATACCTGCTTTCACTTTGGATTTTTTGTTTATTTTGCCTTAAAACATTATTATTATTATTATTATTATCATCATCATCATCATCATCATCATCATTATTATTATTATTATTTTATTTACAATTAATGTATGTGCCTGCATGGTCTGTGCATGGGCACTTATACTACTGAACATGTTTGTAAGGATCACAGACAACTTTATAGTCAGCTTTCCCTTTTGCATGGGTTCTGGGGATCAAACTAAGGCTTGCATAGCAAACACCTTTACTCGCTGAGCCATTTCATCAGCCCTCATTTTTACTTTTATTCTTTTTAAAAATATTTTTTAATGAATTCCTCAAGAATGCCATATGGTGCATTTTGATCACATTTGCTCCCCTAATCTCCTCCCATATCTATCCTCATCACCTTCCTACCCACTCAACTTTGAGTTCTCTTGTTTTTTCCTTCATTGAGTCCAGTTTGTGTTGCCTACCAACTCTTGGGAGTGGGGCCTGCCATGGCGTGTGGTCAGCCTATCATAGCTCACACATCGAATGCTCCTTCTATCTGCATCTATGAAATACCAATACCTCCTCAGCCAGGGGTAGGATTCTGTGCCCACCTCCCTGCCTCCACGCTTGAATTTTGCCCAGCCCCAGCTCACCTAAAGTTGTAATTCCTGCCTTGATGAAAGTGTGAAACAATGTCAACAAGTCTGTTTGCACCATATCAGACAGAGCTAATCAGTAGAGAGAGCAAGGTGAGGAGCAGAGTGAAACTGGCCCAGAAGACTGCGTGTGGCTCCTGAGAAGATGAAGCCTTGAGCTAGTTGGGAGAGCCTGTGTTGGAGAGTGGACCTTCCGGAACTGTTCTTATGCATGTGCACATTATGATATTAGCAAGTGCAGCCAAGATCCCTCCAGTAAATAACTGATTAATGAAGGACACTTGCCTGACAGTGCAGAGGGCAGTTGAGCCGGCCCTGGAACCAATGGATACACTGAATGAGCACCACTCAGAATTTCCCTATAGGGAAAGATTTGCTTCTCAGATAACTCTAAGATAAGTGTTAAAGGGTGATGACGTCAGTCTGTCCCCTATGGAACAGATTGACTTCAGCCTCCACATGTTGTCTCTGTCCCCTTTATCATCCACAGTAACCATGCTTTAATTAGGTAGGGTGTTTTTAAACTTCACAAAGCATGGTCAAGTTCAACTTATCTGCTTTCTTGTATTATACTGTAACTGCCAGGTGATTGCCCAAACAGAATGCTAGGAAGAGGGATGTACTAATTTCTAGAAAGAAATTAGATGTTAGTGAAAGGATCTAAAGATAACTTGGGAGGAAGCTGAGGAGATGGCTCAGCCAGTAAAGCCTTTATTGAACATGAAAAAGGGTCTGAGGTTTGATCCCCGTGTGGAAAAAGGTCAGGCCATGTGGGCCATGTTTGTGTATCTAGTGCTTGGGAGGTAGAGTTAGGCAGATCCCCAGGGCTTCTGGCCAGCCACCTAGCCTACCTGGAAAGCTCCAAGGCTAGTAAGAGGCCCTGCCTCAAAATCAGAGTGGATGGCACCTGAGGAATGACACCTGAGACTGTCCTATGACTTCCACATGCATGCACACACATGAACACATGCACCTGTGCACCTAAGTGTACCCATATACACATGTGCATGCACACACACAAACACATGTGCCTGCATGACCAAGTGTGCCCGTACATACATGTGCAGGTGTACACACACACACACACACACACACACACACACACACAAATACGTACAAAAAGTTGAGGTGTATGAGATACTTATTTTCCTCAAAGATTATGGACCCCTTCTATGCTGGCAAAGGAGTGGAAAACACTTGGTAATGTAAAACAAACAAACAAACAAACTAAGTGATTTCTAAGTACAAAGGTGAATAGCAATGGGAATAACTGGGGAATTCTCTCTTTTGTGTCTGTTTTTCATTTGTTTGTTTTAGAGATGCTGGGGCTTGAACCCAGAACCTTCAGAATGCCAGACAAGTACTTGCCCCTGAGCTACAGCCCCAGTCTTGACTAATTTTTGTGACTTTCTTTCTCAAAAAAAAAAATTGAAACTTGGTGTTTACTGTACACTTACAATTCCAGAGCATTCTGGACATGGGTTAAAAACTAGCAAGGGGCCTGGAGTTGGCTTCTGAAACTGTATATGCTATTTCTCTCTAAAACTGCATCTTTCTCTGGTTTACAAAAAAAAAATTAATACACTCACCATAATAAGAGACTAATAGCTATGTCGGCAAACCCCTCAACTATAAAACCTCCTAAGTGGAGTTTAAAACAGCGGGGAGCATTTGTCTGTACGTTTCCCATTACTGCTTTGAATTGTATGAGATGAGATTATATGGCGTATTTTAACATTAGGTGTCAAAAGAAGGCATAAAACCCTTAAAATATATGAGGCTCTAAACTTATATTTAGATATTTCACTATGTAAAAAAGACAAGCTTGCAGAAAGAAATGAATAGAAGGGATGTGCTTAGGCAATTTTGGGAGTTAAATCAAAGAAGGAGTGCTGTTAGAGGTGGGATTTCTACCCAGGACCAGGGCATGAAGACGCATCAGCCAAGGCAAGGGCCGTGTGGGCGTATGGTATGCGCTGGATTGAAAAGAGCCAGAAACTATAAATAGTGTGTGTGTTGTTACAGCAGCATTGGTTCTTTCCACAAACACTCCTGAACTATTGGGGAAAAAAAGAAAAAAAGAAAAGGTGCCCTGCATGATCGAAGATGACAACGAGTCTTTTCTGTGTCCATTGTATTTCCATAACTTAAGCTACTTGTGTCCCTCATTGGTGTTACAAAGACTCGGGGACCAAATTGAAAGTTTATTCTTTGTCCATGTGCCTCACAAAATTATGACTGTTGTTTCATTACTCCAAGAAGGATGTCTCTTTTGATCTTAACAGAAGGGAAGAGACCAGCCCCACGGCGGCACCCACAGAGCTCCAGAGGCGACTTTCTCGCTGTAGTATAAGTAAATCTTTCGGAATGATACCTCGCAAAACTGCTCGGACTGTGTAAGCAAATAAGACACTGCGAGTAATCCAAGAAGCAGCCCTTGTCAGCTGCTTCCCTCTACCCAGCCTCTTCCTTCTCAGTCTCCTCTGCTGGGTTCCTAGTGCAGGCACCTAATGGGGCAAGTCAGAGCTGAAATTCTGAAAGGCCCAACGTGAATCCAGGCATTCACTGTCAGGTCCAGTTAGAGGCGGCTACAGAAGCGGCAGTGCTGTTTGCTTAGCTGTAGACAGACTCTCCAAGAAAACATTCTGGTCAGCCAGGCATAATTTGGCCAGGACAGCACGTACTCTGTAAAAATCCCTCCCTGCCACCCCCACCTACCCAGCAAGGCACCTGGTGTTCCCATACCATGGAACTCCAGGGACAAAAATTCACATTATGGTATAAAAGGATCCCAAGTAATGTAGTCTGAATCCGCAGCCTCCACAAGACTGTGATAGAATTGAGAGTCTCCACAACATAACCACAGAGAATACGGGAAAGGGGAAACAGAGGAAGAAGGACAGGGCAGAAAAAAAATGATGAAAGCAGATAACGTCATGTTGATCTCCACAATAAGTAGTAACATGGCTTCTGTTACAACAGTAGAAAAAGGCTAGAGGGAGGCCCTGAACGGCCCTGAAAGCAGCCCAGTAGTAACACCAGTCATTTTCACGAGCACTGCACTAGCTGAGCAAGTCCTATGGGAATTAAGAGGATAGCTCAGTCAGCGTAGTGCTTAACTGGCAAGCATGAGCACCTGTGTTCAATGCCTCAGAACCTAGTTTTAAGGTGAAACAACAAAACAAAACAAAACACGCCATGCTATGATTGGGGCATGTGTCTGTAACCCCAGGACTGGGAAGGTAGAGGCAGGAGAACCCCTGAAGTTCGCTGGCAAAGCAGCATAGCCTCCTGCTCAGCTTCAGACCAATGAAAGGTCTTGTCTCAGAAAATAAGGTGGATGAACACCTAAGAATGACAGCAAAGAAAGTCCTCTTGATATGCACGTGGCTACGTGTGTGTGCACATGTCTGCATACATGTGTATACCTGCAAACATACACGTAGAATTTTTCCGCTGTATGTAAGTCACTGACTGGGGACTCTTAAATTGTACATAATAATGGGTGTGCCTTGATGTGGTAAATGTATTTTTTTTAAAAAAAAAATATGTCTCTGCCCTTTCTTGTTAGGGGATTGTGATGTCTGCGCCATGAAAGTCGTGCGTGGCTGTTCTTGTCATTATTCTATTACTTGGAAGAGATGCTATGACCATGAGGACCCATGTAAGAGAAAGTATTTATCTAGGACTTACTTACAGCTTCAGAGGCTTAGTCCATTATAATCCTGGCGGGGAGCACGGTGGGAGGCAGGTGCTAGAGACGTAGCTGAGCTATCTCCTGACCCACCCTGGTCCATGGGTGAGAGAGTCTAGCCCAGGCATGGGCTTTTGAAACCCCAAAGCCCACCTCCAGTTGATGCACTTCCTTCCACAAGGTCACATCTCCTAATCCTTCTAATCCTTTCAAAGAGTGCCACCCTTGAGACTAAGCATTCCTATGTGCGCCTGTAGAGGACATTCTTACCCAGACCACCACAGTGGCTGTCCTGGCTAGTTTTATGTCAACTTGACACAAGCTAGAGTCATCAGAGGGGAAAGGACCTCACTTGAAAAAGTACCTTCAACACACAAGGAGAGCAACATAGCCAACAAATCTGGGTCTGGGGGGCCCTGCAGAGACTGATGCATCAACCAAGGACCACGCATGAAAATCACCTAGACCCTCTTCTTAAATGTAGTTGATAAGCATCTCAGTCTCCTTGTGGGTCCCCTAATATTGGGAGCAGGGGTTGTCTTTGACATGGGCTCTGTTGCCTGTTCTTTGTTCACTTCCTCCTAGTGAGGCAGCCTTGCCAGACCACGGAGGAGGAGAACGCAGGCAGTCTGATGAGACTTGATAGGCTGAGGTAAGATGGTAGGGGAAGAGGGCTCCCCCTTTCTGAGGACTAGGGGAGGGGGGAGGGGCAGAGGGAGGGAGAAGGAGGCTGGGAGGAGAGGGCTACATAAGGTGAATAAATTTTTTTTAAAGTGGTAAGAAAGAAAGAAGCCAGGCGTGGTGGTGCACATCTTTAATCCCAGCACTTATGAAGCAGAGGTAGGTGGATTCTGTGAGTTTGAGGCCAGCCTGGTCTACAAAGCAAGTCAGGACGGCTAAGATAACATAGATAATATAAATATCTGTGTCAAAAAAAAAAAAAAAAAAGAAAGAAAGGAAGGAAGGAAGGAAGGAAGGAAGAAAGAAAGAAGAACAAGTGCCTTCATAAGATTGGGTTGTAGAGCTGGTTGTGGTGGCTCACACCTTTAATCCCAGCACTTGGAAGGTAGAAGTAGGCAGATCACTGCAAATTCAAGGTCAGCCTGGTCTACAAAGTAAGTCTAGGACGGCCAAGGCTACACAGAGAAACTCTGTCTTGAAACATCCTTCCCCCCAAAAATAAGATTGGGCTGTAAGCAAGCTTAATTAGTGATTAATGCTCCCATTAATGGCCCAGCCCCTATTGGGTGGTGCCATCCCTGGGCTGGAGGTCCTGGGTTCCAAAAGAAAGCAGGCTGAGCAATCCTTGATGCATTCCTCCATGGCCTTGGCATCAGCTCCTGTCTCCAGGTTTCTACCCTGTTTGATTTCCTGATCTGACTTCTTTTGATGATGAGCTGTGATGCAGAAGAGTAAGGGAAAAACAAAAACAAACCTTTCGGGCCCCAAGTTGCTTTGGTCATGGTGTTTCATCACAGCAACAGAATTCCTAACTAAGACAAGGCAGTGTGTCTTAACTGCATCCCTCTTTAATCTGTACCATTGCTCCAAAAAAAAATTGCCTTGCTTTGAAGATCTGTGTCAGCTCTTACTTTCCATTCTTTGGATAAAAGGCTAAGAGTCTGGAAGCATCTGCCCCACTCCATGACTACGTGTTCTCTCTTCCCTTCTCAGGCCTTTGGGTACAACCTACCACTCTCTAAAGGAACTTTAGGTCTCCTGTGGAAGTCACTTCTGTGAGAGTGCTTCCCCCCAATCTGTCCTGTGCTTACATGTATGTATTTCCTGCTAAACCCCAAGTTATTCGTGCTGGTACCTCCAGGGTAGCGGTTCTCAACTTTCCTGATGCTGTGGTCCTTTAATACAGTGCCTCATGCTGTGGCGACCCCCAACCATAAAATTATTTTCATTGCCACCTCATAACTGTAATTTTGCTACTGCTACAAATCATGATGTAAATGTCTATGTTTTCCAATGGCCTTAGGCAACCCCTGTGAAAGGATTACTCAATCCCGAAGGAGTCACGACCCTTTTGAGGGTCACATATCAGATATCCTACATATCAGATATTTATATTACAATTCATACTAGTAGCAAAATTACAGTTATGAAGTAACAACAAAATAATTTTGTGCTTGGGGTTCACCACAAAATGAAGAACTGTATTAAAGGCATTAGGGAGGTTGAGAACCACTGACCTAACAGATAAGGGCCCGGTAGATATTTGGTGAAAAATTAGATCTCTTAAATTGGAAAAAAAAATTCATGAAAAACATGGTACATTAGTAAGAAAGCTATGCTAGTGCTTAAATATTTCTGAAGTGTGTGTATATCTACGTATATATGCTATGCATATGTATGTAGATATGTGTTGGTGGTGTGTATATATATGTGTGTGTAATTTGTGCACATGTGTGTGTATATAGCCTTGACACATACATATCCTTAGGTTTTCTCATCTGAAGACAAAGATATCTATACCTACCAGGTTGTAGAACTGATGAGAATAATAAGTGATGTACCTGAAGGGCTAGGCACACCGCTTGACAGACAGGAAGAGCAAACGTGAGCTTTCTCTCTGTTGTTACTGCAGCACCACTTCCTGAACAGAATGGCACTGTGTCAGGTGAGCTGTTTCTGGCTGGCAGGTACCAAAAGGGCGCCCCCTGTGTGGCACAAACAATGGGACAGTGTATTGTCTTACACAGAAAAGTCACACTTTCAGCAGTTGACTCCACACAGCACACCTGGCTTTCCACATGTCTTAGCTGCTCCTTTTTCCAGATGGCTGAAGCCCAGTTCCGTTGCACAGTATTTCATGACTGCAAGGAAGGGCTGGTTGCCATTGGCAACTGGAACTATATGATTGTTTGTCCTCAAGCACCTGTTGAGAGAGAAAAGCCACACCCGTATGCATAAGCAGTTACTCTTCCTCTTTGTCTGGTCAGGCCTGCCTTAGTCACATGACCAATGGGTCACAAGGATGAGGAGAGGGGTGTGAGCTGATTGGCTTAGGTCAAGTTTGAAGAACACTCCTCCCATGTCGTGAAACTCTGGAGCCAGCGGCCCCGCTTAACTGAAATCCCTTGGGAAAAGAGCAAAGAAGACAGGAGGTGGCTGGGACCCAGCAGTGTTCATCACAGGTACTGTTGTTCTTGGGAAATGACTGATGTCTCTGAGTGAGGAGGATGGGTTCTACGCACTGCGCAGTTGTGGGAAACAGAATGCCAGCCATAAAAAGTGAAATAAGGACATATAGTTGTGTGAATGTTGTATATATTCCCAGCTCAGATTTGGTAAAGCTCTCTTTGCTGAGCTCTTTGTGCAACTACTTTCAGCCTTTACACTTTGCTAGCAAATGTTGAGACTCACCTATGCTAATCGGTTGTCTTCAACTTGACACAAACTACAGGTAGAAGAAGAGGTACAGGAAGAAGGAAACTCAATTGAAGAATTGTCTCCATAGGTGAAAATTACAATTACAATTACATATGTCCACTATTTATTTAGTTGCAAATTGATGTGGGAGAAGCCAGCACACTGTGGGTGGCACAACCCTTGGGTAGGTGGGCCTGAACTGTATAAGAAAGAAAGCTAAGAAAGTTGAGCAAGCCAGAGAAAACAAGCCAGTAAGCAGCACTCTTCCTAGGCCTCTGCTTCAGTTCCTGCCCCCAGGTTCCTGCCATGCATCCCTGCCCTGACTTCATCCATGAAGGACTGTGATTTGGACACATAAACCAGATAAACCCTTCTCCCATGCTGCTTTTGGTCAGCATTTCTTTTTTTTCTTTTCTTTTCTTTTTTTTCTTTCTTTCTTTCTTTCTTTCTTTTTCTTTTTTTTTTTCAGCAATAGAAGCAAAACGGCACACTACCACGCTGCAGCCTCTGTCTCATTACTGGGAATTCAGCAACTGCAAAATAAATCCAGACCCCATGTCTTTGTGAAAACTGTGTTCCCTAGGACTTTAGCTATGAAGCCACAAGTGGGTCATAACAAGAAATTATAACTGTGAAGTGCTCAGCCAGTCTCAAGCTCTTTCTTTCCAGCTTCCACTTTAGGGCAGGGAACAGGTTTACTGGTACCCGGATGAGGCATTTGCCCAGGGATCGGATACTGTCTTTACAGTCAACTAACTCATTTCTCAGGTGGGTAGAGGAGGAAAGAAAAGACTTGGGAGGTTCATGCAAGCCTAGCGTGTGTAAGGGCAACTCTATTAAGTATGAGGGCCCGGGAAAGATGCTCAGGACCCAATCTTTCTTCCTACACTCCCAGATGCTGTGTGGTATCTTAAGCTGGTGTTGTGTACTGCTTGCTTCTGGGATAGACACTAGTGTGGCTAGTCTACTGTACTAGAGGGCTGCCAGACTTCTGAGCAGGAATCTAAGCAACTTGGAAAAGGATGCACATTAAACAGGTGGGTCTCTCCTAATTTTTTTTTAGCATCACGTTGAAAGCTTAAATACCCAGCTTAAGCTATTTTTGCTTTAAATTGCACCACATAGACTCAAACTTGGAAAGATAATTCACCTTAATTGTTCCCACAGTCACAGAAACATGATTAATGTCAAATATCAAATATCTTTCCATTGGAGATATTTGTTTAGTCCAGCTTTTTTTTTTTAAGTGAGGCCATACTATGTTGCTTAATCTGGCCTCTTACTCCAAGACTCTAAAGAGCGTCTTGCCCCCTGAGTGGCTGGGGCTCTGTCTGTGCGCCTGCCACTTTGCCCAGCAAAGTTTATTTCTTTCGAACAAAACTTGAAGTTTGACACCTGCCCACTATGTGTGAGGCGTTGTGCTAGAGGTTAGGTCTGCCCCTCAGAGGAGATGCTCAAATGGCCTCTTGTCAGAATGGTGCCAGAAGACTGTATTCCTGGGAGATGCTGGCGGGGAAGTAGAAGACCGGTATGCAGGGCAGAGCAGGCGGAAGATGGCATGGGAGGTGGAGCTTTCAGATGAGGAAACGAAGCCAGCCATCTTCAACCTGCCTCCGATGGAGGAACAGAGCTCCCAAATAGCTCCAGGGTCAGGAAGAAGAATGGGTTCAATGACATCAGTGTCAGTGTTAGCATACCTGCCCCCAGTCTGCCTATCAGCCCATGATGTCATCACCTGTCCGCCACTAGGTGGGCCAGCTGCCCAGGATATAAAAAGGGCAAACTCATCTCAGCTCCCGCTCTTCCTCTTCTGCTGTCTTCCTTTCTCTTCCCCTCTTCCTCTTCCTCTCTTGTTCTGTCGGTCTCGGTCTCTCTCTCTCTCTCTCTCTCTCTCTCTCTCTCTCTCTCTCTCTCTCTTTCTCTCTCTCTCTCTCCCCCTTTGGGGCACCCCTCCCCATTCCCTGCTCTCCCATGTTTCTACAATAAACGTTTCCATATTATATCTGTTGCCTGGCATCTTATTTTTCATATTTAATAGTTAGTAGTAAAGGAAAATGGGAATTGTCCCTACCTTCTTCTGCAAGGGGACACAGGGTGTGTAAAGGACATAGTTAGCTGTCTCTGGGGAGTCTTCACCAATAGAAATTTGGTTTTGTTGGACCTAGGGTTTCTCCTCCTCATCCCTATTGACTTCAGGGCCAGATATCTAATCCTGTGTGTGGTGCCATCCTGATCCTGCATCCCCTGTAACAAAACATGTGTCTCAACACTGCTAAGGATCTCTTAAAGGGGAATACTACCTCCAGTTGCAATTTGAGTTGCAATCTTTATGTCTTAAAAAGTTATTTAAACACTGTAAAATTAGAGAGGAGACTGGGAGAAGCTGGTCAAAGAAATGAACTTTGAGTTAAAGAGCCTGCATTTAGCAATGTACCTATGGCTGATAACAAACTATTGTGTATTGTTTATTTTGGGGAGGTTGTTGTTGCTATTTTGTTTATTGGTTGCTGTTTTATGGCCAGGGTCCCTTTGTTACTCAGGCAGGCCTCAAACCCCTGGGCTGGAGTGATCCTCCTGCCTCAGTTTCCTCAGTAGCCACAGTGCCTGAATATGAGGTGTTGTACTTACTGAACATGAATTTGAGGTGTTCCCAATCCTCAAAATCATTAAATGAGTTAATACATGTTCATTAGCTTACTTTAGCCATAACAAATACTTTTCAGTTAAAAATGTAATATGTGAGCCAGGCGTAGTGGTGCACGCCTTTAATCCCAGCACTTGGGAGGCAGAGGCAGGTGTATCACTGTGAGTTTGAGGCCAGCCTGGTCTACAAAGCAAGTCTAGGACAGCTAAGGCTACATAGAGAGACCCTGTCTCAAAATAAAATAAAATTTAATATGTGGCAAATATATATGGTTTTATTAGACAATAGAGTAAGCAGCTGAATTTTAAAATGACATGAAATTAACAACAAGTGTTTTCTCCTGTATTTGTGGTTCAGTTGTCTTAGAAAAAATACCTCTCTGCGAGGAAAAATAGCTCCCACACCGTTTGCTAATATATACAGAACTTACAATTAATAAATTATACCTGAGTTATAAGAAATCTTGGGGGAGGTTCTTTTGGTTCTATGTGTTCACCTTTCTTTAAGTAAACCTTGAAAGTAAAGTGTAAAATCATGAAACCAGGAAGAGGATGATGATGGGGAGGACAGTGAAGACAAACATCCCAGAAGAAGCTGGGAGCCTGGGGCGGGGTTCAATGTCACTGTGACTCCAGGTCAAGTTCAGGGCTGCGAATGGTGAAGCTTTATGTAAAACAGCTCAGAGGTTCGTTCTCCTTTAAAATGAAAATTAGCCTGTGATTCACTGCAAGAAATACAGAGTTACTTTTGAACTTGATGATTCAGCCTCCAAAAAAAAAAGGGGGGGGGGAGGGAATGCAAATTTGAGGGAAAAAAGGTCTATAGAAAGGGTCATGCTACAGTTTCATTTCCAAAGGTCCAGTTGAAGAATATAACTATTTTAAGGTTAAAAAGAAATTGGCATTGATACATTTACACACATATTTAAAATATACAAATTGTGCTAGTATTGACTGGAGGGCAGGCTGTCTTCTGAAGGCACTTATTATCAGATTCTCACATTCCTTAACAATTGACCTGACCGTAGTAAAGAATTTGCCAAGGAAGGTTACAGAAATGTTGAGGTGAGTTTACTAAAGGGCAGGGGGCGGGCAAGAGGGGGATGGGGGAGAGAGGAAGGGAAGGAGGGAAGGAGAGAGTGTGTTTCCATGCCTTCTAATAAAAGCATAGCGGGAACGTCGAAAACAAAAAGTAGTTTGCAGTGACAAACAAAACCAACTGCTCTATAAATATTTCATAATTTCAGCCCCATAAGGTCTCATTGTCTGGTGGGTATCTTTATTATGAGTAATCATGGGTTCTTTTTTGTTCGTTTCTGGCTTTTTTTTGCCACTTGTCTCTTTGCCATGTGTCTCTGAAGCAGCACCCACTAATTTCATTCTCATTTACCTCGCCCTGGTATACAGAGACTATATGTAGTCATCAACTAAGAGGTTGGATTCATAACTGTACAATTTAAACATATAAAGTCCATTTTTAGAGCCAGAGTGTAGCAGATGAAAACCTAAACCCGGGCAATACAGGTTTTTACACTGTTGTTCTTGTGAAAGAGAACAGCTCTTATTGAAAATGTTCCCCGTGTCCCAGTGAGGTTGAGAAGTCCCTGGTTTGAACCGTCTTTGTTCCTTCCTGTGTTCATGCTGGAGTCTGTCATTGTAATGCTGGGGGTTGGGGGGGGAGATGAGCCTCTGGGAGGTGATGCGGTCCTTAGTGCCCTTCTCAGGGAATAGATGAATTGCTGCAGAGTGGTCCATGACAAATCCAGGCTGTCCGTTGTATGCCTCTGCCTCACATGCCATTTCTGCTTTCATCTATGACTTGAAGTAGCTTAAGATCCTCCTAAACCTTGGTACCAAATTCTCTCTCCCTCTCTCTCTCTCTCTCTCTCTCTCTCTCTCTCTCTCTCTCCCTCCCTCCCTCCCTCCCTCCCTCACTCACTCCCTCCCTCCCTCCCTTTCTCTCTCCCTCTCTCCCCTTCCCTCCCTCTCCCTTCACACCTCTGTCTCTCTGTCTCTGTCTCTCTCTCCCCCTCCTTCCCTCTTCCTTCACACTCCCCTCCCCTCCCTCCCTCCTTCTCCCTCTCCCCCTCCCCCTCCCCCTTCTCTCTCTCCACATGCATTAGCCTCAGGTGTCATTTCTCACTATTTGTCCATCTCATTTTTTTGAGACCAAGTCTCTCACTGGGAACTGGGATTTGCAGATTCATCTGCATTTGCAGCCAAGGAGACTCAAGGACCCATCTGGTTCTGCCTCCTTATCCCTGAGATTCCAATGCATGCACCACCAGGCCTGGGTTGTTAAGTGGACTCCAGGGATTGAACTTGGGTCCTCATGCTTGCCAGACAAACGCTGTTCTTAGACTTCCCAGCCTTTGAAACTGTGAAATAAAATAATTGTCTTGTTATAAGTTATCTCATCTTGTATAATCTGATACAGCAACAGAAACTAGATGATAAAGCAGGTAGTTAGGTTATTTGTTGAGGCTTGAAAAGAAAGGGAATGTCCTACTGGTAGCTGATAAGTGTGGGAAGAGTAACCCTATTTTG
Source organism: Acomys minous (assembly GCF_964271855.1). Taxonomy (NCBI): domain Eukaryota; kingdom Metazoa; phylum Chordata; class Mammalia; order Rodentia; family Muridae; genus Acomys; species Acomys minous. The sequence continues at coordinate 44,471,944 of NC_140500.1, forward strand.
CTTGGAAATTGGGGCCTAAGCTGTCACCTTTGTCTGTCAGTAGCACTGTCTAATCAGATTGCTTTATCTATCTGACCCCAATAGTTGGTTCAGCCATAAACATCTAATCCAGAATGTTTCACAGAGATGTAATCTCTGGACATCTGCTGTGGGAAAAGAAGAAGAATTGGATTCTCTAACACACACACACAAAGGGAGGGGGAAGGAGGAGGAGGAAGATAGAGGAGGAGGAGGAGGATGGAGGAGAAGGAGGATGGATGGAGGAAGAGGAAGTAGAGGATGGAGGAGGAGGATGGAGGAGGAGGAAAAGGAGGAGGAGGGTGGAAGAGGGGGGGATGGAGGAGGGAAGAGAGAAGAAATATGAAATGAAAAGCAAGACTGTCTCCCTCGAGTGACCAATAACCTCCATATGTGGACAACCTGATCCAGGAAACCAACGTTTCAGGAGTCATAATAGAAGGGTAGGCTGCACCTGCCACTGGCCTCTCAGTTTCTAGGAGCACTCAGGCCCTGCTATCCATGTGAGATTGATTGCAGCAGCACTGCCCCTGCAAGACACTCAAACCCATAGATGCCCAGCCTCTTGTATAATGTGGAGTAGAAATTTACATACAGCTGTGCAAATGCTGTTATCTTGTATTCTTTGGGGGAATAATGACAAGAAATATATGTCTGTTATTTTCAGGCCAAGAGCACTTCATTCCCCACTATGTTCCGTCCCAGGTCTGCAGATGCAGAACCAGTACAGACTGACTCTCAAGCGCGCCTTCATGCAAGCTGTCTGAGTTGAGTTTCGTTACTCGTAATGGAAAATTTTCTGAGGAATTCAGTACATCAAAGTTTGGTTTATCAAAACCTGGAGAAGGGAAAACGTTCAGAGATGTTTGTGCCTTGGCAGAAAGAGTTGGAAAACGCTTAAGGATCTGTATGTATCTGGAACAACTGGGAAAAATAAGTTAGGAGCTAACACACTAGGAAACAGTCAGAAAAGTGCTGAGATCAGGGGTGAGGGGGCAGATATGCTTGGAGAGGGGACCACATGGGCTTCCAAGATCCTGTAGATTCTAATGCTGACTGGAGCTTGGCTCACGATCTCTTTTTAATTATTTCCTTAAGTGAACACATATGTCCTTTCCATGTGAATTATGTGTTCCACGATCTCTCAGGGTAGAAAGAAGCTGAATCACAGGTACCGAACTTGACTTGGAGATAGGAGAGATCATTACCCTCATTTGGTCATTACACACTACAAACATCTGTAGAAATGTTGCACCATCTAGCTCATCTTGTACATTTATTTTGTGCTGTCTTTTTTTTTTTTAAGGAAGATTTGCAAAAGAGATCACAGAGCTCATAAATGGGGCAGTAGTAGCACTCGCCACACAAGGTTGTGAAGATGAAGTAAGATGAAGCATAAGGTGAAACTTTCTATCAAATGTCGATGGTGGTACAGTTGGTAAGGGGAGTGTTGGGAGCAGGATGCACATCAGCCATTCCACGTGGTTTCTGGCTTGAAGAAAGTGCTTGCATTGGATTGGGGATGTACTGCCATTGGTAGAGTGCTTGCCCAGCATATGCAAAGCCCTAATCCCTAGCGGGGCATAAACCAAGCATGGTGGCACACACCTGTAATTTCAACACTTAGAAGTAGAGGTAGGAAGATTGGGTCATCCTCAGCTATACACTGAGCTCAGTGCCTGCATGAGCTATGGGAGACCCTGTCTCTCCAAGGAGGAGAATGGGAGGAGGGGAGAGGAAGGTATCACTTTTATCAGAAGTGGCTAATCTGCTTTGGCCTGCAGATCTTCTTGACTGCAGCTCATGACAGCTACGTTGGGACTGAAGCTACTTTACTTCCACCATTCAGCCTGTTTTCAGCCTCAGGTCTTAATAATTGTTTTGTCATGGCAATATACAAAGAATTTAAATTATAATTCTATATATGCCTTAGAGGTCAACCCATAGAGTGCTTGCTGCATAAGAACAAGGGCCTGAGTCTGATCGCCATACCCACATGCCTGAAATCTCAGCGCTGGGAAGATGGAGATGTGTTCTCCCTGGGGTAAAGCAGTGAGTTCCACCGTCAGTGTGGGGAGGGACCGAGGAAAGCTCCTGATGCCAACCTTTGGCCTACACACACACACACACACACACACACACACACGCCCATCTGGCCGCAGCAATACAAGGTCTCACTCACCCTCACCAACTCTGTGTAAGCTGAGTGCACGCCACACAAGGAGCAGAGCACTGTGAGCGCCAGCGAGCAGCCTGGGTCCGTGCATAGGAACCAGAATGTCAGCTCGCTAACAACTCAGGAAGCAAACACTCTCTGCCTTCACAGTACAGCGAGCTGTCCAGCAAGCTGTCCTTCAGCCTGTTGGCCTCTCCTCACTGACTCAGCCACCGAAGTTCAGGCTCAGCAAACTGTAGTGAGTCAGGTGGGCTAGGAACAGCGTGTTCTCATTGTGCTGTTCTCCAAGGTCAAGTGGTTCTTGCCTGTCCCTGGAGCCAGACAGGGTCATCTGGTGGCTGTACCATTGGTGCTGTGTGACCAGGTTCCTTTGCTGTTATCCTTCTTCCCTTCCTATGCCTTCTTCTTTCCCCATCGTTTTGTGTATGTGTTCATGTCTGCATGCGTATGGGCAGACCTGTGCATAGTCATGCATGCATGTGAATGTGAATGCATGTAAAAGCCCAAAGGTACATTGTCGCTTTCTTTTCCACCTTATTCTGTGAGGGAGGGTATCTCAGTTAGAACCATGGCTTACCAAGATGGCTAGTCTTGCTAGTCAGCTGGTTCTGGGGAAACCCACATCTCTGCCTTCCAAGGTCAACATCGCAGGTGGTACCCCCATGCCTACCTAGCATTTACATGGGTTTCTGTCCTCACTTCATGTCCCCTTTCATGACAAGGGCTTTTGCCTCAGAGCCATCTCTGCAGCCCTTCTTTCTATTGCTTTATTTTAAAATAGTGTTATATTCAAAAGCTATTGTAAAAAAAAAAATAATGCAGAGGGTTACTGAATATCTTTCCCTAACACACACACACACACACACACACACACACACACACACACACACATACACACATTCTAACAGTGCCTGGCCTTTCACCCTCAGGCAGGTACACCAAGCCAGGTCCCTTCCTGCTGGATTTACTTACCATATCTCTTCCTTCATGGTACCTCTCTCACCCAAAGAAAACAGAGAAAGCAGAAAGAATTTTATTGGGTAGTATTCTTATAAAAACTTACACATTATACTGAAAATATAAAAACCTGAAATCTATGGATTTCCATAAACTGGATGCATAAAAGATCCATTTACAAACCAGAGTGACAACGAGTCCATTTAAAAAATAGCTGTTGACTATGGCCAGTGGAAAGTGAGAGGGATGTGTGGCATCTCATCAGTTCTGAGGAAGGCTGTGAGCCTCCTGCTTATGACTGGTACCCCACCAAGAAAACCTGTTCTGTTCTAATCCCCCTGATAAACAAATCTCTAGGCTCCTCCCTGCCTCTCTCCTTCTCCAGCCTCTGCTGTTATGGTGGAATACGTCAAGTCTATTACACAAGAAAGGCGAGGGGGTGGGCTGCTCTGAACCACCATGAAAGTAGGGTGGCGGTGATCGTCGGCCAGATCTATGGCCAGTCACACGTGGAGGCTCAGAAACATCTAGAACGTGAGCAGCTGGCTGTGAGATTTGTGGAGACAAGTTTGAGGATTGAGTGTATGAGACACACACACCAAGTTGCTGTTTCTTTCTTCTAGTTATTGGCCACCCACGGCTTCTATGGCAATATTACACATTTGAGGAGAAGCTATAATAGTTAAATGCTTGGCATCAGACAACACTAGGTTTAAATCTAGTTTCTTTCCTTAGCAGTTACCCTGGCTAGAGATGTCATGGTTGACCTTTCCAAATTCCACTTTGTTCTCCAATAACAGCAGTCAAAAGCTCTACCCAGACGATCCCCGGGGTGTAATAGAAGATATGATATGCTGAAATTCACTAAGTATGTACTGTGCGCAAAGTATAGAAGGGGACAGCTCTGCACTTTAGAAATTACCCCCCCCCCAAAAAAAACCAACAACCTGAGATAGGGTCTTGATACATAGCCTATTTCCCTTGCAACCCTGAGTCCTGGGGGTTACAAGATAGGAGCCACCACATCTGGCTCTAAAAATTTGGTGCCTATTATGTCCTGTAAATAAATGTCTTATTACTTCTCCCAGGTCCTTCCCGTCTTTAAAGGTAGCTGAATGAGGGTTATTTGAGTGTGATAGCCAGTTCATGTTGACCTGAAGGGATGATAAAGTAATTACCTAGTCATGGTTTCCAATCTTAAGAACATCCCTTTCTAATGTGAGACTTCTTTTTTCCATCTGGAAAGTTACCAAATATGCCACATATTTGCATAACAATCTCTTCCTTTGAGCGAAGCCTGCAGTACATTCCTCGGTGACCCTCCTTAATATCTCAAAGTCATTGTGCACTAATTGTTTTTAAGAAAACTCCTTCTCCTGTATTAATATTTCAACTATTTAAAAGTAGATAAACTTTACTGCACATTATCACTTGAATAGAACAAATGAGTTTTTAGCACCTCCATAGACAATTGGCTTTCAGATTGAATCTTGTTTTTTTTTTTTTAAATAAGAGAAAATCATCAGCATTGAACAGGATTAAAATAGATATCTTACTTAGAATTATAAAAGCCATTCCTTTTCCGTGTCACATTTAGGCATGGTTATTATTTTAGAACGAGAGCACTGATGGCATTATGGGTTTAACAAGAGGAACCACATGGAATAGTGCCTCGATAAAGGATAAAGGCAAAGCAAAAAGGAGCATATCCATTTTATTTTATTTGGAACAAATCTAAATGAAAAGCCGTTTACAAAAAGACAAATAGAACTCAATGGTGAAATTACCGGCACCACCTATTATGCTCTCATAATAAGCCATGAGAAAAAGACTCGTGCAAACTAAGTCCTTAGCAAAGCCAGAATCACTTTTAATATCAGAGCCCTGTGAGGAAGAATTTGGAACGTTTTCTTCTTCTGCGGTTGAGAAAACACTTGAGGCTTTCAGTTCAAGATGGAGAACTTGTGTTTCATGGTCTTTCTTTTCAAATTCCATCAATACTGATTAAGCACCTACTGTGTGCCAGATCATTAAAACCAACTATAGTAAGGTTAATATGCAAGATATCAATCAATAAGCCAGAACTTTGGGCAATATCCAAAAGACAAAAAAAAAATGTGGATTATAGTAGTGAGTTGGGGTCTCTATAGTATATACAACATAAGGTTCAAACAAAGGCAATGGTGTCAAATACAGTAAGATTTTACAAACTTGCAATAGGAGACAGTAAAGAAACTCTAGGCTCCTTTTCTACACATGGGTCCAGAGGCAGCAGGGCTGGGAAATAGCTCAGCGCTATAAGCACAGGGATCTGAGGTTGCTCACTAGAACACATGCAAAACACACCAGACTGCTGGGTTATGTACATATCACCCAGCGCTGCAGAGGCAGAGACAGGCAGATCTCAGAATCACTTGGCAGCCAGCCCAGCTTGCTTGGTAAATCCCAGCCCTAGTGAGAAACTCTGTCTCAAAAAGCAAGATGAACGGTGCCTGAAGAATGACAGGTGAGGCTGTCCTCTGGCCTCCACATGCACAGGCACACACATGTGCATACACATACACACATACACACACACACACACACACACACACACACAAAACAAACAAACAAAAACTAGCAATTGAGCAAGCTGTCTCTACATGAGCAGATAGTCATTTTTTTGTTTTGTTTTGCTTTGTTTTTTGGACATTTGGGGGTCATGTGATCTCAAAATAGTAAGTAGCAGCCACAGGCAAGGCAGAAACAGGCATGGCTGGGTCCTAGTAAAACAAACAAACAATAACAACAGACAATAGATCACAACGTTCCAGTTTCTTACCTAAATCTACGTTATATGGATTGGGAAGTTTTCAAAGTCTAACAAGAAAGCATCAGCAGCCCTCCTGGCAGCCAGTTCACACAATGAATCTTGGAGTTTTTCCCTTCCTTCCCACTCACTATAGTACCTGCACCTCTTCTTGTCTGCCGACAAGGTTCCCGCCCTGCCCTGCCCTACCCTACCCCCAGGAGATGGGGTCCTGACTGTTGCCTGCCCCCAGGAGATGAGGTCCTGACTGTTCTCTGCCCCCAGGAGATGGGGTCCTGACTGCTGTCTGTCCCCAGGAGATGGAGTCCTGACTGCTGTCTGTCACCTTTCATGCCCTTCTTTGTTTCTAGTACAGCTAATTTGTACTGAACCGTCTAGTGCTGTGCTCAGTAAGGACCTGTTGAACAACTGAGTGATGATGGTTTACTACTTAAAACACTCCCAGCTTGCACATGTGTACTCTTTCACAGTGTATCACCTTAAGGACTGAACAAGAAAAAAAAATACAGGAACACAGTATCCCTTGTAATAAGATTTGCTAAGATCAGGCTATGGACACTGAGCTCATTAAGGAGCCCTCCATGCCAATGGCCCCTTTCCTGTAGAGTGTAGTTCTGCTCACCAGATCAGCAAGGTGAGCTGTCATGTGACCTGTTTCAGTCACTGCACAATCAGGCCTGAGTTCCAGGCAAAGAAGCAGCAGAAAGCTGATGTGCAACCATCCTGCCCCACCCTCCCTGTTAGTTTCCCAGAGGTGCCAGGAGACGTGAGCAGAAGTGGGCGGCTCCATACATCAGAAGTTATTCTCTCGTAGTTCTGGAGGTCAGAAGTTCAAAATCAAGGTGTCTGTCGGTGGGGCCTTCTCTTTGGGAAGCCTTCTGGGAAGATGCTTTTCTCGACTCTTCTGGATTCTGGAAGCTAGCTAAAGGGGGGTGGGGGGTTGATAGGTGTATCATATCAGTCTCTGTAGCCAAAGATCTCATTTCTCTTAGAAAAGCTGGGGAGATAGCTGGGTCAGCAAAGTGCTCCCCTCACAAATATGACTTCTCGGGTTCAGTTTCCAGAACCCATATGAAAAGCTGGTGAAGTGATGTGAGTCTGTGAACACAGCAGTGGTGAAAATGGGAGGCTGAGGCAGACAGATTCCTTGAGGCTCAGAGGCCAGCCAGGCTGACCTATGTGGTAAAGTTTCCATCTAGTGAGAGACCTTGTCCCAAACAAAAGATAGAAGCCACCTGGTAATGGTACCCAGGGTTGTTTCTGACTTGCACATATGTTGTGTGTACATGGGCCCACATATAACACATACATAAGTGCACACTTAGCTGTGTGCATCCCCCCATACAACCACACTTTTTTTTTTTTTTTTTTACAAATTATCAATTTACAAATTACAGTCCCATCCAATATGACTTCGGGCTTGGTTGGTTATATCAGCAAAGACCCTACTTCCAAATAAAGTCACAGTACTGGGGCTAGAGTTTCAACATAACTTGCTAGGTGACATTTGGCATGACCGTAGACTGTAAGTCATAAACCATCAGTTCACATAAAGCCCCTGTCAGCGGAGGTCCCAGAGTAACTGCTGTAGGTCAAATGTGTGGCAGCTGTAAGACACTTCTCGGGGACAGCTCATCCAGTCACACATTCTTGGAGGAAACAGCAGGTGATCCCCACCGCCCGCCCCCCCCTGTCCCCCCCCCCATTAGTCTTCCTTTCCCTCTCAGCTTTTTCTGACTGCGGTCATGGTCCGTGTAGACTAAGTACATCTGCACTGCGCACCATTTGCTTGTAACCTGTCTCTGTCCATGATCACAAAGCATACTCTTGTTGCTCATCAGCCATTTTCTGAGTGCTGCCTGATGCCGTGTGCAAGAAGGACTTTGCAGGGGTGGGAGGGTGGGGTGATGGGGGGTGGGGGGATGGAGGTGGGCTCCTAGCCAGCACGTGTATGTGATCTAATTAGGTGGGCAGGACAGGAAACAGCTGTGTCAGTGTTCAGTGACCCAGGTCAGGGGAGAGTACACTGGAAGAGTTATTGAGAGGGCACCCTTGCAGAACTCCCAGCCTACCTAAGCTTGGTGCTTAGTGCTTTCCAAATGTTTCCTTTGAGACTCATGATGGTTGAACCCCAGGAAGTTGGTATTTTATGCTCAGTTCATAGGAAAAAAAAAACAGAGACTTTAAGGGGTTGAAGACCAGTCCATTTGCCACAAAAGACTCCAATCCGGGTCACTCTAAATATCAAACATAGGGTTTTTTGGACACTCTTGTACCACACTGTCAAATCAGCTGAGCATCGATACTCTGAACTCACAAGTTTTGGCCCTCATCCAGTCATGTGGCTAACTTGACACATGACTGTTCACACCAACAGGTCGCAGTAACAAAATAGAACTTCAATTTCATTGTTGCTCCATCACTACCTGATTGGGTGGGGGTTGGGGGGGGAATGGGGGAGCTATCCAAATAGCATCTTTCTTATTTCTAAGAATTGAAATCAAACCTGACCTGATAACTTGCCTGTGGGTTCAAAGAAACTGTGTTCAAGAGTTTTCACTTCTTCTCTCAACTATTAAAGCCATTGAAAGTTTCCGAAGAGGTTCAGTAGAGCCTGGTGTGGATCCCTTGCCCAGGGTGCCCATGTCCTTGTTTCCCACCTCAGCACGGGAAAACAAAAGAGCCCCCAAGCCAACCTTATTTGTAAGTGTTTCCAACCTGGACTTCCCCCTTCTCCCCCCTCCCCCCCCCCCGCCCCCGCTCCAGACATCCTTGTAAGATTCCGGACGCAGTAGAAGGCTGGTATTCCCCCCTGTAGAGATGGCCTGTTTTCTATGTTTGAAGAGAAGGAGGGAATACCCGGTTGGCATTTGATAGTAACAAATACGAAACCGACCACTTAAGAAAAAAATATGGCAGGAATGTTAAAGTCCGTGTTGACTGTTTCTTACGTTTCTCCGGGCTGCACTCCCATGCCTTTGTTGGCATGAAGACTGGAAAGAGAAACTTTCCACCCGGCTGTCACTTGCTACTGTTTCCACTTACTTTACTGGGAATGGCTTCTAACAGTTTTCTCAAAGTTAAAACTGAGTTTGATCCCCATTTGTGTTCTCCGTCTCAGGATGCTTCTTGAGCTCCAAAACATGGTACAGAAGGCTTTAAAACTCAGCCAAAGATCTAGGGATTGAAATGCCCAGCTGTTTAACATTCAAATGATGCCCTGGCCCTTTGTTCATTTTTCCCCCTCTACATTTCGTCTGAATGCTTTGGCATGGGGGATCCCAGTCTGAAAGTAACTGTGGCCCAGCTCTCCTTACTGTATTGATTAAAGAGGCTGAAAAGGCCCATCTGTCCTTCAGCAGTCTGTGGTCCTAAGGGACATGGGGAAGCCTGAGGTCCCTAAGTCTTCTATGAGGAAGGTGGGCTCCCCCAAACCTCAGAAAAAGTCAAATTGATAGTCCATGTAGTTGCAAGCAAGATGCCATTACTTGGGGCCACACTAGGGACACAGAGAGGGCAAAGCTGTCCTATTGCCTCTTGGAGCACCTAGAATCCTCTAGACACAGAATCACATATAAGTGCCGGAGTTTCCTGGGCTGGGGAACAGACCTGGGAGAGAGCCACCTTCCCAGGGCCTCAGGCTGGCAGAACAAGCTGGGAGTTCTCTTTTCCCCCTTGGCAGCATCCTCTTCTGCCTGAATCTGGCTGGAAGCTGCAGAGGGGAGGGAACGCACGTGAGGGAAATAAGGGCGGAGAGGGTCAGGAACAGATGTGGGCACCAGGGGAAGTCATTTTTTAAAAAGTAAGCTAGGCTCCGCACAGCTGGAGGGGCAGCCTAGTCCTTCCACTTCGCAAGGGATGTGGGACTGGGGATGTGCTTGGTGCTTTGTTCTTCCTGCCTAATACACATCCTCCCCTTTGTTTGTCTGTTGTTTGTCCTTTCTAAGTTGTGCCACCTCAGGTCAGAGCCGGTGGCAGTACCTGGCACGCACAGAGCGCTCACTGTAGACATGCTGAACAAATATGTACAAATATGGGGCAGTTGCGTCTGCCGCGCCTGGCACGTCGTGGGTACCCCGCACATCTGTATAGCAAATGATGTGCCTCAGAGTGTGGGGGCTGAGCACGTGGAGCTCTGGAAAGCAGGACAGCGAAGGAGGAGGGTTTCTGAGACCACAAAAGCGGCAGGAAAGGCTGGCTAGGGCTGCGGCGCCCCGCCGGGGGCTCTGCCCGCGTGGCGCCTGTGCGCGTGGGGAGCGGGGCACGTGTGCGTGTGCGCGTGGGGCGCAGGGTGTGTGCCCGCGCCGTGCCCCCCGCGTGCTGCCTGGCGTGAGTCACCACGGGGCTCGCCTTTATAACCGCCGCCAGGCTCGCGGCTCAGCAGAGCAGCCCGGCCACGCGTCACTAACGTCCCGGCTCACCAACGTCCCTGATCCAGCGCACCTAACCGCCACCGTGTCTTCGGGCCGCCATGGGGGGCCCGCGCTGTGCCCCGCTACTGCTACTTCTGCTGCTACAGTTGATGCTCACACCACTCGCCGGGGATGCCGCGGTCATCACCGGGGTAAGCTGCCTGCGCACCTGTCGCTTCCGGATCGCCCCAGAGACACCAGGCCCAGGCTGTGTAGGCACCGGGAAGGGCGCACCCCTTGTGACATTCTCCGGGACTTTTTCTTTGGCCACTTGGGAATATGGCCTGTTCTCAAGGCAGGGAACAGCCAGGGGCACCATGGAATTAAACAGTCTGAGCTGTTGCCTTCCCCACCTCTCCCTTCCGTACTCCTCAGCTTTGGTCTGCTGTTCTATTTAGTAGCTCAAAGAAGTTTCTTTCCCAGTGAGAAAGTTCTTTCCCAGGAGCTGGAAAATCCCCATCCCAAAATCTGACCTCCCTTTCTTAAATTACAAAAGAGCGAGACATACACCTCAAATTCCACGGCTCATGGGCGGGTCTTACCCTGTGAAATACTTTGGGTCCTGTCCACGTGTGAGCTTTGGAAAGATATTGTGGGCTCTTCTTACTGGGTTCTGCGGCAGCTGCTCGTTTATTTTGTTATTCTTTATTCCCGCCGCACCCCCGCCCCCCCGCCCCGCAACGTGAAGTTCTAGTTACATAAATTGTCAAGTCTGATTCCTGATACCTCATTCCTAGGGCTTATTGATGGAGCAGGCTGTCACTAGACATTGTTTAAATTCGCAGAGTGTCTTCATTATGCTCGGAAACAGCCCATTCCTTCTAGACTCCTGACAGTTTCCTTTTTGTCTATCTGAAGAATAACTTCACAGCATAAAATTTCAGAAGTCTGTTTTAATAGCCCAGCAGAACCTTGCTTGTTTGCTGTTGTTTTACTCATAAAAAGAAAAAAGTAGTTGGCATTTTTTCTAGATTTATTTATTGAAATAATTTTTAATATTTAAGTGTACATTATTGGATATTAATATAGATGTGTTTGGAACGATGACATAAAGGTAATAAAATAACATATCCTCAGAAGGGTCATTATATTGAATAAATAAAGGTGGATGTTCTCTGCGTTCCTTAGTGTACAGATTGCATTCTGAAAGCTCTGTGGCTACGACAGCACTGAGGTATGCCCCATAGATATTTGAATTTTATGCCTTGTACTCTTTATTAGAGCAGAGATTGTTCAAAGCACTTACACAGATTCATCAGTAGCCAGTTGGCTCCGGTGAACAAAAGTTTCTACAGTGTCTTTGTAACACATGCGAATGGAAACATGATTGGGTTGGTTTTTTCCTCCTTCCCTGCTGCTTCATTCTGAGTGTTTTCTAATCCTCTAAGCCCCAAGGTTCCTGGGTCCTGCAAGTGTCGTTTTATTCCATTCACAGGAGGGACACTGTTTGCTTGGCTCTGCAATGGGTTGAGAAGAATGAAGGGCACTAGGAAACAGCTGTCTAATTAAAAAGATATAAACTTATGCAATTCTTTGTAAATTTCCAACAAACGGAAGCTTTGTGTTATAAAATGAAATTTTATCTCATTTCATGTTTACATGGTGGCTGGGGGTGGGGGGGCGGTTGGGGGAGTTGTGCGTACAGTCATGTGGACTCTTGTTTTGTTGTTGTTAATGTTATGAAAAGAGTATGGGAAAAAATTTTTTCTCTAAAGCAACATGGCAATAAAATGTAGTTAGGTTCCCTGGCAGAACCCACCTGGGTTCAAATGAAAAAGTCAGTCATTTATCTAGATATATTGTATACAAGGTGATAAACATCTAAGTGACTGAGTTTTAAAAGATTTTGCCTGGCTTTTTTTTTTTAATGGTCTTAGAAAAAAGAGCTGGTGAGGCTTCAGAAGTTAGTCTTGTTTCTCTGTTAAAACACACACCTTGAATGTTTAATACACACACACAGGAGCGCGCGCACGCGCACGCACACACACACACACACACACACACACACACAGTCTTTGAACTAGATATCTTCATATAGATGTATTAAAAACCATATTGCAAAAGATTGTTGAGTAGACCTAACATGGGACTCCTCTGATGGTCATGCTTGCATGATTTCTGGTGTCCAGACAAAAATTAAAAGGTGGGAATGTCTGGACATCATCTTGCTTTTTAAAAAGCCACCCAAAGTTCAGGCTGTGGTTTTTTTGTTTTGTTTTGTTTTGCCACTATTCTGATCTATATACAAACAGATCTCTGCACATTGTTGAAACAAAGCATCGCATTTTGTTGTTGGCTCTAAGAGCTAGGGTTCTTAAAATACATTTTCACGCACATAAGCATAGGCTTCTTTTCTTTGCCACTACATAGAAAATCCTCCACAGCCGATTCTTTGGCTGTATATATTTGTGGTTTGTGTGTCCCCGGTGTGGCCTCTGAGGAATTACTGCTGCTAATCGCATCTGTGCCCACCTGCTGGACTGTAGGGGCTGGGGCAGCTGAGTTTCCAACGCACAGCTCTGTTCATCCTAAGCCAGTAAGTTCCTTTCTACGTGTCACTCCCAAGAAAGACTAGTGGGATGGGGCAAAAGTCTTGGTCTGACCTCTCTCACTCTCAGGGAGTTCTTATTTTGAAAGAGGAAATGGTGAAAATCAAGGCACCAAATGCAAGAAGCATCCAGTCTCAAGACACACAGAGCAAATATTTGAAAGGGAAAATGAGCGGATCTAAATGTTACACTGGTGCCCTTGCAGGTCTGCAGTGGTTTGTGCCAGATTTGCAGGCCATTTCAATCTCTTTTTTTTAAAACCAGGGCCCATATATTCAGCAGTTAGTAGTCAAAAATCTTGTGGTTTGTGTAGTTCTGCATGGCCATGTACAGTGCAGGGCTAGTGTGTAAACTCATTCTTCGAGCCCACCCACAAAGCTTCAGAAGAAAAGAACTGAGTGCTGCTGGTGTGCCCCCACTCCCAACTCCCTCTGCCCTTGTACTCTCCTGTCTTTCCTCCTTAATCCTGGATTTCATCATATAGGAACTCTGTAATCCATGGAAGCATTCTGATCAATGTTTGTAGTCACATACAAGCAAATGGAGCTTATGGGTCTATTTTATTAAAATCACTGCTTAGGATTTGGGGTGTGTGTGTGTGTGTGTGTAGGTGCACATGTTAGGTGAGAGGTTCACATATACACACATACACACACATATGTATGGGCATGTGTGTGGAAGACGGCAGTTAAACTCAGGTGTTGCCCTCAGGTGTTGCCCACGTTATTTTTTGAGACATACTTTCTCACGTGCTTTAGACTGTCTCAATTCAGCTAGCGGGATTGGCCACCAAGCCCCACGCATCCATCTGCCTCCATCTTTCCAGAGCTAGGATTGCAAGGGCAAGTCACCATGTCTGGCTTTTCCTGTGGGTTCTGATGACTGAACTTGTGTCCTTATGTTTGTGTACCTTACTGGCTGGGCATTCGGATAGTCAGAGGGTTTTCCCTGCTAATTTTGGAGTTCCCTAGCCTGAGCCTTACCCACTATCTAAATCTGTTGGTTTATTTCGTTTCAGGCTTGTGACAAGGACTCTCAGTGTGGAGGAGGCATGTGCTGCGCTGTCAGTATCTGGGTTAAGAGCATAAGGATCTGCACACCTATGGGCCAAGTGGGAGACAGCTGTCACCCCCTGACTCGGAAAGTTAGTATCTGCACGGGGACTCTTGGTATACCTTCCCCTCTGAGCAAGGCCTATATGGCTAAAGGCTTTGCTAGTTCACGCCTATTCCTTTCTTTTCTCTCCTTCCACTCTCACGGTCATTTTTGTACTGTTGATCTCCTGACATTAAAAATAACCATTAAAAATAACCCCCCAGCATAATTCCTAACATGTGATGTTTTACTGGAACATGCTTTGTAAAATCAAAGGGTTCTCAAAAAGACTCCACGCTCAACCTGCTAATGGAACAGGCATAAGTCATCTTTGTGAGTTTTGTTTGTTGTGTTTTAGTTTCAGACAATCACCAATAACAAACTCACTCTTGCATCTTAAACTTTCTGTTTTGTTGGTGTTTGTTTTCCTTTGTTTGTGTTGGAGAGATTCGATTTTTTCTAACCCTGCTTCCCCCCCTCACCTCGTGTGCCCCAGTGCTGAGCTTGCACCCCAGGGCCCAGTTAAAATTTTGTATTTTGCTTCTGTACCTGTGAGATATCATTTTCATAGTTATATGAAGCCTTTGAAGATTCGTGACATTTAATTTTCTAAGGTGACTGCAGAGCAGCTCAATGTCACGATGACCTAAAGAACTTTGGAAAGGTTATAGAGGCAAGGCCACAGGCCTTCGCAGTCCAGTCAGACAGAGCTTAGAGATTGTGTTCTTAGGAATTGCAAGTCCTGGGACTGGAGGGCCCGTGGGTATGTATTTACTTCAGGAGGTCGGTAGGCGAGATTGAAGGTGACCAGACAGTGTGTGGACCTGTGGCCCTGTCTTAAAGATGGAAAAAAATTGAAACACAGTGTAGTGTCAGGCACGTTCTCCAGGTTGGCAAGTGGCAGCCCCTTCTGCCAGCTCTGTTCCTCCCCATTGTTTCTCATCAATAAAGTTTGGTTCAGTGGCAATGAAATGGAGGCCCAGGGCAGGTGGCTTCTTGGAGGAAGACCCTGTATATTTTTTCCCTCACAGGTACAGTAGCACATTTTCAAGTCAAGTAGAATTCTATCTTTTGCCTTATGTCTTTGGCTTTGAAGCTATGAGTTACAGCCATCTCCCGAGTGGCTCCAGCTGTCCCAGATAACACTCCATATTCTCACCCTCTCAGAGTGAACATAAGGAGATGAAGTCCAGTAGCTTGTCAGTGAGGTGCAGTTCAGCATGGGAACCCTACTTGGTTGCTGGGGAGCCCATCTGAAGGCTGCACTCAGGGCCACCTGGCCTGCGGTTGGCAGCCTTGTGCAATGCTTCCTGTTGGTTGCGTTTGAGCCATTCTTCCTGTGGTTTGCCCATGCAAGGCTTCGCTGTCATTTTTAAAATGTGACACACCTTTTATTCCTGGACATTCTAAGATACCGCAGCCTTTACCGTTAGTCCCCTGTCTAACACCAGGCTTCCCAGGAGCAGGTGAGGCTGGCCCCGCTGCTTTTGGCAACGAATGCAGTTTCTTCTTTACTCCTAGCCAGTCCTCTTTTATGCACTGTAGCCAGTGTCCTTAAATAGCTTCCTGTTGTCTTTTTGCTCTGAGAATCATGTGATTTATGTCTAGAGCTTATGGAGCATACATACGTTTTTAAAAAGTGGCTTTTTGGTATTAATAGAAACTACTGTCATGGGTGGGATGTCTGAGCCATATGATCTATAAATAATGTTGTGTATGCCAATCTTGCCCAATATCTCACACCTGTGGTGTACTTTTATGTTTGCCATGCACTCTGAACAACATTAAGCCCACTTGCAATCACACAGACAGCATGTAGGAAAACACACAGTAACCCTTAGGCCTTTCCGACACCCCCTTTCTCTGTGTGGCCCTGACTATTCCTCTACCTCAGTGAAATCAGTTGTCCTCATTTGAGCATGTGTCTTAACTGAACACCAATGGCAAAGACAAGAGGCCCACCAGGATAAGTGCTAATAGTCCAGGTTTGTAATTTGTGACATGCGTATAGACATATATACATGATTGTGTGTACATGTGTCTGTGTTTGCCTGTGGATGCTACACATTGATATTGGCTGTCTTCCTCACCTGGTGTCTGGCTGTTTTACAGAAGTGCTGAGGATGTGAACTCATGTCCGTATGCTTTCCTGGCAAGCAGTTTATAGCCTGAGCCATCTTCCCAGATCCTTCCATTTGCTCCCCTCTCAGGATAGTGGTGGTACAAGCCTTTAATCTTAGCACTCAGGAGGCAGAGGTTGGAGGATCTCTGAGTTTGAGGCCAGCCTGATGTACTAGGACATCCAAGGTTACAAAAAGAAACCCTTCTCAAAAAAACAGAAGAAGAAGGATAAAGAGAAGGAAGAGGAGGATAAAGAGAAGGAAGAGGAGGATAAAGAGAAAGCAGAGAGGGGAAAGGAGGAGGAAAAGAGAAAGGAGGAGGAGGAGGAGGAGGAGGGAGAGGAAAGGGAGGAAGAGGAGCAGCATTAGGCTGATAGTTCTAGAGGGTTAGAGTCCATGATGGCCGCAGGATAATCTGGGCACACCCAGGGAATAGTCTTCTGAAACCTCAAGCCCACCCTAGTGACACATCTCCTCCAACAAGGCCACACCTCCTAATCCTCCCCAAACTAAGTGTTGAAATGTATGAACCCGTAGGGGCTATTCTTATCAAAACCACCGCACACTGTTTCATGGTGGCGGTCAACAGAGTGAAGACCATATGCTTTGCTGAGCAGAAACTCGGCATGTAATTCCAGGAGTCAGTTCCTGCTCTCTCCACCTTTGAAGCCTATATGTGCTAACGTCCTGAAGTGTTTTTCTTGTGACTAATTTTTGTTCCAGTATGGTTTTGCTTAGACTTCTTTGGCTATTTGATGCCATTTGTACTCTCTCATAAATTTTTGGGTCTTGTCTCCAGTTATGCAAAGTTGACCTGGCTGCGAAATGTCAGCCTTTATATGTCCAGTAATATTTTGTTTTTATAAAATTAGATGCTGTTCCAACACTTGACATATAAATCTATATCTCATTCTGATTTTTCAGGTAGCTTTGAATATGTTTTGAACATTCCTGTTTATAAATTAGATGGTTTACTGTACTAGTAGTATTTCTTAACTCATCATTAGTAAATCTCTTTTTCTTATGGGATTTATTCCTGTTCTTAATGGTGGTATTTACTAAATTCTTTCTCTTCTGGGTATAGGATTCCCTTAAGCATCTAATGTATCCTTATTGCAGAAGGAGCTTGCTTAGCCTTCAACTAGGAAGCACAGCCCTGCTGGGCACAGTGTTCTTGGTTGGAAGTTATTTCCCATGCATTCCCAGCATTTGGAGTTCCTTCTGAGAAATCTGCCATTAGTCTAATATATTTACCTTTAAATGGTCCTTGACATTTCTTTCCAGCAGATTGCAGTATTCTCTTTATCCTATACTTTTAACAGCCTTAGCTGTGATGTGTCATGGTGACATGCTTCTGTAGCTATGTGTGTTTAGGGTTCTAAATGCATCTTGGACCTAGATGTCCATGTTTTTCCTAAGATTTGGTGAGCTTTTTGCTGTTATTTTCCTGAGATTTTCTTTCTCTTTATTCTTCTTTCATATATTACATTCTGACCACAGTTTTCCTTCCTTTCTCTGCCCCCAGTCTCTCCCCCAGATCCATAACACACACCGCCTACCTGCCTGCACTCGGAAGAGAGCAGGCCTCTGAGGAGGTTTTCTGTGCCCTCAACATGTTGCTCTTCTCCATCATGTATGCCAATGATGTGAATATTTGACTTTTTAAGGGTGTCTGAAAACTCTTATGTTATGTTTCTTCTTCCCCTCCCTCCTCTCTCTATTTCTCTCTTGTTCTTTCTGTCAGACACTAGCAATCCAAATGATCTGTCTTCAAGCTCTGCTTGATTTAATCTGTTGCTCGTTTCCTCCATGACACTTGTCAGTTCTCCTGATCCTGTGCTGCCTCCCTTAATTCATTCAGCTGCTTGTGGTGTATTTTTTTTTCATTATTTTATATTTCTGTTGATAACGGCTCATCTGCTGCGATGGTATCTTGTGACATTAAGTGGCTTTCTCTTCTTTCTCCTGGAAGTGTGTCTTGGGGATGTCAGTCCTGGGGTTTGACTGACCCACAGCACAGATTCTCCCGTTCTCATAATAATCAAGGTCAATCTTCCACCAAGTTTATTCCTCAGAAGACCCCAGTGAGGCAGAGCTGAAGTTAGAAAGAGGCTAGTTGAGTGCTCACGTGGCCAGGGCAGGGTAAGGCGGGGCAGGGGCAGGGGCAGGGGCTCGTGCTATATTTTGGTGTTTTGTTGTTGTTGTTGGGGTTTTTTGTTGTTGTTTTGTTTTATTTTGTTTTGTTTTTTTGAGACAGAGTTTCTCTTGCTCTTGCTACTTTTGATACTTAAAAAGCAACTGAATTTTGTTTCCATGATTTAACTCCCAAGTTCATGTCAATTCTGCAAGCTAGTCGGTCCGCCTTCTCTCACACCCTGCTTATAGTCCTGTGGTTTGTTTCCATGGCAGGCCAAATAAGGAAGTCTTTAAGTATGGTTTTCTCATGAAAATCAAGTGATAAACTGACTTTCAAAGTGTTCAAAGACAAGATTTCATGCATGTTCACCTCCCCCATTGAAATGTCTACATATGATATATTTCTAGAGCGCAGCCTCATGATATTTTCTATGCTTTTCTCCTGTTTCAGAAAGTAATTTTAAAGGTCATTTTGATGAGCTCTTTTCAGGGTCAGTCCTGAAGTTGATAATCTTGGTGATTCTAGAAAAATATAGTCCTTCTAGAATGTTCTCAGCTACATTCAAGCTAAGTAAAGAAGAATTTTTTTTTATAAATATGTCTGGATGAATAGGACAGGTTTTCATTTCTCCTCAAGCTCAATGATAATCTCTTAGTAAATTGTGAAACCACAGAGCCTTTATGGGAAATTGTTTTTCCTGCTTCAGGTTGGCATAGGCAGGATCCCCCACATCTGTCGTTTGAATGAAAAGTGTTTGAGATGAAGCAAGAACAGAAGGTGGAGACAGGTAGCTTTGAGGTCAGCATCCTCCTCTGTCTGAGGTGCACCCGTCAACCTGTGGACTTCCAGTTGGTCCTAGACTGTCATTTCAAAAAAGTACAGAGGGTTTTACTTTATATCTGATCATTCGAAGTGCAAAGAGCAACAACAAAGCAAACAAACAAACAAACGAAAAACAGTGGGACATGGCTATAATCTCGGCATGTGTGACCCTGAGGCAGGTGGATCCCAGAGTTCAAGGTCACCCTGGCCTAGACCAGTAGCTCAGGGTTAGAGCATGGGCCTCATGTAACCAAGGCCCAAGTTCAATCCCCAGCACCGCCAAAAGCAAAATAATCAAAGAAGCAAAGAGCCCAAAACATTAGTTTACCTGGAGAAAACACATTTTACATCAAAGGATAGTTTTAAGTAGTATTCATTTTTTTAACACTTTGAGTGACTTATGAAATCATGACGACAGGAAACACTATAAAAGCTTACTATTTTAATTTCTACTAATAGTTACATTGTCATTTTTTACTAGATTATGATTTTCATAGTTAGAAAAGAATACTGAAAAAGGATTTTATATGAGGTTTTCTATTCCATTTGGTGAATATAATTAATACTTGAATTTTTAAAACTCATTTATTTTTATTTTTTAATTTGAAGAGGTGTTCTCTGATTTCATCTTTAATTTGTTCCAACTTCTGGTTTGTTCATACAAGGACTAAACACAGAGCCTTGTCCAGTCTAGTGCTCTCCCACTGAGCAACACACACAGCTCCCATTGATCCACTCTGTATTATGTGTGTGTGTGTGTGTTTATTTATGGGTGTGTATGTGTGTATATGGGTGCATGTGTGTGTGTATGGGTGCATGTGTGTGTGTGTGTGTGTGTGTGTGTAGGCCAAGGGCTGCTGTCTTCCTTATTAACTGTACACCTCCTTTTTAAATTTTTTTTAAAGATTTATTATGTATGCAGTGTTCTTGCCTGCATGTAACACCTGCATGCCAGAAGAGGGCACCGGATCTCATTATAGATGCTTGTGAGCCATCATGTGGTGGCTGGGAATTGAACTCAGGACCTTTGGAAGAGCAGCCAGTGCTCTTAACCTCTGAGCCATCTCTCGAGCCCCCTATGCCTCCTTTTTTCACACAGGGGTTTTCATTGAACCCGGAGCTCATGGTGTAGGTAGGCTGGCTGGCAGTACCAGTCGCTCAGCTGTGTCCAACTCTTTAGCACTGGGATTACGCATCTGCACTGTCCTGGCTCTCATGTGGATGCAGGCATGAAGGTCAGGTAGTCATGCTTGCCCAGCCAGCACTTAACAGGCCAAGCTCCTTCCCCACCCCTTCCTGCTTCTATATACACATTTTATCATAATCTTCTTTCCCTTTTCATGTTCTCTCCTTTCTTCGCTTTTCATTCACTCCCCCTCACTGTCTCTGTCTCTCTCATTTCTTTCTCATTGTTTGACGGTCATTATTTAGAATTTGTAACCTTTTACCTCCCGAATATTGAGCTTACAGTAAGTAACCTTCTAATAAAAAAGCTTTTGAAGATGTAAAAGTTTATTAGCAGTTCCTGTTTTGAAACCAGTGTCACTAAACAGTGTAAATATAACTTAAGGATGTGTTTTTTTTTTTCAAAGACTTTAAGGGTATTTGTTAATGTTGCACATTTTTAGTAAGATTAAAAGGTAACTAATGTGACTTAACAGTTTAGTAAAAGATGGCTAGAGAGACCACAGCATGTGATTTCCTCATTTTTTCCCCTGGACCTCAGGAGTCCTTCCTGAAGTGATCTCTTGGAGCAGCATCAGAGCTATGGCTGCAGGTTCAAGTTGACAGTGTCACCAGAGAGAAACAGGCTGCAGTTTATTAACACAGGGTTTTCAACCTTCACCCTATCCTTAGTTCCTCCAGATGGTGGCATCTTACAGAACTGGAGGACAAGGCAGCAACAGGCAATGATGCAGTCAGGATAGGAAGCACGCGTCTCTCTCTCTCTCTCTCTCTCTCTCTCTCTCTCTCTCTCTCTCTCTCTCTCTCTCTATTACTGGAGATTGAAGCCAGGACCTCACCCCTTAGGCAAGTGCTCTGCCACTGAGCTATATCATCAGCCCCAGCTTTTTTTTTTACTTTGAGGTAGAGTCTCATGGCCAAGAGCTGGCCTTGAACTCACCGTCCTTCTGTCTCAGTCCCCTCAGGGACTATGCCTCAGGGCTATGCTTCAGGTTTTCTCTTTTAGAAGTGCTGTTTTCCCTTTAGAAGTACCACATGTAAGTAAGAATCGTGCGCTGTCTTTTTGAGTTTAAAATTTGCTGTGTGGAACTGTAGGCTGTAAGAAACGGGTGTTGCAGTGATTCTAAAGCAAGCCACCAAGTCTGGACTAGTGGTCAGAATGCGCATTGATGCAAGGTGTTCGCCTCTCCATTGACACCCAGTTCCCTGCATTTTGTGAGGCTTCTGAACCTAGAAGTGACCGGACCCATGGAGAAGCTGAACGGATGGCAGCAGACCTCATGCTGTTTGCCACTAGGGACAAAGAAAATTGCTGTGAGCTTGGGCTGCCCAGAGAGGTTGCTTGGAAGGAGAAATGCAGATTGGGTCTTGGTTTGCATGAAGATTGGCAAGCACGGGGAGGAGGGGCCCAGAAGCTCACAGAGGCAGGTCCAGGCTGACTCTGGCAAAGTGCCTTCCCTTTCTAGTTCATCCTTGTATCTAGACTAGAGGCTGGAGACGTGTAGGCAACACATCAACTCGAAACCTGCTTCCTGGAGCCAGCATCTAACTCTTTGATGGGATGATTGATTTACACTTGACTGGGAAAAAATTGACTTGAATATTGCTGCCAGCTGTTAGCTATTAACTTCAGTATCATATACATTTTGAGCTAGCTCACTGTTTACTGACAGGGCAGTCCTGGACATTTAGGAAATTAGCAATGTTTCTAGCATTTATGTACTAAATTTGAATAGCACCATCACCACTACAACTCACAGTGTGACAAACACAACTGGCTGGGTATTGCCCTATGGACGGAATCACCCCTGATCGTTGGGAAGCACTGGTCCATGTTGGTTGGACTTTAAGGCTTGCCTCAGAGTAGTCTCGCAAAAATCTCAGAGTCAGAATGGATGGCGTATCTCACACTGGCCTAGCTACCCCCACCTGTCTGATGTGTAGGTCTTCCCCCAACTGTAACAGGGTAGCCACCTTGACTCACACAGTGGCAGAACCATTCTGAGCATGCCATCTGCCCACGCCCTACGGCAGCATGGCTGAGTGTGGATGGCATGTTTAGTCCCTTGGAAATAACCGCTCATCAAAAAAGGCAAAGAGCACCAGGGGAGCCTGGCTGAGCTCTGCTGTGCCTGGTGACCACACCACAAACCCTGCCCTCTGTTGCTTCTCTTATTCCCCTTTGTGTTTATTGACGGCAGTCATCTCCCTGACCCATCCAGAGCCATGTCGCAAATGGAAGGCAGGGAAGAAGATGGGCAAAGAGGAGAAAGAGGAGGGAGGAGGTAAGAAGAAAGAGTGTGGACCTGCCAAGGGATGCACCTAGGACTCCTGCCTTTAACCTTGTACATGAGCACATGTCCTCCGTCTCAGAGCAGCTCAAGAATATACAGAATGACAACTAATAAAACTTTTGAAGTTGGAAACAGGAATTTTGCATTCTCTGACAAGAGCTAATCAACCCCCCCCACCCCCCCACCCCCGCTCCCTCCTCACATTCATGACTCTCCCTTTGGCTTAGCCACCCAACCTGGCCAGGGTGTTAACTGAGCTAGAGGCCCTGTCCCTATTGGGTGGGGGTGGTTTTCCTGTCTCCCTTTGTTCTAGAACACTGAAAAGCATACATAGCTTGTGCGCTAGCTGTCACTTGACATGCCTCAATCCAGATCCACTGGAGGCATGTGCAGGGACTGTGGAGTGGCTTTGAGCATGAAGCAGGCCTTTTCCTCTGGGTCAGGGTGGGTCAGCTTCTCGTCTAGTCTAGTTTGTGAACTTGAGCTTGTCTTTTCCATGATTTTCCTCTACACATCCTCAGTGATTTAACTTTGTTGGCTGTGTGTGCACGCATGAACGTCCATATTCCTGACTGGCTGTGGATTTGTGCTTGTGCCTTGAATGCATGTGGTCCTGCCTAGGCTTGCCTTTCTTTATGGAGCTTACATATACAAAACAAACAAGAAGGCCTAGGGAGATGGCTTATTCAGTAACATGCTTGCCACGCAAGCTTGGATTATATCCCATAAGACCAGAGTACAAAAGCCAAGTGCAGTAGTGAACATGTGTAATCCCAGCACTAGGGAGGCAGCACTAGGGCTCATTGGCCAGTGGCCAGTGGCCAGATCCAGCTTAATTAAGAGACTCTGTCTCAAAAAGTGGAAAAAGTAGGGCTGGAGAGATGGCTCAGAGGTTAAAAACACTGGCTGCTTGTCCGTAGGTCCTGAGTTCAATTCCCAGCAACCACAAGATGTCTCAAATTTCATCTATAATGAGATCTGGTGCTCTTTTCTGGCATGCAGGCAGAACACTGTATACATAATAAATAAATAAATCTGTTACTTTTTTTAAAAAGTGGAAAAGTGATTGAGAAGGGAGGCATTCAGCAGCCACCTGCATAATGTTCACACACACACACACACACACACACACACACACACACACACACACACACACACACGGGACACCAAAATGAGAAAAATGCAAAGAGCAAAAAGACTATTCCTGGTCCATCTGCAGCCAAGCCTCAGTTCCAGATGTGCAGACTTGGGCTGTTTTCTCATCTCTGGGCATCCATCTCTCATCTACAAAACAGGTGTATGTGGAATCTTCACAAGCTGGTGGCAGGAATGGGGAAGATATAGATGGCTCTGTGTATCGCCTACTGAGCATTTGGTAACACAGATTAGGATTCAACTATCTACAGAATGGCTTGATTTGTTTTAATTTTTATTTTGTACCAATGCTGAGCAGATGGCACAGTTGGTAAGAGTTCTTGTTCTGCAAGCATGAAGACCTGAGTTCAAATCCCCAGTATGCACATAAAAGGCCAAACACAGGTGCTCATACCTGTGTTACCAGCACTAGGGGCAGAACTAGGTGTACCCCCAGGAGCTCACCGGCCTGCCAGCCTAGTTGAAAGAGCAAGCTTATGGTTTAGTAAAAGAATGGCCAGAGATAGGGAAGATCAATGGCCTCCCTCTGGTGTCTGTGCCTTCACGTGTTTGTGGGTAGACCCACACACTCAGGGTCGTGCACCACACATATACACACACATTATGCGCTAAGGCAAACAGGTAAACTGAAAGGTCAAGTTTTTCTGACTTGGTCCCCTTTTCTCTTCCAGGTTCCATTTTGGGGGCGGAGAATGCACCACACTTGCCCCTGCCTGCCGGGCTTGGCATGCCTAAGGACTTCTTTCAACCGGTTTATTTGTTTGGCTCGGAAGTGATCAGTTTGAAGTAGGACCTTGAAGTGTGAACCTCCACTGCACAGTGGCTGTCACGTCTCACTTGTGATTGTGTCAAACAAAGAATATGCCAGAAAGAAATGTTCTTACTCCCTCAACTTTCCAAGTAATTTTTTCCTTTCTTTTTCTTTTTTGAAGGAGGGTTTTGATTTTTGGAGACACAAAGGGCAAAGCCCTGTTTGTGTTTTGCCTTGACATTTTTTGAGTGATAATAACAACCATTTTCACACATAGGAGAATAAGAGTGAACATGTTTTTACAGGAACTTTTTTTTTAAACCTTTGCAACCCCTCTGCCCATCCTGTCCAGTGCACAGACACACGCTCACTCATCAAACACTCCGATGGTCCTCACTTTAGCCTTTTAAAGTGGGGTCTCTAAGCCCCCTGGCCTCATAAAGAAGGCTCAAACAGCAAGCTCTGTACTCACTTGGTGGTAAAAGAGAACAGCTAGCTTTGTGCTCACTCGGTGGCAAGAGTGTGCGTTTGAACCAGACACTCTGGGCAGCTCCTTGGGAGCAGAAGTTGGCAATGCTTCCGGAACTTTTCTGCACCCATTTAGTTCAGTGGTTTTCAGTTCTGCTGTTTAACTGGCGGGAGGAAAAAAAAATTAATGGGACGCTAAAGGAATTTGGCCCATTCTTTTTCTAGGTTTGTATAAGTAAAAGGCATTTTCTCCTTAGTGGAATATTACATGTCTTTTTCTTTTTTTATTTGAAGCTTTTTTTGTTAAGTCTTCTTGTTGGAAACATTCTAAAGAATGTCACTTGAGGAGGAAGCATAGATTTTCAGCTGATATGACAGAAGTCATCATTTAAAAATTGGTGTTAAGTTATAATTTAAGCTTTTATTTGTAACCCAAAGGTCTATTGTAATGGATTCCCTGATAACTTGCCATTTGTACTGGTATCAATATTTCTATGTAAAAAATTCTGTATCAGAATAATGACAATGCTGTATATCCTTTGATTTATTTTGATATTATATCTTATTTTTGTCATGGCTGTCAACAATTTTTATTACGAGCAGATTTCTATATAGCCCTCATACTAAAGTCAGCAGACACCCCAAAGCTGGTGAGGTAACCCTAACACTACATGCATTTTCATTTCACATTCAAGAGAGTTGTTTGTGTAAATTTTAGGGTAGCACAAAAATGAATAAATAAACCATGTGTATCCATTTTAAAAAAAGGGCTTTGGAAAGTAAAGAAAAGAATGACACCCAAAGTGACTGTTAACTGGAACAGACCTGCAGGTTTGCCCTGCAAAACCTGATGGAGTGTGATGACATGGGTTAGGCTTTAACTGCATAATGGTGCCAATATGGTCTGGCCTTGAACAACTCACTAAGTGTTGTCAACCCATATTGTGTCACAAATAAACAACATCTGAAACCTTAAGTGACTACACATTTGCCCACACCCATCTGTTCCCAGAGTGGACGCCAGTTGGCCTTTTTGTGGTTATCTGCTCAGTTGGGGGTTACACAGGTACTGATGTGTGGGTACAGTTGTATGGCATCTGGGTATATTAATCACCACAGCTGCTCAAAGAACTGTTTTCCATTTACTTTACGATGGAGGAAACTTTTTTGTTTTGTTTTGCTTTGTTTCGGAGACAGGGTTTCTCTGTGCAACCCTAGCTGTCCTGGACTCGCTTTGTAGACCAGGCTGGCCTTGAACTCAGAAATTTGCTTGCCTCTGCCTCCCAGTGTGCTGGGGTTATAGGCATGTGCAACTGCACCTCTGCAGGTCTGTTGAAAACAAGACAATAAACTTCAACAAGGGGAGCCGGGTGCTGTGGTACACACTTGTAATCTCAGCACTCTGGAGGCAGAGGCAGACAGATCTCTGAGTTCGAGGCCAGCCTGGCCTATGAGTCCAGGACAGCCAAGGCTACACAGAGAAACCCTGTCTTGAAACCCCTTCCCCTTCCCCCACTTCCAAAAAACTTCAACAAGGGGAATTATGGGAAAGGAATGGTCATGTCAGCAATAAGTTTTCACATAGCATTCAAGACATTTTCAACAACTGGCAAAATTTAATTTTAATTTTAATTTTCACCAGAATTAAAAGGTACAACTATCTCTTATACAACCTTGCTCTTACATATACCAATCCAGTTTAAAGGTTCATACATAAAGGGGCAGGCGCAGTCTTGTGCTCAGCCAAGGACCAACATGTATGGAAAATACAGTTAAGCTGGGTAGTTGTCACCATCTGCCGCCCAGAGCCTGGGCGTTTTCTCTCCCTGCTTTAGCTCTTAATTTTTATTGTGTTTGGAGTAACCTCCTATTTGGAGATCATTTTGTTAATTGCTATCAAAACCAACACCTTTCAAATAACTGTTTCACAAACGTCGTCGTCCAATTTCTTAGAAATTCTATTCCCTTAAGTATTATTATTGTGTGTCGGAGAGCACACGTGATGAAGTTGGGGAGGGAGCAGGAGGCCAGAGACAACTGTAGAGTTGGTTCTCTCCTTCCGCCTTCTTTCAGAGACTCTGGCGAGCAAGGTCAGGTGGCCAAGTTTGCAAAGCAAATGCTTTAACAGGCTGGACCATCTGCCCTTGCCCTCAGAGGTTGTTTAGGACATTTTCATATGACACATTACGTCCCTGGCAACTGCATCTTCGGCACCAAGGATGGCTCTTCGTATTGTCTGGGATGTCCTGAAACGCTACAAGGTGAGGAATTCCAGGTGAAAAATCAAATACCTGGCATATTTCTGGCAATATACATGTATGTGTGTATTGCTAGAAATAGACTGTGTGTGTGTACACATATATATTACACATATATATATATATACATATACACACACATATACATATATATTCCACTATAGGCACATTAGGTCCCTGCAACTGTGTCATAGGCAGTTTTGCACTATATGCAGTGGGTTCTCTCAAGTGCAAGGCTGAACAGATCATGGACAGTGCTGAGGTGTGAATGTGAAATGTCTCCATACTTGGCCACCACTGGGGATGGGCCACAGGGAGGTTTTATACATTGGCGACCCCTATCCTGTTATCTTTGTTTCCTCACTCTGGGTGCAATGTGACCAGCAGCTTCTGACTTCTGCCACCATGCCTTCTCCTGGACTGTAGTGTCCCCTCAAGCTGTCAACCCACAAAACTCTTCCTCAAGTTGTTTGTCATAGCAATGAGAAGAGTAACCAATACAGACTATCATTTCTGACTTTAACTTTGTATTAAAAATTTGTTTTTGTTGTTTTACCAAAGGAAAAGTTTGTGCCAAAACTACCTCCCCAACAACTGAAGGCTCGGCACTTATCACTTCAATGTGGCTCTTGTTAAAGTCAGCCCAGGTATAAACCAAGCATAATCCCATCCTCCTCTGGTTCTCGTATCACAAATCTCATCCTGTTCTTTCGTGGCTTCATTTTCCACGGGATGAAAGGCAGGGGCTGTTTGTAACTTTGAGATCAGGACACCTGCAGTACTTCGCATGGGACAGTATAAAACCCACTGACAAGCTCTTGTGACCTTTTCATTTGCACATTGTCATACATTTCAGACAGTAACCTTGAAACTGATATTCCATTAGTTCTGTGATCTTTTCCCTAATCCGTGTGTGTGTGTGTGTGTGTGTGTGTGTGTGTGTGTGTGTGTGTGGTGTGTGCATGTGTAACATCTGTGCAATCCTCCACTATTGATAAAAATGTTAACTGGAAAACAAACTATATCTGTCTATGGTATCCATATATTTTGAGTTATATCGTAAAGTGGCTAACAGGCCCTAACTTGCATGTATCTCACCTCACATACTTAATCTTTTTTAAAAAAGATTTATTATGTATGCAGTGCTCGGCCTGCATTACAGAAGAGGGCATTAGATCACATTATAGATGGTTGTGAGCCACCATGTGGTTGCTGGGAATCGAACTCAGGACCTCTGGAAGAGCATCCAGTGCTCTTAACCGCTGAGCCATCTCTCCAGCCCAACATACCTATTCTTTATTGTGAAGATATTGACCATCTACGTGGGGGGTGTGACACTAACAGTAGTTACCATTCCACACAACAGGTTTCTCTGCCAGCTTTTCTAAAACTATCGTAGGGATGACAGTCTTTTGTCAATGGATCCCTAAGGGAATCCATTTTTTCCTCTATTCCTACCAAAGACCATGGAGCCGTTTTCAGTATGCACATCCCCCAAAGCTAGAGATGCTACTAATATGTAACTGTGTTAGAGGCAGGGTCTCACTATGTGTTCCAGACCTATGAACCATCATGTTCCCGACTCAGCCTCCTAATTGCTAGGACCGTGTTCCGCTGCCATGCTATTTTGGAGGTACCATTACCAGTTTTCACATCTACCATCCTCCAATATGCTAATTCGGTTTATCTGGGATGAAGCCAAAGTGTTGTGATACTTTTTAAATTTTTCTTCCTTTTAAGGCCTACCCATAGTTCAGAGCCACCAAAAAAGAATAAAGGATGGCAGTTATGAAAAGGCCACCACTGACTGTCACAATGTTTCACAAGACAAATTTCCAGCTAAATTAGAAGGCAGGAGCTAAATAATCTTTGGAACTTCCTTTGGTCCTTGGTGTAACTGACTCTGATTTCTCTCTCATTCTAGAAGGAAGCACACAGAGGGGGTTTCACTGGAGAATTCAGTGGTGGTTCCAGTAGTGTGTAGTTAATTTGAACAATCTGAAGAGCTCCCCACCACCCCCGAGTGGGGAGGCAGGTGAGGGAGGCAGGTGGTAGTTGGGGGAGGCAGGTGGTGAGAGGGAGGCAGGCAGGTAGGTGGGAGGGAGGCAGGTAGGTGGGAGGGAGGCAGGTGGTGGGAGGGAGGCAGGCGGTGGGAGGGAGGCAGGCGGTGGGAGGGAGGCAGGCGGTGGGAGGGAGGCAGGCGGTGGGAGGGAGGCAGGCGGTGGGAGGGAGGCAGGCGGTGGGAGGGAGGCAGGCGGTGGGAGGGAGGCAGGTGGTGGGAGGGAGGCAGGTGGTGGGAGGGAGGCAGGTGGTGGGAGGGAGGCAGGTGGTGGGAGGGAGGCAGGTAGGTGGGAGGGAGGCAGGTGGTGGGAGGGAGGCAGGTAGGTGGGAGGGAGGCAGGTGGTGGGAGGGAGGCAGGTAGGTGGGAGGGAGGCAGGTAGGTGGGAGGGAGGCAGGTAGGTGGGAGGGAGGCAGGTGGTGGGAGGGAGGCAGGTGGTGGGAGGGAGGCAGGTGGTGGGAGGGAGGCAGGTAGGTGGGAGGGAGGCAGGTAGGTGGGAGGGAGGCAGGTGGTGGGAGGGAGGCAGGTAGGTGGGAGGGAGGCAGGTGGTGGGAGGGAGGCAGGTAGGTGGGAGGGAGGCAGGTGGTGGGAGGGAGGCAGGTGGTGGGAGGGAGGCAGGTGGTGGGAGGGAGGCAGGTGGTGGGAGGGAGGCAGGTAGGTGGGAGGGAGGCAGGTAGGTGGGAGGGAGGCAGGTGGTGGGAGGAAGGCAGGTGGTGGGAGGGAGGCAGGTGGTGGGAGGGAGGCAGGTGGTGGGAGGGAGGCAGGTGGTGGGAGGGAGGCAGGTGGTGGGAGGGAGGCAGGTGGTGGGAGGGAGGCAGGTAGGTGGGAGGGAGGCAGGTGGTGGGAGGGAGGCAGGTAGGTGGGAGGGAGGCAGGTAGGTGGGAGGGAGGCAGGTAGGTGGGAGGGAGGCAGGTGGTGGGAGGGAGGCAGGTGGTGGGAGGGAGGCAGGTGGTGGGAGGGAGGCAGGTGGTGGGAGGGAGGGTTGCACAGTTGATCTGTGGGTCCCCCATAGCCTCCACACTCAAATGGACATCTGTATGACTATGTACACACATGTGCACACACAGACACAAAAGTAAACTACAAAGAGCAAATTCAAAGGCAGCAAAATACTTTCAAAGTAGTGAAAAGGCAGCATGGCATGGTTAGGTAACCCACAGCTTGTCACTTGTGTGTCAGTGCTGAAGCAAACGTTCCAGTGACGTTCATCACCTAGGAGTGATCTAGCCCCCAGGTCACACTGCTAATCAAATTCCCACAATTGTTTACATACTTATTTGTATCTTTTTGGTTAAAATACAAGTAATTTGTGTATGTGAGGGGTGTTTCCATCGGAAAAATTTAAGCAAATTAGGAAGAAACTGTGTTCTATTAAGTTAGGTTTGAGTAACTGTTGAGACGTTCCCTGGATTGCATTTCTCTGTGGATGCGATTACTGCTGGCCCAAGTGTGCTTAGCTCTCATTCTTGAAAACGCAAAACTTATTATGGAAATTTTAAACATAGACTTTTGTTTTTGTTTTTGTTCTTGGTGTTTTGTTTAATTTTTTCGAGACAGAGTTTTTCTGTGTGGCCCTGCCTGTCCTGGAACTCACTCTCTAGACAAGGCTAGCACACGCATGCACACACACACACACACACACACACACACACACACACACACAGTAATTGTCAGTTTTTTTTAACTTCTTAGAAATGACGGAAAGAAGCACTACAGGCCTTATTCCATCTCCAACTCTTCTATCCCACCTCTCGCCTCCTCATTGTCCTAACAAATCCAACTTAGTATCTTCTTAAAAATCTTCTTGTCAATATATGTGTTATTCCATTTTTCATTACTGTAACAAAATGCCTCTTGTTAGATTTTCATGTGTGTGTGTGTTTATATATATATATATATATTTATATATTCATGTGTGTGTGTTCATGTGTAGGCAGGTTCATGTGCATGTGTGAGTGAGCATATGTCTTTGGAGAGCAGAAGTTGTCATTCAGGTAGCTTTCCATGATCACTCTCCACCTTTATTTTTTAAAGATTCCTTTTATATTTAATTATGTGTCTGTCTGTGGAGATATATATATCTGGTGTTCTGGTGTCCATGGAAGCTGGAGGTGTCAGATACCCCTAGAGTTGTAGTCAAAGGAGTTTCAACCACCTGATGTGGGTGCTGGGAACTAAACTTGGGTCATCTGTTAGAGTAGTACATACGCTTAATCACTGAGCTATCTCTTCAGCTCTTATTTTTATTCTTGAGGCAGAGTCTCTCATCAAACCTGTTCATTCTTTGGCTAGACCTGCCAGCCAATGAGTTTCAGGGATCTGCATACACACACACACACACACACACACACACACACACAGGTGCAGGCATCCAAAGTCAGATCTTCATGCTTGTACATCAGGCACTTCCCTGGCTAAGTATGCTTTATAAAGAAGAGAAAAATTTAACAAAAGAATAATACTTACCTCAGGCTTTCAAGGCTCTGAGGAGCACTTTGGCTGCATTGCATCTAGGTGGCTGGCATGATGGTGCGAGGGAGCAATCACAGGTAACGCAGGAAGCTGAAAGAGGGGCGTAGTTAGGAGGACCCAGGTTTACTTTTTTTGTAAAAACCCCTGTCTTAGTTAGGGTTGCTATGGCTGTGATGAAACACCATAAACATAGCAAATTGGGGAGGAAAGAGTGTATTCGGCTTAAACTTGCACATCGCCGCTGATCACCGAAGGAGTCAGGGCAGGAACTCAAACAGAGCAGAAACTTGGAGGCTGGGGCTGATGCAGAAGCCACAGAGGGGTACTGCTTACTGGCTTGCTCATAAAACCCAGGACCACCAGCCAAAGGATGGTACCACCTACAACGGGCTGGGCCCTCTCCCATACTAATTAAGAACAAACTTGGACAACCACTTTGGAAATCAATCTGGCACTCACAAAACTGGGAATAGTGCTACGTCAGGACCCAGCTATACCACTCCTGGGCATATACCCAAAAGATGCTCCACCATACAACAAGGACATCTGCTCAGCTACGTCCATAGCAGCCTTATTCGTAATAGATGGAACCTGGAAACAACCTAGATGTCCCTCAACCGAAGAACAGATGAAGAATCTCTGGTACATTTACACAATGGAATACTACTCAGCTAGTAAAAACAAGGAAATCATGACATTTACAGGCAAATGGATGGAACTAGAAATGATCAGCCTGAGTGAGGTAACCCAGACCCAGAAAGACATGCATGGTATATATTCAATTTATAAGGGTATATTAGCCAACAAAGATGTCCTCTGAGAGACCCCACCCAGCAAGGGATCAGGACAGATACTGGGACTTGCATCTGGACTCTGAGCTGAGAGTTGGACGGAGGGGTAGTGGTGGAAGGAAGTGGGGGGGGGGTCAGGAGCTCCACAGGGAGACCACCAAGACCAGTGGATCTGTGCCTAGGGAGCCTGCACAAACTGATGCACCCACCTAGACCACCTGTTCAGACGTAGCTCAGTCTCCACGTGTGTGGGGAGGAGGGCAGAGAGGGGACTGCCTCTGACAGGAACTCTGGTGTCTGTGATTTGATCACTGTCCCTTGGGCACACAGAGGAAAAGGATGCTGGTTACCCTGATGACACCTGCCTGATAGGCTGTGATCAGACGATGGGATGGGGAGGCCTAGGAGCGGGGAAGAGGGCAGAAGAAGGAGGGAGAGTGGGAATAGGAAAATAAGGGCAAAGGGATAGCAATTGGGATGTAATGTGAATAAATGATAATTATCAAAAAGAAAAAAAAAGATCTTAGGGAAAAGCTGGATCTTAGGGAGACATTTTTCTCAGTTGTGGGTTCCCTCCTTTCAGATTCTGTTGCCTGGGTCAAGTTGACATAAAACTGGCCAGCACAACACCCCTTGACAGCACTTATCAGATCCTCATGAGAATTTCATTAAGTCTTTCCCCCAGAGCATCACTTTCAGTGCCTCAGTTACCTCCTTAGAGACCTGACCAGCTAGAGCTTGCACCTACCAACACTGCTGGCCAAGTGCCTAACACGAGGCTATGTGGGACAAACCATCAAACCCAGTGCAAACTACTTCTGCCTCTCCTTCTGCTCCTTAGACGGGACATGGAACAGCCAAGCCGGATTTCCTAAATATGTACTTTGTAGGGGTTGAGGTTGCAAGGGTTTGGAACTGAACCTCACGTAGCCAGGTTGGCCCTAATTGAACCTGACCTTGAAATCATCATCTCCTGCTTCACCCCCCACCCCACCCCTCAAGTGCTGGCAGCTCAGCAGCCTTCTGCCACACCCAGTCTAACTTGAGATTTTTTTTTTTTTAAATTCCAAGTTGGCTTGGACTTTTACAGTTCCTTACAAGACTAAGGAGCCAAATAGTTCAGGCCAAAAATATTCATATAAATGAGTATTTGTTCCCGTGTAAAATTTTAGAAGTTTTACTATTTTGCTTCTCAAATGTAAGATGCATAGCAAATACTATGTTTTTATGAGAACATAAAAATAAATGATTAGTCCTTTGCATGGCAAATGTTAATTCTCTCTGTCATTTTTTTTCTTTCATTTTATTAAGAGCAGAGGAATCTATGACTAGAAGAAGAGACCTACAGATTGTAGTTGTCCTCCACAGCTCATTTGTCCCCTTATTCAGAGACTGTTTACTGGCTGTCCATGTGTGACTATGTGACTTAAATTCTGAGCAGGGAAAGGGAGTGGATGTGGTCTCCCCTGATTGATTAGAAGAAAAGTGCGCTTCCTCTCCAATGGAGTTTTTGCATCAGCCCCCAGGCAGTGAGGGTCCCGGGAAAGCTGGCTGACTTGGCCTGGATCCTTGGCCTGAAGCTCACACCTTGAAGTAGGAGGAAACACTCAAGCGGCTCTTATTTGGAATCACCTTGGTAAATGTCTCCATCATCTCTTTCCTCCTCCGTAAGCTGAATATTTCTTCCTAACAGGCTATCGTTTTGTTATGTTTTCAACTTCAGTTTGTTATCTTTTAAAATAACTATGGGTGCTAGAGATAGGACTCAGAGGTTAAGAGCACTGTTCCATAGGATCCTGGCCTCCATGGGTACCAGACACACATGTGGTACATGGACATACATGCAGACAAAATAACAATACACATAAACAAATAAACCAGTGGTGGCCAGGTGTGGTGGCACAGGGCTGTAGTCTCAGCACTCAGGAGAACAAGCAGTTCAAGGCTTTCCTGTTACATAGTGAGTTTGAGGTGACCTTAGAGAGCATGAGACCCTGCCTCAAAACCAAAATTTAACAATAAAGATGCTCATTTTGTAGTGGTTGTCCTTCAGGGAGCGGGTCAAGCCCACACTGACCTCAAATTGGTTTGGATGTTGGGACAGATGACCGGCCAAACCCAAAAGGGACATGCCCAGATTTTATACGGCACAGATTGGCAACAACCAGGACCAGAGGTCCTAGCTTTTCATGTGGCCAAGAGGCAAAAGTGGGGCAAAAGGTCCTGCCAGGGGCTGGCTAGCTCAGTTATGCCACCAGAATGGAGGGGAGAACGTGCCAGTGTTCACAGGACAGAAAGGAGTTCTTTCTACTGCAGCCCGAGAAGGTTCCAGCTCTGAAGGACTAGACGAACATGCATTTACTCCTTACAGGCTTGATGGCCCCACAAGACGAAGAAGAAGAAGAAGAAGAAGAAGAAGAAGAAGAAGAAGAAGAAGAAGAAGAAGAAGAAGAAGAAGAAGAAGGAAGAAGAAGGAAGAAGAAGGAAGAAGAAAGGAGAAGAAGAAGAAAGGAAGAAGAAAAAAGTTGCTAAGCAAGTGGGGCAAGGATCTCGTTAGGCATGGTGAAACTCAGGTAGTTTGATCATGAGAGCACATCAGGATGACAAAGACCAGAAAGACAGTGAATCTGTCTGTCTGCTTACAGCTAGTTAACATCTAAAGCTGCAAACATGTCAAACACCCACAGGCTAAGAAATGCAGGGGGCAGGGTCAGCGAGGCACAAGACAACTGTACATTTTTTTTCATGGTGTTCCAGTGAATTTAAATCTAAGGAGTAGTGGTGGGGGGTGAAGAAGAGCTAACTTTAAGTGATAAACTTTCAGTGAACAACAACAGCAAAAGTAATAAGCCACTGGCAGCAGCAGACTAATGGCTTTATGTAATTGTGTTCCTTTCAATAGAGACAGGTTATTAAATATATACCTACCACTATTTAATTCTAATATCTTTACAAACCTTATAAAGCAACTTAACAAATTTTTTTTCAAAAATCCTTTGTCAGACCACACATGTTGCCGTATTCATAAAAGATTAGAACAATTATGCAAATAGCATTCTAGAAATAGCTCTGGGTATCCCATAATTCCTCAAGATAGATATGCAAATGAAACCGATCGTGACTGTGAGCTTAAAGAATTACACATGGCCCAATTACACTCTCCATGCCCCTGTGCTGAATACAAGCCTGCAATGGAGAAACTTTCTTTTCCTGCCCAGCACGTGACCACGCTTGCAGGGAAATAGGGACTATTATGGAGGGGAAAAGGAGAAGGAAACAATGTTAAATGAAGAGAGAAAAAAATCTATCTCATCTTCTTGTGCATTTCAAATTAGATTTTTCTTACCTTCAGGTGTGGGGATGGACTCTAAGCCTTGTGCTTGCTACACAAGCCCTCTTCCACTGAGGGAAACCCTCAAGCTCTGCTTGAGATTCCTTTCTCTTCTCTTCCTTCAACTCTCTCTCTCTCTCTCCCTCTCTCTCCTGCTTTCATGTGTGTGTGTGTGTGTGTGTGTGTGTGTGTGTGTGTGTGTGTACATATTATATGAATATATTTGTATGCATGTGTCCAGATCCAGGCCTCAGGTTATCCAGTGTCTTCCTCAATCGTCCTTCCCTTTATTTTCTGAGACAGGCTTTCTCACTACCCTGGAGCTTACTAATCCAACTAGCCTGGCTAACCAGAGCACTTTCTGTGACCGCTACACTGTGGGATTACAAGTCTGTGCTGCTTCCTTAGCTTTTTATGTGGGCACTTGGGGTCAGAACCCAGGACTTTATGCTTACATGTCAAGCACTTTACCCAATAGGGCCACCTCCCTTGCCCATCCTACATAACTGTTCCAAGGAGCTGTTGGTAAGCTGTTGTTGAAATGCAAATGATTTCCAAGCTCCTTTTGAACCTGCCGTGTGTCTCTATCTTCCAGAAAATGAATCTACTCTGCTTTCTCCAGGTTCCTAGCAAGAAACCACATGTGCGTCTCACATGTCTTTTCCCAGCAGAAAATGTAAAGATGTCCTTTCCATAAGGCTACACAGACCGGCCTTCTACAGGTAATAAATATGGTTGTGCCCGAAGAATGTTTAAACACATAGCTTTCTAACAGTTTATGTGTGCCTCACCTGTTGTAGGCTGGCCACTTAAAACTTAATTTGTAAATAAGTAAATGACTCTTCCCAGAAGCCAGGAGGTAATAGCTTCCATTGACCTGTGTCCATAATGCTATCAGGAAGCGAGTTGAGTACATTTATACCTCTTAAATGTGTTTGCAGTTTCTTGGTATAATTGGAGCTGACTTCAAGACTTCCGGCTTCCAGGTGTAAATCTCAGGCTATCTATTTACCAGGATACAGGTTTGGTTGGGTACCTCCTAGGCCTTCCCTTGATTAGGCCTGTTCTTTCTTAAAACCAAACCCATAAAATATATTTCCTTGTGGTGTAAGCCCGTTCCTCCCTCATGTTTTTGGGAGGGCTCTGGTCCTTTTGAGGAAAACATGTTTGCTTCCTGTAAAGTTTGGACAGAAACTCATGAGTGGCATCCTTGCTGGCTCTTCCGGCATTGGCATGTTACATAACAAACTTCTCCCCTGAAAGTGGCCCCATTCCTTCCTGGTACTAAAACATTCGGATAGAATTGGGACAAGAAATTTTGAAGAGAGAATCCTGTGAGTTTATTTTACTAAAAGAAATACATTTTTAAAATAGATTCCAGAGTGAAGGGAGCAGTGAAAGCGTCAGAAGGAAATGTACAGCCCAGGGGGGAGGCAGAGCCATTTTGGTTTCAGTGTTCTGGTTCCCCCTTTTCTCAACATTTGGGAAACCAAAGCTGACTGCTAGGCAGCCTTACCAGACAAGCTGGAATGAAGTCTGGTCTCTGTGTTAACCCAGCTCTCTTGGCATCCGTCTGGTTCTGCCTTGCTTTATGACTCTGAGTGTCTTTGCCAACGTTCCCCAGTTAATTAACTAGTAACCAAAAAGACTGCACCGCACTTGCCTGCACAGAGCTGGTTTCGGGCTGGCTTTCAGCGTGTGTTGGTCAGGTGGGTTTACTTGCCACTTCCCAGATTCCTATAATTAGGTATATGACGGTAGCAGTTACTTCTCCTCACTGTGGGGGGTGGGGTGGGGGAACCTGACAGGACCAACTTCAGGGAGGAAAGATTTATTCTGGCTTGTAGTTGAGGGAACATAGTTCACTGTGACAGATCATGAGTGTCCGTGAATGCCAGGTCTTCACCGGCATCGTGACCTGAGGGAGGGTGGGCCTGTGATGGTGAGCGTCACAACCACAGCCTCTCACAGAGAGTGACCGATCTGGAAGCAGAGTCAGGACAAGAAATGAGATTTTCCCCCTGTGACAAACTCCATGTTTGTCATGCAAATGTTGAAGGTACACTGTGTGACAAGATGCCTTGAGTTTGAGTTGTTTTTACTTCAAAGTCTAGAGTAGTGAGTCACAATCCTTTCTGGGGTTGCATATCAGATACCCTGTATATCGGATATTCACATTATAATTCATAAAAGTAGCAAAATTACAGTTATGAAGTAGCCACACAAAATAATTTTATGGCTGGGGAATCACCATGACATGGAGAGCAGTATTGAAGGGTCGCAGTGTCAGGAAGGTGGAGAACCACTGATGTGGAGATTAAGGAGCACTAAGGCAAGTGCCTGTGCATCCATCTTCTTCCTGCTGATGGCTTTCCCTGCAGTCACAGCACCTCTCCTCATGGTCTTAAGATTGCTGGGCTGCTGTCGCTCCAAGCATCACATCCTCACCCAAGAGTGAGTACAAAGAGGGAAGAGGGCTTTTTAACTGCTGGGCTCGTCCCTAAAAGTTTTGTTCAAGTTGAAGAAAAAGGAACTAGAAGCTCTTGAACTCAACTAAGTCTTATCCTTGCTTCATCCTCCTGGAATGGCTGAGAGATATAGAAAAGGGAACAGGTATCAGTAGGTGAGAATGGCTCTCCATTATCTTCCTGTCCCCTCACAGAGAAGACACTACCATTATGGCTGCCGATCTGTTATGTGCCCTCTCTACACCATTTTGCTAGAGGTACCCCCTTAAAAAAACCAAACCAAAACAAAACAAAACAATACCGGGAAAGTCAGGCTTCAATTTACACAGCTATACTCTTGTTGCAAAGCTATTTGATAAAAAGTACCAAAGACCCAAAACTGCTCATTTTAAACTCAATAAATCTATGCCAGGGCATGCAGATGGGTATTTCTATACATAGCTTATTTTTCTGTTGCTTTGAGTCTGGGGACAACTCATTCATCTCACCCTGGGGAGGGGTGTGTGCTGAATTAATGTCCCAGATTAGCAAACGAGCCCTCTTAGTGCCCATCTTCCTTGAATGCACCGTACCTGATCTCCTACAATGAGCTGAGTATCGGGGACCCAGCTACACATTCCTTGACAGCTGCTTCTTGCTGCTCTGACTTGCATCCTCACTGAAAACCATGCCGACATCTATAAGCAAGTTTGCGCACAGCATGGCGAAAGTAAATCATGTCTTGAGCCAACTGAGGGATGTGGAAGATGACTTCTCCATGTAGAAGGGATCCCGACTCAGCACATCCCTATAGGAACACTGGACTGTGTCAACATGCCCATCTAGTTCCTTTGAAAATACCCCAGGAACTCAGAGCCACCACCACCACTACCCACCCCACCCAACTCCCCCCACCCCCACCCGCAACATCAACAGGTGAGGTTGTCTCGGATATAGTCTGGATGCTGCCTAAGGCTGGAATAAATCAGGGTTGTCATGTGACCAGTGAGTTCCTGGGCCATACTGGGTGCCAAATATTCAGAATAAAACATGGCCTTAGTGACCTCTGTGTTTTCAATTTGAGTCACCTGGGTAGGTGCAAGGCAGGGAAGAATTTGTTTCCCCTGCCTCCTCTGTCTTTGAGTTGAGAGTAAGGTTTCTGATGAACGGCCCAGGGGTGGAACTCCACCTGAGCTGAGGTCACAGGGAGAGAGGGAGCCTTCAGAACAGAGCAGTATCTTTCATTTTCACAAGCAGAACAAAATAATGCTCTTTAGTGGAGACAGATTGGCCACAGGGTCTTATTGTTCATCTCTCTTGGACATAATGTTTAATAGTTAATGATATGCTCAAAATAAACCATACATCTACTACATCCATTATGAATAGTTTGTCATAATGATTTTTTTTTAATCAGTGGGATTTTCCCCCTGTGGCTCTAGGAATCAAGCCAAACCCTCTCAGGTTATAGGCAAATGTCCCCTGTTGAGCTGCATCTCCAGCCCATTGCTTTTGTTTTTCAAAACTGTTTAAAATAGTATGTGCGTTCACTGTTTCTTTCACTTAAAGAGAAGGTTTGCCCATTTTTATCTTGCACCTCAAACTTAAAGTGCTAGGGCAGGGGAGCTGGCTCAGTGGTAACCTGCTTACTACAAATGCACGAGAAGCTAAGTTCAGATCCCCAGCACCCACACAGAAACCAACAACCTGGGGACACCTGTAATCTCCAGTGCTAAGGTGCATCCCTGCAGCTTACTCGCCAGGCACTCCAGCCAACTGGCCAGCTCCTGGCTGATGGACCTATCTCAGAAAGGGACATGGAAAGGGCTGGAGAGATGGCTCAGAGGTTAAGTGCACTTGTCTGCTCTTCCAGAGTTCAGAGGTCCTGAGTTCAATTCCCAGCAACCACATGACGGGTCATAACCATCTATAATGAGATCCGGTGCTCTCTTCTGGCGGACAGGCACACATGCAGACAGAACATTGTTATATAATAAATAAATAAATCTTTAAAAAAAATGACATGGAAAGAGAGGATGACCCAAAGAGGTCCTCCATGTGCACATGTGTGCACATTCACATACATACACACACTAGCCCCACCTCCACTCACAAAGAGCTCCAAATGTTTCAGAAATGCTACTGTCCAAACTAAAACCCTGAAATGGGACAGCACACACCAAAAGACAGAACGTGAGTTACTTAGCAACAGATGACAGAGGCTTGGCTTCAACAACAAAACAGCCACTCCAGAATGAAAATACTGGTATATTTGTGTAATGCAAAGAGAAGTACAGATAGAAATCTTCAAAACGCAAGGTACATTAATAAAAACATAGCAGTTTAAGCAAAAAGTATTATACAGTACTTGCAATGTAGTCCTTCAGTTTCAAATGACAATGTCTAACAAAGAGATAGTATTTTAAATTAAAGTTCTTAGTAATCATTTAAAACAGCCATGAGTAGAACAGCACCACCTAACTTAGCAAACACCGCAGGAAAATGTTTTGTCTCCTGGGAGAGGCACCATTATATCCCATTTCTTTTTACCACGGAAAAAAAGTCTTCATACTGAAAATTAGCTTTATAAGACAGAGTAAAACTGGGCTTATCAAAGCACAAGCTATTTCCACAAAAGTATTTTAACTTTTTATTGGGGGGAAAAGCCCCAAACCCCAAACCCAAACAAGCCTGTGGTTCTCTGCCCTCCAGAGCCCGCCCCATCCACAAATCACAACCGGTACAAACACATGCAATACTGTTTGTTTTTCTCCACATTACTATCCAAAACACTTTTTACTGTTTAAAAGTCACAGTCTCACAGAAAGTTTCCGTTCAAGATTGATATACAGAGCAGCTGCTGCAGATGTGCAGTTTTTAAGGTAATACAAAGAGGGCTCCAAACCTTGGTCGTTTAAGTGACTCAAAAGGGACTGCCTTCCTATCCATACCCACTTCCTCCTCCTAAAGTTCAGCATCACCGCTGGGAAAAGTTCCCCACACCTCCAAACAAGGCGCCCAGCACACCTGGCCCTGTGGCCTGCCGTTCAGAGAGGACTTGAGCCAACTTCGTCCCTCTCTTCCATCTCCAACAGAAGAGTCCCCTAGCTTGCTCTCCTTCCCTGCAACGCAAAGGTAATGCCACTTGAGGTTGTCAAAAATAGCCTCTGTAGAAAACTGGCCATGGTCTCTAGGAAACTTTGCATGGATAAAACCAGTGTAGCCTTTATTTAAAAAAAAAAAGAAAAAAGAAAATTCACACGTGAAAGGAAAGAAGTCGGTACCAGTACAAAAAGACTGCAGGGCCTACAGCCAGGAAGAAAGTATAATTTAGAAGGACGGAACTGGACTACGGCATCCCCTCCCCCGCCCCCAAGAACAGGAGTCTATACAATCCAAGTGCGAGTCCACTTTTGAGAGTCTTGTGAAGGCAGCGGAGAAAAACCAGACACGGGATAGAAAGGGAAGAAGAAGAAGCGCGATCTCAAATCGAAGCCAGAGGGAGCCTGGGTGGCAGAACGCGCCTCACAAACCAATGCCTTTTAGGTCGCAGGGGAGGGTGGCCTGCGTGGCCTGTGGGCTCTGGCAGCAGGGAAACTGGGCTCTGAAACAGTCCCTCAGCTCCCGGTTGAAGAGGAAGCACACAACCGGGTTGATGCCAGCCTGAGCGAATGTCAGCCACACCGAGGCTGTCAGGTAGGCCTGCGGGACAGCGCCCGGTCGCACCAGGACGCGCAGATAACTGGCCACCACATAGGGCCCCCAGAGGAGCAGGAAGAGCAGCGTGATGGCATAGAACATCTTGCAAAGCCTCTTCTCCGTCTTGAACTCCTCCAGCACCAGGAGGCGCCGGGCTCCGCGGCCCGGGCCTGCAGGCCTGATGCCCACGAGCGCAGGTGGCGTGGGCCCGCGGCCGAAGCCCGCCGTCCAGTTGGCGGCCGCCTGGCCGGTGGCGCCCGGGCCATGGAAGGTCCAGTCGTGGCTGACGGCGGGCACCAGGCGCGCGGGCCGCATCTTGCGGCGATCGTGGATGAAGAAGAGCAGGCGGAGGTAGACGAGGTGCGTGGCGCCCACCACCGCTGCCAGGAGCAGCAGGAAGCCTAGCGCACCCGGGGCGCCGTCGGGCCGCTGCTCCAGAGCACACGGCGCGTCCTCGTCGTCCGCGCCACCGCCGTCCAGCACCGGCGGGAAGGCCGCGGCCAAAGCCAGCGCCCAGGCGGCGCACACCAGCATCGCGGCGCACGGCCAGCCGGCCAAGCGCTCGGCGTAGAAGCGGTGGTGCGCTATGGCCAGGTAGCGGGTGACGCCCACACCCAGCAGCAAGAAGGCCGCGTGGAAGCAGAAGAGCGCGGCCAGGAAGGCCAGCAGCTTGCAGCCCAGAGCGCCCGGAGGCGTCCCCGCCGCGGCCGCCGCGCGCCGCGCCGCCAGCATGACGGCCGGGAGGCAGGCGAGCGCGCGCAGCCCGTCGGCCAGGCACAGGTCGAGCAGCAGGTAGTACGGCGCGCGGTGCAGGCTGCGCTCCCGCACGATGAGCAGCGCGAACAGCACGTTGCCAGCCAGACTCACGCACAGCAGTAGGCTGAGCGTGGCCAGCCTGAGGCCCAGCGCGGCCGCCTCGGCCCCGCCGCCGCCCGGCTCACTAGCGTTCGCCATCGCGGCCGTGCTCCTCCCCGCCGGCCCTCTCCGCTCGCCGTAGGCCGCCCCGGGCCTGCGCTCCACCACGTTAGCTCCCCGGGCCCGCGGGGCTGTCAGCCAGCGCCCGGCCGGCCCTGCCCCGGGGGCTCCGCGCGCCTTGGCTGCGCCGCCGCCATCTCAGCCGCGGTGCGCGCGGGAGGCGACGGCCACTCCCTGCGCCCTGGGCGCGGCGGGCTTCACTGCGGGCAGGCCCACAGCCCCCCGCATGCTCCGCGTCCTCCTCTCGGTCCTCCTCCGCCGCCGCGCCTCTTGGCTCTGCCCCCCGCCGGGCCCGCCGCTGCCGCTGCCGCTGCCGCCGCCGCCGCCTTCGCCACCGCCTTCGCCGCCGCCGCCGAGCCCCCTCCCCTCCGCCGGAGCGCGCAGCGTGGCCGCCGCCGCCAGTCCCGCCGAGGCATCCCGCGCCGCACCGGGCCTGGCTGGGCTGGGGGCGCAGTTGCGACAGCTGAGAGGGGAGGCAGGGCCCAAGACGCGAGGTGGCGACAAGTCGCGTTTGGCCCCAGGTAAACGGGAGTCTGGTGGCAGCGGCGTCAAGCGCCAGCGCTGGGGTCACTGTGGCCGGGAGCTGGGGACACGGTGGCCTGGGGGTGGTAGGGTCTGGGAGGCCTGGGAGGAGAGGAGGCAGGGATGTCTGGGATGAACCTTCAGGAAAGCTGGTAATGATGGACAGCATAAAACGGGGTAAATCACAGAACACTGGTACCCAGGTGAAGCCTGATGTGGGCAGCAGCACGCGGGGTGGGGTTGGGGGGACGAGCATGCACCCCCCGCGTTACCCCGACTCCCAACGACAACTGCAAAGTTGCTTCTATTCGAAAGCCCACCAGGTACCCCAGGAAGCCTAGGCTTAGAAGGCAAGGGAGTCCAGTGCCTGGAAGTGGCCCAGCTGAGGTCTCAATTTTACTTAGTCCTATTTCCAGGACTGGACTTTCAGGGCCCCTCAAGCATGCTTGCTCTCTAACTCTTAAGTAAAGCCAGACATGTACCACGGAAAGAAATAAGGCATTTTCCTTAAGTGATGTATGTCTTTCTTGGGCTATCCATTTCCTGGTTTAGTCTCAAATGGCCAGTCCCATGTTCTGGTCCTTAAACACCTTTGCTCCTGCTGGGCCCACTGTCTGCACCAGCCCTCATTCTTAAGACTTTTGGAGTATCCCGTCTATCTTTCCATCCTCTGTTCATTTGCTTCCTGGCACTTAACGGGTTCCCGTTTCTTCTTTTATTTCTTTATTTCTTCTTAAAATCCTGTCTAACTAGTCCCTAAATATTGCTCATGTGTGTGTGTGTGTGTGTGTGTGTGTGTGTGTGTGTGTGTGTGACTCCTCATTGCTCAGTATGATAAAACAAAGTTGAGGGTTGTGTTAAAAATTCTACATGCATGATAGGCGTCTTGCTGGGCACTCCTAAGATCACCACCACAGAGGGCCCGAAGCGCCAGGCTGGGCTGAGTCAGAACTTAGCCTGTGACAGAAAAGGGATCTCAGACGGTGCTGAGAGGAGAGGGGTGCAAGGAGAACTGTGACAAGCAGGGTTATTCCTGCAGCAGGGGTTAAGAGGGATAACGACATCCGTGTGGTGGCATGCACCCGTGGTCTCAGCACTCCGAAGGCTGAGTCAGGAGGATGGCAGATTGGATTCCCATCTGGGATCAGAACAAGTTAAAGCCACAGAGTTCAGAACCTGAGAGTTAGTCCAGGGCCTCAGGCTCTGCGTTTGGAAACCACTGGGGGATCCCCTGGAAATGCAGTCCTGACTCAGTTTGTCCAGAATGGGTTTACATAGTGACACTAATATTGGCTGTTGGCCCCTCTGTGAGTAGCAAGGCTTTTGGAGACAGTTTGAATATATTTGTAAAAATCTTGTTTGTTTGTTTGTTTTCAAGAGAGGGTTTTTCTGTGTAGCTTTGGCTGTCCTAGATTCGCTTTGTATA
The DNA here is from genome assembly GCF_964271855.1 of Acomys minous. Classification (NCBI taxonomy): domain Eukaryota; kingdom Metazoa; phylum Chordata; class Mammalia; order Rodentia; family Muridae; genus Acomys; species Acomys minous. The sequence continues at coordinate 44,516,872 of NC_140500.1, forward strand.
CCAGACTGGTCTGGAACTCACAGCCATCCACCTGCCTCTGCCTTCCTGAGTGCTGGGATTGAAGGTGTGCACCACTATGCCTGTCTCTTTGCAAAAATTTTAAGGGAATGCCTTTCTTGGTGCTCCTAAGTAGTCAAAAGGAAGTGGCTGGGTAGGCACTCCTATAAATATAAGCGACAGAAAAAAAGAGCAGTGTGCTGGGGGCGGGGTTGGGGGGGAGGGCTAGTTAGGAATTGTATTTTGAGCATGGTAGCCGAAACAAGGTTGGAGGGGAGGGGAGTGGTTGCTTGTGTTACTATTGGCCCCACAGACTAAGTCTGTGAAAGTGTTTCCCTCATGGTTGGCATGGGCCTCAGAAGTCCCAGGCAGAGAGAAAGAGGAGATGAGTGGAGGTGTCCCTGGCATGTGGTTGGTCCCCCTCCCCCCTTTGAGTAGCTTTCTGATGCAAGCACAATGGGATGGACTCCCACTCTCAGCCAGAGAACTGGAAAGGGATCTTTTTCTTTGTTTAAAGCCAGATGCATGGCCCTGGACAATGAGGTTCCGCCACCATGTGGGCTGTACTTGCCCAGAGAAGGAAATCCATTACATTCCGTGAAGCCATCATCATCACTGGGTTCGCTATGTTGATATTGAAGGTAGTTTCCATATACCAAGCACCTAGATGTCAAACACTGCGTTAAACAACAAAGTGTTATTTAATGGCGTTGCCATGGCCGTCTGTATGGGTACAAATTCCACTTTGCTGATGAAACAGTGTGGACATGTGGAGTGTTCATGTTCATGGGGGTGTGTGCGTGTGTGTGTGTGTGTGTGTGTGTGTGTGTGTGTGTGTGTGTATGTGTGTGTGTGTGTGTATGTGTGTGTGCGCGCGCACATGAGTTCACATATCTGTGTGTGTTTGTAGGCCAGAAGACAATCTAAAGTATCGTTCCTCAGGTTCCATCTACCTTTTTTGTTTTTGAGACAGGATTTCCCACTCTTGCACTGGTGTGGAGCTTGCTAGATAGGCTGCCTGGCTAGGTAGGCCCAGAGATTCATCTGTCTCCTCGTTCCCAGCCCCGGGATTACAATTGAAGTTCCCTGTGCCTTGCTGTTTTATTTCAACATGGGTTCTAGGGATCAAATTCAGGTCCTCCTTCAAGGCAAGCACTTTGTTGAGCTGTCTCTCCAGCCCCAAACTCTGCTTCTTGAGATGAGAAAGCTAACCAACAGTCAACAGCAGGTGCTCAGGATGGAAAATGATAGCCCCCTTCACAGGGACAAGGACTTTTCACAACAATCTAAGCCAACACAGAGGTTTTTACAGACTCACTCATGGCTGAGTGGGAAGTAGGGCCCAGGCCATCTCATTTCAAGTCAGACGCTCCCCACTGAATTGGAATATTGATAGCATTCGTTGTTATGAATATAAATCACTCAACCAGTCATTTAACCTCTTGAAATCTAGAATGTTCACATATACAAAATGTGGTATTGATTTTCTAGGACCTCTGAGTCTGCAGTTTAGTTTGTATGGGAGAAAAAAAAACCAACAAAAAAACGGTGTTTAAGTGTGTCTGTTTCCCAAGTGGAGGGAGCTAGTCTTCAGAGAAGGGGGCGGGGGAAGGCCTATGGTTCCCTCGTGCTATGGAGAGATAGATAGAGTTTTCTACTGCTGCTATGTAGCCTGGTGCACTTCTCTTTGGGATCCGAGAGGTTTGGTTGAACTATTTACCCAGCATTCAATAGGTTCAGCAGCAGTAGAACATGTAAATCAGGACTACGGCAACATTCACGTGTCTACGGCTTTCATTCTCAGCATCTGTTCAATAGATTAAAATAGATTAATACTTAAGGAAAAGCCATTTAACATTTCACCGGCTGGGATCAACTCGTTTTCTTTTTACTTCGGACAAGGCTTTCAAATATTTTCTTGGGCACCAAATTGAATGTCTCATATTAAAGGCAGATGAGCTTTTTTTTTCCCCCAATAAGAATTTCCATTTTGTTTATAAGTGATCACATAGGTTGAAGAGTTGGGAGCCCCGCTCCATCAGTTATGCCACCTCTTTGATGCACATAGTGTGACTGATAATATAAACCCACCTGCTCAGAGGGACTAGTTGGCCCATTTTGACACATGTAGCTGTGGCCATGAGTCCCAAAATCATGGGAACCGTCTTGGCCACTACCTCAGGGTTCTTTCTTGGAGAAGATTGCACCCTGGCTTCTCGAAGCCCCACCCATGAGGCAGAGTTCCGGGCCCACTAAATGTCGGGTTATTAGAGCATAGCACTGTGGCGAGCAGCCATGACTTCAAGAACGCAAATGGGCTTGGGAACTAGATAGAACCCTGGCCCATACTCAAATCAGTCGCCATCTGTGCACCCCTGGGAAAGTTCTGTTTACTCTGAGCCTCTAAGCCCCTGAATCTCCAAGGCCTGTTGTGAGGAAGAGTCAGTTAGATGAGGCCTACTAATAGAAAGCAAAGGGCAAGTTACGCACAGGGGCAGCATGGAGTTAGTGCTTGCTGAAAATGATGCCTGTGGACAGATGTCTCAGCCCAGATGCTCATACCTCATCCAGCAAACAGCAACTGAAGACAAGAACAATTTCATCCCAGCTGACCAAATACCAGATAGAATAGCCTTCACGCTTACACACACCAGCTTGAATGAGCATCTAGTGTAAAATACGCGCGCCAAATTTATGGCACTCTTAAAGAAAGCAAGGAGTTGCCATGAAACCTGGAGCTGTGCTACCCCAACCAGCAGGGCAAACCAGCAACAGAGTCAGTTAGGTTTGTTAGAAGCAGTTGTATTCCCCTTGATTTTACAGATTTACCATGAATCCATATGGATTTAAACTCCATGTTTGTCATGCAAATGTTGAAGGTACACTGTGTGACAAGATGCCTTGAGTTTGAGTTGGGGATAGAGACTATATAAATGGGTCAAAATACAGTTAGTCAAGGATCCAGACAGATAAGGTCACATGGCCACATATAATGGTCACTGGTTTCCTGCCACTAGTGCACAAGCCTTGTTCTCTGCAAACTCATAGAAGCAGAAAGTTGTTGGGTGGGGAGGGGAAATTGGAGCAGGGCTGGGCATGGATATAGGGTTTGTTCAAAGAGCAGTGAACTTTTCTGATATTTAGTAGTGGGGACAGTTTGTACAATCCCCACAGATGGCCCAAGAAAACAGAATTACAAATAATACAAAATGAAACTCAGTTTGTATTGAAATGAACACTGTGACCTTATTAAAGGATGGAGGGTTGTTTGTTTGTTTGTTTGTTTGTTTGTTTTTTGGTTTCATTTTTTCCAAAAGTGACACAGACTTGTGCTCATGGTTTTCTGAATGAATGTCAGCCTGTAGGGTCTGACTTGTTACACTGTTCTGGGAATGGCCAGTGAAGTCAGCCGAGTTTTCCGTATGGTCACATGTACAGACTTGTCTCTTGCAGTGGGCTTCATTGAGTATTTGTGGCAGGAGGATGCTCATGTGGGCTTGGGAAGATGTACAGAGGGTTTCAGTCAGCACCCTCTTATCAGTATACGTACACAGAGTTGTCATTTGCTCACACGCAGTGATGCACTGGGGTGTTTCGTGTGCATCTTCTAGGTGCTTCTACAAAAACACACAGCTTCGCAGCCTGGTGATTGCATTCTCTGGGCTCACACAGAACAGTGTGTCAGGGTAAGGTGAATATCTCAATTTCTTTTTTTTAAAGGATGCATATGTAGGGTGACGGGGTTATGTGCACAGTGTGTTAAAGGTGCCCTCAGTGGTCAAAAGCACTGGAACCTCTGAAACTGAAGTTATGGGCCGTTATGAGCTGCCAGGCATGGGTGCTGAACCTGAGTTTTCTGCAAGAGCAATATGCACTCCTAACCACTGATCCATCTCTCTAGCCATCAATTATTAATAACTGACAGATAATTGCAGGGAAACCATCAGCATGATGTGAGTGTTAAATGGGCTGTACCTTCTACTACAAAGTTGAGAAGGAAAAACAAAAACAAACCACACATTTCTTAAATCACCTGAAAATGTCCCGAGACTCAAGGCCCCTTGTCTGCAGTTCAGTGCAGTGTTTTGCAGGGGTATTAGGTAGTATAATGCAAAACACTCTCGTGCAAGGGCTTCTGAACAGATGAGAGCTTTTCTAGAAGGTATACTGCAATGGAAAAGTACTTCTAGTATTGAGAAGGATCATGTAGGATCAACAATGACATGTTTTTGCCACCAAATTTCCACTGTTGAAACTTGTTCAATGTATTAAGTATTTAAGTGACTTAAAGTGATGCCTCACCACAAGGAAGAATGGCTATCTTTTTTTAAGCAGGGTTTTTATATTATAATTTATTTTTTATCAGTTGTTAATTCTTTTGTTTTTATGTCTTCATGGTATCCTTTTTTAATTTTTTATTTATTCACTTTACATCCCAATTGTAGTTCCTCATCTCCTCCTGGTCCCATTCTCCCTCCCTCATCCTGCCTCCCCCCTTCCCTCGTCCTCAGAAAGGGGAGCCTTCCTCCTCTATCATCTGACTCCAGTTTATCAAGTCTCATCTGGACTGCCTGCATCCTCTTCCTCTGTGGCCTGGTAAGGCCGCCCCACCAAGGGAAAGTGATCAATGATGAGCACCAGAGTCCATGTCAGAGGCAGCCCCTACTCCTCATATTATGGGGCCCACAAGGAGACTGTGCTGCCTAACTACTGCATCTGAGCAGGGGGTCTAGGTCCTCGCCATGCATGGTCCTTGGTTGGTGCATCAGTCTCTGCAGCCTCCACCCCACCTCCTGGATTTGTTGCCTCATTGGTCTCCCTGTGGAGCTCCTGTCCCTCCAGGGCCTTCTATCCCCCCAGCTCTTCCATACCACTCCTTGTGCTCCACCCCAAAGTTTGGCTGTGAGTCTCAGCATCTGCTTCAGTCCTCTGCTGGGTGGAGTCTTTCAGAGGACCTCTATGTTAGGCTCCTATCCTGTTCCTTCTCTTAAGCTGCTTCCAGTGTCTATTCTGTTTGCCATTCTGAATGAGAAGTAAGCATCCTCCCTAGGGTCTGCCTTGTTATTTAGCTTCTTTAGGTCTGTGGACTGTAGTGTGATTGTCCTGTACTATGTGGCTAATATCCACTTAAAGTGAGTATATTCCATGTGTGTCTTTCTGGGTCTGGGTTGCCTCACTCAAGAGCTTTTTTAGCTCCATCAATTTGCCTGCAAATTTTAAGATTTCCTTGTTTTTAATAGCTGAGTAGTATTCCATTGTGTAGATGTACCACAGTTTCTTTATCCATTCTTCGGTTGACGGACATCTAGGTTGTTTCCAGATTCTGGCTATTAGGAATAAAACTGCTATGAACATAGTTGAGCAAATATCCTTGTGGTGGAGCATCTTTTGGGTATATGCCCAGGAGTGGTATAGCTGGGTCTTGCGGTGGGATTATTCCCAATTTTCTAAGAAAGCACCAGATTGATTTCCAAAGTGGTTGTACAAGTTTGCACTCCCACCCACAATGGAGGAGTGTTCCCCTTTCTCCACATCCTCACCAGCATGTGCTGTCATTTGAGTTTTTGATCTTAGCCATTGTGATGGGTGTAAGATGCAATCTCAGAGTGATTTTGATTTGCATTTCCGTGATGACTAAGGACGTTTGAGCATTTCTTTAAGTGTTTCTCAGCCATTCAATAATTTTCTGTTGAGAATTCTCTGTTTAGTTCTGAGCCCCATTTCTCTATTGGGTTATTTGGTTTGGTGGTGTTTAATTTCTTGAGTTCTTTATATATTTTGGATATTAGACCTTTGTCAGATGTAGGGTTGGTGAAGATTTTTCCTAGTCTGTAGGCTGTCGTTTCGTTCTGTTGACAGTGCCTCCTGCCTTACAGAAGCTTCTCAGCATTATGATGTCCCATTTATTAATTGTTGACCTTAGAGCCGGACCTGTTGATGTTCTTTTCAGGAAATTGTCTCCTGTGCCAATGAGTTCAAGGCTCTTCTCCACTTTTTCTTCTAACAGATTTAGTGTATCTGGTTTTATGTTGAGGTCTTTAATCCACTTGGACTTTAGTGTTGTGCAGAGTGATAAATAATGGTCTAGTTGCATTTTTTCTTCATGTAGACATCCAGTTAGACCAGCACCATTTGTTGAAGATGCTATCTTTTTTCCATTATGCGGTTTTGGCTTCTTTGTCAAAAATCAAGTGTCCATAGGTGTGTGGGTTTACTTCTGAGTCTTTGAATTGATTCCATTGATCCACCAGCCTGTTTCTATGCCAGTACCATGTGGTTTTTAGCTTGAGATCAGGGATGGAAATCCTCCAGAAGATCTTTTATTATTGTCTTAGCTATTCGAGTTTTTTTTTTTTCCAATTGAAGTTGAGAATTGTTCTTTCAAGGTCTGTAAAGAATTGCGTTGGCATTTTAATGGGAATTGCTTTGAATCTGTAGATTGCTTTTGGTAATTGGCCATGTTTACTATGTTAATCCTACCGACCTATGAGCATGGGATATTAGATTATAATTTAATTATGTCATTTTCTCCTTCCTTTTCTCCCTCTAACCCTTCCCATATGCTCACCTTATTCTCATTCAAATCTACATCCTATTTTAAAATTGTTAATATATATTTGTATATATGCTTAATATATATATAAAACTTGCTCAGACTATATACTGTTACACACATACACATGCACACACACATACACACACACACACACGCTGGGAGCTGACCATTTCAGGCAAGTTGAGGCCTGCCGAGCTTCCCTCCCATATTGGTACTGTCCTTATTTGGGCCATGGGTAGGCATCCATGTCGATGACACTTCATGGGTGTAGATTCTCTGCCATTTCTGGGAGAAATAATCTTATAGAAGACTTCCTGTTCTCTGGGTCTGATGATCTTTCTGCCTGCTTTTTCCACAATGATCCCTGAGCTTTGGGCACAAGGGTTGTGTTGGAGATGTAATCGTTGGGACAGAGCTCCACAACTGTGCATTTTGATTGGTTGTGGTTTCCTATAATGGTCTTCATCAATTGCACCATGAAGTTTCCTTGATGAGGAGGGGTAAGAACTATACTTATCCGTGGGTATAAGAATACATTTTTAGAGCTGGAGAGATGGCTCAGAGGTTAAGAGCACTGACTGTTCTTCCAAGGGTCTTGAGCTCAATTCCCAGCAACCACAAAGTGGCTCACAGCAATCTTATAATGAGATTTTGTGCCCTCTTCTGGTGGGTAGGTGTACATGCAGGCAAAGCACTACATAAAAAAATCAATCTTTAAAAAAAAAAGAATAAATATTTAGAATGTAGTTAGAGATTATGTTGGTTTAGTAAAGCGGTAGTTGTAGATTCTCCTTCATGATCTGTGACTTCTCTAGCAGCAAATTAGTTGGCTAGGATTCCAGTACTAGACATATGTTCCACTTGTTGAGCGAGTCTTAAGTCCAACTAGAGACCTGTTGGTTACCACGGAGGTATGTGTGCCACTACTGCACCCTAAGGGTTATTTGTTATTCTGGGCATTGTTGTGGTCCATAGGTGTCACAGGTGGGTAGGACTATTGGTTGCTTCCCTCCTTTGGAAGGTTGCAGGGTGCCTCCTGGTATCCTGAGAGCTAGTCCTCAGGGAGGACGCTTTGGGGTCAGATCCATTAGGTCCTCTGGGCAGTGTGTCTGAAGTATATGTTTTGGGAGTCTTAGACAACTCTAACAACACAGAAGGGGCCTTCTCATGCCCCATGTTGGCCTTTGTTAGTCTGGCTTTTGAAGAGAATATTGCCAGCCAAGATGGGGTCATTTCATTTAAAATATACTTGTTTTTGTATTCACTGGCTTAAATGTATTATAGGTATTTTTAGGCAGGTAGTTAATAGCATTCTTTCTTACGGTCTTTTCAGACATCTTTACTCTTATTTTGCCCTCCTCCCTCCTTCATCTGTATTTATCTTTTCCCTCCTACTAGCTAAAGCCTCCTCCATTTTCCCTATTTCCCCATCAGATAACATGTACCCTACTGTTCCCTGTCTATTTCCCAACCCGACCCGACCCTCCCCGACACTGGCCTCTTTACTTACCTGGTTTCTGAAGTGTTTCCACATTATGTGCTCACGTGTGAAGATTTGGGGCTAGAGCCTCCCTTTATGTGACCTTTCCATTTTTACGTGTCCCTCAAGAGCTGAGTGGACTCCCTCTAGTGGTCAGCGAGCGAGTGCTGTGATCCTTGTTTTTACTTGGTGCTGCCCTGAGGTCAGAAGACTGACACATCAGACCTTGGCCTAACAGTTCTCCCACTTGAGCTAGCTATGGATGAGACCTCACGTCCTGCCGCTCCGTCCTCTCCACTCACTGAGAGACCAGCTAGGAGCTGGGGAGATAATGTAGTTGGTAGAGTGCTTGCCTTGCAGACAGGCCGACCTCAATTTGAGCTAAAAACAAACAAGCAAACAAGCAAAGCAGGGAAAAGAGCCCCGCATGGTGGTGAGTGCTTATTGTCACAGTGCTGGGGAAGCAGAGATGGGTTCGCTAGTTAGCCAACCTAGCCTGGCCTACCTTGGCAACTCCAAGCCAGTGAGAGAAGTTGTCTCAAAAAACAAGGCAGATAGCACCTGAGAAATGACCCCCAAGATAGTCCTCTGGCCCCCACATGTAGGTGTACCCCCAGCACACACACACACACACACACACACACACACACACACACACACACACACACGGATATTGCAATTGTCTACATATTCTAAGGCATAGCTTTTGAGGCACATCCCTTTAAAGTGTTTTAAGGTATGGAACCAAGAGGCCCATCATCATTCAGTACCTATCTACTATTTGTTGGTTTTTCTAGTTTATTTCTGTGGTTTTGTATATGGTTTGTAAAGTTCCCCCAAACTTTCCAGTGTTGAAAGTTGGCTCATAGTGTGGTGGCCTGGGAGGGAGAACGGCGGCTTTAGGAGCAGGAACATAGCGTGGTGTACGCAGGCCCCTGACAGCACTTTGGCTTGTTTCTGCAGGACCGACCTAAGATCGTGCAAAGTATGATTCAGCATTACAGGCATTAGGCTTTAGCGTCTCTCAGCAAGCCTCCGGATGTCACCTTCCTCCCATTCTTCTGCTATTACTCTTGTCTAGTCTGGACCGCTCTCTGCTCAGCCGTTGCCTTGTTCCTTCCATAGCATTCTGTTCCCCTACTGTGTGTCAGAGCTCTCATACAGTGTAGCTCACTTCTCTCTTTGTTTCTTTAAGTTTTATTCATTATGCATGCAGTGCTCTGCCTGCAGGCCAGAAGAGGGCACCAGATCTCATTACAGATGGCTATAAGCAACCATGTGGTTGGTGGGAACCAAACTCAGGACCATTAGAAGAGCAGCCGGTGCTCTCAACCTCTGAGCCATCTCTCCAGCCCCCTTTCTTTTTCCTTTTAGCTCCATATACATGTACTCTGTATATGCCAGGAGAGTCCTGAGAAAGATGCTTTGGAGGTTGGCATCATAAGATTTCAGACATCTGTAAGTGGTGTCTCTTGCCATTGTACCAGTATAGCAGACAGACTTCTGTTTGGCTGGAAATAATTAATATAGGCAATTTTTCAGATGCTTATTTGCCATTTGTATGTATCATTTACTGATAAACTTGTCCATTTCTTGCCCATGTTTCTCAGTAGGCAGTGTATTATTGCCAACTTTTGAGAGTTGGCATTCTTGAGGGCCACCATAGATTTGGATGTTATTTATGTCATAGATGTAGCCTTTTTTGGTAAACAAAACCCAGTTGGTACTGCTATGGTGTCTTCTCCTGTGCAGTCACTGAATATTCCTGGCCTAGGACTAAGTGGGCAGGACAGTGACTTATGAATCTCAGGAGTGTTTTTTCCTAATAAACACTTCATGTGCACACATTTTCTCATTGCATGAATCTTTTAGTTCTTTCTTGTCTTTTGAGAAGTTTTATTCATGTGTGTCTGTACCCTACATGTGCCATGTGTGGAGGCCAGAGGACAACTTTCAGGAGTTGTGTTTTGCCTTCCACCCTGTGCTTCCTGGTGAGCAAGCTTAGATCATCACACTTGGCCTCAAGTACCTTTACCTACTGAGCCACGATGCCAACCCCTTTAATGTATTTTTAAAAGCGGAGGATTTTCATTTTTATAAAGTCTCATTTTTTAATCTTCAGTAGTAAGTGGATTAGAGTTTTGGTGAATCCTTCCCTCAACCATATCACAAAGATTTTTCCCCTATATTTTTCCTAGTAGTTCTATTATTTTGGATTTTATGTTTACTTTTTTTATGTTCTACATTTGATTAATTTTTACAAATAGTCCAAAGTACCAATTGCAGGTTCTTCCCCCAACCCCCACGACTATCCAGTTGGTCTAGTACCCTTTGTTAACCGTGTTGCTTACTCAGTCGCTTTTGTATGTTGGTCAAAAACTAATTGTCCATAAATCTTTGGGTCTATTTCTGGCCTCTCTCCTCCGTTCCAGCTATCTCTTTCAGGATCTCAGTGCTGTATTGCATTGATTATTGTGGTCTTACAATGAACCTCAAAAAGAGACACTGCTGTCCTTCCAGTTTCATTCTTTTCCCAAAATTTGGCTATTTCTGAGTCATCACCATTTAAATATCTGTTTGAGAATAAAGTTATCAACTTCTGCAGAAATGCCTGCTGAGATTTTAAACTGGGATTATGCAATGGATAATTAAAGCCTTCAGAGCGCTGCCTCCCCCTAAGCAGGGTGAGCTTCTCATTTATTTGATGAGCTGTTTAGTTTTAACTGTCAACTTGGCACAAGTGAGAGTCACCTGAGATGAGAGTCTTGATGGGGAATCACCTGGGTCAGATTAGCTTGTGGGCATGTCTGTGGGGAATCCTCTTGACTCTTCGCTGAGGTGGGAAGGCACACCCTGAATCATTCTGTGGCTGGGCCCTGGGTGTATGGATGTAAAGGAAGCTAGCTGAGCTACAGAAAGCAAGGGGCCATGCATTTACTCTCTCTGCTCAACTGTGGGTGCAGCACTTTTAGCTTCTGCCTGGACTTCCTGTAGTAATGGACTGTAACTTAGAATTCTGAGCCAGTTCGGACCTTTCCTCCCCCAAGTTGCCTTTGATCAGCATTTTTCACCACAGCAACAGAAATGAAACTAGGACATTTGGGTCTCCCTTAGTTTCTCTTCACAGATCTGTATTTACTTGTTCATGTATATTGTCTGTCTGCCATATTTATTTATCAGAATTTCTTTTTTTTGTTGTTGTTTTGTTTTGCTTTTGTGTTTTGAGTCAGTGTTTCTCTGGGTAGCCTCAGCTATCCTGGAACTTGCTCTGTAGACCAGGCTGGCTTCAAACTCACAACTTAGAGATCTGCCTGCCTCTGCCTACTAAGTGCTGGGATTAAAGGCGCCCACTGCCGCCGCTGCCGCCACCTCTACCCCAGTTCCAGTTCATATTTTTAAGCTATTATAAATAGTATTTCAAAAATCTTCCCTTCCAGCTATTTATTTCTAGTATCAAAATTGGATTGAATTTTGTAAACTGTACTTGTATTTTGAAACTTTGTTAAACTCATCCACTCTAGTAGCCCTATAGGGTTTACTACGTATAGATTGTTGTCTGTGACTGAAGGTGATTTCAACTTCTTTTCCAATCTAGGAATTCTTTTTCTTTTTCATAATCTTATTGCCTTGGTGATAGGCTCCAAAATTATGCTAAACGAGTGATGAGAGCAGAGCTTAGTGGTCTCTCATATCAATGGGAAAGTGTTTGGTATGTCACGACTAAGTATAATATTAACCGAGTTTTTTTAAATGCCTATGTGTGAGGAAGTTTCCTTCCACTCTGACTTTGGTGGGAGGCTTCTCCATTTTTTAAAGTTTGGGTATAAAAGTCGGCTTTTAAAGATGTCTCTTTGCATCTATTAATAGTGTTGTGGATTTACTTTAAGGATCCAATGTGTTTATTTTATGTGCGTGAGTGTTTTGCCTGTGTGTATCCATGGGCACAATATGAAGGGGTCAGAAGATGCTGTCTGGTCCCCTGCAACTGGAGTCATGGGCGTTTGTGACTCAGCATGTGGATGCTAGGAAAAGAAGCCCAGTCCCACTGCAAGAGCAACAGGCGCTCTAAGCCACTGAGCCGGCTCACTAGCCCCACACTTACATTCTTAGTTTGTTGTGACGTGAAGTTAAATGCTATAGCAACCTTGCATTTTTAGGATAAACTCCACTTGTGATGTTTGCCACTTAAGAGATATGGGGTGGGCCTGGGAAGACTGGGAAGTGATCGTGATCAGGGTGCACTGTGTGAAATTCCAAAATAATCACTAAAAGTATTAGGTTAGAAAAGACAGATATGCATGTGTTATACTTGTTAACATTTTGTTTAGAATATTTGCATTTATATTCATGAGAGTTCTTGGGTTTTTTGTTTGTTTGTTTGTTTTTTGTTGTTGTTTTCTTTTCAGGGTAAATCAGACCTAATAGGGAAGTACTCACACAATCTCTCTCTCTCTCTCTCTCTCTCTCTCTCTCTCTCTCTCTCTCTCTCTCTCTCTCTGTCCCTCCCTCCCTCCCTCTCTCATTCACATGAAGTTAGTATTTTTTCCTTATGCATTGTGTAGAATAATAAGCCTGTGAAGTTACATTGATTTGTAGCTTTCTTTTATGATCATATCCTGAGCATATCTTGCAATAAAAATTATTTTACAATAAATAAGGCTGGGAAAGACTCCCATCTATATAGTTGGAAACTATAGTAATTAATTTTTTAACACTGTCTTTTTGAAGTGATGTCTGGTGGGTAGTTTTCTGCTTGAGGCTTTGTTATTATGCAGTTTAGCAATCACTAACATGCAGTTGGAATATAGTCTGTTTACATATAACAAGAATATTGATATCATAACATTTAAACCCATCTTGCAGTTTGCTTTCTGCTTGTTTTTTTCTGCTCTCTTGAAGCTCAATATTTTGGATTATTCTATGCTTCATTGCAACTTTGAAGTTTTTCTGAGGTTCACAGCACACATCTGGAACTTACCATGATCTGTCCTCAGGTGCTCTTCTGAGTCCTCATGCACAGCACAAGAAAGCACCACAGCATCCTCAAGCATCTCCTGTGTGGCTGTCACAGCTTTCTGTTACGTCCATTGTGAAACTCGCATGTCCTAGCAGTGTTAGCAATCCACTGGGTACCAGCTGTAGGCTTTTGTTTGCCGTTCTCCAGAAGGGCTCTGTGACGTTTCTAACACCGCTCCTCCTCGCAGCGTGATACTTTGTAAGCTTTGAGTGCTTCAAAGTATCTTTCTCTCTCTTGTGTTTTTCTTTGATTTTTCTCTATTTTAATTTTTCTTTTAATTTAATTTCTCTATGAATGACACATTAAGTAAGTTTTGTTGATTTTTCTCTCTTCTTTTTAGGCTCTTGATTTCATTTCTTTATCCTTTCCTCTGTCTGCCTTGGCTTGAGTCCCCTCTCTTCTCTTCCTTGCTTCCATCCTTATTTTAATGAGGTGGGGTCTGAGATTACTCTGTGCTTGTCTCCCTGCCTATTGGCCTTCTCAGTGAGAGGACTACAAGTGTGAGCCACCGTGTCCAGGTCCTTGCTGTTAGGGTTCATGCTGTTGATGGAGACCTTTCCTTTTTTCCTAGTATAGGCACCTAGTACTATGAATACCCCGCACCCCTCCGGGCAGGATTTGGCTTCTTTGACAGATATTTTCGTCTTACATCAATTCATGTATATGTACATTTTAAATTTCTCTGCTGTTTTTCTCTGTATGAATACTGTTTTCAATCATATGGAAATACACTCCTTCTATATGTGACATATGTACGTGCTGATGTGGTTCGTGTACATGTGTGTAGGGTTGCATATGCATGTGTGCACATGAAGGCTGGAAGTTGACAACCAGTATCTTTCTCAATTGTTCTCTACTATCTATGGGGCCAGGGTCTCTTGGTGAGCCTGGAGTTCACCGATTTGGCTAGGCCTAGGGATCAGCTAGGGTTTCCATGGTCTGAACTTTTTTTTCACTTTTTTTATTATTTATTAATTCATTCATATTACATCTCAATTGTTATCCCATCCCTTGTATCCTTCCATTCCTCCCTCCTTCCCACTTTCACCCTATTCCCTTCCCCTATGACTGTGACTGAGGAGGACCTCCTCCCCCTGTATATGATCATAGGGTATAAAGTCTCTTCTTGGTAGCCTGCTATCCTTCCCCTGAGTGCCACCGGGCCTCCCCATCAGGGGATGTGGTCAAATATGGGGCACCATAGTTCATGTGAAAGTCAGTCCCCACTCTTCACTCATCTGTGGAGAATGTCCTGTCCATTGGCTAGGGACATGTCCCATGAAAGTCTTCACCTACCAGGAAAGTGGGATAGATGTGAGGACATCCTATTGGGACTCTAGATGAGAGAAGCAGGGGAGAATGGGGAAAAAGAAGGATACAGAGAGTCCTAGAAACCTACAAGAAGAACATTATGATGGGCAGATCTGGGCCCAGGGGTCCTGCTCAAGCTATGGCACCAACCAAGGACAATACGTGCAGTAAACATCAAACCCCTACCCAGATCTAGCCAATGGACTGAACCCTGCTTTTATGCTGGCCATCAGCCCCTTTTGCCTGCACATCAGGCACTGATGAGCTGTCTCACCAGCCCCCAAATTTTCTTACTATCTTTCTGTTAGTGGTTTTTTAAAAAAATATATTTTAAGGTTTGTTCTACTGTTTAGTGCATACTTATTTTAGTGGGCTATTAGAAATATTGTCTATTCTGTGAAAATGCTATATATGTCAACTAGGCTGTACTACCTATTTTTGTTGTTCATTCCTTCTCTCCTTGATTTCCTATCTATTACCAGGAGGAGGAGGATCAAATCCCCAAGTGTAGTTGTAGGTGGTCTGCGTCTTTTCATGCCCATCAGGCATAGCTCCATGTGTCTCAAGGCTTTGAAGCCCAGGGTTTTAGGGCACGAGTATTGAGTATGTATTCAGGATGAGACATCTTCCAGGATAGGGATGTTTCCCCGTGTGCTGTTCCCTTCCTTGTTGCCAATAAGCTTTGCTCTTCTTTCGCTGACATTAATACAGTCACTTTTGTTGCTTACACAGTGTCTTTTTTCATTATTTTCCTTTCAGTTTACTCACACGTGCACACGCATGAATGCATGCCATTACCAGGTTGTCGGGCTGGAGAGATGGCTCAGAGGTTAAGAGCACTGTCTGCTCTTCCAGGGGTCCTGAGTTCAAATCCCAGCAACCACATGGTGGCTCACAACCATCTATTATGAGATCTGGTGCCCTCTTCTGATGTGCAGGTGCATATGGAGACAAAGCACTGTGTATGTAATAAATAATTTTTTAAAAAATTCCCCAGGTGTCCCATGGAGAACCTTGCTGGCCTGGAACTTACCAAGTAGGCTTAGCTGGCTAGTGTTTATCTGTCTCTATCTCTAGACTGCTTGGTAGAGGTAGTCCAGATATCTGCCCCACGCACGCCTCCCCGCACTGGAATTACAAGCATAGGCCATCGCTCCTTCCTTTTTTCTACCTGGGTGCTGGGAATTGAACTCACACTTGCAAGACAAGCTCATTACCACTTTGCAGATTGCAATTTCCTCAGCTCTGGGTTTGTTTAACTCATGTTACTGCTTGCTGGGTTTCACTGTCTGAGCTCCCTCCTGGTGCTGCTGGCTTGGGTAGCTACACAGTGACAGCTGTGTCCTTTGTGTTTGGCTGCTGCTGTCTGTGAGCTTCCTCGCTTGCCAGCTCCTCCCTTCCTGTTCCTCTGTCTAGAGAAAGGCCTTTCTTACAGCTCTTCTTTCTGTGCTCATAGGCATTTCTGGGTGCCAGTGTCTCCAGCTCCAAGTGTGGACAGTAAGAGGCAAGGGGAGACAGCAGCAGCAGCAGCAGCCCTGTGTGTCAAGGCCCCAACTGGTGCCTCCCCTCTGCCCCTCTTCCCTCTCATCCTGTGGTTTATTTATGATCTTTAGGGGCTCTCAGTATGCTGGATGGGAAAGCGTGCCCATTCTGTCTTCCTGGCAGAGATTTCATTGCTTTTTTTTAACTGAACAGTGTTGTACGTGGTGTGGAGTCCAAGACATACAGCCTGGCTTTGTCTTCTCACTAAGTAGCAGACGTTCTACTACCCCACTGTCTGGACCCGGATTATTGTCTACGGAAAGAACTCCCTAACTTTGCCCTTTTCTTTTCCACATAGTTTTTGTCTGGTATTGAGCAACTTGATTATACTCTGCCTTGATTTAATTTTTCCTTCCTTTGTTTGTGCTTGGGCTTCATTGAGATTTTTAAAAAATTAATTGATTGATTTTTTTTAATATGCTGAAAACATAATGCAATTTTCATACAAGTCTGTAAATGAATTCTGAGTATATGTTCCCATTTCCTCTTTTTATGCCAGGCAAGCACTGAGCCATACCATCAAGTCCTAACCGAGATTCTATCTGTGGGCTTATGACATGTAAACAATTCTTCTCCTACAGCAGATGACTCAACTGAGTTTATGATAAATACTAACTTGCTTTCTACTGCTCACTCAGTGGGGTAGGCATTCACATACACTAGACACAGGGGTCCTTTCCCCTGCCGTGCTCTTTCAAATGCTCGGAGACACGATTAGAGTATGTGCCCAAGTCAAGAGCCCAGCTCATTTCTCAGGAGACATGGAGATGCTGGCATATTGAGGAATGGGCAAGTGTTGGGAGGTCAGGCTTGGGAGCAGGGAGTTGGGTTTGGAGTCCATACTTGTTGCTATATGTTGAGAATGCTATTAAAATCTGCAGAGTCCAGAGTATTAAAAGGGGAAAGGTGATATGTGGATTAGATAAGTGAGTGTGGGAGATGTTTATGTACTGATGGAAAAGGAGAGGTGTGTGTGTGTGTGTGTGTGTGTGTGTGTGTGTATGTGTGTGTGTGTATGTGTGTGTGTGTGTGTATGTTCATACACCTATGCACACTCCTGTGAATGCAGGAAGAGGACATTGGGTGCCCTGCCATATTCCTTTGAAATTGGGTCTCTTACTGAACCATGATTTTTGGGGGGACAGCTAGGCTTCTTAGCCAACATGCTCCCAGGATCCACTTATTTGCACCTCTCGGTGCTTGGGTAACAAGTGCCCAAGCCGCCCCAGAATTGACGTGGGACTCCAAACTCAGGTTTTCATGCTTGTGCTAAGTAACCAGCACCATTGAGGGCATAGACCAGGCCTCCAGCTCATGATCCTGGGGCCTCTGCTTCCTCAGTATATCCTTCTGGCATACACTGAGATGCTGGCCGTTTTACTTATTAAAACAGTTTGAGATTCACAGCAAAATTGGGTAGGCTTCCGACCCCTTCCTTCGATGATGCCATGTCTCCCACCAGAGTGCATCCTTTGAAATGGATCCTGGGAGCATGCTGGCTAAGAAGCCTAGCTCCCCCCAAAATCAAGGTTCAGTAAGAGACCCAATTTCAAGGGAATATGGCAAGATATGTCCTCTTCTTATATTCATAGGAGTATGCATAGGTGTGTGAACACAAACACACACACACAAAATATTACAGCATTGCCACACATCATCACCTTAAGCTTTGCTCTTGCTTTTAACTTCTGCGTGTTTATGCAGATATGTAATGACACATGTCCACCATTACGGTAGCATAGAGACTAGTTTCCCTGCCCTGAAAGCCCCCATGTTTTACTTGTCCATTTCTTTCTTTCTTTCTTTCTTTCTTTCTTTCTTTCTTTCTTTTTCTTTCTTCCATAAGCCTCCAGGACACTGACATTTAACTGTCTCCACAGTTTTCATTTCTAGAGTGTTGTAGGTTCGGGTTCGTATGATATGTGACCTCTCCAGATTGGTTTATTTCAACTAATAAAGTGCACCTAATATTCGCCCATGTCTCTTAATGGCTTAATAATAACAGACACATGTCTCTTTACTAGTCAGTACCGTTCCACTGTGAACTCACCTGCTAAAGGCCACCTTGGTTTCATCTGGATTATCACCCTCATGAGTATAGCTGCCATAAACATTTGTCTATAAGCTTGTAATGCAAAGAACTGGAGGGATATTTACTGGTCTTCTGGAAAGACAGCTCCTTGCTTTGTAGGGTGCCCCTGGGCTCCACCAAAGGTTCTGTGCCATTTGGCATTCCCAGAAGAGAATATGAGTCCCCACCGCTCCACAGCTTTGCCAGCATTTGTGTCAAGTCTGAGGTTTTAGCCATTCTGATAAGTTAGGCCATTGTTGTTTTAATTTTCAATTTTCCCAATGATGTACAATATTGAGCATATTTCCATATTCTGTTTGCTGCCCTGTATGTCTTCAGTGAGGTGTCCAGATTTTTTTGTTCTTTCTCTAGTCAGGTCATTCATTTTCTTGTGGAGTTTAAAGTGTTCTTCATATATGTCGGAGCTGTTCCTATTTTTATTGTAACATATTACTGTCCTAAGTGCCTGCCTAAGGGATATGTTGATACCTCTGCATAGCTGGAAAGAAAACACATACAAGTTTTTTTTCTTCCTTTTTTTTGTGTGTGGAAGAGATAAAGAAATTATTTTTTTACCTGGAAAAAGGAAAAGGAAAGAAAGATTGTTTTTCTAAGTTGCTTTGATCCAGAAGGATCTTCAGGCTGTCTCTCACAAGCAGCCTGCAGGCCGTGCTTCTCAGCTACCAATGGGGGGTGGCAGCTGCCACTCAGCTCAGCATCCCCTCCCTTTCTTGGATCCACTTGGAATCCAGGGATAACATCAAACCTGTTAACAAGTCACCTTAACTTCCAGGCAGCTATTCTGGCCTGAGTCATTCTATTAAAACTAGTTGCCACTGAAGAAAAACTCGCCCTGCAGTGGGTAAAGGAGCTTTATATTCTTCTGTCTGGCTCCCACTTTCCCAGCCCTTCACGGTGCATGGATGGGTTTATATTACAGGACTCATTTTCATTTTATGTCTTTTTATTTACACACCAATTCTTTCACAAGTAATTTTAATTCTCTGTTTTATGAGAGAGGGGGCTCTGTGTCTGAGCATTCCTGTATAAAAGAAAGAAAATGATTGTTTTTAATGCAGATTTGAAGGAAATATAATGGATTTCAGCTATAACAATCTCTCCCCATTTAGAAGAGATGAACACCTAGTTAGATGAACAATGTCATTCCTCCTATAATCGGAATACATCCGGTTTCCATGACAACCTGTACTTACCAGATTGCCTAGTAAAAGAAGTATTTTGATTCTGTCTTTGATAAAGGACCTGACCACTTTCTTCATTCCAACCATTTAATTCTATTCAGGGCCCCCCCCCCCGCTCCTTTAGCAGGGCCACTTTTGAGAGTTAGGGTACCCGAAGCCCATGTTAGCGGTAAATTTCCTTCACAGTGAAAGGAGGGGCCTCCCTAGCCAAACACAGATGCGCACAGGAAACCAGGACATTGCAACAGGTCAGGTCACCATCATTTTCTGGTTTCTTCCTATTAAATTAAATCAACAGCCACACGCCTAACTTATGAAGCCGCTGTTTGATCTGTGGGGGGACGAGTCCCCTGTTGGTTTCCGTTTGGACTTTCTACAGAGGAGACATCTCTCTCCACTGCTAATTTATGACTTGTCTTTATGGATGGGCTGTGTCCTCTTACAGTTAAATTCTGTTCTTTCAAGGAGAGTGCTGTTAATGATTTTCTCTCGAAATGAAAAATAGGGAATCACTTGCATCATTAACTATGCCTTTTCAAATTTTTTGAAAAATAACGGTACTACATTTTATCGACAAGATTATGTTTAATGTAACATAAAATATTTAAGTCCAATATGATAAGAAAACACGACCCTTGGGTATTTTAGGAACAATGGGGGGAGTTGAACAAAAATGTGGGAGAATTCAGTCTAGTTCTGAAGGATCCAGTGAGTTTAGGAAGAACGAAATGATTCTCTGGTGTGCCCAAATCATTGTCAATTACAGCGTTAATTTATAGCTTGAACACTCGATGCAAAGTCAGCAGAGGGCCACCAGGTATCTCACTGTCTATCAGGACTTAGGTTTTGTAACAGACCCCCAGCCACCAATGTCAGTAAGTATATAGCCCCTGAGAGTGAGTTAGTGACCAAAATACTTAGAAAATTTTAAAGCAATAACACACAGTGCAACAGTATGTATATGCTGTGTAATAAGTGAAAATAAGAACAAGTGAGAACCACCAGACCTCCAGACTTCTCTAGATTTATCACTCCTGCTGATAATTTGTCCCAAGTCAGGAGAGTTAGTAACTATAGAGGCTCCCTCTCCTGACTCTGTCAGCCAGCATCTTCATAGTTCTTCATTGGTGCTTACCATGAAAATTACAGTCCTGAAAATGTTACACAAATGTGTGTGTCTGTGTCTGTGTGTAGCTCCATTTAAATCTTGCTTTGTGGGTTTTTTTTTCAGTTGATAATGAATTCTCAAGCATTAATGTCCTTAGCTCTTTAGAAGTAAATGGCTCATCTGGAGAGATATGTCAGTTGGTTAAATTCTTGCCCACACAAGTATAAGTTCTGAGTCCTTAGCATCCACATGAAACTCTGGGCACAGAGTTGTGCTCCCTGGATTGCTCTGGCCTCCCAGCCTAGCTGAGTCAGTGATACTAGGGCCAGTGAGCGACTTTATCTCAAAAGGTAAAGTGCGCTGGACTGAGGAAGGCACCTGTTGATCTGTGGCCTATACTCACACACACATTAACATATTCACACTCATACACCACACACGCATGCACACACACATTGCCACAGAGAGGGGAAAAAAAGAGATGTGTGATTTAACAGAGTATTTCAACAGGTGCTTTGATGAGGGCATCTTCCTCCTGCAGGGGTCACTATTCAGACATTTGCCAAGCACCCACTTTATAAACATTACATTATAGTTTTTGTTTTGTTTTGTTTTTGAGGCCTTCAGAGACAAACTCTCACCTCAGAGGCTTTGGCTGGCTGTGGCTTTGAGAAACATGGATCAGCTGGCCATTTCCTAATACATCGTGTCACTTCCTGATATGTTTGCTTAGCACGTTTATATTTTTTGAATCAAGATGTATATTGTCATGCTGTGAAATCAGGTGGAACTGGTGGTGACCTGCAGGCCTGCTTCTAGCTGACCAACCACTCCAGTTTGCCAAGCTTTTTGGACCCTACCAATCAGAGCTCAAACCAGGACAGCCCTAGGCAAATGAGAAGGTTGTTCATGCTATGCAGCCTTTACACACCACCCCCGCCCCCAACACACATTATCACATCAGCCAAATCCATGGAAGATTGGCCCCAGCAGGAACTGTCCCCTTAGACAGAAGGGAACAGTGACAGACCACTGTGCAGTCACAGCAAGGGTCCTTTCCTTACTTGGAGTTCCTAAGGCTAGACACATGACCATTATGTCAAAGTATCAGGGCTCTGTTTTCAAACAACAACAACAACAACAAAAGCAGACTTAATTCCCAGCATCCCTTTCACCAGAGTAAGCGTCCCTAAGTCAGGCACTTTGTGTCTCTGCTTGGCAGTACTCTGCATCTCTTTGTATCTCGTCTCCCACAGGGGAACTTTTCCTGACCCCAGGAGGATGGTTAGAGATTGTGAATGGCAGAAAGGAAAAGTCTCAGGTAGTACCGAGGACATGTAAGTACCACAGTGTAGAGTAGGCAGACAGGATCAGTAGCTCTGATTCTCCCATGAGCCAGACAGGTGCTGAAAACTGGCATGCTGGAGTGCGAAGGGGCCAGGCCTGTCTCCAGGAGCTCATGGTAAGGCTAAGCTTAGACACACTGAGGGAATGGGCAGGTTGGCTTGGATCACATATATTTTCAAATATGTTCAATATATATTTACATATTTCCAAGAATATGCAAATAAAGGTATGTTTATACACCCCTATTTATATACACATATGTGTATATATCCACATACATTTGAAAATAGACTTGCAACTGAATTTGGAAAGGTGGGAGGAGGTGTGAAGGATTCAGATGCTAGACTGGAGAATTCAGACCTCAGCCTGTGAGAGACAGCCATTTGGGGCCTTAAATAAAGAAGGACTAAAGCAAAGCATATTGTAGGAGACCAACATGCTGTCCATGGCCCATGAACAAGTGGAAGGGTGGACAGTCAAAGTCAGGCAGTCAGCACGCCTTGTGACCCTTTTTAAGTTCCTTACCCAACCAAGTCTTGGTGATGCCAGCAGGTGGCAGACCTGTGCAGGGTGCTGGGCCCTAGACAAGAGGAGGGTCCCAGCTTTCCCCTCTAGGAAGATATATTCCAGTGGGGGAGGGGAGTGCAGTAGATTCCCGAAGCCTGTGACATGGGCCCTGAAAGGAACATTCTAGCCCAGCCGTGGTGGCGCACGCCTTTAATCCCAGCACTCGGGAGGCAGAGGCAGGCAGATCGCTGTGAGTTTGAGGCCAGCCTGGTCTACAAAGTGAGTCCAGGACAGCCAAGGGCTACACAGAGAAACCTTGTCTCAAAAACAAACAAAAAACAAAAACAAAAAAAACAAAAAAAAAAAAAAGAAAGAAAAGAAAAGGAGAAAGAAAGAAAAGCAAAGAAAAAAGAAACATTCTACATTTAAGTGAAGGCTTGGGGTGAGAGACAGGGCCAGCTATGAGGAGCAGAGGGACTGGCGGGTCAAGAGAGGGACAGGTGTACAGATGGCCCTAGGGTAGTTCTGGGGACAGGAAATAACGCAGCTCTGTGATGAACAGGCACAAAGAACTTAGGTCCTCTTGGGTCCTGGAAAGAGTGCAGTCTGTCCTGAGAATGATGAGGAGTCTGGAGAGCTCTGTGGCATGATAGGATCAGTGTTTGGAGGCTTGGCTCTAGGTTGCTGCGTCAGCTGTTCAGGCAGGGGTTAAAGGTAGGGAGGCTGGCTAAGGGGGTGTAGTAGTATCGGCCCATGACGTCCTATGATGACAGTCAAAAAAAAAACTATAGAGCAGGAGTGAGTGGCATCCTAGAGAGAAAAGGAAGACCAAATACGCAGATGTGGGGAAGACAGGGCAAGGCCCACAGCTGGCAGGTAAGTGGCTTATGGAGTTCAAAATGCCCCGGCTTCGATGCCACATTTTCTGCTCTCAGTGACCAATAATCTGTACACTTCATGGCAAATGCTTCTTCAGGCTCCACAGGGCAAATGCTTGCTTGGTACAATTTCCTTTACCTCTCTTTTCATTTGCAGCTCAGAATCAGACCCTCAGGAGCCTTCAGAACCTGGATGGTTAACACTGGTTGAGATTTTACTGAACACAGTTTATAAAAGAGGGCAGTCATGCCAAAGGGAGCTAATGTTACCATCTCCTTGTCTTGGGTGAGGAGTATGCGGCTCAGCAAGTTTAATGTCCATGGATTGTAGTTAAAGCCTGGTTTGGACTTAGGCAAAGCAAGAGCCGTTAAAGCATATTACAGGCTCCCCGCACCCCACTAGAGTCCTAGAGTAGTTTCATGTCCACCTCCCCACCACAGCCCCGACTGTTCCAAGCCAAGGCTTCAGGACTGAGCAACTGTAAACAGTGGCTTTGTTGGAGGCGGCGTATGCAGGTACGGTGCCCCAGGCTTGTGCCTTCCAGCACCCTGAGACTAGAGAGTCTGGGCTCTGCCACCTAGTGGCCACAGGCATACTTTTTCCTTGGAGTTCCTACGTGGAAGACAGGCAGGCTGGTGTATTTATAGCACCACTAGCTGTAAACAGGAAACTTCTCAGCCTCAGAGAAGGAGCCCAGCAATGTAAACAGCATATTGCCAGTGAGGGCCCGCATCCATCCATCAAACAACTAGCATGTGACTCCAGATCTAGGCGTACCTTACACACTCCCTGGCTACTGCAGCACAGATTCCTCCTAGGTGTGTTGTTCACTGGTGATCTCAATTTGGTGGCATTTGCATAGCGGATATGCAAGCGTGCACTGGATGGAACATTGGCAGCATCTTTGTGACATGTGCACTTTTTCTCAATTGATGATAGCTTGTGCGATCTGGGCTGTCGGGGTGCCCATTGCTCACGTGTGGAACCTTGGCACCTGTGACTGGACTTTCTGGCTTTAGAGACTCAAAGTTTACCTGCTGGGATCGACTTTGTGCTGAGTTTCAAATGTAGCATTCCCACTACGTAGATACATGGTAGAACCGTCTCCTCCCAAAGAAACGGCCAGACATTTTATACCCATGTTCTTTCTGACTTTAGAGTAAAAGGTTTGCTTCCCAGTGCTGTGAAAGTGCTTAAACGAAGGCAATGACAGTAGCTCACGCTGATCTATATGACTGGCATAGTCTTTTCATGCATCATTCATTATTTAAAGGAGGGGACTGAGTTAGCATCCTTGCCTTCCCTTCCAACTCCAACATTCTACTGTTTCTGTGCCTCCCAGGGAGCCGGATATGAGTGGAAGAGAGAGGATCACTTGTTACTAGGCAACCAGCACCTGCCTCACCCATGTTGCCATGGTGATGATGAAAGTTGGGCTGATGGGATTACCAGCTCCTGCTAATTGCACATGAGCACTCAAGGTCTCTGTCTCTTGCTTGCTTGCTCACTGGCTTTGACTCTCTTGTTCTTCTAGGAACCATAGAGAGAGCATCTCTCTCATCTGTATTCCTCATGGGGCATCCCTGGTACACTAATGAAAGGCGAGTGGAAATGGAGCCCGGCTGCACCTCTGAGTAGCTGTGTGACCTTGGGCAAGTTACCCAGCTTCTCTGGGCCTCCATTTCCTCATTTGGAAAATGAAGGGGTTGGAAAGCTGGTCCCTGTTGAAGGTTCTTCCCCGTTTTCAAATCCTTTGATGCCTAGGGGAGCATGTCAGGGGAACAGACCACACTGTTACCAGGCAACCAGCAGGCACCCTGCCCAAGTTGCCTTGGTGACTGGATACTGGAGGGGAGGGGAGTCACTGCTGCAGCTAATTGCTTAATTATTTATGAGTGCCTCAAGTCCTTTCTGTTGTTTTTGTTGCTAGGGGCTGTGGGGTCACCTTCTTCTCTCTCCTGCCACCCCAAGGCACCTGCATTGTGTGTTATGCAATGAGAGAGCACCTTGGCCTGGACCTCAAGCGACCCACGTCCTAGTTCTGCCTCTGTCATGTCCTAGAGCAGTGGCCTCAGGTAAGTCAACTCACCTTTCTGGACCTTGAGTTTCCTCTTTGGACTTCCTCTGTAGTGTGTGCTTGTTTAGGGAACACGAAGGGCCCTGTCTACCCAGAGGTTCTGGCTCCTGCCGTCTACGTGCCAAGTGGGGGATCCAAGTGAAATGTTCCTAATTTGCTTCCACTGAAGTCTAATTTTTAAGCATAATGAGAATCAACATGTGTTCAGTGGGAAGGGGGCAGAAGCCCTCACCGTCGCCTCTTGTCACCTCAGCCACGTTGCCTGAGCTCTTTATTACGCTAAGGTCGTTTATATTTCACTCAGCATGTTTCACCAACTTCCAAAATAGATTCCAGGCCTTCACAGCATAGGATGCAGACGTGCAGTTAGGCCATTAAAAGATAAGTAGAAGTAAACATAAAGATACAGGCGCTCCTCCGTCATCGATGAATATCTATGTTACGATCCTGTGGCACACGTAATGTTGAGCACCTTGGAAGCCAAAGCGAAGGGGTGATAGACGGTGCTGAAAAACGCTCCAACTCCTTCCACTCCTAAGTCCTGGAAGGAGATTCTTGTGTGGCTGTTTGTTTTATAGGAGCTGCGGATAGAAATGTAAAGCTAGTCCTTCCCTGGCCGCGTGATTATTCCAGGGTGTGAGGAAGAGTCACACTGCGACATCTTGACTAGTTGGGGTCATTAGAGAGCAGCCATCCTCTCTACTGATGCCTTAGAATTCCAAACAGATAAATGTCACTTAGTGAGTCTGAGTCTTCAGAGTCAGATGCTATTTATAACTCACATCCATGGATATGTGCTTATCTTGTACAACTTGGCAACATGGATCAGGGTTTTAAATGCAGGCAGCTGTTCTCATCCTCCACACTCACTCTGAAGGGAGCCTGTATGGATGAGGATGTAATTATGAAGATGCCCAGGGTGGATTTACTTATAAAAGAACGTGGATAGGAAGTACGCCCTGTTAGGGGCTGCTTCTTTACAACGAGTGCTCGTCACATACCCCCGTGAAGTAGACCTGTGTGTCTTGATATGGAAGGTGTTCAGAGACCTAGTGTCAAATAAGAAAAGAAAGTGTAGGGTCGGTGTTAAATGTGTCTGTTTCTTCTATAAAAAGGATTGGAGATACAGTTTATAAATTGAGATGTGTGCTTGTATGCACGGATGTGTATTTTTCCAGAAGCTGTTAGCAGCAGTTTCTCCTAAGATACAGATTAGTTGTCTTGGGGGAGAGTGGGACCTCCCATTTATGACTTATTTTTACTCCCTGGGTCTTTGTTTTCATTCAGATGGGCAGGAGGGTCTGTCAGTGGAAACCCTCAACTCTAGAGTCTTAACATACCTGTTCAAATCCCAGCTCTGCCATGGACTAGTCATGTGACCTTAGGGTTAACACCACTACTTATTCTGCCCCTTATCTGTAAGAATCACATTATTTAAGGGGTGTGCAAGCTAACAGGGCAAAGCTCTCAGAATGGTACCATAAATGCACTTTCTCGAAATGGCTCAAGAAAGAGTAAACAACAAAGGCGTGTGACCAGATGGGCCATGGTATCTCAGTGACGGAAGACTTGCTCAAACAGACACATTTCCAGAGCCTTGTGCTGTGTGGAAGCTACATTCCAAGAAGGACTCGCAAAGCACACAGACTGTGTTGTTGTCGTTTTGTCTTGCCTTGGCCAGCTCGTGGGGAGGACCCCTGCCCTGGGCTCAGGACAGCCCGTCATGAAGCTGTAAAGGCCCTCTCCCTCAGTGTCCTTCCTCAAGCAGAAAGCAAAGTGAATGCTGCCAGGTAGAAAATGAACTAGACCACCAACTCCATGCCCTCAGCTTTTGGAGGCCAGAAAGGTACTATGTGGAAACTCAGGTTAAACAGGATGTCCAGGGCGCCGGGCTGTGGTGGCGCATGCCTTTAATCCCAGCACTCGGGAGGCAGAGGATTGCTGAGAGTTCAAGGCCAGCGTGATCTACAAAGTGAGTCCAGAACAGTCAAGGCTACACAGAGAGACTCTGTCTTGAAAAACAAAAACAAAACAAAAACAAAAAAAAACCCCAAACAAACAAAAAAGAGGATGTCCAGGGCTTTCAGCATGCCTCCAGGCCGTTACCTTTCTCATGAAGAAAAGAGTAACAGAGGCCTAGGAGAAGCCTGGCCTGATGGTTCTTCTCACTGTGAACTCAGGAGTCTCAAGGCTACACTGACTTCCTTTACACAAGTGTAGGCTGTGTGTGCAGCACTGCAGCTCCTTCCCCCTTCCTCTGCCATGCTTGGAGACAGACCTGGAGAACTTTAGCTGACTTTAAGATTCTCTTGGAAGCTGGGCATTCTGTGGGCACCTAGTGGCTACAGAGATGGAAGAAAGATAACCCTGGTCCCTTCTTATAATATACCCTGTTAGGCAACTTTATCCTCACCACTAGCTTCTATAAAACTCCACAGCCTCAGTTAGTGTTGCCGGATTCTATCTTCTGTCTAATACCTTGTTTCTGCACTCTCAGACATTGGAGTCTCTTTATCTGTTTGGCCATTGGTCCCCTCTCCATCTATTTGTCACGTCCAACTGTGCTTCCATCTGCCCTTCCATCCCTCTGTCCCTCCTCCAGCCATCTGCCAGCCTTCCCATCCAGCCTTCAGATTGCTGGTATGTCAATCCATCTCTTCCTTCCTCCCTTGCACTGTTGGACTCAGAGACTCCATCCACACTGATCCATTTGGCCGGACCTTCCATCTGTCCTTGGCTCCAGCTGTGGGGCCAGCCGGGTGACTGTTCCTCTGCCCTTCTCCCAAGGGTCCCCTGCTCCGGGCGCGGGCCCCACTGGCCTTTGTTGGGGTAGGGCAGGGCCGAGGCCGGCCGGGGCGGGGCGCGGGGCGGGGCGGGGCTGGCGCCGGGAGACTACTAGGCTCTCGGGTCCCGCTGTCCGCGGCCTGGCTGGCGGCGGAGAACATGGCGCTGCCCCCAGCTGCCGCGCCCCCCGGGACTAGCGAGCCTCTCGGCCTACCGCTTTCGGCGCTGCAGCCGGAGCCGGGTGGTGTCCCGCTGCACTCGCCCTGGACCTTCTGGCTGGACAGGTGAGGGCCGCGCCCCGCCGCTTTGTCTCGGCCGCGTCCCTGCCCCAAGCGCGCCGGTGCCGAGGGCCTCGCGCGGGCGCAGCAAGAGTTCCGTGCGTCCCCAGAGAGCGCCAGCCAGCCGGGCAGGGAGTTGCGGTCTGCCGGGGAAGGGTGCCCCGAGTATTACTGGGGTGCTGGGCTGGCTCTGGACGCGACCTTCGCGGTGACAACAGTAGGGGAAAGTCGGCCCAAGGCAGGGAAGCATTCGCCCCCCCCCCCCCCGCCTGGGACCTCACTAGGGGCACCTGCGTCCCCCAGCCCTGGCAGGGAGTCGGGAGTAAACTGAGGCTTCTGTGGCACAGGATAGCTTTGTGGTCACAGCTCAGGTGCCCTCGCCTCTGAGAGGCCTCAGCGGTATCTCTGTCTAAGATAGAAACTTCTCACACCCTCCTGTATCTCCATCCTGCCTTGTTTTTTCCTCACCATACTCAATGCCACCGCGTTCTACCAGTGTGAACTTATTTTCAGTTTGTCATCTGGCCCTCCATCGCTTGCCCTGAGCGAGATTCACAGAGCAGGGGCTGGCTTTGGATGCATGCAGAGTCCCAGGACCTAGAACTGTGCCTTAGTGGTAGTAGAACAACCAGTTTTGTTGCGTGGAGATGCGTGGATAGCCACCGGTTCTTAACACATGCTCTCACGCGTTAACACGGGATATGCGGAGTGATAGCTCAAGTTGTTTACAAAATGTGTGGGAATTTTGATAAAACTGTGTTTAACATGGTTTAAGAGTTAGGAGGAAATGTCTGTGAGTTTCCGGAGATACTTAAATATTACACTCCACACTGCTGTCTTTTTTTTTTTTTTTTTTTTTTTAAGCTTTGCAACAATGCCTGTTTTGTAAAACAGTTTTGTTTTGTTTTTCCTGGTGCATTAGCCCCTATAAACTGATATCTGAAGCCAGTTTGTTTTCTGGAGATGCAGTGAAGTTGGGGGTGGGAGAGATTTGTAAAACATTTTCACTTTCATTCTGAGTTTCCAGAGTTTGACTGTCTTAACAAGAGTGGCTTTGGGTTTTGGCAATCATTAGCAGAGCGAAGTCATATCTGTGTTTTCGAAGGTGTCCTCTAACTATAGAGTTGTTTGTTACCTGGCATCTGTTTTCAAGGTGGTCCAACCTGTGGACATGCTGACCAGTAGAAACAGGATTGAGAGAGCTCCACTCTCAGCAGATTAAAATTTAGTCTGCTTAGAACGGCATGTTTGATGGCTATTAAGGTATCAGTGCTGTATGCCCAAAACGTTTTTTGACATAAGAATATGTAGGCTGGTGGTGTAGCTCAGTGGTAGAGCACATGTGTATCATGAATCAGACCCCTGGGTTCAGTTCCCAGCCCTGGGTGGAGAGAAGACAGACCTGAGAATAGGCTGCTTTAGTAAAAGCATAAATTATGTCTTTCTTATATTGATTTGCACTTTTTCCCCCCATCTAAAAAGTCAATAAGTGAAATGTGTTATTTCTGTAGTGTCCAAACCTTTAATAAATAAGGTGTTTATAACCTTAACCAAAATATAAACCAAAAATAAATGTGTTACTTTAGAAATTATAACTAGGTTCAACATTGTGCCTGATCCATCATCTCATAATTTTTATTGAACTTTATTTTTCTTCTCTGAGAATCTACCATACTTACTTTTAGAGGCTGTACCCACCCCCAGGCACACTCAGGATGAACACTTCAGGTTCCCGCAGTTAACTTGGAATTTCCAGGCGCAGCATGGCAGAGAGTAGTGAGATTCTCATGAGAGCCCTGCAGGGCAGGTTTTCCCTCAGTCTGGAGATGCACAGCATCCAAAGGCCCCCTGCCACCTGGAGCTTCTTTCTGGCACCTGTCTCTTAGGCAGTGCCACCTTACAGCTGACTATGTAATGATGATGATGATGAACACCGTTCCCAGGTTCACCCCGCTGCACTTCATTGTTAAGTGAGCACAACTGTGCCATTTATTGCACAGGGCTATTGTAAGCTATGGATGTACAATACCAAGCAGGTGCCTGGCATAGAGTAAGCGCTTAATAAGTTTCAGCTGATGGGGGAGAGGAGCAAACTGCGTTGGTAAATTGCTGTGCAGACATGAGCACCTGCATTCCCCTGCCCCTCCCCAGGACCCAAGTACAAAGCCAGGCATAGTGATGTATTACTCATAAGTACGCATGCTGTGTTTATAATCTCAGGATTAGGGAGGCAGAGGCAGGTGGATCGCTGACACCCACTGGCCACCCTGCCTGTATCCTCACTTGGCCTGTGTTTCAGCCTAATGAGA
Source organism: Acomys minous (assembly GCF_964271855.1). Taxonomy (NCBI): domain Eukaryota; kingdom Metazoa; phylum Chordata; class Mammalia; order Rodentia; family Muridae; genus Acomys; species Acomys minous. Next base: position 44,547,337 of record NC_140500.1, read on the forward strand.
GACCCTGTCTGGAAAGGACCAAAGCAAACGGCATTCCTGAGCAACTAGGTCTGAGGTTGAACCCTGGCCTCCACATGCGTATGCGTGGGTCACTGTCTAAGAGCAGCTGAATTCAGTAGTAGGAAGCCAGCATACTAAGCTCATTTCCCCATTAGGCGGACTGGAGAACCATTCAGAAATTATTTGCATTTTAAGTAGTCAACTGCAAAAGAAAACAAAAAACTGCATTTGTCTGAAAATCAGTGGGCTCAGTGGCTAAGAGTATAAGCATATGGATCAGTGCACAGGATGAAGAGACCTCTTTCCCTTAGCTGGGTGTTTCACTCTGCCGGCCTCTTCTTTCCACTCCCACTAGTGTCTCTGCATGCTTCCTGGTCATTGTGTGGTGACCTCCTTCCCTCTGGTTCTCACAGGACCCAGCCCTTGGGCCTGTCCTACACAAAACTGTCACCCAGGCACAAGGAAGGCTTGCAGCACCAGCTAAAGCAGGAAATGACAGGTCACCATAGGCAGAACCTGCCACCCCTGTCTCCACTGCATATGCCCCATGCCACCTTCTCAGCTGCCCTCACAGCTGTCACTCCCCCCCCACCATGTCTTCTGAGCTTAGATATGAACAGTTAACAGCTCCTGCCACCTCTATCCTTCCAGTTTTGCAGCCTCCAAACCCTGGAGTCATCTGTAACCATCCTTGGCCAGAGCAGAACTGCAGAATACCTGGGAGGCTACAATCAGTAGAATGTTCCATTGCATTCCTTCCGTCCCCCTTGCTCCTTTGCCAGTGTCCTAAGCATGGGCCTCTTCCCATGCTGCTGCTGCTGCTGTCATCTGGATTGCCTTCCCAAGTCTGTAGTCTGCTCTTTGCGTCCTTCCAGTTTCTGCTCCTACGTCACCTTCCAAGCGAGACCTTCCCTGACCACTGATGTAGAAGGGCACACATGCCTTCGCATGTGCACTCGGAGCCCCCAGTGTGTTTTGTCTTTAGAATCTCCATCATGAGGGCAGAGCGCTGATCCTGACCACTCACTTCTCACCTCCTAGACCTGGCATAGTGTTCATGGTGGTGGTGAATTCTCTCCATAGCAACTGCACTTTCCTGTGGTGGCTCATTTCACTCTGGCACGTGTCTGTCGGTAACCCTTAGCTCTCTTCTCAAATCTAGACCTGCACAGCCAAGAGCCAGGAGGTCCGCAGCCTGGGTGCCTTCCTGAATACTCCAAAATGGGACTGATTTCTCTCCAGCGCCTTCCTTTTCTGCTCACCCGTGTTGCTTCACATCCCTACCATATTACCAGCTTCTCAAAGTTGTCATTTCCGTCTGACCCTTAACATCTTCTTTCCTACCCTGCTCCATCCGTATCTGTGCCTTTGTAGTCTTAGTGACCCTTAGCAAACTCACCAAACTCTAAGATATCCCTTGCTCCTCACGAGCCCCTCTCAGTCTTTCTGCTGGCTCTGGTCAGCTGTAGCTCCAGGAACATGGCAGCTTGCTGTGATACCAGCCTATTCCCAGGCATGCCCTGTCTGGGAGGTAACCCTTCTGAGCATACACCTGATCTGGCTCCTTACCCGTCATGGCTTCTGCCATACCGTGCATGCAGCAGAGTTTACTTATGTCTCTCACACTTCTGCAGAGGTGCATGTGGTCCAGATGAAGTGAGGTTCTAGATTTCTATCTGAACTTCTACCAAAGAGGCCCTCAGTAGTGAGGTATGTGTGTGTTTGGTTGGGGAGGGCATCAGATGTCAGTCATAGTGGGCTTTGTTTCATTTTGTTTTTCAAGATGAGGTCTTACCATGCAGCCCAGGCTAGTCTTGACCTCACCATCCTCCTGCCTAACCCTCTGGAGTGCTGGAATTCCAGGCATGTACTGCCACAGCTGGCTTTAGACATGAGCCATATTTGAATAAAACAAAATGAAACTTAGTTGTTTTGTTTTTAAGGAAAACACTAAATTTACTGGTTATGGTACCAATTTACCGGATTTTCCGGTGTATAAGACAACTGGGCATATAAGATGACTCTCAACTTCTCCAGTTAAAATATACGGTTCGGAATATAGTCACTGTATATGACTACCCCTCTTCCAATGCACACCCTGCACAGCAGCAGTCTCGGTCATGTATCTATTTGCAGGCAGGGCACAGACAGCCAGGCACTTTATTAAATACCAGCAGACAGCCAATGCCAGCCCACACTACCCCTTTAAGGCATGCTCCACACTTAACCCGAAGATGCTGCAGTCCTCTGAGTCAAATGGGCGGGTTCTGGTGGAGAGCCAATCCACGTTCATGTTCTCCTCCGCCAGGTACAGGAAGATGTGTGCAGCTTGTTCCTCCCTGCTTCATACTCCTTGCACAGAGCGGGGCTAGGGTGGGGGGTGGGGGGAAGAGACTGGCTGCATCATTCCCCCACTGTAAGAAGCAAGGGGAAGCAAGCTGCAGGTAAGTACCTGGTGTATAAGACGACCCCCGACTTTGGCACGGATTTTTCAGGGTTAAAAAGTCATCTTATTCTCTGGAAATACAGTACATTGCCATTTTTAGTTCAGAACTCTCCTTTTGACATGGCTATTACTTTCTCCAGTTTGAAAGCACTGCCATTCCCACTCCCCACCCCCAGTAACAGCACAAACTTCTGATGCTTGTCTTGGGTGGACTAGGGACTTCACTGCTTGTGAACTTTGTCTCATGAGCTCCTGCCATTTGGGATGCAGGATGATTCCTAGTCTACCCTGAGGACCAGGCTAACCGGCATTATTCTTGGGTCATGATGCTTACAGCCTGTTACCCTTTGGTTCCTTCCCAGAGTTTCTTTCTAGGCAAGCATCCTGTTATGCACAGTTGATCATTTGTCTCTTACTCTTGATGGTGAGATGATAATGTCTCAGGACTGTGACCTAAGGGAGAGCCAGGCACATAGCAGGCACTTTGTATTTGTGAGCTTCTGTTGTTGTTGCTACTATTATGTGTGTGAGTGTTTTACTTACATGTATATCTGTGGACCTCATGTATGTCTGGTGCCCACAGGGATCAGAAGAGGTTATCAGATCACCTGGTGCTGGAGTTAAAGACAGTTGTAAGCTGTGATGTGGGTGCTGGGAGTTGAACCCTGGTCCTCTAGAAGAGCAGCCGGTACTCTTAACTACTGAGCTATCTCTTCAGCCCTGAATTTCTGTTTTGATCACAAAAGTGGACCATCATTAACGCCTACTACCAACTCCACCCCATCCAGCTTAGCTGCCCCACATTTGGGTGTCAGAAAGCGTACCTCTCTAATCTTACATCGGAATGACCAGCTTTTGCTGTTAAAATACTAGCTCCCACCCCATCCAGGACATACTCAGCAAGACCTCTGGGCACAGAAGATGAACCTGTCATAAATGCCCTTTGTTTCTAAACTGGAATGTCACTGCTGTATGCATTGATTCTAGGAACCGAACACATTGAAGCGGATCACTTATAATTAGAGAGATGAGAGTGCAGCCGTTGCCAGTGTGGCCTTACCCCTTCCCCAGAAGGCCACCTCAAGAGCAACTCAAGTGTGAGAATTGAAAGGCATGGAATCCTGGGGGATCCACCCTGCAGGATGTGATGCGTCATAATGCACTCTTGTGGTGTGCTCCATAACCACAACTTTGACGCACAGAGGTGAGGCCAGGATTGCAAAAGGAAACCCCCATATAATCTCTCCTCACTGAGTAGATTGCAAGGATGAGGTCAGCAGAGGACGTGGGAAGAGACTGACTGACTGACATAGAACTCCTCCCCCACTCTTGCCCTTATATGTCTATGAACTCTCTGAGTGGCTGAGGGTTTTTATCTCTGTAAAAGGGTTCGATATCGATCTGTTTGGCAGTCAGTTCCCTTCCCTGGGGGATGGAGGCACACCCTCTCCACGTGTGGACCAGTGAGTGCTTCTTGCAGAATGTCCCAGAGCCTTCAGCATTCTCACTCTGGAAAGTTATACATCCATGGCTGGTAGTGACCGCTAAAAAAAAAAAAAAAAAAAAGCTATCTTCCCACTCTTTATAATACACTTGCTTTTAGACAGGGTTTCTCTGTGTAGCCCTGTCTGTCCTGGAACTCACTCTGTACACCACGCTAGCCAGCAAGAATAGCAACATGGCAGGAAGATCACTAAGACAGTCAGTCTGTCTTAGTGGGGTCTGTGAACTTGTGTTATTCCTTTCTACTCGACTTCTGGCTCCAAAGGATTAATTGTAAAGACAAGATGAAAAGGACCCCATGGCTACTGCAGAACAGGCATGGCAATATTTGGAAGCAGGGAGAAAGCAAAGCCAATACACACATAGAATGCCTAGGTAATGCAGACAGCTTCAGCAGATGTATTGCTAACTGTCAGCAACAAGCTCAGCCTCCTTTTCTGTGTGACTCTCCAACAGGAAACTGGTGTAGCCGCAAGCCACAGATCTATCTAAAAGTGATTAAAATGAAATCATCTTTAATGGAGTGAATGATGTGTGAGGGGCGTACTTAATCACGGTCCTGGGCCTGTGTGTGTTTTCCCTCTGACAGCTGAGCCCGATGTTGATGCAAATTGCTTGGGAAGGCTGGATTTCGGCAGACACATCCCTGGCTTTGAAGTCTTTCCCCTTCGGATTTGTCCTCTTGGCTAAAATGAAATCATCTCCTATAGCATGTTTGAATATTGTCATCATTCATGTTTTTCACAAAGTGTATGCACACTGAGCATATCATTGGAGACATTGTATTATGTAAAGTTATAAACTGTCTTTTCCCATCTTTGCCTCTTAATGTGACATACACAGTACTTCTGTGTGTTAAACAGTGACCCAAGTGCCATATAAACTCAAGCACAAAATCCTCAAGATATTGCAATGGATGTCCCAGTGACATTTTATAGATGAAAGTGTTGGGGTTCAGAGAAGCGCGTCCTTGGGGTCACATGGCCGTGCAGGACAGAAGCAGGGTGGAAACATAGGGCTGGGTGACCACAGGCTCTGGATTCCTGAGCCCCTGACAGACACTGCTTCCCCGGGAATAGGAACAGTGAACAGGGCTTCATTCTCTCGTGTGTCATATCATGCAGAGATTAAGAGGTGGTCTCTTAATTTCACAAATGGGGACACTGAGGCCTGCGTCAGATGATTCAGCCAAGGGCCCCCTGCATTACAGTTTGCAGAGATAACTAGGGAGATAGTTCAGTGGGTAAAACAATTGCTGTGCATTAGGCTGTGAGTTTGAACCTCCAGAACTCACTTCATGACAACTTTGAGAGCATGCCTCTGTGACCCCAACACCTCCACAGGGTGATAGGAGGCAGGCACAGAATTCCCAGAGACTTTCGGGCCAGCTCGCCTCAAAGTGGAAGGTAAAGAGCAGCCCCTGAGCGTCTCCTAAGCATGACACATATGGCATGGCACCTCTGAGTCCATACTCATGCGTGCTTACATGTACATAGTCACAGGGGAGGGGGAGGGAGAGAATGAGTTAAGTTTTGTTTTGTTTTGTTTTTTAATGTAGAGAATAAAGAGAATCCTTTCTGAAACCACACATCTAAGCCCCTGAATAGGACCGTCCTCCATGACCAGTAATACCATTCATTGCCTTGGTGATGTGTTTGGGCAATGTTGAAGGCTCTGTAAGAACAGTAGCTTTTGCATTTTTGCATATGATACTGCTACTTGCTGGGCTTTACTGTGCAAGGTGTTTGCATTTTTGGTGGGGGCGGGGGAGGGGTGACTATTTAGATGAAACGGGGCCAGCATGACTAGAAGTAGTATTGGAAACCCCAGGGACTTAGCATGTCTGGGACCTAGAGACCGTACCCTGCCTCTAACAAGCTCCCAGGTGCTGCTGCCTGTGGGCTGATCACACCTCCGGTAACCAAGGTGCAGATGGAGTGTGGGAAACCTTTATATCCCTTCTGCCTTGCAAGAAGCCTCACCAAGTATCTAGATGGCTGGGGAGTGGTGCCACGGCCATGGGTAAGATTGTTTTGGTAGGAACTGACTCCAAGCTCCACCTGCAGTGGCCATTTCTTTAAAGACACACCTTTATGGAGAGTGCACTTGAGGACTCCAAGGTGTGGTGATTAGGTCCATATTCCATGTAGGGTGAGTCCCTTCAAGGGTTACTACTGACACAAGATGTCAGCCAAGTGTAGCTCTGCTACTTGCAGCTGTGTGTCAGTTAGTGAGTTCCTGTACCAGCCTGGTGTTAGTGATCTTATCTGCCAAGTGGAGGCAGAACATAACATGTGCACGTGCAGAAGACATGTAATCTTGTCAGTCACTGGCACACTGTGCCTCCAAAAGAAAGAAAGAAAGAAAGAAACAAAGACAGACAAGGAAGGAAGGAAGGAAGGAAGGAAGGAAGGAAAGGAAGGAAAGAAGATGGGAATATGCTGTGAGACAGTTGAGATGTCAGTGAAGACAGTGTATTCTTGTGAAGAGTCTTAATGAGTAAATGTGGTTTGTACATAGCAGAGTAAAGTTTTGTGTGCAAATGGTGCTTTTGTGCTTAGGAACCATTTAAGTAGAACACTTGGTCCAGTATTACTAGATTCCCTGCCTCCTCCTGACATCACATTAATCACTGATTTGGCAGGTCCCAGATCCCTTCTGCCTTAACCAGTGGTTTCTTAATTAACAAAGTTCATGCAGAGAAAGCCTCCACCATGGCTGCAGCCTAAGGCTTGAAGAGTCTGGTGGGTGTCCTCTCTGCAGGTGGACACAAGAGGCTCTCAGCTATTTGTGTGGCCTTTTCTCTGTTTTTGGTTGTTGTGTGTCTTTATCAGGGCTTTCAAATTATCTGTGTCCTGTTCTGTCTGTCTGTCTGTCTGCAAAGGGTGACATCAGTAACTACTGCTGACTGGGTGCATTTACATGCACTGCATAAAAGGGACTTCTACCCAGCACTAGCTCACGTGTCCAGGCAGCAAAGCAGAGGGTGAGGCTGGCGGCAGAACTGGGCTTGACATGGGAGCTGCTGATCATGGAGGCTAATTAGTCTCCGTAGCTTTCCTACTCCTTCTCCTCAGTGGCCTTTGTTGGGTCTGTTATCTTCCTCCAGTGTCTACTCCTCAGCAATGATCTAGGATGTCCTCGTACCAAAGGATGGAGAATGTACAAGGACGGTGGGCGGGCCCTAGCAGAGCAGGTGGTATAAGAGGGGAGGAGGGAGGGAATTTCCCATAATCCTTGCCCTGTGGGCCACCATGCCGACAGCCATGCCTCAGTTTTCATTGAGAGGTATTGTAGCCCTGGGAGGAAGTCAAGAAAGCCGTGGCATCAGAGGCGGCTGATGAAGAATAATCTGGTTCTGCTACTTTAAAAATGAACATGCAGGGTCCCTGCCTCCTGACTTGTAAAGTGTAGGTTGTGATATCAACCTGACTGAATTGCTTCGGGAATCAGAGCTGATATATGCTCAGTACAAGGAGGCTGTGATTGCATTACAGGTAGACATGGACAGGACAGCTCAGGAGCTAGACTCTCATCCCCCAATGGCTGTGTTCTCCGCACTGCCTTTGCAGGGAGGCTTATACAGATCCCAGGGGACTGGAGTGATGCAGGCCTGATCCCAGGTTGTCTGATGGCAACATCTGTGGTCCTCTGGAAATGGCCACAGTTGGCACGTGTACTCCTTAGTCAGTTTTCTTTCCCATATCTTCCCTTCTGGGAAAAAGACACAGGTCCAAATTTTGTTTCTTTGCCTCCAAGAGCTTGGGACGGGAGGGGGAGGATTCAGAAAGCAGAGGTGTCATGTGGAGAACACATACCCCACAGGACAAGGGCTTTGCCTTAGAGTATCGTCACTGTGCTCTCAGCTCCAAAAGAGGCAGCAATGAATGTTTGTGGAGGTATGATTAAGTGTTACATCCTCCGAGGCGCTCTCATTCACCAGGGCTTTCTGCACTGTGGATTTTGAACCCAAAGCCTCTGTATTGTGGGCCACCGTGTCTTGTGCATTATGGGAGGTTCACCCACTTATAGCAGCACAAAATGCCTCCCAATATTGCCTTTGGTCATCCGGGTCACTGCTTGCGCTGCAGGCAGAGGGCTCTGGCTAGTATTCTGTGTGTTGGATGAGATGTCTGATATTGGTAAGGTAAAAAGATATAATAAAGATGCGTTGCATATGTGGTTTTAGTAAGAATGTCTGTTGCTTGAAATCTATTATACATCTAGTCCCTTCTATTTAGGAGGCTGAGGCAGAAGGATTTCAAGTTCAAGATTAGCCTGAACAACATAGTGAGACTCTACCTCAAAATAATTTTTTTAATGCTAAGGACATAGCCCAGATGTCTAGTATTATATGAGGGTCTGGATCTAGTCCTCAGTACCGAAGAAAAAAGTCACAGTAGATGACAACAGATGAGACGATTTGAATCAGCAAATCCAGTGCACACTGGCCTGGTTACAAAGGCAGGTCACTTGAAAATCTTGGCTGTTTGCCTTTCTAAAATGGGCTCTGCGGCCGTGTCCCAGTTGTGCTTGTTAAGGAAGCCTGAGGTTCAGGGCTGAGGTTGAGACGTAGCAGAGTGTTTTAGTGACTAAACTTGCACTGACCAGCCAAGCTAGCATAGTTCTGACAACGCTGTTGTTTCAGTCTGCAAGATAGATGTCTACAAAACTGCCCAAGTAGCACCTAGATGAGACCACCGAGATCAGAGTCACAGCTCCCTTCATGAAGTCACTGGTAAACTGTCCACTTTCCAGCTGCTGAGATCCAACACCATGGCCAAACATAACCTTAAGAAGTGACAGTGAATGAGGCTGAGATGCCCAGCAGCTAAAGTGCTTGCCGTGCAAGCATGAGGATTTGAGTTTGGATTCTCATACCTGCACTTGTAACCAACTCCACCTCGCCCCAACACTGGGGTACGGAGACAGGAAACCCCTGGAGATTTGCTGCCAGAGGAAGATACCTGACCTCAGCTTCTGACCTCCACATGTGCACGTATGGGTGAGCGTAGTACACACACATGCACAGAGAGAGGGAGAGGGAGAGAGAGACAGAGACAGAGAGAGAGAGAGACAGAGGGAGGGAAGGAGGGAGGGAGGGAGGGAGGGAGAGAGGGAAGGAGGGAGGAGACAAGGTGAGTTATTGTTTTATACTTCTGGAAATACAAGCGTGGGCTGTGGGCTGTAGAGCTAGTGCTCGCCATGCAGGCATGAGGACCTGAGTGTTGAATGGGTGCTGAGCATGCCTGTAATCCCAGAGTGGCACAGCAGAACACAGGAGCATCCCAGGCACTTGTTGAGAGTGATTGGTGGGTAACCTGGTGCACACATGCACACACCAGTGCACACACAGAAATGAAAGTGAAGAACTGGGTGAAGCTCAATTGTCCTGCACGTGCTTAACATATATGCGATGCAGGTTTTGTGATTGCTGTACTTTAACTGGGCAGCTCTTCAGTATGGGATAAGGAGCAACCATCACAAGTGCATCATCTGGTGGTGTTAAATGTTTGTGTCCTTTGGGAAGTTGCCTTGCCTCTCTCAGCCCCAGAGTGCTCACTGTAAAATAGTCTTAAGCACCAGTGCAGGCTACAGGGGCCCCTGCAGGAGTGTGTTACTCAACAGCAGCAGGAGCCTGGCACCACTCACTGGCTTTCACTACCTTACACTACTGACTCCTTTGTCTTCCACTGGTGAGTGCATCTCAGTTACTTCCTTCCAGATGCTTCTCCTGTGTGCTGGAAACTCAGCATCTTAAACACTGGGACAGTGAAGCAGAGAAGCAGAGACCTTAAGAGACCTGTGCAGTTGTCTCCTACCCTGGAGTATTAGGAAGAGCAGGAACAGGGGCCTTAAACAGAGCCTCAGAGGCCAAGCACTCACCAGTGACGTTAGAAAGTTCAATAGTAACTGCCGCCTGCGTGCTGGATTTGTATAATTTGACATGATGGTGTCTGAAGAGAACACTCATGTAATGCTCACTCTAAGCTATCCTAAATTGAAGAGGGGCTTTAAAAAAGCAGTGGAAAAATCAAATATATAATTTTTTTCCATAGATAAAAAAAAACACTGCAGAATTTATTTCCCTGACTTAGGTTTTCGCCTGCCGCCTTCCTGAGTGCAGTTAGGGGCAGAGTCCTGTCTCAAGTGTTTATAGGATCTAGGAATTTATTTGCTGGGCAATTTGGTAAAGCAGTTAGATAGAGGGTACAAGGAAAGAGAAATTAGTTGGAATAAGTGTCAGTTGATTTTCATGTGAAAGGTACAGAATTTCCAACAGTTTGTGCCATGCGACTTAAAAAGAGGTTGAGTACTTTCAGTTTTTTCCTAATGTCTTTATAATCTGTAAGCATGGCAGCCTGCTTTATGAAGATATTTATCTTTGTCCAACTAGAGGCTTTAGTAACCACAGTCCAGACCATCTGTGCTGCCTGATGGGTTTCTTTGAGGTCCAGGCAACTGCTGTTATCACCAGAGTTTTGGTCCCTATGTGTCTGTGGCCACCGCTCACTCAGGTCAACTTAGGTAATATCTGACACAAAAGGGAAGCCATGTTTGTGGTTGTGATTTTTCTTTTTTAACATAAAGGCCATAAAATTTGCAAACATCTAGGAAATAGTTATAAACTCATGGCTTATAACGTGTGATGTGTGTATGTGTAGCCATTGTGCAAGCCCACATGTCCATGTGTGAAGGCCAGAGACTGATGTCATGCATCTGTCCCAATTGCGCTCTACCATATGTTTTGAGACAGGGTGATCTTTCACTGAACCTGGGGTTTGCCATTTTAGCAAAATGGCTGAGCAGCAAGCCCTTGGCACCCACATGTCTCCTCTCCCCCAGCACTGGAATCACAGATGTCTGTCACGACCCCTGGCTTTTACAGGGAGGCCGAGGGATCTGAACACAGGTCTTTATGCTTACACAGCAAGCATTTCCCCCAGGAAGCCATCTCCCCAGCTCTGATGTTTTATTGGTTCGTGGTTCCAGAGCGTAGGCAGTGGAGTCATGTCCTTAGGGCCTCTGCCAGGTCCTCACCTCTGCCTCAGAGCTGGTGTGGGTTATCTCTACATCTCCAGAAAGTGTCCCGTGTTGATGACCCCTGGGACTCCTAGGGTCACTTGGGTCAGTGGCTGGTGAAGAGTATTCTTAACATGGACTCCAGATCCTAGTGTGTCAGCTGTGAGCGTGGTGTTTTCCCTCTTAGCAAGCCCTTGGTTCCTCACCCACAGCCGACAAGGACTCTGAGCCGTGTTTGTGGGGTGACGTGTCACTAAACCTGCTACTAACGAAGATCCCATTGCCTTTGAGCACAGACTGCTGAGTCAGCGGGAAGAGAGAGGAAACAGTATAGTGGTAACAGGGTGTCCACATACCTAGAGATTGACTCAGCCCAGTCCCAGGAACTCTACTTGGAAAGCCAGTCAAAGTGCGATCTTTTAGGGTTTTTTTTTTCTCAGAGAATAAACCTGTAGTGTGTTGCCATCTAGTGGAACATATAGAAACCAGAGATTAATGCATTCCAGCCATACAGTTCACAAAAGCTATTTGCACGAGTTCAGGAGAAACTACTGACAGTATTTTGTTTTAAGGCAAAGAATTTAAAGAGGAAACCAAGACTGAGTGTTACTAGTAGTTGCTAAAATAGCTGAATGGTCCTTTGTTTCTCAGGGATGCGTGGGTATTTACCAGCAGGGTGTTAGGGGGTTTTAAACTGTTCACCCAGAGGAGAAGCCTGCATCTAAATTGCCGTAGGCGCAGCAGTTTCTTATCTGAGCGATGTGTGCATGTGACTACGTGATTTTAAACTTTCCGATCCCTTTCTTGCGCACTTTACCCTTTTTATCTGTTAAATTCCCACAGAATAACCATTTCTGCCTAACAGGAGGAGCAAACTCAGGCCCTCACAGAAAAAGGATTTAAATTCTAGCCTGCATCTCCACATGCCCCATTCTGAGGCTTTAGCCCTGTACACTGTCAAAACCCGCATAGTTACGTGGTGGACTATCTTACGATCACTGACTGGATTTGTTTGCTTGTTATTTTCCTGATGTTAGATCACTCCCTGGTGCCACAGCAGCCGAGTGCGCCTCAAATCTGAAGAAAATCTACACGGTGCAAACAGTGCAGGTAAGAGCGGAAAGGAGGGATATATGTGAGGCAATCAGCCAACTTGACATTTTTCTACTGCCTGGGCAGCCCTTGCTCAGGGCTCTGCCCTGGAGCTGTCTTTTAGGTCCATCTCCATAGCAACTGTTCATCCATCTACCCCAGAGGCAGGCGTTCTCTAGCCCTAGCTAAAACTTCGTCACCAAAATATGTCACTGATCTGCAGGGGAAGCAAGAGGATGCACAGCTAAGAGTGAAGGTTTTAAAGACCTGCATCCGTGCTCCCTGGAAGTTTCCATGTGTCAACCACACCCTGCCTCTCTGTTCCCTGAGTTTCTGGGTAACTGGTGTAACAGTGGTATCTATCTCCACGGCTCACTGAGTATGACCATGTTTCCACTGGAGCTGGCAGGCTACTTGATGCTCCAGAGACCACCACCAAGTCCTTAGTTCTGTTTGACTTCTCTCTGTCTCTCTGTGTGTGTCTCTTTCTGTCTTTCTCCCTCTACCTCCCTCCTTTCTAGTGTGGGGTACGTGCGTGCGTGCATGCGTGTGTATGTGTGTGTCCGTCCATCTGTGCATATGAAGGTCAGGGTCTAACTTCAAGTGTCATTCCTCAAGCACATGGTCTCTCACTGGCCTAGAGCTTGCCAAGTAGGCTAGGCCACCTGGCAGGGATCCAATAGTTTCTACCCTCAGCTCAGCATTAGTGGGAGTAGAAGTGACACCACCTTTTAAAAAATTAATTCACTTATTCTTATTATAATTTGTTTACATCTCAATTGTAATCCCCTCTCTCTTGCTCTTACCTCCCTGTCCCCATCTACCCTCCCTCTTCTGCCGTATTCCCCTCCCCTAGACCTCTGACCAGTGGGGTCCTCCTCCCCCACCGTCTGACCACAGTCTATCAGGCCTCATCTGGAGAGCCTGCATCTCCTTCCTCTGTGTTCTCACAGGGTCTCTCCACCAAGGGACAGTAATCAAATGGCAGGTACCAGAGTTCATGTCAGAGGCAGACGGTCCCCCCCTGCCCCCCCCCCCCCGCCCCCTGCTTCTCCATGTGAAGAATGAGCTGTCTATCAGCTACATCTGAACAGGGGGACTAGGGTCTCTGCTTACAATGTCCTTGGTTGGCGATTAGTTTGTGCAGGCCTCCCACCTCACCCCCCCCCCCGTACAGATTGCATATGCCCTTTTAACTACCAGTGCTTTAAATAATAACTTTTATCAGGTGAATACTTCATTGGTTGAGCCATTTCCCACAAGGCAAACAGTTTCCAAAAACTAATTTACTTCATCAATTGCATTTCTCATTTCTTCCTAAGCAAACTCCACCAACTGTCTCTCCCATGGTATTCTGTCTAGCTGCAGATACAAGGCTTTTGAGGCTGCATCAAAGGACATGCCAGCGACATATCCTGGCTTATAAGCATTTTTCTTCTTGCACCCTTAAATTTTGTTACATCTTGGTAATTCTATTAGATAGGCATCCTGATTGTGTCCTGTGTGGAGGAAGCACAGACTTCCTCCCTCCTCTCTCCCAGACTCCCATCCCTCACCCCCTCCACCCCCTTCCCCCACCCCTGCTGCCAACACAGCCCCAGGAACCTGGGTGGTAAGCAGCCATGAGTGGCCCTGTGGACACAGTAAATGGTCTGAGCACAGGCCCAACCACAGGCCATTTCTTCTTGGGAAAGTGACATAAACATGTGAAAAGCAAACTAACAGTGTTGCTCTAGGGTCACCACCATTCAGGTCTAAGTACAGTAACGTGGAGCAGCATAAGAGCTGCTGCTGACAGAACCAGAGTCCTCAGAGCTGGGAGCGCTTCCTCTTTGCTTCTGTTTGGTGAATTTGTAATCTTCCCAGAAGTCATTTTATAAACCACAAAGCACTTGATGTTAAGGCCTGGCTGGCTGAGGAAGCTCTGTGACCCTATGGGGATTTTGAGCTATTCCTCCTTTCTCCACTCTCCTGTGACAGTGACATGAGAGCCTCAGAATGGGGTGTGGGCATCCCAGGATAGACACAAGAAGGTCATCTCTCCACGCCAGCATGCAGCAGGGTTTCCATCCAGCAGTGCATACGTTAGGGTCTTTAGGAGCCAACTTAGAGACCCCAGGCTGACACTCAGGAGAGCGTGGCTCTGTTGTATTGAGATACAATTAGTCGGATGCGGGGTTTCCATGGTTTAAAACCCAGCATGCATGTGCCCCTCACCAACGCGTCTTCACACCCCCTTTCCCATGAGCCTCTCCTCCTCTGGTTGCAAGCACTCTTCCTGTTCTGCTAGTCTGTCCCTCCACCTGAGACTGAACTTGAGTCAAGTGGAAGCATGCAGCACGGCCCTCTGCTGTTTCTGACCTCTTTTCACCCAGTCAGTACTGGAGGATGGAATGAATGTCTGAGAAATGAACGCATGCACAGATTCCCTGACCCTCCCTCCGCACACTGGTCTCAGGAAGCTGTAGCCGGTGGCGGCTGCACGTGCCCAGTGGGGCAAAACTTGGGTTCTTGGGAGGCTCATGGCCAGAGCTTAGTCTTTGTGAGTCTGAGGCACAGATAGATATGCAGCCTGTAGATAAACACGGGGCTTCCCTGTGATTTGAAACTGTTTTTTTTCGTGGCTGATTTAGAAGGGGCTCCTTCAAGATGTCAGTGTGGGACAACGATGAAAAAAGAGGTTGTGAAACACCTCAAGTTCCTTATTTATACAACTAAAATATGAAAATAGCACTGTTCCGTGAGGCTGACTGAGGGCAGTGAGACCAGATGCAGCTCTCTGTGTGGCGGCATGTTGCCAGGTGGCACTGGGGTACTGGAATCTGCCCCTTTGCTGGCTAGGTTACGGGCTGGGATGAACCATAGCCACACTGTCTGAGTGCCATAGGTGGCGCTCAGTAGCATGTGCACACTTTTTAAAGTCTCTATATGTCGCCTTTGCTCGTCTTCAAAGCAAGAATAATCACAGCAGAGATTTTTTTATCATGCTGAGGTGAGGACGGGGTAGTACACTAAAGTAAAAGTGCACAGTAAGCGACCGACGCCAGTAGTCTGCTTGCCTTTCATCACCTGGCTCCTTGTGCCGGTCATTGCAAACAGCCCTAAGTCATATTTCGTGTAAGACTGTTATATACCACAGCTTTACAATTACTCATGCCAAGAGGAGACCCACCAGGCGACACCACTAAAACCTTTCATTTACAGAAGCAAATTTGACCTGTCTATAGCTTTTGGTTACTCGCCTATGATTGTCTTAGGCACCCCAGGAATGGTCCTTAAACCTTAAGAGCTAGCAGGGCAAGAGCATTTGAGCACGCGAGGACAGGCTTTGCTCTGCTGTCTTTATTCCCTGGCTGCAGGTTGATGCTAATTCACTCTGCTGCCATAGTGTTTCTTGAAACGCTTGCCTAGTGGTATCTGTGCCCCGGCTCCGGGTATATGTTTTAAGGAAGTTTAAGAACCGTGTGCTGTGAACAGATGTACTCTCTCTTGTCTCCATGGGGACTTTTCTGCAAACCCACGTTTCACAGGCAGTGGGCAGTAGAAGTCGTTATCCTCCTGTATGCGCTAGGGAAACAGGCTGGGCTGCACGTGACCCGAACAGCAGATCGTGGAGACACTCTAAGGCCAGAAATGCCTTTGCTTCTGTGTCAGCTCTGTTTGACTTCCCCTGTGTCAAGAGGAATGGAGCAGGCGAGGCCTCCAGAGGATCCCGTGACCTCTGCTGGGAGCCCGCGCTGCAGACACAGCAGTTCTCCGCCAAGAGCTAAATGTATCGGCTGCCTCCCCGTCTCCCTTACACATCCCACTTTTCACTCGGGTGTGTTTCCCACTCTTTGGACATATGCAGGCTTTGTCCATTTCTTTCATGCCTCTGCATCCTCAATGAGCAAAGTCCAGAACAGAATGGTTTCTGAGCATGCCCAGTCTACCCTGGAGATCAACCAAGAGATACCAATCTGGTGTGATTTGCAGGGAGGGTTGGCTTATAGCACATTTTTTTTTTCAGCGTTGCCTGCCTGTTGACTTTTAATTCCACCCCTTTACAGAATTCCATCAGGGATCTCTCTAGTTCATGCTGTCACCTTCAGGAATTGCCCCTCTGGTCTTGCCTCTCCCGTGTTCTACCCAGGACACCCCATAGGCAACTTAATACTGAGAGAACAGAAACTTTGCGTTTCTTCTGTGAGTGGAATTTCTTTCTGCATCATTCTTCAAAACAAGAACGTCTTCATAAACAGTATGTAAAACCCACTAAAGCTGAAAAAAAACATGAACATCCTGTGTAACTGCAATAGTAGGAGAGTGTGGGCCCGGGTGATACCTCCATAGGTAAAGGCACTTGCCACCAAGCCTGAGTTCAGACCCCAGAGGCCACATGATGGAAGGAGAGAACTGACTCCCACAAGTTGTCCTCTGACCTAAATATGTGTATGACACACAGACACATACACACACATATGCAGGCCTGCACATGCGCACATATGCACGCATGTGCACACACACATGCAATACTGGATTTTTTATTAATTTTTAAAAAATAGCAGTATATATCCCTTATCTAGAGGTCAGCCTCCCTGCTGTGCTGTGCTGATAAAGGCCATTAAGCCAGGACAGCAGATTACTCTTCAAAGCCCGAGGAACAAGAACTGTTCTCTTGCAGAGGTTAAGACAGGGTTGATAGGGATGACCGAGAGACGGAGTCACCATAGTCACCACCCTGGTCATAACAGAGTGGCTAATGGTGCCTGGCATCCTGTCACAGAGGGGTGTGGAGCCCCCTCAAGGGAAGAAAGAGAGAAAACTACCAGGAAAAATGGGGCAAAGACTTGAAGCCAATTCTGCTATGGTTCCGTTCATACAAATGTAATGTCATGCATAAGAGGATTCCCCAACCATCATTTAATTTATATACTGTATGTAAAATTAAATCAACATTTATAGTCAAACACAGTTACAGAGAACTAGAATAAAGTGAGATTGCTCATGGTCCTGTGTCTGTGGCACTAGAGGTCATTGTGTGTGTTTAGGGGATGGGAAATAAATGGGATTTTATTTACAAACTACAAATAATTTAGACACATCTAATGTAAAGCTTAGAGTCTTCCAATGTTAAGTCTTTCAAGTGTCCTTTTCTCTTTTACCCACGAACCGCAGAAGCACACCTGGCACGTGTCAGCTGCCCACCACCTTCGGCCCTGCTGTACCCTCAGATCATGATGGGTACATCCAGACTTCATGTTCTACTGCCCACATGCTCCCTGTTGATCTTAGGCTGCAGCGTGGGGCGGGGGGGGGGGGGGGGGGGGGGAGGGCAGGGGTTAGGAATGTTGTGTGCCTTTGCTTTACCTTCCTTCCCAGACTAAGAGGAGCATTGTGGCTGTGGCAAACTCCTGAAGCAAGACTAGGCTGGAGAGGTGGCTCAGTGGTTAAGATCACTGGCTGATCTTTCAGCGGTCCTGGGTTTGAGTCGTAGCACCTCCATGGCAGCTCACAACCATCTATAACTGTAGTTCCAAGGGGATCTGATACCCTCCTCTGGCTTCTGTGGTCTGTGCACTCACATGGTACACAGACATACATACTGACAAAATACCAGTACATGTAAAAACAAATTTTAAAAATTATTTTAAAAAGAATGCTGCCTCCCCAGCTGGGTGTGTCATCGTCCCCTGTCTTTTACACCTTCAACGGGAACTCCAGTCTTACGGGCTGCATCCAGGAAGCAGGTGTATACTGTTTTGCTCAAGGTTTCCCCAGACTTTGCCCTTCCCCCTACCTTCTCAAGGTTCAGACTCAACTCTCCTCTCTGGGCTGTAGCTCCTCAACTCAGACTAAAACAACAAAGCTTTCTCTGTGGTCGTTTGCAAACTAGCAGATCTCTGCTCTCAGCCTGGGTTCTGCTGTGAGTTAAAAAACGTCCAGCCAAAGAGGCTGCCTGCTGCCTTCTTAGCTCTGTTTCTCCCTGTAAGTGCCTTGAACTCAGGAAGCTCAAAAACGCGTCTATACATGCTGCAGCGCTGAAGAAAACCTGACCGATTCCCCTCTTTCCTCCCTCTCTCTTTCTTTTCTTCTTTTCCTCTTTTCTGCCTTCCGTTCTTCTCTACCTCCTTTCTTCCCCCTTCCTCTTCCTCTCCTCTCTCCCTTGCTCCCTCCCCTCCTGACCTTTCCCCTTCTCTTTTCCTCCCTCCATCTCGTCTTCTCTATTTCTTCCTTTCCTTTTCTCTTCGTTCCCTCATTCCCTCCTGTATTAGTCAGGGCTCTCTAGAGTAACAGAACTTATACATTGGAATGACTGTCAGGCTGCAGTCCAGCTAATCTGACCGTGCCCTGCTGTGAATGGGAAAGTCCAAGAATGCAGGACTTGCTCACTCCACAAAGCTGGTTGCCTTAGCTGTTCTTCAGTATATACTGGCATCCCAGAGAAGTAGACCCCAGGGCCAGTGAGGAAGTGATGTACTCGCAAGGTGAGGGCAAGCAAACAAAAAGAAAAACCTTCCTTCTTCTCTCGGTCCTTAAATAGACTTCAGCAGAAGGTATGGGTCTGGTTAAAGGTCAAGATCAAAGATGTGTATTTTCAGGGTAGTGGTGGCCACACACCTTTGATCCAGCACTTGGGAGGCAGAGGCAGGCGGATGTCTGTGAGTTTGAGGTCAGCCTAGTCTACAGAGTGAATTTCCGGACAGCCAAGGCTATCCTGTCTCAAAACAACCAACCAACCAACCAAAAAATATATACCTACCTCAGTGGTCTGGACTAGAAATGGGCACACTCACTTCAAACCAAGAAAAAAAAAAAAGAATCTCTCCCAGGTGTGTCCTCTCCCAGGTGTGTCCTCTCCCAGGTGTGTCCTCTCCCAGGTGTGTCCTCTCCCAGGTGTGTCCTCTCCCAGGTGTGTCCTCTCCCAGGTGTCCTCTCCCAGGTGTCCTCTCCCAGGTGTGTCCTCTCCCAGGTGTGTCCTCTCCCAGGTGTCCTCTCCCAGGTGTGTCCTCTCCCAGGTGTGTCCTCTCCCAGGTGTGTCCTCTCCCAGGTGTCCTCTCCCAGGTGTGTCCTCTCCCAGGTGTGTCCTCTCCCAGGTGTGTCCTCTCCCAGGTGTGTCCTCTCCCAGGTGTGTCCTCTCCCAGGTGTGTCCTCTCCCAGGTGTGTCCTCTCCCAGGTGTCCTCTCCCAGGTGTGTCCTCTCCCAGGTGTGTCCTCTCCCAGGTGTGTCCTCTCCCAGGTGTGTCCTCTCCCAGGTGTGTCCTCTCCCAGGTGTCCTCTCCCAGGTGTGTCCTCTCCCAGGTGTGTCCTCTCCCAGGTGTGTCCTCTCCCAGGTGTGTCCTCTCCCAGGTGTGTCCTCTCCCAGGTGTGTCCTCCTTTTTTGGATTTTAGTTCATTCCAGATGTGGTCATATTGACAACAACAGGCACCAAACTTCCTCCCCTTCCTTCCCCACTTCCTTTTTTCCAGATTCACTTGCTTTATTTTTCTTTTGCTTTATTAAACAAACGCCACATTCTTTTCCATCAATGAGTATTATCTTTCTAAGACTTCTTAAGCATTTCCTTTCTCACTTCTCAGAACATTTCAGGTGGAAACTGAGAAGGGAGCTTGTGAACTTCACTGGTAATGAACGGTTGATTATCTGTGGCAGAATACTGCCAGGCAGGGTAGCCGTTCTGACTGCAACCAGTGGAATGCCACGTTTGATGTCTGACCATGACTTGCTTTCTTATGTCAGCCTCCCAGTGGCTGTCAGTATACTGTCAATGAATCACCCAAGGCAGACTTGTTGTACACCTACTGTGCACGCATACATGCATGCAGGCTTAAGGTGGGGGCCTTCTCTGAGAACCAGTACCTTTTTTGTTGTTTATTTGTTTGTTTGTTTTTGTTTTTGAGAGTTTCTCTGTGTAGCTTTGGCTGTCCTGAAACTAACACTGTAGAACAGGCTGGCTTTGAACTCACAGAGATCCAACTTACTCTGCCTCCTCAGTGCTGGGATTAAAGTTGTGTGCTACCACTGCCCTTTGAGAACCAGTGCCTTAAGTCCATGTGTTAGATTTCAGTGGTCAAGGGCTGCCTTGCATTAGTTCCTTAAAGAAAAGAGCAACAATGATGCTAAAGACTTACCAACCAGTGAGTGGCCCCTGTAACCACAGCTGCCCTTCCACATGAACTTCCTTCCCTCACAGTGTCCTGCATACAGCTGGCGTCCACAAATGTTGACTGAATGAATGATGCCAATGTTGATACTTGTGCCAGCCCTTCAGTAATCACTAAGGCCCTGTGGGGTTGGGAGGCCCTCAATTCTCCTTAGGAAGCGTTGTGCTCAGCTGTACTGCAGTGCTCTGTTGCAGGCCAAAGAGGATTAATTATAAGCCAGGTGCCTCTGGAAATTCACTTGCAAAGTTGAACCTGTAGTAACAGTTACGTGTTTGGAGATTTACTGTGACTCATCAAGCTTTCCGTGAGTCGGTCCTTTGCCTCCTGCAGGAAAGAACAGGGTTCCAGGAGTGTGCAATGTTGGCTCCTCTCTCAAGCTCCTTCTCCCCCAGTAGGCGACAGAGGAAGGTTGCAACAACTCGGAAACAGCTGTGCAGTGCCGTGTGCTTTCTAAGTGGGTCCCTTCCCTCTGGCGTACTTGGAACTTTTGCTCCCATTGTGTGTTCAAGCATAAACACGATAAACACCTTCCAAGTTCAGTCCTCCATTGCATCATGCTGGTCCGTCTTTTTCCTGCCAGGTTCCCCAAAGTAAACAAGCTCAGGGATGTTCTTGTTTTTATTCTTCCAAGGCTACAACCCTTAACAGGGTCCTTTGGCCTTTTCTCTTTCCTGAGATAAAAGAATGTGTGCTCTGCCTGGTTCTCCGAGTACTTCAGATGCTATGCGAAAGGTCAGGACCGGTGAAGCCTGGCAGGGATGTCAGCGGAGGAGCTCTGGAAGCATTCACCTTCAGCATCCTCCTCCTCCTGGCTTTCTTTGTGGTTTTGCGTCATTTGGTCCATAGACTCTGCAGAGATCATTGCCAGGTCATAGCAAGAGTCTCGGGCTAGAGTTATGTGCGTCACCAAGCTAAGTGGAGATACGGGCATCTGACTGATTGGGAGACATTGTCAACAGTTGTCCCTCCTTCTGTGGTATAAAAAATAGGGGGATTGGGGATCGCATTCCAGCTCTGCGTGCTCACAGCAACAGCACAGACAGAAAGTGAGGTGTTGCAGGGTCTTATTGTTTGCACTGACAAAGACAGCATCATCCTGCCACAGGGACACAAGTCTGTTAGAGGATCTACTATCACACCAAGCTAATTTTGTGATTGCCTACATTAGCACCATTTAAGTAGAAAGTTCCTGAAGTGCAGATGTGGATTCCCCACTGATAAGTCTACCACGCATACTTTATATGTGGCCTTTGGTTTTCTCTCAGTCCATCATTACTATCCCTGCAGTTAAATTCAGCACTCTCCCCCCACCCTGTGTGTGTGTGTGTGTGTGTGTGTGTGTGTGTGTGTGTGTGTGTGTGTGTGTGTGTGTGTGTGTGTGTGTGTGTGTGTGTGTGTGTGTGTGTGTGTGTGTGAAGGCTTTGGCAAAGACATGGATCCTGAAGTCCATGTGTACTGCATCATGGTGCCTCACAGCCTGGCTGCTGAGCTGTTTCTGACCCTTCTAGGAAGAGCAAGAGAGAGGGGCAGAATCTAATGTGCTTTCTCTCTGCCTTCCCTCTCCACTCTCAACCTGAGGCAAAACACCACAGACCTCTTCCTGGCAGAATCCCTTACAAGGAAATGTCGCTTAGTGGTCACAGTGAAGGCTTTGCTCCCTACACACCTGTCAGAACATCTGATGGCAAGACCCTTTCCCTTGAGAATATGTGTGTGTGTGTGTGTGTGTGTGTGTGTGTGTGTGTGTGTATGTGTGTGTGTGTTTTAGAGCAGGGCTTCTGGAACTGTCTCCACTCCTGAACCTTTGCATCTCAAAGTTTACATGGCCCTGGGTATATGGGAACATAAAGTAGGTATGCACATTTAAAAACGTAATGATAATGTACCATAAGAATATTTATTTTAAAACAACTACTTGGCGCGCGCGCACGTGCGCGCGTGCACACACACACACACACACACACACACACACACACACACACACAGGACAAAAGCAAATGTGCATACCAATGACATGGGCATGCTTAATTTTTATCTAAAAGAATGTGTCTTAGCTGGATATTTGGTATCACAGGGCATAGAGTGCATTTAATATGTTCAGAGTTAATAGACATTTGATTTTATAATTCCAAGAATGCCACTTTACATAAACATGTACTACAACATGGCAAAAGTGTTTGTACAGCCATTTCAAAAGCCAGTGGAAATTCTGTCCTAATCTCAAGCCAAAATTTCACTTAATGATTTTTTTCAGTGAAATGCAAACAAGCAATTGAAACATCAAATTTTAAAAATTAAACATTCTAAATTTTTTTATATTCCTGTGTATTCATGTTTTGTCTTTATGTATATCATGTGTGTGCCTGGTACCCACTGAGGTCAGAGGAGGACATCAAATCCCCTGGAACTGGAGTTCTGGATGGTTGTGAACTGTCCTGTGTGTGCTGGGAATTGAATCTGCCTCCTCTGTAGAAGCAACAAGTGCTTTTAACTCCTTAGCTATCTCTGTAGCCCTCAGACCACACATTCTAATACAGTACAGTCCAAATAGATACTGACTTGATACATGCTGAGGAAAGATGGTTGGAAAGTGTTCAAAGTGATGGTTCTCCATAATTAATCATTATGCATCTATGAAAACAGAAGATGACATACGTACAGTACATAACAATGCTTCAGTGATGGTGTATGGTCTTCTCTGACCTGAGGGGGGAGGTGTTCCAGGCATGATCATTAGTGTTTCATTCTGTGACCGAAAGCACAGTGCACACATGTTGTGTTGTGTTCAGAAACAAGACTGTAGTGAACCTACATGAGTAACACAGGCAAATGCCCCAGGAGACATTCCAGATTCATTATGTAGTTAGCACTTAATTTTGAACTAATTTTGTTGCTGCCTGCTAGAAACCTTGCCCTGCCACCAGCTTCTTTCCAACCCTTATGAGATTGTGACCTACAACTTCGAGAAGCTGAGTATTACAGGGTCAACTTACTTATGGCCAGTGGCCACTCCTGATGAAATTAAAACTGATGAGGATATTTAATTTTTACTTCTATTTTAAAAATTTACGTGTATATGTGTATTCCTGCCCATCTGGATATGTACCATGTGTGTTCACATGCTCACAGAGGTCAGAAGACGGTGTCAGAACCCCAGGAACAAGAGTCACAGGTGGCTGGAAGGCACCTGATGTGAGTTCTGGGAACAGAACCCAGGTCCTGTGCAGGAACAGCAAGTGTTCTGTACCACTGAGCTGTCTCTCCAATCCACTGATGGAGGGTCTTTAGATAAAATTATATTGAAATATAGAATGCAGAATGTGCTTTTTCTATAAGCTTTCTAATCAAATCTTCCAAAACAAAAGATCTAATACATATTAGGGTTGTGGATTAACATACACATCTTACATTCTCTTGTGACAAGAACAGCTGAAATCTACATATTTAATAAAATTTCCTAGTGAAAAACAGTTTTTGTTGACATCAGACTTTGGGACTGGAGAGCTGGCTCAGTTGTTAAGACCATTTGTTGCTCCTGAAGAGGACCCCCAAGTTTGGTTCTCAGCACCCAGATGATGACTCACAACCATTCATAACTTCAGTTCCAGGGGATCTGGCACCTACTTCTGATCTCTGAAGGTGCCAGGCATGCACATGGTACACATACATGCATGCAAGTGGATGAGTCATAACACATATAATAAATCTAAAACAGTTAACTCCAGTCCTGGTACTGAGCATTTTTACCTTTCTGGTTGTATGTGTACACATTGCTTAGGAGTACATCCTTCTGAAAAATAGAACCTAGCCTAATATCTAGAAGGGACATTAGCTCTGAGGAGCTAATGAGAAAAATACTTTCTGTGTGGCTAGGAATTAATGAGAATCATTTTTTTTTCTTTAACACATTAATTTTATAATGTCCTGGCATAGTTAATCAATAGTAGGCATATTAAACAAAGTGGATTTTTTTCTTTTATAGATATTCTGGAGTGTGTACAATAACATCCCTCCTGTGACCAGCCTGCCTTTGAGATGTAGTTATCACTTAATGAGAGGAGAGAGGCGACCGCTTTGGTAAGTGTGTATGGTTCACTTGGAGGTCAAGGTGGGAGGGAGATAGCTGTGAACCTCATGAGGACTCTTTTCACCTGTGGTGTGCCTCTTAGCAGAAAGTATGCCCTGCTCCTCAAGGGCCAGGTCTCAGAGGAGCCTGCTGTGGCTTCCTTAATCACTTGATGTACTGCTGAGGGCATTGGACAGCTAGTTTGGCCAGGCTGAAGCCTCCAATGCCAGTGCACCCTTATCTCCTTGAACCTTTCACAGTTATTTACTGATAAGTAAAATGAAATTCTTTCTAGGCTCACTCCTAGTGAGAGGTAGAAAGCTAAATTGAACAGAAACAAAGTAGCATTTTGTTGGACCCTGTAGCTGAGTACTTTTTACAGGTAAGGCGGATGTCCCATACATCTGGTTTCCCAGGTTCTATCCCGACCCAGTGTTTCCTTTGCTTTCTCAATGTTGGCTGAGTTTTCAGTCACTTTCCTGTTTGTGGAAAGATAGATATCCCAAATTCCAATCTTTTTTTTTTTTTAAACACTGGGATTAAATCTAAAGTCTTGCACCATGTGCTAAGGCGCACACCCTACATCTACATTCTTGTCCCCCCCCACCCCATTTTTTGAGACAAGGTCTGACAGAGTTACCCAAGCTGGCCTGGAACTCACTTTGTAACCATGATAAGCCTCGAACTTGCGCTGCTCTACTTCAGCCTCCTGAACAGCTGGGATGATAGACCAATGCAACCAGTGCTGCTAACTGTGTGCTGTGATTTATGCTTCAAGTTTATCAGTGTCAGCATTCTCCAAGCTCAATAAAATCTAGGACTCATCACCTCTGGCTCACTCTGGGCCAGCTCTTCATCCCTGACCAATCATGCAGATGTGGAAGAAACAACTGCCTTAGAAAAAAAGAGATGTATTTATTTATTATGTATACAGTGCTCTGTCTGCATGTACACCTGCTGGGCAGAAGAGGGCACCAGATCTCATTATAGATGGCTGTAAGCTACCACGTGGTTGCTGGGAATTGAACTCAGGACCTTCGGAAGAACAGCCAGTGCTCTTAACCTCTGAGCCATCTCTCCAGCCCCCAAAACAATAGTCTTATAAGCAAAACTAGGATACAAGCTTGTCTTTACCCCTAGGGTATGGAACCATCCCTACCAGAATGCCTCTTACAGGGAAATTGAGGTGCTTTTCCTAGACAGGCTGTGGCTATTAAACCCTAGCAGCCTATCACAGGAACACTGTGACCCCAAGTTTACATGTGAATTAAATGAGACAGTATAATGAATATGCCTTGTGATGTATAGGTCTTTACACCTGCAGATCAGTTGCATCAATTGTCCTTTCCCAGAGAGTCAGGGGGCCCCTGGGACCTTGTATCCCACACCCACCCTTGTCCCCATCCCAGCTAATTCCATGTTGCTCCCTCTCTCATCTGCATTGCCGAACTCTTGCATTCTTCTGCCTTTGTTCCAAATCACAGGGCTGGGGAATTGTTTACTGAAAAATATCTGTGCACTTTCGCTTTTTCACAACAGCTAGTATTAAACTAAATGGAAATAGAAATACTCCTTCGTCATGGAGTGCAACTTTAAATGTTGTTCTTTGATGTAGGGAGGAAGAGAGTAATGCAAAGGGTGGCGTGTGGAAGATGAAAGTTCCCAAGGACAGCACGGTATGTCTCTGCTGATCATTTCCCAGAACTGGCAGCCCTAGGTAGAGGAAGTCATTTTCTCACATTGGTGATAATCACTTAATGCTATCACCTTGAAAATGTGTAATTGGAAAAGCCAGGTGTTGTGGGGCCCAGCTTTATTCCCAGCACTCAGGAGGCAGAGGCAGGTAGAGTTATGAGTTAAAAGTCAGCTAGGTCTTCAAAGTGAGTTCCAGGACAGCCAAGGCTACACAGAGAAACCTTGTCTCAAAAAAGAAGAGAGAGAGAGAGAGAGAGAGAGAGAGAGAGAGAGAGAGAGAGAGAGAGAATAAGGAGATGTGTAATTGTAACTTTACAGAAATGATGCAGTGGCATCCCAGGTCTAGAGCCTGCACACCTTAGAGCAAAGCTACATCTTTATGTTAGCTGTTTCCTCATCATGCCTAACACATGCAAACTGACCTCCCACAGGAGAGCAGGGTCCTTCCTGCCAAAGGCTCTGCAATCCCGGCTAAAGACACAAGTACTTCCTTAGGGATCATTACATAGAAAATAGGGACACTTAGGGGGCTCCCCATTTATTGGAGTTCATGGATCTGGGCATGCCTCAGCAAGATTCCCCAGGAGTAGACCCAGTACTGTAATATGAACATAATAAGCCTTAAAAAATCAGCATGCATTAAGCCCTGGGGAAACAGAAAATTTCTTAGACAAAACCAAACAGAATGGTCTGGGCGTGGGAGCATGCCCCTCTGATCCCAGAAGGTGTAGAGAGAGATCGGAGAATCCTGAGTTCAAATCTTAATACGCATTCAGTGAGACCCTGTGTAAACTATCATCAATAGGGGTTGGGAGACAGCTCATTTGGTAAACTGCCAGCCTTGGAAGCATAAGGACTTGAGTTCCAACCCCAGGACCCATGTGAAAAAGCTGTGTGTGGCTGTGACTACCTGCTACCCAGTGATGGGGAGGCAGAGAAAGGAGGATCTTTGGGACTTGGCAACCAGCTGGTCTAAGCAAAACTGTGAGCTCCAGTTCAGTGAAAGATCTTCACTTTCAAAAACAAGATGGTGAAATGACTGAGAAAGACACCAGAGATCAACCTCTGGCCACCACATGTCTCTGCACACACATACACAAACATGTATGCACACCCCACTAACTACATGAGTAATAAAATCATTAGAAATAAAATGGACAGAAGGGGCATTTTTTTTTCCAGATTCTTTTCATGCAGTTATGCTCAAAGAATTAAAATGCTTCTGGGAAGCCACACACATGGGGCAGGAGTCATTTCCCTGTGAGCACACACTTGAGATTACAACCAGATGCTCTTGTCAGGGCTGCAAATCTGATTGTTACCTTGCAAACATGGAAAACACTGGAGGAGCTAAATGAGAGTCAGGCAAGGTGTATGAAACCCTCTGCCCTGCTAAGAGAGAGCGGCCAGAAAAGAGGAGAGAGCAAGATGCCCTTAAGTTGTCTTAGATTTCACCCAGTGCTTCCCCACTTTCATGTGTATTACTTCACTTATTTGCTTGTTTATTTTTGAGGTGATGGGGAGCCACCCCGGGACCTTGCGTATTTATGTGCTTTATTTACTTACTCTAGACTTGGAATTCCAGTGGAAGATATCGTGATGCCCACACATATAGAAAACTGCTCAAGGCAGGGTTGTCCTGGCCCACCTTGCCAGCTCTAGGCTGAATTCAGGCACCAATACACTTTCTTGTTTAGCCTAGCCAGGGTCCTGGGCTCTTCTGTCGCAGCCCACCTTTAGAGGTCTGGAAGGCTGGAACTGCCTGTGTTCCAGACAGAGCATGTTTGGAACGCATGCCATGCTCTCTGCTCCCATCTTAGCTTCATTACTTATGGAGCTCAAGATCAAAACTGGACAGATGAGAGAAGGAGTCTAGGAAACATAAGCCTTTTGGGGAGTTACAGGTTCACCTTGGCTCCCTAGTTAGATGCTGTTGCCTTGCTTAAAAGCTAGGCAGCTGCCGCAAGCTCATTAGAATGTAATAATAAGCATTGTTACAGTTAATGTATACCGAGTGCCTGGCATATGGATGCATGCCGCTATTTATGGTGCAATCTTAAACGTTGAGCCCCCTTGGTGCAGTAGCTACGCAAAGCAGTTATTAACAAACATTATACTTGAAACAACCCTGTGAGGTCAGCTGTGTTGTTAGTCCTTCTCAGAGGGAGGCTGGAGGCACTCACGGCCACGGCCTGCCCAGGTCACAAAGAATAAAGTGAGCCCCTTCTCAGGATTTCAGACCAGGCTCTGGGAGGCCTGAAGTCCTAGGAACCAAGGCAAGGAGAAGCCTAACCCTTTTCCAGGGGAAAAACTGGGAGAGCCATTGAGCGAGCTTCCAGTGTCCGATGGGTGGATTTTATTTACTCGACAGCGTTAGTACATGTTTCATAGAAGGAGCTCTGGTGCTTCTCACTGGCAGGAGACAGAGTGCAACGAATGCAGGCTAATCATTACTTCAAGGGAAATTGTGTGTGTTCAGTAGTACATAAAGTTATCACTCAGCGCAAACAACCTGTCAGCAGCAAATGGAATTTTGCCAGTCTCTAGCATTCAGTAAATAACAGTGTTTCTTAACATTCTTGACTTGAGTAACATCTTGCTGGTAACATTTTAAGTAGTGTATCAATTGCAAGAGAAAAACAAAGAAGGATTTTCCTAATGGCACTCAGATGCAACCTAAGGGTTGGTACACTTTAAGAGTTACAAGACATAGGAGAAGAGAGTTGAAGGCATGCTCGCCCCCGTTCTTCTGGAGTTCATGGGAGCTTTACTGGCAGTTAAGGCCCTGGATCACATGTGTCTGTGTGGGCACAGTCATTTGCAAGCTGCACCTCTACCTGTATGATTGTACGTGTTCACGTCTGTGATTTGGAAGCACCTGATGATAGTTGCCTAAACATCGCCTTGTTTTTATTTTTATTCTCTCCTACGTCAGTCCACAGTTTGGAAGGAACTGTTGTTAGCGACCATTGGGGAGCAGTTCACAGACTGTGCGGCAGCAGGTAAGGAGGCCACCGCCCACTGGTCCATACCTGGTCTGCCTGGTGTTTGTTACTCCCGGACCGTTGTGTTCACATGTAGTCCTTCTACCTGCCTGCAGGGTGTTGATTTTGTAGCTGTGGTGTATTTTAGATGTGTTTCTACGGTTTGGGTTTTGGTCTGAGATTGGCATATGTAAGCACATGTGCATATTTACACATGTGTACGGTCATCCCTTCCCGTCTTCAGATCCTGCACCTGTGGATTTGCAGATCGAAAACAGTAGAAAACGTGACCAGTAGCTGAACTAAACATGCACATGCGTTTCCCTTGTTATTCAAGAAGCAACGCAATGCAGATGACTTGCACATCATTTGCATTAAATAGTATAAGTAAAAAAGAGATGATTCAAAATAAGTTTGGCCTGGCAATATAGTGCTGTGGTACAGCGCCCACCTGGTGTGCAAAAATAAACTGCTCCAAAATAAATACCTAAATAAACATTATGTGCAAATGATCTTTTATATAAAGGACTTAAGCATCCATGGTACGGACGGGATCTAGAACTTATTCTTCATAAATATCAAGGGCTGGCTACATATCGCATCTATAAAAACATACGTGAATGTATGTATATGTATACATATGTATATGCTTATATTATTTCCTCTCATGACAGTTATTCATGAAGTATAAATCGGCAGAAAGAAAAGGAAAGTCTTCATCAGTGGGCTAGCGTGGTTTGTAGTAGGTTTCCTGTAGCCGCCTCATCTTCGGCAAGGGACAGTGCCTGGCATGCCTACTGGGGTCTGTGGGTGGAAAGGAACAGTTTCTTCCTTCTATCTCGGTTCATCTTCTTCTTCCTGTCCTTCTGTCTCTGCACAGAGAGGTGGACACAGAGAGACAAAGATGGGACCTCTCAGGCAAGGTTCTTTAGCTTCTAGCTTCAGGCCTTGCCTTTGGCTTTGACACGCCCAGTGGCTTTCAGAGAGCCAGGACAGGAACCATGGCTCTTACTCAAGCCGTGAATGCTGCCACAGTCGTACCTCTTCCCCGCTGGGAGCCCTTTCTGTTTACCTTGAGTTTGTTGCAGAAGCATCCAGAGAGGTGTTTATAACTACATCATATTCAAACACAAGTGAAAAGAAAAGCAAGACGGCATCCGCTCATGGCCAACCTCAGAATCTGTCATCTCACCAAGATGAGATGAGTTGATAAATTTCATGTAAAAATAAAATAATTACGTAATGCGACTGTGATGTTGCTGGCCGATTCTCCATGTAAACATTACGTATTTCACCACAGACGTACCTTCTCATAAGAGCTCTGGGCTTCTTACAATGCTGTCTGCTTGTGGTGAGATCTCTTTTCTTCTTGGGGCACTCCTTTCCTGAGGATACATATAAGTAAAGTTTTGTGGGGTGTGGTTTTTTTTTGTTCGTTTTTGTTTTCTTCTATTCTGCTCTTGGTTCAGGGTTTTTATCTGCTTTCCTTTGCTGTTTTGATACTGTTTTTTGTCAGCCAGCGTGAATCAGTTGGCACCCAGATTTAGGCTGTCTCTGAGAGCTCTTGTCACAGAACTCTTGCCTGAGAGCTCTTGACAGTCCTATGATCAATCTCACAGTCACCTCACTGGGGATGGTGTGGGGGGTGCTCTGCCATTCAGCCTTTCTGTACTGCCTTCCACATCACTTTTACTCACTTCAGACAAAGTGTGTGTTAAGATGAAACAGTCTTACAAGTGCAGATTTCTTCTCTTCCAATGGAGAGAAGCTAACAACTTTATACTGCCCAGCCCAAAGTGCACCCTCTGTGTAGTTATAAACACAGAAGCCCCGGAATAGTCATAAGTAATAGAAAAGACCCAGTAGTGAGCAAAGAGGCCCAATTCTTCTATTGCTGACTAGAAAGGAAGATACTATTGACATTAACCTTCAGTATTTCCTTTAACCAGCTCTGTCACTTGAGATAATCACCTAGTCTTTCTCAGTCTCCCTTACAGAGCATTTGAAACAATGGCTCCTCCTGGCCCCACTGTCTCCTGTTCTCAGGGCTTTGCCAAAGCCCAGGTGTTGCTGGCCTATTCACCATGGATGTGCCTTCTCATAAGAGCTGTGGGCTTTTTACAACACTATTTGCGAAAGGGCTGCACTCAGCTATTCCTGCCAAGCCAAACTGAAATAATGACCATGTGCACTGTTTGGCATCTGTTGGTGACCTCCCCATTACCAGTAGTGTATAAAAGGATAATCCCAAAGGACCGAGAAACACTCACGTCTCCCCCAAATCTGGGTCATTGGTGTCCTGGCCCTTCTTGAGAGCGGAACACTGAGTCACTTCTGTCTTTATGTAGTAATTTTATTTTTACATGAAATTTATCAACTCATCTCATCTTGGTAGGATGACAGATTCTGGGGTTGGCCACGAGCAGATACAGTCTTGCTTTTCTTTTTACTTGTGTTTGAATATGATGTATGGGCAGAGAAGTCCCCACGTTATAGGCTGTGGAGCCAAGCAGCAAGTCACGAATTAATCACGTCCTTGTCACGAGTCTACGTATTAAAAAGTGGACATTAATGTCCTTCGCCCTCCAATCTTCCCTCATCTTTCTCTCCTCCATTGGGCGCCATCAATCCAACCTTCCACACTGTAGTCCGGTCTTGCCTGGTCTTGAACACTTGCATACATGTTCACAAGATGTCAGACCTTCTACC
Organism: Acomys minous; assembly: GCF_964271855.1. NCBI lineage: Eukaryota > Metazoa > Chordata > Mammalia > Rodentia > Muridae > Acomys > Acomys minous. The sequence continues at coordinate 44,578,999 of NC_140500.1, forward strand.
ATAGCCTTGGCCAAATTCATTTATAAAGAAAAACAGGCTGAGAGGAAGGAAGAGGAGAAGGCAATGGAGGGGAAAGGGAAGTATTTCACAGAAAATGGTTTCTCTGAGTAGACGGGTGTGCCACTGAGTAAATCATATTAAATGCCCAACATGCTCACATGTCCAGGAGTCAGGTAGAAAAACTGATGACATGAATCCTTCAGACTGCAGTCGATGGCAAATCAGGCAGTATGTGTCAGGTAACATTAAAGTCCCTAATTGTGGTAATGCCTCTCTCTTGTGTGCTACTCGTTGGCGCAGAGCATGCAGGTACAAGGGACTGTCTCTGCTTCATGGATGTGCCATGAATGTGCAAAGCTTCGAGTCAGAAGCCTCCATTTCTACCTCTTGCTTTCAGTTAGTGTGGACAGAGTGGCTGCACAGGAGCATGCTGGGACAGTAGGTTCATTTTCCAGCTGCCATGCTCAGGTGCCTCCATGCTAACCCCATTTTGGAAAAAGGCTACATTATCAGTGTAGGTAAATGTCTAATGACTCTCCACTGGACAACAATGGTAGAGTGTCACTCAGAAGACACTTGTCTCCTTTTACCCATAATGCTATTGGGTAAATGAGCTCTTTAACCCATGGTCCATGGTTCGACACAGTCAGAAGGGTGATTGCTAGAAGGAAGCACTAGAGGGCAGAGTGACCAGGAAAAGGGCAGACAAAGCACACAGAACAGAGGAGCCACAGGACACAGAGTCTGTGTCCAGTGAGGTTCGGGCCAGATAGTGCTACCAGCCCCGAAGCCTCCAGAGGCTTAGCAGGAAGTCACAGAAAGCCTTGCTGCTCATAAGAGAGAAGACTAGGCTTCAAGCAAAAAGTTCATCCGAGTTCACTTGGCTCTCAGAGGGCAGGGAATTATGCAACCTATTTTAGAAAGCCTCATCAAAACAGAGTCAGAAAGTGACAGAGAGCTTTGGATAACGTGTTGAAAAGGGTAAAATTACTTATCTGGAAGATTCCCTTGGCTTGAACGCTCTGTTTATTGAGTCCTTGGCTGGATGCGATATGGTTCTTGCAGCGTCTGTCTGTACTGACTTAACGTCCCCCAGCAGTCCCCCACAGAAGCGACAAGTCCCCATCTCGTCTGTAACTCACAGCTAAAGGCGCAGCTGTGTGCCTGGATGTGCGTGAGCTGCCTGGTCGTTGTCTCCTTACTTCTTGCCTTTTCCTCCTCTTCCCCTCAGATGACGAGGTAATAGGAGTCAGTGTGAGCGTCCGGGACCGAGAGGATGTCATTCAGGTCTGGAACGTCAACGCCTCAGTAGTGGGCGAAGCGACTGTGCTGGAGAAGATCCATGAGCTCCTGCCCCACGTACCCTTTAAAGCTGTGTTTTATAAACGTAAGTGCCTCATTTCCCGTCACTATTTTCAAGATTCTTCCACCAGACTTCTAGAGATAGAAACACATGGCAAACGAGGTGAAGGCAGAACCACTTGAGACTCTGTTAATGCAGAAAACAATTCAGCGCAATGCTCTTTGTTTCTTTTTTTTTTTTAATCAAGTTTAGTTGCAGAACTTAAAATGAGATTTTGTACATGCCTAAGTCCATGAATTGGAAAAGCAGATATACATTGTACTCATTATTTCATATAGTTAAACCTGAACTTAAATTTGTCAGAGGAAAGTATATTCTATTGGAAATAATAACAACAACAAACAAGTCATTCAGTGAGCCGACAGGCAGATGGTCAATCGTCCCTTCCGACACAGAAATTTTACCATGTCAAACATCTCTACTTATGGGGGACTCTCAGGTGTGATTGTCAGTTCTGTTGAAACGCTACCACTTCCTCATGGTGACTGTGGCAGAGTCACCCAGAATTCACCTGTGGTGGTGCAGACCGCTCTTGGTGTGAACAGTGTGTGGACCCATTGTTTCCATTGTGCTCTGTGTCCATTGCTTCTATGTGCTCCTTACAGTCATCTTTCTCATAATGAAAGCATCCTACCATGCTCGAACCAGTGTTCGGTAGGTCAAATGGCGGGCTACACTTCCAATAGCAAGTTAGAGGAAATGACGGACAGCCCCACATACACCCAGGATAGATTTTTTCTGTGTCCCAAACCGTTCTGGAAGTCACTAACCCATTTTTTTTCCTTACTATTATATTTCATTGACTCTAAGGTGCTCTTGAACGTAACACACCCTGTTATTTTAGTACTTAAAGAAAGAAGAAAACAGTAAAAGGTTTTCAGCTCAACCAGGATGCACTCTTGATTCTAGAGGTTTTTAATTTGCAGGGGACAGAGAAGGGGCATCTTAGAATCTCTGAAATATACTTTATCATTGTCACACTAGTCCTTGTCAAGAGGCTAAGCACATTAAAACTGTGTCACTGCCCTAGTGTGAAAACTCAGGCCTCCCTGGGAGGACTCCTGTAGCCACTATCAAAGGATCATGATCCACACGGGGAAAATTTAAAATAAAAGACAGAGAAATGCATACTGAAGAATTGCTCTTGGCTGTGCAATGTGGAGACAGGGCAGGCACACGGACACCATTCCTGTTCCATAGGGACATATCAACTCTAGTTCACCCCAGATACCCAAAGGTCTCCAGCATGTTCTATGGTTTCCGGTCTGTAAGACTAACTAGCAGAAACTGCAAAAGGAAATATGAGTTAGCTCCGAGTTCAAGTGGGGCCCACACTTGAGTCTGCCCAACACTTGACTCAGTAGTGGAGGAGGAAGAGGTTGGGAGTCATTGGATTTTTTGCTATACTTCAACAGTGTGACCCTAAGCGGTCAAAACTGACCCTGCTTTCACTCCCTCACCTGAGCATCCAGAAGGTTGCTCTCAGATGATCTCCAAGGTTCCTTCTACTTTACAATTCTGTGGACAAATTGACAGGTAACCAACTGGTCAGCACCTCAGCATGAAGTCAGTATCTCCCTAGATAACTAGGCCCCAGCTTTAGCACCAAGGCATAGTCACATAAGAATGGCCAAGGGCAGGCGGTTCCCTGCTTAGCTGGTGGGGAGGCTGACAGGAGTTGTTGGGGTGTGTGGTGGGGGGACACCAAGCAAGGAGAAAGGGAGTTGTACCCAGGCCAAGATGAATCAAAGCTGAACAGACACCCTGAAGGTAGTTAACATTGTCAGGTGTGTGAGTCAGAAGGAGCTGCAGGTCTAAGCAGAAAACCGCTTTTTAATGACACCCATTAACATTTAAAAGCTCAGACTGTGCAAATAAAAAAATTGAAATTCCCTACATTATTTGACATGAAGCAGACTGTCCTTTACTTGGCACGGTGGCCAGCACATGTTGTAGAAGTGATCTGGAAAAATGAGATCTGGACAGAAACTGGTTCACAGGGTGAGGGACAGTCCTGGGTGAGCTAGGCTGGAAGTGGCCGGCCAATTCATGTCACCTTTGTCTGGTTAATGGGATCCTGGTGCTCTGGAGTTTACAGAAGCTAGCTGGCTAGCTGACTGCAGTGCCAGGAGAAGCCTAGTATATCTAGTCCTGGCCTCCAATGGGCAAATGAGGAACTGGACATTGACATTTAGTACGCGTTTTTTTTTTTTCTCCATCCAGATTGGTGATTTGAGTGAGCAACTCACAATTTACACACACACTCCCTAGTTCCATTAAGTTCCTTGGAAAGCTGAAAGACAAAGGCCTTTATCTGGTGTGAACATTGTGTAGGGCAGGTGTGGGCAAGCCCAGAAGCGAAGCTGAGCCAGCCTCTCTCCTCCCTGGGTCATTCCATGTGGGTGCAGCAGAGAGCGGTCTCTACATTTTCATGTGATTGGGGGGAAAGCAGAACTGTTTTGTGACACATGAAAATGATATCACGATTAAGTTCTAGTACCTCTCAGTACCTGGCTACATAAAGAAGCCCTCATTTGTGTTCACATTTTCTATGGCTTCTTCAGCAATCAGGAATTGCATGGATTACTACTAAAATGTCTGCTGGCTCTTGGATCTGAGAACAGTTCTCTTAATTGCTTCCCCAGTTTCCCCAGGGATGACAAATGGCACTCCATGCCCAGATGCTCAGAGTACTGCAGTGTACCCGCTGCTGTCCTGACCACTGGCACTTCAGTGTTGAGCTGTGGCTATCCTGACCCTGCACAGCTAAAGATAAGGGAAACCTTTGCATCATCACTGCCTTTGGATTTATAATCTATAAATCAGCATTGCTGTCATCTTACGATTCCTCAAATTGGCCCTGAAACGTAGTATATTTCACTGAAGACCAGTCTATGTTTTATTTAGCGTCTGCCCTAAAACATCTTTCTTAAAGACAGGATTAGGGTAGAGGAGCTAGCTCTGTAAGGGGGACCTGAGTTCAATCCCCAGAACCCACATTTAAAAATATCCAGGGCTAGGGCCTGAGGAGATGGCTCAGCAGTCAGGATTATATACTGCCCTTGCAAATGACCTGAGTTCAGTTCCCAGCACCCATGACAGTCTGAAACTCTGAGTTCACATCCTAGCATCCATGTGAAAGGCTGAGCATTGCTACACACACCAGGATAGACACAGGAGGCTCACCTGTGCTCTTTGGTCCTAATCCTGCCCCAAGTTCAGTGAAAAAGCCTGTCTCAAAGGAATGTGTCAGAGAATGACAAAGCAGAACACCCAGTGTCCTTCCACAGCCTCTAAACATGTGGCACAAGTGTATGTACCAGCATAATTAGGTGCACATACAGCATGTACATATACCACATCTATGATACAAAGATATACTACACACACACACACACACACACAAGCATACACACATACCATATCCACATACATACACACTACACACACAGACACATTCACACGTATCCCACATACATATACACACACCACATACATATATATGCAGATACACATACACACATAACATGCACATCACATCTGTACACATACACACCGCACACACACACACACACACATACATTCGCAGGCACATATACACATACAGAAAGTTTCACAAACGTGAGGATAAGTCGAAAGCTAAGTGTGGTGGTATCTACTTATAATCCCAGCACTGGGGAGGTAGAAACAGGTGGATCTCTGGCGTTTGCTGGCCAGGCTAGCCTTTAGCAAGTTCCAGGCCACTGAGAGAGCCTTTCTCAAAACTTAAGATGGCCAGCATCTGAGAAACAGCCGCCAGGATTATTCTCTGCCTTCCCTGCTCTCTCAGTCTCCTTCCATCCCACCCCATACTATGCCCTTCACATGCAAGTGTACCTGTGCATGCAGAAACATACCCAAGTAAAGAAAATATTTTAAAAGTTAGATACTCAAAAATTGTAATTGTGAGAGATCTGCAGTTAAACTTGGGCGGACGTTAGGTCTCAACCCTAGTCACCCTGGGAGTTCCAAGGTGCTCTTTCCCAGTGGCTTCTCCAGATGAGTTGCTGCCTGGAGTCACTGCCTGAGATGATCTTGAAGGACAGCAGCTGTCACTCTCCTTGGTAGTCTTTATTAAAGACAGGAATGGGGAGCTGCAGAGGTGGCTCAGCGGCTAAGAGTACTGGCTGTTCCTCCAGAGGTCCTGAGTTCAATTCCCAGCAACCCCATAATGGCTCATGACCATCTGTAATGTGATCCAGTGCCCTCTTCTGGCCTGCAGGTGAACATTCAGATACAGCACTCATATGCATACATTAAATAGATAAATCTTTAAAACAAACAAATAAAACAAACCAAGAATGGGAGGAGCTACGGAGGTGAAGTGAGCACTCGGACTTACCAGCCCCGGCTGTATCAGACCTTGCCGTACAGTGACAGTTAGACACCGCGCACTCAAACTTGGCCCTCTCCGTTACGGCTAATATTGGGTATCTCAGGGGCCTCCCATTTCTAATCTCCCAGTTTAAGGAAGTTGTAAGTCTTTGAAAAGCATATTTTATATTGTCAGCTTCCTTATTAGTAATCCCACGAGACAAACTATGAGAATTCCTGAGGTGCAGGGTAAGGTTAGGGGACAATAGTAGATCCATCAGTTCCATGAAGCTTCCCACAGAAGGGGATGAGAGGGCGGGGGGCGGGGGGCGGGGGGGGGGCATAATATAATTCCCACGCCCTCTTGTATGGTTCTGTTTTGTTTTTGTGTTATTTTATTCTTTAAGGTAGGCTTGTGAATGGCTCTGTCTTGGGTCACAGGCTCCCTTCCCCACTTCCCATGCATTTTTGTGGGGCTCCTTTTCCTTGTAGCGTTTGCCTAGAGCCCAGCATACTCTCCTCATCAGCTTGTGTGGATGAGTCATCCCCCCCAGGCACAGCAAGAAGAAACAGGCAGCATGCCCATAGCTTGTTTATTCCTTGTTTTAATTTTCATTATTACGTTTCTCAGGAAATGCACGCCTTAGCTAACAGTTACTGGCAAAAAAAAAAAAAGGAAAAAAATGTATTTGAGTTCTTGCCAACATCTGGGGAAGCTGAATGAGATGCCGAGAGAAGGGTTGGCCCATCCTTTGCTTAAAGTTTTCTTTCCTTCTTTTCTTTTTTGTTTTTTTCTGTCCTTTAGCCCATGAAGAGCATCATGCTTTTGAAGGTGGACGTGGAAAACACTAATTGCACTCTGTAAAGAATTCTTTGTCCTTTGCTGATTGGTTTTGGAAACGGTCTTAACAGGAGGGAGAGTGAAGAGAAGACTTTGCCGGAGCCCGATGCTGGTCCATTTAGAGTGGGTTTCTGTCCTTGCAGACTGGGCCATTAGGACTCAAAGTGGCAGGTGGGGTTGGGGGAGAGCGTGGGTGTTTCTGCCATCATATCACTTGCTTTAAAAAAAAAGAAAAGAAAAGAAAAGAAAAAAGAAAAGAAAAAGAAAATAATTTTTTAAAGCTTTCTAAATTCTCTGTTCTTTGCACTCTTCCCCCTCCCCCATAAGACTCCTTTTTCAGGGTAATTATTGTTTTCTGCACACCCTTTCACTGAGGCGTAAGAATTGGGTTTCCCCTTGGGTAACTCTACTGTACCTTGTTAAGGAACATCTGCATAATCGCCACAGGACTGCCTGCGAAGCCACAGGGCACCAGGAGGGAGCCTAGCCTAGCAAAACCCCCTTTCTGATAAATTGTTGTGACACTTGCCTGCACACTGTGAGCTGGCATTGTGTCCTTTGTGTGTGCGTTCCGTGGAAAGCCTACTCACTGACAGCACACGCATCTTAAATCCCTTTTAAAGAGCAATATAAGGCTCAAAAAAATCAAGCTCTAGGGTTTTGGGGACCACTGTGCAAGTGATTCTAAGCAGAATCCCAATCTGGCCTTTGCCACAAAAGCCCCGTGGTTTGCCCTGAGACTTCTGGTTCATAGCGGAGGCGAAGTGTACTGCTTGCGTGGCATGGAGCTGCTTCCCGGGTTCCAGAACGTTTTACCCACTTTAGACTTTCCAAATCAGTTCTCACATCTTCTGTTAAGTGAGCCCTCTTTCCTGCCCTGTTATGCGTCCTTGCGGAAAATCGATGGCCTTTGAGCTTCGACCTCTTCTCCCTGCAGTTTGCACACTGTTGAAGGAAGCACCTAGGCGCTTACACAGTTGAACCTGAGTGCATCCCACTCCTATTAACTGTGTTGTTAGATACTGGATTATGCTACCAAAGAAACGTAGGTTCGGTAGAAGAAGACCTTTCACAGTATCACAACTGCTCCCAAATGCTGCAGTTTCCCTCTCAGCTTTGCCTCACCCCCTGGTAATTTTCAGTGAGAAGGGGCCTCCCTCCTGCTGACTGGGGTTTAGAGCCACAAGACCAGGGCAGCTTCTAAATGTCTCAAAAGGGCTACTTTTTAATTCCCCTCGCACTGTGGGAAGGAGAGATGGGGCAGCTCTAAGCCTTCCACATGCATTTGTAAATAGCATTCCCCATCCAGATGGGATGTTTTGAATGGCTCTCCATAGCATCTGTTTATAAAAGTCGTGGCCTGCACTTGCATTGCAGAATAACCAGAGTGCAGCAGGTTCTTCTTTCCTGAGCTTAAAAGTCTCTCAGCAGTTCCATTCATTAGGGAATTGGATCCTTCTAGAAAAACCCCATTGTCTAAATGACATGCATCTCTCTGAACACTTTCCAAACTTGTTTTAAAATTACAACTCAAGGATTTAAAATTTATTCTGGATATGAAATTCCCTTTTATAATATAGGTATTTTTCTGATAGACTAGCAAAGAGGATATAATTGACTTCATTTATTATAATTGTCATATATATATATTTCCATAAGTAAATAAATCTTGAGGAATTTTTATTTTTGAACTTTATTTAAAGCATTTGTGATGACATGTTCAATTTTTGCATGTATGTAGCTTTTGAAGTAAAAATAAAATGAAATAAATAGGAATGTTAGGCTCATGTTAATGCTTTTGAGTTTCTATTGTCTGTGAACACGAAACATGACAAGCACACGAAGTAGGTTTTTTTTTTTTTTGTCCCGGTGAACTTCTGCAACTGTGTTTGTATTTGGAAAACACTGACCATGGGAAGGATTTAACCTGCCTAGCGTTCAGAACCTGTCATCTGAATGCCTTTGAGTGGATTTTTGTCAAATTTTACTTTGAAAATGGTTTTAATTGAATATTTAGCCATAATTGCCTTTGTGAGAACTGAGCTTACTTAAGCAGTTTAAGGCCTTTCACTGCCTCCTTGAAGAAGCTGATGCTCTAGGGACATAGAGGCAACACTTAGGGCATGTGACTTGGTGTCAGAGCAGTTCAGCCATGTTGGCCACTGCTGGGGTAAGTGTAGATTCCAGTAGAAGCTTGATCCTCCCGCCGAGTCCTACAGCCAGGTGCCGCCCTGTGTACTCTGCAGAGCGCCGCACAGAAGCCAGGGCCTTGCTTCCTTCTCCTGTAAGTCTTCAGTCTATGAGGCAGAGCCAGGTAATCTGGCTGAACCCAATGTGTTTTCCCCTCCATCCGACCGTCCCCTTGGTACTTGCCTGGATCGGGAGAGTTGCACGCACCGAATCGGGACAAGCAGTAGCCATGAAAGACTTGTCCCTGAAGCATTTCTGTGACTTTTGTAAGCGCTTTCTGAATCTTTTTAAGATTTTCTCTTTCTCCCTAGCTGTCTCCTATTTCCGAATTGACCCACAAACCTGCCATGCTGTGATTTAATTCGTGAGCCCCTTGACAGAGAACAAACAGGAGAAGGAAAGCAAGACTCTGAGAAACTGTAAGGTTCAGTTCACTAGACCCTTCTGAGCCGCCCCCCTATTCCTCGCTTTAGCATGTCTACACTGGAAATGTAGTCTTAAACATTAGGTGGGGTCACGTCCAGTAGACACAGTATGCACTATAGCAGCTGAGCTTTGACTGAACTTGTGGCTGATTAAAGGATGAAGACAGAGCCATCAGGAGAGCTGGGCACTGAAGTCCGTGAACTTCAGTTCCTACTTCAGTAATCTACAAAGGCTTCTAAGCAGGAAAGACAATGTGCCTGCCAGCCTCTGACCCACTCTGGCTGTAGTAACAACACACACGCAGGCATCCTCCTGTCAACAGCGGCTCATTCTTTCTCATTCCCCTGACTGAATGGTGTTAGATTTGGGGTCTAGAGACCACTGTAGTGTGAGTGACAGGAGGAGGTAGATTTCTGCTGTCAGATAGATGCTCCACTCCCCCAAGAATTCCAGCTTTCCTGTTCACAGGAAACTGACAGCCTTTGCAATGATCACATGGTGGCGCTGCCTTCCAGCTGACAGTCCTGGACCAGCAGCGGAGTCCTGCTCTGTATGGGAGATTAGTTTAAGATCTCTCTGCATGCTTCTATAGGCCTTCACAAACCTTTCTTTAGGGGCATACAAATTATGGACATTTAATCCTCATACGGGTAATAAAAACGAACCACAGACAGAATTCTCCACACACACTTTTAAACATCTCAGCTCCCAGCCGCTCCTTGGTCTTTTAAGTATTATAAAGAGAAAAAAAAATACACATAAGAATACAGGGAATGTGTTATCAATATTTGATTAGCTAATGATGACAAACTATTAGGATTCCTTTCTTTTTAGATAATTCTAGAATGCCTTTAGGAATGCAAATTTATGAGGTTAAAGTAGAGGGCTGCATATGTGTGCTTTATATATCACCTCAAGTTACTTTAAGAGTTTCGAAGAGTTGCAGAATAAAAGGGGGGCAGAGAACAAACCATTTGTTTGGAAAAATCATTTGGAAGGTGAGCTGCTAGAGCACCTAGATAGGCTTCCTCTCACCCTAGATAAGAAAAACCCAAGAAGAGACTTGATACCCTATGAGCATATATAAGGGGAGGAGGTCCCCCTCAGTCACAGTCTTAGGGGAGGGGAGTAAGGGGAAAATGGGAGGGAGGGAGGAATGGGAGGATAGAAGGGATGGCATAACAATTGAGATGTAATACGAATAAATTAATAAAATATATTAAAAAAGAAAATAAAAGAAAAACCCCAACTGATCCCTTAGCCATCTAACTAGACTGTTAGACGGTTAGTTTTTCTGTTTATTTGCTTATTTTGCATATGGATAAGCAGGAAGACTTCTATTTAGTTAATCTGCGGAAGCTGGAAGGCAGTCATCATCCTTCACAGTGCTAATGGGACTCGAGATTTAAAAGAGAACCCAAAGACATAGAATTCGAGAGTGGAAGGGACCTTCGAGATCATCCACCAGTGTGTCTGCCTGCTTAGCATGCAGAAGGACCACTAGGAGGCTAACCTATCAGGCACATGCCCCAGCTACACTCTGGAGCTTTGGGCATCTGCATTTTGAGCTAGCACCATGTGACTCTAATACAAGTTTTTAGACCTTAAGATTTTGAGAACCTCTGATTATATCCAACCTCTTCATGTAACTGATGAGGACCACCCCTACATACACACACACACACACACACACACACACACACACACACACCAACAATCTTGGAAAAAGCATTACTACTCAAAGGGGAGATATTCATAAATAAGAACTTTATGGCTAGGACCACAGCGATCATAAGTAACCCATTTCTGGAAGTCCATAATATAAACCTTTAATACAGAGCCACGGCTTTTCTCTTTTCTAAACATTTCAGCCTGTTAAGAGAAGAAAAATTAATGTTCAGAAAAAAGTAGCTACTCCATATGTGCAGTAACTACTTTTCTATAATGTCTTATGGCATCTGGGGTTCAGCATCATTGAACAAGATTAAATGAATGTTACAGAGCTATAAAAGCGCATGTAAAATACCGCAAAACTGTTCAGAGGACTATCAAAGTAGCCTGGGAATGAGTTTCCACTAAAATTAATTGTCACTTTCTAAACGTAGCTTAGCCAAGCTGTTACTAAACTGGAGGGAGTCTTTAATACATACAAGTGTTAAAAAGAATCAAATAGACACTCCCCAAAGCTTGTGGATGGTAAGCAAAGGTCATCATGAAGTCAATACTTTTTTTTTGTCCATCATTGCTACTGAAATTTATAGTCTCATTGTATCTGTGTGTGTCAGATGTGCTTGTTAGAATATCCAATAAACTGATCTTTGGATATTCTATTGCTCTGTGTCCTTCCAAAATCATGGGTTTACAGGGATGTGTGTTACATGTTACTGTTTTGGTTGCTGCCTGGAAAAAAAAACCCGACTGAATAGTTTAATGAAACACAATGTTTCCAGTTTCACCTTTGAACATTAAGGTTGGATTTTTTGTTGTTGTTTTATTTTCGTTATGTTTTTAACATCTGTTTGGAAAGAAGTGTTTATTTGGGATCTGTAAACAGGCAACTTTGTTACAAAAATGATCCTGAAACCAATGTTTCTGAGTTTCTGGTGGGAAATTAATGTATCTTTTGTTACATGCCAAAAAAAAAAAAAAAAGGCAGTTTTTACTAAAAGAGTAAAACTGAGTGTAGTTTTATCACTTTACATAGTGAATGAGGACTATTGAAGACTTTAAATACGTTAATACACATGTAAGCTTGCTATTCTTAAGCAGGGATGTTTTGGGATGTATATTGAATTTCCTTCCAAGTTTCTCAGGCTATAATCAGGCAATGAGGCTTTCAACCACTGTATGTGTTCTTAAGCACTGTTGGTGCTGGCTCCTTGGTATTTGCTTACACTAAGTCCCCATGACCCCTTACGCTTACCCTCTGGGGGCATTCCCTCCCCCCCTTTGAATCAGTACACAAGAGAATATCAAATTTAAACGCATTGCACACACTTCAGCTGGAGGTATCTAGCAACATTTGTCTCACGTTTAAAAATCTTATCAGTTGGCTTGAAAGGGAGTCGTTCTTTCAAGCCGTCCTACCTGTGTAAACCAAACCAGGTTTGCTTGCCGCATGTTTCCGACGTGCTTGCCGTCCTCCCCCCACCCTCCGCCACCCCATTCTATACCATCTGTGCCCTGTGCAGCCCCGGGACCCCTTCACATCTGGCTACAAGCTGGTGTAATGCCCTTCCTTTTGATCTGGTCTCATCTAGTGATTTGCTCAGTATTTTTAAGGTCAGACTGAAAACTTTTTTCTGTTCTAGTTGTTTTTGATTTTATATCTGTGAGTGTTTGATGTTCAGCTACGTGAAAGTTGCCTCTATAAGCCAGTAATTTTTATTCCAGCCTTTTGCAACGATAAGGTAAGGCAAGCCTGTATTCTTCTCCCTCAAAAATGTAGTGATTTATATGTTTGATACAGTGTTTATTCATACCAGAATCCTTGCTGTTTTTGCATCTGGGACTCTATCACTATGAATTTATTACATTCCTTTTTTTTTTTTTAAGAAAAATAATTTAGTGTGTGCTTAAGAGTTACTTTTTCTCAAGACTTGATTTCGAAATCTTTGTTCATCTGTCACCACTAATTCTTAACTCTGGATTTGGGTTCTTATAAAAAGCCAAAGACTTATCTCCATATTTAAAATCCCATGCAGTTTCATTATCTTAACTACATTCCAAATATCTATTATGGTGGTTGTCATAGCCCTGTTTATTCCAGCACAGTGCACAGCACAGCTTTCTACCAAAGGGCTCCAGTGTGCACGGCTCCCTCACCGTGAGCGCTGCAGTGCAGTGGGTTCTGTGTGATCCCTGATTTTTTTTGGTTTATGGAATGAATGCGGTTGCCATAGGATTCATCTTGCTTGGCCTCGTGAAAAACATATTTTGTATATTCAGATTCTTTTTTTTAAAAAACCTTTTATTTAGAATAGCTTAAGTACTGCATTAAGTCCATCCCCTTGTTTTTCTTTGGGTGCTACAGTGTGCCCACATGGCTCAGTTGTCCCACCGACCCACGCAAAAGGAGTTGACTCTTCCTTTCTGCTTACACAATACATCCCTTCAAAGCAAACAGAAATGCCTGAAAATTCTCATGTCTTCCATCTGCCTATGCAGGTTCCTGTCTCACTGTAGGGGTAAGCTGTTCAAGATTATGTATGTGATGCCCAGTTAATTTTAACATAGTGAAGTTAACGAAATCTGCGAGGGGCAGGGCATGATATAGAAGAAGGCTTTAAAATGTCATGGTGCCTCCTCATGTTGGAGTCCAATTACTGTGGCTGTGCATGCTCTGTTATGTAATAATCTAGTGGGCACTTTTTGAAGCTTGACTTTCGTTTTTCATTAGCACAGGCTTTACCTTCCCAGCTCACATACAGTGTTTGAGATGCCAAGACCATGCATGCATGCCTGCTTTTTCTCTCCCAGTGATTCTTTCAGTGTGGTGATTACCATAAAGAAAACAAAACAAAACAAAAGAAACTTTTAAAATGCTTTTACTAATGAATGCACTAAAAAAAATTTCTGGAATCCTACAGGCTCATAGGTCTTTTGTTATAGGAAGAAAAGAAAACAGTAGCTTTTTACAAGGATCAGCAAGTTCAAATATATATCATTGAAATATATTTCTATTTCCCATCATCTGGCCATGCTATGGCGCTGACTAGCTTATTCTTTGCCAGAGAAAATAAGTTTAAATCATAAGCATATTTAACTAGCAAACATAAATCATAAGCCTTTCTAACCGTAAGCATGTTGAACTCCGCACAGTTTGTACAGATGGTGTGGCTGCCTCTGTACCCCTCCCTACAGTGAGGATGTGGACAGGCTCCTACTCCCCAATTTCCTGTGCCGCTCGGGGAACTGAAACCATTTGTTTTACTGAGCATACAGGGTTCTATAAAGTTTGGACCCAGAGCCAGGCTTAACATGATCCTTCTTTCCTACGAAGAATGATGGGGTGGAGGTGGATCCCCTTTGGAGCTACACCCCAAAAGTACCCCACTTACACAGGACAGGACGTTGGGTTTTTTTTTTTAATGTAGCTTCTCTAAAAAACAAAAAACAAAAAACAAAAAACAAAAAAACCCAAAAAACAAAAAACAAAACAAAAAACCGCCAGCATCATAGGGTCAAAAATGCTAGCAGAGGTCTATGGGCTTCAAAGAGCAATTTCTGGGACGTTGACTCTGTGGCAGCCCCTTCTGCCAACGAACACAAAATCTGCTTGTGTCTTGGAAGCCCTGGCAGACCCCATGAGTCAGTGCCTGGGCGAAGTACAACATGCTTTGGCGTTGGCTGTGTTCAGATGCTCCTAAACATAGATAGTGTCAGGAATAATATTAACACGTGTGGAGTGGCATGCCATGGAAGCACATACATGAGTCCCCCATACTGTCACTCCCATTTTCTGTATGCGGAAGTAAAGGCTAAGGCAGGTGAAGGAACATCTCCCAGGGGTGTACAGTTGAGTTTGTTGCAGAGCTCTCCTGAGTTACTGTGGCTCTAGCCTGTTTTAACGCTAGGGCCTTGATAGAAATTGAAGATTCCAAAAGTCAAGAAGTTTGAGATTTCTAATGCCCCCATGTTGTTGTTGTTGTTGTTGTTGTTGTTGTTGTTGTTGTTGTTATTGTTTTAAAGAATCTATAGCTTTCCAAAATAGAATGGAAGAGTTGCTGGCCTCATCCAAAATATGCATGGTACAGATGAGGCAATGACCCAGACACATGGAGCATCTGCCTGCTTAAAGTCAAATAGTTTGTGGAAGGGTCACAACTGGATCCCCAAACTTTCTGCCTGAAAACCAGGGGCCCAACCTGGTTCACTTTGATGCCTCACCCCGCCCACCCCCCAAAAGTACACATTTTCTCACCTGCTTCTTACAGTAGATCTTTGTGAGCAGATCAGTCTCAAAAATAGTTTCCAGCCCGGGCCCCCGCCATGCATTTGCTTATTTTCTCAAGGTTTTAACGGGGAATTAAAAACACTTACATTTGAAGCTCCTCTGTCTCACTTATTGAGTGCCCAATCTGTAGACACACATGCCTAACACTCTTCTCTGAAGAATGTACAAGAATAACACGTTTGACTGCTGTGGATGGCAGGTGAAAAAGAATTACTGCTGTAGTGTGTAGGCCCTTAAACAGATTCACGGCCAACTCTGGATTATCCCAGCACAGATGGATCAGGCATAACTCCCTCTCCCACTGCTTTCTGGCGACCTTTAGCTGTTTGTGTTTGTGAATGCTTCTATCAGAGACCAGAAAGAAGAACGGAGAAGCTACGGCTTGATTTCTTGACCAGAGTACCAGTGTCCTTCCTGATTAAAGGTTTAGCAAAAACAAAAAAAAATTTTTTTTCCATTTAAGGCAACGGAATGACTGTAGGAAACGCTCTGAATTGAACCCACCTCGGACGCACAACCTGGCTTTGGTTGTGAATTGTCAGAAAGCAAACTAGCTGTCATTCAGGGAGCTTAATTATTGGGTTGAAATCCTATTAGGTGGTGCCTAGAGCAAGTTACTGTGCAGCTCTGAGTCACAGTTTCCCCATCCTTAGGAGGGAGATGTCAGCTTCTTCGGAACAAATAGCATAGGAAAGATGCAGGGGGGAGTGGGGGGAGGTGCCTCTGCACTTGGGAGAAAGTTAGCAGAAGACATTTCTCTGGGTCCATCCCTATGGTACCAAGAGTGGCGGGTACCAAGAGACTAGCTGCTCACTTGGCTCTTGAGGTCTGGCCCAGCTTACCTGGTTAGGAGCCCATTAGAGTCTTTGGTGGCAGTACTCTGGTCAAACCTACTGTTCTTCTCCGTTCTCTCTTCTCTACTGAGCATTGTGCCTTGTTATGCCAGAGAAAACATGCCAGGGAAAAAACAACTTGCCCCCTTCACTGGATTCTGTGAGCCTGCTTTCCAAGTTGATTTGCCATGAGCAAGTTTAAAACCTAAGTGAACTTTCCAATTAATTCTTTTCCAACAATATTATTGGCATTTCTTTGGAATGTGCAAAGGAGGTTTTGGTGTATGAAAATGTTTTCTCGGCTGAACAAATTCCTGGCCAAGTGTAAGCCCCTCACCGTCCACTGTGACTGATAGGCACCCAAGGGTACAACTGAGATAACTGTTGCGCAGTCTCGAGAGAGCTTTTGGGTCATCTGATCGCCGTCATTACGGTCGTTCTGTATGAACATGTGGGAGCGCATCACGTGTGTGCAGAGGCTAGAGGCCAGGGGCGCATCACGTGCGTGCGGAGGCTAGAGGCCAGGGGCGCATCACGTGCGTGCGGAGGCTAGAGGCCAGGGGCGCATCACGTGCGTGCGGAGGCTAGAGGCCAGGGGCGCATCACGTGCGTGCGGAGGCTAGAGGACAACCTCTGGTGCTTCTCAGGAGCTGCCCACCCTGTTCTCTGAGCCGTGGTTCTTCCCTGGGACAAGAAGCTTGCTAGTGAGTTCCCATAGACCTGTCAGTTGCTGCCTTCCCCACGTGTACTAGTATACGCGGCTTTTGGTTGTGTGCCCTGGAGATTGAACTGAGGTCAGAAAACGCGCAGCACAAGCATTTCACTGACTGAGCCATCTGACCCCTAGGCTCCTGCATGCATTTATTTTAGTCACTGACAGCAGAAAGGAAAAGTCATGGGCATTTCTATAGCATATTCCCGTATGATGGCTCACTCTGTAATTTTTTTTAAAGACCCATAACTATATATATTACTATATGGACTCATCCCGTCATCAAGTGACTGCTGATCAGTGGTGGCGCTCTAGGCCCAGAAAGTGTAAACAGAAGCAGCATGTCCTCACATGTCATGGAGCTTAGAATTTAGAGACTTGAGAAGTAGCATTAAAATAGAGCCACTAGCCAGGCAATGGTAGTGCACGCCTTTAACCCCAGCCCTGGGAGGCAGAGGCATGTGGATCTGTTGAGTTCGAGGCCAGCCTGGTCTACAGAGTGAGTTCCAGGACAGCCAGGGCTACAGAAAAAACAAATAACAACAACAATAATAAATAGCGCCACTTGGGCTGGAGAGATGGCTCAGCGGTTAAGAGCACTGACTGCTCTTCTAGAGGTCATGAGTTCAATTCCCAGCAACCACATGGTGCCTCACAACCATCTATAATGAGACCTGGTGCCCTTTTCTGGCAGAGCACTGTATACATAATAATAAATATTTAAAAATAAATAAATATAGCCACTTAACTCCAAGAAGAAATGAACTCAAACATTTTTGAGTTCCACATACCTGGTCTATAGTACAGACTCGCTGAAATGTCTGAATGTTGTCGTAAGCAAAGTCTGCTTTTGTTTTCAATTCAAAATACCCTTAGCTTTCTAAAGCTGAGTGTCTTCACTGAGCTTATTAGTATTTTAGTATTTTAGAATTCTCTAATAACAGCTCTGTCGGTAACCACAAAGGCTGTTTGTAATTCGTTGGCACTTCCCAGACCTCTTTAAAAAGCCAAGTGAGCCCCTGACTTTTGCTCCCTAATTCACTGGGTCTTTATGTATACACCTGAGGGGTAACAGTCATGAAGAGGCCCGTGCACCAGCATGTTAACTGTGGGCTTCTTATGCTGTGGAATGTATCAAGATGGCTCACTCTGTAATTTAAAGACCCGTAACTCTTTATAAACCTTATATATAGCATCTGAACAAGAACCGTGACACGAAGTCCAGGGTTAGCTATCTCAGGGCCACTACCTTAT
The DNA here is from genome assembly GCF_964271855.1 of Acomys minous. Taxonomy (NCBI): domain Eukaryota; kingdom Metazoa; phylum Chordata; class Mammalia; order Rodentia; family Muridae; genus Acomys; species Acomys minous. The sequence goes on from NC_140500.1 coordinate 44,596,927, forward strand.
GCATTTTGAGCAAACCAGGAACTCCAGTAAGAACCGGTTCACAAGACCAGAGCATCCTAACTGAGCATCTGCCCTGTGACCCCGCGGGAGACCCCTTCCATATTCATTCCGGAAGCACCGGCTGACACCAGTTCCGCCCTATGGCTCTCCCACTCTCAGCAGGCTTTTAAGATTGGCTGAGGTCACCTCCTACCACCCCACAGCTTTGTGGAGCGGCTTAACATTTTACTAGGCCTTCCTTGCTCTGTAGCCTTGATCACGCCATTTTAACGAAGACAGCAAAAGGAGGAGCCCACTCAGAACACTTGGGTGGAAAAGATTTTTTCCACGCAAAAAAAAAAAAAAAAAAAAAAGCAGCATTTGTCAGCGTGAGCAGGCCAGTGTGCCTAGAAGTGCTTAATCCACGGGATACCACTGCTGATGCGCCTGCTGACCCGGGGCCTCCAGCCCCACTCCATCCTTCGACATCAAAGGCTTGGCTCTGAGTGAATCACACATTTTGCTTGATGACAAATTAATCAAACTTGATTTCTTGGATGAGATAGATACTAAAGAGCTACACCTCCCCAAGGGCTGAAAGTCAATACGGCCCTTCTGGCTCCGATTACAGTAACAAAAGGCTGTCTGAGAGCCATCTTCCTCCCTGCCTGGGCTGAGGGCTGGAGCTGAAAGGCAACGGGGCTTGTAAAGAGGAGGGGCCGTATTAAAACACATTTCAGCTGTGGCCAAGTGCATGGCGAGCCCTCCCGATGACTTTGAGAGATGCCCACCTCGGCTCAAGAGCAGCGTTTCCGCTTCAAGCAACCTAGAGGAAGCAGTATATTAAGAATCTGAAATGTTTATGGATCGCCCCCTTTTATGTTCCTGCCGAAGATGAGTTTAAAAAAAGAAAAGAAATCGGCCCGGGAGATCTGGCAAATGTTAGAGATAGCTCAAGTTTGGATAAGGAAATTTACTTCCATGGCGGGCGGGGCGGGGCGGGGTGGGGTGGGGGTGCGCGCGGGGGGGGGGGGGCGTTAAAAAAAGAAACTCCCGGAGTCCAGGGAATTATTTATGTACCTGTGAAGGCAGGCCTGGGACAAGGTGAAGTGGCAAGCCTCAGAATGCGAACACTGCAGGTCTGCTGCGCAGCCCACTCACGTGAGGGAGCAGAGGGAGCCTTCTGCTAAATCGGGGAGCACAGGATTTCAGCGCAAAACCCTCTTAGCAGCTTTGTCATCCGCCTGTTCTGTGGAGCATCCAAGGACATCTCTTGCCTCCTTCGTGTGATTGCTCTGTGTTCTATATTTAGAAGAATTGCTGCTGCGCAGAATATGGTCCCCTGACTGTTCTGGGGGTGCTTTATGCCCTTTCCCAAAAGACTTTCCAAAAAAGGGGGTTCCTACCTTCATAGCACATCCCAGTGAAGGTTCTATAGATGTTCCCTTAAATAAGCAGGTAGCATGCACAAGTCTATACAACAGTGAGATCCTGTTGGACTTGAGGGTAGCAGCCGAACCTTTGCCAGAGCAGGCACAGGAGGGCACCACAGGGATCCATACTCCAGGGAGGGTTGAGAACCCTAAAGGAGGCAGTGAGGTCACAGGGACCCAGTGCTTCCCATTCCTGACATTTTTCTTGAACATCCTTCCCCAAGTGTCTTTCTACTCCTGCCAGCAGTGCCCAAAATGCTTGTGCCATTCCAGGATGCTTAATACCTTAAATCTGTGTTTCAAATTCAAACAGAGCAAAATCCGTGGAGTTCCGCCTCCCTCTCCCTAGGAACTAACTCCAGCACCATCTTGCCTGGTTCTCTGACATGTGTGTTATATACTGTGGCCATCCAGCCCCTGTGTCTCTCAGGAGCTCTGGCCTGGATCTCCACCTGTGTGACCTTAGGGAGATCCTGGGGAGGAGAGGCAAGAACCTCCCACAGCAAGCCTGTTCTGCAGTCTCTAATGGGGAACATCCTTCCTTTCTTACAAAACCTTGGTACTACAGTACTACAGTTCTCTGGTCACAGTCCCGTTTAGGTGTTAGCTACTTAATTAGTTATTTTAAACTTATATTCTGGAGCAGAGTTCAGATAACCCCCATCCTACCCCGCTGGCACATACACTTATTTCTAAAAAAAAAAAATTTTTTTAAAGGACAAAAACCATACATTTTTGTTTTCTCAATTAGAAACAACAACCATAGCTAACATCTCACCTACTTCCACCAAAATATGAAAATCAATTCCTAGGCTGTTTGTGATGTATGTGGTTGGGATTCCAGTACCTGCCAGACTGAGGCAGGGGCTTCAAAAATTCAAGGCCAGCCTGGGCTATATAGGAGATCGTGGCTCAAAAAATCAGAATAGTTTTTTAAAAAATCTATTTACTTTTATTTTATGTGCATTACTGGTTTTGCCTCATGTATGTCTGTGTGAGGGTGCTAGATCTTGGAGTTACAGACAGTTGCAAGCAGCCGTGTGGGTGCTGGGAATTGAACCCGGGGCCTCTGGAAGTTTTATATTCATAGGAAGCAAGAAGTCCTGTAAATATATAAAGGCATGGAAGGGTTTGGGTGAGGCAAAAAGACATAAGAAACACTAAAGGAAAATAAAAAAAGCCTGGGCATGGTGACGCACACTTTTAATCCCAGCACTTGGGAGGCAGAGGCAGGGGAATCACTGTGAGTTCAAGGCCAGCCTGGTCTACAAAGTGAGTCCCAGGCAGCCAGGACTACATGAGTATGTGTCAGATTCCAAGGGTAGAAAAATAGGAGTTAATGGCTTTGATTTTTTTCTCCTGCCACCCCCCCCCATTTTGTTTTTTCTGCTAAATAGGCTGTTGTGTCTCTTTGCTCATGGGCCGGGGGAGGCTCAGTGACCCTAGGATGTCAATAAAAAGGAAAGAACTAGGAGTGATGTGCCTCAGGCCTGAGTCAGTGGGAGTGTTCTCTGGGGCTGGTGGCATCGATGACTTCTGACTGCGCCGTGACCTGTTTCTAAAAGTCTTCATCTCCCCTTTATGTGGATACTTTAATTAGTTTTAAACTTTTAAAATCTCCTGTGTTATAGACAAATACACATAATTAGTCCAAAGACTGAACTGCTGGAGAACAGAATGTATTTATCTGTGACAGTACAGGGTTTTAAAAGCCGATCCTGTTAGAAGTGACAGATTTCCTATCTCTGATTTTCCCTACTTTCATTGTGAGGAGTTCACAATAGGCGAGGAGTGTCTATTTTTAGCAGCGGTGGCAATGCTCAGCTTCATTTTTAGCAGAATAGGTAAATAAAGCGCCAAGAACATCAGGTTCTTTGCCAGTCACCTCTCCTGTACCCTCCTGTCAGTGTCTGCAGGGGTGACCTCAGCAGCATTGTATACAAAAGTGTCCCTGGGGTCTGCCTGGAAATTGCACTGGCTGGCATGGTCCTAGGAGCACCAAAGACAGTGGAGCTCTGGAGACACAAGGTTTGCATTGAGCAATCCTGGGATGGCCAGGAGCGTTGCGGAGTGAGCAGACCCGGGACCTGAGGTATAGCCTCTTCAGTCCTTTTCTGGCACCTTTTTTCTCCCAGGGCTGCCATGACAGGTTTCTAAGACTCAGCTGAAGCTGGTCTTCTGGAAGACCTGTGTTACAGGCGGGATCCCACAGCCCTAGGCACAGGGCCGTCAAATGACCCTGACCTGCAGTGCCAGGCCACCCCTCACTTACCTTTGTCAGCCCAAGGCTTCCTGATTCTACCTTTGAGTTATTCAGTCAGCTTGGAAAGAGGTCAGAAGCCCAGAGTCACTTCTTCTGCAGTTCAGGCCACAAAAAGGGAGCCAACTTGTTCAAGGCCACAAGCCAGAGGAGCCCAGAGCAGTGTTACCCTGTCTCTCAGCCACCTCCCCTCTCCCTACACAACTATAATTTCACCTCTGCCTAAGAAGCACATCTCTGTGTTCTGTGCTCTGCTTTTATTTTCAGAATTCAATTTATTCCATGGTTGAATTTTTCACTGGATAATTTTTTTTTATTATAAGAGTCTTGCAAATCACAAACTGCTAGCTTGTAACATTAGGGAAGGTCACTGTGAACATTATTACTGTAACAATACTTTGCTGCAAGTGGCAGCCCCAAACACAACTAAGGCTCTCATAAGAAACACAAAGGGGTTTTGACCCAAGGGTGAAGGGTTCCACTCTGAGTGTCCCCAGGGTCGTCACCCTCAGCTTGAGATCCCGGCCTTGGAGTTATTCTAATGCTGAACGCGACTGTGCTGTACAGATGCATCCTTTAGACCGTCTTTGCCAGGTCCCCAGACTCCAATCCTCCTTGAGTGTGTTTTTTATAGACAGTGCTGTACACTTGTGTGTATATGTGTGTGTATACACACACACATATACACACACATGCATTTTTTAAAGGATGGGCTGATTTTGACGCAAAGAATCAATGTTTTAATCTATTTTCCCCCTGTGCTTAAAAGCTGCACGGGGCACACATTTCCCTGGCTGCACTCCTAGGGAAGTTGGTTCTAGGAAAGAATCAGAAACGTAAAAGAAACAAGTATGAGAATAGGGGGCTGTGTGTGTGTATGTATGTGTGTGTGTGTGAGAGAGAGTGTGTATGTGTGTGTGACTGTGTATGTATGTGTGTATGTGTGTGTGAGAGTGTGTATGTGTGTGTGACTGTGTAGGTATGTGTGTATGTATGTGTGAGAGTGTGTATGTGTGTGTGACTGTATAGGTATGTGTGTATGAGAGTGTGTATGTGTGTGTCACTGTGTATGTATGTGTGTATGTGTGTGTGAGAGTGTGTATGTGTGTGTGACTGTGTAGGTATGTGTGTATGAGAGTATGTATGTGTGTGTGACTGTGTATGTATCAGTGTGACTGTGAGTGCGTGTGTATGTGAGTGTGTGTGACTGTGTATGTATGAGTGTGTGGGTGTATGTGTGAGTGTGTGGGTGTGTTTGTGTATGTGTGTGTGTGTGTGTCCTGGCTCATCTCAGCCCCACCCCAGGGAGGGGCGGCAGTCTAGAGAAGAGGAAGGAACAACTATCCGGGGACTCTGGCCTTCATGGTCTCTCTAGTGTAGGGTTGTTGGGGCGGTTTTTTTGTAGGCACATTTGGTGTTGGCATTCACCAGCTAGACCTCAAGAAATGCTACCTTCCTATAAAGGGAGAGGGAGGTAGAGACTTAGAGCTGGGCTGGGAATGAGTTAGGTATCTGAGAACGAGGCAGCCAGTGTGCTTAGGGCTCAGATTTCAAGCCATCTTCCCCCACCTTCTGCCCCCCACTTTCCTTTCAAGGGACTGGCCCCTCTCACTGGCTTTTGCATGTGTTTGCTGGAGAGGGAAAATACCACCAAGACATCTGCAGTCTCCAGGCTTTGAAGTACCCACAGAAAACTGCAGCAGAGAGCAATCGAAGTTTCTGTGTTGTTGGATGGGTTGTTTGTTTGGTTTAGGGTTACAGCAGCTGCTAGTGCAGCCGGAACTGTGGCCTGGCACTACCGGAAATTAAAATTCCTTCCTTTCTCTCTCTGTTTCTCTCCCCAAAATAAGGACATTAAAAAAAAATTTTCCCCTGCAATTCAAAGGAAACACACACACACACACACACACACACACACACACACACACACACACACACACACAAGCCCACATGGAGAGAAATGTTCCATTGTCTCTTGTTCACAGGAACATGCAGGTCTTTGTGTGTTTTTCAAGTGCACCTGTGTATTTTGAGCAGACAGCACTCCCCAATTGTGCAGCACTGAAGAGCTTTACAAAGGGTAGCCTCCCGTGGTCTTTCTGAAAAAGATTAGTCTTCACTTTTTATGGTTCGAGTGTGAAGTGTCCCTCACAGGCTCATGTATTTGACACTTGGCCTCCAGTCCTGTGGCAAGTTCCGGATCAAGCTGCTGTAGCTAACACATCTCCCCAGCCGCATTAGACTGAAAACCCTCTACTTTCAAGTTGCTTCCTTCAACTACACTAGCAAAGTGAGGAGAGTAACTAATATCTCGGTTTTGCAGGTAAAGTGACTGGGCAAAAGTGGGGGAGACAGTTCCTAGACCCCTAAGCACTATAGTGGGAGATGGTTGGACTCTGGCTTCATAGAGAGAGTGTCCTAACCAAGGGACACTTGTTCCAGGAAAGGGACAAAGCGGCCCTGGGCTGAGTCATAGCCCTCCCCACACACTTTGCCTCAGGGTTGCACAGGACAAAATAAAAGCAAGGAATTAAAACACAATGCATAATAACTTAATCTCGCTATGAACTATGTTTAATCCTCATAGGAACCTTCCTTGGCCAGAAAGATGAAGTGATTTGTCCCGGGCGACTTAACAGGGTTCAGTACAGGAATCTTGACCCCCGACCCCAACATCTCCCCTTTTAGTCAATCTCTGGTTACCAATGAGGCACCGACTAATGCCAGGCCCTCTTTCCGTGCTATCTCACCAAATACTTGTTCCAATCTTGCTGGTGAGGAAACGGGCTCAGCGTGACACAGTGACCTGTGAAAAGCCGTCACATTTAGAACGCGTCGGCGCCATGGGCTGAGACAGGCTGTCTATCCCCCCAAGCTCAGAGCTTCTGGTTCTATCCATGCCAAAACAGGCCGTTTCCAGCTCGGGGCATAAAACTGTCTTATGTATAAAATTGCAAAAGAGCCGTTGGGGATTGGATCGATGGTGTCCAGTGGAGGAGGGGCTTGGGAAAGAGACCCTGCCGAGAGTCCTTTCTGCTCTTGTCAGCTGGGAAGTTGAACTCGAGGAGTGCTAAAGACTTTCACCCAGGCATGTGTGTTACCCACAGGTGACAGTATGATCTGACTAGAGCTTGCCTTAGGGTATGGCCTCTAGATAGTGATTTTCCAGGATGACACTGAGTCACATTGGGGGGAACAGGGGTTCCCACTTGCCACTCGGGGTCCTTCCTCCCTGCCACCATAGTGCCTTTACCATCATAATTTTCCTTCCCTCTCCTTCACCAACTTAGAGGAACTACCACCCACCGTCCTCACAGGGATTTCATAAAGATTAATTTGATAATTTCGGAATAGTTCCTTGAGCTGCTTGAAGGAGAGGTGCCATCTAGAAGAACAAAGGAAGATAACAGTAATAATTATAATATTTAAAAGTATTTATTTAAATCTCTGTGGGGGCAATTAAGAGGAGGCCAGCTCATACTTGTGGAAAACTCACAAGTTGAAGAGACAGGGCTACCCACCTCGCCTGGCTGGTGGGGTGAAAGTGATAGAAAGCCGGAAGGAAGTGCAGGTGCTGCAGGTGTGGAGCCCTGGGAGCTGCAAGCTGAAGCCGCTCTTTGGCCTGTACCAAAATAACCATAGGCCTGGATCAGGCCTGCGTGGGAACAGCACCTGCCGCCGCCTGGGATGCTCAGCACTAATGCGGCCATTTCCAAAGACTCAGTATGAAGAGCCCTCACTTTCAGAGCCTCTGTCTGCTAGTCAGTCACTGCCCAATCACCCCGGGAACAGATAATTCCTACTGCTTCATCAGGACACCTCAAGGAACCCTGGTGTCTTCTGTGTAGAGGCCTGTGTTTAGCATCTGAAGGGGCTGGATGCTCCTGGAGGTAGGGGGATCTCCCAGCTGAGGCTCCTCACTGTTAACATCTGGTCTGCATGGTGCTGTCTCCTACCCAGAGGCCTTAGGTGTTTGTCTGAGCAAGATGT